>NW_027363206.1:0-1484195 GCF_046119375.1 Phyllobates terribilis | reverse complement strand
TATGCTTTATTAAATTGTATTTATGTTGTTTTATCCTATGCTTTATTAAATTGTATATATGTTGTTTTATCTATGCTTTATTAAATTGCATTTATGTTGTTTTATCCTATGCTTTATTAAATTGTTTTTATGTTGTTTTAACCTATGCTTTATTAAACTGTATTTATGTTGTTTTATCCTATGCTTCATTAAATTGTATTTATGTTGTTTTATCCTATGCTTTATTAAATTGTATTTATGTTGTTTTAACCTATGCTTTATTAAATTGTATTTATGTTGTTTTAACCTATGCTTTATTAAATTGTATTTATGTTGTTTTATCCTATGCTTTATTAAATTGTATTTATGTTGCTTTAACCTATGCTTTATTAAATTGTATTTATGTTGTTTTAACCTATGCTTTATTATATTGTATTTATGTTGTTTTATCCTATGCTTTATTAAATTGTATTTATGTTGTTTTAACCCATGCTTTATTAAATTGTATTGATGTTGTTTTATCCTATGCTTTATTAAATTGTGTTTATGTTGTTTTATCCTAAGTTTTTTTAAATTGTATTTATGTTGTTTTATCCTATGCTTTATTAAATTGTTTTTATGTTGTTTTATTGTATGCTTTACTAAACTGCATTTATGTTGTTTTATCCTATGCTTTGTTAAATTGTATTTATGTTGTTTTATCCTATGCTTTATTAAATTGTATTTATGTTGTTTTATCGTATTCTTTATTAAATTGTATTTATGTTGTTTTATCCTATGCTTTATTAAATTGTATTTATGTTGTTTCATCCTATGCTTTATTAAATTGTGTTTATGTTGTTTTATCCTATGCTTTATTAAACTGCATTTATGTTGTTTTATCCTATACTTTATTAAATTGTATTTATGTTGTTTTATCCTATGCTTTATTAAATTGTATTTATGTTGTTTTATCCTATGCTTTATTAAATTGTATTTATGTTGTTTTATCCTATGTTTTATTAAATTGTATTTATGTTGTTTTATCCTATGCTTTATTAAATTGTATTTATGTTGTTTTATCGTATGCTTTATTAAATTGTATTTATGTTGTTTTATCCTATGCTTTATTAAATTGTATTTATGTTGTTTTAACCCATGCTTTATTAAATTGCATTTATGTTGTTTTATCTTATGCTTTATTAAATTGTATTTATGTTGTTTTATCCTATACTTTATTAAATTGTATTTATGTTGTTTTATCCTATGTTTTATTAAATTGTATTTAAGTTGTTTTATCCTATGCGTTATTAAATTGTATTTATGTAGTTTTATCTTATGCTTTATTAAATTGTATTTATGTTGTTTTATCCTATGCTTTATTAAATTGTGTTTATGTTGTTTTATCCTATGCTTTATTAAATTGTATTTATGCTGTTTTATCCTATGTTTTATTAAATTGTATTTATGTTGTTTTATCCTATGCTTTATTAAATTGTATTTATGTTGTTTTATCGTATGCTTTATTAAATTGTATTTATGTTGTTTTATCGTATGCTTTATTAAATTGTATTTATGTTGTTTTGTCCTATGCTTTATTAAATTATATTTATGTTGTTTTAACCCATGCTTCATTGAATTATATTTATGTTGTTATCTCATGCTTTATTAAATTGTATCTATGTTGTTTTTTCCTATGCTTTATTAAATTGTATTTATGATGTTTTAACCCATGCTTTATTAAATTGTATTTATGTTGTTTTATCCTATGCTTTATTAAATTGTATTTATGTTGTTTTATCCTATGTTTTATTAAATTGTATTTATGTTGTTTTATCCTATGCTTTATTAAATTGTATTTATGTTGTTTTATCGTATGCTTTATTAAATTGTATTTATGTTGTTTTATCGTATGCTTTATTAAATTGTGTTTATGTTGTTTTATCCTATGCTTTATTAAATTGAATTTATGTTGTTTTAACCCATGCTTTATTAAATTGTATTTATGTTGTTTTATCCTATGCTTTATTAAATTGTATTTATGTTGTTTAGTCCTATGCTTTATTAAATTGTATTTATGTTGTTTTAACCCATGCTTCATTAAATTATATTTATGTTGTTTTATCCTATGTTTTATTAAATTGTATTTATGTTGTTTTATCCTATGCTTTATTAAATTTATTTATGTTGTTTTATCGTATGCTTTATTAAATTGTATTTATGTTGTTTTAGACTATGCTTTATTAAATTGTGTTTATGTTGTTTTATCCTATGCTTTTTTAAATTGTATTTATGTTGTTTTAACCCATGCTTTATTAAATTGTATTTATGTTGTTTTATCCTATGCTTTATTAAATTGTATTTATGTTGTTTTGTCCTATGCTTTATTAAATTGTATTTATGTTGTTTTAACCCATGCTTCATTGAATTATATTTATGTTGTTATCTTATGCTTTATTAAATTGTATTTATGTTGTTTTTTCCTATGATTTATTAAATTGTATTTATGATGTTTTAACCCATGCTTTGTTAAATTGTATTTATATTGTTTTAACCCATGCTTTATTAAATTGTATTTATGTTGTTTTATCCTATGCTTTATTAAATTGTGTTTATGTTGTTTTATCCTATGCTTTATTAAATTGTATTTATGTTGTTTTATCCTATGCTTTATTAAATTGTATTTATGTTGTTTTAACCCATGCTTTATTAAATTGTATTTATGTTGTTTTATCCTATGCTTTATTAAATTGTGTTTATGTTGTTTTATCCTATGCTTTATTAAACTGCATTTATGTTGTTTTATCCTATACTTTATTAAATTGTATTTATGTTGTTTTATCCTATGCTTTATTAAATTGTATTTATGTTGTTTTATCCTATGCTTTATTAAATTGTATTTATGTTGTTTTATCCTATGTTTTATTAAATTGTATTTATGTTGTTTTATCCTATGCTTTATTAAATTGTATTTATGTTGCTTTATCCTATGCTTTATTAAATTGTATTTATGTTGTTTTATCCTATGCTTTATTAAATTGTATTTATGTTGTTTTAACCCATGCTTTATTAAATTGCATTTATGTTGTTTTATCTTATGCTTTATTAAATTGTATTTATGTTGTTTTATCCTATGCTTTATTAAATTGTATTTATGTTGTTTTATCCTATGTTTTATTAAATTGTATTTATGTTGTTTTATCCTATGCTTTATTAAATTGTATTTATGTTGTTTTATCGTATGCTTTATTAAATTGTATTTATGTTGTTTTATCGTATGCTTTATTAAATTGTGTTTATGTTGTTTTATCCTATGCTTTATTAAATTGTATTTATGTTGTTTTAACCCATGCTTTATTAAATTGTATTTATGTTGTTTTATCCTATGCTTTATTAAATTGTATTTCTGTTGTTTAGTCCTATGCTTTATTAAATTGTACTTATGTTGTTTTAACCCATGCTTCATTAAATTATATTTATGTTGTTATCTTATGCTTTATTAAATTGTATTTATGTTGTTTTATCCTATGCTTTATTAAATTGTATTTATGTTGTTTTATCCTATGCTTTATTAAATTGTATTTATGTTGTTTTATCCTATGCTTTATTAAATTGTATATATGTTGTTTTATCCTATGCTTTATTAAATTGCATTTATGTTGTTTTATCCTATGCTTTATTAAATTGTTTTTATGTTGTTTTAACCTATGCTTTATTAAACTGTATTTATGTTGTTTTATCCTATGCTTCATTAAATTGTATTTATGTTGTTTTATCCTATGCTTTATTAAATTGTATTTATGTTGTTTTAACCTATGCTTTATTAAATTGTATTTATGTTGTTTTAACCTATGCTTTATTAAATTGTATTTATGTTGTTTTATCCTATGCTTTATTAAATTGTATTTATGTTGCTTTAACCTATGCTTTATTAAATTGTATTTATGTTGTTTTAACCTATGCTTTATTATATTGTATTTATGTTGTTTTATCCTATGCTTTATTAAATTGTATTTATGTTGTTTTAACCCATGCTTTATTAAATTGTATTTATGTTGTTTTATTCTATGTTTTATTAAATTATATTTATGTTGATTTAACCTATGCTTTATTAAATTGTATTTATGTTGTTTTAACCCATGCTATATTAAATTGTATTTATGTTGTTTTATCCTATGCTTTATTAAATTGTATTTATGTTGTTTTATTGTATGCTTTATTATACTGCATTTATGTTGTCTTATCCTATGCTTTACTAAATTGTATTTATGTTGTTTTATCCTATGCTTTATTAAATTGTATTTATGTTGTTTTATCATATGCTTTATTAAATTGTATTTATTTTGTTTTATCCTATGTTTTATTAAATTGTATTTATGTTGTTTTATCCTATGCCTTATTAAATTGTATTTATGTTGTTTTATCGTATGCTTTATTAAATTGTATTTATGTTGTTTTAGACTATGCTTTATTAAATTGTATTTATGTTGTTTTGTCCTATGCTTTATTAAATTGTATTTATGTTGTTTTATCCTATGCTTTATTAAATTGTATTTATGTTGTTTTGTCCTATGCTTTATTAAATTGTATTTATGTTGTTTTAACCCATGCTTCATTGAATTATATTTATGTTGTTATCTTATGCTTTATTAAATTGTATTTATGTTGTTTTTTCCTATGCTTTATTAAATTGTATTTATGATGTTTTAACCCATGCTTTGTTAAATTGTATTTATATTGTTTTAACCCATGCTTTATTAAATTGTATTTATGTTGTTTTATCCTATGCTTTATTAAATTGTGTTTATGTTGTTTTATCCTATGCTTTATTAAATTGTATTTATGTTGTTTTATCCTATGCTTTATTAAATTGTATTTATGTTGTTTTAACCCATGCTTTATTAAATTGTATTGATGTTGTTTTATCCTATGCTTTATTAAATTGTGTTTATGTTGTTTTATCCTAAGTTTTTTTAAATTGTATTTATGTTGTTTTATCCTATGCTTTATTAAATTGTTTTTATGTTGTTTTATTGTATGCTTTACTAAACTGCATTTATGTTGTTTTATCCTATGCTTTGTTAAATTGTATTTATGTTGTTTTATCCTATGCTTTATTAAATTGTATTTATGTTGTTTTATCGTATTCTTTATTAAATTGTATTTATGTTGTTTTATCCTATGCTTTATTAAATTGTATTTATGTTGTTTCATCCTATGCTTTATTAAATTGTGTTTATGTTGTTTTATCCTATGCTTTATTAAACTGCATTTATGTTGTTTTATCCTATACTTTATTAAATTGTATTTATGTTGTTTTATCCTATGCTTTATTAAATTGTATTTATGTTGTTTTATCCTATGCTTTATTAAATTGTATTTATGTTGTTTTATCCTATGTTTTATTAAATTGTATTTATGTTGTTTTATCCTATGCTTTATTAAATTGTATTTATGTTGTTTTATCGTATGCTTTATTAAATTGTATTTATGTTGTTTTATCCTATGCTTTATTAAATTGTATTTATGTTGTTTTAACCCATGCTTTATTAAATTGCATTTATGTTGTTTTATCTTATGCTTTATTAAATTGTATTTATGTTGTTTTATCCTATACTTTATTAAATTGTATTTATGTTGTTTTATCCTATGTTTTATTAAATTGTATTTAAGTTGTTTTATCCTATGCGTTATTAAATTGTATTTATGTAGTTTTATCTTATGCTTTATTAAATTGTATTTATGTTGTTTTATCCTATGCTTTATTAAATTGTGTTTATGTTGTTTTATCCTATGCTTTATTAAATTGTATTTATGCTGTTTTATCCTATGTTTTATTAAATTGTATTTATGTTGTTTTATCCTATGCTTTATTAAATTGTATTTATGTTGTTTTATCGTATGCTTTATTAAATTGTATTTATGTTGTTTTATCGTATGCTTTATTAAATTGTATTTATGTTGTTTTGTCCTATGCTTTATTAAATTATATTTATGTTGTTTTAACCCATGCTTCATTGAATTATATTTATGTTGTTATCTCATGCTTTATTAAATTGTATCTATGTTGTTTTTTCCTATGCTTTATTAAATTGTATTTATGATGTTTTAACCCATGCTTTATTAAATTGTATTTATGTTGTTTTATCCTATGCTTTATTAAATTGTATTTATGTTGTTTTATCCTATGTTTTATTAAATTGTATTTATGTTGTTTTATCCTATGCTTTATTAAATTGTATTTATGTTGTTTTATCGTATGCTTTATTAAATTGTATTTATGTTGTTTTATCGTATGCTTTATTAAATTGTGTTTATGTTGTTTTATCCTATGCTTTATTAAATTGAATTTATGTTGTTTTAACCCATGCTTTATTAAATTGTATTTATGTTGTTTTATCCTATGCTTTATTAAATTGTATTTATGTTGTTTAGTCCTATGCTTTATTAAATTGTATTTATGTTGTTTTAACCCATGCTTCATTAAATTATATTTATGTTGTTTTATCCTATGTTTTATTAAATTGTATTTATGTTGTTTTATCCTATGCTTTATTAAATTTATTTATGTTGTTTTATCGTATGCTTTATTAAATTGTATTTATGTTGTTTTAGACTATGCTTTATTAAATTGTGTTTATGTTGTTTTATCCTATGCTTTTTTAAATTGTATTTATGTTGTTTTAACCCATGCTTTATTAAATTGTATTTATGTTGTTTTATCCTATGCTTTATTAAATTGTATTTATGTTGTTTTGTCCTATGCTTTATTAAATTGTATTTATGTTGTTTTAACCCATGCTTCATTGAATTATATTTATGTTGTTATCTTATGCTTTATTAAATTGTATTTATGTTGTTTTTTCCTATGATTTATTAAATTGTATTTATGATGTTTTAACCCATGCTTTGTTAAATTGTATTTATATTGTTTTAACCCATGCTTTATTAAATTGTATTTATGTTGTTTTATCCTATGCTTTATTAAATTGTGTTTATGTTGTTTTATCCTATGCTTTATTAAATTGTATTTATGTTGTTTTATCCTATGCTTTATTAAATTGTATTTATGTTGTTTTAACCCATGCTTTATTAAATTGTATTTATGTTGTTTTATCCTATGCTTTATTAAATTGTGTTTATGTTGTTTTATCCTATGCTTTATTAAACTGCATTTATGTTGTTTTATCCTATACTTTATTAAATTGTATTTATGTTGTTTTATCCTATGCTTTATTAAATTGTATTTATGTTGTTTTATCCTATGCTTTATTAAATTGTATTTATGTTGTTTTATCCTATGTTTTATTAAATTGTATTTATGTTGTTTTATCCTATGCTTTATTAAATTGTATTTATGTTGCTTTATCCTATGCTTTATTAAATTGTATTTATGTTGTTTTATCCTATGCTTTATTAAATTGTATTTATGTTGTTTTAACCCATGCTTTATTAAATTGCATTTATGTTGTTTTATCTTATGCTTTATTAAATTGTATTTATGTTGTTTTATCCTATGCTTTATTAAATTGTATTTATGTTGTTTTATCCTATGTTTCATTAAATTGTATTTATGTTGTTTTATCCTTTGCTTTATTAAATTGTATTTATGTTGTTTTATCCTATGTTTTATTAAATTGTATTTATGTTGTTTTATCCTTTGCTTTATTAAATTGTATTTATGTTGTTTTATCCTATGCTTTATTAAATTGTATTTATGTTGTTTTATCGTATGCTTTATTAAATTGTGTTTATGTTGTTTTATCCTATGCTTTATTAAATTGTATTTATGTTGTTTTAACCCATGCTTTATTAAATTGTATTTATGTTGTTTTATCCTATGCTTTATTAAATTGTATTTCTGTTGTTTAGTCCTATGCTTTATTAAATTGTACTTATGTTGTTTTAACCCATGCTTCATTAAATTATATTTATGTTGTTATCTTATGCTTTATTAAATTGTATTTATGTTGTTTTATCCTATGCTTTATTAAATTGTATTTATGTTGTTTTATCCTATGCTTTATTAAATTGTATTTATGTTGTTTTATCCTATGCTTTATTAAATTGTATATATGTTGTTTTATCCTATGCTTTATTAAATTGCATTTATGTTGTTTTATCCTATGCTTTATTAAATTGTTTTTATGTTGTTTTAACCTATGCTTTATTAAACTGTATTTATGTTGTTTTATCCTATGCTTCATTAAATTGTATTTATGTTGTTTTATCCTATGCTTTATTAAATTGTATTTATGTTGTTTTAACCTATGCTTTATTAAATTGTATTTATGTTGTTTTAACCTATGCTTTATTAAATTGTATTTATGTTGTTTTATCCTATGCTTTATTAAATTGTATTTATGTTGCTTTAACCTATGCTTTATTAAATTGTATTTATGTTGTTTTAACCTATGCTTTATTATATTGTATTTATGTTGTTTTATCCTATGCTTTATTAAATTGTATTTATGTTGTTTTAACCCATGCTTTATTAAATTGTATTGATGTTGTTTTATCCTATGCTTTATTAAATTGTGTTTATGTTGTTTTATCCTAAGTTTTTTTAAATTGTATTTATGTTGTTTTATCCTATGCTTTATTAAATTGTTTTTATGTTGTTTTATTGTATGCTTTACTAAACTGCATTTATGTTGTTTTATCCTATGCTTTGTTAAATTGTATTTATGTTGTTTTATCCTATGCTTTATTAAATTGTATTTATGTTGTTTTATCGTATTCTTTATTAAATTGTATTTATGTTGTTTTATCCTATGCTTTATTAAATTGTATTTATGTTGTTTCATCCTATGCTTTATTAAATTGTGTTTATGTTGTTTTATCCTATGCTTTATTAAACTGCATTTATGTTGTTTTATCCTATACTTTATTAAATTGTATTTATGTTGTTTTATCCTATGCTTTATTAAATTGTATTTATGTTGTTTTATCCTATGCTTTATTAAATTGTATTTATGTTGTTTTATCCTATGTTTTATTAAATTGTATTTATGTTGTTTTATCCTATGCTTTATTAAATTGTATTTATGTTGTTTTATCGTATGCTTTATTAAATTGTATTTATGTTGTTTTATCCTATGCTTTATTAAATTGTATTTATGTTGTTTTAACCCATGCTTTATTAAATTGCATTTATGTTGTTTTATCTTATGCTTTATTAAATTGTATTTATGTTGTTTTATCCTATACTTTATTAAATTGTATTTATGTTGTTTTATCCTATGTTTTATTAAATTGTATTTAAGTTGTTTTATCCTATGCGTTATTAAATTGTATTTATGTAGTTTTATCTTATGCTTTATTAAATTGTATTTATGTTGTTTTATCCTATGCTTTATTAAATTGTGTTTATGTTGTTTTATCCTATGCTTTATTAAATTGTATTTATGCTGTTTTATCCTATGTTTTATTAAATTGTATTTATGTTGTTTTATCCTATGCTTTATTAAATTGTATTTATGTTGTTTTATCGTATGCTTTATTAAATTGTATTTATGTTGTTTTATCGTATGCTTTATTAAATTGTATTTATGTTGTTTTGTCCTATGCTTTATTAAATTATATTTATGTTGTTTTAACCCATGCTTCATTGAATTATATTTATGTTGTTATCTCATGCTTTATTAAATTGTATCTATGTTGTTTTTTCCTATGCTTTATTAAATTGTATTTATGATGTTTTAACCCATGCTTTATTAAATTGTATTTATGTTGTTTTATCCTATGCTTTATTAAATTGTATTTATGTTGTTTTATCCTATGTTTTATTAAATTGTATTTATGTTGTTTTATCCTATGCTTTATTAAATTGTATTTATGTTGTTTTATCGTATGCTTTATTAAATTGTATTTATGTTGTTTTATCGTATGCTTTATTAAATTGTGTTTATGTTGTTTTATCCTATGCTTTATTAAATTGAATTTATGTTGTTTTAACCCATGCTTTATTAAATTGTATTTATGTTGTTTTATCCTATGCTTTATTAAATTGTATTTATGTTGTTTAGTCCTATGCTTTATTAAATTGTATTTATGTTGTTTTAACCCATGCTTCATTAAATTATATTTATGTTGTTTTATCCTATGTTTTATTAAATTGTATTTATGTTGTTTTATCCTATGCTTTATTAAATTTATTTATGTTGTTTTATCGTATGCTTTATTAAATTGTATTTATGTTGTTTTAGACTATGCTTTATTAAATTGTGTTTATGTTGTTTTATCCTATGCTTTTTTAAATTGTATTTATGTTGTTTTAACCCATGCTTTATTAAATTGTATTTATGTTGTTTTATCCTATGCTTTATTAAATTGTATTTATGTTGTTTTGTCCTATGCTTTATTAAATTGTATTTATGTTGTTTTAACCCATGCTTCATTGAATTATATTTATGTTGTTATCTTATGCTTTATTAAATTGTATTTATGTTGTTTTTTCCTATGATTTATTAAATTGTATTTATGATGTTTTAACCCATGCTTTGTTAAATTGTATTTATATTGTTTTAACCCATGCTTTATTAAATTGTATTTATGTTGTTTTATCCTATGCTTTATTAAATTGTGTTTATGTTGTTTTATCCTATGCTTTATTAAATTGTATTTATGTTGTTTTATCCTATGCTTTATTAAATTGTATTTATGTTGTTTTAACCCATGCTTTATTAAATTGTATTTATGTTGTTTTATCCTATGCTTTATTAAATTGTGTTTATGTTGTTTTATCCTATGCTTTATTAAACTGCATTTATGTTGTTTTATCCTATACTTTATTAAATTGTATTTATGTTGTTTTATCCTATGCTTTATTAAATTGTATTTATGTTGTTTTATCCTATGCTTTATTAAATTGTATTTATGTTGTTTTATCCTATGTTTTATTAAATTGTATTTATGTTGTTTTATCCTATGCTTTATTAAATTGTATTTATGTTGCTTTATCCTATGCTTTATTAAATTGTATTTATGTTGTTTTATCCTATGCTTTATTAAATTGTATTTATGTTGTTTTAACCCATGCTTTATTAAATTGCATTTATGTTGTTTTATCTTATGCTTTATTAAATTGTATTTATGTTGTTTTATCCTATGCTTTATTAAATTGTATTTATGTTGTTTTATCCTATGTTTTATTAAATTGTATTTATGTTGTTTTATCCTATGCTTTATTAAATTGTATTTATGTTGTTTTATCGTATGCTTTATTAAATTGTATTTATGTTGTTTTATCGTATGCTTTATTAAATTGTGTTTATGTTGTTTTATCCTATGCTTTATTAAATTGTATTTATGTTGTTTTAACCCATGCTTTATTAAATTGTATTTATGTTGTTTTATCCTATGCTTTATTAAATTGTATTTCTGTTGTTTAGTCCTATGCTTTATTAAATTGTACTTATGTTGTTTTAACCCATGCTTCATTAAATTATATTTATGTTGTTATCTTATGCTTTATTAAATTGTATTTATGTTGTTTTATCCTATGCTTTATTAAATTGTATTTATGTTGTTTTATCCTATGCTTTATTAAATTGTATTTATGTTGTTTTATCCTATGCTTTATTAAATTGTATATATGTTGTTTTATCCTATGCTTTATTAAATTGCATTTATGTTGTTTTATCCTATGCTTTATTAAATTGTTTTTATGTTGTTTTAACCTATGCTTTATTAAACTGTATTTATGTTGTTTTATCCTATGCTTCATTAAATTGTATTTATGTTGTTTTATCCTATGCTTTATTAAATTGTATTTATGTTGTTTTAACCTATGCTTTATTAAATTGTATTTATGTTGTTTTAACCTATGCTTTATTAAATTGTATTTATGTTGTTTTATCCTATGCTTTATTAAATTGTATTTATGTTGCTTTAACCTATGCTTTATTAAATTGTATTTATGTTGTTTTAACCTATGCTTTATTATATTGTATTTATGTTGTTTTATCCTATGCTTTATTAAATTGTATTTATGTTGTTTTAACCCATGCTTTATTAAATTGTATTTATGTTGTTTTATTCTATGTTTTATTAAATTATATTTATGTTGATTTAACCTATGCTTTATTAAATTGTATTTATGTTGTTTTAACCCATGCTATATTAAATTGTATTTATGTTGTTTTATCCTATGCTTTATTAAATTGTATTTATGTTGTTTTATTGTATGCTTTATTATACTGCATTTATGTTGTCTTATCCTATGCTTTACTAAATTGTATTTATGTTGTTTTATCCTATGCTTTATTAAATTGTATTTATGTTGTTTTATCATATGCTTTATTAAATTGTATTTATTTTGTTTTATCCTATGTTTTATTAAATTGTATTTATGTTGTTTTATCCTATGCCTTATTAAATTGTATTTATGTTGTTTTATCGTATGCTTTATTAAATTGTATTTATGTTGTTTTAGACTATGCTTTATTAAATTGTATTTATGTTGTTTTGTCCTATGCTTTATTAAATTGTATTTATGTTGTTTTATCCTATGCTTTATTAAATTGTATTTATGTTGTTTTGTCCTATGCTTTATTAAATTGTATTTATGTTGTTTTAACCCATGCTTCATTGAATTATATTTATGTTGTTATCTTATGCTTTATTAAATTGTATTTATGTTGTTTTTTCCTATGCTTTATTAAATTGTATTTATGATGTTTTAACCCATGCTTTGTTAAATTGTATTTATATTGTTTTAACCCATGCTTTATTAAATTGTATTTATGTTGTTTTATCCTATGCTTTATTAAATTGTGTTTATGTTGTTTTATCCTATGCTTTATTAAATTGTATTTATGTTGTTTTATCCTATGCTTTATTAAATTGTATTTATGTTGTTTTAACCCATGCTTTATTAAATTGTATTGATGTTGTTTTATCCTATGCTTTATTAAATTGTGTTTATGTTGTTTTATCCTAAGTTTTTTTAAATTGTATTTATGTTGTTTTATCCTATGCTTTATTAAATTGTTTTTATGTTGTTTTATTGTATGCTTTACTAAACTGCATTTATGTTGTTTTATCCTATGCTTTGTTAAATTGTATTTATGTTGTTTTATCCTATGCTTTATTAAATTGTATTTATGTTGTTTTATCGTATTCTTTATTAAATTGTATTTATGTTGTTTTATCCTATGCTTTATTAAATTGTATTTATGTTGTTTCATCCTATGCTTTATTAAATTGTGTTTATGTTGTTTTATCCTATGCTTTATTAAACTGCATTTATGTTGTTTTATCCTATACTTTATTAAATTGTATTTATGTTGTTTTATCCTATGCTTTATTAAATTGTATTTATGTTGTTTTATCCTATGCTTTATTAAATTGTATTTATGTTGTTTTATCCTATGTTTTATTAAATTGTATTTATGTTGTTTTATCCTATGCTTTATTAAATTGTATTTATGTTGTTTTATCGTATGCTTTATTAAATTGTATTTATGTTGTTTTATCCTATGCTTTATTAAATTGTATTTATGTTGTTTTAACCCATGCTTTATTAAATTGCATTTATGTTGTTTTATCTTATGCTTTATTAAATTGTATTTATGTTGTTTTATCCTATACTTTATTAAATTGTATTTATGTTGTTTTATCCTATGTTTTATTAAATTGTATTTAAGTTGTTTTATCCTATGCGTTATTAAATTGTATTTATGTAGTTTTATCTTATGCTTTATTAAATTGTATTTATGTTGTTTTATCCTATGCTTTATTAAATTGTGTTTATGTTGTTTTATCCTATGCTTTATTAAATTGTATTTATGCTGTTTTATCCTATGTTTTATTAAATTGTATTTATGTTGTTTTATCCTATGCTTTATTAAATTGTATTTATGTTGTTTTATCGTATGCTTTATTAAATTGTATTTATGTTGTTTTATCGTATGCTTTATTAAATTGTATTTATGTTGTTTTGTCCTATGCTTTATTAAATTATATTTATGTTGTTTTAACCCATGCTTCATTGAATTATATTTATGTTGTTATCTCATGCTTTATTAAATTGTATCTATGTTGTTTTTTCCTATGCTTTATTAAATTGTATTTATGATGTTTTAACCCATGCTTTATTAAATTGTATTTATGTTGTTTTATCCTATGCTTTATTAAATTGTATTTATGTTGTTTTATCCTATGTTTTATTAAATTGTATTTATGTTGTTTTATCCTATGCTTTATTAAATTGTATTTATGTTGTTTTATCGTATGCTTTATTAAATTGTATTTATGTTGTTTTATCGTATGCTTTATTAAATTGTGTTTATGTTGTTTTATCCTATGCTTTATTAAATTGAATTTATGTTGTTTTAACCCATGCTTTATTAAATTGTATTTATGTTGTTTTATCCTATGCTTTATTAAATTGTATTTATGTTGTTTAGTCCTATGCTTTATTAAATTGTATTTATGTTGTTTTAACCCATGCTTCATTAAATTATATTTATGTTGTTTTATCCTATGTTTTATTAAATTGTATTTATGTTGTTTTATCCTATGCTTTATTAAATTTATTTATGTTGTTTTATCGTATGCTTTATTAAATTGTATTTATGTTGTTTTAGACTATGCTTTATTAAATTGTGTTTATGTTGTTTTATCCTATGCTTTTTTAAATTGTATTTATGTTGTTTTAACCCATGCTTTATTAAATTGTATTTATGTTGTTTTATCCTATGCTTTATTAAATTGTATTTATGTTGTTTTGTCCTATGCTTTATTAAATTGTATTTATGTTGTTTTAACCCATGCTTCATTGAATTATATTTATGTTGTTATCTTATGCTTTATTAAATTGTATTTATGTTGTTTTTTCCTATGATTTATTAAATTGTATTTATGATGTTTTAACCCATGCTTTGTTAAATTGTATTTATATTGTTTTAACCCATGCTTTATTAAATTGTATTTATGTTGTTTTATCCTATGCTTTATTAAATTGTGTTTATGTTGTTTTATCCTATGCTTTATTAAATTGTATTTATGTTGTTTTATCCTATGCTTTATTAAATTGTATTTATGTTGTTTTAACCCATGCTTTATTAAATTGTATTTATGTTGTTTTATCCTATGCTTTATTAAATTGTGTTTATGTTGTTTTATCCTATGCTTTATTAAACTGCATTTATGTTGTTTTATCCTATACTTTATTAAATTGTATTTATGTTGTTTTATCCTATGCTTTATTAAATTGTATTTATGTTGTTTTATCCTATGCTTTATTAAATTGTATTTATGTTGTTTTATCCTATGTTTTATTAAATTGTATTTATGTTGTTTTATCCTATGCTTTATTAAATTGTATTTATGTTGCTTTATCCTATGCTTTATTAAATTGTATTTATGTTGTTTTATCCTATGCTTTATTAAATTGTATTTATGTTGTTTTAACCCATGCTTTATTAAATTGCATTTATGTTGTTTTATCTTATGCTTTATTAAATTGTATTTATGTTGTTTTATCCTATGCTTTATTAAATTGTATTTATGTTGTTTTATCCTATGTTTCATTAAATTGTATTTATGTTGTTTTATCCTTTGCTTTATTAAATTGTATTTATGTTGTTTTATCCTATGTTTTATTAAATTGTATTTATGTTGTTTTATCCTTTGCTTTATTAAATTGTATTTATGTTGTTTTATCCTATGCTTTATTAAATTGTATTTATGTTGTTTTATCGTATGCTTTATTAAATTGTGTTTATGTTGTTTTATCCTATGCTTTATTAAATTGTATTTATGTTGTTTTAACCCATGCTTTATTAAATTGTATTTATGTTGTTTTATCCTATGCTTTATTAAATTGTATTTCTGTTGTTTAGTCCTATGCTTTATTAAATTGTACTTATGTTGTTTTAACCCATGCTTCATTAAATTATATTTATGTTGCTATCTTATGCTTTATTAAATTGTATTTATGTTGTTTTATCCTATGCTTTATTAAATTGTATTTATGTTGTTTTATCCTATGCTTTATTAAATTGTATTTATGTTGTTTTATCCTATGCTTTATTAAATTGTATATATGTTGTTTTATCCTATGCTTTATTAAATTGCATTTATGTTGTTTTATCCTATGCTTTATTAAATTGTTTTTATGTTGTTTTAACCTATGCTTTATTAAACTGTATTTATGTTGTTTTATCCTATGCTTCATTAAATTGTATTTATGTTGTTTTATCCTATGCTTTATTAAATTGTATTTATGTTGTTTTAACCTATGCTTTATTAAATTGTATTTATGTTGTTTTAACCTATGCTTTATTAAATTGTATTTATGTTGTTTTATCCTATGCTTTATTAAATTGTATTTATGTTGCTTTAACCTATGCTTTATTAAATTGTATTTATGTTGTTTTAACCTATGCTTTATTATATTGTATTTATGTTGTTTTATCCTATGCTTTATTAAATTGTATTTATGTTGTTTTAACCCATGCTTTATTAAATTGTATTGATGTTGTTTTATCCTATGCTTTATTAAATTGTGTTTATGTTGTTTTATCCTAAGTTTTTTTAAATTGTATTTATGTTGTTTTATCCTATGCTTTATTAAATTGTTTTTATGTTGTTTTATTGTATGCTTTACTAAACTGCATTTATGTTGTTTTATCCTATGCTTTGTTAAATTGTATTTATGTTGTTTTATCCTATGCTTTATTAAATTGTATTTATGTTGTTTTATCGTATTCTTTATTAAATTGTATTTATGTTGTTTTATCCTATGCTTTATTAAATTGTATTTATGTTGTTTCATCCTATGCTTTATTAAATTGTGTTTATGTTGTTTTATCCTATGCTTTATTAAACTGCATTTATGTTGTTTTATCCTATACTTTATTAAATTGTATTTATGTTGTTTTATCCTATGCTTTATTAAATTGTATTTATGTTGTTTTATCCTATGCTTTATTAAATTGTATTTATGTTGTTTTATCCTATGTTTTATTAAATTGTATTTATGTTGTTTTATCCTATGCTTTATTAAATTGTATTTATGTTGTTTTATCGTATGCTTTATTAAATTGTATTTATGTTGTTTTATCCTATGCTTTATTAAATTGTATTTATGTTGTTTTAACCCATGCTTTATTAAATTGCATTTATGTTGTTTTATCTTATGCTTTATTAAATTGTATTTATGTTGTTTTATCCTATACTTTATTAAATTGTATTTATGTTGTTTTATCCTATGTTTTATTAAATTGTATTTAAGTTGTTTTATCCTATGCGTTATTAAATTGTATTTATGTAGTTTTATCTTATGCTTTATTAAATTGTATTTATGTTGTTTTATCCTATGCTTTATTAAATTGTGTTTATGTTGTTTTATCCTATGCTTTATTAAATTGTATTTATGCTGTTTTATCCTATGTTTTATTAAATTGTATTTATGTTGTTTTATCCTATGCTTTATTAAATTGTATTTATGTTGTTTTATCGTATGCTTTATTAAATTGTATTTATGTTGTTTTATCGTATGCTTTATTAAATTGTATTTATGTTGTTTTGTCCTATGCTTTATTAAATTATATTTATGTTGTTTTAACCCATGCTTCATTGAATTATATTTATGTTGTTATCTCATGCTTTATTAAATTGTATCTATGTTGTTTTTTCCTATGCTTTATTAAATTGTATTTATGATGTTTTAACCCATGCTTTATTAAATTGTATTTATGTTGTTTTATCCTATGCTTTATTAAATTGTATTTATGTTGTTTTATCCTATGTTTTATTAAATTGTATTTATGTTGTTTTATCCTATGCTTTATTAAATTGTATTTATGTTGTTTTATCGTATGCTTTATTAAATTGTATTTATGTTGTTTTATCGTATGCTTTATTAAATTGTGTTTATGTTGTTTTATCCTATGCTTTATTAAATTGAATTTATGTTGTTTTAACCCATGCTTTATTAAATTGTATTTATGTTGTTTTATCCTATGCTTTATTAAATTGTATTTATGTTGTTTAGTCCTATGCTTTATTAAATTGTATTTATGTTGTTTTAACCCATGCTTCATTAAATTATATTTATGTTGTTTTATCCTATGTTTTATTAAATTGTATTTATGTTGTTTTATCCTATGCTTTATTAAATTTATTTATGTTGTTTTATCGTATGCTTTATTAAATTGTATTTATGTTGTTTTAGACTATGCTTTATTAAATTGTGTTTATGTTGTTTTATCCTATGCTTTTTTAAATTGTATTTATGTTGTTTTAACCCATGCTTTATTAAATTGTATTTATGTTGTTTTATCCTATGCTTTATTAAATTGTATTTATGTTGTTTTGTCCTATGCTTTATTAAATTGTATTTATGTTGTTTTAACCCATGCTTCATTGAATTATATTTATGTTGTTATCTTATGCTTTATTAAATTGTATTTATGTTGTTTTTTCCTATGATTTATTAAATTGTATTTATGATGTTTTAACCCATGCTTTGTTAAATTGTATTTATATTGTTTTAACCCATGCTTTATTAAATTGTATTTATGTTGTTTTATCCTATGCTTTATTAAATTGTGTTTATGTTGTTTTATCCTATGCTTTATTAAATTGTATTTATGTTGTTTTATCCTATGCTTTATTAAATTGTATTTATGTTGTTTTAACCCATGCTTTATTAAATTGTATTTATGTTGTTTTATCCTATGCTTTATTAAATTGTGTTTATGTTGTTTTATCCTATGCTTTATTAAACTGCATTTATGTTGTTTTATCCTATACTTTATTAAATTGTATTTATGTTGTTTTATCCTATGCTTTATTAAATTGTATTTATGTTGTTTTATCCTATGCTTTATTAAATTGTATTTATGTTGTTTTATCCTATGTTTTATTAAATTGTATTTATGTTGTTTTATCCTATGCTTTATTAAATTGTATTTATGTTGCTTTATCCTATGCTTTATTAAATTGTATTTATGTTGTTTTATCCTATGCTTTATTAAATTGTATTTATGTTGTTTTAACCCATGCTTTATTAAATTGCATTTATGTTGTTTTATCTTATGCTTTATTAAATTGTATTTATGTTGTTTTATCCTATGCTTTATTAAATTGTATTTATGTTGTTTTATCCTATGTTTTATTAAATTGTATTTATGTTGTTTTATCCTATGCTTTATTAAATTGTATTTATGTTGTTTTATCGTATGCTTTATTAAATTGTATTTATGTTGTTTTATCGTATGCTTTATTAAATTGTGTTTATGTTGTTTTATCCTATGCTTTATTAAATTGTATTTATGTTGTTTTAACCCATGCTTTATTAAATTGTATTTATGTTGTTTTATCCTATGCTTTATTAAATTGTATTTCTGTTGTTTAGTCCTATGCTTTATTAAATTGTACTTATGTTGTTTTAACCCATGCTTCATTAAATTATATTTATGTTGTTATCTTATGCTTTATTAAATTGTATTTATGTTGTTTTATCCTATGCTTTATTAAATTGTATTTATGTTGTTTTATCCTATGCTTTATTAAATTGTATTTATGTTGTTTTATCCTATGCTTTATTAAATTGTATATATGTTGTTTTATCCTATGCTTTATTAAATTGCATTTATGTTGTTTTATCCTATGCTTTATTAAATTGTTTTTATGTTGTTTTAACCTATGCTTTATTAAACTGTATTTATGTTGTTTTATCCTATGCTTCATTAAATTGTATTTATGTTGTTTTATCCTATGCTTTATTAAATTGTATTTATGTTGTTTTAACCTATGCTTTATTAAATTGTATTTATGTTGTTTTAACCTATGCTTTATTAAATTGTATTTATGTTGTTTTATCCTATGCTTTATTAAATTGTATTTATGTTGCTTTAACCTATGCTTTATTAAATTGTATTTATGTTGTTTTAACCTATGCTTTATTATATTGTATTTATGTTGTTTTATCCTATGCTTTATTAAATTGTATTTATGTTGTTTTAACCCATGCTTTATTAAATTGTATTTATGTTGTTTTATTCTATGTTTTATTAAATTATATTTATGTTGATTTAACCTATGCTTTATTAAATTGTATTTATGTTGTTTTAACCCATGCTATATTAAATTGTATTTATGTTGTTTTATCCTATGCTTTATTAAATTGTATTTATGTTGTTTTATTGTATGCTTTATTATACTGCATTTATGTTGTCTTATCCTATGCTTTACTAAATTGTATTTATGTTGTTTTATCCTATGCTTTATTAAATTGTATTTATGTTGTTTTATCATATGCTTTATTAAATTGTATTTATTTTGTTTTATCCTATGTTTTATTAAATTGTATTTATGTTGTTTTATCCTATGCCTTATTAAATTGTATTTATGTTGTTTTATCGTATGCTTTATTAAATTGTATTTATGTTGTTTTAGACTATGCTTTATTAAATTGTATTTATGTTGTTTTGTCCTATGCTTTATTAAATTGTATTTATGTTGTTTTATCCTATGCTTTATTAAATTGTATTTATGTTGTTTTGTCCTATGCTTTATTAAATTGTATTTATGTTGTTTTAACCCATGCTTCATTGAATTATATTTATGTTGTTATCTTATGCTTTATTAAATTGTATTTATGTTGTTTTTTCCTATGCTTTATTAAATTGTATTTATGATGTTTTAACCCATGCTTTGTTAAATTGTATTTATATTGTTTTAACCCATGCTTTATTAAATTGTATTTATGTTGTTTTATCCTATGCTTTATTAAATTGTGTTTATGTTGTTTTATCCTATGCTTTATTAAATTGTATTTATGTTGTTTTATCCTATGCTTTATTAAATTGTATTTATGTTGTTTTAACCCATGCTTTATTAAATTGTATTGATGTTGTTTTATCCTATGCTTTATTAAATTGTGTTTATGTTGTTTTATCCTAAGTTTTTTTAAATTGTATTTATGTTGTTTTATCCTATGCTTTATTAAATTGTTTTTATGTTGTTTTATTGTATGCTTTACTAAACTGCATTTATGTTGTTTTATCCTATGCTTTGTTAAATTGTATTTATGTTGTTTTATCCTATGCTTTATTAAATTGTATTTATGTTGTTTTATCGTATTCTTTATTAAATTGTATTTATGTTGTTTTATCCTATGCTTTATTAAATTGTATTTATGTTGTTTCATCCTATGCTTTATTAAATTGTGTTTATGTTGTTTTATCCTATGCTTTATTAAACTGCATTTATGTTGTTTTATCCTATACTTTATTAAATTGTATTTATGTTGTTTTATCCTATGCTTTATTAAATTGTATTTATGTTGTTTTATCCTATGCTTTATTAAATTGTATTTATGTTGTTTTATCCTATGTTTTATTAAATTGTATTTATGTTGTTTTATCCTATGCTTTATTAAATTGTATTTATGTTGTTTTATCGTATGCTTTATTAAATTGTATTTATGTTGTTTTATCCTATGCTTTATTAAATTGTATTTATGTTGTTTTAACCCATGCTTTATTAAATTGCATTTATGTTGTTTTATCTTATGCTTTATTAAATTGTATTTATGTTGTTTTATCCTATACTTTATTAAATTGTATTTATGTTGTTTTATCCTATGTTTTATTAAATTGTATTTAAGTTGTTTTATCCTATGCGTTATTAAATTGTATTTATGTAGTTTTATCTTATGCTTTATTAAATTGTATTTATGTTGTTTTATCCTATGCTTTATTAAATTGTGTTTATGTTGTTTTATCCTATGCTTTATTAAATTGTATTTATGCTGTTTTATCCTATGTTTTATTAAATTGTATTTATGTTGTTTTATCCTATGCTTTATTAAATTGTATTTATGTTGTTTTATCGTATGCTTTATTAAATTGTATTTATGTTGTTTTATCGTATGCTTTATTAAATTGTATTTATGTTGTTTTGTCCTATGCTTTATTAAATTATATTTATGTTGTTTTAACCCATGCTTCATTGAATTATATTTATGTTGTTATCTCATGCTTTATTAAATTGTATCTATGTTGTTTTTTCCTATGCTTTATTAAATTGTATTTATGATGTTTTAACCCATGCTTTATTAAATTGTATTTATGTTGTTTTATCCTATGCTTTATTAAATTGTATTTATGTTGTTTTATCCTATGTTTTATTAAATTGTATTTATGTTGTTTTATCCTATGCTTTATTAAATTGTATTTATGTTGTTTTATCGTATGCTTTATTAAATTGTATTTATGTTGTTTTATCGTATGCTTTATTAAATTGTGTTTATGTTGTTTTATCCTATGCTTTATTAAATTGAATTTATGTTGTTTTAACCCATGCTTTATTAAATTGTATTTATGTTGTTTTATCCTATGCTTTATTAAATTGTATTTATGTTGTTTAGTCCTATGCTTTATTAAATTGTATTTATGTTGTTTTAACCCATGCTTCATTAAATTATATTTATGTTGTTTTATCCTATGTTTTATTAAATTGTATTTATGTTGTTTTATCCTATGCTTTATTAAATTTATTTATGTTGTTTTATCGTATGCTTTATTAAATTGTATTTATGTTGTTTTAGACTATGCTTTATTAAATTGTGTTTATGTTGTTTTATCCTATGCTTTTTTAAATTGTATTTATGTTGTTTTAACCCATGCTTTATTAAATTGTATTTATGTTGTTTTATCCTATGCTTTATTAAATTGTATTTATGTTGTTTTGTCCTATGCTTTATTAAATTGTATTTATGTTGTTTTAACCCATGCTTCATTGAATTATATTTATGTTGTTATCTTATGCTTTATTAAATTGTATTTATGTTGTTTTTTCCTATGATTTATTAAATTGTATTTATGATGTTTTAACCCATGCTTTGTTAAATTGTATTTATATTGTTTTAACCCATGCTTTATTAAATTGTATTTATGTTGTTTTATCCTATGCTTTATTAAATTGTGTTTATGTTGTTTTATCCTATGCTTTATTAAATTGTATTTATGTTGTTTTATCCTATGCTTTATTAAATTGTATTTATGTTGTTTTAACCCATGCTTTATTAAATTGTATTTATGTTGTTTTATCCTATGCTTTATTAAATTGTGTTTATGTTGTTTTATCCTATGCTTTATTAAACTGCATTTATGTTGTTTTATCCTATACTTTATTAAATTGTATTTATGTTGTTTTATCCTATGCTTTATTAAATTGTATTTATGTTGTTTTATCCTATGCTTTATTAAATTGTATTTATGTTGTTTTATCCTATGTTTTATTAAATTGTATTTATGTTGTTTTATCCTATGCTTTATTAAATTGTATTTATGTTGCTTTATCCTATGCTTTATTAAATTGTATTTATGTTGTTTTATCCTATGCTTTATTAAATTGTATTTATGTTGTTTTAACCCATGCTTTATTAAATTGCATTTATGTTGTTTTATCTTATGCTTTATTAAATTGTATTTATGTTGTTTTATCCTATGCTTTATTAAATTGTATTTATGTTGTTTTATCCTATGTTTCATTAAATTGTATTTATGTTGTTTTATCCTTTGCTTTATTAAATTGTATTTATGTTGTTTTATCCTATGTTTTATTAAATTGTATTTATGTTGTTTTATCCTTTGCTTTATTAAATTGTATTTATGTTGTTTTATCCTATGCTTTATTAAATTGTATTTATGTTGTTTTATCGTATGCTTTATTAAATTGTGTTTATGTTGTTTTATCCTATGCTTTATTAAATTGTATTTATGTTGTTTTAACCCATGCTTTATTAAATTGTATTTATGTTGTTTTATCCTATGCTTTATTAAATTGTATTTCTGTTGTTTAGTCCTATGCTTTATTAAATTGTACTTATGTTGTTTTAACCCATGCTTCATTAAATTATATTTATGTTGCTATCTTATGCTTTATTAAATTGTATTTATGTTGTTTTATCCTATGCTTTATTAAATTGTATTTATGTTGTTTTATCCTATGCTTTATTAAATTGTATTTATGTTGTTTTATCCTATGCTTTATTAAATTGTATATATGTTGTTTTATCCTATGCTTTATTAAATTGCATTTATGTTGTTTTATCCTATGCTTTATTAAATTGTTTTTATGTTGTTTTAACCTATGCTTTATTAAACTGTATTTATGTTGTTTTATCCTATGCTTCATTAAATTGTATTTATGTTGTTTTATCCTATGCTTTATTAAATTGTATTTATGTTGTTTTAACCTATGCTTTATTAAATTGTATTTATGTTGTTTTAACCTATGCTTTATTAAATTGTATTTATGTTGTTTTATCCTATGCTTTATTAAATTGTATTTATGTTGCTTTAACCTATGCTTTATTAAATTGTATTTATGTTGTTTTAACCTATGCTTTATTATATTGTATTTATGTTGTTTTATCCTATGCTTTATTAAATTGTATTTATGTTGTTTTAACCCATGCTTTATTAAATTGTATTGATGTTGTTTTATCCTATGCTTTATTAAATTGTGTTTATGTTGTTTTATCCTAAGTTTTTTTAAATTGTATTTATGTTGTTTTATCCTATGCTTTATTAAATTGTTTTTATGTTGTTTTATTGTATGCTTTACTAAACTGCATTTATGTTGTTTTATCCTATGCTTTGTTAAATTGTATTTATGTTGTTTTATCCTATGCTTTATTAAATTGTATTTATGTTGTTTTATCGTATTCTTTATTAAATTGTATTTATGTTGTTTTATCCTATGCTTTATTAAATTGTATTTATGTTGTTTCATCCTATGCTTTATTAAATTGTGTTTATGTTGTTTTATCCTATGCTTTATTAAACTGCATTTATGTTGTTTTATCCTATACTTTATTAAATTGTATTTATGTTGTTTTATCCTATGCTTTATTAAATTGTATTTATGTTGTTTTATCCTATGCTTTATTAAATTGTATTTATGTTGTTTTATCCTATGTTTTATTAAATTGTATTTATGTTGTTTTATCCTATGCTTTATTAAATTGTATTTATGTTGTTTTATCCTATGCTTTATTAAATTGTATTTATGTTGTTTTATCCTATGCTTTATTAAATTGTATTTATGTTGTTTTAACCCATGCTTTATTAAATTGCATTTATGTTGTTTTATCTTATGCTTTATTAAATTGTATTTATGTTGTTTTATCCTATACTTTATTAAATTGTATTTATGTTGTTTTATCCTATGTTTTATTAAATTGTATTTAAGTTGTTTTATCCTATGCGTTATTAAATTGTATTTATGTAGTTTTATCTTATGCTTTATTAAATTGTATTTATGTTGTTTTATCCTATGCTTTATTAAATTGTGTTTATGTTGTTTTATCCTATGCTTTATTAAATTGTATTTATGCTGTTTTATCCTATGTTTTATTAAATTGTATTTATGTTGTTTTATCCTATGCTTTATTAAATTGTATTTATGTTGTTTTATCGTATGCTTTATTAAATTGTATTTATGTTGTTTTATCGTATGCTTTATTAAATTGTATTTATGTTGTTTTGTCCTATGCTTTATTAAATTATATTTATGTTGTTTTAACCCATGCTTCATTGAATTATATTTATGTTGTTATCTCATGCTTTATTAAATTGTATCTATGTTGTTTTTTCCTATGCTTTATTAAATTGTATTTATGATGTTTTAACCCATGCTTTATTAAATTGTATTTATGTTGTTTTATCCTATGCTTTATTAAATTGTATTTATGTTGTTTTATCCTATGTTTTATTAAATTGTATTTATGTTGTTTTATCCTATGCTTTATTAAATTGTATTTATGTTGTTTTATCGTATGCTTTATTAAATTGTATTTATGTTGTTTTATCGTATGCTTTATTAAATTGTGTTTATGTTGTTTTATCCTATGCTTTATTAAATTGAATTTATGTTGTTTTAACCCATGCTTTATTAAATTGTATTTATGTTGTTTTATCCTATGCTTTATTAAATTGTATTTATGTTGTTTAGTCCTATGCTTTATTAAATTGTATTTATGTTGTTTTAACCCATGCTTCATTAAATTATATTTATGTTGTTTTATCCTATGTTTTATTAAATTGTATTTATGTTGTTTTATCCTATGCTTTATTAAATTTATTTATGTTGTTTTATCGTATGCTTTATTAAATTGTATTTATGTTGTTTTAGACTATGCTTTATTAAATTGTGTTTATGTTGTTTTATCCTATGCTTTTTTAAATTGTATTTATGTTGTTTTAACCCATGCTTTATTAAATTGTATTTATGTTGTTTTATCCTATGCTTTATTAAATTGTATTTATGTTGTTTTGTCCTATGCTTTATTAAATTGTATTTATGTTGTTTTAACCCATGCTTCATTGAATTATATTTATGTTGTTATCTTATGCTTTATTAAATTGTATTTATGTTGTTTTTTCCTATGATTTATTAAATTGTATTTATGATGTTTTAACCCATGCTTTGTTAAATTGTATTTATATTGTTTTAACCCATGCTTTATTAAATTGTATTTATGTTGTTTTATCCTATGCTTTATTAAATTGTGTTTATGTTGTTTTATCCTATGCTTTATTAAATTGTATTTATGTTGTTTTATCCTATGCTTTATTAAATTGTATTTATGTTGTTTTAACCCATGCTTTATTAAATTGTATTTATGTTGTTTTATCCTATGCTTTATTAAATTGTGTTTATGTTGTTTTATCCTATGCTTTATTAAACTGCATTTATGTTGTTTTATCCTATACTTTATTAAATTGTATTTATGTTGTTTTATCCTATGCTTTATTAAATTGTATTTATGTTGTTTTATCCTATGCTTTATTAAATTGTATTTATGTTGTTTTATCCTATGTTTTATTAAATTGTATTTATGTTGTTTTATCCTATGCTTTATTAAATTGTATTTATGTTGCTTTATCCTATGCTTTATTAAATTGTATTTATGTTGTTTTATCCTATGCTTTATTAAATTGTATTTATGTTGTTTTAACCCATGCTTTATTAAATTGCATTTATGTTGTTTTATCTTATGCTTTATTAAATTGTATTTATGTTGTTTTATCCTATGCTTTATTAAATTGTATTTATGTTGTTTTATCCTATGTTTCATTAAATTGTATTTATGTTGTTTTATCCTTTGCTTTATTAAATTGTATTTATGTTGTTTTATCCTATGTTTTATTAAATTGTATTTATGTTGTTTTATCCTTTGCTTTATTAAATTGTATTTATGTTGTTTTATCCTATGCTTTATTAAATTGTATTTATGTTGTTTTATCGTATGCTTTATTAAATTGTGTTTATGTTGTTTTATCCTATGCTTTATTAAATTGTATTTATGTTGTTTTAACCCATGCTTTATTAAATTGTATTTATGTTGTTTTATCCTATGCTTTATTAAATTGTATTTCTGTTGTTTAGTCCTATGCTTTATTAAATTGTACTTATGTTGTTTTAACCCATGCTTCATTAAATTATATTTATGTTGTTATCTTATGCTTTATTAAATTGTATTTATGTTGTTTTATCCTATGCTTTATTAAAATGTATTTATGTTGTTTTATCCTATGCTTTATTAAATTGTATTTATGTTGTTTTATCCTATGCTTTATTAAATTGTATATATGTTGTTTTATCCTATGCTTTATTAAATTGCATTTATGTTGTTTTATCCTATGCTTTATTAAATTGTTTTTATGTTGTTTTAACCTATGCTTTATTAAACTGTATTTATGTTGTTTTATCCTATGCTTCATTAAATTGTATTTATGTTGTTTTATCCTATGCTTTATTAAATTGTATTTATGTTGTTTTAACCTATGCTTTATTAAATTGTATTTATGTTGTTTTAACCTATGCTTTATTAAATTGTATTTATGTTGTTTTATCCTATGCTTTATTAAATTGTATTTATGTTGCTTTAACCTATGCTTTATTAAATTGTATTTATGTTGTTTTAACCTATGCTTTATTATATTGTATTTATGTTGTTTTATCCTATGCTTTATTAAATTGTATTTATGTTGTTTTAACCCATGCTTTATTAAATTGTATTTATGTTGTTTTATTCTATGTTTTATTAAATTATATTTATGTTGATTTAACCTATGCTTTATTAAATTGTATTTATGTTGTTTTAACCCATGCTATATTAAATTGTATTTATGTTGTTTTATCCTATGCTTTATTAAATTGTATTTATGTTGTTTTATTGTATGCTTTATTATACTGCATTTATGTTGTCTTATCCTATGCTTTACTAAATTGTATTTATGTTGTTTTATCCTATGCTTTATTAAATTGTATTTATGTTGTTTTATCATATGCTTTATTAAATTGTATTTATTTTGTTTTATCCTATGTTTTATTAAATTGTATTTATGTTGTTTTATCCTATGCCTTATTAAATTGTATTTATGTTGTTTTATCGTATGCTTTATTAAATTGTATTTATGTTGTTTTAGACTATGCTTTATTAAATTGTATTTATGTTGTTTTGTCCTATGCTTTATTAAATTGTATTTATGTTGTTTTATCCTATGCTTTATTAAATTGTATTTATGTTGTTTTGTCCTATGCTTTATTAAATTGTATTTATGTTGTTTTAACCCATGCTTCATTGAATTATATTTATGTTGTTATCTTATGCTTTATTAAATTGTATTTATGTTGTTTTTTCCTATGCTTTATTAAATTGTATTTATGATGTTTTAACCCATGCTTTGTTAAATTGTATTTATATTGTTTTAACCCATGCTTTATTAAATTGTATTTATGTTGTTTTATCCTATGCTTTATTAAATTGTGTTTATGTTGTTTTATCCTATGCTTTATTAAATTGTATTTATGTTGTTTTATCCTATGCTTTATTAAATTGTATTTATGTTGTTTTAACCCATGCTTTATTAAATTGTATTGATGTTGTTTTATCCTATGCTTTATTAAATTGTGTTTATGTTGTTTTATCCTAAGTTTTTTTAAATTGTATTTATGTTGTTTTATCCTATGCTTTATTAAATTGTTTTTATGTTGTTTTATTGTATGCTTTACTAAACTGCATTTATGTTGTTTTATCCTATGCTTTGTTAAATTGTATTTATGTTGTTTTATCCTATGCTTTATTAAATTGTATTTATGTTGTTTTATCGTATTCTTTATTAAATTGTATTTATGTTGTTTTATCCTATGCTTTATTAAATTGTATTTATGTTGTTTCATCCTATGCTTTATTAAATTGTGTTTATGTTGTTTTATCCTATGCTTTATTAAACTGCATTTATGTTGTTTTATCCTATACTTTATTAAATT
Organism: Phyllobates terribilis; assembly: GCF_046119375.1. NCBI lineage: Eukaryota > Metazoa > Chordata > Amphibia > Anura > Dendrobatidae > Phyllobates > Phyllobates terribilis. Next base: position 1,454,933 of record NW_027363206.1, on the reverse strand, counting down.
GTATTTATGTTGTTTTATCCTATGCTTTATTAAATTGTATTTATGTTGTTTTATCCTATGCTTTATTAAATTGTATTTATGTTGTTTTATCCTATGTTTTATTAAATTGTATTTATGTTGTTTTATCCTATGCTTTATTAAATTGTATTTATGTTGTTTTATCGTATGCTTTATTAAATTGTATTTATGTTGTTTTATCCTATGCTTTATTAAATTGTATTTATGTTGTTTTAACCCATGCTTTATTAAATTGCATTTATGTTGTTTTATCTTATGCTTTATTAAATTGTATTTATGTTGTTTTATCCTATACTTTATTAAATTGTATTTATGTTGTTTTATCCTATGTTTTATTAAATTGTATTTAAGTTGTTTTATCCTATGCGTTATTAAATTGTATTTATGTAGTTTTATCTTATGCTTTATTAAATTGTATTTATGTTGTTTTATCCTATGCTTTATTAAATTGTGTTTATGTTGTTTTATCCTATGCTTTATTAAATTGTATTTATGCTGTTTTATCCTATGTTTTATTAAATTGTATTTATGTTGTTTTATCCTATGCTTTATTAAATTGTATTTATGTTGTTTTATCGTATGCTTTATTAAATTGTATTTATGTTGTTTTATCGTATGCTTTATTAAATTGTATTTATGTTGTTTTGTCCTATGCTTTATTAAATTATATTTATGTTGTTTTAACCCATGCTTCATTGAATTATATTTATGTTGTTATCTCATGCTTTATTAAATTGTATCTATGTTGTTTTTTCCTATGCTTTATTAAATTGTATTTATGATGTTTTAACCCATGCTTTATTAAATTGTATTTATGTTGTTTTATCCTATGCTTTATTAAATTGTATTTATGTTGTTTTATCCTATGTTTTATTAAATTGTATTTATGTTGTTTTATCCTATGCTTTATTAAATTGTATTTATGTTGTTTTATCGTATGCTTTATTAAATTGTATTTATGTTGTTTTATCGTATGCTTTATTAAATTGTGTTTATGTTGTTTTATCCTATGCTTTATTAAATTGAATTTATGTTGTTTTAACCCATGCTTTATTAAATTGTATTTATGTTGTTTTATCCTATGCTTTATTAAATTGTATTTATGTTGTTTAGTCCTATGCTTTATTAAATTGTATTTATGTTGTTTTAACCCATGCTTCATTAAATTATATTTATGTTGTTTTATCCTATGTTTTATTAAATTGTATTTATGTTGTTTTATCCTATGCTTTATTAAATTTATTTATGTTGTTTTATCGTATGCTTTATTAAATTGTATTTATGTTGTTTTAGACTATGCTTTATTAAATTGTGTTTATGTTGTTTTATCCTATGCTTTTTTAAATTGTATTTATGTTGTTTTAACCCATGCTTTATTAAATTGTATTTATGTTGTTTTATCCTATGCTTTATTAAATTGTATTTATGTTGTTTTGTCCTATGCTTTATTAAATTGTATTTATGTTGTTTTAACCCATGCTTCATTGAATTATATTTATGTTGTTATCTTATGCTTTATTAAATTGTATTTATGTTGTTTTTTCCTATGATTTATTAAATTGTATTTATGATGTTTTAACCCATGCTTTGTTAAATTGTATTTATATTGTTTTAACCCATGCTTTATTAAATTGTATTTATGTTGTTTTATCCTATGCTTTATTAAATTGTGTTTATGTTGTTTTATCCTATGCTTTATTAAATTGTATTTATGTTGTTTTATCCTATGCTTTATTAAATTGTATTTATGTTGTTTTAACCCATGCTTTATTAAATTGTATTTATGTTGTTTTATCCTATGCTTTATTAAATTGTGTTTATGTTGTTTTATCCTATGCTTTATTAAACTGCATTTATGTTGTTTTATCCTATACTTTATTAAATTGTATTTATGTTGTTTTATCCTATGCTTTATTAAATTGTATTTATGTTGTTTTATCCTATGCTTTATTAAATTGTATTTATGTTGTTTTATCCTATGTTTTATTAAATTGTATTTATGTTGTTTTATCCTATGCTTTATTAAATTGTATTTATGTTGCTTTATCCTATGCTTTATTAAATTGTATTTATGTTGTTTTATCCTATGCTTTATTAAATTGTATTTATGTTGTTTTAACCCATGCTTTATTAAATTGCATTTATGTTGTTTTATCTTATGCTTTATTAAATTGTATTTATGTTGTTTTATCCTATGCTTTATTAAATTGTATTTATGTTGTTTTATCCTATGTTTCATTAAATTGTATTTATGTTGTTTTATCCTTTGCTTTATTAAATTGTATTTATGTTGTTTTATCCTATGTTTTATTAAATTGTATTTATGTTGTTTTATCCTTTGCTTTATTAAATTGTATTTATGTTGTTTTATCCTATGCTTTATTAAATTGTATTTATGTTGTTTTATCCTATGCTTTATTAAATTGTGTTTATGTTGTTTTATCCTATGCTTTATTAAATTGTATTTATGTTGTTTTATCCTATGTTTTATTAAATTGTATTTATGTTGTTTTATCCTATGCTTTATTAAATTGTATTTATGTTGTTTTATTGTATGCTTTATTAAATTGTATTTATGTTGTTTTGTCCTATGCTTTATTAAATTGTGTTTATGTTGTTTTATCGTATGCTTTATTAAATTGTATTTATGTTGTTTTAGCGTATGCTTTATTAAATTGTGTTTATGTTGTTTTATCCTATGCTTTATTAAATTGTATTTATGTTGTTTTATCCTATGCTTTATTAAATTGTATTTATGTTGTTTTATCGTATGCTTTATTAAATTGTATTTATGTTGTTTTAGACTATGCTTTATTAAATTGTGTTTATGTTGTTTTATCCTATGCTTTATTAAATTGTATTTATGTTGTTTTAACCCATGCTTTATTAAATTGTATGTATGTTGTTTTATCCTATGCTTTATTAAATTGTATTTATGTTGTTTTGTCCTATGCTTTATTAAATTGTATTTATGTTGTTTTAACCCATGCTTCATTGAATTATATTTATGTTGTTATCTTATGCTTTATTAAATTGTATTTATGTTGTTTTTTCCTATGCTTTATTAAATTGTATTTATGATGTTTTAACCCATGCTTTGTTAAATTGTATTTATATTGTTTTAACCCATGCTTTATTAAATTGTATTTATGTTGTTTTATCCTATGCTTTATTAAATTGTGTTTATGTTGTTTTATCCTATGCTTTTTTAAATTGTATTTATGTTGTTTTATCATATGCTTTATTAAATTGTATTTATGTTGTTTTAACCCATGCTTTATTAAATTGTATTTATGTTGTTTTATCCTATGCTTTATTAAATTGTGTTTATGTTGTTTTATCCTATGTTTTTTTAAATTGTATTTATGTTGTTTTATCCTATGCTTTATTAAATTGTATTTATGTTGTTTTATTGTATGCTTTACTAAACTGCATTTATGTTGTTTTATCCTATGCTTTATTAAATTGTATTTATGTTGTTTTATCCTATGCTTTATTAAATTGTATTTATGTTGTTTTATCGTATTCTTTATTAAATTGTATTTATGTTGTTTTATCCTATGCTTTATTAAATTGTATTTATGTTGTTTCATCCTATGCTTTATTAAATTGTGTTTATGTTGTTTTATCCTATGCTTTATTAAACTGCATTTATGTTGTTTTATCCTATACTTTATTAAATTGTATTTATGTTGTTTTATCCTATGCTTTATTAAATTGTATTTATGTTGTTTTATCCTATGGTTTATTAAATTGTATTTATGTTGTTTTATCCTATGTTTTATTAAATTGTATTTATGTTGTTTTATCCTATGCTTTATTAAATTGTATTTATGTTGTTTTATCGTATGCTTTATTAAATTGTATTTATGTTGTTTTATCCTATGCTTTATTAAATTGTATTTATGTTGTTTTATCCTATGCTTTATTAAATTGTATTTATGTTGTTTTATCGTATTCTTTATTAAATTATATTTATGTTGTTTTATCCTATGCTTTATTAAATTGTACTTATGTTGTTTCATCCTATACTTTATTAAATTGTGTTTATGTTGTTTTATCCTATGCTTTATTAAACTGCATTTATGTTGTTTTATCCTATACTTTATTAAATTGTATTTATGTTGTTTTATCCTATGCTTTATTAAATTGTATTTATGTTGTGTTATCCTATGCTTTATTAAATTGTATTTATGTTGTTTTATCGTATGCTTTATTAAATTGTATTTATGTTGTTTTATCCTATGCTTTATTAAATTGTATTTATGTTGTTTTATCCTATGCTTTATTAAATTGTATTTATGTTGTTTTAACCCATGCTTTATTAAATTGCATTTATGTTGTTTTATCTTATGCTTTATTAAATTGTATTTATGTTGTTTTATCCTATGCTTTATTAAATTGTATTTATGTTGTTTTATCCTATGTTTTATTAAATTGTATTTATGTTGTTTTATCCTATGCTTTATTAAATTGTATTTATGTTGTTTTATCGTATGCTTTATTAAATTGTATTTATGTTGTTTTATCGTATGCTTTATTAAATTGTGTTTATGTTGTTTTATCCTATGCTTTATTAAATTGTATTTATGTTGTTTTAACCCATGCTTTATTAAATTGTATTTATGTTGTTTTATCCTATGCTTTATTAAATTGTATTTCTGTTGTTTAGTCCTATGCTTTATTAAATTGTACTTATGTTGTTTTAACCCATGCTTCATTAAATTATATTTATGTTGTTATCTTATGCTTTATTAAATTGTATTTATGTTGTTTTATCCTATGCTTTATTAAATTGTATTTATGTTGTTTTATCCTATGCTTTATTAAATTGTATTTATGTTGTTTTATCCTATGCTTTATTAAATTGTATATATGTTGTTTTATCCTATGCTTTATTAAATTGCATTTATGTTGTTTTATCCTATGCTTTATTAAATTGTTTTTATGTTGTTTTAACCTATGCTTTATTAAACTGTATTTATGTTGTTTTATCCTATGCTTCATTAAATTGTATTTATGTTGTTTTATCCTATGCTTTATTAAATTGTATTTATGTTGTTTTAACCTATGCTATATTAAATTGTATTTATGTTGTTTTAACCTATGCTTTATTAAATTGTATTTATGTTGTTTTATCCTATGCTTTATTAAATTGTATTTATGTTGCTTTAACCTATGCTTTATTAAATTGTATTTATGTTGTTTTAACCTATGCTTTATTATATTGTATTTATGTTGTTTTATCCTATGCTTTATTAAATTGTATTTATGTTGTTTTAACCCATGCTTTATTAAATTGTATTTATGTTGTTTTATTCTATGTTTTATTAAATTATATTTATGTTGATTTAACCTATGCTTTATTAAATTGTATTTATGTTGTTTTAACCCATGCTATATTAAATTGTATTTATGTTGTTTTATCCTATGCTTTATTAAATTGTATTTATGTTGTTTTATTGTATGCTTTATTATACTGCATTTATGTTGTCTTATCCTATGCTTTACTAAATTGTATTTATGTTGTTTTATCCTATGCTTTATTAAATTGTATTTATGTTGTTTTATCATATGCTTTATTAAATTGTATTTATTTTGTTTTATCCTATGTTTTATTAAATTGTATTTATGTTGTTTTATCCTATGCCTTATTAAATTGTATTTATGTTGTTTTATCGTATGCTTTATTAAATTGTATTTATGTTGTTTTAGACTATGCTTTATTAAATTGTATTTATGTTGTTTTGTCCTATGCTTTATTAAATTGTATTTATGTTGTTTTATCCTATGCTTTATTAAATTGTATTTATGTTGTTTTGTCCTATGCTTTATTAAATTGTATTTATGTTGTTTTAACCCATGCTTCATTGAATTATATTTATGTTGTTATCTTATGCTTTATTAAATTGTATTTATGTTGTTTTTTCCTATGCTTTATTAAATTGGATTTATGATGTTTTAACCCATGCTTTGTTAAATTGTATTTATATTGTTTTAACCCATGCTTTATTAAATTGTATTTATGTTGTTTTATCCTATGCTTTATTAAATTGTGTTTATGTTGTTTTATCCTATGCTTTATTAAATTGTATTTATGTTGTTTTATCCTATGCTTTATTAAATTGTATTTATGTTGTTTTAACCCATGCTTTATTAAATTGTATTGATGTTGTTTTATCCTATGCTTTATTAAATTGTGTTTATGTTGTTTTATCCTAAGTTTTTTTAAATTGTATTTATGTTGTTTTATCCTATGCTTTATTAAATTGTTTTTATGTTGTTTTATTGTATGCTTTACTAAACTGCATTTATGTTGTTTTATCCTATGCTTTGTTAAATTGTATTTATGTTGTTTTATCCTATGCTTTATTAAATTGTATTTATGTTGTTTTATCGTATTCTTTATTAAATTGTATTTATGTTGTTTTATCCTATGCTTTATTAAATTGTATTTATGTTGTTTCATCCTATGCTTTATTAAATTGTGTTTATGTTGTTTTATCCTATGCTTTATTAAACTGCATTTATGTTGTTTTATCCTATACTTTATTAAATTGTATTTATGTTGTTTTATCCTATGCTTTATTAAATTGTATTTATGTTGTTTTATCCTATGCTTTATTAAATTGTATTTATGTTGTTTTATCCTATGTTTTATTAAATTGTATTTATGTTGTTTTATCCTATGCTTTATTAAATTGTATTTATGTTGTTTTATCGTATGCTTTATTAAATTGTATTTATGTTGTTTTATCCTATGCTTTATTAAATTGTATTTATGTTGTTTTAACCCATGCTTTATTAAATTGCATTTATGTTGTTTTATCTTATGCTTTATTAAATTGTATTTATGTTGTTTTATCCTATACTTTATTAAATTGTATTTATGTTGTTTTATCCTATGTTTTATTAAATTGTATTTAAGTTGTTTTATCCTATGCGTTATTAAATTGTATTTATGTAGTTTTATCTTATGCTTTATTAAATTGTATTTATGTTGTTTTATCCTATGCTTTATTAAATTGTGTTTATGTTGTTTTATCCTATGCTTTATTAAATTGTATTTATGCTGTTTTATCCTATGTTTTATTAAATTGTATTTATGTTGTTTTATCCTATGCTTTATTAAATTGTATTTATGTTGTTTTATCGTATGCTTTATTAAATTGTATTTATGTTGTTTTATCGTATGCTTTATTAAATTGTATTTATGTTGTTTTGTCCTATGCTTTATTAAATTATATTTATGTTGTTTTAACCCATGCTTCATTGAATTATATTTATGTTGTTATCTCATGCTTTATTAAATTGTATCTATGTTGTTTTTTCCTATGCTTTATTAAATTGTATTTATGATGTTTTAACCCATGCTTTATTAAATTGTATTTATGTTGTTTTATCCTATGCTTTATTAAATTGTATTTATGTTGTTTTATCCTATGTTTTATTAAATTGTATTTATGTTGTTTTATCCTATGCTTTATTAAATTGTATTTATGTTGTTTTATCGTATGCTTTATTAAATTGTATTTATGTTGTTTTATCGTATGCTTTATTAAATTGTGTTTATGTTGTTTTATCCTATGCTTTATTAAATTGAATTTATGTTGTTTTAACCCATGCTTTATTAAATTGTATTTATGTTGTTTTATCCTATGCTTTATTAAATTGTATTTATGTTGTTTAGTCCTATGCTTTATTAAATTGTATTTATGTTGTTTTAACCCATGCTTCATTAAATTATATTTATGTTGTTTTATCCTATGTTTTATTAAATTGTATTTATGTTGTTTTATCCTATGCTTTATTAAATTTATTTATGTTGTTTTATCGTATGCTTTATTAAATTGTATTTATGTTGTTTTAGACTATGCTTTATTAAATTGTGTTTATGTTGTTTTATCCTATGCTTTTTTAAATTGTATTTATGTTGTTTTAACCCATGCTTTATTAAATTGTATTTATGTTGTTTTATCCTATGCTTTATTAAATTGTATTTATGTTGTTTTGTCCTATGCTTTATTAAATTGTATTTATGTTGTTTTAACCCATGCTTCATTGAATTATATTTATGTTGTTATCTTATGCTTTATTAAATTGTATTTATGTTGTTTTTTCCTATGATTTATTAAATTGTATTTATGATGTTTTAACCCATGCTTTGTTAAATTGTATTTATATTGTTTTAACCCATGCTTTATTAAATTGTATTTATGTTGTTTTATCCTATGCTTTATTAAATTGTGTTTATGTTGTTTTATCCTATGCTTTATTAAATTGTATTTATGTTGTTTTATCCTATGCTTTATTAAATTGTATTTATGTTGTTTTAACCCATGCTTTATTAAATTGTATTTATGTTGTTTTATCCTATGCTTTATTAAATTGTGTTTATGTTGTTTTATCCTATGCTTTATTAAACTGCATTTATGTTGTTTTATCCTATACTTTATTAAATTGTATTTATGTTGTTTTATCCTATGCTTTATTAAATTGTATTTATGTTGTTTTATCCTATGCTTTATTAAATTGTATTTATGTTGTTTTATCCTATGTTTTATTAAATTGTATTTATGTTGTTTTATCCTATGCTTTATTAAATTGTATTTATGTTGCTTTATCCTATGCTTTATTAAATTGTATTTATGTTGTTTTATCCTATGCTTTATTAAATTGTATTTATGTTGTTTTAACCCATGCTTTATTAAATTGCATTTATGTTGTTTTATCTTATGCTTTATTAAATTGTATTTATGTTGTTTTATCCTATGCTTTATTAAATTGTATTTATGTTGTTTTATCCTATGTTTCATTAAATTGTATTTATGTTGTTTTATCCTTTGCTTTATTAAATTGTATTTATGTTGTTTTATCCTATGTTTTATTAAATTGTATTTATGTTGTTTTATCCTTTGCTTTATTAAATTGTATTTATGTTGTTTTATCCTATGCTTTATTAAATTGTATTTATGTTGTTTTATCCTATGCTTTATTAAATTGTGTTTATGTTGTTTTATCCTATGCTTTATTAAATTGTATTTATGTTGTTTTATCCTATGTTTTATTAAATTGTATTTATGTTGTTTTATCCTATGCTTTATTAAATTGTATTTATGTTGTTTTATCGTATGCTTTATTAAATTGTATTTATGTTGTTTTGTCCTATGCTTTATTAAATTGTGTTTATGTTGTTTTATCGTATGCTTTATTAAATTGTATTTATGTTGTTTTAGCGTATGCTTTATTAAATTGTGTTTATGTTGTTTTATCCTATGCTTTATTAAATTGTATTTATGTTGTTTTATCCTATGCTTTATTAAATTGTATTTATGTTGTTTTATCGTATGCTTTATTAAATTGTATTTATGTTGTTTTAGACTATGCTTTATTAAATTGTGTTTATGTTGTTTTATCCTATGCTTTATTAAATTGTATTTATGTTGTTTTAACCCATGCTTTATTAAATTGTATGTATGTTGTTTTATCCTATGCTTTATTAAATTGTATTTATGTTGTTTTGTCCTATGCTTTATTAAATTGTATTTATGTTGTTTTAACCCATGCTTCATTGAATTATATTTATGTTGTTATCTTATGCTTTATTAAATTGTATTTATGTTGTTTTTTCCTATGCTTTATTAAATTGTATTTATGATGTTTTAACCCATGCTTTGTTAAATTGTATTTATATTGTTTTAACCCATGCTTTATTAAATTGTATTTATGTTGTTTTATCCTATGCTTTATTAAATTGTGTTTATGTTGTTTTATCCTATGCTTTTTTAAATTGTATTTATGTTGTTTTATCATATGCTTTATTAAATTGTATTTATGTTGTTTTAACCCATGCTTTATTAAATTGTATTTATGTTGTTTTATCCTATGCTTTATTAAATTGTGTTTATGTTGTTTTATCCTATGTTTTTTTAAATTGTATTTATGTTGTTTTATCCTATGCTTTATTAAATTGTATTTATGTTGTTTTATTGTATGCTTTACTAAACTGCATTTATGTTGTTTTATCCTATGCTTTATTAAATTGTATTTATGTTGTTTTATCCTATGCTTTATTAAATTGTATTTATGTTGTTTTATCGTATTCTTTATTAAATTGTATTTATGTTGTTTTATCCTATGCTTTATTAAATTGTATTTATGTTGTTTCATCCTATGCTTTATTAAATTGTGTTTATGTTGTTTTATCCTATGCTTTATTAAACTGCATTTATGTTGTTTTATCCTATACTTTATTAAATTGTATTTATGTTGTTTTATCCTATGCTTTATTAAATTGTATTTATGTTGTTTTATCCTATGGTTTATTAAATTGTATTTATGTTGTTTTATCCTATGTTTTATTAAATTGTATTTATGTTGTTTTATCCTATGCTTTATTAAATTGTATTTATGTTGTTTTATCGTATGCTTTATTAAATTGTATTTATGTTGTTTTATCCTATGCTTTATTAAATTGTATTTATGTTGTTTTATCCTATGTTTTATTAAATTGTATTTATGTTGTTTTATCCTATGCTTTATTAAATTGTATTTATGTTGTTTTATCCTATGCTTTATTAAATTGTATTTATGTTGTTTTATCCTATGCTTTATTAAATTGTGTTTATGTTGTTTTATCCTATGCTTTATTAAATTGTATTTATGTTGTTTTATCCTATGTTTTATTAAATTGTATTTATGTTGTTTTATCCTATGCTTTATTAAATTGTATTTATGTTGTTTTATCGTATGCTTTATTAAATTGTATTTATGTTGTTTTATCGTATGCTTTATTAAATTGTATTTATGTTGTTTTGTCCTATGCTTTATTAAATTATATTTATGTTGTTTTAACCCATGCTTCATTGAATTATATTTATGTTGTTATCTTATGCTTTATTAAATTGTATCTATGTTGTTTTTTCCTATGCTTTATTAAATTGTATTTATGTTGTTTTAACCCATGCTTTATTAAATTGTATTTATGTTGTTTTATCGTATGCTTTATTAAATTGTATTTATGTTGTTTTAACCTATGCTTTATTAAATTGTATTTATGTTGTTTTAACCTATGCTTTATTAAATTGTATTTATGTTGTTTTATCCTATGCTTTATTAAATTGTATTTATGTTGCTTTAACCTATGCTTTATTAAATTGTATTTATGTTGTTTTAACCTATGCTTTATTATATTGTATTTATGTTGTTTTATCCTATGCTTTATTAAATTGTATTTATGTTGTTTTAACCCATGCTTTATTAAATTGTATTTATGTTGTTTTATTCTATGTTTTATTAAATTATATTTATGTTGATTTAACCTATGCTTTATTAAATTGTATTTATGTTGTTTTAACCCATGCTATATTAAATTGTATTTATGTTGTTTTATCCTATGCTTTATTAAATTGTATTTATGTTGTTTTATTGTATGCTTTATTATACTGCATTTATGTTGTCTTATCCTATGCTTTACTAAATTGTATTTATGTTGTTTTATCCTATGCTTTATTAAATTGTATTTATGTTGTTTTATCATATGCTTTATTAAATTGTATTTATTTTGTTTTATCCTATGTTTTATTAAATTGTATTTATGTTGTTTTATCCTATGCCTTATTAAATTGTATTTATGTTGTTTTATCGTATGCTTTATTAAATTGTATTTATGTTGTTTTAGACTATGCTTTATTAAATTGTATTTATGTTGTTTTGTCCTATGCTTTATTAAATTGTATTTATGTTGTTTTATCCTATGCTTTATTAAATTGTATTTATGTTGTTTTGTCCTATGCTTTATTAAATTGTATTTATGTTGTTTTAACCCATGCTTCATTGAATTATATTTATGTTGTTATCTTATGCTTTATTAAATTGTATTTATGTTGTTTTTTCCTATGCTTTATTAAATTGTATTTATGATGTTTTAACCCATGCTTTGTTAAATTGTATTTATATTGTTTTAACCCATGCTTTATTAAATTGTATTTATGTTGTTTTATCCTATGCTTTATTAAATTGTGTTTATGTTGTTTTATCCTATGCTTTATTAAATTGTATTTATGTTGTTTTATCCTATGCTTTATTAAATTGTATTTATGTTGTTTTAACCCATGCTTTATTAAATTGTATTGATGTTGTTTTATCCTATGCTTTATTAAATTGTGTTTATGTTGTTTTATCCTAAGTTTTTTTAAATTGTATTTATGTTGTTTTATCCTATGCTTTATTAAATTGTTTTATGTTGTTTTATTGTATGCTTTACTAAACTGCATTTATGTTGTTTTATCCTATGCTTTGTTAAATTGTATTTATGTTGTTTTATCCTATGCTTTATTAAATTGTATTTATGTTGTTTTATCGTATTCTTTATTAAATTGTATTTATGTTGTTTTATCCTATGCTTTATTAAATTGTATTTATGTTGTTTCATCCTATGCTTTATTAAATTGTGTTTATGTTGTTTTATCCTATGCTTTATTAAACTGCATTTATGTTGTTTTATCCTATACTTTATTAAATTGTATTTATGTTGTTTTATCCTATGCTTTATTAAATTGTATTTATGTTGTTTTATCCTATGCTTTATTAAATTGTATTTATGTTGTTTTATCCTATGTTTTATTAAATTGTATTTATGTTGTTTTATCCTATGCTTTATTAAATTGTATTTATGTTGTTTTATCGTATGCTTTATTAAATTGTATTTATGTTGTTTTATCCTATGCTTTATTAAATTGTATTTATGTTGTTTTAACCCATGCTTTATTAAATTGCATTTATGTTGTTTTATCTTATGCTTTATTAAATTGTATTTATGTTGTTTTATCCTATACTTTATTAAATTGTATTTATGTTGTTTTATCCTATGTTTTATTAAATTGTATTTAAGTTGTTTTATCCTATGCGTTATTAAATTGTATTTATGTAGTTTTATCCTATGCTTTATTAAATTGTATTTATGTTGTTTTATCCTATGCTTTATTAAATTGTGTTTATGTTGTTTTATCCTATGCTTTATTAAATTGTATTTATGCTGTTTTATCCTATGTTTTATTAAATTGTATTTATGTTGTTTTATCCTATGCTTTATTAAATTGTATTTATGTTGTTTTATCGTATGCTTTATTAAATTGTATTTATGTTGTTTTATCGTATGCTTTATTAAATTGTATTTATGTTGTTTTGTCCTATGCTTTATTAAATTATATTTATGTTGTTTTAACCCATGCTTCATTGAATTATATTTATGTTGTTATCTCATGCTTTATTAAATTGTATCTATGTTGTTTTTTCCTATGCTTTATTAAATTGTATTTATGATGTTTTAACCCATGCTTTATTAAATTGTATTTATATTGTTTTAACCCATGCTTTATTAAATTGTATTTATGTTGTTTTATCCTATGCTTTATTAAATTGTATTTATGTTGTTTTATCCTATGTTTTATTAAATTGTATTTATGTTGTTTTATCCTATGCTTTATTAAATTGTATTTATGTTGTTTTATCGTATGCTTTATTAAATTGTATTTATGTTGTTTTATCGTATGCTTTATTAAATTGTGTTTATGTTGTTTTATCCTATGCTTTATTAAATTGAATTTATGTTGTTTTAACCCATGCTTTATTAAATTGTATTTATGTTGTTTTATCCTATGCTTTATTAAATTGTATTTATGTTGTTTAGTCCTATGCTTTATTAAATTGTATTTATGTTGTTTTAACCCATGCTTCATTAAATTATATTTATGTTGTTTTATCCTATGTTTTATTAAATTGTATTTATGTTGTTTTATCCTATGCTTTATTAAATTTATTTATGTTGTTTTATCGTATGCTTTATTAAATTGTATTTATGTTGTTTTAGACTATGCTTTATTAAATCGTGTTTATGTTGTTTTATCCTATGCTTTTTTAAATTGTATTTATGTTGTTTTAACCCATGCTTTATTAAATTGTATTTATGTTGTTTTATCCTATGCTTTATTAAATTGTATTTATGTTGTTTTGTCCTATGCTTTATTAAATTGTATTTATGTTGTTTTAACCCATGCTTCATTGAATTATATTTATGTTGTTATCTTATGCTTTATTAAATTGTATTTATGTTGTTTTTTCCTATGATTTATTAAATTGTATTTATGATGTTTTAACCCATGCTTTGTTAAATTGTATTTATATTGTTTTAACCCATGCTTTATTAAATTGTATTTATGTTGTTTTATCCTATGCTTTATTAAATTGTGTTTATGTTGTTTTATCCTATGCTTTATTAAATTGTATTTATGTTGTTTTATCCTATGCTTTATTAAATTGTATTTATGTTGTTTTAACCCATGCTTTATTAAATTGTATTGATGTTGTTTTATCCTATGCTTTATTAAATTGTGTTTATGTTGTTTTATCCTAAGTTTTTTTAAATTGTATTTATGTTGTTTTATCCTATGCTTTATTAAATTGTTTTTATGTTGTTTTATTGTATGCTTTACTAAACTGCATTTATGTTGTTTTATCCTATGCTTTGTTAAATTGTATTTATGTTGTTTTATCCTATGCTTTATTAAATTGTATTTATGTTGTTTTATCGTATTCTTTATTAAATTGTATTTATGTTGTTTTATCCTATGCTTTATTAAATTGTATTTATGTTGTTTCATCCTATGCTTTATTAAATTGTGTTTATGTTGTTTTATCCTATGCTTTATTAAACTGCATTTATGTTGTTTTATCCTATACTTTATTAAATTGTATTTATGTTGTTTTATCCTATGCTTTATTAAATTGTATTTATGTTGTTTTATCCTATGCTTTATTAAATTGTATTTATGTTGTTTTATCCTATGTTTTATTAAATTGTATTTATGTTGTTTTATCCTATGCTTTATTAAATTGTATTTATGTTGTTTTATCGTATGCTTTATTAAATTGTATTTATGTTGTTTTATCCTATGCTTTATTAAATTGTATTTATGTTGTTTTAACCCATGCTTTATTAAATTGCATTTATGTTGTTTTATCTTATGCTTTATTAAATTGTATTTATGTTGTTTTATCCTATACTTTATTAAATTGTATTTATGTTGTTTTATCCTATGTTTTATTAAATTGTATTTAAGTTGTTTTATCCTATGCGTTATTAAATTGTATTTATGTAGTTTTATCCTATGCTTTATTAAATTGTATTTATGTTGTTTTATCCTATGCTTTATTAAATTGTGTTTATGTTGTTTTATCCTATGCTTTATTAAATTGTATTTATGCTGTTTTATCCTATGTTTTATTAAATTGTATTTATGTTGTTTTATCCTATGCTTTATTAAATTGTATTTATGTTGTTTTATCGTATGCTTTATTAAATTGTATTTATGTTGTTTTATCGTATGCTTTATTAAATTGTATTTATGTTGTTTTGTCCTATGCTTTATTAAATTATATTTATGTTGTTTTAACCCATGCTTCATTGAATTATATTTATGTTGTTATCTCATGCTTTATTAAATTGTATCTATGTTGTTTTTTCCTATGCTTTATTAAATTGTATTTATGATGTTTTAACCCATGCTTTATTAAATTGTATTTATATTGTTTTAACCCATGCTTTATTAAATTGTATTTATGTTGTTTTATCCTATGCTTTATTAAATTGTATTTATGTTGTTTTATCCTATGTTTTATTAAATTGTATTTATGTTGTTTTATCCTATGCTTTATTAAATTGTATTTATGTTGTTTTATCGTATGCTTTATTAAATTGTATTTATGTTGTTTTATCGTATGCTTTATTAAATTGTGTTTATGTTGTTTTATCCTATGCTTTATTAAATTGAATTTATGTTGTTTTAACCCATGCTTTATTAAATTGTATTTATGTTGTTTTATCCTATGCTTTATTAAATTGTATTTATGTTGTTTAGTCCTATGCTTTATTAAATTGTATTTATGTTGTTTTAACCCATGCTTCATTAAATTATATTTATGTTGTTTTATCCTATGTTTTATTAAATTGTATTTATGTTGTTTTATCCTATGCTTTATTAAATTTATTTATGTTGTTTTATCGTATGCTTTATTAAATTGTATTTATGTTGTTTTAGACTATGCTTTATTAAATCGTGTTTATGTTGTTTTATCCTATGCTTTTTTAAATTGTATTTATGTTGTTTTAACCCATGCTTTATTAAATTGTATTTATGTTGTTTTATCCTATGCTTTATTAAATTGTATTTATGTTGTTTTGTCCTATGCTTTATTAAATTGTATTTATGTTGTTTTAACCCATGCTTCATTGAATTATATTTATGTTGTTATCTTATGCTTTATTAAATTGTATTTATGTTGTTTTTTCCTATGATTTATTAAATTGTATTTATGATGTTTTAACCCATGCTTTGTTAAATTGTATTTATATTGTTTTAACCCATGCTTTATTAAATTGTATTTATGTTGTTTTATCCTATGCTTTATTAAATTGTGTTTATGTTGTTTTATCCTATGCTTTATTAAATTGTATTTATGTTGTTTTATCCTATGCTTTATTAAATTGTATTTATGTTGTTTTAACCCATGCTTTATTAAATTGTATTTATGTTGTTTTATCCTATGCTTTATTAAATTGTGTTTATGTTGTTTTATCCTATGCTTTATTAAACTGCATTTATGTTGTTTTATCCTATACTTTATTAAATTGTATTTATGTTGTTTTATCCTATGCTTTATTAAATTGTATTTATGTTGTTTTATCCTATGCTTTATTAAATTGTATTTATGTTGTTTTATCCTATGTTTTATTAAATTGTATTTATGTTGTTTTATCCTATGCTTTATTAAATTGTATTTATGTTGCTTTATCCTATGCTTTATTAAATTGTATTTATGTTGTTTTATCCTATGCTTTATTAAATTGTATTTATGTTGTTTTAACCCATGCTTTATTAAATTGCATTTATGTTGTTTTATCTTATGCTTTATTAAATTGTATTTATGTTGTTTTATCCTATGCTTTATTAAATTGTATTTATGTTGTTTTATCCTATGTTTTATTAAATTGTATTTATGTTGTTTTATCCTTTGCTTTATTAAATTGTATTTATGTTGTTTTATCCTATGTTTTATTAAATTGTATTTATGTTGTTTTATCCTTTGCTTTATTAAATTGTATTTATGTTGTTTTATCCTATGCTTTATTAAATTGTATTTATGTTGTTTTATCCTATGCTTTATTAAATTGTGTTTATGTTGTTTTATCCTATGCTTTATTAAATTGTATTTATGTTGTTTTATCCTATGTTTTATTAAATTGTATTTATGTTGTTTTATCCTATGCTTTATTAAATTGCATTTATGTTGTTTTATCGTATGCTTTATTAAATTGTATATATGTTGTTTTGTCCTATGCTTTATTAAATTGTGTTTATGTTGTTTTATCGTATGCTTTATTAAATTGTATTTATGTTGTTTTATCGTATGCTTTATTAAATTGTGTTTATGTTGTTTTATCCTATGCTTTATTAAATTGTATTTATGTTGTTTTATCGTATGCTTTATTAAATTGTATTTATGTTGTTTTATCGTATGCTTTATTAAATTGTATTTATGTTGTTTTAGACTATGCTTTATTAAATTGTGTTTATGTTGTTTTATCCTATGCTTTATTAAATTGTATTTATGTTGTTTTAACCCATGCTTTATTAAATTGTATGTATGTTGTTTTATCCTATGCTTTATTAAATTGTATTTATGTTGTTTTGTCCTATGCTTTATTAAATTGTATTTATGTTGTTTTAACCCATGCTTCATTGAATTATATTTATGTTGTTATCTTATGCTTTATTAAATTGTATTTATGTTGTTTTTTCCTATGCTTTATTAAATTGTATTTATGATGTTTTAACCCATGCTTTGTTAAATTGTATTTATATTGTTTTAACCCATGCTTTATTAAATTGTATTTATGTTGTTTTATCCTATGCTTTATTAAATTGTGTTTATGTTGTTTTATCCTATGCTTTTTTAAATTGTATTTATGTTGTTTTATCATATGCTTTATTAAATTGTATTTATGTTGTTTTAACCCATGCTTTATTAAATTGTATTTATGTTGTTTTATCCTATGCTTTATTAAATTGTGTTTATGTTGTTTTATCCTATGTTTTTTTAAATTGTATTTATGTTGTTTTATCCTATGCTTTATTAAATTGTATTTATGTTGTTTTATTGTATGCTTTACTAAACTGCATTTATGTTGTTTTATCCTATGCTTTATTAAATTGTATTTATGTTGTTTTATCCTATGCTTTATTAAATTGTATTTATGTTGTTTTATCGTATTCTTTATTAAATTGTATTTATGTTGTTTTATCCTATGCTTTATTAAATTGTATTTATGTTGTTTCATCCTATGCTTTATTAAATTGTGTTTATGTTGTTTTATCCTATGCTTTATTAAACTGCATTTATGTTGTTTTATCCTATACTTTATTAAATTGTATTTATGTTGTTTTATCCTATGCTTTATTAAATTGTATTTATGTTGTTTTATCCTATGGTTTATTAAATTGTATTTATGTTGTTTTATCCTATGTTTTATTAAATTGTATTTATGTTGTTTTATCCTATGCTTTATTAAATTGTATTTATGTTGTTTTATCGTATGCTTTATTAAATTGTATTTATGTTGTTTTATCCTATGCTTTATTAAATTGTATTTATGTTGTTTTATCCTATGTTTTATTAAATTGTATTTATGTTGTTTTATCCTATGCTTTATTAAATTGTATTTATGTTGTTTTATCCTATGCTTTATTAAATTGTATTTATGTTGTTTTATCCTATGCTTTATTAAATTGTGTTTATGTTGTTTTATCCTATGCTTTATTAAATTGTATTTATGTTGTTTTATCCTATGTTTTATTAAATTGTATTTATGTTGTTTTATCCTATGCTTTATTAAATTGTATTTATGTTGTTTTATCGTATGCTTTATTAAATTGTATTTATGTTGTTTAATCGTATGCTTTATTAAATTGTATTTATGTTGTTTTGTCCTATGCTTTATTAAATTATATTTATGTTGTTTTAACCCATGCTTCATTGAATTATATTTATGTTGTTATCTTATGCTTTATTAAATTGTATCTATGTTGTTTTTTCCTATGCTTTATTAAATTGTATTTATGATGTTTTAACCCATGCTTTATTAAATTGTATTTATGTTGTTTTATCCTATGCTTTATTAAATTGTTTTTATGTTGTTTTATCCTATGCTTTATTAAATTGTATTTATGTTGTTTTATCCTATGCTTTATTAAATTGTATCTATGTTGTTTTAACCCATGCTTTATTAAATTGTATTTATGTTATTTTATCCTATGCTTTATTAAATTGTGTTTATGTTGTTTTATCCTATGCTTTTTTAAATTGTATTTATGTTGTTTTATCCTATGCTTTATTAAATTGTATTTATGTTATTTTATTGTATGCTTTATTAAACTGCATTTATGTTGTTTTATCCTATGCTTTATTAAATTGTATTTATGTTGTTTTATTCTATGATTTATTAAATTGTATTTATGTTGTTTTATCCTATGCTTTATTAAATTGTATTTATGTTGTTTTATCGTATTCTTTATTAAATTATATTTATGTTGTTTTATCCTATGCTTTATTAAATTGTACTTATGTTGTTTCATCCTATACTTTATTAAATTGTGTTTATGTTGTTTTATCCTATGCTTTATTAAACTGCATTTATGTTGTTTTATCCTATACTTTATTAAATTGTATTTATGTTGTTTTATCCTATGCTTTATTAAATTGTATTTATGTTGTGTTATCCTATGCTTTATTAAATTGTATTTATGTTGTTTAGTCCTATGCTTTATTAAATTGTATTTATGTTGTTTTAACCCATGCTTCATTAAATTATATTTATGTTGTTTTATCCTATGTTTTATTAAATTGTATTTATGTTGTTTTAACCCATGCTTCATTGAATTATATTTATGTTGTTATCTTATGCTTTATTAAATTGTATTTATGTTGTTTTTTCCTATGCTTTATTAAATTGTATTTATGATGTTTTAACCCATGCTTTGTTAAATTGTATTTATATTGTTTTAACCCATGCTTTATTAAATTGTATTTATGTTGTTTTATCCTATGCTTTATTAAATTGTGTTTATATTGTTTTATCCTATGCTTTATTAAATTGTATTTATGTTGTTTTATCCTATGCTTTATTAAATTGTATTTATGTTGTTTTAACCCATGCTTTATTAAATTGTATTGATGTTGTTTTATCCTATGCTTTATTAAATTGTGTTTATGTTGTTTTATCCTAAGTTTTTTTAAATTGTATTTATGTTGTTTTATCCTATGCTTTATTAAATTGTTTTTATGTTGTTTTATTGTATGCTTTACTAAACTGCATTTATGTTGTTTTATCCTATGCTTTGTTAAATTGTATTTATGTTGTTTTATCCTATGCTTTATTAAATTGTATTTATGTTGTTTTATCGTATTCTTTATTAAATTGTATTTATGTTGTTTTATCCTATGCTTTATTAAATTGTATTTATGTTGTTTCATCCTATGCTTTATTAAATTGTGTTTATGTTGTTTTATCCTATGCTTTATTAAACTGCATTTATGTTGTTTTATCCTATACTTTATTAAATTGTATTTATGTTGTTTTATCCTATGCTTTATTAAATTGTATTTATGTTGTTTTATCCTATGCTTTATTAAATTGTATTTATGTTGTTTTATCCTATGTTTTATTAAATTGTATTTATGTTGTTTTATCCTATGCTTTATTAAATTGTATTTATGTTGTTTTATCGTATGCTTTATTAAATTGTATTTATGTTGTTTTATCCTATGCTTTATTAAATTGTATTTATGTTGTTTTAACCCATGCTTTATTAAATTGCATTTATGTTGTTTTATCTTATGCTTTATTAAATTGTATTTATGTTGTTTTATCCTATACTTTATTAAATTGTATTTATGTTGTTTTATCCTATGTTTTATTAAATTGTATTTAAGTTGTTTTATCCTATGCGTTATTAAATTGTATTTATGTAGTTTTATCCTATGCTTTATTAAATTGTATTTATGTTGTTTTATCCTATGCTTTATTAAATTGTGTTTATGTTGTTTTATCCTATGCTTTATTAAATTGTATTTATGCTGTTTTATCCTATGTTTTATTAAATTGTATTTATGTTGTTTTATCCTATGCTTTATTAAATTGTATTTATGTTGTTTTATCGTATGCTTTATTAAATTGTATTTATGTTGTTTTATCGTATGCTTTATTAAATTGTATTTATGTTGTTTTGTCCTATGCTTTATTAAATTATATTTATGTTGTTTTAACCCATGCTTCATTGAATTATATTTATGTTGTTATCTCATGCTTTATTAAATTGTATCTATGTTGTTTTTTCCTATGCTTTATTAAATTGTATTTATGATGTTTTAACCCATGCTTTATTAAATTGTATTTATATTGTTTTAACCCATGCTTTATTAAATTGTATTTATGTTGTTTTATCCTATGCTTTATTAAATTGTATTTATGTTGTTTTATCCTATGTTTTATTAAATTGTATTTATGTTGTTTTATCCTATGCTTTATTAAATTGTATTTATGTTGTTTTATCGTATGCTTTATTAAATTGTATTTATGTTGTTTTATCGTATGCTTTATTAAATTGTGTTTATGTTGTTTTATCCTATGCTTTATTAAATTGAATTTATGTTGTTTTAACCCATGCTTTATTAAATTGTATTTATGTTGTTTTATCCTATGCTTTATTAAATTGTATTTATGTTGTTTAGTCCTATGCTTTATTAAATTGTATTTATGTTGTTTTAACCCATGCTTCATTAAATTATATTTATGTTGTTTTATCCTATGTTTTATTAAATTGTATTTATGTTGTTTTATCCTATGCTTTATTAAATTTATTTATGTTGTTTTATCGTATGCTTTATTAAATTGTATTTATGTTGTTTTAGACTATGCTTTATTAAATTGTGTTTATGTTGTTTTATCCTATGCTTTTTTAAATTGTATTTATGTTGTTTTAACCCATGCTTTATTAAATTGTATTTATGTTGTTTTATCCTATGCTTTATTAAATTGTATTTATGTTGTTTTGTCCTATGCTTTATTAAATTGTATTTATGTTGTTTTAACCCATGCTTCATTGAATTATATTTATGTTGTTATCTTATGCTTTATTAAATTGTATTTATGTTGTTTTTTCCTATGATTTATTAAATTGTATTTATGATGTTTTAACCCATGCTTTGTTAAATTGTATTTATATTGTTTTAACCCATGCTTTATTAAATTGTATTTATGTTGTTTTATCCTATGCTTTATTAAATTGTGTTTATGTTGTTTTATCCTATGCTTTATTAAATTGTATTTATGTTGTTTTATCCTATGCTTTATTAAATTGTATTTATGTTGTTTTAACCCATGCTTTATTAAATTGTATTTATGTTGTTTTATCCTATGCTTTATTAAATTGTGTTTATGTTGTTTTATCCTATGCTTTATTAAACTGCATTTATGTTGTTTTATCCTATACTTTATTAAATTGTATTTATGTTGTTTTATCCTATGCTTTATTAAATTGTATTTATGTTGTTTTATCCTATGCTTTATTAAATTGTATTTATGTTGTTTTATCCTATGTTTTATTAAATTGTATTTATGTTGTTTTATCCTATGCTTTATTAAATTGTATTTATGTTGCTTTATCCTATGCTTTATTAAATTGTATTTATGTTGTTTTATCCTATGCTTTATTAAATTGTATTTATGTTGTTTTAACCCATGCTTTATTAAATTGCATTTATGTTGTTTTATCTTATGCTTTATTAAATTGTATTTATGTTGTTTTATCCTATGCTTTATTAAATTGTATTTATGTTGTTTTATCCTATGTTTTATTAAATTGTATTTATGTTGTTTTATCCTTTGCTTTATTAAATTGTATTTATGTTGTTTTATCCTATGTTTTATTAAATTGTATTTATGTTGTTTTATCCTTTGCTTTATTAAATTGTATTTATGTTGTTTTATCCTATGCTTTATTAAATTGTATTTATGTTGTTTTATCCTATGCTTTATTAAATTGTGTTTATGTTGTTTTATCCTATGCTTTATTAAGTTGTATTTATGTTGTTTTATCCTATGTTTTATTAAATTGTATTTATGTTGTTTTATCCTATGCTTTATTAAATTGTATTGATGTTGTTTTATCGTATGCTTTATTAAATTGTATTTATGTTGTTTTGTCCTATGCTTTATTAAATTGTGTTTATGTTGTTTTATCGTATGCTTTATTAAATTGTATTTATGTTGTTTTATCGTATGCTTTATTAAATTGTGTTTATGTTGTTTTATCCTATGCTTTATTAAATTGTATTTATGTTGTTTTATCCTATGCTTTATTAAATTGTGTTTATGTTGTTTTATCCTATGCTTTATTAAATTGTATTTATGTTGTTTTATCCTATGTTTTATTAAATTGTATTTATGTTGTTTTATCCTATGCTTTATTAAATTGTATTTATGTTGTTTTATCGTATGCTTTATTAAATTGTATTTATGTTGTTTTGTCCTATGCTTTATTAAATTGTGTTTATGTTGTTTTATCGTATGCTTTATTAAATTGTATTTATGTTGTTTTATCGTATGCTTTATTAAATTGTGTTTATGTTGTTTTATCCTATGCTTTATTAAATTGTATTTATGTTGTTTTATCCTATGCTTTATTAAATTGTATTTATGTTGTTTTATCGTATGCTTTATTAAATTGTATTTATGTTGTTTTAGACTATGCTTTATTAAATTGTGTTTATGTTGTTTTATCCTATGCTTTATTAAATTGTATTTATGTTGTTTTAACCCATGCTTTATTAAATTGTATGTATGTTGTTTTATCCTATGCTTTATTAAATTGTATTTATGTTGTTTTGTCCTATGCTTTATTAAATTGTATTTATGTTGTTTTAACCCATGCTTCATTGAATTATATTTATGTTGTTATCTTATGCTTTATTAAATTGTATTTATGTTGTTTTTTCCTATGCTTTATTAAATTGTATTTATGATGTTTTAACCCATGCTTTGTTAAATTGTATTTATATTGTTTTAACCCATGCTTTATTAAATTGTATTTATGTTGTTTTATCCTATGCTTTATTAAATTGTGTTTATGTTGTTTTATCCTATGCTTTTTTAAATTGTATTTATGTTGTTTTATCATATGCTTTATTAAATTGTATTTATGTTGTTTTAACCCATGCTTTATTAAATTGTATTTATGTTGTTTTATCCTATGCTTTATTAAATTGTGTTTATGTTGTTTTATCCTATGTTTTTTTAAATTGTATTTATGTTGTTTTATCCTATGCTTTATTAAATTGTATTTATGTTGTTTTATTGTATGCTTTACTAAACTGCATTTATGTTGTTTTATCCTATGCTTTATTAAATTGTATTTATGTTGTTTTATCCTATGCTTTATTAAATTGTATTTATGTTGTTTTATCGTATTCTTTATTAAATTGTATTTATGTTGTTTTATCCTATGCTTTATTAAATTGTATTTATGTTGTTTCATCCTATGCTTTATTAAATTGTGTTTATGTTGTTTTATCCTATGCTTTATTAAACTGCATTTATGTTGTTTTATCCTATACTTTATTAAATTGTATTTATGTTGTTTTATCCTATGCTTTATTAAATTGTATTTATGTTGTTTTATCCTATGGTTTATTAAATTGTATTTATGTTGTTTTATCCTATGTTTTATTAAATTGTATTTATGTTGTTTTATCCTATGCTTTATTAAATTGTATTTATGTTGTTTTATCGTATGCTTTATTAAATTGTATTTATGTTGTTTTATCCTATGCTTTATTAAATTGTATTTATGTTGTTT
Source organism: Phyllobates terribilis (assembly GCF_046119375.1). Classification (NCBI taxonomy): domain Eukaryota; kingdom Metazoa; phylum Chordata; class Amphibia; order Anura; family Dendrobatidae; genus Phyllobates; species Phyllobates terribilis. The sequence continues at coordinate 1,429,944 of NW_027363206.1, read as the reverse complement.
TATCCTATGTTTTATTAAATTGTATTTATGTTGTTTTATCCTATGCTTTATTAAATTGTATTTATGTTGTTTTATCCTATGCTTTATTAAATTGTATTTATGTTGTTTTATCCTATGCTTTATTAAATTGTGTTTATGTTGTTTTATCCTATGCTTTATTAAATTGTATTTATGTTGTTTTATCCTATGTTTTATTAAATTGTATTTATGTTGTTTTATCCTATGCTTTATTAAATTGTATTTATGTTGTTTTATCGTATGCTTTATTAAATTGTATTTATGTTGTTTTATCGTATGCTTTATTAAATTGTATTTATGTTGTTTTGTACTATGCTTTATTAAATTATATTTATGTTGTTTTAACCCATGCTTCATTGAATTATATTTATGTTGTTATCTTATGCTTTATTAAATTGTATCTATGTTGTTTTTTCCTATGCTTTATTAAATTGTATTTATGATGTTTTAACCCATGCTTTATTAAATTGTATTTATATTGTTTTAACCCATGCTTTATTAAATTGTATTTATGTTGTTTTATCCTATGCTTTATTAAATTGTTTTTATGTTGTTTTATCCTATGCTTTATTAAATTGTATTTATGTTGTTTTATCCTATGCTTTATTAAATTGTATTTATGTTGTTTTAACCCATGCTTTATTAAATTGTATTTATGTTATTTTATCCTATGCTTTATTAAATTGTGTTTATGTTGTTTTATCCTATGCTTTTTTAAATTGTATTTATGTTGTTTTATCCTATGCTTTATTAAATTGTATTTATGTTATTTTATTGTATGCTTTATTAAACTGCATTTATGTTGTTTTATCCTATGCTTTATTAAATTGTATTTATGTTGTTTTATTCTATGATTTATTAAATTGTATTTATGTTGTTTTATCCTATGCTTTATTAAATTGCATTTATGTTGTTTTATCGTATTCTTTATTAAATTATATTTATGTTGTTTTATCCTATGCTTTATTAAATTGTACTTATGTTGTTTCATCCTATACTTTATTAAATTGTGTTTATGTTGTTTTATCCTATGCTTTATTAAACTGCATTTATGTTGTTTTATCCTATACTTTATTAAATTGTATTTATGTTGTTTTATAATATGCTTTATTAAATTGTATTTATGTTGTGTTATCCTATGCTTTATTAAATTGTATTTATGTTGTTTAGTCCTATGCTTTATTAAATTGTATTTATGTTGTTTTAACCCATGCTTCATTAAATTATATTTATGTTGTTTTATCCTATGTTTTATTAAATTGTATTTATGTTGTTTTATCCTATGCTTTATTAAATTTATTTATGTTGTTTTATCGTATGCTTTATTAAATTGTATTTATGTTGTTTTAGACTATGCTTTATTAAATTGTGTTTATGTTGTTTTATCCTATGCTTTTTTAAATTGTATTTATGTTGTTTTAACCCATGCTTTATTAAATTGTATTTATGTTGTTTTATCCTATGCTTTATTAAATTGTATTTATGTTGTTTTGTCCTATGCTTTATTAAATTGTATTTATGTTGTTTTAACCCATGCTTCATTGAATTATATTTATGTTGTTATCTTATGCTTTATTAAATTGTATTTATGTTGTTTTTTCCTATGATTTATTAAATTGTATTTATGATGTTTTAACCCATGCTTTGTTAAATTGTATTTATATTGTTTTAACCCATGCTTTATTAAATTGTATTTATGTTGTTTTATCCTATGCTTTATTAAATTGTGTTTATGTTGTTTTATCCTATGCTTTATTAAATTGTATTTATGTTGTTTTATCCTATGCTTTATTAAATTGTATTTATGTTGTTTTAACCCATGCTTTATTAAATTGTATTTATGTTGTTTTATCCTATGCTTTATTAAATTGTGTTTATGTTGTTTTATCCTATGCTTTATTAAACTGCATTTATGTTGTTTTATCCTATACTTTATTAAATTGTATTTATGTTGTTTTATCCTATGCTTTATTAAATTGTATTTATGTTGTTTTATCCTATGCTTTATTAAATTGTATTTATGTTGTTTTATCCTATGTTTTATTAAATTGTATTTATGTTGTTTTATCCTATGCTTTATTAAATTGTATTTATGTTGCTTTATCCTATGCTTTATTAAATTGTATTTATGTTGTTTTATCCTATGCTTTATTAAATTGTATTTATGTTGTTTTAACCCATGCTTTATTAAATTGCATTTATGTTGTTTTATCTTATGCTTTATTAAATTGTATTTATGTTGTTTTATCCTATGCTTTATTAAATTGTATTTATGTTGTTTTATCCTATGTTTTATTAAATTGTATTTATGTTGTTTTATCCTTTGCTTTATTAAATTGTATTTATGTTGTTTTATCCTATGTTTTATTAAATTGTATTTATGTTGTTTTATCCTTTGCTTTATTAAATTGTATTTATGTTGTTTTATCCTATGCTTTATTAAATTGTATTTATGTTGTTTTATCCTATGCTTTATTAAATTGTGTTTATGTTGTTTTATCCTATGCTTTATTAAATTGTATTTATGTTGTTTTATCCTATGTTTTATTAAATTGTATTTATGTTGTTTTATCCTATGCTTTATTAAATTGTATTTATGTTGTTTTATCGTATGCTTTATTAAATTGTATTTATGTTGTTTTGTCCTATGCTTTATTAAATTGTGTTTATGTTGTTTTATCGTATGCTTTATTAAATTGTATTTATGTTGTTTTATCGTATGCTTTATTAAATTGTGTTTATGTTGTTTTATCCTATGCTTTATTAAATTGTATTTATGTTGTTTTATCCTATGCTTTATTAAATTGTATTTATGTTGTTTTATCGTATGCTTTATTAAATTGTATTTATGTTGTTTTAGACTATGCTTTATTAAATTGTGTTTATGTTGTTTTATCCTATGCTTTATTAAATTGTATTTATGTTGTTTTAACCCATGCTTTATTAAATTGTATGTATGTTGTTTTATCCTATGCTTTATTAAATTGTATTTATGTTGTTTTGTCCTATGCTTTATTAAATTGTATTTATGTTGTTTTAACCCATGCTTCATTGAATTATATTTATGTTGTTATCTTATGCTTTATTAAATTGTATTTATGTTGTTTTTTCCTATGCTTTATTAAATTGTATTTATGATGTTTTAACCCATGCTTTGTTAAATTGTATTTATATTGTTTCAACCCATGCTTTATTAAATTGTATTTATGTTGTTTTATCCTATGCTTTATTAAATTGTGTTTATGTTGTTTTATCCTATGCTTTTTTAAATTGTATTTATGTTGTTTTATCATATGCTTTATTAAATTGTATTTATGTTGTTTTAACCCATGCTTTATTAAATTGTATTTATGTTGTTTTATCCTATGCTTTATTAAATTGTGTTTATGTTGTTTTATCCTATGTTTTTTTAAATTGTATTTATGTTGTTTTATCCTATGCTTTATTAAATTGTATTTATGTTGTTTTATTGTATGCTTTACTAAACTGCATTTATGTTGTTTTATCCTATGCTTTATTAAATTGTATTTATGTTGTTTTATCCTATGCTTTATTAAATTGTATTTATGTTGTTTTATCGTATTCTTTATTAAATTGTATTTATGTTGTTTTATCCTATGCTTTATTAAATTGTATTTATGTTGTTTCATCCTATGCTTTATTAAATTGTGTTTATGTTGTTTTATCCTATGCTTTATTAAACTGCATTTATGTTGTTTTATCCTATACTTTATTAAATTGTATTTATGTTGTTTTATCGTATGCTTTATTAAATTGTATTTATGTTGTTTTATCCTATGGTTTATTAAATTGTATTTATGTTGTTTTATCCTATGTTTTATTAAATTGTATTTATGTTGTTTTATCCTATGCTTTATTAAATTGTATTTATGTTGTTTTATCGTATGCTTTATTAAATTGTATTTATGTTGTTTTATCCTATGCTTTATTAAATTGTATTTATGTTGTTTTATCCTATGTTTTATTAAATTGTATTTATGTTGTTTTATCCTATGCTTTATTAAATTGTATTTATGTTGTTTTATCCTATGCTTTATTAAATTGTATTTATGTTGTTTTATCCTATGCTTTATTAAATTGTGTTTATGTTGTTTTATCCTATGCTTTATTAAATTGTATTTATGTTGTTTTATCCTATGTTTTATTAAATTGTATTTATGTTGTTTTATCCTATGCTTTATTAAATTGTATTTATGTTGTTTTATCGTATGCTTTATTAAATTGTATTTATGTTGTTTTATCGTATGCTTTATTAAATTGTATTTATGTTGTTTTGTCCTATGCTTTATTAAATTATATTTATGTTGTTTTAACCCATGCTTCATTGAATTATATTTATGTTGTTATCTTATGCTTTATTAAATTGTATCTATGTTGTTTTTTCCTATGCTTTATTAAATTGTATTTATGATGTTTTAACCCATGCTTTATTAAATTGTATTTATATTGTTTTAACCCATGCTTTATTAAATTGTGTTTATGTTGTTTTATCCTATGCTTTTTTAAACTGCATTTATGTTGTTTTATCCTATACTTTATTAAATTGTATTTATGTTGTTTTATCCTATGCTTTATTAAATTGTATTTATGTTGTTTTATCCTATGGTTTATTAAATTGTATTTATGTTGTTTTATCCTATGTTTTATTAAATTGTATTTATGTTGTTTTATCCTATGCTTTATTAAATTGTATTTATGTTGTTTTATCGTATGCTTTATTAAATTGTATTTATGTTGTTTTATCCTATGCTTTATTAAATTGTATTTATGTTGTTTTATCCTATGTTTTATTAAATTGTATTTATGTTGTTTTATCCTATGCTTTATTAAATTGTATTTATGTTGTTTTATCCTATGCTTTATTAAATTGTATTTATGTTGTTTTATCCTATGCTTTATTAAATTGTGTTTATGTTGTTTTATCCTATGCTTTATTAAATTGTATTTATGTTGTTTTATCCTATGTTTTATTAAATTGTATTTATGTTGTTTTATCCTATGCTTTATTAAATTGTATTTATGTTGTTTTATCGTATGCTTTATTAAATTGTATTTATGTTGTTTTATCGTATGCTTTATTAAATTGTATTTATGTTGTTTTGTCCTATGCTTTATTAAATTATATTTATGTTGTTTTAACCCATGCTTCATTGAATTATATTTATGTTGTTATCTTATGCTTTATTAAATTGTATCTATGTTGTTTTTTCCTATGCTTTATTAAATTGTATTTATGATGTTTTAACCCATGCTTTATTAAATTGTATTTATGTTATTTTATCCTATGCTTTATTAAATTGTGTTTATGTTGTTTTATCCTATGCTTTATTAAACTGCATTTATGTTGTTTTATCCTATACTTTATTAAATTGTATTTATGTTGTTTTATCCTATGCTTTATTAAATTGTATTTATGTTGTTTTATCCTATGGTTTATTAAATTGTATTTATGTTGTTTTATTCTATGTTTTATTAAATTGTATTTATGTTGTTTTATCCTATGCTTTATTAAATTGTATTTATGTTGTTTTATCGTATGCTTTATTAAATTGTATTTAGGTTGTTTTATCCTATGCTTTATTAAATTGTATTTATGTTGTTTTATCCTATGTTTTATTAAATTGTATTTATGTTGTTTTATCCTATGCTTTATTAAATTGTATTTATGTTGTTTTATCCTATGCTTTATTAAATTGTATTTATGTTGTTTTATCCTATGCTTTATTAAATTGTGTTTATGTTGTTTTATCCTATGCTTTATTAAATTGTATTTATGTTGTTTTATCCTATGTTTTATTAAATTGTATTTATGTTGTTTTATCCTATGCTTTATTAAATTGTATTTATGTTGTTTTATCGTATGCTTTATTAAATTGTATTTATGTTGTTTTATCGTATGCTTTATTAAATTGTATTTATGTTGTTTTGTCCTATGCTTTATTAAATTATATTTATGTTGTTTTAACCCATGCTTGATTGAATTATATTTATGGTGTTATCTTATGCTTTATTAAATTGTATCTATGTTGTTTTTTCCTATGCTTTATTAAATTGTATTTATGATGTTTTAACCCATGCTTTATTAAATTGTATTTATATTGTTATAACCCATGCTTTATTAAATTGTATTTATGTTGTTTTATCCTATGCTTTATTAAATTGTGTTTATGTTGTTTTATCCTATGCTTTTTTAAATTGTATTTATGTTGTTTTATCCTATGCTTTATTAAATTGTATTTATGTTATTTTATTGTATGCTTTATTAAACTGCATTTATGTTGTTTTATCCTATGCTTTATTAAATTGTATTTATGTTGTTTTATTCTATGATTTATTAAATTGTATTTATGTTGTTTTATCCTATGCTTTATTAAATTGTATTTATGTTGTTTTATCGTATTCTTTATTAAATTATATTTATGTTGTTTTATCCTATGCTTTATTAAATTGTACTTATGTTGTTTCATCCTATACTTTATTAAATTGTGTTTATGTTGTTTTATCCTATGCTTTATTTAACTGCATTTATGTTGTTTTATCCTATACTTTATTAAATTGTATTTATGTTGTTTTATCCTATGCTTTATTAAATTGTATTTATGTTGTGTTATCCTATGCTTTATTAAATTGTATTTATGTTGTTTTATCGTATGCTTTATTAAATTGTATTTATGTTGTTTTATCCTATGCTTTATTAAATTGTATTTATGTTGTTTTATCCTATGCTTTATTAAATTGTATTTATGTTGTTTTAACCCATGCTTTATTAAATTGCATTTATGTTGTTTTATCTTATGCTTTATTAAATTGTATTTATGTTGTTTTATCCTATGCTTTATTAAATTGTATTTATGTTGTTTTATCCTATGTTTTATTAAATTGTATTTATGTTGTTTTATCCTATGCTTTATTAAATTGTATTTATGTTGTTTTATCGTATGCTTTATTAAATTGTATTTATGTTGTTTTATCGTATGCTTTATTAAATTGTGTTTATGTTGTTTTATCCTATGCTTTATTAAATTGTATTTATGTTGTTTTAACCCATGCTTTATTAAATTGTATTTATGTTGTTTTATCCTATGCTTTATTAAATTGTATTTATGTTGTTTTATCCTATGCTTTATTAAATTGTATTTCTGTTGTTTAGTCCTATGCTTTATTAAATTGTACTTATGTTGTTTTAACCCATGCTTCATTAAATTATATTTATGTTGTTATCTTATGCTTTATTAAATTGTATTTATGTTGTTTTATCCTATGCTTTATTAAATTGTATTTATGTTGTTTTATCCTATGCTTTATTAAATTGTATTTATGTTGTTTTATCCTATGCTTTATTAAATTGTATATATGTTGTTTTATCCTATGCTTTATTAAATTGCATTTATGTTGTTTTATCCTATGCTTTATTAAATTGTTTTTATGTTGTTTTAACCTATGCTTTATTAAACTGTATTTATGTTGTTTTATCCTATGCTTCATTAAATTGTATTTATGTTGTTTTATCCTATGCTTTATTAAATTGTATTTATGTTGTTTTAACCTATGCTTTATTAAATTGTATTTATGTTGTTTTAACCTATGCTTTATTAAATTGTATTTATGTTGTTTTATCCTATGCTTTATTAAATTGTATTTATGTTGCTTTAACCTATGCTTTATTAAATTGTATTTATGTTGTTTTAACCTATGCTTTATTATATTGTATTTATGTTGTTTTATCCTATGCTTTATTAAATTGTATTTATGTTGTTTTAACCCATGCTTTATTAAATTGTATTTATGTTGTTTTATTCTATGTTTTATTAAATTATATTTATGTTGATTTAACCTATGCTTTATTAAATTGTATTTATGTTGTTTTAACCCATGCTATATTAAATTGTATTTATGTTGTTTTATCCTATGCTTTATTAAATTGTATTTATGTTGTTTTATTGTATGCTTTATTATACTGCATTTATGTTGTCTTATCCTATGCTTTACTAAATTGTATTTATGTTGTTTTATCCTATGCTTTATTAAATTGTATTTATGTTGTTTTATCATATGCTTTATTAAATTGTATTTATTTTGTTTTATCCTATGTTTTATTAAATTGTATTTATGTTGTTTTATCCTATGCCTTATTAAATTGTATTTATGTTGTTTTATCGTATGCTTTATTAAATTGTATTTATGTTGTTTTAGACTATGCTTTATTAAATTGTATTTATGTTGTTTTGTCCTATGCTTTATTAAATTGTATTTATGTTGTTTTATCCTATGCTTTATTAAATTGTATTTATGTTGTTTTGTCCTATGCTTTATTAAATTGTATTTATGTTGTTTTAACCCATGCTTCATTGAATTATATTTATGTTGTTATCTTATGCTTTATTAAATTGTATTTATGTTGTTTTTTCCTATGCTTTATTAAATTGTATTTATGATGTTTTAACCCATGCTTTGTTAAATTGTATTTATATTGTTTTAACCCATGCTTTATTAAATTGTATTTATGTTGTTTTATCCTATGCTTTATTAAATTGTGTTTATGTTGTTTTATCCTATGCTTTATTAAATTGTATTTATGTTGTTTTATCCTATGCTTTATTAAATTGTATTTATGTTGTTTTAACCCATGCTTTATTAAATTGTATTGATGTTGTTTTATCCTATGCTTTATTAAATTGTGTTTATGTTGTTTTATCCTAAGTTTTTTTAAATTGTATTTATGTTGTTTTATCCTATGCTTTATTAAATTGTTTTTATGTTGTTTTATTGTATGCTTTACTAAACTGCATTTATGTTGTTTTATCCTATGCTTTGTTAAATTGTATTTATGTTGTTTTATCCTATGCTTTATTAAATTGTATTTATGTTGTTTTATCGTATTCTTTATTAAATTGTATTTATGTTGTTTTATCCTATGCTTTATTAAATTGTATTTATGTTGTTTCATCCTATGCTTTATTAAATTGTGTTTATGTTGTTTTATCCTATGCTTTATTAAACTGCATTTATGTTGTTTTATCCTATACTTTATTAAATTGTATTTATGTTGTTTTATCCTATGCTTTATTAAATTGTATTTATGTTGTTTTATCCTATGCTTTATTAAATTGTATTTATGTTGTTTTATCCTATGTTTTATTAAATTGTATTTATGTTGTTTTATCCTATGCTTTATTAAATTGTATTTATGTTGTTTTATCCTATGCTTTATTAAATTGTATTTATGTTGTTTTATCCTATGCTTTATTAAATTGTATTTATGTTGTTTTAACCCATGCTTTATTAAATTGCATTTATGTTGTTTTATCTTATGCTTTATTAAATTGTATTTATGTTGTTTTATCCTATACTTTATTAAATTGTATTTATGTTGTTTTATCCTATGTTTTATTAAATTGTATTTAAGTTGTTTTATCCTATGCGTTATTAAATTGTATTTATGTAGTTTTATCCTATGCTTTATTAAATTGTATTTATGTTGTTTTATCCTATGCTTTATTAAATTGTGTTTATGTTGTTTTATCCTATGCTTTATTAAATTGTATTTATGCTGTTTTATCCTATGTTTTATTAAATTGTATTTATGTTGTTTTATCCTATGCTTTATTAAATTGTATTTATGTTGTTTTATCGTATGCTTTATTAAATTGTATTTATGTTGTTTTATCGTATGCTTTATTAAATTGTATTTATGTTGTTTTGTCCTATGCTTTATTAAATTATATTTATGTTGTTTTAACCCATGCTTCATTGAATTATATTTATGTTGTTATCTCATGCTTTATTAAATTGTATCTATGTTGTTTTTTCCTATGCTTTATTAAATTGTATTTATGATGTTTTAACCCATGCTTTATTAAATTGTATTTATATTGTTTTAACCCATGCTTTATTAAATTGTATTTATGTTGTTTTATCCTATGCTTTATTAAATTGTATTTATGTTGTTTTATCCTATGTTTTATTAAATTGTATTTATGTTGTTTTATCCTATGCTTTATTAAATTGTATTTATGTTGTTTTATCGTATGCTTTATTAAATTGTATTTATTTTGTTTTATCGTATGCTTTATTAAATTGTGTTTATGTTGTTTTATCCTATGCTTTATTAAATTGAATTTATGTTGTTTTAACCCATGCTTTATTAAATTGTATTTATGTTGTTTTATCCTATGCTTTATTAAATTGTATTTATGTTGTTTAGTCCTATGCTTTATTAAATTGTATTTATGTTGTTTTAACCCATGCTTCATTAAATTATATTTATGTTGTTTTATCCTATGTTTTATTAAATTGTATTTATGTTGTTTTATCCTATGCTTTATTAAATTTATTTATGTTGTTTTATCGTATGCTTTATTAAATTGTATTTATGTTGTTTTAGACTATGCTTTATTAAATTGTGTTTATGTTGTTTTATCCTATGCTTTTTTAAATTGTATTTATGTTGTTTTAACCCATGCTTTATTAAATTGTATTTATGTTGTTTTATCCTATGCTTTATTAAATTGTATTTATGTTGTTTTGTCCTATGCTTTATTAAATTGTATTTATGTTGTTTTAACCCATGCTTCATTGAATTATATTTATGTTGTTATCTTATGCTTTATTAAATTGTATTTATGTTGTTTTTTCCTATGATTTATTAAATTGTATTTATGATGTTTTAACCCATGCTTTGTTAAATTGTATTTATATTGTTTTAACCCATGCTTTATTAAATTGTATTTATGTTGTTTTATCCTATGCTTTATTAAATTGTGTTTATGTTGTTTTATCCTATGCTTTATTAAATTGTATTAATGTTGTTTTATCCTATGCTTTATTAAATTGTATTTATGTTGTTTTAACCCATGCTTTATTAAATTGTATTTATGTTGTTTTATCCTATGCTTTATTAAATTGTGTTTATGTTGTTTTATCCTATGCTTTATTAAACTGCATTTATGTTGTTTTATCCTATACTTTATTAAATTGTATTTATGTTGTTTTATCCTATGCTTTATTAAATTGTATTTATGTTGTTTTATCCTATGCTTTATTAAATTGTATTTATGTTGTTTTATCCTATGTTTTATTAAATTGTATTTATGTTGTTTTATCCTATGCTTTATTAAATTGTATTTATGTTGCTTTATCCTATGCTTTATTAAATTGTATTTATGTTGTTTTATCCTATGCTTTATTAAATTGTATTTATGTTGTTTTAACCCATGCTTTATTAAATTGCATTTATGTTGTTTTATCTTATGCTTTATTAAATTGTATTTATGTTGTTTTATCCTATGCTTTATTAAATTGTATTTATGTTGTTTTATCCTATGTTTTATTAAATTGTATTTATGTTGTTTTATCCTTTGCTTTATTAAATTGTATTTATGTTGTTTTATCCTATGTTTTATTAAATTGTATTTATGTTGTTTTATCCTTTGCTTTATTAAATTGTATTTATGTTGTTTTATCCTATGCTTTATTAAATTGTATTTATGTTGTTTTATCCTATGCTTTATTAAATTGTGTTTATGTTGTTTTATCCTATGCTTTATTAAATTGTATTTATGTTGTTTTATCCTATGTTTTATTAAATTGTATTTATGTTGTTTTATCCTATGCTTTATTAAATTGTATTTATGTTGTTTTATCGTATGCTTTATTAAATTGTATTTATGTTGTTTTGTCCTATGCTTTATTAAATTGTGTTTATGTTGTTTTATCGTATGCTTTATTAAATTGTATTTATGTTGTTTTATCGTATGCTTTATTAAATTGTGTTTATGTTGTTTTATCCTATGCTTTATTAAATTGTATTTATGTTGTTTTATCCTATGCTTTATTAAATTGTATTTATGTTGTTTTATCGTATGCTTTATTAAATTGTATTTATGTTGTTTTAGACTATGCTTTATTAAATTGTGTTTATGTTGTTTTATCCTATGCTTTATTAAATTGTATTTATGTTGTTTTAACCCATGCTTTATTAAATTGTATGTATGTTGTTTTATCCTATGCTTTATTAAATTGTATTTATGTTGTTTTGTCCTATGCTTTATTAAATTGTATTTATGTTGTTTTAACCCATGCTTCATTGAATTATATTTATGTTGTTATCTTATGCTTTATTAAATTGTATTTATGTTGTTTTTTCCTATGCTTTATTAAATTGTATTTATGATGTTTTAACCCATGCTTTGTTAAATTGTATTTATATTGTTTTAACCCATGCTTTATTAAATTGTATTTATGTTGTTTTATCCTATGCTTTATTAAATTGTGTTTATGTTGTTTTATCCTATGCTTTTTTAAATTGTATTTATGTTGTTTTATCATATGCTTTATTAAATTGTATTTATGTTGTTTTAACCCATGCTTTATTAAATTGTATTTATGTTGTTTTATCCTATGCTTTATTAAATTGTGTTTATGTTGTTTTATCCTATGTTTTTTTAAATTGTATTTATGTTGTTTTATCCTATGCTTTATTAAATTGTATTTATGTTGTTTTATTGTATGCTTTACTAAACTGCATTTATGTTGTTTTATCCTATGCTTTATTAAATTGTATTTATGTTGTTTTATCCTATGCTTTATTAAATTGTATTTATGTTGTTTTATCGTATTCTTTATTAAATTGTATTTATGTTGTTTTATCCTATGCTTTATTAAATTGTATTTATGTTGTTTCATCCTATGCTTTATTAAATTGTGTTTATGTTGTTTTATCCTATGCTTTATTAAACTGCATTTATGTTGTTTTATCCTATACTTTATTAAATTGTATTTATGTTGTTTTATCCTATGCTTTATTAAATTGTATTTATGTTGTTTTATCCTATGGTTTATTAAATTGTATTTATGTTGTTTTATCCTATGTTTTATTAAATTGTATTTATGTTGTTTTATCCTATGCTTTATTAAATTGTATTTATGTTGTTTTATCGTATGCTTTATTAAATTGTATTTATGTTGTTTTATCCTATGCTTTATTAAATTGTATTTATGTTGTTTTATCCTATGTTTTATTAAATTGTATTTATGTTGTTTTATCCTATGCTTTATTAAATTGTATTTATGTTGTTTTATCCTATGCTTTATTAAATTGTATTTATGTTGTTTTATCCTATGCTTTATTAAATTGTGTTTATGTTGTTTTATCCTATGCTTTATTAAATTGTATTTATGTTGTTTTATCCTATGTTTTATTAAATTGTATTTATGTTGTTTTAACCTATGCTTTATTAAATTGTATTTATGTTGTTTTATCGTATGCTTTATTAAATTGTATTTATGTTGTTTTATCGTATGCTTTATTAAATTGTATTTATGTTGTTTTGTCCTATGCTTTATTAAATTATATTTATGTTGTTTTAACCCATGCTTCATTGAATTATATTTATGTTGTTATCTTATGCTTTATTAAATTGTATCTATGTTGTTTTTTCCTATGCTTTATTAAATTGTATTTATGATGTTTTAACCCATGCTTTATTAAATTGTATTTATATTGTTATAACCCATGCTTTATTAAATTGTATTTATGTTGTTTTATCCTATGCTTTATTAAATTGTGTTTATGTTGTTTTATCCTATGCTTTATTAAATTGTATTTATGTTGTTTTATCCTATGCTTTATTAAATTGTATTTATGTTGTTTTAACCCATGCTTTATTAAATTGTATTTATGTTATTTTATCCTATGCTTTATTAAATTGTGTTTATGTTGTTTTATCCTATGCTTTTTTAAATTGTATTTATGTTGTTTTATCCTATGCTTTATTAAATTGTATTTATGTTATTTTATTGTATGCTTTATTAAACTGCATTTATGTTGTTTTATCCTATGCTTTATTAAATTGTATTTATGTTGTTTTATTCTATGATTTATTAAATTGTATTTATGTTGTTTTATCCTATGCTTTATTAAATTGTATTTATGTTGTTTTATCGTATTCTTTATTAAATTGTATTTATGTTGTTTTATCCTATGCTTTATTAAATTGTACTTATGTTGTTTCATCCTATACTTTATTAAATTGTGTTTATGTTGTTTTATCCTATGCTTTATTAAACTGCATTTATGTTGTTTTATCCTATACTTTATTAAATTGTATTTATGTTGTTTTATCCTATGCTTTATTAAATTGTATTTATGTTGTTTTATCCTATGCTTTATTAAATTGTATTTATGTTGTTTTATCGTATACTTTATTAAATTGTATTTATGTTGTTTTATCCTATGCTTTATTAAATTGTATTTATGTTGTTTTAACCCATGCTTTATTAAATTGCATTTATGTTGTTTTATCTTATGCTTTATTAAATTGTATTTATGTTGTTTTATCCTATGCTTTATTAAATTGTATTTATGTTGTTTTATCCTATGTTTTATTAAATTGTATTTATGTTGTTTTATCCTATGCTTTATTAAATTGTATTTATGTTGTTTTATCGTATGCTTTATTAAATTGTATTTATGTTGTTTTATCGTATGCTTTATTAAATTGTGTTTATGTTGTTTTATCCTATGCTTTATTAAATTGTATTTATGTTGTTTTAACCCATGCTTTATTAAATTGTATTTATGTTGTTTTATCCTATGCTTTATTAAATTGTATTTATGTTGTTTAGTCCTATGCTTTATTAAATTGTACTTATGTTGTTTTAACCCATGCTTCATTAAATTATATTTATGTTGTTATCTTATGCTTTATTAAATTGTATTTATGTTGTTTTATCCTATGCTTTATTAAATTGTATTTATGTTGTTTTATCCTATGCTTTATTAAATTGTATTTATGTTGTTTTATCCTATGCTTTATTAAATTGTATATATGTTGTTTTATCCTATGCTTTATTAAATTGCATTTATGTTGTTTTATCCTATGCTTTATTAAATTGTTTTTATGTTGTTTTAACCTATGCTTTATTAAACTGTATTTATGTTGTTTTAACCCATGCTTTATTAAATTGTATTTATGTTGTTTTATCCTATGCTTTATTAAATTGTGTTTATGTTGTTTTATCCTATGCTTTTTTAAATTGTATTTATGTTGTTTTATCATATGCTTTATTAAATTGTATTTATGTTGTTTTAACCCATGCTTTATTAAATTGTATTTATGTTGTTTTATCCTATGCTTTATTAAATTGTGTTTATGTTGTTTTATCCTATGTTTTTTTAAATTGTATTTATGTTGTTTTATCCTATGCTTTATTAAATTGTATTTATGTTGTTTTATTGTATGCTTTACTAAACTGCATTTATGTTGTTTTATCCTATGCTTTATTAAATTGTATTTATGTTGTTTTATCCTATGCTTTATTAAATTGTATTTATGTTGTTTTATCGTATTCTTTATTAAATTGTATTTATGTTGTTTTATCCTATGCTTTATTAAATTGTATTTATGTTGTTTCATCCTATGCTTTATTAAATTGTGTTTATGTTGTTTTATCCTATGCTTTATTAAACTGCATTTATGTTGTTTTATCCTATACTTTATTAAATTGTATTTATGTTGTTTTATCCTATGCTTTATTAAATTGTATTTATGTTGTTTTATCCTATGGTTTATTAAATTGTATTTATGTTGTTTTATCCTATGTTTTATTAAATTGTATTTATGTTGTTTTATCCTATGGTTTATTAAATTGTATTTATGTTGTTTTATCGTATGCTTTATTAAATTGTATTTATGTTGTTTTATCCTATGCTTTATTAAATTGTATTTATGTTGTTTTATCCTATGTTTTATTAAATTGTATTTATGTTGTTTTATCCTATGCTTTATTAAATTGTATTTATGTTGTTTTATCCTATGCTTTATTAAATTGTATTTATGTTGTTTTATCCTATGCTTTATTAAATTGTGTTTATGTTGTTTTATCCTATGCTTTATTAAATTGTATTTATGTTGTTTTATCCAATGTTTTATTAAATTGTATTTATGTTGTTTTAACCTATGCTTTATTAAATTGTATTTATGTTGTTTTATCGTATGCTTTATTAAATTGTATTTATGTTGTTTTATCGTATGCTTTATTAAATTGTATTTATGTTGTTTTGTCCTATGCTTTATTAAATTATATTTATGTTGTTTTAACCCATGCTTCATTGAATTATATTTATGTTGTTATCTTATGCTTTATTAAATTGTATCTATGTTGTTTTTTCCTATGCTTTATTAAATTGTATTTATGATGTTTTAACCCATGCTTTATTAAATTGTATTTATATTGTTTTAACCCATGCTTTATTAAATTGTATTTATGTTGTTTTATCCTATGCTTTATTAAATTGTGTTTATGTTGTTTTATCCTATGCTTTATTAAATTGTATTTATGTTGTTTTATCCTATGCTTTATTAAATTGTATTTATGTTGTTTTAACCCATGCTTTATTAAATTGTATTTATGTTATTTTATCCTATGCTTTATTAAATTGTGTTTATGTTGTTTTATCCTATGCTTTTTTAAATTGTATTTATGTTGTTTTATCCTATGCTTTATTAAATTGTATTTATGTTATTTTATTGTATGCTTTATTAAACTGCATTTATGTTGTTTTATCCTATGCTTTATTAAATTGTATTTATGTTGTTTTATTCTATGATTTATTAAATTGTATTTATGTTGTTTTATCCTATGCTTTATTAAATTGTATTTATGTTGTTTTATCGTATTCTTTATTAAATTGTATTTATGTTGTTTTATCCTATGCTTTATTAAATTGTACTTATGTTGTTTCATCCTATACTTTATTAAATTGTGTTTATGTTGTTTTATCCTATGCTTTAATAAACTGCATTTATGTTGTTTTATCCTATACTTTATTAAATTGTATTTATGTTGTTTTATCCTATGCTTTATTAAATTGTATTTATGTTGTTTTATCCTATGCTTTATTAAATTGTATTTATGTTGTTTTATCGTATACTTTATTAAATTGTATTTATGTTGTTTTATCCTATGCTTTATTAAATTGTATTTATGTTGTTTTATCCTATGCTTTATTAAATTGTGTTTATGTTGTTTTATCCTATGCTTTATTAAATTGTATTTATGTTGTTTTATCCAATGTTTTATTAAATTGTATTTATGTTGTTTTAACCTATGCTTTATTAAATTGTATTTATGTTGTTTTATCGTATGCTTTATTAAATTGTATTTATGTTGTTTTATCGTATGCTTTATTAAATTGTATTTATGTTGTTTTGTCCTATGCTTTATTAAATTATATTTATGTTGTTTTAACCCATGCTTCATTGAATTATATTTATGTTGTTATCTTATGCTTTATTAAATTGTATCTATGTTGTTTTTTCCTATGCTTTATTAAATTGTATTTATGATGTTTTAACCCATGCTTTATTAAATTGTATTTATATTGTTTTAACCCATGCTTTATTAAATTGTATTTATGTTGTTTTATCCTATGCTTTATTAAATTGTGTTTATGTTGTTTTATCCTATGCTTTATTAAATTGTATTTATGTTGTTTTATCCTATGCTTTATTAAATTGTATTTATGTTGTTTTAACCCATGCTTTATTAAATTGTATTTATGTTATTTTATCCTATGCTTTATTAAATTGTGTTTATGTTGTTTTATCCTATGCTTTTTTAAATTGTATTTATGTTGTTTTATCCTATGCTTTATTAAATTGTATTTATGTTATTTTATTGTATGCTTTATTAAACTGCATTTATGTTGTTTTATCCTATGCTTTATTAAATTGTATTTATGTTGTTTTATTCTATGATTTATTAAATTGTATTTATGTTGTTTTATCCTATGCTTTATTAAATTGTATTTATGTTGTTTTATCGTATTCTTTATTAAATTGTATTTATGTTGTTTTATCCTATGCTTTATTAAATTGTACTTATGTTGTTTCATCCTATACTTTATTAAATTGTGTTTATGTTGTTTTATCCTATGCTTTAATAAACTGCATTTATGTTGTTTTATCCTATACTTTATTAAATTGTATTTATGTTGTTTTATCCTATGCTTTATTAAATTGTATTTATGTTGTTTTATCCTATGCTTTATTAAATTGTATTTATGTTGTTTTATCGTAAACTTTATTAAATTGTATTTATGTTGTTTTATCCTATGCTTTATTAAATTGTATTTATGTTGTTTTAACCCATGCTTTATTAAATTGCATTTATGTTGTTTTATCTTATGCTTTATTAAATTGTATTTATGTTGTTTTATCCTATGCTTTATTAAATTGTATTTATGTTGTTTTATCCTATGTTTTATTAAATTGTATTTATGTTGTTTTATCCTATGCTTTATTAAATTGTATTTATGTTGTTTTATCGTATGCTTTATTAAATTGTATTTATGTTGTTTTATCGTATGCTTTATTAAATTGTGTTTATGTTGTTTTATCCTATGCTTTATTAAATTGTATTTATGTTGTTTTAACCCATGCTTTATTAAATTGTATTTATGTTGTTTTATCTTTTGCTTTATTAAATTGTATTTATGTTGTTTAGTCCTATGCTTTATTAAATTGTACTTATGTTGTTTTAACCCATGCTTCATTAAATTATATTTATGTTGTTATCTTATGCTTTATTAAATTGTATTTATGTTGTTTTATCCTATGCTTTATTAAATTGTATTTATGTTGTTTTATCCTATGCTTTATTAAATTGTATATATGTTGTTTTATCCTATGCTTTATTAAATTGCATTTATGTTGTTTTATCCTATGCTTTATTAAATTGTTTTTATGTTGTTTTAACCTATGCTTTATTAAACTGTATTTATGTTGTTTTATCCTATGCTTCATTAAATTGTATATATGTTGTTTTATCCTATGCTTTATTAAATTGTATTTATGTTGTTTTAACCTATGCTTTATTAAATTGTATTTATGTTGTTTTAACCTATGCTTTATTAAATTGTATTTATGTTGTTTTATCCTATGCTTTATTAAATTGTATTTATGTTGCTTTAACCTATGCTTTATTAAATTGTATTTATGTTGTTTTAACCTATGCTTTATTATATTGTATTTATGTTGTTTTATCCTATGCTTTATTAAATTGTATTTATGTTGTTTTAACCCATGCTTTATTAAATTGTATTTATGTTGTTTTATTCTATGTTTTATTAAATTATATTTATGTTGATTTAACCTATGCTTTATTAAATTGTATTTATGTTGTTTTAACCCATGCTATATTAAATTGTATTTATGTTGTTTTATCCTATGCTTTATTAAATTGTATTTATGTTGTTTTATTGTATGCTTTATTATACTGCATTTATGTTGTCTTATCCTATGCTTTACTAAATTGTATTTATGTTGTTTTATCCTATGCTTTATTAAATTGTATTTATGTTGTTTTATCATATGCTTTATTAAATTGTATTTATTTTGTTTTATCCTATGTTTTATTAAATTGTATTTATGTTGTTTTATCCTATGCCTTATTAAATTGTATTTATGTTGTTTTATCGTATGCTTTATTAAATTGTATTTATGTTGTTTTAGACTATGCTTTATTAAATTGTATTTATGTTGTTTTGTCCTATGCTTTATTAAATTGTATTTATGTTGTTTTATCCTATGCTTTATTAAATTGTATTTATGTTGTTTTGTCCTATGCTTTATTAAATTGTATTTATGTTGTTTTAACCCATGCTTCATTGAATTATATTTATGTTGTTATCTTATGCTTTATTAAATTGTATTTATGTTGTTTTTTCCTATGCTTTATTAAATTGTATTTATGATGTTTTAACCCATGCTTTGTTAAATTGTATTTATATTGTTTTAACCCATGCTTTATTAAATTGTATTTATGTTGTTTTATCCTATGCTTTATTAAATTGTGTTTATGTTGTTTTATCCTATGCTTTATTAAATTGTTTTTATGTTGTTTTATCCTATGCTTTATTAAATTGTATTTATGTTGTTTTAACCCATGCTTTATTAAATTGTATTTATGCTGTTTTATCCTATGCTTTATTAAATTGTGTTTATGTTGTTTTATCCTATGTTTTTTAAATTGTAATTATGTTGTTTTATCCTATGCTTTATTAAATTGTTTTTATGTTGTTTTATTGTATGCTTTACTAAACTGCATTTATGTTGTTTTATCCTATGCTTTATTAAATTGTATTTATGTTGTTTTATCCTATGCTTTATTAAATTGTATTTATGTTGTTTTATCGTATTCTTTATTAAATTGTATTTATGTTGTTTTATCCTATGCTTTATTAAATTGTATTTATGTTGTTTCATCCTATGCTTTATTAAATTGTGTTTATGTTGTTTTATCCTATGCTTTATTAAACTGCACTTATGTTGTTTTATCCTATACTTTATTAAATTGTATTTATGTTGTTTTATCCTATGCTTTATTAAATTGTATTTATGTTGTTTTATCCTATGCTTTATTAAATTGTATTTATGTTGTTTTATCCTGTTTTATTAAATTGTATTTATGTTGTTTTATCCTATGCTTTATTAAATTGTATTTATGTTGTTTTATCGTATGCTTTATTAAATTGTATTTATGTTGTTTTATCCTATGCTTTATTAAATTGTATTTATGTTGTTTTATCCTATGCTTTATTAAATTGTATTTATGTTGTTTTAACCCATGCTTTATTAAATTGCATTTATGTTGTTTTATCTTATGCTTTATTAAATTGTATTTATGTTGTTTTATCCTATACTTTATTAAATTGTATTTATGTTGTTTTATCCTATGTTTTATTAAATTGTATTTAAGTTGTTTTATCCTATGCTTTATTAAATTGTATTTATGTTGTTTTATCCTATGCTTTATTAAATTGTGTTTATGTTGTTTTATCCTATGCTTTATTAAATTGTATTTATGTTGTTTTATCCTATGCTTTATTAAATTGTGTTTATGTTGTTTTATCCTATGTTTTATTAAATTGTATTTATGTTGTTTTATCCTATGCTTTATTAAATTGTATTTATGTTGTTTTATCGTATGCTTTATTAAATTGTATTTATGTTGTTTTATCGTATGCTTTATTAAATTGTGTTTATGTTGTTTTATCCTATGCTTTATTAAATTGAATTTATGTTGTTTTAACCCATGCTTTATTAAATTGTATTTATGTTGTTTTATCCTATGCTTTATTAAATTGTATTTATGTTGTTTAGTCCTATGCTTTATTAAATTGTATTTATGTTGTTTTAACCCATGCTTCATTAAATTATATTTATGTTGTTTTATCCTATGTTTTATTAAATTGTATTTATGTTGTTTTATCCTATGCTTTATTAAATTTATTTATGTTGTTTTATCGTATGCTTTATTAAATTGTATTTATGTTGTTTTAGACTATGCTTTATTAAATTGTGTTTATGTTGTTTTATCCTATGCTTTTTTAAATTGTATTTATGTTGTTTTAACCCATGCTTTATTAAATTGTATTTATGTTGTTTTATCCTATGCTTTATTAAATTGTATTTATGTTGTTTTGTCCTATGCTTTATTAAATTGTATTTATGTTGTTTTAACCCATGCTTCATTGAATTATATTTATGTTGTTATCTTATGCTTTATTAAATTGTATTTATGTTGTTTTTTCCTATGATTTATTAAATTGTATTTATGATGTTTTAACCCATGCTTTGTTAAATTGTATTTATATTGTTTTAACCCATGCTTTATTAAATTGTATTTATGTTGTTTTATCCTATGCTTTATTAAATTGTGTTTATGTTGTTTTATCCTATGCTTTATTAAATTGTATTAATGTTGTTTTATCCTATGCTTTATTAAATTGTATTTATGTTGTTTTAACCCATGCTTTATTAAATTGTATTTATGTTGTTTTATCCTATGCTTTATTAAATTGTGTTTATGTTGTTTTATCCTATGCTTTATTAAACTGCATTTATGTTGTTTTATCCTATACTTTATTAAATTGTATTTATGTTGTTTTATCCTATGCTTTATTAAATTGTATTTATGTTGTTTTATCCTATGCTTTATTAAATTGTATTTATGTTGTTTTATCCTATGTTTTATTAAATTGTATTTATGTTGTTTTATCCTATGCTTTATTAAATTGTATTTATGTTGCTTTATCCTATGCTTTATTAAATTGTATTTATGTTGTTTTATCCTATGCTTTATTAAATTGTATTTATGTTGTTTTAACCCATGCTTTATTAAATTGCATTTATGTTGTTTTATCTTATGCTTTATTAAATTGTATTTATGTTGTTTTATCCTATGCTTTATTAAATTGTATTTATGTTGTTTTATCCTATGTTTTATTAAATTGTATTTATGTTGTTTTATCCTTTGCTTTATTAAATTGTATTTATGTTGTTTTATCCTATGTTTTATTAAATTGTATTTATGTTGTTTTATCCTTTGCTTTATTAAATTGTATTTATGTTGTTTTATCCTATGCTTTATTAAATTGTATTTATGTTGTTTTATCCTATGCTTTATTAAATTGTGTTTATGTTGTTTTATCCTATGCTTTATTAAATTGTATTTATGTTGTTTTATCCTATGTTTTATTAAATTGTATTTATGTTGTTTTATCCTATGCTTTATTAAATTGTATTTATGTTGTTTTATCGTATGCTTTATTAAATTGTATTTATGTTGTTTTGTCCTATGCTTTATTAAATTGTGTTTATGTTGTTTTATCGTATGCTTTATTAAATTGTATTTATGTTGTTTTATCGTATGCTTTATTAAATTGTGTTTATGTTGTTTTATCCTATGCTTTATTAAATTGTATTTATGTTGTTTTATCCTATGCTTTATTAAATTGTATTTATGTTGTTTTATCGTATGCTTTATTAAATTGTATTTATGTTGTTTTAGACTATGCTTTATTAAATTGTGTTTATGTTGTTTTATCCTATGCTTTATTAAATTGTATTTATGTTGTTTTAACCCATGCTTTATTAAATTGTATGTATGTTGTTTTATCCTATGCTTTATTAAATTGTATTTATGTTGTTTTGTCCTATGCTTTATTAAATTGTATTTATGTTGTTTTAACCCATGCTTCATTGAATTATATTTATGTTGTTATCTTATGCTTTATTAAATTGTATTTATGTTGTTTTTTCCTATGCTTTATTAAATTGTATTTATGATGTTTTAACCCATGCTTTGTTAAATTGTATTTATATTGTTTTAACCCATGCTTTATTAAATTGTATTTATGTTGTTTTATCCTATGCTTTATTAAATTGTGTTTATGTTGTTTTATCCTATGCTTTTTTAAATTGTATTTATGTTGTTTTATCATATGCTTTATTAAATTGTATTTATGTTGTTTTAACCCATGCTTTATTAAATTGTATTTATGTTGTTTTATCCTATGCTTTATTAAATTGTGTTTATGTTGTTTTATCCTATGTTTTTTTAAATTGTATTTATGTTGTTTTATCCTATGCTTTATTAAATTGTATTTATGTTGTTTTATTGTATGCTTTACTAAACTGCATTTATGTTGTTTTATCCTATGCTTTATTAAATTGTATTTATGTTGTTTTATCCTATGCTTTATTAAATTGTATTTATGTTGTTTTATCGTATTCTTTATTAAATTGTATTTATGTTGTTTTATCCTATGCTTTATTAAATTGTATTTATGTTGTTTCATCCTATGCTTTATTAAATTGTGTTTATGTTGTTTTATCCTATGCTTTATTAAACTGCATTTATGTTGTTTTATCCTATACTTTATTAAATTGTATTTATGTTGTTTTATCCTATGCTTTATTAAATTGTATTTATGTTGTTTTATCCTATGGTTTATTAAATTGTATTTATGTTGTTTTATCCTATGTTTTATTAAATTGTATTTATGTTGTTTTATCCTATGCTTTATTAAATTGTATTTATGTTGTTTTATCGTATGCTTTATTAAATTGTATTTATGTTGTTTTATCCTATGCTTTATTAAATTGTATTTATGTTGTTTTATCCTATGTTTTATTAAATTGTATTTATGTTGTTTTATCCTATGCTTTATTAAATTGTATTTATGTTGTTTTATCCTATGCTTTATTAAATTGTATTTATGTTGTTTTATCCTATGCTTTATTAAATTGTGTTTATGTTGTTTTATCCTATGCTTTATTAAATTGTATTTATGTTGTTTTATCCTATGTTTTATTAAATTGTATTTATGTTGTTTTAACCTATGCTTTATTAAATTGTATTTATGTTGTTTTATCGTATGCTTTATTAAATTGTATTTATGTTGTTTTATCGTATGCTTTATTAAATTGTATTTATGTTGTTTTGTCCTATGCTTTATTAAATTATATTTATGTTGTTTTAACCCATGCTTCATTGAATTATATTTATGTTGTTATCTTATGCTTTATTAAATTGTATCTATGTTGTTTTTTCCTATGCTTTATTAAATTGTATTTATGATGTTTTAACCCATGCTTTATTAAATTGTATTTATATTGTTATAACCCATGCTTTATTAAATTGTATTTATGTTGTTTTATCCTATGCTTTATTAAATTGTGTTTATGTTGTTTTATCCTATGCTTTATTAAATTGTATTTATGTTGTTTTATCCTATGCTTTATTAAATTGTATTTATGTTGTTTTAACCCATGCTTTATTAAATTGTATTTATGTTATTTTATCCTATGCTTTATTAAATTGTGTTTATGTTGTTTTATCCTATGCTTTTTTAAATTGTATTTATGTTGTTTTATCCTATGCTTTATTAAATTGTATTTATGTTATTTTATTGTATGCTTTATTAAACTGCATTTATGTTGTTTTATCCTATGCTTTATTAAATTGTATTTATGTTGTTTTATTCTATGATTTATTAAATTGTATTTATGTTGTTTTATCCTATGCTTTATTAAATTGTATTTATGTTGTTTTATCGTATTCTTTATTAAATTGTATTTATGTTGTTTTATCCTATGCTTTATTAAATTGTACTTATGTTGTTTCATCCTATACTTTATTAAATTGTGTTTATGTTGTTTTATCCTATGCTTTATTAAACTGCATTTATGTTGTTTTATCCTATACTTTATTAAATTGTATTTATGTTGTTTTATCCTATGCTTTATTAAATTGTATTTATGTTGTTTTATCCTATGCTTTATTAAATTGTATTTATGTTGTTTTATCGTATACTTTATTAAATTGTATTTATGTTGTTTTATCCTATGCTTTATTAAATTGTATTTATGTTGTTTTAACCCATGCTTTATTAAATTGCATTTATGTTGTTTTATCTTATGCTTTATTAAATTGTATTTATGTTGTTTTATCCTATGCTTTATTAAATTGTATTTATGTTGTTTTATCCTATGGTTTATTAAATTGTATTTATGTTGTTTTATCCTATGCTTTATTAAATTGTATTTATGTTGTTTTATCGTATGCTTTATTAAATTGTATTTATGTTGTTTTATCGTATGCTTTATTAAATTGTGTTTATGTTGTTTTATCCTATGCTTTATTAAATTGTATTTATGTTGTTTTAACCCATGCTTTATTAAATTGTATTTATGTTGTTTTATCCTATGCTTTATTAAATTGTATTTATGTTGTTTAGTCCTATGCTTTATTAAATTGTACTTATGTTGTTTTAACCCATGCTTCATTAAATTATATTTATGTTGTTATCTTATGCTTTATTAAATTGTATTTATGTTGTTTTATCCTATGCTTTATTAAATTGTATTTATGTTGTTTTATCCTATGCTTTATTAAATTGTATTTATGTTGTTTTATCCTATGCTTTATTAAATTGTATATATGTTGTTTTATCCTATGCTTTATTAAATTGCATTTATGTTGTTTTATCCTATGCTTTATTAAATTGTTTTTATGTTGTTTTAACCTATGCTTTATTAAACTGTATTTATGTTGTTTTAACCCATGCTTTATTAAATTGTATTTATGTTGTTTTATCCTATGCTTTATTAAATTGTGTTTATGTTGTTTTATCCTATGCTTTTTTAAATTGTATTTAGGTTGTTTTATCATATGCTTTATTAAATTGTATTTATGTTGTTTTAACCCATGCTTTATTAAATTGTATTTATGTTGTTTTATCCTATGCTTTATTAAATTGTGTTTATGTTGTTTTATCCTATGTTTTTTTAAATTGTATTTATGTTGTTTTATCCTATGCTTTATTAAATTGTATTTATGTTGTTTTATTGTATGCTTTACTAAACTGCATTTATGTTGTTTTATCCTATGCTTTATTAAATTGTATTTATGTTGTTTTATCCTATGCTTTATTAAATTGTATTTATGTTGTTTTATCGTATTCTTTATTAAATTGTATTTATGTTGTTTTATCCTATGCTTTATTAAATTGTATTTATGTTGTTTCATCCTATGCTTTATTAAATTGTGTTTATGTTGTTTTATCCTATGCTTTATTAAACTGCATTTATGTTGTTTTATCCTATACTTTATTAAATTGTATTTATGTTGTTTTATCCTATGCTTTATTAAATTGTATTTATGTTGTTTTATCCTATGGTTTATTAAATTGTATTTATGTTGTTTTATCCTATGTTTTATTAAATTGTATTTATGTTGTTTTATCCTATGGTTTATTAAATTGTATTTATGTTGTTTTATCGTATGCTTTATTAAATTGTATTTATGTTGTTTTATCCTATGCTTTATTAAATTGTATTTATGTTGTTTTATCCTATGTTTTATTAAATTGTATTTATGTTGTTTTATCCTATGCTTTATTAAATTGTATTTATGTTGTTTTATCCTATGCTTTATTAAATTGTATTTATGTTGTTTTATCCTATGCTTTATTAAATTGTGTTTATGTTGTTTTATCCTATGCTTTATTAAATTGTATTTATGTTGTTTTATCCAATGTTTTATTAAATTGTATTTATGTTGTTTTAACCTATGCTTTATTAAATTGTATTTATGTTGTTTTATCGTATGCTTTATTAAATTGTATTTATGTTGTTTTATCGTATGCTTTATTAAATTGTATTTATGTTGTTTTGTCCTATGCTTTATTAAATTATATTTATGTTGTTTTAACCCATGCTTCATTGAATTATATTTATGTTGTTATCTTATGCTTTATTAAATTGTATCTATGTTGTTTTTTCCTATGCTTTATTAAATTGTATTTATGATGTTTTAACCCATGCTTTATTAAATTGTATTTATATTGTTTTAACCCATGCTTTATTAAATTGTATTTATGTTGTTTTATCCTATGCTTTATTAAATTGTGTTTATGTTGTTTTATCCTATGCTTTATTAAATTGTATTTATGTTGTTTTATCCTATGCTTTATTAAATTGTATTTATGTTGTTTTAACCCATGCTTTATTAAATTGTATTTATGTTATTTTATCCTATGCTTTATTAAATTGTGTTTATGTTGTTTTATCCTATGCTTTTTTAAATTGTATTTATGTTGTTTTATCCTATGCTTTATTAAATTGTATTTATGTTATTTTATTGTATGCTTTATTAAACTGCATTTATGTTGTTTTATCCTATGCTTTATTAAATTGTATTTATGTTGTTTTATTCTATGATTTATTAAATTGTATTTATGTTGTTTTATCCTATGCTTTATTAAATTGTATTTATGTTGTTTTATCGTATTCTTTATTAAATTGTATTTATGTTGTTTTATCCTATGCTTTATTAAATTGTACTTATGTTGTTTCATCCTATACTTTATTAAATTGTGTTTATGTTGTTTTATCCTATGCTTTAATAAACTGCATTTATGTTGTTTTATCCTATACTTTATTAAATTGTATTTATGTTGTTTTATCCTATGCTTTATTAAATTGTATTTATGTTGTTTTATCCTATGCTTTATTAAATTGTATTTATGTTGTTTTATCGTATACTTTATTAAATTGTATTTATGTTGTTTTATCCTATGCTTTATTAAATTGTATTTATGTTGTTTTATCCTATGCTTTATTAAATTGTGTTTATGTTGTTTTATCCTATGCTTTATTAAATTGTATTTATGTTGTTTTATCCAATGTTTTATTAAATTGTATTTATGTTGTTTTAACCTATGCTTTATTAAATTGTATTTATGTTGTTTTATCGTATGCTTTATTAAATTGTATTTATGTTGTTTTATCGTATGCTTTATTAAATTGTATTTATGTTGTTTTGTCCTATGCTTTATTAAATTATATTTATGTTGTTTTAACCCATGCTTCATTGAATTATATTTATGTTGTTATCTTATGCTTTATTAAATTGTATCTATGTTGTTTTTTCCTATGCTTTATTAAATTGTATTTATGATGTTTTAACCCATGCTTTATTAAATTGTATTTATATTGTTTTAACCCATGCTTTATTAAATTGTATTTATGTTGTTTTATCCTATGCTTTATTAAATTGTGTTTATGTTGTTTTATCCTATGCTTTATTAAATTGTATTTATGTTGTTTTATCCTATGCTTTATTAAATTGTATTTATGTTGTTTTAACCCATGCTTTATTAAATTGTATTTATGTTATTTTATCCTATGCTTTATTAAATTGTGTTTATGTTGTTTTATCCTATGCTTTTTTAAATTGTATTTATGTTGTTTTATCCTATGCTTTATTAAATTGTATTTATGTTATTTTATTGTATGCTTTATTAAACTGCATTTATGTTGTTTTATCCTATGCTTTATTAAATTGTATTTATGTTGTTTTATTCTATGATTTATTAAATTGTATTTATGTTGTTTTATCCTATGCTTTATTAAATTGTATTTATGTTGTTTTATCGTATTCTTTATTAAATTGTATTTATGTTGTTTTATCCTATGCTTTATTAAATTGTACTTATGTTGTTTCATCCTATACTTTATTAAATTGTGTTTATGTTGTTTTATCCTATGCTTTAATAAACTGCATTTATGTTGTTTTATCCTATACTTTATTAAATTGTATTTATGTTGTTTTATCCTATGCTTTATTAAATTGTATTTATGTTGTTTTATCCTATGCTTTATTAAATTGTATTTATGTTGTTTTATCGTATACTTTATTAAATTGTATTTATGTTGTTTTATCCTATGCTTTATTAAATTGTATTTATGTTGTTTTAACCCATGCTTTATTAAATTGCATTTATGTTGTTTTATCTTATGCTTTATTAAATTGTATTTATGTTGTTTTATCCTATGCTTTATTAAATTGTATTTATGTTGTTTTATCCTATGTTTTATTAAATTGTATTTATGTTGTTTTATCCTATGCTTTATTAAATTGTATTTATGTTGTTTTATCGTATGCTTTATTAAATTGTATTTATGTTGTTTTATCGTATGCTTTATTAAATTGTGTTTATGTTGTTTTATCCTATGCTTTATTAAATTGTATTTATGTTGTTTTAACCCATGCTTTATTAAATTGTATTTATGTTGTTTTATCTTTTGCTTTATTAAATTGTATTTATGTTGTTTAGTCCTATGCTTTATTAAATTGTACTTATGTTGTTTTAACCCATGCTTCATTAAATTATATTTATGTTGTTATCTTATGCTTTATTAAATTGTATTTATGTTGTTTTATCCTATGCTTTATTAAATTGTATTTATGTTGTTTTATCCTATGCTTTATTAAATTGTATATATGTTGTTTTATCCTATGCTTTATTAAATTGCATTTATGTTGTTTTATCCTATGCTTTATTAAATTGTTTTTATGTTGTTTTAACCTATGCTTTATTAAACTGTATTTATGTTGTTTTATCCTATGCTTCATTAAATTGTATATATGTTGTTTTATCCTATGCTTTATTAAATTGTATTTATGTTGTTTTAACCTATGCTTTATTAAATTGTATTTATGTTGTTTTAACCTATGCTTTATTAAATTGTATTTATGTTGTTTTATCCTATGCTTTATTAAATTGTATTTATGTTGCTTTAACCTATGCTTTATTAAATTGTATTTATGTTGTTTTAACCTATGCTTTATTATATTGTATTTATGTTGTTTTATCCTATGCTTTATTAAATTGTATTTATGTTGTTTTAACCCATGCTTTATTAAATTGTATTTATGTTGTTTTATTCTATGTTTTATTAAATTATATTTATGTTGATTTAACCTATGCTTTATTAAATTGTATTTATGTTGTTTTAACCCATGCTATATTAAATTGTATTTATGTTGTTTTATCCTATGCTTTATTAAATTGTATTTATGTTGTTTTATTGTATGCTTTATTATACTGCATTTATGTTGTCTTATCCTATGCTTTACTAAATTGTATTTATGTTGTTTTATCCTATGCTTTATTAAATTGTATTTATGTTGTTTTATCATATGCTTTATTAAATTGTATTTATTTTGTTTTATCCTATGTTTTATTAAATTGTATTTATGTTGTTTTATCCTATGCCTTATTAAATTGTATTTATGTTGTTTTATCGTATGCTTTATTAAATTGTATTTATGTTGTTTTAGACTATGCTTTATTAAATTGTATTTATGTTGTTTTGTCCTATGCTTTATTAAATTGTATTTATGTTGTTTTATCCTATGCTTTATTAAATTGTATTTATGTTGTTTTGTCCTATGCTTTATTAAATTGTATTTATGTTGTTTTAACCCATGCTTCATTGAATTATATTTATGTTGTTATCTTATGCTTTATTAAATTGTATTTATGTTGTTTTTTCCTATGCTTTATTAAATTGTATTTATGATGTTTTAACCCATGCTTTGTTAAATTGTATTTATATTGTTTTAACCCATGCTTTATTAAATTGTATTTATGTTGTTTTATCCTATGCTTTATTAAATTGTGTTTATGTTGTTTTATCCTATGCTTTATTAAATTGTTTTTATGTTGTTTTATCCTATGCTTTATTAAATTGTATTTATGTTGTTTTAACCCATGCTTTATTAAATTGTATTTATGCTGTTTTATCCTATGCTTTATTAAATTGTGTTTATGTTGTTTTATCCTATGTTTTTTAAATTGTAATTATGTTGTTTTATCCTATGCTTTATTAAATTGTTTTTATGTTGTTTTATTGTATGCTTTACTAAACTGCATTTATGTTGTTTTATCCTATGCTTTATTAAATTGTATTTATGTTGTTTTATCCTATGCTTTATTAAATTGTATTTATGTTGTTTTATCGTATTCTTTATTAAATTGTATTTATGTTGTTTTATCCTATGCTTTATTAAATTGTATTTATGTTGTTTCATCCTATGCTTTATTAAATTGTGTTTATGTTGTTTTATCCTATGCTTTATTAAACTGCACTTATGTTGTTTTATCCTATACTTTATTAAATTGTATTTATGTTGTTTTATCCTATGCTTTATTAAATTGTATTTATGTTGTTTTATCCTATGCTTTATTAAATTGTATTTATGTTGTTTTATCCTGTTTTATTAAATTGTATTTATGTTGTTTTATCCTATGCTTTATTAAATTGTATTTATGTTGTTTTATCGTATGCTTTATTAAATTGTATTTATGTTGTTTTATCCTATGCTTTATTAAATTGTATTTATGTTGTTTTATCCTATGCTTTATTAAATTGTATTTATGTTGTTTTAACCCATGCTTTATTAAATTGCATTTATGTTGTTTTATCTTATGCTTTATTAAATTGTATTTATGTTGTTTTATCCTATACTTTATTAAATTGTATTTATGTTGTTTTATCCTATGTTTTATTAAATTGTATTTAAGTTGTTTTATCCTATGCTTTATTAAATTGTATTTATGTTGTTTTATCCTATGCTTTATTAAATTGTGTTTATGTTGTTTTATCCTATGCTTTATTAAATTGTATTTATGTTGTTTTATCCTATGCTTTATTAAATTGTGTTTATGTTGTTTTATCCTATGCTTTATTAAATTGTATTTATGTTGTTTTATCCTATGTTTTATTAAATTGTATTTATGTTGTTTTATCCTATGCTTTATTAAATTGTATTTATGTTATTTTATTGTATGCTTTATTAAACTGCATTTATGTTGTTTTATCCTATGCTTTATTAAATTGTATTTATGTTGTTTTATTCTATGATTTATTAAATTGTATTTATGTTGTTTTATCCTATGCTTTATTAAATTGTATTTATGTTGTTTTATCGTATTCTTTATTAAATTGTATTTATGTTGTTTTATCCTATGCTTTATTAAATTGTACTTATGTTGTTTCATCCTATACTTTATTAAATTGTGTTTATGTTGTTTTATCCTATGCTTTATTAAACTGCATTTATGTTGTTTTATCCTATACTTTATTAAATTGTATTTATGTTGTTTTATCCTATGCTTTATTAAATTGTATTTATGTTGTTTTATCCTATGCTTTATTAAATTGTATTTATGTTGTTTTATCGTATACTTTATTAAATTGTATTTATGTTGTTTTATCCTATGCTTTATTAAATTGTATTTATGTTGTTTTAACCCATGCTTTATTAAATTGCATTTATGTTGTTTTATCTTATGCTTTATTAAATTGTATTTATGTTGTTTTATCCTATGCTTTATTAAATTGTATTTATGTTGTTTTATCCTATGTTTTATTAAATTGTATTTATGTTGTTTTATCCTATGCTTTATTAAATTGTATTTATGTTGTTTTATCGTATGCTTTATTAAATTGTATTTATGTTGTTTTATCGTATGCTTTATTAAATTGTGTTTATGTTGTTTTATCCTATGCTTTATTAAATTGTATTTATGTTGTTTTAACCCATGCTTTATTAAATTGTATTTATGTTGTTTTATCCTATGCTTTATTAAATTGTATTTATGTTGTTTAGTCCTATGCTTTATTAAATTGTACTTATGTTGTTTTAACCCATGCTTCATTAAATTATATTTATGTTGTTATCTTATGCTTTATTAAATTGTATTTATGTTGTTTTATCCTATGCTTTATTAAATTGTATTTATGTTGTTTTATCCTATGCTTTATTAAATTGTATTTATGTTGTTTTATCCTATGCTTTATTAAATTGTATATATGTTGTTTTATCCTATGCTTTATTAAATTGCATTTATGTTGTTTTATCCTATGCTTTATTAAATTGTTTTTATGTTGTTTTAACCTATGCTTTATTAAACTGTATTTATGTTGTTTTAACCCATGCTTTATTAAATTGTATTTATGTTGTTTTATCCTATGCTTTATTAAATTGTGTTTATGTTGTTTTATCCTATGCTTTTTTAAATTGTATTTATGTTGTTTTATCATATGCTTTATTAAATTGTATTTATGTTGTTTTAACCCATGCTTTATTAAATTGTATTTATGTTGTTTTATCCTATGCTTTATTAAATTGTGTTTATGTTGTTTTATCCTATGTTTTTTTAAATTGTATTTATGTTGTTTTATCCTATGCTTTATTAAATTGTATTTATGTTGTTTTATTGTATGCTTTACTAAACTGCATTTATGTTGTTTTATCCTATGCTTTATTAAATTGTATTTATGTTGTTTTATCCTATGCTTTATTAAATTGTATTTATGTTGTTTTATCGTATTCTTTATTAAATTGTATTTATGTTGTTTTATCCTATGCTTTATTAAATTGTATTTATGTTGTTTCATCCTATGCTTTATTAAATTGTGTTTATGTTGTTTTATCCTATGCTTTATTAAACTGCATTTATGTTGTTTTATCCTATACTTTATTAAATTGTATTTATGTTGTTTTATCCTATGCTTTATTAAATTGTATTTATGTTGTTTTATCCTATGGTTTATTAAATTGTATTTATGTTGTTTTATCCTATGTTTTATTAAATTGTATTTATGTTGTTTTATCCTATGGTTTATTAAATTGTATTTATGTTGTTTTATCGTATGCTTTATTAAATTGTATTTATGTTGTTTTATCCTATGCTTTATTAAATTGTATTTATGTTGTTTTATCCTATGCTTTATTTAATTGTATATATGTTGTTTTATCCTATGCTTTATTAAATTGTATTTATGTTGTTTTAACCTATGCTTTATTAAACTGTGTTTATGTTGTTTTATCCTATGCTTTATTAAATTGTATTTATGTTGTTTTATCCTATGCTTTATTAAATTGTATTTATGTTGTTTTAACCTATCCTTTATTAAATTGTATTTATGTTGTTTTAACCTATGCTTTATTAAATTGTATTTATGTTGTTTTAACCTATGTTTTATTAAATTGTTTTTATGTTGTTTTATCCTATGCTTTATTAAATTGTATTTATGTTGCTTTAACCTATGCTTTATTAAATTGTATTTATGTTGTTTTATCCTATGCTTTATTAAATTGTATTTATGTTGTTTTATCCTATACTTTATTAAATTGTATTTATGTTGTTTTAACGTATGCTTTATTAAATTGTATGCATGTTGTTTTATTCTATGCTTTATTAAATTGTATTCATGTTGTTTTATCCTATGCTTTATTAAATTGTGTTTATGTTGTTTTATCCTATGCTTTATTAAATTGTATTTATGTTGTTTTATCCTATGCTTTATTAAATTGTATTTATGTTGTTTTAACCTATGCTTTATTAAATTGTATTTATGTTGTTTTAACCTATGCTTTATTAAACTGTATTTATGTTGTTTTATCCTATGCTTTATTAAATTGTATTTATGTTGTTTTATCCTATGCTTTATTAAATTGTATTTATGTTGTTTTAACCTATCCTTTATTAAATTGTTTTTATGTTGTTTTATCCTATGCTTTATTAAATTGTATTTATGTTGCTTTAACCTATGCTTTATTAAATTGTATTTATGTTGTTTTATCCTATGCTTTATTAAATTGTGTTTGTGTTGTTTTATCCTATGCTTTATTAAACTGCATTTATGTTGTTTTATCCTATGCTTTATTAAATTGTATTTATGTTGTTTTATCCTATGCTTTATTAAATTGTATTTATGTTGTTTCATCCTATGCTTTATTAAATTGTGTTTATGTTGTTTTATCCTATGCTTTATTAAACTGCACTTATGTTGTTTTATCCTATACTTTATTAAATTGTATTTATGTTGTTTTATCCTATGCTTTATTAAATTGTATTTATGTTGTTTTATCCTATGCTTTATTAAATTGTATTTATGTTGTTTTATCCTGTTTTATTAAATTGTATTTATGTTGTTTTATCCTATGCTTTATTAAATTGTATTTATGTTGTTTTATCGTATGCTTTATTAAATTGTATTTATGTTGTTTTATCCTATGCTTTATTAAATTGTATTTATGTTGTTTTATCCTATGCTTTATTAAATTTTATTTATGTTGTTTTAACCCATGCTTTATTAAATTGCATTTATGTTGTTTTATCTTATGCTTTATTAAATTGTATTTATGTTGTTTTATCCTATACTTTATTAAATTGTATTTATGTTGTTTTATCCTATGTTTTATTAAATTGTATTTAAGTTGTTTTATCCTATGCTTTATTAAATTGTATTTATGTTGTTTTATCCTATGCTTTATTAAATTGTGTTTATGTTGTTTTATCCTATGCTTTATTAAATTGCATTTATGTTGTTTTATCCTATGCTTTATTAAATTGTATTTATGTTATTTTATTGTATGCTTTATTAAACTGCATTTATGTTGTTTTATCCTATGCTTTATTAAATTGTATTTATGTTGTTTTATTCTATGATTTATTAAATTGTATTTATGTTGTTTTATCCTATGCTTTATTAAATTGTATTTATGTTGTTTTATCGTATTCTTTATTAAATTGTATTTATGTTGTTTTATCCTATGCTTTATTAAATTGTACTTATGTTGTTTCATCCTATACTTTATTAAATTGTGTTTATGTTGTTTTATCCTATGCTTTAATAAACTGCATTTATGTTGTTTTATCCTATACTTTATTAAATTGTATTTATGTTGTTTTATCCTATGCTTTATTAAATTGTATTTATGTTGTTTTATCCTATGCTTTATTAAATTGTATTTATGTTGTTTTATCGTATACTTTATTAAATTGTATTTATGTTGTTTTATCCTATGCTTTATTAAATTGTATTTATGTTGTTTTATCCTATGCTTTATTAAATTGTGTTTATGTTGTTTTATCCTATGCTTTATTAAATTGTATTTATGTTGTTTTATCCAATGTTTTATTAAATTGTATTTATGTTGTTTTAACCTATGCTTTATTAAATTGTATTTATGTTATTTTATCGTATGCTTTATTAAATTGTATTTATGTTGTTTTATCGTATGCTTTATTAAATTGTATTTATGTTGTTTTGTCCTATGCTTTATTAAATTATATTTATGTTGTTTTAACCCATGCTTCATTGAATTATATTTATGTTGTTATCTTATGCTTTATTAAATTGTATTTATGATGTTTTAACCCATGCTTTATTAAATTGTATTTATATTGTTTTAACCCATGCTTTATTAAATTGTATTTATGTTGTTTTATCCTATGCTTTATTAAATTGTGTTTATGTTGTTTTATCCTATGCTTTATTAAATTGTATTTATGTTGTTTTATCCTATGCTTTATTAAATTGTATTTATGTTGTTTTAACCCATGCTTTATTAAATTGTATTTATGTTATTTTATCCTATGCTTTATTAAATTGTGTTTATGTTGTTTTATCCTATGCTTTTTTAAATTGTATTTATGTTGTTTTATCCTATGCTTTATTAAATTGTATTTATGTTATTTTATTGTATGCTTTATTAAACTGCATTTATGTTGTTTTATCCTATGCTTTATTAAATTGTATTTATGTTGTTTTATTCTATGATTTATTAAATTGTATTTATGTTGTTTTATCCTATGCTTTATTAAATTGTATTTATGTTGTTTTATCGTATTCTTTATTAAATTGTATTTATGTTGTTTTATCCTATGCTTTATTAAATTGTACTTATGTTGTTTCATCCTATACTTTATTAAATTGTGTTTATGTTGTTTTATCCTATGCTTTAATAAACTGCATTTATGTTGTTTTATCCTATACTTTATTAAATTGTATTTATGTTGTTTTATCCTATGCTTTATTAAATTGTATTTATGTTGTTTTATCCTATGCTTTATTAAATTGTATTTATGTTGTTTTATCGTATACTTTATTAAATTGTATTTATGTTGTTTTATCCTATGCTTTATTAAATTGTATTTATGTTGTTTTAACCCATGCTTTATTAAATTGCATTTATGTTGTTTTATCTTATGCTTTATTAAATTGTATTTATGTTGTTTTATCCTATGCTTTATTAAATTGTATTTATGTTGTTTTATCCTATGTTTTATTAAATTGTATTTATGTTGTTTTATCCTATGCTTTATTAAATTGTATTTATGTTGTTTTATCGTATGCTTTATTAAATTGTATTTATGTTGTTTTATCGTATGCTTTATTAAATTGTGTTTATGTTGTTTTATCCTATGCTTTATTAAATTGTATTTATGTTGTTTTAACCCATGCTTTATTAAATTGTATTTATGTTGTTTTATCCTTTGCTTTATTAAATTGTATTTATGTTGTTTAGTCCTATGCTTTATTAAATTGTACTTATGTTGTTTTAACCCATGCTTCATTAAATTATATTTATGTTGTTATCTTATGCTTTATTAAATTGTATTTATGTTGTTTTATCCTATGCTTTATTAAATTGTATTTATGTTGTTTTATCCTATGCTTTATTAAATTGTATTTATGTTGTTTTATCCTATGCTTTATTAAATTGTATATATGTTGTTTTATCCTATGCTTTATTAAATTGCATTTATGTTGTTTTATCCTATGCTTTATTAAATTGTTTTTATGTTGTTTTAACCTATGCTTTATTAAACTGTATTTATGTTGTTTTATCCTATGCTTCATTAAATTGTATTTATGTTGTTTTATCCTATGCTTTATTAAATTGTATTTATGTTGTTTTAACCTATGCTTTATTAAATTGTATTTATGTTGTTTTAACCTATGCTTTATTAAATTGTATTTATGTTGTTTTATCCTATGCTTTATTAAATTGTATTTATGTTGCTTTAACCTATGCTTTATTAAATTGTATTTATGTTGTTTTAACCTATGCTTTATTATATTGTATTTATGTTGTTTTATCCTATGCTTTATTAAATTGTATTTATGTTGTTTTAACCCATGCTTTATTAAATTGTATTTATGTTGTTTTATTCTATGTTTTATTAAATTATATTTATGTTGATTTAACCTATGCTTTATTAAATTGTATTTATGTTGTTTTAACCCATGCTATATTAAATTGTATTTATGTTGTTTTATCCTATGCTTTATTAAATTGTATTTATGTTGTTTTATTGTATGCTTTATTATACTGCATTTATGTTGTCTTATCCTATGCTTTACTAAATTGTATTTATGTTGTTTTATCCTATGCTTTATTAAATTGTATTTATGTTGTTTTATCATATGCTTTATTAAATTGTATTTATTTTGTTTTATCCTATGTTTTATTAAATTGTATTTATGTTGTTTTATCCTATGCCTTATTAAATTGTATTTATGTTGTTTTATCGTATGCTTTATTAAATTGTATTTATGTTGTTTTAGACTATGCTTTATTAAATTGTATTTATGTTGTTTTGTCCTATGCTTTATTAAATTGTATTTATGTTGTTTTATCCTATGCTTTATTAAATTGTATTTATGTTGTTTTGTCCTATGCTTTATTAAATTGTATTTATGTTGTTTTAACCCATGCTTCATTGAATTATATTTATGTTGTTATCTTATGCTTTATTAAATTGTATTTATGTTGTTTTTTCCTATGCTTTATTAAATTGTATTTATGATGTTTTAACCCATGCTTTGTTAAATTGTATTTATATTGTTTTAACCCATGCTTTATTAAATTGTATTTATGTTGTTTTATCCTATGCTTTATTAAATTGTGTTTATGTTGTTTTATCCTATGCTTTATTAAATTGTATTTATGTTGTTTTATCCTATGCTTTATTAAATTGTATTTATGTTGTTTTAACCCATGCTTTATTAAATTGTATTTATGCTGTTTTATCCTATGCTTTATTAAATTGTGTTTATGTTGTTTTATCCTATGTTTTTTAAATTGTATTTATGTTGTTTTATCCTATGCTTTATTAAATTGTTTTTATGTTGTTTTATTGTATGCTTTACTAAACTGCATTTATGTTGTTTTATCCTATGCTTTATTAAATTGTATTTATGTTGTTTTATCCTATGCTTTATCAAATTGTATTTATGTTGTTTTATCGTATTCTTTATTAAATTGTATTTATGTTGTTTTATCCTATGCTTTATTAAATTGTATTTATGTTGTTTCATCCTATGCTTTATTAAATTGTGTTTATGTTGTTTTATCCTATGCTTTATTAAACTGCACTTATGTTGTTTTATCCTATACTTTATTAAATTGTATTTATGTTGTTTTATCCTATGCTTTATTAAATTGTATTTATGTTGTTTTATCCTGTTTTATTAAATTGTATTTATGTTGTTTTATCCTATGCTTTATTAAATTGTATTTATGTTGTTTTATCGTATGCTTTATTAAATTGTATTTATGTTGTTTTATCCTATGCTTTATTAAATTGTATTTATGTTGTTTTATCCTATGCTTTATTAAATTGTATTTATGTTGTTTTAACCCATGCTTTATTAAATTGCATTTATGTTGTTTTATCTTATGCTTTATTAAATTGTATTTATGTTGTTTTATCCTATACTTTATTAAATTGTATTTATGTTGTTTTATCCTATGTTTTATAAAATTGTATTTAAGTTGTTTTATCCTATGCTTTATTAAATTGTATTTATGTTGTTTTATCCTATGCTTTATTAAATTGTGTTTATGTTGTTTTATCCTATGCTTTATTAAATTGTATTTATGTTGTTTTATCCTATGTTTTATTAAATTGTATTTATGTTGTTTTATCCTATGCTTTATTAAATTGTATTTATGTTGTTTTATCGTATGCTTTATTAAATTGTATTTATGTTGTTTTATCGTATGCTTTATTAAATTGTATTTATGTTGTTTTGTCCTATGCTTTATTAAATTATATTTATGTTGTTTTAACCCATGCTTCATTGAATTATATTTATGTTGTTATCTCATGCTTTATTAAATTGTATCTATGTTGTTTTTTCCTATGCTTTATTAAATTGTATTTATGATGTTTTAACCCATGCTTTATTAAATTGTATTTATATTGTTTTAACCCATGCTTTATTAAATTGTATTTATGTTGTTTTATCCTATGCTTTATTAAATTGTATTTATGTTGTTTTATCCTATGTTTTATTAAATTGTATTTATGTTGTTTTATCCTATGCTTTATTAAATTGTATTTATGTTGTTTTATCGTATGCTTTATTAAATTGTATTTATGTTGTTTTATCGTATGCTTTATTAAATTGTGTTTATGTTGTTTTATCCTATGCTTTATTAAATTGTATATATGTTGTTTTAACCCATGCTTTATTAAATTGTATTTATGTTGTTTTATCCTATGCTTTATTAAATTGTATTTATGTTGTTTAGTCCTATGCTTCATTAAATTGTATTTATGTTGTTTTAACCCATGCTTCATTAAATTATATTTATGTTGTTTTATCCTATGTATTATTAAATTGTATTTATGTTGTTTTATCCTATGCTTTATTAAATTTATTTATGTTGTTTTATCGTATGCTTTATTAAATTGTATTTATGTTGTTTTAGACTATGCTTTATTAAATTGTGTTTATGTTGTATTATCCTATGCTTTTTTAAATTGTATTTATTTTGTTTTAACCCATGCTTTATTAAATTGTATATATGTTGTTTTATCCTATGCTTTATTAAATTGTATTTATGTTGTTTTGTCCTATGCTTTATTAAATTGTATTTATGTTGTTTTAACCCATGCTTCATTGAATTATATTTATGTTGTTATCTTATGCTTTATTAAATTGTATTTATGTTGTTTTTTCCTATGATTTATTAAATTGTATTTATGATGTTTTAACCCATGCTTTGTTAAATTGTATTTATATTGTTTTAACCCATGCTTTATTAAATTGTATTTATGTTGTTTTATCCTATGCTTTATTAAATTGTGTTTATGTTGTTTTATCCTATGTTTTATTAAATTGTATTTATGTTGTTTTATCCTATGCTTTATTAAATTGTATTTATGTTGTTTTAACCCATGCTTTATTAAATTGTATTTATGTTGTTTTATCCTATGCTTTATTAAATTGTGTTTATGTTGTTTTATCCTATGCTTTATTAAACTGCATTTATGTTGTTTTATCCCATACTTTATTAAATTGTATTTATGTTGTTTTATCCTATGCTTTATTAAATTGTATTTATGTTGTTTTATCCTATGCTTTATTAAATTGTATTTATGTTGTTTTATCCTATGTTTTATTAAATTGTATTTATGTTGTTTTATCCTATGCTTTATTAAATTGTATTTATGTTGTTTTATCCTATGCTTTATTAAATTGTATTTATGTTGTTTTAACCCATGCTTTATTAAATTGCATTTATGTTGTTTTATCTTATGCTTTATTAAATTGTATTTATGTTGTTTTATCCTATGCTTTATTAAATTGTATTTATGTTGTTTTATCCTGTTTTATTAAATTGTATTTATGTTGTTTTATCCTTTGCTTTATTAAATTGTATTTATGTTGTTTTATCCTATGCTTTATTAAATTGTATTTATGTTGTTTTATCCTATGCTTTATTAAATTGTGTTTACGTTGTTTTATCCTATGCTTTATTAAATTGTATTTATGTTGTTTTATCCTATGTTTTATTAAATTGTATTTATGTTGTTTTATCCTATGCTTTATTAAATTGTATTTATGTTGTTTTATCGTATGCTTTATTAAATTGTATTTATGTTGTTTTGTCCTATGCTTTATTAAATTATATTTTTGTTGTTTTACCCCATGCTTCATTGAATTATATTTATGTTGTTATCTTATGCTTTATTAAATTGTATCTATGTTGTTTTTTCCTATGCTTTATTAAATTGTATTTATGATGTTTTAACCCATGCTTTATTAATTTGTATTTATATTGTTTTAACCCATGCTTTATTAAATTGTATTTATGTTGTTTTATCCTATGCTTTATTAAATTGTATTTATGTTGTTTTATCCTATGTTTTATTAAATTGTATTTATGTTGTTTTATCCTATGCTTTATTAAATTGTATTTATGTTGTTTTATCGTATGCTTTATTAAATTGTATTTATGTTGTTTTATCGTATGCTTTATTAAATTGTGTTTATGTTGTTTTATCCTATGCTTTATTAAATTGTATTTATGTTGTTTTAACCCATGCTTTATTAAATTGTATTTATGTTGTTTTATCCTATGCTTTATTAAATTGTATTTATGTTGTTTAGTCCTATGCTTTATTAAATTGTATTTATGTTGTTTTAACCCATGCTTCATTTAATTATATTTATGTTGTTTTATCCTATGTTTTATTAAATTGTATTTATGTTGTTTTATCCTATGCTTTATTAAATTTATTTATATTGTTTTATCGTATGCTTTATTAAATTGTATTTATGTTGTTTTAGACTATGCTTTATTAAATTGTGTTTATGTTGTTTTATCCTATGCTTTTTTAAATTGTATTTATGTTGTTTTAACCCATGCTTTATTAAATTGTATTTATGTTGTTTTATCCTATGCTTTATTAAATTGTATTTATGTTGTTTTGTCCTATGCTTTATTAAATTGTATTTATGTTGTTTTAACCCATGCTTCATTGAATTATATTTATGTTGTTATCTTATGCTTTATTAAATTGTATTTATGTTGTTTTTTCCTATGCTTTATTAAATTGTATTTATGTTGTTTTATCCTATGCTTTATTAAATTGTATTTATGTTGTTTTAACCCATGCTTTATTAAATTGTATTTATGTTGTTTTATCCTATGCTTTATTAAATTGTATTTATGTTGTTTTATCCTATGCTTTATTAAATTGTATTTATGTTGTTTTATCCTATGCTTTATTAAATTGTATTTATGTTGTTTTAACCCATGCTTTATTAAATTGCATTTATGTTGTTTTATCTTATGCTTTATTAAATTGTATTTATGTTGTTTTATCCTATGCTTTATTAAATTGTATTTATGTTGTTTTACCCTATGTTTTATTAAATTGTATTTATGTTGTTTTATCCTATGCTTTATTAAATTGTATTTATGTTGTTTTATCCTATGCTTTATTAAATTGTATTTATGTTGTTTTATCCTATGCTTTATTAAATTGTGCTTATGTTGTTTTATCCTATGCTTTATTAAATTGTATTTATGTTGTTTTATCCTATGTTTTATTAAATTGTATTTATGTTGTTTTATCCTATGCTTTATTAAATTGTATTTATGTTGTTTTATCGTATGCTTTATTAAATTGTATTTATGTTGTTTTGTCCTATGCTTTATTAAATTATATTTATGTTGTTTTAACCCATGCTTCATTGAATTATATTTATGTTGTTATCTTATGCTTTATTAAATTGTATCTATGTTGCTTTATCCTATGCTTTATTAAATTGTATTTATGTTGTTTTAACCCATGCTTTATTAAATTGTATTTATATTGTTTTAACCCATGCTTTATTAAATTGTATTTATGTTGTTTTATCCTATGCTTTATTAAATTGTGTTTATGTTGTTTTATCCTATGCTTTATTAAATTGTATTCATGTTGTTTTATGCTATGCTTTATTAAATTGTATTTATGTTGTTTTAACCCATGCTTTATTAAATTGTATTTATGTTGTTTTATCCTATGCTTTATTAAATTGTGTTTATGTTGTTTTATCCTATGCTTTTTTAAATTGTATTTATGTTGTTTTATCCTATGCTTTATTAAATTGTATTTATGTTGTTTTATTGTATGCTTTATTAAACTGCATTTATGTTGTTTTATCCTATGCTTTATTAAATTGTATTTATGTTGTTTTATTCTATGATTTATTAAATTGTATTTATGTTGTTTTATCCTATGCTTTATTAAATTGTATTTATGTTGTTTTATCGTATGCTTTATTAAATTGTATTTATGTTGTTTTATCCTATGCTTTATTAAATTGTATTTATGTTGTTTCATCGTATGCTTTATTAAATTGTGTTTATGTTGTTTTATCCTATGCTTTATTAAACTGCATTTATGTTGTTTTATCCTATACTTTATTAAATTGCATTTATGTTGTTTTATCCTATGCTTTATTAAATTGTATTTATGTTGTTTTATCCTATGCTTTATTAAATTGTATTAATGTTGTTTTATCGTATGCTTTATTAAATTGTATTTATGTTGTTTTATCCTATGCTTTAATAAATTGTATTTATGTTGTTTTATCCTATGCTTTATTAAATTGTATTTATGTTGTTTTAACCCATGCTTTATTAAATTGCATTTATGTTGTTTTATCTTATGCTTTATTAAATTGTATTTATGTTGTTTTATCCTATGCTTTATTAAATTGTATTTATGTTGTTTTATGCTATGTTTTATTAAATTGTATTTATGTTGTTTTATCCTATGCTTTATTAAATTGTATTTATGTTGTTTTATCCTATACTTTATTAAATTGTATTTATGTTGTTTTATCCTATGCTTTATTAAATTGTATTTATGTTGTTTTATCCTATGCTTTATTAAATTGTATTTATGTTGTTTTATCCTATGTTTTATTAAATTGTATTTATGTTGTTTTATCCTATGCTTTATTAAATTGTATTTATGTTGTTTTATCCTATGCTTTATTAA
Organism: Phyllobates terribilis; assembly: GCF_046119375.1. Classification (NCBI taxonomy): domain Eukaryota; kingdom Metazoa; phylum Chordata; class Amphibia; order Anura; family Dendrobatidae; genus Phyllobates; species Phyllobates terribilis. Next base: position 1,385,120 of record NW_027363206.1, on the reverse strand, counting down.
ATTGTATTTATGTTGTTTCATCGTATTCTTTATTAAATTGTGTTTATGTTGTTTTATCCTATGCTTTATTAAACTGCATTTATGTTGTTTTATCCTATACTTTATTAAATTGCATTTATGTTGTTTTATCCTATGCTTTATTAAATTGTATTTATGTTGTTTTATCCTATGCTTTATTAAATTGTATTTATGTTGTTTTATCGTATGCTTTATTAAATTGTATTTATGTTGTTTTATCCTATGCTTTAATAAATTGTATTTATGTTGTTTTATCCTATGCTTTATTAAATTGTATTTATGTTGTTTTAACCCATGCTTTATTAAATTGCATTTATGTTGTTTTATCTTATGCTTTATTAAATTGTATTTATGTTGTTTTATCCTATGCTTTATTAAATTGTATTTATGTTGTTTTATGCTATGTTTTATTAAATTGTATTTATGTTGTTTTATCCTATGCTTTATTAAATTGTATTTATGTTGTTTTATCGTATGATTTATTAAATTGTATTTATGTTGTTTTAACCCATGCTTCATTGAATTATATTTATGTTGTTATCTTATGCTTTATTAAATTGTATCTATGTTGTTTTTTCCTATGCTTTATTAAATTGTATTCATGATGTTTTAACCCATGCTTTATTAATTTGTATTTATATTGTTTTAACCCATGCTTTATTAAATTGTATTTATGTTGTTTTATCCTATGCTTTATTAAATTGTATTTATGTTGTTTTATCCTATGTTTTATTAAATTGTATTTATGTTGTTTTATCCTATGCTTTATTAAATTGTATTTATGTTGTTTTATCGTATGCTTTATTAAATTGTATTTATGTTGTTTTATCGTATGCTTTATTAAATTGTGTTTATGTTGTTTTATCCTATGCTTTATTAAATTGTATTTATGTTGTTTTAACCCATGCTTTATTAAATTGTATTTATGTTGTTTTATCCTATGCTTTATTAAATTGTATTTATGTTGTTTAGTCCTATGCTTTATTAAATTGTATTTATGTTGTTTTAACCCATGCTTCATTAAATTATATTTATGTTGTTTTATCCTATGTTTTATTAAATTGTATTTATGTTGTTTTATCCTATGCTTTATTAAATTTATTTATGTTGTTTTATCATATGCTTTATTAAATTGTATTTATGTTGTTTTAGACTATGCTTTATTAAATTGTGTTTATGTTGTTTTATCCTATGCTTTTTTAAATTGTATTTATGTTGTTTTAACCCATGCTTTATTAAATTGTATTTATGTTGTTTTATCCTATGCCTTATTAAATTGTGTTTATGTTGTTTTATCCTATGCTTTATTAACCCCTTAAGCCCCGGAGCATTTTTCATTTTTGCATTTTCGTTTTTGCTCCCCTTGTTCCCAGAGCCATAGCGTTTTTATTTTTTGGTCAATATGGCCATGTGAGGGCTTATTTTTTGCGGGACGAGTTGTACTTTTCAACGCCATTACTAGTTTTATCATATCCTGTACGGGAAAACAGGAAAAAAATTCCAAGTGCGGTAAAATTGCAAAAAACGTGCAATACCCCAGTTGTTTTTTATTTATTTTTTTTACCATGTTCACTGAATGCTAAAACTGACCTGCCCTTCTTATTCTACGGGTCATTACGAGTTCATAGACACCAAACATGTATAGGTTCTTTTATATTTAAGTGGTGAAAAAAAATTCCAAAATTTGGTAAAAAAAAAAAAAAAAAATAGCGCCATTTTCAAAGACCCGTAGCGTCTCCATTTTTCGTGATCTGGGGCTGGTTGATGGCTTATTTTTTGCGTGCCAGGCTGACGTTTTTATTGATAACATTTGGGGTAGATCCGATGTTTTGATCGCCCGTTATTGCATTTTATTGCAATTTTGCGGCGACCAAAAAACGTAATTCTGGCGTTTAGAATTTTTTTCTCGCTACGCCGTTTACCGATCGGAATAATTCTTTTTTTATTTTGATAGATCGGGCGATTCTGAACGCGGCGATACCAAATATGTGTATGTGGGTTTTTTTTATATATATTTTATTTTGAATGGGGCGAAAGGGGGGTGATTTAAACTTTTATATTTTTTTATTTTTTTTTATATTTTTAAAAACTTTTTTTTTTTACTTTTTGCATGCTTCTATAGTCTCCATAGGAGACTAGAAGCAGCAACTGTCCGATCGCCTCTGCTACATACAGGGGACCAGCAGATCCCCTGCATGCAGCAGAAATGGTCCTGTGCTATGAGCGCCAACCACTAGGTGGCGCTCATAGCGACAGGATCATGACAACCACAGGCGTCTGCTGCAGACCCTGGGTTGTCATGCACGCCCATCGGCGACCCGCGATCACGTGATGGGGTCGCCGGTGGGCGGGGCTTATGACCCTCTACCCGGAAGCGCGCGTTAAATGCTGCTGTCGGAGATTGACAGCAGCATTTAACTGGTTAACAGCCGCGGGTGGATCGCGATTCCACCCGCGGCTGTTGCGGGCACATGTCAGCTGTAAGAATCAGCTGACATGTGCTCGGTTCAGTGAGGGCTCAGCGCCGGAGCCCTCACTGAACCGGAGGTACGCAGATATGCGTACTAATACGTCCCCGGTAGTTAAGGGGTTAAACTGCATTTATGTTGTTTTATCCTATACTTTATTAAATTGTATTTATGTTGTTTTATCCTATGCTTTATTAAATTGTATTTATGTTGTTTTATCCTATGCTTTATTAAATTGTATTTATGTTGTTTTATCCTATGTTTTATTAAATTGTATTTATGTTGTTTTATCCTATGCTTTATTAAATTGTATTTATGTTGTTTTATCCTATGCTTTATTAAATTGTATTTATGTTGTTTTATCCTATGCTTTATTAAATTGTACTTATGTTGTTTTAACCCATGCTTTATTAAATTGCATTTATGTTGTTTTATCTTATGCTTTATTAAATTTTATTTATGTTGTTTTATCCTATGCTTTATTAAATTGTATTTATGTTGTTTTATCCTATGTTTTATTAAATTGTATTTATGTTGTTTTATCCTATGCTTTATTAAATTGTATTTATGTTGTTTTATCCTATGCTTTATTAAATTGTATTTATGTTGTTTTATCCTATGCTTTATTAAATTGTGTTTATGTTGTTTTATCCTACGCTTTATTAAATTGTATTTATGTTGTTTTATCCTATGTTTTATTAAATTGTATTTATGTTGTTTTATCCTATGCTTTATTAAATTGTATTTATGTTGTTTTATCGTATGCTTTATTAAATTGTATTTATGTTGTTTTGTCCTATGCTTTATTAAATTATATTTATGTTGTTTTAACCCATGCTTCATTGAATTATATTTATGTTGTTATCTTATGCTTTATTAAATTGTATCTATGTTGTTTTATCCTATGCTTTATTAAATTGTATTTATGATGTTTTAACCCATGCTTTATTAAATTGTATTCATATTGTTTTAACCCATGCTTTATTAAATTGTATTTATGTTGTTTTATCCTATGCTTTATTAAATTGTGTTTATGTTGTTTTATCCTATGCTTTATTAAATTGTATTCATGTTGTTTTATGCTATGCTTTATTAAATTGTATTTATGTTGTTTTAACCCATGCTTTATTAAATTGTATTTATGTTGTTTTATCCTATGCTTTATTAAATTGTGTTTATGTTGTTTTATCCTATGCTTTATTAAATTGTATTTATGTTGTTTTATCCTATGCTTTATTAAATTGTATTTATGTTGTTTTAACCCATGCTTTATTAAATTGTATTGATGTTGTTTTATCCTATGCTTTATTAAATTGTGTTTATGTTGTTTTATCCTAAGTTTTTTTAAATTGTATTTATGTTGTTTTATCCTATGCTTTATTAAATTGTTTTTATGTTGTTTTATTGTATGCTTTACTAAACTGCATTTATGTTGTTTTATCCTATGCTTTGTTAAATTGTATTTATGTTGTTTTATCCTATGCTTTATTAAATTGTATTTATGTTGTTTTATCGTATTCTTTATTAAATTGTATTTATGTTGTTTTATCCTATGCTTTATTAAATTGTATTTATGTTGTTTCATCCTATGCTTTATTAAATTGTGTTTATGTTGTTTTATCCTATGCTTTATTAAACTGCATTTATGTTGTTTTATCCTATACTTTATTAAATTGTATTTATGTTGTTTTATCCTATGCTTTATTAAATTGTATTTATGTTGTTTTATCCTATGCTTTATTAAATTGTATTTATGTTGTTTTATCCTATGTTTTATTAAATTGTATTTATGTTGTTTTATCCTATGCTTTATTAAATTGTATTTATGTTGTTTTATCGTATGCTTTATTAAATTGTATTTATGTTGTTTTATCCTATGCTTTATTAAATTGTATTTATGTTGTTTTAACCCATGCTTTATTAAATTGCATTTATGTTGTTTTATCTTATGCTTTATTAAATTGTATTTATGTTGTTTTATCCTATACTTTATTAAATTGTATTTATGTTGTTTTATCCTATGTTTTATTAAATTGTATTTAAGTTGTTTTATCCTATGCGTTATTAAATTGTATTTATGTAGTTTTATCTTATGCTTTATTAAATTGTATTTATGTTGTTTTATCCTATGCTTTATTAAATTGTGTTTATGTTGTTTTATCCTATGCTTTATTAAATTGTATTTATGCTGTTTTATCCTATGTTTTATTAAATTGTATTTATGTTGTTTTATCCTATGCTTTATTAAATTGTATTTATGTTGTTTTATCGTATGCTTTATTAAATTGTATTTATGTTGTTTTATCGTATGCTTTATTAAATTGTATTTATGTTGTTTTGTCCTATGCTTTATTAAATTATATTTATGTTGTTTTAACCCATGCTTCATTGAATTATATTTATGTTGTTATCTCATGCTTTATTAAATTGTATCTATGTTGTTTTTTCCTATGCTTTATTAAATTGTATTTATGATGTTTTAACCCATGCTTTATTAAATTGTATTTATGTTGTTTTATCCTATGCTTTATTAAATTGTATTTATGTTGTTTTATCCTATGTTTTATTAAATTGTATTTATGTTGTTTTATAATATGCTTTATTAAATTGTATTTATGTTGTTTTATCGTATGCTTTATTAAATTGTATTTATGTTGTTTTATCGTATGCTTTATTAAATTGTGTTTATGTTGTTTTATCCTATGCTTTATTAAATTGAATTTATGTTGTTTTAACCCATGCTTTATTAAATTGTATTTATGTTGTTTTATCCTATGCTTTATTAAATTGTATTTATGTTGTTTAGTCCTATGCTTTATTAAATTGTATTTATGTTGTTTTAACCCATGCTTCATTAAATTATATTTATGTTGTTTTATCCTATGTTTTATTAAATTGTATTTATGTTGTTTTATCCTATGCTTTATTAAATTTATTTATGTTGTTTTATCGTATGCTTTATTAAATTGTATTTATGTTGTTTTAGACTATGCTTTATTAAATTGTGTTTATGTTGTTTTATCCTATGCTTTTTTAAATTGTATTTATGTTGTTTTAACCCATGCTTTATTAAATTGTATTTATGTTGTTTTATCCTATGCTTTATTAAATTGTATTTATGTTGTTTTGTCCTATGCTTTATTAAATTGTATTTATGTTGTTTTAACCCATGCTTCATTGAATTATATTTATGTTGTTATCTTATGCTTTATTAAATTGTATTTATGTTGTTTTTTCCTATGATTTATTAAATTGTATTTATGATGTTTTAACCCATGCTTTGTTAAATTGTATTTATATTGTTTTAACCCATGCTTTATTAAATTGTATTTATGTTGTTTTATCCTATGCTTTATTAAATTGTGTTTATGTTGTTTTATCCTATGCTTTATTAAATTGTATTTATGTTGTTTTATCCTATGCTTTATTAAATTGTATTTATGTTGTTTTAACCCATGCTTTATTAAATTGTATTTATGTTGTTTTATCCTATGCTTTATTAAATTGTGTTTATGTTGTTTTATGCTATGCTTTATTAAACTGCATTTATGTTGTTTTATCCTATACTTTATTAAATTGTATTTATGATGTTTTATCCTATGCTTTATTAAATTGTATTTATGTTGTTTTATCCTATGCTTTATTAAATTGTATTTATGTTGTTTTATCCTATGTTTTATTAAATTGTATTTATGTTGTTTTATCCTATGCTTTATTAAATTGTATTTATGTTGCTTTATCCTATGCTTTATTAAATTGTATTTATGTTGTTTTATCCTATGCTTTATTAAATTGTATTTATGTTGTTTTAACCCATGCTTTATTAAATTGCATTTATGTTGTTTTATCTTATGCTTTATTAAATTGTATTTATGTTGTTTTATCCTATGCTTTATTAAATTGTATTTATGTTGTTTTATCCTATGTTTCATTAAATTGTATTTATGTTGTTTTATCCTTTGCTTTATTAAATTGTATTTATGTTGTTTTATCCTATGTTTTATTAAATTGTATTTATGTTGTTTTATCCTTTGCTTTATTAAATTGTATTTATGTTGTTTTATCCTATGCTTTATTAAATTGTATTTATGTTGTTTTATCCTATGCTTTATTAAATTGTGTTTATGTTGTTTTATCCTATGCTTTATTAAATTGTATTTATGTTGTTTTATCCTATGTTTTATTAAATTGTATTTATGTTGTTTTATCCTATGCTTTATTAAATTGTATTTATGTTGTTTTATCGTATGCTTTATTAAATTGTATTTATGTTGTTTTGTCCTATGCTTTATTAAATTGTGTTTATGTTGTTTTATCGTATGCTTTATTAAATTGTATTTATGTTGTTTTAGCGTATGCTTTATTAAATTGTGTTTATGTTGTTTTATCCTATGCTTTATTAAATTGTATTTATGTTGTTTTATCCTATGCTTTATTAAATTGTATTTATGTTGTTTTATCGTATGCTTTATTAAATTGTATTTATGTTGTTTTAGACTATGCTTTATTAAATTGTGTTTATGTTGTTTTATCCTATGCTTTATTAAATTGTATTTATGTTGTTTTAACCCATGCTTTATTAAATTGTATGTATGTTGTTTTATCCTATGCTTTATTAAATTGTATTTATGTTGTTTTGTCCTATGCTTTATTAAATTGTATTTATGTTGTTTTAACCCATGCTTCATTGAATTATATTTATGTTGTTATCTTATGCTTTATTAAATTGTATTTATGTTGTTTTTTCCTATGCTTTATTAAATTGTATTTATGATGTTTTAACCCATGCTTTGTTAAATTGTATTTATATTGTTTTAACCCATGCTTTATTAAATTGTATTTATGTTGTTTTATCCTATGCTTTATTAAATTGTGTTTATGTTGTTTTATCCTATGCTTTTTTAAATTGTATTTATGTTGTTTTATCATATGCTTTATTAAATTGTATTTATGTTGTTTTAACCCATGCTTTATTAAATTGTATTTATGTTGTTTTATCCTATGCTTTATTAAATTGTGTTTATGTTGTTTTATCCTATGTTTTTTTAAATTGTATTTATGTTGTTTTATCCTATGCTTTATTAAATTGTATTTATGTTGTTTTATTGTATGCTTTACTAAACTGCATTTATGTTGTTTTATCCTATGCTTTATTAAATTGTATTTATGTTGTTTTATCCTATGCTTTATTAAATTGTATTTATGTTGTTTTATTGTATTCTTTATTAAATTGTATTTATGTTGTTTTATCCTATGCTTTATTAAATTGTATTTATGTTGTTTCATCCTATGCTTTATTAAATTGTGTTTATGTTGTTTTATCCTATGCTTTATTAAACTGCATTTATGTTGTTTTATCCTATACTTTATTAAATTGTATTTATGTTGTTTTATCCTATGCTTTATTAAATTGTATTTATGTTGTTTTATCCTATGGTTTATTAAATTGTATTTATGTTGTTTTATCCTATGTTTTATTAAATTGTATTTATGTTGTTTTATCCTATGCTTTATTAAATTGTATTTATGTTGTTTTATCGTATGCTTTATTAAATTGTATTTATGTTGTTTTATCCTATGCTTTATTAAATTGTATTTATGTTGTTTTATCCTATGTTTTATTAAATTGTATTTATGTTGTTTTATCCTATGCTTTATTAAATTGTATTTATGTTGTTTTATCCTATGCTTTATTAAATTGTATTTATGTTGTTTTATCCTATGCTTTATTAAATTGTGTTTATGTTGTTTTATCCTATGCTTTATTAAATTGTATTTATGTTGTTTTATCCTATGTTTTATTAAATTGTATTTATGTTGTTTTATCCTATGCTTTATTAAATTGTATTTATGTTGTTTTATCGTATGCTTTATTAAATTGTATTTATGTTGTTTTATCGTATGCTTTATTAAATTGTATTTATGTTGTTTTGTCCTATGCTTTATTAAATTATATTTATGTTGTTTTAACCCATGCTTCATTGAATTATATTTATGTTGTTATCTTATGCTTTATTAAATTGTATCTATGTTGTTTTTTCCTATGCTTTATTAAATTGTATTTATGTTGTTTTAACCCATGCTTTATTAAATTGTATTTATGTTGTTTTATCGTATGCTTTATTAAATTGTATTTATGTTGTTTTAACCTATGCTTTATTAAATTGTATTTATGTTGTTTTAACCTATGCTTTATTAAATTGTATTTATGTTGTTTTATCCTATGCTTTATTAAATTGTATTTATGTTGCTTTAACCTATGCTTTATTAAATTGTATTTATGTTGTTTTAACCTATGCTTTATTATATTGTATTTATGTTGTTTTATCCTATGCTTTATTAAATTGTATTTATGTTGTTTTAACCCATGCTTTATTAAATTGTATTTATGTTGTTTTATTCTATGTTTTATTAAATTATATTTATGTTGATTTAACCTATGCTTTATTAAATTGTATTTATGTTGTTTTAACCCATGCTATATTAAATTGTATTTATGTTGTTTTATCCTATGCTTTATTAAATTGTATTTATGTTGTTTTATTGTATGCTTTATTATACTGCATTTATGTTGTCTTATCCTATGCTTTACTAAATTGTATTTATGTTGTTTTATCCTATGCTTTATTAAATTGTATTTATGTTGTTTTATCATATGCTTTATTAAATTGTATTTATTTTGTTTTATCCTATGTTTTATTAAATTGTATTTATGTTGTTTTATCCTATGCCTTATTAAATTGTATTTATGTTGTTTTATCGTATGCTTTATTAAATTGTATTTATGTTGTTTTAGACTATGCTTTATTAAATTGTATTTATGTTGTTTTGTCCTATGCTTTATTAAATTGTATTTATGTTGTTTTATCCTATGCTTTATTAAATTGTATTTATGTTGTTTTGTCCTATGCTTTATTAAATTGTATTTATGTTGTTTTAACCCATGCTTCATTGAATTATATTTATGTTGTTATCTTATGCTTTATTAAATTGTATTTATGTTGTTTTTTCCTATGCTTTATTAAATTGTATTTATGATGTTTTAACCCATGCTTTGTTAAATTGTATTTATATTGTTTTAACCCATGCTTTATTAAATTGTATTTATGTTGTTTTATCCTATGCTTTATTAAATTGTGTTTATGTTGTTTTATCCTATGCTTTATTAAATTGTATTTATGTTGTTTTATCCTATGCTTTATTAAATTGTATTTATGTTGTTTTAACCCATGCTTTATTAAATTGTATTGATGTTGTTTTATCCTATGCTTTATTAAATTGTGTTTATGTTGTTTTATCCTAAGTTTTTTTAAATTGTATTTATGTTGTTTTATCCTATGCTTTATTAAATTGTTTTTATGTTGTTTTATTGTATGCTTTACTAAACTGCATTTATGTTGTTTTATCCTATGCTTTGTTAAATTGTATTTATGTTGTTTTATCCTATGCTTTATTAAATTGTATTTATGTTGTTTTATCGTATTCTTTATTAAATTGTATTTATGTTGTTTTATCCTATGCTTTATTAAATTGTATTTATGTTGTTTCATCCTATGCTTTATTAAATTGTGTTTATGTTGTTTTATCCTATGCTTTATTAAACTGCATTTATGTTGTTTTATCCTATACTTTATTAAATTGTATTTATGTTGTTTTATCCTATGCTTTATTAAATTGTATTTATGTTGTTTTATCCTATGCTTTATTAAATTGTATTTATGTTGTTTTATCCTATGTTTTATTAAATTGTATTTATGTTGTTTTATCCTATGCTTTATTAAATTGTATTTATGTTGTTTTATCGTATGCTTTATTAAATTGTATTTATGTTGTTTTATCCTATGCTTTATTAAATTGTATTTATGTTGTTTTAACCCATGCTTTATTAAATTGCATTTATGTTGTTTTATCTTATGCTTTATTAAATTGTATTTATGTTGTTTTATCCTATACTTTATTAAATTGTATTTATGTTGTTTTATCCTATGTTTTATTAAATTGTATTTAAGTTGTTTTATCCTATGCGTTATTAAATTGTATTTATGTAGTTTTATCCTATGCTTTATTAAATTGTATTTATGTTGTTTTATCCTATGCTTTATTAAATTGTGTTTATGTTGTTTTATCCTATGCTTTATTAAATTGTATTTATGCTGTTTTATCCTATGTTTTATTAAATTGTATTTATGTTGTTTTATCCTATGCTTTATTAAATTGTATTTATGTTGTTTTATCGTATGCTTTATTAAATTGTATTTATGTTGTTTTATCGTATGCTTTATTAAATTGTATTTATGTTGTTTTGTCCTATGCTTTATTAAATTATATTTATGTTGTTTTAACCCATGCTTCATTGAATTATATTTATGTTGTTATCTCATGCTTTATTAAATTGTATCTATGTTGTTTTTTCCTATGCTTTATTAAATTGTATTTATGATGTTTTAACCCATGCTTTATTAAATTGTATTTATATTGTTTTAACCCATGCTTTATTAAATTGTATTTATGTTGTTTTATCCTATGCTTTATTAAATTGTATTTATGTTGTTTTATCCTATGTTTTATTAAATTGTATTTATGTTGTTTTATCCTATGCTTTATTAAATTGTATTTATGTTGTTTTATCGTATGCTTTATTAAATTGTATTTATGTTGTTTTATCGTATGCTTTATTAAATTGTGTTTATGTTGTTTTATCCTATGCTTTATTAAATTGAATTTATGTTGTTTTAACCCATGCTTTATTAAATTGTATTTATGTTGTTTTATCCTATGCTTTATTAAATTGTATTTATGTTGTTTAGTCCTATGCTTTATTAAATTGTATTTATGTTGTTTTAACCCATGCTTCATTAAATTATATTTATGTTGTTTTATCCTATGTTTTATTAAATTGTATTTATGTTGTTTTATCCTATGCTTTATTAAATTTATTTATGTTGTTTTATCGTATGCTTTATTAAATTGTATTTATGTTGTTTTAGACTATGCTTTATTAAATCGTGTTTATGTTGTTTTATCCTATGCTTTTTTAAATTGTATTTATGTTGTTTTAACCCATGCTTTATTAAATTGTATTTATGTTGTTTTATCCTATGCTTTATTAAATTGTATTTATGTTGTTTTGTCCTATGCTTTATTAAATTGTATTTATGTTGTTTTAACCCATGCTTCATTGAATTATATTTATGTTGTTATCTTATGCTTTATTAAATTGTATTTATGTTGTTTTTTCCTATGATTTATTAAATTGTATTTATGATGTTTTAACCCATGCTTTGTTAAATTGTATTTATATTGTTTTAACCCATGCTTTATTAAATTGTATTTATGTTGTTTTATCCTATGCTTTATTAAATTGTGTTTATGTTGTTTTATCCTATGCTTTATTAAATTGTATTTATGTTGTTTTATCCTATGCTTTATTAAATTGTATTTATGTTGTTTTAACCCATGCTTTATTAAATTGTATTTATGTTGTTTTATCCTATGCTTTATTAAATTGTGTTTATGTTGTTTTATCCTATGCTTTATTAAACTGCATTTATGTTGTTTTATCCTATACTTTATTAAATTGTATTTATGTTGTTTTATCCTATGCTTTATTAAATTGTATTTATGTTGTTTTATCCTATGCTTTATTAAATTGTATTTATGTTGTTTTATCCTATGTTTTATTAAATTGTATTTATGTTGTTTTATCCTATGCTTTATTAAATTGTATTTATGTTGCTTTATCCTATGCTTTATTAAATTGTATTTATGTTGTTTTATCCTATGCTTTATTAAATTGTATTTATGTTGTTTTAACCCATGCTTTATTAAATTGCATTTATGTTGTTTTATCTTATGCTTTATTAAATTGTATTTATGTTGTTTTATCCTATGCTTTATTAAATTGTATTTATGTTGTTTTATCCTATGTTTTATTAAATTGTATTTATGTTGTTTTATCCTTTGCTTTATTAAATTGTATTTATGTTGTTTTATCCTATGTTTTATTAAATTGTATTTATGTTGTTTTATCCTTTGCTTTATTAAATTGTATTTATGTTGTTTTATCCTATGCTTTATTAAATTGTATTTATGTTGTTTTATCCTATGCTTTATTAAATTGTGTTTATGTTGTTTTATCCTATGCTTTATTAAATTGTATTTATGTTGTTTTATCCTATGTTTTATTAAATTGTATTTATGTTGTTTTATCCTATGCTTTATTAAATTGTATTTATGTTGTTTTATCGTATGCTTTATTAAATTGTATATATGTTGTTTTGTCCTATGCTTTATTAAATTGTGTTTATGTTGTTTTATCGTATGCTTTATTAAATTGTATTTATGTTGTTTTATCGTATGCTTTATTAAATTGTGTTTATGTTGTTTTATCCTATGCTTTATTAAATTGTATTTATGTTGTTTTATCGTATGCTTTATTAAATTGTATTTATGTTGTTTTATCGTATGCTTTATTAAATTGTATTTATGTTGTTTTAGACTATGCTTTATTAAATTGTGTTTATGTTGTTTTATCCTATGCTTTATTAAATTGTATTTATGTTGTTTTAACCCATGCTTTATTAAATTGTATGTATGTTGTTTTATCCTATGCTTTATTAAATTGTATTTATGTTGTTTTGTCCTATGCTTTATTAAATTGTATTTATGTTGTTTTAACCCATGCTTCATTGAATTATATTTATGTTGTTATCTTATGCTTTATTAAATTGTATTTATGTTGTTTTTTCCTATGCTTTATTAAATTGTATTTATGATGTTTTAACCCATGCTTTGTTAAATTGTATTTATATTGTTTTAACCCATGCTTTATTAAATTGTATTTATGTTGTTTTATCCTATGCTTTATTAAATTGTGTTTATGTTGTTTTATCCTATGCTTTTTTAAATTGTATTTATGTTGTTTTATCATATGCTTTATTAAATTGTATTTATGTTGTTTTAACCCATGCTTTATTAAATTGTATTTATGTTGTTTTATCCTATGCTTTATTAAATTGTGTTTATGTTGTTTTATCCTATGTTTTTTTAAATTGTATTTATGTTGTTTTATCCTATGCTTTATTAAATTGTATTTATGTTGTTTTATTGTATGCTTTACTAAACTGCATTTATGTTGTTTTATCCTATGCTTTATTAAATTGTATTTATGTTGTTTTATCCTATGCTTTATTAAATTGTATTTATGTTGTTTTATCGTATTCTTTATTAAATTGTATTTATGTTGTTTTATCCTATGCTTTATTAAATTGTATTTATGTTGTTTCATCCTATGCTTTATTAAATTGTGTTTATGTTGTTTTATCCTATGCTTTATTAAACTGCATTTATGTTGTTTTATCCTATACTTTATTAAATTGTATTTATGTTGTTTTATCCTATGCTTTATTAAATTGTATTTATGTTGTTTTATCCTATGGTTTATTAAATTGTATTTATGTTGTTTTATCCTATGTTTTATTAAATTGTATTTATGTTGTTTTATCCTATGCTTTATTAAATTGTATTTATGTTGTTTTATCCTATGTTTTATTAAATTGTATTTATGTTGTTTTATCCTATGCTTTATTAAATTGTATTTATGTTGTTTTATCCTATGCTTTATTAAATTGTATTTATGTTGTTTTATCCTATGCTTTATTAAATTGTGTTTATGTTGTTTTATCCTATGCTTTATTAAATTGTATTTATGTTGTTTTATCCTATGTTTTATTAAATTGTATTTATGTTGTTTTATCCTATGCTTTATTAAATTGTATTTATGTTGTTTTATCGTATGCTTTATTAAATTGTATTTATGTTGTTTAATCGTATGCTTTATTAAATTGTATTTATGTTGTTTTGTCCTATGCTTTATTAAATTATATTTATGTTGTTTTAACCCATGCTTCATTGAATTATATTTATGTTGTTATCTTATGCTTTATTAAATTGTATCTATGTTGTTTTTTCCTATGCTTTATTAAATTGTATTTATGATGTTTTAACCCATGCTTTATTAAATTGTATTTATGTTGTTTTATCCTATGCTTTATTAAATTGTATTTATATTGTTTTAACCCATGCTTTATTAAATTGTATTTATGTTGTTTTATCCTATGCTTTATTAAATTGTATTTATGTTGTTTTATCCTATGTTTTATTAAATTGTATTTATGTTGTTTTATCCTATGCTTTATTAAATTGTATTTATGTTGTTTTATCGTATGCTTTATTAAATTGTATTTATGTTGTTTTATCGTATGCTTTATTAAATTGTGTTTATGTTGTTTTATCCTATGCTTTATTAAATTGAATTTATGTTGTTTTAACCCATGCTTTATTAAATTGTATTTATGTTGTTTTATCCTATGCTTTATTAAATTGTATTTATGTTGTTTAGTCCTATGCTTTATTAAATTGTATTTATGTTGTTTTAACCCATGCTTCATTAAATTATATTTATGTTGTTTTATCCTATGTTTTATTAAATTGTATTTATGTTGTTTTATCCTATGCTTTATTAAATTTATTTATGTTGTTTTATCGTATGCTTTATTAAATTGTATTTATGTTGTTTTAGACTATGCTTTATTAAATTGTGTTTATGTTGTTTTATCCTATGCTTTTTTAAATTGTATTTATGTTGTTTTAACCCATGCTTTATTAAATTGTATTTATGTTGTTTTATCCTATGCTTTATTAAATTGTATTTATGTTGTTTTGTCCTATGCTTTATTAAATTGTATTTATGTTGTTTTAACCCATGCTTCATTGAATTATATTTATGTTGTTATCTTATGCTTTATTAAATTGTATTTATGTTGTTTTTTCCTATGATTTATTAAATTGTATTTATGATGTTTTAACCCATGCTTTGTTAAATTGTATTTATATTGTTTTAACCCATGCTTTATTAAATTGTATTTATGTTGTTTTATCCTATGCTTTATTAAATTGTGTTTATGTTGTTTTATCCTATGCTTTATTAAATTGTATTTATGTTGTTTTATCCTATGCTTTATTAAATTGTATTTATGTTGTTTTAACCCATGCTTTATTAAATTGTATTTATGTTGTTTTATCCTATGCTTTATTAAATTGTGTTTATGTTGTTTTATCCTATGCTTTATTAAACTGCATTTATGTTGTTTTATCCTATACTTTATTAAATTGTATTTATGTTGTTTTATCCTATGCTTTATTAAATTGTATTTATGTTGTTTTATCCTATGCTTTATTAAATTGTATTTATGTTGTTTTATCCTATGTTTTATTAAATTGTATTTATGTTGTTTTATCCTATGCTTTATTAAATTGTATTTATGTTGCTTTATCCTATGCTTTATTAAATTGTATTTATGTTGTTTTATCCTATGCTTTATTAAATTGTATTTATGTTGTTTTAACCCATGCTTTATTAAATTGCATTTATGTTGTTTTATCTTATGCTTTATTAAATTGTATTTATGTTGTTTTATCCTATGCTTTATTAAATTGTATTTATGTTGTTTTATCCTATGTTTTATTAAATTGTATTTATGTTGTTTTATCCTTTGCTTTATTAAATTGTATTTATGTTGTTTTATCCTATGTTTTATTAAATTGTATTTATGTTGTTTTATCCTTTGCTTTATTAAATTGTATTTATGTTGTTTTATCCTATGCTTTATTAAATTGTATTTATGTTGTTTTATCCTATGCTTTATTAAATTGTGTTTATGTTGTTTTATCCTATGCTTTATTAAATTGTATTTATGTTGTTTTATCCTATGTTTTATTAAATTGTATTTATGTTGTTTTATCCTATGCTTTATTAAATTGTATTTATGTTGTTTTATCGTATGCTTTATTAAATTGTATTTATGTTGTTTTGTCCTATGCTTTATTAAATTGTGTTTATGTTGTTTTATCGTATGCTTTATTAAATTGTATTTATGTTGTTTTATCGTATGCTTTATTAAATTGTGTTTATGTTGTTTTATCCTATGCTTTATTAAATTGTATTTATGTTGTTTTATCCTATGCTTTATTAAATTGTGTTTATGTTGTTTTATCCTATGCTTTATTAAATTGTATTTATGTTGTTTTATCCTATGTTTTATTAAATTGTATTTATGTTGTTTTATCCTATGCTTTATTAAATTGTATTTATGTTGTTTTATCGTATGCTTTATTAAATTGTATTTATGTTGTTTTGTCCTATGCTTTATTAAATTGTGTTTATGTTGTTTTATCGTATGCTTTATTAAATTGTATTTATGTTGTTTTATCGTATGCTTTATTAAATTGTGTTTATGTTGTTTTATCCTATGCTTTATTAAATTGTATTTATGTTGTTTTATCCTATGCTTTATTAAATTGTATTTATGTTGTTTTATCGTATGCTTTATTAAATTGTATTTATGTTGTTTTAGACTATGCTTTATTAAATTGTGTTTATGTTGTTTTATCCTATGCTTTATTAAATTGTATTTATGTTGTTTTAACCCATGCTTTATTAAATTGTATGTATGTTGTTTTATCCTATGCTTTATTAAATTGTATTTATGTTGTTTTGTCCTATGCTTTATTAAATTGTATTTATGTTGTTTTAACCCATGCTTCATTGAATTATATTTATGTTGTTATCTTATGCTTTATTAAATTGTATTTATGTTGTTTTTTCCTATGCTTTATTAAATTGTATTTATGATGTTTTAACCCATGCTTTGTTAAATTGTATTTATATTGTTTTAACCCATGCTTTATTAAATTGTATTTATGTTGTTTTATCCTATGCTTTATTAAATTGTGTTTATGTTGTTTTATCCTATGCTTTTTTAAATTGTATTTATGTTGTTTTATCATATGCTTTATTAAATTGTATTTATGTTGTTTTAACCCATGCTTTATTAAATTGTATTTATGTTGTTTTATCCTATGCTTTATTAAATTGTGTTTATGTTGTTTTATCCTATGTTTTTTTAAATTGTATTTATGTTGTTTTATCCTATGCTTTATTAAATTGTATTTATGTTGTTTTATTGTATGCTTTACTAAACTGCATTTATGTTGTTTTATCCTATGCTTTATTAAATTGTATTTATGTTGTTTTATCCTATGCTTTATTAAATTGTATTTATGTTGTTTTATCCTATGCTTTATTAAATTGTATTTATGTTGTTTCATCCTATGCTTTATTAAATTGTGTTTATGTTGTTTTATCCTATGCTTTATTAAACTGCATTTATGTTGTTTTATCCTATACTTTATTAAATTGTATTTATGTTGTTTTATCCTATGCTTTATTAAATTGTATTTATGTTGTTTTATCCTATGGTTTATTAAATTGTATTTATGTTGTTTTATCCTATGTTTTATTAAATTGTATTTATGTTGTTTTATCCTATGCTTTATTAAATTGTATTTATGTTGTTTTATCGTATGCTTTATTAAATTGTATTTATGTTGTTTTATCCTATGCTTTATTAAATTGTATTTATGTTGTTTTATCCTATGTTTTATTAAATTGTATTTATGTTGTTTTATCCTATGCTTTATTAAATTGTATTTATGTTGTTTTATCCTATGCTTTATTAAATTGTATTTATGTTGTTTTATCCTATGTTTTATTAAATTGTATTTATGTTGTTTTATCCTATGCTTTATTAAATTGTATTTATGTTGTTTTATCGTATGCTTTATTAAATTGTATTTATGTTGTTTTGTCCTATGCTTTATTAAATTGTGTTTATGTTGTTTTATCGTATGCTTTATTAAATTGTATTTATGTTGTTTTATCGTATGCTTTATTAAATTGTGTTTATGTTGTTTTATCCTATGCTTTATTAAATTGTATTTATGTTGTTTTATCCTATGCTTTATTAAATTGTATTTATGTTGTTTTATCGTATGCTTTATTAAATTGTATTTATGTTGTTTTAGACTATGCTTTATTAAATTGTGTTTATGTTGTTTTATCCTATGCTTTATTAAATTGTATTTATGTTGTTTTAACCCATGCTTTATTAAATTGTATGTATGTTGTTTTATCCTATGCTTTATTAAATTGTATTTATGTTGTTTTGTCCTATGCTTTATTAAATTGTGTTTATGTTGTTTTATCCTATGCTTTATTAAACTGCATTTATGTTGTTTTATCCTATACTTTATTAAATTGTATTTATGTTGTTTTATCCTATGCTTTATTAAATTGTATTTATGTTGTTTTATCCTATGGTTTATTAAATTGTATTTATGTTGTTTTATCCTATGTTTTATTAAATTGTATTTATGTTGTTTTATCCTATGCTTTATTAAATTGTATTTATGTTGTTTTATCGTATGCTTTATTAAATTGTATTTATGTTGTTTTATCCTATGCTTTATTAAATTGTATTTATGTTGTTTTATCCTATGTTTTATTAAATTGTATTTATGTTGTTTTATCCTATGCTTTATTAAATTGTATTTATGTTGTTTTATCCTATGCTTTATTAAATTGTATTTATGTTGTTTTATCCTATGTTTTATTAAATTGTATTTATGTTGTTTTATCCTATGCTTTATTAAATTGTATTTATGTTGTTTTATCGTATGCTTTATTAAATTGTATTTATGTTGTTTTGTCCTATGCTTTATTAAATTGTGTTTATGTTGTTTTATCGTATGCTTTATTAAATTGTATTTATGTTGTTTTATCGTATGCTTTATTAAATTGTGTTTATGTTGTTTTATCCTATGCTTTATTAAATTGTATTTATGTTGTTTTATCCTATGCTTTATTAAATTGTATTTATGTTGTTTTATCGTATGCTTTATTAAATTGTATTTATGTTGTTTTAGACTATGCTTTATTAAATTGTGTTTATGTTGTTTTATCCTATGCTTTATTAAATTGTATTTATGTTGTTTTAACCCATGCTTTATTAAATTGTATGTATGTTGTTTTATCCTATGCTTTATTAAATTGTATTTATGTTGTTTTGTCCTATGCTTTATTAAATTGTATTTATGTTGTTTTAACCCATGCTTCATTGAATTATATTTATGTTGTTATCTTATGCTTTATTAAATTGTATTTATGTTGTTTTTTCCTATGCTTTATTAAATTGTATTTATGATGTTTTAACCCATGCTTTGTTAAATTGTATTTATATTGTTTTAACCCATGCTTTATTAAATTGTATTTATGTTGTTTTATCCTATGCTTTATTAAATTGTGTTTATGTTGTTTTATCCTATGCTTTTTTAAATTGTATTTATGTTGTTTTATCATATGCTTTATTAAATTGTATTTATGTTGTTTTAACCCATGCTTTATTAAATTGTATTTATGTTGTTTTATCCTATGCTTTATTAAATTGTGTTTATGTTGTTTTATCCTATGTTTTTTTAAATTGTATTTATGTTGTTTTATCCTATGCTTTATTAAATTGTATTTATGTTGTTTTATTGTATGCTTTACTAAACTGCATTTATGTTGTTTTATCCTATGCTTTATTAAATTGTATTTATGTTGTTTTATCCTATGCTTTATTAAATTGTATTTATGTTGTTTTATCGTATTCTTTATTAAATTGTATTTATGTTGTTTTATCCTATGCTTTATTAAATTGTATTTATGTTGTTTCATCCTATGCTTTATTAAATTGTGTTTATGTTGTTTTATCCTATGCTTTATTAAACTGCATTTATGTTGTTTTATCCTATACTTTATTAAATTGTATTTATGTTGTTTTATCCTATGCTTTATTAAATTGTATTTATGTTGTTTTATCCTATGGTTTATTAAATTGTATTTATGTTGTTTTATCCTATGTTTTATTAAATTGTATTTATGTTGTTTTATCCTATGCTTTATTAAATTGTATTTATGTTGTTTTATCGTATGCTTTATTAAATTGTATTTATGTTGTTTTATCCTATGCTTTATTAAATTGTATTTATGTTGTTTTATCCTATGTTTTATTAAATTGTATTTATGTTGTTTTATCCTATGCTTTATTAAATTGTATTTATGTTGTTTTATCCTATGCTTTATTAAATTGTATTTATGTTGTTTTATCCTATGCTTTATTAAATTGTGTTTATGTTGTTTTATCCTATGCTTTATTAAATTGTATTTATGTTGTTTTATCCTATGTTTTATTAAATTGTATTTATGTTGTTTTATCGTATGCTTTATTAAATTGTATTTATGTTGTTTTATCGTATGCTTTATTAAATTGTATTTATGTTGTTTTATCGTATGCTTTATTAAATTGTATTTATGTTGTTTTGTACTATGCTTTATTAAATTATATTTATGTTGTTTTAACCCATGCTTCATTGAATTATATTTATGTTGTTATCTTATGCTTTATTAAATTGTATCTATGTTGTTTTTTCCTATGCTTTATTAAATTGTATTTATGATGTTTTAACCCATGCTTTATTAAATTGTATTTATATTGTTTTAACCCATGCTTTATTAAATTGTATTTATGTTGTTTTATCCTATGCTTTATTAAATTGTTTTTATGTTGTTTTATCCTATGCTTTATTAAATTGTATTTATGTTGTTTTATCCTATGCTTTATTAAATTGTATTTATGTTGTTTTAACCCATGCTTTATTAAATTGTATTTATGTTATTTTATCCTATGCTTTATTAAATTGTGTTTATGTTGTTTTATCCTATGCTTTTTTAAATTGTATTTATGTTGTTTTATCCTATGCTTTATTAAATTGTATTTATGTTATTTTATTGTATGCTTTATTAAACTGCATTTATGTTGTTTTATCCTATGCTTTATTAAATTGTATTTATGTTGTTTTATTCTATGATTTATTAAATTGTATTTATGTTGTTTTATCCTATGCTTTATTAAATTGCATTTATGTTGTTTTATCGTATTCTTTATTAAATTATATTTATGTTGTTTTATCCTATGCTTTATTAAATTGTACTTATGTTGTTTCATCCTATACTTTATTAAATTGTGTTTATGTTGTTTTATCCTATGCTTTATTAAACTGCATTTATGTTGTTTTATCCTATACTTTATTAAATTGTATTTATGTTGTTTTATCCTATGCTTTATTAAATTGTATTTATGTTGTGTTATCCTATGCTTTATTAAATTGTATTTATGTTGTTTAGTCCTATGCTTTATTAAATTGTATTTATGTTGTTTTAACCCATGCTTCATTAAATTATATTTATGTTGTTTTATCCTATGTTTTATTAAATTGTATTTATGTTGTTTTATCCTATGCTTTATTAAATTTATTTATGTTGTTTTATCGTATGCTTTATTAAATTGTATTTATGTTGTTTTAGACTATGCTTTATTAAATTGTGTTTATGTTGTTTTATCCTATGCTTTTTTAAATTGTATTTATGTTGTTTTAACCCATGCTTTATTAAATTGTATTTATGTTGTTTTATCCTATGCTTTATTAAATTGTATTTATGTTGTTTTGTCCTATGCTTTATTAAATTGTATTTATGTTGTTTTAACCCATGCTTCATTGAATTATATTTATGTTGTTATCTTATGCTTTATTAAATTGTATTTATGTTGTTTTTTCCTATGATTTATTAAATTGTATTTATGATGTTTTAACCCATGCTTTGTTAAATTGTATTTATATTGTTTTAACCCATGCTTTATTAAATTGTATTTATGTTGTTTTATCCTATGCTTTATTAAATTGTGTTTATGTTGTTTTATCCTATGCTTTATTAAATTGTATTTATGTTGTTTTATCCTATGCTTTATTAAATTGTATTTATGTTGTTTTAACCCATGCTTTATTAAATTGTATTTATGTTGTTTTATCCTATGCTTTATTAAATTGTGTTTATGTTGTTTTATCCTATGCTTTATTAAACTGCATTTATGTTGTTTTATCCTATACTTTATTAAATTGTATTTATGTTGTTTTATCCTATGCTTTATTAAATTGTATTTATGTTGTTTTATCCTATGCTTTATTAAATTGTATTTATGTTGTTTTATCCTATGTTTTATTAAATTGTATTTATGTTGTTTTATCCTATGCTTTATTAAATTGTATTTATGTTGCTTTATCCTATGCTTTATTAAATTGTATTTATGTTGTTTTATCCTATGCTTTATTAAATTGTATTTATGTTGTTTTAACCCATGCTTTATTAAATTGCATTTATGTTGTTTTATCTTATGCTTTATTAAATTGTATTTATGTTGTTTTATCCTATGCTTTATTAAATTGTATTTATGTTGTTTTATCCTATGTTTTATTAAATTGTATTTATGTTGTTTTATCCTTTGCTTTATTAAATTGTATTTATGTTGTTTTATCCTATGTTTTATTAAATTGTATTTATGTTGTTTTATCCTTTGCTTTATTAAATTGTATTTATGTTGTTTTATCCTATGCTTTATTAAATTGTATTTATGTTGTTTTATCCTATGCTTTATTAAATTGTGTTTATGTTGTTTTATCCTATGCTTTATTAAATTGTATTTATGTTGTTTTATCCTATGTTTTATTAAATTGTATTTATGTTGTTTTATCCTATGCTTTATTAAATTGTATTTATGTTGTTTTATCGTATGCTTTATTAAATTGTATTTATGTTGTTTTGTCCTATGCTTTATTAAATTGTGTTTATGTTGTTTTATCGTATGCTTTATTAAATTGTATTTATGTTGTTTTATCGTATGCTTTATTAAATTGTGTTTATGTTGTTTTATCCTATGCTTTATTAAATTGTATTTATGTTGTTTTATCCTATGCTTTATTAAATTGTATTTATGTTGTTTTATCGTATGCTTTATTAAATTGTATTTATGTTGTTTTAGACTATGCTTTATTAAATTGTGTTTATGTTGTTTTATCCTATGCTTTATTAAATTGTATTTATGTTGTTTTAACCCATGCTTTATTAAATTGTATGTATGTTGTTTTATCCTATGCTTTATTAAATTGTATTTATGTTGTTTTGTCCTATGCTTTATTAAATTGTATTTATGTTGTTTTAACCCATGCTTCATTGAATTATATTTATGTTGTTATCTTATGCTTTATTAAATTGTATTTATGTTGTTTTTTCCTATGCTTTATTAAATTGTATTTATGATGTTTTAACCCATGCTTTGTTAAATTGTATTTATATTGTTTTAACCCATGCTTTATTAAATTGTATTTATGTTGTTTTATCCTATGCTTTATTAAATTGTGTTTATGTTGTTTTATCCTATGCTTTTTAAATTGTATTTATGTTGTTTTATCATATGCTTTATTAAATTGTATTTATGTTGTTTTAACCCATGCTTTATTAAATTGTATTTATGTTGTTTTATCCTATGCTTTATTAAATTGTGTTTATGTTGTTTTATCCTATGTTTTTTTAAATTGTATTTATGTTGTTTTATCCTATGCTTTATTAAATTGTATTTATGTTGTTTTATTGTATGCTTTACTAAACTGCATTTATGTTGTTTTATCCTATGCTTTATTAAATTGTATTTATGTTGTTTTATCCTATGCTTTATTAAATTGTATTTATGTTGTTTTATCGTATTCTTTATTAAATTGTATTTATGTTGTTTTATCCTATGCTTTATTAAATTGTATTTATGTTGTTTCATCCTATGCTTTATTAAATTGTGTTTATGTTGTTTTATCCTATGCTTTATTAAACTGCATTTATGTTGTTTTATCCTATACTTTATTAAATTGTATTTATGTTGTTTTATCGTATGCTTTATTAAATTGTATTTATGTTGTTTTATCCTATGGTTTATTAAATTGTATTTATGTTGTTTTATCCTATGTTTTATTAAATTGTATTTATGTTGTTTTATCCTATGCTTTATTAAATTGTATTTATGTTGTTTTATCGTATGCTTTATTAAATTGTATTTATGTTGTTTTATCCTATGCTTTATTAAATTGTATTTATGTTGTTTTATCCTATGTTTTATTAAATTGTATTTATGTTGTTTTATCCTATGCTTTATTAAATTGTATTTATGTTGTTTTATCCTATGCTTTATTAAATTGTATTTATGTTGTTTTATCCTATGCTTTATTAAATTGTGTTTATGTTGTTTTATCCTATGCTTTATTAAATTGTATTTATGTTGTTTTATCCTATGTTTTATTAAATTGTATTTATGTTGTTTTATCCTATGCTTTATTAAATTGTATTTATGTTGTTTTATCGTATGCTTTATTAAATTGTATTTATGTTGTTTTATCGTATGCTTTATTAAATTGTATTTATGTTGTTTTGTCCTATGCTTTATTAAATTATATTTATGTTGTTTTAACCCATGCTTCATTGAATTATATTTATGTTGTTATCTTATGCTTTATTAAATTGTATCTATGTTGTTTTTTCCTATGCTTTATTAAATTGTATTTATGATGTTTTAACCCATGCTTTATTAAATTGTATTTATATTGTTTTAACCCATGCTTTATTAAATTGTGTTTATGTTGTTTTATCCTATGCTTTTTTAAACTGCATTTATGTTGTTTTATCCTATACTTTATTAAATTGTATTTATGTTGTTTTATCCTATGCTTTATTAAATTGTATTTATGTTGTTTTATCCTATGGTTTATTAAATTGTATTTATGTTGTTTTATCCTATGTTTTATTAAATTGTATTTATGTTGTTTTATCCTATGCTTTATTAAATTGTATTTATGTTGTTTTATCGTATGCTTTATTAAATTGTATTTATGTTGTTTTATCCTATGCTTTATTAAATTGTATTTATGTTGTTTTATCCTATGTTTTATTAAATTGTATTTATGTTGTTTTATCCTATGCTTTATTAAATTGTATTTATGTTGTTTTATCCTATGCTTTATTAAATTGTATTTATGTTGTTTTATCCTATGCTTTATTAAATTGTGTTTATGTTGTTTTATCCTATGCTTTATTAAATTGTATTTATGTTGTTTTATCCTATGTTTTATTAAATTGTATTTATGTTGTTTTATCCTATGCTTTATTAAATTGTATTTATGTTGTTTTATCGTATGCTTTATTAAATTGTATTTATGTTGTTTTATCGTATGCTTTATTAAATTGTATTTATGTTGTTTTGTCCTATGCTTTATTAAATTATATTTATGTTGTTTTAACCCATGCTTCATTGAATTATATTTATGTTGTTATCTTATGCTTTATTAAATTGTATCTATGTTGTTTTTTCCTATGCTTTATTAAATTGTATTTATGATGTTTTAACCCATGCTTTATTAAATTGTATTTATGTTATTTTATCCTATGCTTTATTAAATTGTGTTTATGTTGTTTTATCCTATGCTTTATTAAACTGCATTTATGTTGTTTTATCCTATACTTTATTAAATTGTATTTATGTTGTTTTATCCTATGCTTTATTAAATTGTATTTATGTTGTTTTATCCTATGGTTTATTAAATTGTATTTATGTTGTTTTATCCTATGTTTTATTAAATTGTATTTATGTTGTTTTATCCTATGCTTTATTAAATTGTATTTATGTTGTTTTATTGTATGCTTTATTAAATTGTATTTAGGTTGTTTTATCCTATGCTTTATTAAATTGTATTTATGTTGTTTTATCCTATGTTTTATTAAATTGTATTTATGTTGTTTTATCCTATGCTTTATTAAATTGTATTTATGTTGTTTTATCCTATGCTTTATTAAATTGTATTTATGTTGTTTTATCCTATGCTTTATTAAATTGTGTTTATGTTGTTTTATCCTATGCTTTATTAAATTGTATTTATGTTGTTTTATCCTATGTTTTATTAAATTGTATTTATGTTGTTTTATCCTATGCTTTATTAAATTGTATTTATGTTGTTTTATCGTATGCTTTATTAAATTGTATTTATGTTGTTTTATCGTATGCTTTATTAAATTGTATTTATGTTGTTTTGTCCTATGCTTTATTAAATTATATTTATGTTGTTTTAACCCATGCTTCATTGAATTATATTTATGTTGTTATCTTATGCTTTATTAAATTGTATCTATGTTGTTTTTTCCTATGCTTTATTAAATTGTATTTATGATGTTTTAACCCATGCTTTATTAAATTGTATTTATATTGTTATAACCCATGCTTTATTAAATTGTATTTATGTTGTTTTATCCTATGCTTTATTAAATTGTTTTTATGTTGTTTTATCCTATGCTTTATTAAATTGTATTTATGTTGTTTTATCCTATGCTTTATTAAATTGTGTTTATGTTGTTTTATCCTATGCTTTTTTAAATTGTATTTATGTTGTTTTATCCTATGCTTTATTAAATTGTATTTATGTTATTTTATTGTATGCTTTATTAAACTGCATTTATGTTGTTTTATCCTATGCTTTATTAAATTGTATTTATGTTGTTTTATTCTATGATTTATTAAATTGTATTTATGTTGTTTTATCCTATGCTTTATTAAATTGTATTTATGTTGTTTTATCGTATTCTTTATTAAATTATATTTATGTTGTTTTATCCTATGCTTTATTAAATTGTACTTATGTTGTTTCATCCTATACTTTATTAAATTGTGTTTATGTTGTTTTATCCTATGCTTTATTTAACTGCATTTATGTTGTTTTATCCTATACTTTATTAAATTGTATTTATGTTGTTTTATCCTATGCTTTATTAAATTGTATTTATGTTGTGTTATCCTATGCTTTATTAAATTGTATTTATGTTGTTTTATCGTATGCTTTATTAAATTGTATTTATGTTGTTTTATCCTATGCTTTATTAAATTGTATTTATGTTGTTTTATCCTATGCTTTATTAAATTGTATTTATGTTGTTTTAACCCATGCTTTATTAAATTTCATTTATGTTGTTTTATCTTATGCTTTATTAAATTGTATTTATGTTGTTTTATCCTATGCTTTATTAAATTGTATTTATGTTGTTTTATCCTATGTTTTATTAAATTGTATTTATGTTGTTTTATCCTATGCTTTATTAAATTGTATTTATGTTGTTTTATCGTATGCTTTATTAAATTGTATTTATGTTGTTTTATCGTATGCTTTATTAAATTGTGTTTATGTTGTTTTATCCTATGCTTTATTAAATTGTATTTATGTTGTTTTAACCCATGCTTTATTAAATTGTATTTATGTTGTTTTATCCTATGCTTTATTAAATTGTATTTATGTTGTTTTATCCTATGCTTTATTAAATTGTATTTCTGTTGTTTAGTCCTATGCTTTATTAAATTGTACTTATGTTGTTTTAACCCATGCTTCATTAAATTATATTTATGTTGTTATCTTATGCTTTATTAAATTGTATTTATGTTGTTTTATCCTATGCTTTATTAAATTGTATTTATGTTGTTTTATCCTATGCTTTATTAAATTGTATTTATGTTGTTTTATCCTATGCTTTATTAAATTGTATATATGTTGTTTTATCCTATGCTTTATTAAATTGCATTTATGTTGTTTTATCCTATGCTTTATTAAATTGTTTTTATGTTGTTTTAACCTATGCTTTATTAAACTGTATTTATGTTGTTTTATCCTATGCTTCATTAAATTGTATTTATGTTGTTTTATCCTATGCTTTATTAAATTGTATTTATGTTGTTTTAACCTATGCTTTATTAAATTGTATTTATGTTGTTTTAACCTATGCTTTATTAAATTGTATTTATGTTGTTTTATCCTATGCTTTATTAAATTGTATTTATGTTGCTTTAACCTATGCTTTATTAAATTGTATTTATGTTGTTTTAACCTATGCTTTATTATATTGTATTTATGTTGTTTTATCCTATGCTTTATTAAATTGTATTTATGTTGTTTTAACCCATGCTTTATTAAATTGTATTTATGTTGTTTTATTCTATGTTTTATTAAATTATATTTATGTTGATTTAACCTATGCTTTATTAAATTGTATTTATGTTGTTTTAACCCATGCTATATTAAATTGTATTTATGTTGTTTTATCCTATGCTTTATTAAATTGTATTTATGTTGTTTTATTGTATGCTTTATTATACTGCATTTATGTTGTCTTATCCTATGCTTTACTAAATTGTATTTATGTTGTTTTATCCTATGCTTTATTAAATTGTATTTATGTTGTTTTATCATATGCTTTATTAAATTGTATTTATTTTGTTTTATCCTATGTTTTATTAAATTGTATTTATGTTGTTTTATCCTATGCCTTATTAAATTGTATTTATGTTGTTTTATCGTATGCTTTATTAAATTGTATTTATGTTGTTTTAGACTATGCTTTATTAAATTGTATTTATGTTGTTTTGTCCTATGCTTTATTAAATTGTATTTATGTTGTTTTATCCTATGCTTTATTAAATTGTATTTATGTTGTTTTGTCCTGTGCTTTATTAAATTGTATTTATGTTGTTTTAACCCATGCTTCATTGAATTATATTTATGTTGTTATCTTATGCTTTATTAAATTGTATTTATGTTGTTTTTTCCTATGCTTTATTAAATTGTATTTATGATGTTTTAACCCATGCTTTGTTAAATTGTATTTATATTGTTTTAACCCATGCTTTATTAAATTGTATTTATGTTGTTTTATCCTATGCTTTATTAAATTGTGTTTATGTTGTTTTATCCTATGCTTTATTAAATTGTATTTATGTTGTTTTATCCTATGCTTTATTAAATTGTATTTATGTTGTTTTAACCCATGCTTTATTAAATTGTATTGATGTTGTTTTATCCTATGCTTTATTAAATTGTGTTTATGTTGTTTTATCCTAAGTTTTTTTAAATTGTATTTATGTTGTTTTATCCTATGCTTTATTAAATTGTTTTTATGTTGTTTTATTGTATGCTTTACTAAACTGCATTTATGTTGTTTTATCCTATGCTTTGTTAAATTGTATTTATGTTGTTTTATCCTATGCTTTATTAAATTGTATTTATGTTGTTTTATCGTATTCTTTATTAAATTGTATTTATGTTGTTTTATCCTATGCTTTATTAAATTGTATTTATGTTGTTTCATCCTATGCTTTATTAAATTGTGTTTATGTTGTTTTATCCTATGCTTTATTAAACTGCATTTATGTTGTTTTATCCTATACTTTATTAAATTGTATTTATGTTGTTTTATCCTATGCTTTATTAAATTGTATTTATGTTGTTTTATCCTATGCTTTATTAAATTGTATTTATGTTGTTTTATCCTATGTTTTATTAAATTGTATTTATGTTGTTTTATCCTATGCTTTATTAAATTGTATTTATGTTGTTTTATCCTATGCTTTATTAAATTGTATTTATGTTGTTTTATCCTATGCTTTATTAAATTGTATTTATGTTGTTTTAACCCATGCTTTATTAAATTGCATTTATGTTGTTTTATCTTATGCTTTATTAAATTGTATTTATGTTGTTTTATCCTATACTTTATTAAATTGTATTTATGTTGTTTTATCCTATGTTTTATTAAATTGTATTTAAGTTGTTTTATCCTATGCGTTATTAAATTGTATTTATGTAGTTTTATCCTATGCTTTATTAAATTGTATTTATGTTGTTTTATCCTATGCTTTATTAAATTGTGTTTATGTTGTTTTATCCTATGCTTTATTAAATTGTATTTATGCTGTTTTATCCTATGTTTTATTAAATTGTATTTATGTTGTTTTATCCTATGCTTTATTAAATTGTATTTATGTTGTTTTATCGTATGCTTTATTAAATTGTATTTATGTTGTTTTATCGTATGCTTTATTAAATTGTATTTATGTTGTTTTGTCCTATGCTTTATTAAATTATATTTATGTTGTTTTAACCCATGCTTCATTGAATTATATTTATGTTGTTATCTCATGCTTTATTAAATTGTATCTATGTTGTTTTTTCCTATGCTTTATTAAATTGTATTTATGATGTTTTAACCCATGCTTTATTAAATTGTATTTATATTGTTTTAACCCATGCTTTATTAAATTGTATTTATGTTGTTTTATCCTATGCTTTATTAAATTGTATTTATGTTGTTTTATCCTATGTTTTATTAAATTGTATTTATGTTGTTTTATCCTATGCTTTATTAAATTGTATTTATGTTGTTTTATCGTATGCTTTATTAAATTGTATTTATGTTGTTTTATCGTATGCTTTATTAAATTGTGTTTATGTTGTTTTATCCTATGCTTTATTAAATTGAATTTATGTTGTTTTAACCCATGCTTTATTAAATTGTATTTATGTTGTTTTATCCTATGCTTTATTAAATTGTATTTATGTTGTATAGTCCTATGCTTTATTAAATTGTATTTATGTTGTTTTAACCCATGCTTCATTAAATTATATTTATGTTGTTTTATCCTATGTTTTATTAAATTGTATTTATGTTGTTTTATCCTATGCTTTATTAAATTTATTTATGTTGTTTTATCGTATGCTTTATTAAATTGTATTTATGTTGTTTTAGACTATGCTTTATTAAATTGTGTTTATGTTGTTTTATCCTATGCTTTTTTAAATTGTATTTATGTTGTTTTAACCCATGCTTTATTAAATTGTATTTATGTTGTTTTATCCTATGCTTTATTAAATTGTATTAATGTTGTTTTATCCTATGCTTTATTAAATTGTATTTATGTTGTTTTAACCCATGCTTTATTAAATTGTATTTATGTTGTTTTATCCTATGCTTTATTAAATTGTGTTTATGTTGTTTTATCCTATGCTTTATTAAACTGCATTTATGTTGTTTTATCCTATACTTTATTAAATTGTATTTATGTTGTTTTATCCTATGCTTTATTAAATTGTATTTATGTTGTTTTAACCCATGCTTCATTGAATTATATTTATGTTGTTATCTTATGCTTTATTAAATTGTATTTATGTTGTTTTTTCCTATGATTTATTAAATTGTATTTATGATGTTTTAACCCATGCTTTGTTAAATTGTATTTATATTGTTTTAACCCATGCTTTATTAAATTGTATTTATGTTGTTTTATCCTATGCTTTATTAAATTGTGTTTATGTTGTTTTATCCTATGCTTTATTAAATTGTATTAATGTTGTTTTATCCTATGCTTTATTAAATTGTATTTATGTTGTTTTAACCCATGCTTTATTAAATTGTATTTATGTTGTTTTATCCTATGCTTTATTAAATTGTGTTTATGTTGTTTTATCCTATGCTTTATTAAACTGCATTTATGTTGTTTTATCCTATACTTTATTAAATTGTATTTATGTTGTTTTATCCTATGCTTTATTAAATTGTATTTATGTTGTTTTATCCTATGCTTTATTAAATTGTATTTATGTTGTTTTATCCTATGTTTTATTAAATTGTATTTATGTTGTTTTATCCTATGCTTTATTAAATTGTATTTATGTTGCTTTATCCTATGCTTTATTAAATTGTATTTATGTTGTTTTATCCTATGCTTTATTAAATTGTATTTATGTTGTTTTAACCCATGCTTTATTAAATTGCATTTATGTTGTTTTATCTTATGCTTTATTAAATTGTATTTATGTTGTTTTATCCTATGCTTTATTAAATTGTATTTATGTTGTTTTATCCTATGTTTTATTAAATTGTATTTATGTTGTTTTATCCTTTGCTTTATTAAATTGTATTTATGTTGTTTTATCCTATGTGTTATTAAATTGTATTTATGTTGTTTTATCCTTTGCTTTATTAAATTGTATTTATGTTGTTTTATCCTATGCTTTATTAAATTGTATTTATGTTGTTTTATCCTATGCTTTATTAAATTGTGTTTATGTTGTTTTATCCTATGCTTTATTAAATTGTATTTATGTTGTTTTATCCTATGTTTTATTAAATTGTATTTATGTTGTTTTATCCTATGCTTTATTAAATTGTATTTATGTTGTTTTATCGTATGCTTTATTAAATTGTATTTATGTTGTTTTGTCCTATGCTTTATTAAATTGTGTTTATGTTGTTTTATCGTATGCTTTATTAAATTGTATTTATGTTGTTTTATCGTATGCTTTATTAAATTGTGTTTATGTTGTTTTATCCTATGCTTTATTAAATTGTATTTATGTTGTTTTATCCTATGCTTTATTAAATTGTATTTATGTTGTTTTATCGTATGCTTTATTAAATTGTATTTATGTTGTTTTAGACTATGCTTTATTAAATTGTGTTTATGTTGTTTTATCCTATGCTTTATTAAATTGTATTTATGTTGTTTTAACCCATGCTTTATTAAATTGTATGTATGTTGTTTTATCCTATGCTTTATTAAATTGTATTTATGTTGTTTTGTCCTATGCTTTATTAAATTGTATTTATGTTGTTTTAACCCATGCTTCATTGAATTATATTTATGTTGTTATCTTATGCTTTATTAAATTGTATTTATGTTGTTTTTTCCTATGCTTTATTAAATTGTATTTATGATGTTTTAACCCATGCTTTGTTAAATTGTATTTATATTGTTTTAACCCATGCTTTATTAAATTGTATTTATGTTGTTTTATCCTATGCTTTATTAAATTGTGTTTATGTTGTTTTATCCTATGCTTTTTTAAATTGTATTTATGTTGTTTTATCATATGCTTTATTAAATTGTATTTATGTTGTTTTAACCCATGCTTTATTAAATTGTATTTATGTTGTTTTATCCTATGCTTTATTAAATTGTGTTTATGTTGTTTTATCCTATGTTTTTTTAAATTGTATTTATGTTGTTTTATCCTATGCTTTATTAAATTGTATTTATGTTGTTTTATTGTATGCTTTACTAAACTGCATTTATGTTGTTTTATCCTATGCTTTATTAAATTGTATTTATGTTGTTTTATCCTATGCTTTATTAAATTGTATTTATGTTGTTTTATCGTATTCTTTATTAAATTGTATTTATGTTGTTTTATCCTATGCTTTATTAAATTGTATTTATGTTGTTTCATCCTATGCTTTATTAAATTGTGTTTATGTTGTTTTATCCTATGCTTT
Source organism: Phyllobates terribilis (assembly GCF_046119375.1). Taxonomy (NCBI): domain Eukaryota; kingdom Metazoa; phylum Chordata; class Amphibia; order Anura; family Dendrobatidae; genus Phyllobates; species Phyllobates terribilis. The sequence goes on along the minus strand of NW_027363206.1, from coordinate 1,351,679 downwards.
ATTAAACTGCATTTATGTTGTTTTATCCTATACTTTATTAAATTGTATTTATGTTGTTTTATCCTATGCTTTATTAAATTGTATTTATGTTGTTTTATCCTATGGTTTATTAAATTGTATTTATGTTGTTTTATCCTATGTTTTATTAAATTGTATTTATGTTGTTTTATCCTATGCTTTATTAAATTGTATTTATGTTGTTTTATCGTATGCTTTATTAAATTGTATTTATGTTGTTTTATCCTATGCTTTATTAAATTGTATTTATGTTGTTTTATCCTATGTTTTATTAAATTGTATTTATGTTGTTTTATCGTATGCTTTATTAAATTGTATTTATGTTGTTTTGTCCTATGCTTTATTAAATTGTGTTTATGTTGTTTTATCGTATGCTTTATTAAATTGTATTTATGTTGTTTTATCGTATGCTTTATTAAATTGTGTTTATGTTGTTTTATCCTATGCTTTATTAAATTGTATTTATGTTGTTTTAACCCATGCTTCATTGAATTATATTTATGTTGTTATCTTATGCTTTATTAAATTGTATTTATGTTGTTTTTTCCTATGCTTTATTAAATTGTATTTATGATGTTTTAACCCATGCTTTGTTAAATTGTATTTATATTGTTTTAACCCATGCTTTATTAAATTGTATTTATGTTGTTTTATCCTATGCTTTATTAAATTGTGTTTATGTTGTTTTATCCTATGCTTTTTTAAATTGTATTTATGTTGTTTTATCATATGCTTTATTAAATTGTATTTATGTTGTTTTAACCCATGCTTTATTAAATTGTATTTATGTTGTTTTATCCTATGCTTTATTAAATTGTGTTTATGTTGTTTTATCCTATGTTTTTTTAAATTGTATTTATGTTGTTTTATCCTATGCTTTATTAAATTGTATTTATGTTGTTTTATTGTATGCTTTACTAAACTGCATTTATGTTGTTTTATCCTATGCTTTATTAAATTGTATTTATGTTGTTTTATCGTATGCTTTATTAAATTGTATTTATGTTGTTTTATCGTATTCTTTATTAAATTGTATTTATGTTGTTTTATCCTATGCTTTATTAAATTGTATTTATGTTGTTTCATCCTATGCTTTATTAAATTGTGTTTATGTTGTTTTATCCTATGCTTTATTAAACTGCATTTATGTTGTTTTATCCTATACTTTATTAAATTGTATTTATGTTGTTTTATCCTATGCTTTATTAAATTGTATTTATGTTGTTTTATCCTATGGTTTATTAAATTGTATTTATGTTGTTTTATCCTATGTTTTATTAAATTGTATTTATGTTGTTTTATCCTATGCTTTATTAAATTGTATTTATGTTGTTTTATCGTATGCTTTATTAAATTGTATTTATGTTGTTTTATCCTATGCTTTATTAAATTGTATTTATGTTGTTTTATCCTATGTTTTATTAAATTGTATTTATGTTGTTTTATCGTATGCTTTATTAAATTGTATTTATGTTGTTTTGTCCTATGCTTTATTAAATTGTGTTTATGTTGTTTTATCGTATGCTTTATTAAATTGTATTTATGTTGTTTTATCGTATGCTTTATTAAATTGTGTTTATGTTGTTTTATCCTATGCTTTATTAAATTGTATTTATGTTGTTTTATCCTATGCTTTATTAAATTGTATTTATGTTGTTTTATCGTATGCTTTATTAAATTGTATTTATGTTGTTTTAGACTATGCTTTATTAAATTGTGTTTATGTTGTTTTATCCTATGCTTTATTAAATTGTATTTATGTTGTTTTAACCCATGCTTTATTAAATTGTATGTATGTTGTTTTATCCTATGCTTTATTAAATTGTATTTATGTTGTTTTGTCCTATGCTTTATTAAATTGTATTTATGTTGTTTTAACCCATGCTTCATTGAATTATATTTATGTTGTTATCTTATGCTTTATTAAATTGTATTTATGTTGTTTTTTCCTATGCTTTATTAAATTGTATTTATGATGTTTTAACCCATGCTTTGTTAAATTGTATTTATATTGTTTTAACCCATGCTTTATTAAATTGTATTTATGTTGTTTTATCCTATGCTTTATTAAATTGTGTTTATGTTGTTTTATCCTATGCTTTTTTAAATTGTATTTATGTTGTTTTATCATATGCTTTATTAAATTGTATTTATGTTGTTTTAACCCATGCTTTATTAAATTGTATTTATGTTGTTTTATCCTATGCTTTATTAAATTGTGTTTATGTTGTTTTATCCTATGTTTTTTTAAATTGTATTTATGTTGTTTTATCCTATGCTTTATTAAATTGTATTTATGTTGTTTTATTGTATGCTTTACTAAACTGCATTTATGTTGTTTTATCCTATGCTTTATTAAATTGTATTTATGTTGTTTTATCCTATGCTTTATTAAATTGTATTTATGTTGTTTTATCGTATTCTTTATTAAATTGTATTTATGTTGTTTTATCCTATGCTTTATTAAATTGTATTTATGTTGTTTCATCCTATGCTTTATTAAATTGTGTTTATGTTGTTTTATCCTATGCTTTATTAAACTGCATTTATGTTGTTTTATCCTATACTTTATTAAATTGTATTTATGTTGTTTTATCCTATGCTTTATTAAATTGTATTTATGTTGTTTTATCCTATGGTTTATTAAATTGTATTTATGTTGTTTTATCCTATGTTTTATTAAATTGTATTTATGTTGTTTTATCCTATGCTTTATTAAATTGTATTTATGTTGTTTTATCGTATGCTTTATTAAATTGTATTTATGTTGTTTTATCCTATGCTTTATTAAATTGTATTTATGTTGTTTTATCCTATGTTTTATTAAATTGTATTTATGTTGTTTTATCCTATGCTTTATTAAATTGTATTTATGTTGTTTTATCCTATGCTTTATTAAATTGTATTTATGTTGTTTTATCCTATGCTTTATTAAATTGTGTTTATGTTGTTTTATCCTATGCTTTATTAAATTGTATTTATGTTGTTTTATCCTATGTTTTATTAAATTGTATTTATGTTGTTTTAACCTATGCTTTATTAAATTGTATTTATGTTGTTTTATCGTATGCTTTATTAAATTGTATTTATGTTGTTTTATCGTATGCTTTATTAAATTGTATTTATGTTGTTTTGTCCTATGCTTTATTAAATTATATTTATGTTGTTTTAACCCATGCTTCATTGAATTATATTTATGTTGTTATCTTATGCTTTATTAAATTGTATCTATGTTGTTTTTTCCTATGCTTTATTAAATTGTATTTATGATGTTTTAACCCATGCTTTATTAAATTGTATTTATATTGTTATAACCCATGCTTTATTAAATTGTATTTATGTTGTTTTATCCTATGCTTTATTAAATTGTGTTTATGTTGTTTTATCCTATGCTTTATTAAATTGTATTTATGTTGTTTTATCCTATGCTTTATTAAATTGTATTTATGTTGTTTTAACCCATGCTTTATTAAATTGTATTTATATTGTTATAACCCATGCTTTATTAAATTGTATTTATGTTTTTTTATCCTATGCTTTATTAAATTGTGTTTATGTTGTTTTATCCTATGCTTTATTAAATTGTATTTATGTTGTTTTATCCTATGCTTTATTAAATTGTATTTATGTTGTTTTAACCCATGCTTTATTAAATTGTATTTATGTTATTTTATCCTATGCTTTATTAAATTGTGTTTATGTTGTTTTATCCTATGCTTTTTTAAATTGTATTTATGTTGTTTTATCCTATGCTTTATTAAATTGTATTTATGTTATTTTATTGTATGCTTTATTAAACTGCATTTATGTTGTTTTATCCTATGCTTTATTAAATTGTATTTATGTTGTTTTATTCTATGATTTATTAAATTGTATTTATGATGTTTTAACCCATGCTTTATTAAATTGTATTTATATTGTTATAACCCATGCTTTATTAAATTGTATTTATGTTGTTTTATCCTATGCTTTATTAAATTGTGTTTATGTTGTTTTATCCTATGCTTTATTAAATTGTATTTATGTTGTTTTATCCTATGCTTTATTAAATTGTATTTATGTTGTTTTAACCCATGCTTTATTAAATTGTATTTATATTGTTATAACCCATGCTTTATTAAATTGTATTTATGTTGTTTTATCCTATGCTTTATTAAATTGTGTTTATGTTGTTTTATCCTATGCTTTATTAAATTGTATTTATGTTGTTTTATCCTATGCTTTATTAAATTGTATTTATGTTGTTTTAACCCATGCTTTATTAAATTGTATTTATGTTATTTTATCCTATGCTTTATTAAATTGTGTTTATGTTGTTTTATCCTATGCTTTTTTAAATTGTATTTATGTTGTTTTATCCTATGCTTTATTAAATTGTATTTATGTTATTTTATTGTATGCTTTATTAAACTGCATTTATGTTGTTTTATCCTATGCTTTATTAAATTGTATTTATGTTGTTTTATTCTATGATTTATTAAATTGTATTTATGTTGTTTTATCCTATGCTTTATTAAATTGTATTTATGTTGTTTTATCGTATTCTTTATTAAATTGTATTTATGTTGTTTTATCCTATGCTTTATTAAATTGTACTTATGTTGTTTCATCCTATACTTTATTAAATTGTGTTTATGTTGTTTTATCCTATGCTTTATTAAACTGCATTTATGTTGTTTTATCCTATACTTTATTAAATTGTATTTATGTTGTTTTATCCTATGCTTTATTAAATTGTATTTATGTTGTTTTATCCTATGCTTTATTAAATTGTATTTATGTTGTTTTATCGTATACTTTATTAAATTGTATTTATGTTGTTTTATCCTATGCTTTATTAAATTGTATTTATGTTGTTTTAACCCATGCTTTATTAAATTGCATTTATGTTGTTTTATCTTATGCTTTATTAAATTGTATTTATGTTGTTTTATCCTATGCTTTATTAAATTGTATTTATGTTGTTTTATCCTATGTTTTATTAAATTGTATTTATGTTGTTTTATCCTATGCTTTATTAAATTGTATTTATGTTGTTTTATCGTATGCTTTATTAAATTGTATTTATGTTGTTTTATCGTATGCTTTATTAAATTGTGTTTATGTTGTTTTATCCTATGCTTTATTAAATTGTATTTATGTTGTTTTAACCCATGCTTTATTAAATTGTATTTATGTTGTTTTATCCTATGCTTTATTAAATTGTATTTATGTTGTTTAGTCCTATGCTTTATTAAATTGTACTTATGTTGTTTTAACCCATGCTTCATTAAATTATATTTATGTTGTTATCTTATGCTTTATTAAATTGTATTTATGTTGTTTTATCCTATGCTTTATTAAATTGTATTTATGTTGTTTTATCCTATGCTTTATTAAATTGTATTTATGTTGTTTTATCCTATGCTTTATTAAATTGTATATATGTTGTTTTATCCTATGCTTTATTAAATTGCATTTATGTTGTTTTATCCTATGCTTTATTAAATTGTTTTTATGTTGTTTTAACCTATGCTTTATTAAACTGTATTTATGTTGTTTTAACCCATGCTTTATTAAATTGTATTTATGTTGTTTTATCCTATGCTTTATTAAATTGTGTTTATGTTGTTTTATCCTATGCTTTTTTAAATTGTATTTATGTTGTTTTATCATATGCTTTATTAAATTGTATTTATGTTGTTTTAACCCATGCTTTATTAATTTGTATTTATGTTGTTTTATCCTATGCTTTATTAAATTGTGTTTATGTTGTTTTATCCTATGTTTTTTTAAATTGTATTTATGTTGTTTTATCCTATGCTTTATTAAATTGTATTTATGTTGTTTTATTGTATGCTTTACTAAACTGCATTTATGTTGTTTTATCCTATGCTTTATTAAATTGTATTTATGTTGTTTTATCCTATGCTTTATTAAATTGTATTTATGTTGTTTTATCGTATTCTTTATTAAATTTTATTTATGTTGTTTTATCCTATGCTTTATTAAATTGTATTTATGTTGTTTCATCCTATGCTTTATTAAATTGTGTTTATGTTGTTTTATCCTATGCTTTATTAAACTGCATTTATGTTGTTTTATCCTATACTTTATTAAATTGTATTTATGTTGTTTTATCCTATGCTTTATTAAATTGTATTTATGTTGTTTTATCCTATGGTTTATTAAATTGTATTTATGTTGTTTTATCCTATGTTTTATTAAATTGTATTTATGTTGTTTTATCCTATGGTTTATTAAATTGTATTTATGTTGTTTTATCGTATGCTTTATTAAATTGTATTTATGTTGTTTTATCCTATGCTTTATTAAATTGTATTTATGTTGTTTTATCCTATGTTTTATTAAATTGTATTTATGTTGTTTTATCCTATGCTTTATTAAATTGTATTTATGTTGTTTTATCCTATGCTTTATTAAATTGTATTTATGTTGTTTTATCCTATGCTTTATTAAATTGTGTTTATGTTGTTTTATCCTATGCTTTATTAAATTGTATTTATGTTGTTTTATCCAATGTTTTATTAAATTGTATTTATGTTGTTTTAACCTATGCTTTATTAAATTGTATTTATGTTGTTTTATCGTATTCTTTATTAAATTGTATTTATGTTGTTTTATCCTATGCTTTATTAAATTGTACTTATGTTGTTTCATCCTATACTTTATTAAATTGTGTTTATGTTGTTTTATCCTATGCTTTAATAAACTGCATTTATGTTGTTTTATCCTATACTTTATTAAATTGTATTTATGTTGTTTTATCCTATGCTTTATTAAATTGTATTTATGTTGTTTTATCCTATGCTTTATTAAATTGTATTTATGTTGTTTTATCGTATACTTTATTAAATTGTATTTATGTTGTTTTATCCTATGCTTTATTAAATTGTATTTATGTTGTTTTATCCTATGCTTTATTAAATTGTGTTTATGTTGTTTTATCCTATGCTTTATTAAATTGTATTTATGTTGTTTTATCCAATGTTTTATTAAATTGTATTTATGTTGTTTTAACCTATGCTTTATTAAATTGTATTTATGTTGTTTTATCGTATGCTTTATTAAATTGTATTTATGTTGTTTTATCGTATGCTTTATTAAATTGTATTTATGTTGTTTTGTCCTATGCTTTATTAAATTATATTTATGTTGTTTTAACCCATGCTTCATTGAATTATATTTATGTTGTTATCTTATGCTTTATTAAATTGTATCTATGTTGTTTTTTCCTATGCTTTATTAAATTGTATTTATGATGTTTTAACCCATGCTTTATTAAATTGTATTTATATTGTTTTAACCCATGCTTTATTAAATTGTATTTATGTTGTTTTATCCTATGCTTTATTAAATTGTGTTTATGTTGTTTTATCCTATGCTTTATTAAATTGTATTTATGTTGTTTTATCCTATGCTTTATTAAATTGTATTTATGTTGTTTTAACCCATGCTTTATTAAATTGTATTTATGTTATTTTATCCTATGCTTTATTAAATTGTGTTTATGTTGTTTTATCCTATGCTTTTTTAAATTGTATTTATGTTGTTTTATCCTATGCTTTATTAAATTGTATTTATGTTATTTTATTGTATGCTTTATTAAACTGCATTTATGTTGTTTTATCCTATGCTTTATTAAATTGTATTTATGTTGTTTTATTCTATGATTTATTAAATTGTATTTATGTTGTTTTATCCTATGCTTTATTAAATTGTATTTATGTTGTTTTATCGTATTCTTTATTAAATTGTATTTATGTTGTTTTATCCTATGCTTTATTAAATTGTACTTATGTTGTTTCATCCTATACTTTATTAAATTGTGTTGATGTTGTTTTATCCTATGCTTTAATAAACTGCATTTATGTTGTTTTATCCTATACTTTATTAAATTGTATTTATGTTGTTTTATCCTATGCTTTATTAAATTGTATTTATGTTGTTTTATCCTATGCTTTATTAAATTGTATTTATGTTGTTTTATCCTATGTTTTATTAAATTGTATTTATGTTGTTTTATCCTATGCTTTATTAAATTGTATTTATGTTGTTTTATCGTATGCTTTATTAAATTGTATTTATGTTGTTTTATCGTATGCTTTATTAAATTGTGTTTATGTTGTTTTATCCTATGCTTTATTAAATTGTATTTATGTTGTTTTAACCCATGCTTTATTAAATTGTATTTATGTTGTTTTATCTTTTGCTTTATTAAATTGTATTTATGTTGTTTAGTCCTATGCTTTATTAAATTGTACTTATGTTGTTTTAACCCATGCTTCATTAAATTATATTTATGTTGTTATCTTATGCTTTATTAAATTGTATTTATGTTGTTTTATCCTATGCTTTATTAAATTGTATTTATGTTGTTTTATCCTATGCTTTATTAAATTGTATATATGTTGTTTTATCCTATGCTTTATTAAATTGCATTTATGTTGTTTTATCCTATGCTTTATTAAATTGTTTTTATGTTGTTTTAACCTATGCTTTATTAAACTGTATTTATGTTGTTTTATCCTATGCTTCATTAAATTGTATATATGTTGTTTTATCCTATGCTTTATTAAATTGTATTTATGTTGTTTTAACCTATGCTTTATTAAATTGTATTTATGTTGTTTTAACCTATGCTTTATTAAATTGTATTTATGTTGTTTTATCCTATGCTTTATTAAATTGTATTTATGTTGCTTTAACCTATGCTTTATTAAATTGTATTTATGTTGTTTTAACCTATGCTTTATTATATTTTATTTATGTTGTTTTATCCTATGCTTTATTAAATTGTATTTATGTTGTTTTAACCCATGCTTTATTAAATTGTATTTATGTTGTTTTATTCTATGTTTTATTAAATTATATTTATGTTGATTTAACCTATGCTTTATTAAATTGTATTTATGTTGTTTTAACCTATGCTTTATTAAATTGTATTTATGTTGTTTTATCCTATGCTTTATTAAATTGTATTTATGTTGCTTTAACCTATGCTTTATTAAATTGTATTTATGTTGTTTTATCATATGCTTTATTAAATTGTATTTATTTTGTTTTATCCTATGTTTTATTAAATTGTATTTATGTTGTTTTATCCTATGCCTTATTAAATTGTATTTATGTTGTTTTATCGTATGCTTTATTAAATTGTATTTATGTTGTTTTAGACTATGCTTTATTAAATTGTATTTATGTTGTTTTGTCCTATGCTTTATTAAATTGTATTTATGTTGTTTTATCCTATGCTTTATTAAATTGTATTTATGTTGTTTTGTCCTATGCTTTATTAAATTGTATTTATGTTGTTTTAACCCATGCTTCATTGAATTATATTTATGTTGTTATCTTATGCTTTATTAAATTGTATTTATGTTGTTTTTTCCTATGCTTTATTAAATTGTATTTATGATGTTTTAACCCATGCTTTGTTAAATTGTATTTATATTGTTTTAACCCATGCTTTATTAAATTGTATTTATGTTGTTTTATCCTATGCTTTATTAAATTGTGTTTATGTTGTTTTATCCTATGCTTTATTAAATTGTTTTTATGTTGTTTTATCCTATGCTTTATTAAATTGTATTTATGTTGTTTTAACCCATGCTTTATTAAATTGTATTTATGCTGTTTTATCCTATGCTTTATTAAATTGTGTTTATGTTGTTTTATCCTATGTTTTTTAAATTGTAATTATGTTGTTTTATCCTATGCTTTATTAAATTGTTTTTATGTTGTTTTATTGTATGCTTTACTAAACTGCATTTATGTTGTTTTATCCTATGCTTTATTAAATTGTATTTATGTTGTTTTATCCTATGCTTTATTAAATTGTATTTATGTTGTTTTATCGTATTCTTTATTAAATTGTATTTATGTTGTTTTATCCTATGCTTTATTAAATTGTATTTATGTTGTTTCATCCTATGCTTTATTAAATTGTGTTTATGTTGTTTTATCCTATGCTTTATTAAACTGCACTTATGTTGTTTTATCCTATACTTTATTAAATTGTATTTATGTTGTTTTATCCTATGCTTTATTAAATTGTATTTATGTTGTTTTATCCTATGCTTTATTAAATTGTATTTATGTTGTTTTATCCTGTTTTATTAAATTGTATTTATGTTGTTTTATCCTATGCTTTATTAAATTGTATTTATGTTGTTTTATCGTATGCTTTATTAAATTGTATTTATGTTGTTTTATCCTATGCTTTATTAAATTGTATTTATGTTGTTTTATCCTATGCTTTATTAAATTGTATTTATGTTGTTTTAACCCATGCTTTATTAAATTGCATTTATGTTGTTTTATCTTATGCTTTATTAAATTGTATTTATGTTGTTTTATCCTATACTTTATTAAATTGTATTTATGTTGTTTTATCCTATGTTTTATTAAATTGTATTTAAGTTGTTTTATCCTATGCTTTATTAAATTGTATTTATGTTGTTTTATCCTATGCTTTATTAAATTGTGTTTATGTTGTTTTATCCTATGCTTTATTAAATTGTATTTATGTTGTTTTATCCTATGCTTTATTAAATTGTGTTTATGTTGTTTTATCCTATGCTTTATTAAATTGTATTTATGTTGTTTTATCCTATGTTTTATTAAATTGTATTTATGTTGTTTTATCCTATGCTTTATTAAATTGTATTTATGTTATTTTATTGTATGCTTTATTAAACTGCATTTATGTTGTTTTATCCTATGCTTTATTAAATTGTATTTATGTTGTTTTATTCTATGATTTATTAAATTGTATTTATGTTGTTTTATCCTATGCTTTATTAAATTGTATTTATGTTGTTTTATCGTATTCTTTATTAAATTGTATTTATGTTGTTTTATCCTATGCTTTATTAAATTGTACTTATGTTGTTTCATCCTATACTTTATTAAATTGTGTTTATGTTGTTTTATCCTATGCTTTATTAAACTGCATTTATGTTGTTTTATCCTATACTTTATTAAATTGTATTTATGTTGTTTTATCCTATGCTTTATTAAATTGTATTTATGTTGTTTTATCCTATGCTTTATTAAATTGTATTTATGTTGTTTTATCGTATACTTTATTAAATTGTATTTATGTTGTTTTATCCTATGCTTTATTAAATTGTATTTATGTTGTTTTAACCCATGCTTTATTAAATTGCATTTATGTTGTTTTATCTTATGCTTTATTAAATTGTATTTATGTTGTTTTATCCTATGCTTTATTAAATTGTATTTATGTTGTTTTATCCTATGTTTTATTAAATTGTATTTATGTTGTTTTATCCTATGCTTTATTAAATTGTATTTATGTTGTTTTATCGTATGCTTTATTAAATTGTATTTATGTTGTTTTATCGTATGCTTTATTAAATTGTGTTTATGTTGTTTTATCCTATGCTTTATTAAATTGTATTTATGTTGTTTTAACCCATGCTTTATTAAATTGTATTTATGTTGTTTTATCCTATGCTTTATTAAATTGTATTTATGTTGTTTAGTCCTATGCTTTATTAAATTGTACTTATGTTGTTTTAACCCATGCTTCATTAAATTATATTTATGTTGTTATCTTATGCTTTATTAAATTGTATTTATGTTGTTTTATCCTATGCTTTATTAAATTGTATTTATGTTGTTTTATCCTATGCTTTATTAAATTGTATTTATGTTGTTTTATCCTATGCTTTATTAAATTGTATATATGTTGTTTTATCCTATGCTTTATTAAATTGCATTTATGTTGTTTTATCCTATGCTTTATTAAATTGTTTTTATGTTGTTTTAACCTATGCTTTATTAAACTGTATTTATGTTGTTTTAACCCATGCTTTATTAAATTGTATTTATGTTGTTTTATCCTATGCTTTATTAAATTGTGTTTATGTTGTTTTATCCTATGCTTTTTTAAATTGTATTTATGTTGTTTTATCATATGCTTTATTAAATTGTATTTATGTTGTTTTAACCCATGCTTTATTAAATTGTATTTATGTTGTTTTATCCTATGCTTTATTAAATTGTGTTTATGTTGTTTTATCCTATGTTTTTTTAAATTGTATTTATGTTGTTTTATCCTATGCTTTATTAAATTGTATTTATGTTGTTTTATTGTATGCTTTACTAAACTGCATTTATGTTGTTTTATCCTATGCTTTATTAAATTGTATTTATGTTGTTTTATCCTATGCTTTATTAAATTGTATTTATGTTGTTTTATCGTATTCTTTATTAAATTGTATTTATGTTGTTTTATCCTATGCTTTATTAAATTGTATTTATGTTGTTTCATCCTATGCTTTATTAAATTGTGTTTATGTTGTTTTATCCTATGCTTTATTAAACTGCATTTATGTTGTTTTATCCTATACTTTATTAAATTGTATTTATGTTGTTTTATCCTATGCTTTATTAAATTGTATTTATGTTGTTTTATCCTATGGTTTATTAAATTGTATTTATGTTGTTTTATCCTATGGTTTATTAAATTGTATTTATGTTGTTTTATCGTATGCTTTATTAAATTGTATTTATGTTGTTTTATCCTATGCTTTATTAAATTGTATTTATGTTGTTTTATCCTATGCTTTATTTAATTGTATATATGTTGTTTTATCCTATGCTTTATTAAATTGTATTTATGTTGTTTTAACCTATGCTTTATTAAACTGTGTTTATGTTGTTTTATCCTATGCTTTATTAAATTGTATTTATGTTGTTTTATCCTATGCTTTATTAAATTGTATTTATGTTGTTTTAACCTATCCTTTATTAAATTGTATTTATGTTGTTTTAACCTATGCTTTATTAAATTGTATTTATGTTGTTTTAACCTATGTTTTATTAAATTGTTTTTATGTTGTTTTATCCTATGCTTTATTAAATTGTATTTATGTTGCTTTAACCTATGCTTTATTAAATTGTATTTATGTTGTTTTATCCTATGCTTTATTAAATTGTATTTATGTTGTTTTATCCTATACTTTATTAAATTGTATTTATGTTGTTTTAACGTATGCTTTATTAAATTGTATGCATGTTGTTTTATTCTATGCTTTATTAAATTGTATTCATGTTGTTTTATCCTATGCTTTATTAAATTGTGTTTATGTTGTTTTATCCTATGCTTTATTAAATTGTATTTATGTTGTTTTATCCTATGCTTTATTAAATTGTATTTATGTTGTTTTAACCTATGCTTTATTAAATTGTATTTATGTTGTTTTAACCTATGCTTTATTAAACTGTATTTATGTTGTTTTATCCTATGCTTTATTAAATTGTATTTATGTTGTTTTATCCTATGCTTTATTAAATTGTATTTATGTTGTTTTAACCTATCCTTTATTAAATTGTTTTTATGTTGTTTTATCCTATGCTTTATTAAATTGTATTTATGTTGCTTTAACCTATGCTTTATTAAATTGTATTTATGTTGTTTTATCCTATGCTTTATTAAATTGTGTTTGTGTTGTTTTATCCTATGCTTTATTAAACTGCATTTATGTTGTTTTATCCTATGCTTTATTAAATTGTATTTATGTTGTTTTATCCTATGCTTTATTAAATTGTATTTATGTTGTTTCATCCTATGCTTTATTAAATTGTATTTATGTTGTTTTATCCTATGCTTTATTAAATTGTATTTATGTTGTTTTATCGTATGCTTTATTAAATTGTATTTATGTTGTTTTATCCTATGTTTTATTAAATTGTATTTATGTTGTTTTATCCTATGCTTTATTAAATTGTATTTATGTTGTTTTATCGTATGCTTTATTAAATTGTATTTATGTTGTTTTATCGTATGCTTTATTAAATTGTGTTTATGTTGTTTTATCCTATGCTTTATTAAATTGTATTTATGTTGTTTTAACCCATGCTTTATTAAATTGTATTTATGTTGTTTTATCCTATGCTTTATTAAATTGTATTTATGTTGTTTAGTCCTATGCTTTATTAAATTGTACTTATGTTGTTTTAACCCATGCTTCATTAAATTATATTTATGTTGTTATCTTATGCTTTATTAAATTGTATTTATGTTGTTTTATCCTATGCTTTATTAAATTGTATTTATGTTGTTTTATCCTATGCTTTATTAAATTGTATTTATGTTGTTTTATCCTATGCTTTATTAAATTGTATATATGTTGTTTTATCCTATGCTTTATTAAATTGCATTTATGTTGTTTTATCCTATGCTTTATTAAATTGTTTTTATGTTGTTTTAACCTATGCTTTATTAAACTGTATTTATGTTGTTTTAACCCATGCTTTATTAAATTGTATTTATGTTGTTTTATCCTATGCTTTATTAAATTGTGTTTATGTTGTTTTATCCTATGCTTTTTTAAATTGTATTTATGTTGTTTTATCATATGCTTTATTAAATTGTATTTATGTTGTTTTAACCCATGCTTTATTAAATTGTATTTATGTTGTTTTATCCTATGCTTTATTAAATTGTGTTTATGTTGTTTTATCCTATGTTTTTTTAAATTGTATTTATGTTGTTTTATCCTATGCTTTATTAAATTGTATTTATGTTGTTTTATTGTATGCTTTACTAAACTGCATTTATGTTGTTTTATCCTATGCTTTATTAAATTGTATTTATGTTGTTTTATCCTATGCTTTATTAAATTGTATTTATGTTGTTTTATCGTATTCTTTATTAAATTGTATTTATGTTGTTTTATCCTATGCTTTATTAAATTGTATTTATGTTGTTTCATCCTATGCTTTATTAAATTGTGTTTATGTTGTTTTATCCTATGCTTTATTAAACTGCATTTATGTTGTTTTATCCTATACTTTATTAAATTGTATTTATGTTGTTTTATCCTATGCTTTATTAAATTGTATTTATGTTGTTTTATCCTATGGTTTATTAAATTGTATTTATGTTGTTTTATCCTATGGTTTATTAAATTGTATTTATGTTGTTTTATCGTATGCTTTATTAAATTGTATTTATGTTGTTTTATCCTATGCTTTATTAAATTGTATTTATGTTGTTTTATCCTATGCTTTATTTAATTGTATATATGTTGTTTTATCCTATGCTTTATTAAATTGTATTTATGTTGTTTTAACCTATGCTTTATTAAACTGTGTTTATGTTGTTTTATCCTATGCTTTATTAAATTGTATTTATGTTGTTTTATCCTATGCTTTATTAAATTGTATTTATGTTGTTTTAACCTATCCTTTATTAAATTGTATTTATGTTGTTTTAACCTATGCTTTATTAAATTGTATTTATGTTGTTTTAACCTATGTTTTATTAAATTGTTTTTATGTTGTTTTATCCTATGCTTTATTAAATTGTATTTATGTTGCTTTAACCTATGCTTTATTAAATTGTATTTATGTTGTTTTATCCTATGCTTTATTAAATTGTATTTATGTTGTTTTATCCTATACTTTATTAAATTGTATTTATGTTGTTTTAACGTATGCTTTATTAAATTGTATGCATGTTGTTTTATTCTATGCTTTATTAAATTGTATTCATGTTGTTTTATCCTATGCTTTATTAAATTGTGTTTATGTTGTTTTATCCTATGCTTTATTAAATTGTATTTATGTTGTTTTATCCTATGCTTTATTAAATTGTATTTATGTTGTTTTAACCTATGCTTTATTAAATTGTATTTATGTTGTTTTAACCTATGCTTTATTAAACTGTATTTATGTTGTTTTATCCTATGCTTTATTAAATTGTATTTATGTTGTTTTATCCTATGCTTTATTAAATTGTATTTATGTTGTTTTAACCTATCCTTTATTAAATTGTTTTTATGTTGTTTTATCCTATGCTTTATTAAATTGTATTTATGTTGCTTTAACCTATGCTTTATTAAATTGTATTTATGTTGTTTTATCCTATGCTTTATTAAATTGTGTTTGTGTTGTTTTATCCTATGCTTTATTAAACTGCATTTATGTTGTTTTATCCTATGCTTTATTAAATTGTATTTATGTTGTTTTATCCTATGCTTTATTAAATTGTATTTATGTTGTTTCATCCTATGCTTTATTAAATTGTGTTTATGTTGTTTTATCCTATGCTTTATTAAACTGCACTTATGTTGTTTTATCCTATACTTTATTAAATTGTATTTATGTTGTTTTATCCTATGCTTTATTAAATTGTATTTATGTTGTTTTATCCTATGCTTTATTAAATTGTATTTATGTTGTTTTATCCTGTTTTATTAAATTGTATTTATGTTGTTTTATCCTATGCTTTATTAAATTGTATTTATGTTGTTTTATCGTATGCTTTATTAAATTGTATTTATGTTGTTTTATCCTATGCTTTATTAAATTGTATTTATGTTGTTTTATCCTATGCTTTATTAAATTGTATTTATGTTGTTTTAACCCATGCTTTATTAAATTGCATTTATGTTGTTTTATCTTATGCTTTATTAAATTGTATTTATGTTGTTTTATCCTATACTTTATTAAATTGTATTTATGTTGTTTTATCCTATGTTTTATTAAATTGTATTTAAGTTGTTTTATCCTATGCTTTATTAAATTGTATTTATGTTGTTTTATCCTATGCTTTATTAAATTGTGTTTATGTTGTTTTATCCTATGCTTTATTAAATTGCATTTATGTTGTTTTATCCTATGCTTTATTAAATTGTATTTATGTTATTTTATTGTATGCTTTATTAAACTGCATTTATGTTGTTTTATCCTATGCTTTATTAAATTGTATTTATGTTGTTTTATTCTATGATTTATTAAATTGTATTTATGTTGTTTTATCCTATGCTTTATTAAATTGTATTTATGTTGTTTTATCGTATTCTTTATTAAATTGTATTTATGTTGTTTTATCCTATGCTTTATTAAATTGTACTTATGTTGTTTCATCCTATACTTTATTAAATTGTGTTTATGTTGTTTTATCCTATGCTTTAATAAACTGCATTTATGTTGTTTTATCCTATACTTTATTAAATTGTATTTATGTTGTTTTATCCTATGCTTTATTAAATTGTATTTATGTTGTTTTATCCTATGCTTTATTAAATTGTATTTATGTTGTTTTATCGTATACTTTATTAAATTGTATTTATGTTGTTTTATCCTATGCTTTATTAAATTGTATTTATGTTGTTTTATCCTATGCTTTATTAAATTGTGTTTATGTTGTTTTATCCTATGCTTTATTAAATTGTATTTATGTTGTTTTATCCAATGTTTTATTAAATTGTATTTATGTTGTTTTAACCTATGCTTTATTAAATTGTATTTATGTTATTTTATCGTATGCTTTATTAAATTGTATTTATGTTGTTTTATCGTATGCTTTATTAAATTGTATTTATGTTGTTTTGTCCTATGCTTTATTAAATTATATTTATGTTGTTTTAACCCATGCTTCATTGAATTATATTTATGTTGTTATCTTATGCTTTATTAAATTGTATTTATGATGTTTTAACCCATGCTTTATTAAATTGTATTTATATTGTTTTAACCCATGCTTTATTAAATTGTATTTATGTTGTTTTATCCTATGCTTTATTAAATTGTGTTTATGTTGTTTTATCCTATGCTTTATTAAATTGTATTTATGTTGTTTTATCCTATGCTTTATTAAATTGTATTTATGTTGTTTTAACCCATGCTTTATTAAATTGTATTTATGTTATTTTATCCTATGCTTTATTAAATTGTGTTTATGTTGTTTTATCCTATGCTTTTTTAAATTGTATTTATGTTGTTTTATCCTATGCTTTATTAAATTGTATTTATGTTATTTTATTGTATGCTTTATTAAACTGCATTTATGTTGTTTTATCCTATGCTTTATTAAATTGTATTTATGTTGTTTTATTCTATGATTTATTAAATTGTATTTATGTTGTTTTATCCTATGCTTTATTAAATTGTATTTATGTTGTTTTATCGTATTCTTTATTAAATTGTATTTATGTTGTTTTATCCTATGCTTTATTAAATTGTACTTATGTTGTTTCATCCTATACTTTATTAAATTGTGTTTATGTTGTTTTATCCTATGCTTTAATAAACTGCATTTATGTTGTTTTATCCTATACTTTATTAAATTGTATTTATGTTGTTTTATCCTATGCTTTATTAAATTGTATTTATGTTGTTTTATCCTATGCTTTATTAAATTGTATTTATGTTGTTTTATCGTATACTTTATTAAATTGTATTTATGTTGTTTTATCCTATGCTTTATTAAATTGTATTTATGTTGTTTTAACCCATGCTTTATTAAATTGCATTTATGTTTTTTTATCTTATGCTTTATTAAATTGTATTTATGTTGTTTTATCCTATGCTTTATTAAATTGTATTTATGTTGTTTTATCCTATGTTTTATTAAATTGTATTTATGTTGTTTTATCCTATGCTTTATTAAATTGTATTTATGTTGTTTTATCGTATGCTTTATTAAATTGTATTTATGTTGTTTTATCGTATGCTTTATTAAATTGTGTTTATGTTGTTTTATCCTATGCTTTATTAAATTGTATTTATGTTGTTTTAACCCATGCTTTATTAAATTGTATTTATGTTGTTTTATCCTTTGCTTTATTAAATTGTATTTATGTTGTTTAGTCCTATGCTTTATTAAATTGTACTTATGTTGTTTTAACCCATGCTTCATTAAATTATATTTATGTTGTTATCTTATGCTTTATTAAATTGTATTTATGTTGTTTTATCCTATGCTTTATTAAATTGTATTTATGTTGTTTTATCCTATGCTTTATTAAATTGTATTTATGTTGTTTTATCCTATGCTTTATTAAATTGTATATATGTTGTTTTATCCTATGCTTTATTAAATTGCATTTATGTTGTTTTATCCTATGCTTTATTAAATTGTTTTTATGTTGTTTTAATCTATGCTTTATTAAACTGTATTTATGTTGTTTTATCCTATGCTTCATTAAATTGTATTTATGTTGTTTTATCCTATGCTTTATTAAATTGTATTTATGTTGTTTTAACCTATGCTTTATTAAATTGTATTTATGTTGTTTTAACCTATGCTTTATTAAATTGTATTTATGTTGTTTTATCCTATGCTTTATTAAATTGTATTTATGTTGCTTTAACCTATGCTTTATTAAATTGTATTTATGTTGTTTTAACCTATGCTTTATTATATTGTATTTATGTTGTTTTATCCTATGCTTTATTAAATTGTATTTATGTTGTTTTAACCCATGCTTTATTAAATTGTATTTATGTTGTTTTATTCTATGTTTTATTAAATTATATTTATGTTGATTTAACCTATGCTTTATTAAATTGTATTTATGTTGTTTTAACCCATGCTATATTAAATTGTATTTATGTTGTTTTATCCTATGCTTTATTAAATTGTATTTATGTTGTTTTATTGTATGCTTTATTATACTGCATTTATGTTGTCTTATCCTATGCTTTACTAAATTGTATTTATGTTGTTTTATCCTATGCTTTATTAAATTGTATTTATGTTGTTTTATCATATGCTTTATTAAATTGTATTTATTTTGTTTTATCCTATGTTTTATTAAATTGTATTTATGTTGTTTTATCCTATGCCTTATTAAATTGTATTTATGTTGTTTTATCGTATGCTTTATTAAATTGTATTTATGTTGTTTTAGACTATGCTTTATTAAATTGTATTTATGTTGTTTTGTCCTATGCTTTATTAAATTGTATTTATGTTGTTTTATCCTATGCTTTATTAAATTGTATTTATGTTGTTTTGTCCTATGCTTTATTAAATTGTATTTATGTTGTTTTAACCCATGCTTCATTGAATTATATTTATGTTGTTATCTTATGCTTTATTAAATTGTATTTATGTTGTTTTTTCCTATGCTTTATTAAATTGTATTTATGATGTTTTAACCCATGCTTTGTTAAATTGTATTTATATTGTTTTAACCCATGCTTTATTAAATTGTATTTATGTTGTTTTATCCTATGCTTTATTAAATTGTGTTTATGTTGTTTTATCCTATGCTTTATTAAATTGTATTTATGTTGTTTTATCCTATGCTTTATTAAATTGTATTTATGTTGTTTTAACCCATGCTTTATTAAATTGTATTTATGCTGTTTTATCCTATGCTTTATTAAATTGTGTTTATGTTGTTTTATCCTATGTTTTTTAAATTGTATTTATGTTGTTTTATCCTATGCTTTATTAAATTGTTTTTATGTTGTTTTATTGTATGCTTTACTAAACTGCATTTATGTTGTTTTATCCTATGCTTTATTAAATTGTATTTATGTTGTTTTATCCTATGCTTTATTAAATTGTATTTATGTTGTTTTATCGTATTCTTTATTAAATTGTATTTATGTTGTTTTATCCTATGCTTTATTAAATTGTATTTATGTTGTTTCATCCTATGCTTTATTAAATTGTGTTTATGTTGTTTTATCCTATGCTTTATTAAACTGCACTTATGTTGTTTTATCCTATACTTTATTAAATTGTATTTATGTTGTTTTATCCTATGCTTTATTAAATTGTATTTATGTTGTTTTATCCTGTTTTATTAAATTGTATTTATGTTGTTTTATCCTATGCTTTATTAAATTGTATTTATGTTGTTTTATCGTATGCTTTATTAAATTGTATTTATGTTGTTTTATCCTATGCTTTATTAAATTGTATTTATGTTGTTTTATCCTATGCTTTATTAAATTGTATTTATGTTGTTTTAACCCATGCTTTATTAAATTGCATTTATGTTGTTTTATCTTATGCTTTATTAAATTGTATTTATGTTGTTTTATCCTATACTTTATTAAATTGTATTTATGTTGTTTTATCCTATGTTTTATAAAATTGTATTTAAGTTGTTTTATCCTATGCTTTATTAAATTGTATTTATGTTGTTTTATCCTATGCTTTATTAAATTGTGTTTATGTTGTTTTATCCTATGCTTTATTAAATTGTATTTATGTTGTTTTATCCTATGTTTTATTAAATTGTATTTATGTTGTTTTATCCTATGCTTTATTAAATTGTATTTATGTTGTTTTATCGTATGCTTTATTAAATTGTATTTATGTTGTTTTATCGTATGCTTTATTAAATTGTATTTATGTTGTTTTGTCCTATGCTTTATTAAATTATATTTATGTTGTTTTAACCCATGCTTCATTGAATTATATTTATGTTGTTATCTCATGCTTTATTAAATTGTATCTATGTTGTTTTTTCCTATGCTTTATTAAATTGTATTTATGATGTTTTAACCCATGCTTTATTAAATTGTATTTATATTGTTTTAACCCATGCTTTATTAAATTGTATTTATGTTGTTTTATCCTATGCTTTATTAAATTGTATTTATGTTGTTTTATCCTATGTTTTATTAAATTGTATTTATGTTGTTTTATCCTATGCTTTATTAAATTGTATTTATGTTGTTTTATCGTATGCTTTATTAAATTGTATTTATGTTGTTTTATCGTATGCTTTATTAAATTGTGTTTATGTTGTTTTATCCTATGCTTTATTAAATTGTATATATGTTGTTTTAACCCATGCTTTATTAAATTGTATTTATGTTGTTTTATCCTATGCTTTATTAAATTGTATTTATGTTGTTTAGTCCTATGCTTTATTAAATTGTATTTATGTTGTTTTAACCCATGCTTCATTAAATTATATTTATGTTGTTTTATCCTATGTTTTATTAAATTGTATTTATGTTGTTTTATCCTATGCTTTATTAAATTTATTTATGTTGTTTTATCGTATGCTTTATTAAATTGTATTTATGTTGTTTTAGACTATGCTTTATTAAATTGTGTTTATGTTGTATTATCCTATGCTTTTTTAAATTGTATTTATTTTGTTTTAACCCATGCTTTATTAAATTGTATTTATGTTGTTTTATCCTATGCTTTATTAAATTGTATTTATGTTGTTTTGTCCTATGCTTTATTAAATTGTATTTATGTTGTTTTAACCCATGCTTCATTGAATTATATTTATGTTGTTATCTTATGCTTTATTAAATTGTATTTATGTTGTTTTTTCCTATGATTTATTAAATTGTATTTATGATGTTTTAACCCATGCTTTGTTAAATTGTATTTATATTGTTTTAACCCATGCTTTATTAAATTGTATTTATGTTGTTTTATCCTATGCTTTATTAAATTGTGTTTATGTTGTTTTATCCTATGTTTTATTAAATTGTATTTATGTTGTTTTATCCTATGCTTTATTAAATTGTATTTATGTTGTTTTAACCCATGCTTTATTAAATTGTATTTATGTTGTTTTATCCTATGCTTTATTAAATTGTGTTTATGTTGTTTTATCCTATGCTTTATTAAACTGCATTTATGTTGTTTTATCCCATACTTTATTAAATTGTATTTATGTTGTTTTATCCTATGCTTTATTAAATTGTATTTATGTTGTTTTATCCTATGCTTTATTAAATTGTATTTATGTTGTTTTATCCTATGTTTTATTAAATTGTATTTATGTTGTTTTATCCTATGCTTTATTAAATTGTATTTATGTTGTTTTATCCTATGCTTTATTAAATTGTATTTATGTTGTTTTAACCCATGCTTTATTAAATTGCATTTATGTTGTTTTATCTTATGCTTTATTAAATTGTATTTATGTTGTTTTATCCTATGCTTTATTAAATTGTATTTATGTTGTTTTATCCTGTTTTATTAAATTGTATTTATGTTGTTTTATCCTTTGCTTTATTAAATTGTATTTATGTTGTTTTATCCTATGCTTTATTAAATTGTATTTATGTTGTTTTATCCTATGCTTTATTAAATTGTGTTTACGTTGTTTTATCCTATGCTTTATTAAATTGTATTTATGTTGTTTTATCCTATGTTTTATTAAATTGTATTTATGTTGTTTTATCCTATGCTTTATTAAATTGTATTTATGTTGTTTTATCGTATGCTTTATTAAATTGTATTTATGTTGTTTTGTCCTATGCTTTATTAAATTATATTTTTGTTGTTTTACCCCATGCTTCATTGAATTATATTTATGTTGTTATCTTATGCTTTATTAAATTGTATCTATGTTGTTTTTTCCTATGCTTTATTAAATTGTATTTATGATGTTTTAACCCATGCTTTATTAATTTGTATTTATATTGTTTTAACCCATGCTTTATTAAATTGTATTTATGTTGTTTTATCCTATGCTTTATTAAATTGTATTTATGTTGTTTTATCCTATGTTTTATTAAATTGTATTTATGTTGTTTTATCCTATGCTTTATTAAATTGTATTTATGTTGTTTAGTCCTATGCTTTATTAAATTGTATTTATGTTGTTTTAACCCATGCTTCATTTAATTATATTTATGTTGTTTTATCCTATGTTTTATTAAATTGTATTTATGTTGTTTTATCCTATGCTTTATTAAATTTATTTATATTGTTTTATCGTATGCTTTATTAAATTGTATTTATGTTGTTTTAGACTATGCTTTATTAAATTGTGTTTATGTTGTTTTATCCTATGCTTTTTTAAATTGTATTTATGTTGTTTTAACCCATGCTTTATTAAATTGTATTTATGTTGTTTTATCCTATGCTTTATTAAATTGTATTTATGTTGTTTTAACCCATGCTTCATTGAATTATATTTATGTTGTTATCTTATGCTTTATTAAATTGTATTTATGTTGTTTTTTCCTATGATTTATTAAATTGTATTTATGATGTTTTAACCCATGCTTTGTTAAATTGTATTTATATTGTTTTAACCCATGCTTTATTAAATTGTATTTATGTTGTTTTATCCTATGCTTTATTAAATTGTGTTTATGTTGTTTTATCCTATGTTTTATTAAATTGTATTTATGTTGTTTTATCCTATGCTTTATTAAATTGTATTTATGTTGTTTTAACCCATGCTTTATTAAATTGTATTTATGTTGTTTTATCCTATGCTTTATTAAATTGTGTTTATGTTGTTTTATCCTATGCTTTATTAAACTGCATTTATGTTGTTTTATCCCATACTTTATTAAATTGTATTTATGTTGTTTTATCCTATGCTTTATTAAATTGTATTTATGTTGTTTTATCCTATGCTTTATTAAATTGTATTTATGTTGTTTTATCCTATGTTTTATTAAATTGTATTTATGTTGTTTTATCCTATGCTTTATTAAATTGTATTTATGTTGTTTTATCCTATGCTTTATTAAATTGTATTTATGTTGTTTTAACCCATGCTTTATTAAATTGCATTTATGTTGTTTTATCTTATGCTTTATTAAATTGTATTTATGTTGTTTTATCCTATGCTTTATTAAATTGTATTTATGTTGTTTTATCCTGTTTTATTAAATTGTATTTATGTTGTTTTATCCTTTGCTTTATTAAATTGTATTTATGTTGTTTTATCCTATGCTTTATTAAATTGTATTTATGTTGTTTTATCCTATGCTTTATTAAATTGTGTTTACGTTGTTTTATCCTATGCTTTATTAAATTGTATTTATGTTGTTTTATCCTATGTTTTATTAAATTGTATTTATGTTGTTTTATCCTATGCTTTATTAAATTGTATTTATGTTGTTTTATCGTATGCTTTATTAAATTGTATTTATGTTGTTTTGTCCTATGCTTTATTAAATTATATTTTTGTTGTTTTACCCCATGCTTCATTGAATTATATTTATGTTGTTATCTTATGCTTTATTAAATTGTATCTATGTTGTTTTTTCCTATGCTTTATTAAATTGTATTTATGATGTTTTAACCCATGCTTTATTAATTTGTATTTATATTGTTTTAACCCATGCTTTATTAAATTGTATTTATGTTGTTTTATCCTATGCTTTATTAAATTGTATTTATGTTGTTTTATCCTATGTTTTATTAAATTGTATTTATGTTGTTTTATCCTATGCTTTATTAAATTGTATTTATGTTGTTTAGTCCTATGCTTTATTAAATTGTATTTATGTTGTTTTAACCCATGCTTCATTTAATTATATTTATGTTGTTTTATCCTATGTTTTATTAAATTGTATTTATGTTGTTTTATCCTATGCTTTATTAAATTTATTTATATTGTTTTATCGTATGCTTTATTAAATTGTATTTATGTTGTTTTAGACTATGCTTTATTAAATTGTGTTTATGTTGTTTTATCCTATGCTTTTTTAAATTGTATTTATGTTGTTTTAACCCATGCTTTATTAAATTGTATTTATGTTGTTTTATCCTATGCTTTATTAAATTGTATTTATGTTGTTTTGTCCTATGCTTTATTAAATTGTATTTATGTTGTTTTAACCCATGCTTCATTGAATTATATTTATGTTGTTATCTTATGCTTTATTAAATTGTATTTATGTTGTTTTTTCCTATGCTTTATTAAATTGTATTTATGATGTTTTAACCCATGCTTTGTTAAATTTTATTTATATTGTTTTAACCCATGCTTTATTAAATTGTATTTATGTTGTTTTATCCTATGCTTTATTAAATTGTGTTTATGTTGTTTTATCCTATGCTTTAATAAATTGTATTTATGTTGTTTTATCCTATGCTTTATTAAATTGTATTTATGTTGTTTTAACCCATGCTTTATTAAATTGTATTTATGTTGTTTTATCCTATGCTTTATTAAATTGTGTTTATGTTGTTTTATCCTATGCTTTATTAAACTGCATTTATGTTGTTTTATCCTATACTTTATTAAATTGTATTTATGTTGTTTTATCCTATGCTTTATTAAATTGTATTTATGTTGTTTTATCCTATGCTTTATTAAATTGTATTTATGTTGTTTTATCCTATGTTTTATTAAATTGTATTTATGTTGTTTTATCCTATGCTTTATTAAATTGTATTTATGTTGTTTTATCCTATGCTTTATTAAATTGTATTTATGTTGTTTTATCCTATGCTTTATTAAATTGTATTTATGTTGTTTTAACCCATGCTTTATTAAATTGCATTTATGTTGTTTTATCTTATGCTTTATTAAATTGTATTTATGTTGTTTTATCCTATGCTTTATTAAATTGTATTTATGTTGTTTTACCCTATGTTTTATTAAATTGTATTTATG
Source organism: Phyllobates terribilis (assembly GCF_046119375.1). Lineage (NCBI taxonomy): Eukaryota > Metazoa > Chordata > Amphibia > Anura > Dendrobatidae > Phyllobates > Phyllobates terribilis. The sequence goes on along the minus strand of NW_027363206.1, from coordinate 1,325,541 downwards.
TTGTTTTATCCTATGCTTTATTAAATTGTATTTATGTTGTTTTATCCTATGCTTTATTAAATTGTATTTATGTTGTTTTATCCTATGCTTTATTAAATTGTGCTTATGTTGTTTTATCCTATGCTTTATTAAATTGTATTTATGTTGTTTTATCCTATGTTTTATTAAATTGTATTTATGTTGTTTTATCCTATGCTTTATTAAATTGTATTTATGTTGTTTTATCGTATGCTTTATTAAATTGTATTTATGTTGTTTTGTCCTATGCTTTATTAAATTATATTTATGTTGTTTTAACCCATGCTTCATTGAATTATATTTATGTTGTTATCTTATGCTTTATTAAATTGTATCTATGTTGCTTTATCCTATGCTTTATTAAATTGTATTTATGTTGTTTTAACCCATGCTTTATTAAATTGTATTTATATTGTTTTAACCCATGCTTTATTAAATTGTATTTATGTTGTTTTATCCTATGCTTTATTAAATTGTGTTTATGTTGTTTTATCCTATGCTTTATTAAATTGTATTCATGTTGTTTTATGCTATGCTTTATTAAATTGTATTTATGTTGTTTTAACCCATGCTTTATTAAATTGTATTTATGTTGTTTTATCCTATGCTTTATTAAATTGTGTTTATGTTGTTTTATCCTATGCTTTTTTAAATTGTATGTATGTTGTTTTATCCTTTGCTTTATTAAATTGTATTTATGTTGTTTTATCCTATGCTTTATTAAATTGTATTTATGTTGTTTTATCCTATGCTTTATTAAATTGTGTTTACGTTGTTTTATCCTATGCTTTATTAAATTGTATTTATGTTGTTTTATCCTATGTTTTATTAAATTGTATTTATGTTGTTTTATCCTATGCTTTATTAAATTGTATTTATGTTGTTTTATCGTATGCTTTATTAAATTGTATTTATGTTGTTTTGTCCTATGCTTTATTAAATTATATTTTTGTTGTTTTACCCCATGCTTCATTGAATTATATTTATGTTGTTATCTTATGCTTTATTAAATTGTATCTATGTTGTTTTTTCCTATGCTTTATTAAATTGTATTTATGATGTTTTAACCCATGCTTTATTAATTTGTATTTATATTGTTTTAACCCATGCTTTATTAAATTGTATTTATGTTGTTTTATCCTATGCTTTATTAAATTGTATTTATGTAGTTTTATCCTATGTTTTATTAAATTGTATTTATGTTGTTTTATCCTATGCTTTATTAAATTGTATTTATGTTGTTTTATCGTATGCTTTATTAAATTGTATTTATGTTGTTTTATCGTATGCTTTATTAAATTGTGTTTATGTTGTTTTATCCTATGCTTTATTAAATTGTATTTATGTTGTTTTAACCCATGCTTTATTAAATTGTATTTATGTTGTTTTATCCTATGCTTTATTAAATTGTATTTATGTTGTTTAGTCCTATGCTTTATTAAATTGTATTTATGTTGTTTTAACCCATGCTTCATTTAATTATATTTATGTTGTTTTATCCTATGTTTTATTAAATTGTATTTATGTTGTTTTATCCTATGCTTTATTAAATTTATTTATATTGTTTTATCGTATGCTTTATTAAATTGTATTTATGTTGTTTTAGACTATGCTTTATTAAATTGTGTTTATGTTGTTTTATCCTATGCTTTTTTAAATTGTATTTATGTTGTTTTAACCCATGCTTTATTAAATTGTATTTATGTTGTTTTATCCTATGCTTTATTAAATTGTATTTATGTTGTTTTGTCCTATGCTTTATTAAATTGTATTTATGTTGTTTTAACCCATGCTTCATTGAATTATATTTATGTTGTTATCTTATGCTTTATTAAATTGTATTTATGTTGTTTTTTCCTATGCTTTATTAAATTGTATTTATGATGTTTTAACCCATGCTTTGTTAAATTTTATTTATATTGTTTTAACCCATGCTTTATTAAATTGTATTTATGTTGTTTTATCCTATGCTTTATTAAATTGTGTTTATGTTGTTTTATCCTATGCTTTAATAAATTGTATTTATGTTGTTTTATCCTATGCTTTATTAAATTGTATTTATGTTGTTTTAACCCATGCTTTATTAAATTGTATTTATGTTGTTTTATCCTATGCTTTATTAAATTGTGTTTATGTTGTTTTATCCTATGCTTTATTAAACTGCATTTATGTTGTTTTATCCTATACTTTATTAAATTGTATTTATGTTGTTTTATCCTATGCTTTATTAAATTGTATTTATGTTGTTTTATCCTATGCTTTATTAAATTGTATTTATGTTGTTTTATCCTATGTTTTATTAAATTGTATTTATGTTGTTTTATCCTATGCTTTATTAAATTGTATTTATGTTGTTTTATCCTATGCTTTATTAAATTGTATTTATGTTGTTTTATCCTATGCTTTATTAAATTGTATTTATGTTGTTTTAACCCATGCTTTATTAAATTGCATTTATGTTGTTTTATCTTATGCTTTATTAAATTGTATTTATGTTGTTTTATCCTATGCTTTATTAAATTGTATTTATGTTGTTTTACCCTATGTTTTATTAAATTGTATTTATGTTGTTTTATCCTATGCTTTATTAAATTGTATTTATGTTGTTTTATCCTATGCTTTATTAAATTGTATTTATGTTGTTTTATCCTATGCTTTATTAAATTGTGCTTATGTTGTTTTATCCTATGCTTTATTAAATTGTATTTATGTTGTTTTATCCTATGTTTTATTAAATTGTATTTATGTTGTTTTATCCTATGCTTTATTAAATTGTATTTATGTTGTTTTATCGTATGCTTTATTAAATTGTATTTATGTTGTTTTGTCCTATGCTTTATTAAATTATATTTATGTTGTTTTAACCCATGCTTCATTGAATTATATTTATGTTGTTATCTTATGCTTTATTAAATTGTATCTATGTTGCTTTATCCTATGCTTTATTAAATTGTATTTATGTTGTTTTAACCCATGCTTTATTAAATTGTATTTATATTGTTTTAACCCATGCTTTATTAAATTGTATTTATGTTGTTTTATCCTATGCTTTATTAAATTGTGTTTATGTTGTTTTATCCTATGCTTTATTAAATTGTATTCATGTTGTTTTATGCTATGCTTTATTAAATTGTATTTATGTTGTTTTAACCCATGCTTTATTAAATTGTATTTATGTTGTTTTATCCTATGCTTTATTAAATTGTGTTTATGTTGTTTTATCCTATGCTTTTTTAAATTGTATTTATGTTGTTTTATCCTATGCTTTATTAAATTGTATTTATGTTGTTTTATTGTATGCTTTATTAAACTGCATTTATGTTGTTTTATCCTATGCTTTATTAAATTGTATTTATGTTGTTTTATTCTATGATTTATTAAATTGTATTTATGTTGTTTTATCCTATGCTTTATTAAATTGTATTTATGTTGTTTTATCGTATGCTTTATTAAATTGTATTTATGTTGTTTTATCCTATGCTTTATTAAATTGTATTTATGTTGTTTCATCGTATGCTTTATTAAATTGTGTTTATGTTGTTTTATCCTATGCTTTATTAAACTGCATTTATGTTGTTTTATCCTATACTTTATTAAATTGCATTTATGTTGTTTTATCCTATGCTTTATTAAATTGTATTTATGTTGTTTTATCCTATGCTTTATTAAATTGTATTAATGTTGTTTTATCGTATGCTTTATTAAATTGTATTTATGTTGTTTTATCCTATGCTTTAATAAATTGTATTTATGTTGTTTTATCCTATGCTTTATTAAATTGTATTTATGTTGTTTTAACCCATGCTTTATTAAATTGCATTTATGTTGTTTTATCTTATGCTTTATTAAATTGTATTTATGTTGTTTTATCCTATGCTTTATTAAATTGTATTTATGTTGTTTTATGCTATGTTTTATTAAATTGTATTTATGTTGTTTTATCCTATGCTTTATTAAATTGTATTTATGTTGTTTTATCCTATACTTTATTAAATTGTATTTATGTTGTTTTATCCTATGCTTTATTAAATTGTATTTATGTTGTTTTATCCTATGCTTTATTAAATTGTATTTATGTTGTTTTATCCTATGTTTTATTAAATTGTATTTATGTTGTTTTATCCTATGCTTTATTAAATTGTATTTATGTTGTTTTATCCTATGCTTTATTAAATTGTATTTATGTTGTTTCATCGTATTCTTTATTAAATTGTGTTTATGTTGTTTTATCCTATGCTTTATTAAACTGCATTTATGTTGTTTTATCCTATACTTTATTAAATTGCATTTATGTTGTTTTATCCTATGCTTTATTAAATTGTATTTATGTTGTTTTATCCTATGCTTTATTAAATTGTATTTATGTTGTTTTATCGTATGCTTTATTAAATTGTATTTATGTTGTTTTATCCTATGCTTTAATAAATTGTATTTATGTTGTTTTATCCTATGCTTTATTAAATTGTATTTATGTTGTTTTAACCCATGCTTTATTAAATTGCATTTATGTTGTTTTATCTTATGCTTTATTAAATTGTATTTATGTTGTTTTATCCTATGCTTTATTAAATTGTATTTATGTTGTTTTATGCTATGTTTTATTAAATTGTATTTATGTTGTTTTATCCTATGCTTTATTAAATTGTATTTATGTTGTTTTATCGTATGATTTATTAAATTGTATTTATGTTGTTTTAACCCATGCTTCATTGAATTATATTTATGTTGTTATCTTATGCTTTATTAAATTGTATCTATGTTGTTTTTTCCTATGCTTTATTAAATTGTATTCATGATGTTTTAACCCATGCTTTATTAATTTGTATTTATATTGTTTTAACCCATGCTTTATTAAATTGTATTTATGTTGTTTTATCCTATGCTTTATTAAATTGTATTTATGTTGTTTTATCCTATGTTTTATTAAATTGTATTTATGTTGTTTTATCCTATGCTTTATTAAATTGTATTTATGTTGTTTTATCGTATGCTTTATTAAATTGTATTTATGTTGTTTTATCGTATGCTTTATTAAATTGTGTTTATGTTGTTTTATCCTATGCTTTATTAAATTGTATTTATGTTGTTTTAACCCATGCTTTATTAAATTGTATTTATGTTGTTTTATCCTATGCTTTATTAAATTGTATTTATGTTGTTTAGTCCTATGCTTTATTAAATTGTATTTATGTTGTTTTAACCCATGCTTCATTAAATTATATTTATGTTGTTTTATCCTATGTTTTATTAAATTGTATTTATGTTGTTTTATCCTATGCTTTATTAAATTTATTTATGTTGTTTTATCATATGCTTTATTAAATTGTATTTATGTTGTTTTAGACTATGCTTTATTAAATTGTGTTTATGTTGTTTTATCCTATGCTTTTTTAAATTGTATTTATGTTGTTTTAACCCATGCTTTATTAAATTGTATTTATGTTGTTTTATCCTATGCTTTATTAAATTGTATTTATGTTGTTTTGTCCTATGCTTTATTAAATTGTGTTTATGTTGTTTTATCCTATGCTTTATTAAATTGTATTTATGTTGTTTTATCCTATGCTTTATTAAATTGTATTTATGTTGTTTTAACCCATGCTTTATTAAATTGTATTTATGTTGTTTTATCCTATGCTTTATTAAATTGTGTTTATGTTGTTTTATCCTATGCTTTACTGCATTTATGTTGTTTTATCCTATACTTTATTAAATTGTATTTATGTTGTTTTATCCTATGCTTTATTAAATTGTATTTATGTTGTTTTATCCTATGCTTTATTAAATTGTATTTATGTTGTTTTATCCTATGTTTTATTAAATTGTATTTATGTTGTTTTATCCTATGCTTTATTAAATTGTATTTATGTTGTTTTATCCTATGCTTTATTAAATTGTATTTATGTTGTTTTATCCTATGCTTTATTAAATTGTACTTATGTTGTTTTAACCCATGCTTTATTAAATTGCATTTATGTTGTTTTATCTTATGCTTTATTAAATTTTATTTATGTTGTTTTATCCTATGCTTTATTAAATTGTATTTATGTTGTTTTATCCTATGTTTTATTAAATTGTATTTATGTTGTTTTATCCTATGCTTTATTAAATTGTATTTATGTTGTTTTATCCTATGCTTTATTAAATTGTATTTATGTTGTTTTATCCTATGCTTTATTAAATTGTGTTTATGTTGTTTTATCCTACGCTTTATTAAATTGTATTTATGTTGTTTTATCCTATGTTTTATTAAATTGTATTTATGTTGTTTTATCCTATGCTTTATTAAATTGTATTTATGTTGTTTTATCGTATGCTTTATTAAATTGTATTTATGTTGTTTTGTCCTATGCTTTATTAAATTATATTTATGTTGTTTTAACCCATGCTTCATTGAATTATATTTATGTTGTTATCTTATGCTTTATTAAATTGTATCTATGTTGTTTTATCCTATGCTTTATTAAATTGTATTTATGATGTTTTAACCCATGCTTTATTAAATTGTATTCATATTGTTTTAACCCATGCTTTATTAAATTGTATTTATGTTGTTTTATCCTATGCTTTATTAAATTGTGTTTATGTTGTTTTATCCTATGCTTTATTAAATTGTATTCATGTTGTTTTATGCTATGCTTTATTAAATTGTATTTATGTTGTTTTAACCCATGCTTTATTAAATTGTATTTATGTTGTTTTATCCTATGCTTTATTAAATTGTGTTTATGTTGTTTTATCCTATGCTTTTTTAAATTGTATTTATGTTGTTTTATCCTATGCTTTATTAAATTGTATTTATGTTGTTTTATTGTATGCTTTATTAAACTGCATTTATGTTGTTTTATCCTATGCTTTATTAAATTGTATTTATGTTGTTTTATTCTATGATTTATTAAATTGTATTTATGTTGTTTTATCCTATGCTTTATTAAATTGTATTTATGTTGTTTTATCGTATGCTTTATTAAATTGTATTTATGTTGTTTTATCCTATGCTTTATTAAATTGTATTTATGTTGTTTCATCCTATGCTTTATTAAATTGTGTTTATGTTGTTTTATCCTATGCTTTATTAAACTGCATTTATGTTGTTTTATCCTATACTTTATTAAATTGCATTTATGTTGTTTTATCCTATGCTTTATTAAATTGGATTTATGTTGTTTTATCCTATGCTTTATTAAATTGTATTTATGTTGTTTTATCGTATGCTTTATTAAATTGTATTTATGTTGTTTTATCCTATGCTTTAATAAATTGTATTTATGTTGTTTTATCCTATGCTTTATTAAATTGTATTTATGTTGTTTTAACCCATGCTTTATTAAATTGCATTTATGTTGTTTTATCTTATGCTTTATTAAATTGTATTTATGTTGTTTTATCCTATGCTTTATTAAATTGTATTTATGTTGTTTTATCCTATGCTTTATTAAATTGTATTTATGTTGTTTAGTCCTATGCTTTATTAAATTGTATTTATGTTGTTTTAACCCATGCTTCATTTAATTATATTTATGTTGTTTTATCCTATGTTTTATTAAATTGTATTTATGTTGTTTTATCCTATGCTTTATTAAATTTATTTATATTGTTTTATCGTATGCTTTATTAAATTGTATTTATGTTGTTTTAGACTATGCTTTATTAAATTGTGTTTATGTTGTTTTATCCTATGCTTTTTTAAATTGTATTTATGTTGTTTTAACCCATGCTTTATTAAATTGTATTTATGTTGTTTTATCCTATGCTTTATTAAATTGTATTTATGTTGTTTTGTCCTATGCTTTATTAAATTGTATTTATGTTGTTTTAACCCATGCTTCATTGAATTATATTTATGTTGTTATCTTATGCTTTATTAAATTGTATTTATGTTGTTTTTTCCTATGCTTTATTAAATTGTATTTATGATGTTTTAACCCATGCTTTGTTAAATTTTATTTATATTGTTTTAACCCATGCTTTATTAAATTGTATTTATGTTGTTTTATCCTATGCTTTATTAAATTGTGTTTATGTTGTTTTATCCTATGCTTTAATAAATTGTATTTATGTTGTTTTATCCTATGCTTTATTAAATTGTATTTATGTTGTTTTAACCCATGCTTTATTAAATTGTATTTATGTTGTTTTATCCTATGCTTTATTAAATTGTGTTTATGTTGTTTTATCCTATGCTTTATTAAACTGCATTTATGTTGTTTTATCCTATACTTTATTAAATTGTATTTATGTTGTTTTATCCTATGCTTTATTAAATTGTATTTATGTTGTTTTATCCTATGCTTTATTAAATTGTATTTATGTTGTTTTATCCTATGTTTTATTAAATTGTATTTATGTTGTTTTATCCTATGCTTTATTAAATTGTATTTATGTTGTTTTATCCTATGCTTTATTAAATTGTATTTATGTTGTTTTATCCTATGCTTTATTAAATTGTATTTATGTTGTTTTAACCCATGCTTTATTAAATTGCATTTATGTTGTTTTATCTTATGCTTTATTAAATTGTATTTATGTTGTTTTATCCTATGCTTTATTAAATTGTATTTATGTTGTTTTACCCTATGTTTTATTAAATTGTATTTATGTTGTTTTATCCTATGCTTTTTTAAATTGTATTTATGTTGTTTTATCCTATGCTTTATTAAATTGTATTTATGTTGTTTTATCCTATGCTTTATTAAATTGTGCTTATGTTGTTTTATCCTATGCTTTATTAAATTGTATTTATGTTGTTTTATCCTATGTTTTATTAAATTGTATTTATGTTGTTTTATCCTATGCTTTATTAAATTGTATTTATGTTGTTTTATCGTATGCTTTATTAAATTGTATTTATGTTGTTTTGTCCTATGCTTTATTAAATTATATTTATGTTGTTTTAACCCATGCTTCATTGAATTATATTTATGTTGTTATCTTATGCTTTATTAAATTGTATCTATGTTGCTTTATCCTATGCTTTATTAAATTGTATTTATGTTGTTTTAACCCATGCTTTATTAAATTGTATTTATATTGTTTTAACCCATGCTTTATTAAATTGTATTTATGTTGTTTTATCCTATGCTTTATTAAATTGTGTTTATGTTGTTTTATCCTATGCTTTATTAAATTGTATTCATGTTGTTTTATGCTATGCTTTATTAAATTGTATTTATGTTGTTTTAACCCATGCTTTATTAAATTGTATTTATGTTGTTTTATCCTATGCTTTATTAAATTGTGTTTATGTTGTTTTATCCTATGCTTTTTTAAATTGTATGTATGTTGTTTTATCCTTTGCTTTATTAAATTGTATTTATGTTGTTTTATCCTATGCTTTATTAAATTGTATTTATGTTGTTTTATCCTATGCTTTATTAAATTGTGTTTACGTTGTTTTATCCTATGCTTTATTAAATTGTATTTATGTTGTTTTATCCTATGTTTTATTAAATTGTATTTATGTTGTTTTATCCTATGCTTTATTAAATTGTATTTATGTTGTTTTATCGTATGCTTTATTAAATTGTATTTATGTTGTTTTGTCCTATGCTTTATTAAATTATATTTTTGTTGTTTTACCCCATGCTTCATTGAATTATATTTATGTTGTTATCTTATGCTTTATTAAATTGTATCTATGTTGTTTTTTCCTATGCTTTATTAAATTGTATTTATGATGTTTTAACCCATGCTTTATTAATTTGTATTTATATTGTTTTAACCCATGCTTTATTAAATTGTATTTATGTTGTTTTATCCTATGCTTTATTAAATTGTATTTATGTAGTTTTATCCTATGTTTTATTAAATTGTATTTATGTTGTTTTATCCTATGCTTTATTAAATTGTATTTATGTTGTTTTATCGTATGCTTTATTAAATTGTATTTATGTTGTTTTATCGTATGCTTTATTAAATTGTGTTTATGTTGTTTTATCCTATGCTTTATTAAATTGTATTTATGTTGTTTTAACCCATGCTTTATTAAATTGTATTTATGTTGTTTTATCCTATGCTTTATTAAATTGTATTTATGTTGTTTAGTCCTATGCTTTATTAAATTGTATTTATGTTGTTTTAACCCATGCTTCATTTAATTATATTTATGTTGTTTTATCCTATGTTTTATTAAATTGTATTTATGTTGTTTTATCCTATGCTTTATTAAATTTATTTATATTGTTTTATCGTATGCTTTATTAAATTGTATTTATGTTGTTTTAGACTATGCTTTATTAAATTGTGTTTATGTTGTTTTATCCTATGCTTTTTTAAATTGTATTTATGTTGTTTTAACCCATGCTTTATTAAATTGTATTTATGTTGTTTTATCCTATGCTTTATTAAATTGTATTTATGTTGTTTTGTCCTATGCTTTATTAAATTGTATTTATGTTGTTTTAACCCATGCTTCATTGAATTATATTTATGTTGTTATCTTATGCTTTATTAAATTGTATTTATGTTGTTTTTTCCTATGCTTTATTAAATTGTATTTATGATGTTTTAACCCATGCTTTGTTAAATTTTATTTATATTGTTTTAACCCATGCTTTATTAAATTGTATTTATGTTGTTTTATCCTATGCTTTATTAAATTGTGTTTATGTTGTTTTATCCTATGCTTTAATAAATTGTATTTATGTTGTTTTATCCTATGCTTTATTAAATTGTATTTATGTTGTTTTAACCCATGCTTTATTAAATTGTATTTATGTTGTTTTATCCTATGCTTTATTAAATTGTGTTTATGTTGTTTTATCCTATGCTTTATTAAACTGCATTTATGTTGTTTTATCCTATACTTTATTAAATTGTATTTATGTTGTTTTATCCTATGCTTTATTAAATTGTATTTATGTTGTTTTATCCTATGCTTTATTAAATTGTATTTATGTTGTTTTATCCTATGTTTTATTAAATTGTATTTATGTTGTTTTATCCTATGCTTTATTAAATTGTATTTATGTTGTTTTATCCTATGCTTTATTAAATTGTATTTATGTTGTTTTATCCTATGCTTTATTAAATTGTATTTATGTTGTTTTAACCCATGCTTTATTAAATTGCATTTATGTTGTTTTATCTTATGCTTTATTAAATTGTATTTATGTTGTTTTATCCTATGCTTTATTAAATTGTATTTATGTTGTTTTACCCTATGTTTTATTAAATTGTATTTATGTTGTTTTATCCTATGCTTTATTAAATTGTATTTATGTTGTTTTATCCTATGCTTTATTAAATTGTATTTATGTTGTTTTATCCTATGCTTTATTAAATTGTGCTTATGTTGTTTTATCCTATGCTTTATTAAATTGTATTTATGTTGTTTTATCCTATGTTTTATTAAATTGTATTTATGTTGTTTTATCCTATGCTTTATTAAATTGTATTTATGTTGTTTTATCGTATGCTTTATTAAATTGTATTTATGTTGTTTTGTCCTATGCTTTATTAAATTATATTTATGTTGTTTTAACCCATGCTTCATTGAATTATATTTATGTTGTTATCTTATGCTTTATTAAATTGTATCTATGTTGCTTTATCCTATGCTTTATTAAATTGTATTTATGTTGTTTTAACCCATGCTTTATTAAATTGTATTTATATTGTTTTAACCCATGCTTTATTAAATTGTATTTATGTTGTTTTATCCTATGCTTTATTAAATTGTGTTTATGTTGTTTTATCCTATGCTTTATTAAATTGTATTCATGTTGTTTTATGCTATGCTTTATTAAATTGTATTTATGTTGTTTTAACCCATGCTTTATTAAATTGTATTTATGTTGTTTTATCCTATGCTTTATTAAATTGTGTTTATGTTGTTTTATCCTATGCTTTTTTAAATTGTATTTATGTTGTTTTATCCTATGCTTTATTAAATTGTATTTATGTTGTTTTATTGTATGCTTTATTAAACTGCATTTATGTTGTTTTATCCTATGCTTTATTAAATTGTATTTATGTTGTTTTATTCTATGATTTATTAAATTGTATTTATGTTGTTTTATCCTATGCTTTATTAAATTGTATTTATGTTGTTTTATCGTATGCTTTATTAAATTGTATTTATGTTGTTTTATCCTATGCTTTATTAAATTGTATTTATGTTGTTTCATCGTATGCTTTATTAAATTGTGTTTATGTTGTTTTATCCTATGCTTTATTAAACTGCATTTATGTTGTTTTATCCTATACTTTATTAAATTGCATTTATGTTGTTTTATCCTATGCTTTATTAAAATGTATTTATGTTGTTTTATCCTATGCTTTATTAAATTGTATTAATGTTGTTTTATCGTATGCTTTATTAAATTGTATTTATGTTGTTTTATCCTATGCTTTAATAAATTGTATTTATGTTGTTTTATCCTATGCTTTATTAAATTGTATTTATGTTGTTTTAACCCATGCTTTATTAAATTGCATTTATGTTGTTTTATCTTATGCTTTATTAAATTGTATTTATGTTGTTTTATCCTATGCTTTATTAAATTGTATTTATGTTGTTTTATGCTATGTTTTATTAAATTTTATTTATGTTGTTTTATCCTATGCTTTATTAAATTGTATTTATGTTGTTTTATCCTATGTTTTATTAAATTGTATTTATGTTGTTTTATCCTATGCTTTATTAAATTGTATTTATGTTGTTTTATCCTATGCTTTATTAAATTGTATTTATGTTGTTTTATCCTATGCTTTATTAAATTGTATTTATGTTGTTTTATCCTACGCTTTATTAAATTGTATTTATGTTGTTTTATCCTATGTTTTATTAAATTGTATTTATGTTGTTTTATCCTATGCTTTATTAAATTGTATTTATGTTGTTTTATCGTATGCTTTATTAAATTGTATTTATGTTGTTTTGTCCTATGCTTTATTAAATTATATTTATGTTGTTTTAACCCATGCTTCATTGAATTATATTTATGTTGTTATCTTATGCTTTATTAAATTGTATCTATGTTGTTTTATCCTATGCTTTATTAAATTGTATTTATGATGTTTTAACCCATGCTTTATTAAATTGTATTCATATTGTTTTAACCCATGCTTTATTAAATTGTATTTATGTTGTTTTATCCTATGCTTTATTAAATTGTGTTTATGTTGTTTTATCCTATGCTTTATTAAATTGTATTCATGTTGTTTTATGCTATGCTTTATTAAATTGTATTTATGTTGTTTTAACCCATGCTTTATTAAATTGTATTTATGTTGTTTTATCCTATGCTTTATTAAATTGTGTTTATGTTGTTTTATCCTATGCTTTTTTAAATTGTATTTATGTTGTTTTATCCTATGCTTTATTAAATTGTATTTATGTTGTTTTATTGTATGCTTTATTAAACTGCATTTATGTTGTTTTATCCTATGCTTTATTAAATTGTATTTATGTTGTTTTATTCTATGATTTATTAAATTGTATTTATGTTGTTTTATCCTATGCTTTATTAAATTGTATTTATGTTGTTTTATCGTATGCTTTATTAAATTGTATTTATGTTGTTTTATCCTATGCTTTATTAAATTGTATTTATGTTGTTTCATCCTATGCTTTATTAAATTGTGTTTATGTTGTTTTATCCTATGCTTTATTAAACTGCATTTATGTTGTTTTATCCTATACTTTATTAAATTGCATTTATGTTGTTTTATCCTATGCTTTATTAAATTGGATTTATGTTGTTTTATCCTATGCTTTATTAAATTGTATTTATGTTGTTTTATCGTATGCTTTATTAAATTGTATTTATGTTGTTTTATCCTATGCTTTAATAAATTGTATTTATGTTGTTTTATCCTATGCTTTATTAAATTGTATTTATGTTGTTTTAACCCATGCTTTATTAAATTGCATTTATGTTGTTTTATCTTATGCTTTATTAAATTGTATTTATGTTGTTTTATCCTATGCTTTATTAAATTGTATTTATGTTGTTTTATCCTATGCTTTATTAAATTGTATTTATGTTGTTTAGTCCTATGCTTTATTAAATTGTATTTATGTTGTTTTAACCCATGCTTCATTTAATTATATTTATGTTGTTTTATCCTATGTTTTATTAAATTGTATTTATGTTGTTTTATCCTATGCTTTATTAAATTTATTTATATTGTTTTATCGTATGCTTTATTAAATTGTATTTATGTTGTTTTAGACTATGCTTTATTAAATTGTGTTTATGTTGTTTTATCCTATGCTTTTTTAAATTGTATTTATGTTGTTTTAACCCATGCTTTATTAAATTGTATTTATGTTGTTTTATCCTATGCTTTATTAAATTGTATTTATGTTGTTTTGTCCTATGCTTTATTAAATTGTATTTATGTTGTTTTAACCCATGCTTCATTGAATTATATTTATGTTGTTATCTTATGCTTTATTAAATTGTATTTATGTTGTTTTTTCCTATGCTTTATTAAATTGTATTTATGATGTTTTAACCCATGCTTTGTTAAATTTTATTTATATTGTTTTAACCCATGCTTTATTAAATTGTATTTATGTTGTTTTATCCTATGCTTTATTAAATTGTGTTTATGTTGTTTTATCCTATGCTTTAATAAATTGTATTTATGTTGTTTTATCCTATGCTTTATTAAATTGTATTTATGTTGTTTTAACCCATGCTTTATTAAATTGTATTTATGTTGTTTTATCCTATGCTTTATTAAATTGTGTTTATGTTGTTTTATCCTATGCTTTATTAAACTGCATTTATGTTGTTTTATCCTATACTTTATTAAATTGTATTTATGTTGTTTTATCCTATGCTTTATTAAATTGTATTTATGTTGTTTTATCCTATGCTTTATTAAATTGTATTTATGTTGTTTTATCCTATGTTTTATTAAATTGTATTTATGTTGTTTTATCCTATGCTTTATTAAATTGTATTTATGTTGTTTTATCCTATGCTTTATTAAATTGTATTTATGTTGTTTTATCCTATGCTTTATTAAATTGTATTTATGTTGTTTTAACCCATGCTTTATTAAATTGCATTTATGTTGTTTTATCTTATGCTTTATTAAATTGTATTTATGTTGTTTTATCCTATGCTTTATTAAATTGTATTTATGTTGTTTTACCCTATGTTTTATTAAATTGTATTTATGTTGTTTTATCCTATGCTTTTTTAAATTGTATTTATGTTGTTTTATCCTATGCTTTATTAAATTGTATTTATGTTGTTTTATCCTATGCTTTATTAAATTGTGCTTATGTTGTTTTATCCTATGCTTTATTAAATTGTATTTATGTTGTTTTATCCTATGTTTTATTAAATTGTATTTATGTTGTTTTATCCTATGCTTTATTAAATTGTATTTATGTTGTTTTATCGTATGCTTTATTAAATTGTATTTATGTTGTTTTGTCCTATGCTTTATTAAATTATATTTATGTTGTTTTAACCCATGCTTCATTGAATTATATTTATGTTGTTATCTTATGCTTTATTAAATTGTATCTATGTTGCTTTATCCTATGCTTTATTAAATTGTATTTATGTTGTTTTAACCCATGCTTTATTAAATTGTATTTATATTGTTTTAACCCATGCTTTATTAAATTGTATTTATGTTGTTTTATCCTATGCTTTATTAAATTGTGTTTATGTTGTTTTATCCTATGCTTTATTAAATTGTATTCATGTTGTTTTATGCTATGCTTTATTAAATTGTATTTATGTTGTTTTAACCCATGCTTTATTAAATTGTATTTATGTTGTTTTATCCTATGCTTTATTAAATTGTGTTTATGTTGTTTTATCCTATGCTTTTTTAAATTGTATGTATGTTGTTTTATCCTTTGCTTTATTAAATTGTATTTATGTTGTTTTATCCTATGCTTTATTAAATTGTATTTATGTTGTTTTATCCTATGCTTTATTAAATTGTGTTTACGTTGTTTTATCCTATGCTTTATTAAATTGTATTTATGTTGTTTTATCCTATGTTTTATTAAATTGTATTTATGTTGTTTTATCCTATGCTTTATTAAATTGTATTTATGTTGTTTTATCGTATGCTTTATTAAATTGTATTTATGTTGTTTTGTCCTATGCTTTATTAAATTATATTTTTGTTGTTTTACCCCATGCTTCATTGAATTATATTTATGTTGTTATCTTATGCTTTATTAAATTGTATCTATGTTGTTTTTTCCTATGCTTTATTAAATTGTATTTATGATGTTTTAACCCATGCTTTATTAATTTGTATTTATATTGTTTTAACCCATGCTTTATTAAATTGTATTTATGTTGTTTTATCCTATGCTTTATTAAATTGTATTTATGTAGTTTTATCCTATGTTTTATTAAATTGTATTTATGTTGTTTTATCCTATGCTTTATTAAATTGTATTTATGTTGTTTTATCGTATGCTTTATTAAATTGTATTTATGTTGTTTTATCGTATGCTTTATTAAATTGTGTTTATGTTGTTTTATCCTATGCTTTATTAAATTGTATTTATGTTGTTTTAACCCATGCTTTATTAAATTGTATTTATGTTGTTTTATCCTATGCTTTATTAAATTGTATTTATGTTGTTTAGTCCTATGCTTTATTAAATTGTATTTATGTTGTTTTAACCCATGCTTCATTTAATTATATTTATGTTGTTTTATCCTATGTTTTATTAAATTGTATTTATGTTGTTTTATCCTATGCTTTATTAAATTTATTTATATTGTTTTATCGTATGCTTTATTAAATTGTATTTATGTTGTTTTAGACTATGCTTTATTAAATTGTGTTTATGTTGTTTTATCCTATGCTTTTTTAAATTGTATTTATGTTGTTTTAACCCATGCTTTATTAAATTGTATTTATGTTGTTTTATCCTATGCTTTATTAAATTGTATTTATGTTGTTTTGTCCTATGCTTTATTAAATTGTATTTATGTTGTTTTAACCCATGCTTCATTGAATTATATTTATGTTGTTATCTTATGCTTTATTAAATTGTATTTATGTTGTTTTTTCCTATGCTTTATTAAATTGTATTTATGATGTTTTAACCCATGCTTTGTTAAATTTTATTTATATTGTTTTAACCCATGCTTTATTAAATTGTATTTATGTTGTTTTATCCTATGCTTTATTAAATTGTGTTTATGTTGTTTTATCCTATGCTTTAATAAATTGTATTTATGTTGTTTTATCCTATGCTTTATTAAATTGTATTTATGTTGTTTTAACCCATGCTTTATTAAATTGTATTTATGTTGTTTTATCCTATGCTTTATTAAATTGTGTTTATGTTGTTTTATCCTATGCTTTATTAAACTGCATTTATGTTGTTTTATCCTATACTTTATTAAATTGTATTTATGTTGTTTTATCCTATGCTTTATTAAATTGTATTTATGTTGTTTTATCCTATGCTTTATTAAATTGTATTTATGTTGTTTTATCCTATGTTTTATTAAATTGTATTTATGTTGTTTTATCCTATGCTTTATTAAATTGTATTTATGTTGTTTTATCCTATGCTTTATTAAATTGTATTTATGTTGTTTTATCCTATGCTTTATTAAATTGTATTTATGTTGTTTTAACCCATGCTTTATTAAATTGCATTTATGTTGTTTTATCTTATGCTTTATTAAATTGTATTTATGTTGTTTTATCCTATGCTTTATTAAATTGTATTTATGTTGTTTTACCCTATGTTTTATTAAATTGTATTTATGTTGTTTTATCCTATGCTTTATTAAATTGTATTTATGTTGTTTTATCCTATGCTTTATTAAATTGTATTTATGTTGTTTTATCCTATGCTTTATTAAATTGTGCTTATGTTGTTTTATCCTATGCTTTATTAAATTGTATTTATGTTGTTTTATCCTATGTTTTATTAAATTGTATTTATGTTGTTTTATCCTATGCTTTATTAAATTGTATTTATGTTGTTTTATCGTATGCTTTATTAAATTGTATTTATGTTGTTTTGTCCTATGCTTTATTAAATTATATTTATGTTGTTTTAACCCATGCTTCATTGAATTATATTTATGTTGTTATCTTATGCTTTATTAAATTGTATCTATGTTGCTTTATCCTATGCTTTATTAAATTGTATTTATGTTGTTTTAACCCATGCTTTATTAAATTGTATTTATATTGTTTTAACCCATGCTTTATTAAATTGTATTTATGTTGTTTTATCCTATGCTTTATTAAATTGTGTTTATGTTGTTTTATCCTATGCTTTATTAAATTGTATTCATGTTGTTTTATGCTATGCTTTATTAAATTGTATTTATGTTGTTTTAACCCATGCTTTATTAAATTGTATTTATGTTGTTTTATCCTATGCTTTATTAAATTGTGTTTATGTTGTTTTATCCTATGCTTTTTTAAATTGTATTTATGTTGTTTTATCCTATGCTTTATTAAATTGTATTTATGTTGTTTTATTGTATGCTTTATTAAACTGCATTTATGTTGTTTTATCCTATGCTTTATTAAATTGTATTTATGTTGTTTTATTCTATGATTTATTAAATTGTATTTATGTTGTTTTATCCTATGCTTTATTAAATTGTATTTATGTTGTTTTATCGTATGCTTTATTAAATTGTATTTATGTTGTTTTATCCTATGCTTTATTAAATTGTATTTATGTTGTTTCATCGTATGCTTTATTAAATTGTGTTTATGTTGTTTTATCCTATGCTTTATTAAACTGCATTTATGTTGTTTTATCCTATACTTTATTAAATTGCATTTATGTTGTTTTATCCTATGCTTTATTAAAATGTATTTATGTTGTTTTATCCTATGCTTTATTAAATTGTATTAATGTTGTTTTATCGTATGCTTTATTAAATTGTATTTATGTTGTTTTATCCTATGCTTTAATAAATTGTATTTATGTTGTTTTATCCTATGCTTTATTAAATTGTATTTATGTTGTTTTAACCCATGCTTTATTAAATTGCATTTATGTTGTTTTATCTTATGCTTTATTAAATTGTATTTATGTTGTTTTATCCTATGCTTTATTAAATTGTATTTATGTTGTTTTATGCTATGTTTTATTAAATTGTATTTATGTTGTTTTATCCTATGCTTTATTAAATTGTATTTATGTTGTTTTATCCTATACTTTATTAAATTGTATTTATGTTGTTTTATCCTATGCTTTATTAAATTGTATTTATGTTGTTTTATCCTATGCTTTATTAAATTGTATTTATGTTGTTTTATCCTATGTTTTATTAAATTGTATTTATGTTGTTTTATCCTATGCTTTATTAAATTGTATTTATGTTGTTTTATCCTATGCTTTATTAAATTGTATTTATGTTGTTTCATCGTATTCTTTATTAAATTGTGTTTATGTTGTTTTATCCTATGCTTTATTAAACTGCATTTATGTTGTTTTATCCTATACTTTATTAAATTGCATTTATGTTGTTTTATCCTATGCTTTATTAAATTGTATTTATGTTGTTTTATCCTATGCTTTATTAAATTGTATTTATGTTGTTTTATCGTATGCTTTATTAAATTGTATTTATGTTGTTTTATCCTATGCTTTAATAAATTGTATTTATGTTGTTTTATCCTATGCTTTATTAAATTGTATTTATGTTGTTTTAACCCATGCTTTATTAAATTGAATTTATGTTGTTTTATCTTATGCTTTATTAAATTGTATTTATGTTGTTTTATCCTATGCTTTATTAAATTGTATTTATGTTGTTTTATGCTATGTTTTATTAAATTGTATTTATGTTGTTTTATCCTATGCTTTATTAAATTGTATTTATGTTGTTTTATCGTATGATTTATTAAATTGTATTTATGTTGTTTTAACCCATGCTTCATTGAATTATATTTATGTTGTTATCTTATGCTTTATTAAATTGTATCTATGTTGTTTTTTCCTATGCTTTATTAAATTGTATTCATGATGTTTTAACCCATGCTTTATTAATTTGTATTTATATTGTTTTAACCCATGCTTTATTAAATTGTATTTATGTTGTTTTATCCTATGCTTTATTAAATTGTATTTATGTTGTTTTATCCTATGTTTTATTAAATTGTATTTATGTTGTTTTATCCTATGCTTTATTAAATTGTATTTATGTTGTTTTATCGTATGCTTTATTAAATTGTATTTATGTTGTTTTATCGTATGCTTTATTAAATTGTGTTTATGTTGTTTTATCCTATGCTTTATTAAATTGTATTTATGTTGTTTTAACCCATGCTTTATTAAATTGTATTTATGTTGTTTTATCCTATGCTTTATTAAATTGTATTTATGTTGTTTAGTCCTATGCTTTATTAAATTGTATTTATGTTGTTTTAACCCATGCTTCATTAAATTATATTTATGTTGTTTTATCCTATGTTTTATTAAATTGTATTTATGTTGTTTTATCCTATGCTTTATTAAATTTATTTATGTTGTTTTATCATATGCTTTATTAAATTGTATTTATGTTGTTTTAGACTATGCTTTATTAAATTGTGTTTATGTTGTTTTATCCTATGCTTTTTTAAATTGTATTTATGTTGTTTTAACCCATGCTTTATTAAATTGTATTTATGTTGTTTTATCCTATGCTTTATTAAATTGTATTTATGTTGTTTTGTCCTATGCTTTATTAAATTGTGTTTATGTTGTTTTATCCTATGCTTTATTAAATTGTATTTATGTTGTTTTATCCTATGCTTTATTAAATTGTATTTATGTTGTTTTAACCCATGCTTTATTAAATTGTATTTATGTTGTTTTATCCTATGCTTTATTAAATTGTGTTTATGTTGTTTTATCCTATGCTTTACTGCATTTATGTTGTTTTATCCTATACTTTATTAAATTGTATTTATGTTGTTTTATCCTATGCTTTATTAAATTGTATTTATGTTGTTTTATCCTATGCTTTATTAAATTGTATTTATGTTGTTTTATCCTATGTTTTATTAAATTGTATTTATGTTGTTTTATCCTATGCTTTATTAAATTGTATTTATGTTGTTTTATCCTATGCTTTATTAAATTGTATTTATGTTGTTTTATCCTATGCTTTATTAAATTGTACTTATGTTGTTTTAACCCATGCTTTATTAAATTGCATTTATGTTGTTTTATCTTATGCTTTATTAAATTTTATTTATGTTGTTTTATCCTATGCTTTATTAAATTGTATTTATGTTGTTTTATCCTATGTTTTATTAAATTGTATTTATGTTGTTTTATCCTATGCTTTATTAAATTGTATTTATGTTGTTTTATCCTATGCTTTATTAAATTGTATTTATGTTGTTTTATCCTATGCTTTATTAAATTGTGTTTATGTTGTTTTATCCTACGCTTTATTAAATTGTATTTATGTTGTTTTATCCTATGTTTTATTAAATTGTATTTATGTTGTTTTATCCTATGCTTTATTAAATTGTATTTATGTTGTTTTATCGTATGCTTTATTAAATTGTATTTATGTTGTTTTGTCCTATGCTTTATTAAATTATATTTATGTTGTTTTAACCCATGCTTCATTGAATTATATTTATGTTGTTATCTTATGCTTTATTAAATTGTATCTATGTTGTTTTATCCTATGCTTTATTAAATTGTATTTATGATGTTTTAACCCATGCTTTATTAAATTGTATTCATATTGTTTTAACCCATGCTTTATTAAATTGTATTTATGTTGTTTTATCCTATGCTTTATTAAATTGTGTTTATGTTGTTTTATCCTATGCTTTATTAAATTGTATTCATGTTGTTTTATGCTATGCTTTATTAAATTGTATTTATGTTGTTTTAACCCATGCTTTATTAAATTGTATTTATGTTGTTTTATCCTATGCTTTATTAAATTGTGTTTATGTTGTTTTATCCTATGCTTTTTTAAATTGTATTTATGTTGTTTTATCCTATGCTTTATTAAATTGTATTTATGTTGTTTTATTGTATGCTTTATTAAACTGCATTTATGTTGTTTTATCCTATGCTTTATTAAATTGTATTTATGTTGTTTTATTCTATGATTTATTAAATTGTATTTATGTTGTTTTATCCTATGCTTTATTAAATTGTATTTATGTTGTTTTATCGTATGCTTTATTAAATTGTATTTATGTTGTTTTATCCTATGCTTTATTAAATTGTATTTATGTTGTTTCATCCTATGCTTTATTAAATTGTGTTTATGTTGTTTTATCCTATGCTTTATTAAACTGCATTTATGTTGTTTTATCCTATACTTTATTAAATTGCATTTATGTTGTTTTATCCTATGCTTTATTAAATTGGATTTATGTTGTTTTATCCTATGCTTTATTAAATTGTATTTATGTTGTTTTATCGTATGCTTTATTAAATTGTATTTATGTTGTTTTATCCTATGCTTTAATAAATTGTATTTATGTTGTTTTATCCTATGCTTTATTAAATTGTATTTATGTTGTTTTAACCCATGCTTTATTAAATTGCATTTATGTTGTTTTATCTTATGCTTTATTAAATTGTATTTATGTTGTTTTATCCTATGCTTTATTAAATTGTATTTATGTTGTTTTATCCTATGTTTTATTAAATTGTATTTATGTTGTTTTATCCTATGCTTTATTAAATTGTATTTATGTTGTTTTATCGTATGCTTTATTAAATTGTATTTATGTTGTTTTATCGTATGCTTTATTAAATTGTGTTTATGTTGTTTTATCCTATGCTTTATTAAATTGTATTTATGTTGTTTTAACCCATGCTTTATTAAATTGTATTTATGTTGTTTTATCCTATGCTTTATTAAATTGTATTTATGTTGTTTTAACCCATGCTTTATTAAATTGCATTTATGTTGTTTTATCTTATGCTTTATTAAATTGTATTTATGTTGTTTTATCCTATGCTTTATTAAATTGTATTTATGTTGTTTTAACCCATGCTTTATTAAATTGCATTTATGTTGTTTTATCTTATGCTTTATTAAATTGTATTTATGTTGTTTTATCCTATGCTTTATTAAATTGTATTTATGTTGTTTTTTCCTATGCTTTATTAAATTGCATTTATGTTGTTTTAACCCATGCTTTATTAAATTGCATTTATGTTGTTTTATCTTATGCTTTATTAAATTGTATTTATGTTGTTTTATCCTATGCTTTATTAAATTGTGTTTATGTTGTTTTATCCTATGCTTTTTTAAATTGTATTTATGTTGTTTTATCTTATGCTTTATTAAATTGTATTTATGTTGTTTTATTGTATGCTTTATTAAAATACATTTATGTTGTTTTATCCTAAGCTTTATTAAATTGTATTTATGTTGTTTTATTCTATGCTTTATTAAATTGTATTTATGTTGTTTTATCCTATGCTTTATTAAATTGTATTTATGTTGTTTTATCCTATGCTTTATTAAATTGTATTTATGTTGTTTTATCCTATGCTTTACTAAATTGTATTTATGTTGTTTTAACCCATGCTTTATTAAATTGCATTTATGTTGTTTTATCTTATGCTTTATTAAATTGTATTTATGTTGTTTTATCCTATGCTTTATTAAATTGTGTTTATGTTGTCTTAACCCATGCTTTATTAAATTGTATTTATGTTGTTTTATCCTATGCTTTAGTAAATTGTATGTATGTTGTTTTGTCCTATGCTTTATTAAATTGTATTTATGTTGTTTTAACCCATGCTTCATTAAAGTATATTTATGTTGTTATCTTATGCTTTATTAAATTGTATGTATGTTGTTTTATCCTATGTTTTATTAAATTGTATTTATGTTGTTTTATCCTATGCTTTATTAAATTGTATTTATGTTGTTTTATCCTATGCTTTATTAAATTGTATTTATGTTGTTTTATCCTATGCTTTATTAAATTGTGTTTATGTTGTTTTATCCTATGCTTTATTAAATTGTATTTATGTTGTTTTATCCTATGTTTTCTTAAATTGTATTTATGTTGTTTTATCCTATGCTTTATTAAATTGTATTTATGTTGTTTTATCGTATGCTTTATTAAATTGTATTTATGTTGTTTTGTCCTATGCTTTATTAAATTATATTTATGTTGTTTTAACCCATGCTTCATTGAATTATATTTATGTTGTTATCTTATGCTTTATTAAATTGTATCTATGTTGTTTTATCCTATGCTTTATTAAATTGTATTTATGTTGTTTTATCCTATGCTTTATTAAATTGTATTTATGTTGTTTTATCCTATGCTTTATTAAATTGTATTTATGTTGTTTTATCCTATGCTTTATTAAATTGTATTTATGTTGTTTTAACCCATGCTTTATTAAATTGTATTTATGTTGTTTTATCCTATGCTTTAGTAAATTGTATGTATGTTGTTTTGTCCTATGCTTTATTAAATTGTATTTATGTTGTTTTAACCCATGCTTCATTAAAGTATATTTATGTTGTTATCTTATGCTTTATTAAATTGTATGTATGTTGTTTTATCCTATGTTTTATTAAATTGTATTTATGTTGTTTTATCCTATGCTTTATTAAATTGTATTTATTTTGTTTTATCCTATGCTTTATTAAATTGTATTTATGTTGTTTTATCCTATGCTTTATTAAATTGTGTTTATGTTGTTTTATCCTATGCTTTATTAAATTGTATTTATGTTGTTTTATCCTATGTTTTATTAAATTGTATTTATGTTGTTTTATCCTATGCTTTATTAAATTGTATTTATGTTGTTTTATCGTATGCTTTATTAAATTGTATTTATGTTGTTTTGTCCTATGCTTTATTAAATTATATTTATGTTGTTTTAACCCATGCTTCATTGAATTATATTTATGTTGTTATCTTATGCTTTATTAAATTGTATCTATGTTGTTTTGTCCTATGCTTTATTAAATTGTATTTATGATGTTTTAACCCATGCTTTATTAAATTGTATTTATATTGTTTTAACCCATGCTTTATTAAATTGTATTTATGTTGTTTTATCCTATGCTTTATTAAATTGTGTTTATGTTGTTTTATCCTATGCTTTATTAAATTGTATTCATGTTGTTTTATGCTATGCTTTATTAAATTGTATTTATGTTGTTTTAACCCATGCTTTATTAAATTGTATTTATGTTGTTTTATCCTATGCTTTATTAAATTGTGTTTATGTTGTTTTATCCTATGCTTTTTTAAATTGTATTTATGTTGTTTTATCCTATGCTTTATTAAATTGTATTTATGTTGTTTTATTGTATGCTTTATTAAAATACATTTATGTTGTTTTATCCTAAGCTTTATTAAATTGTATTTATGTTGTTTTATTCTATGCTTTATTAAATTGTATTTATGTTGTTTTATCCTATGCTTTATTAAATTGTATTTATGTTGTTTTATCCTATGCTTTATTAAATTGTATTTATGTTGTTTTATCCTATGCTTTACTAAATTGTATTTATGTTGTTTTAACCCATGCTTTATTAAATTGCATTTATGTTGTTTTATCTTATGCTTTATTAAATTGTATTTATGTTGTTTTATCCTATGCTTTATTAAATTGTGTTTATGTTGTCTTAACCCATGCTTTATTAAATTGTATTTATGTTGTTTTATCCTATGCTTTAGTAAATTGTATGTATGTTGTTTTGTCCTATGCTTTATTAAATTGTATTTATGTTGTTTTAACCCATGCTTCATTAAAGTATATTTATGTTGTTATCTTATGCTTTATTAAATTGTATGTATGTTGTTTTATCCTATGTTTTATTAAATTGTATTTATGTTGTTTTATCCTATGCTTTATTAAATTGTATTTATGTTGTTTTATCCTATGCTTTATTAAATTGTATTTATGTTGTTTTATCCTATGCTTTATTAAATTGTGTTTATGTTGTTTTATCCTATGCTTTATTAAATTGTATTTATGTTGTTTTATCCTATGTTTTATTAAATTGTATTTATGTTGTTTTATCCTATGCTTTATTAAATTGTATTTATGTTGTTTTATCGTATGCTTTATTAAATTGTATTTATGTTGTTTTGTCCTATGCTTTATTAAATTATATTTATGTTGTTTTAACCCATGCTTCATTGAATTATATTTATGTTGTTATCTTATGCTTTATTAAATTGTATCTATGTTGTTTTATCCTATGCTTTATTAAATTGTATTTATGTTGTTTTATCCTATGCTTTATTAAATTGTATTTATGTTGTTTTATCCTATGCTTTATTAAATTGTATTTATGTTGTTTTATCCTATGCTTTATTAAATTGTATTTATGTTGTTTTAACCCATGCTTTATTAAATTGTATTTATGTTGTTTTATCCTATGCTTTAGTAAATTGTATGTATGTTGTTTTGTCCTATGCTTTATTAAATTGTATTTATGTTGTTTTAACCCATGCTTCATTAAAGTATATTTATGTTGTTATCTTATGCTTTATTAAATTGTATGTATGTTGTTTTATCCTATGTTTTATTAAATTGTATTTATGTTGTTTTATCCTATGCTTTATTAAATTGTATTTATTTTGTTTTATCCTATGCTTTATTAAATTGTATTTATGTTGTTTTATCCTATGCTTTATTAAATTGTGTTTATGTTGTTTTATCCTATGCTTTATTAAATTGTATTTATGTTGTTTTATCCTATGTTTTATTAAATTGTATTTATGTTGTTTTATCCTATGCTTTATTAAATTGTATTTATGTTGTTTTATCGTATGCTTTATTAAATTGTATTTATGTTGTTTTGTCCTATGCTTTATTAAATTATATTTATGTTGTTTTAACCCATGCTTCATTGAATTATATTTATGTTGTTATCTTATGCTTTATTAAATTGTATCTATGTTGTTTTGTCCTATGCTTTATTAAATTGTATTTATGATGTTTTAACCCATGCTTTATTAAATTGTATTTATATTGTTTTAACCCATGCTTTATTAAATTGTATTTATGTTGTTTTATCCTATGCTTTATTAAATTGTGTTTATGTTGTTTTATCCTATGCTTTATTAAATTGTATTCATGTTGTTTTATGCTATGCTTTATTAAATTGTATTTATGTTGTTTTAACCCATGCTTTATTAAATTGTATTTATGTTGTTTTATCCTATGCTTTATTAAATTGTGTTTATGTTGTTTTATCCTATGCTTTTTTAAATTGTATTTATGTTGTTTTATCCTATGCTTTATTAAATTGTATTTATGTTGTTTTATTGTATGCTTTATTAAACTGCATTTATGTTGTTTTATCCTATGCTTTATTAAATTGTATTTATGTTGTTTTATTCTATGATTTATTAAATTGTATTTATGTTGTTTTATCCTATGCTTTATTAAATTGTATTTATGTTGTTTTATCGTATGCTTTATTAAATTGTATTTATGTTGTTTTATCCTATGCTTTATTAAATTGTATTTATGTTGTTTCATCCTATGCTTTATTAAATTGTGTTTATGTTGTTTTATCCTATGCTTTATTAAACTGCATTTATGTTGTTTTATCCTATACTTTATTAAATTGCATTTATGTTGTTTTATCCTATGCTTTATTAAATTGGATTTATGTTGTTTTAACCTATGCTTTATTAAATTGTATTTATGTTGTTTTATCGTATGCTTTATTAAATTGTATTTATGTTGTTTTATCCTATGCTTTAATAAATTGTATTTATGTTGTTTTATCCTATGCTTTATTAAATTGTATTTATGTTGTTTTAACCCATGCTTTATTAAATTGCATTTATGTTGTTTTATCTTATGCTTTATTAAATTGTATTTATGTTGTTTTATCCTATGCTTTATTAAATTGTATTTATGTTGTTTTATGCTATGTTTTATTAAATTGTATTTATGTTGTTTTATCCTATGCTTTATTAAATTGTATTTATGTTGTTTTATCGTATGCTTTATTAAATTGTATTTATGTTGTTTTATCGTATGATTTATTAAATTGTGTTTATGTTGTTTTATCCTATGCTTTATTAAATTGTATTCATGTTGTTTTAACCCATGCTTTATTAAATTGTATTTATGTTGTTTTATCCTATGCTTTATTAAATTGTATTTATGTTGTATTGTCCTATGCTTTATTAAATTGTATTTATGTTGTTTTAACCCATGCTTCATTAAATTATATTTATGTTGTTATCTTATGCTTTATTAAATTGTATTTATGTTGTTTTAACCCATGCTTTATTAAATTGCATTTATGTTGTTTTATCTTATGCTTTATTAAATTGTATTTATGTTGTTTTATCCTATGCTTTATTAAATTGTATTTATGTTGTTTTAACCCATGCTTTATTAAATTGTATTTATGTTGTTTTATCTTATGCTTTATTAAATTGTATTTATGTTGTTTTATCCTATGCTTTATTAAATTGTATTTATGTTGTTTTTTCCTATGCTTTATTAAATTGTATTTATGTTGTTTTAACCCATGCTTTATTAAATTGCATTTATGTTGTTTTATCTTATGCTTTATTAAATTGTATTTATGTTGTTTTATCCTATGCTTTATTAAATTGTGTTTATGTTGTTTTATCCTATGCTTTATTAAATAGTATTTATGTTGTTTTATCCTATGCTTTATTAAATTGTATTTATGTTGTTTTAACCTATGCTTTATTAAATTGTATTTATGTTGTTTTATCCTATGCTTTATTAAATTGTGTTTATGTTGTTTTATCCTATGCTTTTTTAAATTGTATTTATGTTGTTTTATCTTATGCTTTATTAAATTGTATTTATGTTGTTTTATTGTATGCTTTATTAAACTACATTTATGTTGTTTTATCCTAAGCTTTATTAAATTGTATTTATGTTGTTTTATTCTATGCTTTATTAAATTGTATTTATGTTGTTTTATCCTATGCTTTATTAAATTTTATTTATGTTGTTTTATCCTATGCTTTATTAAATTGTATTTATGTTGTTTTATCCTATGCTTTACTAAATTGTATTTATGTTGTTTTAACCCATGCTTTATTAAATTGCATTTATGTTGTTTTATCTTATGCTTTATTAAATTGTATTTATGTTGTTTTATCCTATGCTTTATTAAATTGTGTTTATGTTGTTTTATCCTATGCTTTATTAAATTGTATTTATGTTGTCTTAACCCATGCTTTATTAAATTGTATTTATGTTGTTTTATCCTATGCTTTAGTAAATTGTATGTATGTTGTTTTGTCCTATGCTTTATTAAATTGTATTTATGTTGTTTTAACCCATGCTTCATTAAAGTATATTTATGTTGTTATCTTATGCTTTATTAAATTGTATGTATGTTGTTTTTTCCTATGCTTTATTAAATTGTATTTATGTTGTTTTAACCCATGCTTTATTAAATTGTGTTTATGTTGTTTTATCCTATGCTTTATTAAATAGTATTTATGTTGTTTTATCCTATGCTTTATTAAATTGTATTTATGTTGTTTTAACCTATGCTTTATTAAATTGTATTTATGTTGTTTTATCCTATGCTTTATTAAATTGTGTTTATGTTGTTTTATCCTATGTTTTTTTAAATTGTATTTATGTTGTTTTATCTTATGCTTTATTAAATTGTATTTATGTTGTTTTATTGTATGCTTTATTAAACTACATTTATGTTGTTTTATCCTAAGCTTTATTAAATTGTATTTATGTTGTTTTATTCTATGCTTTATTAAATTGTATTTATGTTGTTTTATCCTATGCTTTATTAAATTTTATTTATGTTGTTTTATCCTATGCTTTATTAAATTGTATTTATGTTGTTTTATCCTATGCTTTACTAAATTGTATTTATGTTGTTTTAACCCATGCTTTATTAAATTGCATTTATGTTGTTTTATCTTATGCTTTATTAAATTGTATTTATGTTGTTTTATCCTATGCTTTATTAAATTGTGTTTATGTTGTTTTATCCTATGCTTTATTAAATTGTATTTATGTTGTCTTAACCCATGCTTTATTAAATTGTATTTATGTTGTTTTATCCTATGCTTTAGTAAATTGTATGTATGTTGTTTTGTCCTATGCTTTATTAAATTGTATTTATGTTGTTTTAACCCATGCTTCATTAAAGTATATTTATGTTGTTATCTTATGCTTTATTAAATTGTATGTATGTTGTTTTTTCCTATGCTTTATTAAATTGTATTTATGTTGTTTTAACCCATGCTTTATTAAATTGCATTTATGATGTTTTATCTTATGCTTTATTAAATTGTATTTATGTTGTTTTATCCTATGTTTTATTAACTTGTATATATGTTGTTTTATCCTATGCTTTATTAAATTGTATTTATGTTGTTTTATCCTATGCTTTATTAAATTGTTTTTATGTTGTTTTAACCTATGCTTTATTAAACTGTATTTATGTTGTTTTATCCTATGCTTTATTAAATAGTATTTATGTTGTTTTATCCTATGCTTTATTAAATTGTATTTATGTTGTTTTAACCTATGCTTTATTAAATTGTATTTAGGTTGTTTTAACCTATGCTTTATTAAATTGTATTTATGTTGTTTTAACCTATGCTTTATTAAATTGTATTTATGTTGTTTTATCCTATGCTTTATTAAATTGTATATATGTTGTTTTATCCTATGCTTTATTAAATTGTATTTATGTTGTTTTGTCCTATGCTTTATGAAATTGTGTTTATGTTGTTTTATCCTATGCTTTATTAAATTGTATTTATGTTGTTTATTCCTATGCTTTATTAAATTGTGTTTATGTTGTTTTATCCTATGCTTTATTAACTTGTTTTTATGTTGTTTTAACCTCTGCTTTATTAAATTGTATTTATGTTGTTTTATCCTATGCATTATTAAATTGTGTTTATGTTGTTTTTGTCCTATGCTTTTTTAAATTGTATTTATGTTGTTTTATACTGTGCTTTATTAAATTGTATTTATGTTGTTTTATTGTATGCTTTATTAATCTGCATTTATGTTGTTTTATCCTATGCTTTATTAAATTGTATTTATGTTGTTTTATTCTATGCTTTATTAAATTGTATTTATGTTGTTTTATCCTATGCTTTATTAAATTGTATTTATGTTGTTTTATCCTATGCTTTATTAAATTGTATTTATGTTGTTTTATCCTATGTTTTATTAAATTGTATTTATGTTGTTTTATCCTATGCTTTATTAAATTGTATTTATGTTGTTTTATCGTATGCTTTATTAAATTGTATTTATGTTGTTTTATCCTATGCTTTATTAAATTGTATTTATGTTGTTTTATCCTATGCTTTATTAAATTGTATTTATGTTGTTTTAACCCATGCTTTACTAAATTGCATTTATGTTGTTTTATCTTATGCTTTATTAAATTGTATTTATGTTGTTTTATCCTATGCTTTATTAAATTGTGTTTATGTTGTTTTATCCTATGCTTTATTAAATTGTATTTATGTTGTTTTAACACATGCTTTATTAAATTGTATTTATGTTGTTTTATCCTAAGCTTTATTAAATTGTATTTATGTTGTTTTGTCCTATGCTTTATTAAATTGTATTTATGTTGTTTTAACCCATGCTTCATTAAAGTATATTTATGTTGTTATCTTATGCTTTATTAAATTGTATTTATGTTGTTTTTTCCTATGCTTTATTAAATTGTATTTATGTTGTTTTAACCCATGCTTTATTAAATTGCATTTATGTTGTTTTATCTTATGCTTTATTAAATTGTATTTATGTTGTTTTATCCTATGCTTTATTAAATTGTATTTATGTTGTTTTATCCTATGCTTTATTAAATTGTATTTATGTTGTTTTAACCTATGTTTTATTAAATTGTATTTATGTTGTTTTATCCTATGCTTTATTAAATTGTATTTATGTTGTTTTATCTTATGCTTTAATAAATTGTATTTATGTTGTTTTATCCTATGCTTTATTAAATTGTGTTTATGTTGTTTTATCCTATGCTTTATTAAATTGTATTTATGTTGTTTTATACTATGCTTTATTAAATTGTATTTATGTTGTTTTAACCTATGCTTTATTAAATTGTATTTATGTTGTTTTATCCTATGCTTTATTAAATTGTGTTTATGTTGTTTTATCCTATGCTTTTTTAAATTGTATTTATGTTGTTTTATCTTATGCTTTATTAAATTGTATTTATGTTGTTTTATTGTATGCTTTATTAAACTGCATTTATGTTGTTTTATCCTAAGCTTTATTAAATTGTATTCATGATGTTTTATTATATGCTGTATTAAATTGTATTTATGTTGTTTTATCCTATGCTTTATTAAATTGTATTTATGTTGTTTTATCCTATGCTTTATTAAATTGTATTTATGTTGTTTTATCCTATGCTTTATTAAATTGTATTTATGTTGTTTTATCCTATGTTTTATTAAATTGTATTTATGTTGTTTTATCCTATGCTTTATTAAATTGTATTTATGTTGTTTTATCGTATGCTTTATTAAATTGTATTTATGTTGTTTTATCCTATGCTTTATTAAATTGTATTTATGTTGTTTTATCCTATGCTTTATTAAATTGTATTTATGTTGTTTTAACCCATGCTTTACTAAATTGCATTTATGTTGTTTTATTTTATGCTTTATTAAATTGTATTTATGTTGTTTTATCCTATGCTTTATTAAATTGTGTTTATGTTGTTTTATCCTATGCTTTATTAAATTGTATTTATGTTGTTTTAACACATGCTTTATTAAATTGTATTTATGTTGTTTTATCCTAAGCTTTATTAAATTGTATTTATGTTGTTTTGTCCTATGCTTTATTAAATTGTATTTATGTTGTTTTAACCCATGCTTCATTAAAGTATATTTATGTTGTTATCTTATGCTTTATTAAATTGTATTTATGTTGTTTTTTCCTATGCTTTATTAAATTGTATTTATGTTGTTTTAACCCATGCTTTATTAAATTGCATTTATGTTGTTTTATCTTATGCTTTATTAAATTGTATTTATGTTGTTTTATCCTATGCTTTATTAAATTGTATTTATGTTGTTTTATCCTATGCTTTATTAAATTGTATTTATGTTGTTTTATCCTATGCTTTATTAAATTGTATTTATGTTGTTTTAACCTATGTTTTATTAAATTGTATTTATGTTGTTTTATCCTATGCTTTATTAAATTGTATTTATGTCGTTTTATCCTATGCTTTAATAAATTGTATTTATGTTGTTTTATCCTATGCTTTATTAAATTGTGTTTATGTTGTTTTATCCTATGCTTTATTAAATTGTATTTATGTTGTTTTATACTATGCTTTATTAAATTGTATTTATGTTGTTTTAACCTATGCTTTATTAAATTGTATTTATGTTGTTTTATCCTATGCTTTATTAAATTGTGTTTATGTTGTTTTATCCTATGCTTTTTTAAATTGTATTTATGTTGTTTTACCTTATGCTTTATTAAATTGTATTTATGTTGTTTTATTGTATGCTTTATTAAACTGCATTTATGTTGTTTTATCCTAAGCTTTATTAAATTGTATTCATGATGTTTTATTCTATGCTTTATTAAATTGTATTTATGTTGTTTTATCCTATGCTTTATTAAATTGTATTTATGTTGTTTTATCCTATGCTTTATTAAATTGTATTTATGTTGTTTTATCCTATGTTTTATTAAATTGAATTTATGTTGTTTTATCCTATGCTTTATTAATTTGTATTTATGTTGTTTTATCGTATGCTTTATTAAATTGTATTTATGTTGTTTTATCCTATGCTTTATTAAATTGTATTTATGTTGTTTTATCCTATGCTTTACTAAATTGTATTTATGTTGTTTTAACCCATGCTTTATTAAATTGCATTTATGTTGTTTTATCTTATGCTTTATTAAATTGTATTTATGTTGTTTTATCCTATGCTTTATTAAATTGTGTTTATGTTGTTTTATCCTATGCTTTATTAAATTGTATTTATGTTGTCTTAACCCATGCTTTATTAAATTGTATTTATGTTGTTTTATCCTATGCTTTATTAAATTGTATTTATGTTGTTTTGTCCTATGCTTTATTAAATTGTATTTATGTTGTTTTAACCCATGCTTCATTAAAGTATATTTATGTTGTTATCTTATGCTTTATTAAATTGTATGTATGTTGTTTTTTCCTATGCTTTATTAAATTGTATTTATGTTGTTTTAACCCATGCTTTATTAAATTGCATTTATGTTGTTTTATCTTATGCTTTATTAAATTGTATTTATGTTGTTTTATCCTATGTTTTATTAAATTGTATATATGTTGTTTTATCCTATGCTTTATTAAATTGTATTTATGTTGTTTTATCCTATGCTTTATTAAATTGTTTTTATGTTGTTTTAACCTATGCTTTATTAAACTGTATTTATGTTGTTTTATCCTATGCTTTATTAAATAGTATTTATGTTGTTTTATCCTATACTTTATTAAATTGTATTTATGTTGTTTTAACCTATGCTTTATTAAATTGTATGTATGTTGTTTTAACCTATGCTTTATTAAATTGTATTTATGTTGTTTTAACCTATGCTTTATTAAATTGTATTTATGTTGTTTTATCCTATGCTTTATTAAATTGTATATATGTTGTTTTATCCTATGCTTTATTAAATTGTATTTATGTTGTTTTGTCCTATGCTTTATGAAATTGTGTTTATGTTGTTTTATCCTATGCTTTATTAAATTGTATTTATGTTGTTTTATCCTATGCTTTATTAAATTGTGTTTATGTTGTTTTATCCTATGCTTTATTAAATTGTTTTTATGTTGTTTTAACCTATGCTTTATTAAATTGTATTTATGTTGTTTTATCCTATGCTTTATTAAATTGTGTTTATGTTGTTTTTGTCCTATGCTTTTTTAATTGTATTTATGTTGTTTTATACTGTGCTTTATTAAATTGTATTTATGTTGTTTTATTGTATGCTTTATTAATCTGCATTTATGTTGTTTTATCCTATGCTTTATTAAATTGTATTTATGTTGTTTTATTCTATGCTTTATTAAATTGTATTTATGTTGTTTTATCCTATGCTTTATTAAATTGTATTTATGTTGTTTTATCCTATGCTTTATTAAATTGTATTTATGTTGTTTTATCCTATGTTTTATTAAATTGTATTTATGTTGTTTTATCCTATGCTTTATTAAACTGTATTTATGTTGTTTTATCGTATGCTTTATTAAATTGTATTTATGTTGTTTTATCCTATGCTTTATTAAATTGTATTTATGTTGTTTTATCCTATGCTTTATTAAATTGCATTTATGTTGTTTTAACCCATGCTTTATTAAATTGCATTTATGTTGTTTTATCTTATGCTTTATTAAATTGTATTTATGTTGTTTTATCCTATGCTTTATTAAATTGTGTTTATGTTGTTTTATCCTATGCTTTATTAAATTGTATTTATGTTGTTTTAACACATGCTTTATTAAATTGTATTTATGTTGTTTTATCCTAAGCTTTATTAAATTGTATTTATGTTGTTTTGTCCTATGCTTTATTAAATTGTATTTATGTTGTTTTAACCCATGCTTCATTAAAGTATATTTATGTTGTTATCTTATGCTTTATTAAATTGTATTTATGTTGTTTTTTCCTATGCTTTATTAAATTGTATTTATGTTGTTTTAACCTATGCTTTATTAAATTGTATTTATGTTGTTTTAACCTATGCTTTATTAAATTGTATTTATGTTGTTTTAACCTATGCTTTATTAAATTGTATTTATGTTGTTTTAACCTATGCTTTATTAAATTGTATTTATGTTGTTTTATCCTATGCTTTATTAAATTGTATATATGTTGTTTTATCCTATGCTTTATTAAATTGTATTTATGTTGTTTTATCCTATGCTTTATTAAATTGTATTTATGTTGTTTTATCCTATGTTTTATTAAATTGTATTTATGTTGTTTTATCCTATGCTTTATTAAACTGTATTTATGTTGTTTTATCGTATGCTTTATTAAATTGTATTTATGTTGTTTTATCCTATGCTTTATTAAATTGTATTTATGTTGTTTTATCCTATGCTTTATTAAATTGCATTTATGTTGTTTTAACCCATGCTTTATTAAATTGCATTTATGTTGTTTTAACCCATGCTTTATTAAATTGCATTTATGTTGTTTTATCTTATGCTTTATTAAATTGTATTTATGTTGTTTTATCCTATGCTTTATTAAATTGTGTTTATGTTGTTTTATCCTATGCTTTATTAAATTGTATTTATGTTGTTTTAACACATGCTTTATTAAATTGTATTTATGTTGTTTTATCCTAAGCTTTATTAAATTGTATTTATGTTGTTTTGTCCTATGCTTTATTAAATTGTATTTATGTTGTTTTAACCCATGCTTCATTAAAGTATATTTATGTTGTTATCTTATGCTTTATTAAATTGTATTTATGTTGTTTTATCCTTTGCTTTATTAAATTGTGTTTATGTTGTTTTATCCTATGCTTTATTAAATTGTATTTATGTTGTTTTATCCTATGTTTTATTAAATTGTATTTATGTTGTTTTATCGTATGCTTTATTAAATTGTATTTATGTTGTTTTATCCTATGCTTTATTAACTTGTTTTTATGTTGTTTTAACCTCTGCTTTATTAAATTGTATTTATGTTGTTTTATCCTATGCATTATTAAATTGTGTTTATGTTGTTTTTGTCCTATGCTTTTTTAAATTGTATTTATGTTGTTTTATACTGTGCTTTATTAAATTGTATTTATGTTGTTTTATTGTATGCTTTATTAATCTGCATTTATGTTGTTTTATCCTATGCTTTATTAAATTGTATTTATGTTGTTTTATTCTATGCTTTATTAAATTGTATTTATGTTGTTTTATCCTATGCTTTATTAAATTGTATTTATGTTGTTTTATCCTATGCTTTATTAAATTGTATTTATGTTGTTTTATCCTATGTTTTATTAAATTGTATTTATGTTGTTTTAACCCATGCTTTATTAAATTGCATTTATGTTGTTTTATCTTATGCTTTATTAAATTGTATTTATGTTGTTTTATCCTATGCTTTATTAAATTGTGTTTATGTTGTTTTATCCTATGCTTTATTAAATTGTATTTATGTTGTCTTAACCCATGGTTTATTAAATTGTATTTATGTTGTTTTATCCTATGCTTTATTAAATTGTATTTATGTTGTTTTGTCCTATGCTTTATTAAATTGTATTTATGTTGTTTAAACCCATGCTTCATTAAAGTATATTTTTGTTGTTATCTTATGCTTTATTAAATTGTATGTATGTTGTTTTTTCCTATGCTTTATTAAATTGTATTTATGTTGTTTTAACCCATGCTTTATTAAATTGCATTTATGTTGTTTTATCTTATGCTTTATTAAATTGTATTTATGTTGTTTTATCCTATGTTTTATTAAACTGTATATATGTTGTTTTATCCTATGCTTTATTAAATTGTATTTATGTTGTTTTATCCTATGCTTTATTAAATTGTTTTTATGTTGTTTTAACCTATGCTTTATTAAACTGTATTTATGTTGTTTTATCCTATGCTTTATTAAATAGTATTTATGTTGTTTTATCCTATACTTTATTAAATTGTATTTATGTTGTTTTAACCTATGCTTTATTAAATTGTATGTATGTTGTTTTAACCTATGCTTTATTAAATTGTATTTATGTTGTTTTAACCTATGCTTTATTAAATTGTATTTATGTTGTTTTATCCTATGCTTTATTAAATTGTATATATGTTGTTTTATCCTATGCTTTATTAAATTGTATTTATGTTGTTTTGTCCTATGCTTTATGAAATTGTGTTTATGTTGTTTTATCCTATGCTTTATTAAATTGTATTTATGTTGTTTTATCCTATGCTTTATTAAATTGTGTTTATGTTGTTTTATCCTATGCTTTATTAAATTGTTTTTATGTTGTTTTAACCTATGCTTTATTAAATTGTATTTATGTTGTTTTATCCTATGCTTTATTAAATTGTATTTATGTTGTTTTTGTCCTATGCTTTTTTAAATTGTATTTATGTTGTTTTATACTGTGCTTTATTAAATTGTATTTATGTTGTTTTATTGTATGCTTTATTAATCTGCATTTATGTTGTTTTATCCTATGCTTTATTAAATTGTATTTATGTTGTTTTATTCTATGCTTTATTAAATTGTATTTATGTTGTTTTATCCTATGCTTTATTAAATTGTATTTATGTTGTTTTATCCTATGCTTTATTAAATTGTATTTAAGTTGTTTTATCCTATGTTTTATTAAATTGTATTTATGTTGTTTTATCCTATGCTTTATTAAACTGTATTTATGTTGTTTTATCGTATGCTTTATTAAATTGTATTTATGTTGTTTTATCCTATGCTTTATTAAATTGTATTTATGTTGTTTTATCCTATGCTTTATTAAATTGCATTTATGTTGTTTTAACCCATGCTTTATTAAATTGCATTTATGTTGTTTTATCTTATGCTTTATTAAATTGTATTTATGTTGTTTTATCCTATGCTTTATTAAATTGTGTTTATGTTGTTTTATCCTATGCTTTATTAAATTGTATTTATGTTGTTTTAACACATGCTTTATTAAATTGTATTTATGTTGTTTTATCCTAAGCTTTATTAAATTGTATTTATGTTGTTTTGTCCTATGCTTTATTAAATTGTATTTATGTTGTTTTAACCCATGCTTCATTAAAGTATATTTATGTTGTTATCTTATGCTTTATTAAATTGTATTTATGTTGTTTTTTCCTATGCTTTATTAAATTGTATTTATGTTGTTTTAACCTATGCTTTATTAAATTGTATTTATGTTGTTTTAACCTATGCTTTATTAAATTGTATTTATGTTGTTTTAACCTATGCTTTATTAAATTGTATTTATGTTGTTTTAACCTATGCTTTATTAAATTGTATTTATGTTGTTTTATCCTATGCTTTATTAAATTGTATATATGTTGTTTTATCCTATGCTTTATTAAATTGTATTTATGTTGTTTTATCCTATGCTTTATTAAATTGTATTTATGTTGTTTTATCCTATGTTTTATTAAATTGTATTTATGTTGTTTTATCCTATGCTTTATTAAACTGTATTTATGTTGTTTTATCGTATGCTTTATTAAATTGTATTTATGTTGTTTTATCCTATGCTTTATTAAATTGTATTTATGTTGTTTTATCCTATGCTTTATTAAATTGCATTTATGTTGTTTTAACCCATGCTTTATTAAATTGCATTTATGTTGTTTTAACCCATGCTTTATTAAATTGCATTTATGTTGTTTTATCTTATGCTTTATTAAATTGTATTTATGTTGTTTTATCCTATGCTTTATTAAATTGTGTTTATGTTGTTTTATCCTATGCTTTATTAAATTGTATTTATGTTGTTTTAACACATGCTTTATTAAATTGTATTTATGTTGTTTTATCCTAAGCTTTATTAAATTGTATTTATGTTGTTTTGTCCTATGCTTTATTAAATTGTATTTATGTTGTTTTAACCCATGCTTCATTAAAGTATATTTATGTTGTTATCTTATGCTTTATTAAATTGTATTTATGTTGTTTTATCCTATGCTTTATTAAACTGTATTTATGTTGTTTTATCGTATGCTTTATTAAATTGTATTTATGTTGTTTTATCCTATGCTTTATTAAATTGTATTTATGTTGTTTTATCCTATGCTTTATTAAATTGCATTTATGTTGTTTTAACCCATGCTTTATTAAATTGCATTTATGTTGTTTTAACCCATGCTTTATTAAATTGCATTTATGTTGTTTTATCTTATGCTTTATTAAATTGTATTTATGTTGTTTTATCCTATGCTTTATTAAATTGTGTTTATGTTGTTTTATCCTATGCTTTATTAAATTGTATTTA
The DNA here is from genome assembly GCF_046119375.1 of Phyllobates terribilis. Lineage (NCBI taxonomy): Eukaryota > Metazoa > Chordata > Amphibia > Anura > Dendrobatidae > Phyllobates > Phyllobates terribilis. The sequence goes on along the minus strand of NW_027363206.1, from coordinate 1,285,637 downwards.
TGTTGTTTTAACACATGCTTTATTAAATTGTATTTATGTTGTTTTATCCTAAGCTTTATTAAATTGTATTTATGTTGTTTTGTCCTATGCTTTATTAAATTGTATTTATGTTGTTTTAACCCATGCTTCATTAAAGTATATTTATGTTGTTATCTTATGCTTTATTAAATTGTATTTATGTTGTTTTATCCTTTGCTTTATTAAATTGTGTTTATGTTGTTTTATCCTATGCTTTATTAAATTGTATTTATGTTGTTTTATCCTATGTTTTATTAAATTGTATTTATGTTGTTTTATCGTATGCTTTATTAAATTGTATTTATGTTGTTTTATCCTATGCTTTATTAACTTGTTTTTATGTTGTTTTAACCTCTGCTTTATTAAATTGTATTTATGTTGTTTTATCCTATGCATTATTAAATTGTGTTTATGTTGTTTTTGTCCTATGCTTTTTTAAATTGTATTTATGTTGTTTTATACTGTGCTTTATTAAATTGTATTTATGTTGTTTTATTGTATGCTTTATTAATCTGCATTTATGTTGTTTTATCCTATGCTTTATTAAATTGTATTTATGTTGTTTTATTCTATGCTTTATTAAATTGTATTTATGTTGTTTTATCCTATGCTTTATTAAATTGTATTTATGTTGTTTTATCCTATGCTTTATTAAATTGTATTTATGTTGTTTTATCCTATGTTTTATTAAATTGTATTTATGTTGTTTTATCCTATGCTTTATTAAATTGTATTTATGTTGTTTTATCGTATGCTTTATTAAATTGTATTTATGTTGTTTTATCCTATGCTTTATTAAATTGTGTTTATGTTGTTTTATCCTATGCTTTATTAAATTGTATTTATGTTGTTTTAACACATGCTTTATTAAATTGTATTTATGTTGTTTTATCCTAAGCTTTATTAAATTGTATTTATGTTGTTTTGTCCTATGCTTTATTAAATTGTATTTATGTTGTTTTAACCCATGCTTCATTAAAGTATATTTATGTTGTTACCTTATGCTTTATTAAATTGTATTTATGTTGTTTTTTCCTATGCTTTATTAAATTGTATTTATGTTGTTTTAACCCATGCTTTATTAAATTGCATTTATGTTGTTTTATCTTATGCTTTATTAAATTGTATTTATGTTGTTTTATCCTATGCTTTATTAAATTGTATTTATGTTGTTTTATCCTATGCTTTATTAAATTGTATTTATGTTGTTTTAACCTATGTTTTATTAAATTGTATTTATGTTGTTTTATCCTATGCTTTATTAAATTGTATTTATGTTGTTTTATCCTATGCTTTAATAAATTGTATTTATGTTGTTTTATCCTATGCTTTATTAAATTGTGTTTATGTTGTTTTATCCTATGCTTTATTAAATTGTATTTATGTTGTTTTATACTATGCTTTATTAAATTGTATTTATGTTGTTTTAACCTATGCTTTATTAAATTGTATTTATGTTGTTTTATCCTATGCTTTATTAAATTGTGTTTATGTTGTTTTATCCTATGCTTTTTTAAATTGTATTTATGTTGTTTTACCTTATGCTTTATTAAATTGTATTTATGTTGTTTTATTGTATGCTTTATTAAACTGCATTTATGTTGTTTTATCCTAAGCTTTATTAAATTGTATTCATGATGTTTTATTCTATGCTTTATTAAATTGTATTTATGTTGTTTTATCCTATGCTTTATTAAATTGTATTTATGTTGTTTTATCCTATGCTTTATTAAATTGTATTTATGTTGTTTTATCCTATGTTTTATTAAATTGAATTTAAGTTGTTTTATCCTATGCTTTATTAATTTGTATTTATGTTGTTTTATCGTATGCTTTATTAAATTGTATTTATGTTGTTTTATCCTATGCTTTATTAAATTGTATTTATGTTGTTTTATCCTATGCTTTACTAAATTGTATTTATGTTGTTTTAACCCATGCTTTATTAAATTGTATTTATGTTGTTTTATCCTATGCTTTATTAAATTGTGTTTATGTTGTTTTATCCTATGCTTTATTAAATTGTATTTATGTTGTCTTAACCCATGCTTTATTAAATTGTATTTATGTTGTTTTATCCTATGCTTTATTAAATTGTATTTATGTTGTTTTGTCCTATGCTTTATTAAATTGTATTTATGTTGTTTTAACCCATGCTTCATTAAAGTATATTTATGTTGTTATCTTATGCATTATTAAATTGTATGTATGTTGTTTTTTCCTATGCTTTATTAAATTGTATTTATGTTGTTTTAACCCATGCTTTATTAAATTGCATTTATGTTGTTTTATCTTATGCTTTATTAAATTGTATTTATGTTGTTTTATCCTATGTTTTATTAAATTGTATATATGTTGTTTTATCCTATGCTTTATTAAATTGTATTTATGTTGTTTTATCCTATGCTTTATTAAATTGTTTTTATGTTGTTTTAACCTATGCTTTATTAAACTGTATTTATGTTGTTTTATCCTATGCTTTATTAAATAGTATTTATGTTGTTTTATCCTATACTTTATTAAATTGTATTTATGTTGTTTTAACCTATGCTTTATTAAATTGTATGTATGTTGTTTTAACCTATGCTTTATTAAATTGTATTTATGTTGTTTTAACCTATGCTTTATTAAATTGTATTTATGTTGTTTTATCCTATGCTTTATTAAATTGTATATATGTTGTTTTATCCTATGCTTTATTAAATTGTGTTTATGTTGTTTTATCCTATGCTTTATTAAATTGTTTTTATGTTGTTTTAACCTATGCTTTATTAAATTGTATTTATGTTGTTTTATCCTATGCTTTATTAAATTGTGTTTATGTTGTTTTTGTCCTATGCTTTTTTAAATTGTATTTATGTTGTTTTATACTGTGCTTTATTAAATTGTATTTATGTTGTTTTATTGTATGCTTTATTAATCTGCATTTATGTTGTTTTATCCTATGCTTTATTAAATTGTATTTATGTTGTTTTATTCTATGCTTTATTAAATTGTATTTATGTTGTTTTATCCTATGCTTTATTAAATTGTATTTATGTTGTTTTATCCTATGCTTTATTAAATTGTATTTATGTTGTTTTATCCTATGTTTTATTAAATTGTATTTATGTTGTTTTATCCTATGCTTTATTAAACTGTATTTATGTTGTTTTATCGTATGCTTTATTAAATTGTATTTATGTTGTTTTATCCTATGCTTTATTAAATTGTATTTATGTTGTTTTATCCTATGCTTTATTAAATTGCATTTATGTTGTTTTAACCCATGCTTTATTAAATTGCATTTATGTTGTTTTATCTTATGCTTTATTAAATTGAATTTATGTTGTTTTATCCTATGCTTTATTAAATTGTGTTTATGTTGTTTTATCCTATGCTTTATTAAATTGTATTTATGTAGTTTTAACACATGCTTTATTAAATTGTATTTATGTTGTTTTATCCTAAGCTTTATTAAATTGTATTTATGTTGTTTTGTCCTATGCTTTATTAAATTGTATTTATGTTGTTTTAACCCATGCTTCATTAAAGTATATTTATGTTGTTATCTTATGCTTTATTAAATTGTATTTATGTTGTTTTTTCCTATGCTTTATTAAATTGTATTTATGTTGTTTTAACCTATGCTTTATTAAATTGTATTTATGTTGTTTTAACCTATGCTTTATTAAATTGTATTTATGTTGTTTTAACCTATGCTTTATTAAATTGTATTTATGTTGTTTTAACCTATGCTTTATTAAATTGTATTTATGTTGTTTTATCCTATGCTTTATTAAATTGTATATATGTTGTTTTATCCTATGGTATATTAAATTGTATTTATGTTGTTTTATCCTATGCTTTATTAAATTGTATTTATGTTGTTTTATCCTATGTTTTATTAAATTGTATTTATGTTGTTTTATCCTATGCTTTATTAAACTGTATTTATGTTGTTTTATCGTATGCTTTATTAAATTGTATTTATGTTGTTTTATCCTATGCTTTATTAAATTGTATTTATGTTGTTTTATCCTATGCTTTATTAAATTGCATTTATGTTGTTTTAACCCATGCTTTATTAAATTGCATTTATGTTGTTTTAACCCATGCCTTATTAAATTGCATTTATGTTGTTTTATCTTATGCTTTATTAAATTGTATTTATGTTGTTTTATCCTATGCTTTATTAAATTGTGTTTATGTTGTTTTATCCTATGCTTTATTAAATTGTATTTATGTTGTTTTAACACATGCTTTATTAAATTGTATTTATGTTGTTTTATCCTAAGCTTTATTAAATTGTATTTATGTTGTTTTGTCCTATGCTTTATTAAATTGTATTTATGTTGTTTTAACCCATGCTTCATTAAAGTATATTTATGTTGTTATCTTATGCTTTATTAAATTGTATTTATGTTGTTTTATCCTTTGCTTTATTAAATTGTGTTTATGTTGTTTTATCCTATGCTTTATTAAATTGTATTTATGTTGTTTTATCCTATGTTTTATTAAATTGTATTTATGTTGTTTTATCGTATGCTTTATTAAATTGTATTTATGTTGTTTTATCCTATGCTTTATTAATATGTATTTATGTTGTTTTATCCTATGCTTTATTAAATTGTATTTGTGTTGTTTTAACCCATGCTTTATTAAATTGCATTTATGTTGTTTTATCTTATGCTTTATTAAATTGTATTTATGTTGTTTTATCCTATGCTTTATTAAATTGTGTTTATGTTGTTTTAACACATGCTTTATTAAATTGTATTTATGTTGTTTTATCCTATGCTTTATTAAATTGTATTTATGTTGTTTTGTCCTATGCTTTATTAAATTGTATTTATGTTGTTTTAACCCATGCTTCATTAAAGTATATTTATGTTGTTATCTTATGCTTTATTAAATTGTATTTATGTTGTTTTTTCCTATGCTTTATTAAATTGTATTTATGTTGTTTTAACCCATGCTTTATTAAATTGCATTTATGTTGTTTTATCTTCTGCTTTATTAAATTGTATGTATGTTGTTTTATCCTATGCTTTATTAAATTGTATTTATGTTGTTTTATCCTATGCTTTATTAAATTGTATTTATGTTGTTTTATCCTATGTTTTATTAAATTGTATTTATGTTGTTTTATCCTATGCTTTATTAAATTGTATTTATGTTGTTTTATCGTATGCTTTATTAAATTGTATTTATGTTGTTTTATCCTATGCTTTATTAAATTGTGTTTATGTTGTTTTATCCTATGCTTTATTAAATTGTATTTATGTTGTTTTATCCTATGCTTTATTAAATTGTATTTATGTTGTTTTATCCTATGCTTTATTAAATTGTATTTATGTTGTTTTATCCTATGTTTTATTAAATTGAATTTATGTTGTTTTATCCTATGCTTTATTAATTTGTATTTATGTTGTTTTATCGTATGCTTTATTAAATTGTATTTATGTTGTTTTATCCTATGCTTTATTAAATTGTATTTATGTTGTTTTATCCTATGCTTTACTAAATTGTATTTATGTTGTTTTAACCCATGCTTTATTAAATTGCATTTATGTTGTTTTATCTTATGCTTTATTAAATTGTATTTATGTTGTTTTATCCTATGCTTTATTAAATTGTGTTTATGTTGTTTTATCCTATGCTTTATTAAATTGTATTTATGTTGTCTTAACCCATGCTTTATTAAATTGTATTTATGTTGTTTTATCCTATGCTTTATTAAATTGTATTTATGTTGTTTTGTCCTATGCTTTATTAAATTGTATTTATGTTGTTTTAACCCATGCTTCATTAAAGTATATTTATGTTGTTATCTTATGCTTTATTAAATTGTATGTATGTTGTTTTTTCCTATGCTTTATTAAATTGTATTTATGTTGTTTTAACCCATGCTTTATTAAATTGCATTTATGTTGTTTTATCTTATGCTTTATTAAATTGTATTTATGTTGTTTTATCCTATGTTTTATTAAATTGTATATATGTTGTTTTATCCTATGCTTTATTAAATTGTATTTATGTTGTTTTATCCTATGCTTTATTAAATTGTTTTTATGTTGTTTTAACCTATGCTTTATTAAACTGTATTTATGTTGTTTTATCCTATGCTTTATTAAATAGTATTTATGTTGTTTTATCCTATACTTTATTTAATTGTATTTATGTTGTTTTAACCTATGCTTTATTAAATTGTATGTATGTTGTTTTAACCTATGCTTTATTAAATTGTATTTATGTTGTTTTAACCTATGCTTTATTAAATTGTATTTATGTTGTTTTATCCTATGCTTTATTAAATTGTATATATGTTGTTTTATCCTATGCTTTATTAAATTGTATTTATGTTGTTTTGTCCTATGCTTTATGAAATTGTGTTTATGTTGTTTTATCCTATGCTTTATTAAATTGTATTTATGTTGTTTTATCCTATGCTTTATTAAATTGTGTTTATGTTGTTTTATCCTATGCTTTATTAAATTGTTTTTATGTTGTTTTAACCTATGCTTTATTAAATTGTATTTATGTTGTTTTATCCTATGCTTTATTAAATTGTGTTTATGTTGTTTTTGTCCTATGCTTTTTTAAATTGTATTTATGTTGTTTTATTCTATGCTTTATTAAATTGTATTTATGTTGTTTTATCCTATGCTTTATTAAATTGTATTTATGTTGTTTTATCCTATGCTTTATTAAATTGTATTTATGTTGTTTTATCCTATGTTTTATTAAATTGTATTTATGTTGTTTTATCCTATGCTTTATTAAACTGTATTTATGTTGTTTTATCGTATGCTTTATTAAATTGTATTTATGTTGTTTTATCCTATGCTTTATTAAATTGTATTTATGTTGTTTTATCCTATGCTTTATTAAATTGCATTTATGTTGTTTTAACCCATGCTTTATTAAATTGCATTTATGTTGTTTTATCTTATGCTTTATTAAATTGAATTTATGTTGTTTTATCCTATGCTTTATTAAATTGTGTTTATGTTGTTTTATCCTATGCTTTATTAAATTGTATTTATGTTGTTTTAACACATGCTTTATTAAATTGTATTTATGTTGTTTTATCCTAAGCTTTATTAAATTGTATTTATGTTGTTTTGTCCTATGCTTTATTAAATTGTATTTATGTTGTTTTAACCCATGCTTCATTAAAGTATATTTATGTTGTTATCTTATGCTTTATTAAATTGTATTTATGTTGTTTTTTCCTATGCTTTATTAAATTGTATTTATGTTGTTTTAACCTATGCTTTATTAAATTGTATTTATGTTGTTTTAACCTATGCTTTATTAAATTGTATTTATGTTGTTTTAACCTATGCTTTATTAAATTGTATTTATGTTGTTTTAACCTATGCTTTATTAAATTGTATTTATGTTGTTTTATCCTATGCTTTATTAAATTGTATATATGTTGTTTTATCCTATGCTTTATTAAATTGTATTTATGTTGTTTTATCCTATGCTTTATTAAATTGTATTTATGTTGTTTTATCCTATGTTTTATTAAATTGTATTTATGTTGTTTTATCCTATGCTTTATTAAACTGTATTTATGTTGTTTTATCGTATGCTTTATTAAATTGTATTTATGTTGTTTTATCCTATGCTTTATTAAATTGTATTTATGTTGTTTTATCCTATGCTTTATTAAATTGCATTTATGTTGTTTTAACCCATGCTTTATTAAATTGCATTTATGTTGTTTTAACCCATGCTTTATTAAATTGCATTTATGTTGTTTTATCTTATGCTTTATTAAATTGTATTTATGTTGTTTTATCCTATGCTTTATTAAATTGTGTTTATGTTGTTTTATCCTATGCTTTATTAAATTGTATTTATGTTGTTTTAACACATGCTTTATTAAATTGTATTTATGTTGTTTTATCCTAAGCTTTATTAAATTGTATTTATGTTGTTTTGTCCTATGCTTTATTAAATTGTATTTATGTTGTTTTAACCCATGCTTCATTAAAGTATATTTATGTTGTTATCTTATGCTTTATTAAATTGTATTTATGTTGTTTTATCCTTTGCTTTATTAAATTGTGTTTATGTTGTTTTATCCTATGCTTTATTAAATTGTATTTATGTTGTTTTATCCTATGTTTTATTAAATTGTATTTATGTTGTTTTATCGTATGCTTTATTAAATTGTATTTATGTTGTTTTATCCTATGCTTTATTAATATGTATTTATGTTGTTTTATCCTATGCTTTATTAAATTGTATTTGTGTTGTTTTAACCCATGCTTTATTAAATTGCATTTATGTTGTTTTATCTTATGCTTTATTAAATTGTATTTATGTTGTTTTATCCTATGCTTTATTAAATTGTGTTTATGTTGTTTTAACACATGCTTTATTAAATTGTATTTATGTTGTTTTATCCTATGCTTTATTAAATTGTATTTATGTTGTTTTGTCCTATGCTTTATTAAATTGTATTTATGTTGTTTTAACCCATGCTTCATTAAAGTATATTTATGTTGTTATCTTATGCTTTATTAAATTGTATTTATGTTGTTTTTTCCTATGCTTTATTAAATTGTATTTATGTTGTTTTAACCCATGCTTTATTAAATTGCATTTATGTTGTTTTATCTTCTGCTTTATTAAATTGTATGTATGTTGTTTTATCCTATGCTTTATTAAATTGTATTTATGTTGTTTTATCCTATGCTTTATTAAATTGTATTTATGTTGTTTTATCCTATGCTTTATTAAATTGTATTTATGTTGTTTTATCCTATGTTTTATTAAATTGTATTTATGTTGTTTTATCCTATGCTTTATTAAATTGTATTTATGTTGTTTTATCGTATGCTTTATTAAATTGTATTTATGTTGTTTTATCCTATGCTTTATTAAATTGTGTTTATGTTGTTTTATCCTATGCTTTATTAAATTGTATTTATGTTGTTTTATCCTATGCTTTATTAAATTGTATTTATGTTGTTTTATCCTATGCTTTATTAAATTGTATTTATGTTGTTTTATCCTATGTTTTATTAAATTGTATTTATGTTGTTTTATCCTATGCTTTATTAAATTGTATTCATGTTGTTTTATCGTATGCTTTATCAAATTGTATTTATGTTGTTTTATCCTATGCTTTATTGAATTGTATTTATGTTGTTTTATCCTATGCTTTATTAAATTGTATTTATGTTGTTTTAACCCATGCTTTATTAAATTGCATTTATGTTGTTTTATCTTATGCTTTATTAAATTATATTTATGTTGTTTTATCCTATGCTTTATTAAATTGTGTTTATGTTGTTTTATCCTATGCTTTATTAAATTGTATTTATGTTGTTTTACCCCATGCTTTATTAAATTGTATTTATGTTGTTTTATCCTATGCTTTATTAAATTGTATTTATGTTGTTTTGTCCTATGCTTTATTAAATTGTATTTATGTTGTTTTAACCCATGCTTCATTAAAGTATATTTATGTTGTTATCTTATGCTTTATTAAATTGTATTTATGTTGTTTTTTCCTATGCTTTATTAAATTGTATTTATGTTGTTTTAACCTATGCTTTATTAAATTGTATTTATGTTGTTTTAACCTATGCTTTATTAAATTGTATTTATGTTGTTTTAACCTATGCTTTATTAAATTGTATTTATGTTGTTTTAACCTATGCTTTATTAAATTGTATTTATGTTGTTTTATCCTATGCTTTATTAAATTGTATATATGTTGTTTTATCCTATGCTTTATTAAATTGTATTTATGTTGTTTTATCCTATGCTTTATTAAATTGTATTTATGTTGTTTTATCCTATGTTTTATTAAATTGTATTTATGTTGTTTTATCCTATGCTTTATTAAACTGTATTTATGTTGTTTTATCGTATGCTTTATTAAATTGTATTTATGTTGTTTTATCCTATGCTTTATTAAATTGAATTTATGTTGTTTTATCCTATGCTTTATTAAATTGCATTTATGTTGTTTTAACCCATGCTTTATTAAATTGCATTTATGTTGTTTTATCTTATGCTTTATTAAATTGTATTTATGTTGTTTTATCCTATGCTTTATTAAATTGTGTTTATGTTGTTTTATCCTATGCTTTATTAAATTGTATTTATGTTGTTTTATCCTATGCTTTATTAAATTGTATTTATGTTGTTTTAACACATGCTTTATTAAATTGTATTTATGTTGTTTTATCCTAAGCTTTATTAAATTGTATTTATGTTGTTTTGTCCTATGCTTTATTAAATTGTATTTATGTTGTTTTAACCCATGCTTCATTAAAGTATATTTATGTTGTTATCTTATGCTTTATTAAATTGTATTTATGTTGTTTTATCCTTTGCTTTATTAAATTGTGTTTATGTTGTTTTATCCTATGCTTTATTAAATTGTATTTATGTTGTTTTATCCTATGTTTTATTAAATTGTATTTATGTTGTTTTATCGTATGCTTTATTAAATTGTATTTATGTTGTTTTATCCTATGCTTTATTAATATGTATTTATGTTGTTTTATCCTATGCTTTATTAAATTGTATTTGTGTTGTTTTAACCCATGCTTTATTAAATTGCATTTATGTTGTTTTATCTTATGCTTTATTAAATTGTATTTATGTTGTTTTATCCTATGTTTTATTAAATTGTGTTTATGTTGTTTTAACACATGCTTTATTAAATTGTATTTATGTTGTTTTATCCTATGCTTTATTAAATTGTATTTATGTTGTTTTGTCCTATGCTTTATTAAATTGTATTTATGTTGTTTTAACCCATGCTTCATTAAAGTATATTTATGTTGTTATCTTATGCTTTATTAAATTGTATTTATGTTGTTTTTTCCTATGCTTTATTAAATTGTATTTATGTTGTTTTAACCCATGCTTTATTAAATTGCATTTATGTTGTTTTATCTTCTGCTTTATTAAATTGTATGTATGTTGTTTTATCCTATGCTTTATTAAATTGTATTTATGTTGTTTTATCCTATGCTTTATTAAATTGTATTTATGTTGTTTTATCCTATGCTTTATTAAATTGTATTTATGTTGTTTTATCCTATGTTTTATTAAATTGTATTTATGTTGTTTTATCCTATGCTTTATTAAATTGTATTTATGTTGTTTTATCGTATGCTTTATTAAATTGTATTTATGTTGTTTTATCCTATGCTTTATTAAATTGTGTTTATGTTGTTTTATCCTATGCTTTATTAAATTGTATTTATGTTGTTTTATCCTATGCTTTATTAAATTGTATTTATGTTGTTTTATCCTATGCTTTATTTAATTGTATTTATGTTGTTTTATCCTATGTTTTATTAAATTGTATTCATGTTGTTTTATCCTATGCTTTATTAAATTGTATTCATGTTGTTTTATCGTATGCTTTATCAAATTGTATTTATGTTGTTTTATCCTATGCTTTATTGAATTGTATTTATGTTGTTTTATCCTATGCTTTATTAAATTGTATTTATGTTGTTTTAACCCATGCTTTATTAAATTGCATTTATGTTGTTTTATCTTATGCTTTATTAAATTATATTTATGTTGTTTTATCCTATGCTTTATTAAATTGTGTTTATGTTGTTTTATCCTATGCTTTATTAAATTGTATTTATGTTGTTTTACCCCATGCTTTATTAAATTGTATTTATGTTGTTTTATCCTATGCTTTATTAAATTGTATTTATGTTGTTTTGTCCTATGCTTTATTAAATTGTATTTATGTTGTTTTAACCCATGCTTCATTAAAGTATATTTATGTTGTTATCTTATGCTTTATTAAATTGTATTTATGTTGTTTTTTCCTAAGCTTTATTAAATTGTATTTATGTTGTTTTAACCCATGCTTTATTAAATTGCATTTATGTTGTTTTATCTTATGCTTTATTAAATTGTATTTATGTTGTTTTATCCTATGCTTTATTAAATTGTATTTATGTTGTTTTTTCCTATGCTTTATTAAATTGTATTTATGTTGTTTTAACCCATGCTTTATTAAATTGCATTTATGTTGTTTTATCTTATGCTTTATTAAATTGTATTTATGTTGTTTTATCCTATGCTTTATTAAATTGTGTTTATGTTGCTTTATCCTATGCTTTATTAAATTGTATTTATGTTGTTTAACCTATGCTTTATTAAATTGTATTTATGTTGTTTTATCCTATGCTTTATTAAATTGTGTTTATGTTGTTTTATCCTATGCTTTTTTAAATTGTATTTATGTTGTTTTATCTTATGCTTTATTAAATTGTATGTATGTTGTTTTATTGTATTCTTTATTAAACTGCATTTATGTTGTTTTATCCTAAGCTTTATTAAATTGTATTTATGTTGTTTTATTCTATGCTTTATTAAATTGCATTTATGTTGTTTTATCCTATGCTTTATTAAATTGTATTTATGTTGTTTTATCCTATGCTTTATTAAATTGTATTTATGTTGTTTTATCCTATGTTTTATTAAATTGAATTTATGTTGTTTTATCCTATGCTTTATTAAATTGTATTTATGTTGTTTTATCGTATGCTTTATTAAATTGTATTTATGTTGTTTTATCCTATGCTTTATTAAATTGTATTTATGTTGTTTTATCCTATGCTTTACTAAATTGTATTTATGTTGTTTTAACCCATGCTTTATTAAATTGCATTTATGTTGTTTTATCTTCTGCTTTATTAAATTGTATTTATGTTGTTTTATCCTATGCTTTATTAAATTGTGTTTATGTTGTTTTATCCTATGCTTTATTAAATTGTATTTATGTTGTCTTAACCCATGCTTTATTAAATTGCATTTATGTTGTTTTATCCTATGCTTTATTAAATTGTATTTATGTTGTTTTGTCCTATGCTTTATTAAATTGTATTTATGTTGTTTTAACCCATGCTTCATTAAAGTATATTTATGTTGTTATCTTATGCTTTATTAAATTGTATGTATGTTGTTTTTTCCTATGCTTTATTAAATTGTATTTATGTTGTTTTAACCCATGCTTTATTAAATTGCATTTATGTTGTTTTATCTTATGCTTTATTAAATTGTATTTATGTTGTTTTATCCTATGCTTTATTAAATTGTATATATGTTGTTTTATCCTATGCTTTATTAAATTGTATTTATGTTTTTTTATCCTATGCTTTATTAAATTGTTTTTATGTTGTTTTAACCTATGCTTTATTAAACTGTATTTATGTTGTTTTATCCTATGCTTTATTAAATAGTATTTATGTTGTTTTATCCTATGCTTTATTAAATTGTATTTATGTTGTTTTGACCTATGCTTTATTAAATTGTATTTATGTTGTTTTAACCTATGCTTTATTAAATTGTATTTATGTTGTTTTATCCTATGCTTTACTAAATTGTATTTATGTTGTTTTAACCCATGCTTTATTAAATTGCATTTATGTTGTTTTATCTTATGCTTTATTAAATTGTATTTATGTTGTTTTATCCTATGCTTTATTAAATTGTATTTATGTTGTTTTAACACATGCTTTATTAAATTGTATTTATGTTGTTTTATCCTATGCTTTATTAAATTGTATTTATGTTGTTTTGTCCTCTGCTTTATTAAATTGTATTTATGTTGTTTTAACCCATGCTTCATTAAAGTATATTTATGTTGTTATCTTATGCTTTATTAAATTGTATTTATGTTGTTTTTTCCTATGCTTTATTAAATTGTATTTATGTTGTTTTAACCCATGCTTTATTAAATTGCATTTATGTTGTTTTATCTTATGCTTTATTAAATTGTATTTATGTTGTTTTATCCTATGCTTTATTAAATTGTGTTTATGTTGTTTTATCCTATGCTTTATTAAATTGTATTTATGTTGTTTCATCCTATGCTTTATTAAATTGTATTTATGTTGTTTTTTCCTAAGCTTTATTAAATTGTATTTATGTTGTTTTAACCCATGCTTTATTAAATTGCATTTATGTTGTTTAATCTTATGCTTTATTAAATTGTATTCATGTTGTTTTATTGTATGCTTTATTAAATTGTATTTATGTTGTTTTATCCTATGCTTTATTGAATTGTATTTATGTTGTTTTATCCTATGCTTTATTAAATTGTATTTATGTTGTTTTAACCCATGCTTTATTAAATTGCATTTATGTTGTTTTATCTTATGCTTTATTAAATTATATTTATGTTGTTTTATCCTATGCTTTATTAAATTGTGTTTATGTTGTTTTATCCTATGCTTTATTAAATTGTATTTATGTTGTTTTAACCCATGCTTTATTAAATTGTATTTATATTGTTTTATCCTATGCTTTATTAAATTGTATTTATGTTGTTTTGTCCTATGCTTTATTAAATTGTATTTATGTTGTTTTAACCCATGCTTCATTAAAGTATATTTATGTTGTTATCTTATGCTTTATTAAATTGTATTTATGTTGTTTTTTCCTAAGCTTTATTAAATTGTATTTATGTTGTTTTAACCCATGCTTTATTAAATTGCATTTATGTTGTTTTATCTTATGCTTTATTAAATTGTATTTATGTTGTTTTATCCTATGCTTTATTAAATTTTATTTATGATGTTTTATCCTATGCTTTATTAAATTGTATTTATGTTGTTTTAACCCATGCTTTATTAAATTGCATTTATGTTGTTTTATCTTATGCTTTATTAAATTGTATTTATGTTGTTTTATCCTATGCTTTATTAAATTGTATTTATGTTGTTTTTTCCTATGCTTTATTAAATTGTATTTATGTTGTTTTATCCCATGCTTTATTAAATTGCATTTATGTTGTTTTATCTTATGCTTTATTAAATTGTATTTATGTTGTTTTATCCTATGCTTTATTAAATTGTATTTATGTTGTTTTATCCTATGCTTTATTAAATTGTATTTATGTTGTTTTAACCTATGCTTTATTAAATTGTATTTATGTTGTTTTATCCTATGCTTTATTAAATTGTGTTTATGTTGTTTTATTGTATGCTTTATTAAACTGCATTTATGTTGTTTTATCCTATGCTTTACTAAACTGTATTTATGTTGTTTTAACCCATGCTTTATTAAATTGCATTTATGTTATTTTATCTTCTGCTTTATTAAATTGTATTTATGTTGTTTTATCCTATGCTTTATTAAATTGTGTTTATGTTGTTTTATCCTATGCTTTATTAAATTGTATTTATGTTGTCTTAACCCATGCTTTATTAAATTGTATTTATGTTGTTTTATCCTATGGTTTATTAAATTGTATTTATGTTGTTTTGTCCTATGCTTTATTAAATTGTATTTATGTTGTTTTAACCCATGCTTCATTAAAGTATATATATGTTGTTATCTTATGCTTTATTAAATTGTATGTATGTTGTTTTTTCTATGCTTTATTAAATTGTATTTATGTTGTTTTAACCCATGCTTTATTAAATTGCATTTATGTTGTTTTATCTTATGCTTTATTAAATTGTATTTATGTTGTTTTATCCTATGCTTTATTCAATTGCATATATGTTGTTTTATCCTATGCTTTATTAAATTGTATTTATGTTGTTTTATCCTATGCTTTATTAAATTGTTTTTATGTTGTTTTAACCTATGCTTTATTAAACTGTATTTATGTTGTTTTATCCTATGCTTTATTAAATAGTATTTATGTTGTTTTATCCTATGCTTTATTAAATTGTATTTATGTTGTTTTGACCTATGCTTTATTAAATTGTATTTATGTTGTTTTAACCTTTGCTTTATTAAATTGTATTTATGTTGTTTTATCCTATGCTTTACTAAATTGTATTTATGTTGTTTTAACCCATGCTTTATTAAATTGCATTTATGTTGTTTTATCTTATGCTTTATTAAATTGTATTTATGTTGTTTTATCCTATGCTTTATTAAATTGTGTTTATGTTGTTTTATCCTATGCTTTATTAAATTGTATTTATGTTGTTTTAACACATGCTTTATTAAATTGTATTTATGTTGTTTTATCCTATGCTTTATTAAATTGTATTTATGTTGTTTTGTCCTCTGCTTTATTAAATTGTATTTATGTTGTTTTAACCCATGCTTCATTAAAGTATATTTATGTTGTTATCTTATGCTTTATTAAATTGTATTTATGTTGTTTTTTCCTATGCTTTATTAAATTGTATTTATGTTGTTTTAACCCATGCTTTATTAAATTGCATTTATGTTGTTTTATCTTCTGCTTTATTAAATTGTATTTATGTTGTTTTATCCTATGCTTTATTAAATTGTATTTATGTTGTTTTATCCTATGCTTTATTAAATTGTATTTATGTTGTTTTATCCTATGCTTTATTAAATTGTATTGATGTTGTTTTATCCTATGTTTTATTAAATTGTATTTATGTTGTTTTATCCTATGCTTTATTAAATTGTATTTATGTTGTTTTATCGTATGCTTTATTAAATTGTATTTATGTTGTTTTATCCTATGCTTTATTAAATTGTGTTTATGTTGTTTTATCCTATGCTTTATTAAATTGTATTTATGTTGTTTTATCCTATGCTTTATTAAATTGTATTTATGTTGTTTTATCCTATGCTTTATTAAATTGTATTTATGTTGTTTTAACCCATGCTTTATTAAATTGCATTTATGTTGTTTTATCTTCTGCTTTATTAAATTGTATTCATGTTGTTTTATCGTATGCTTTATTAAATTGTTTTTATGTTGTTTTATCCTATGCTTTATTGAATTGTATTTATGTTGTTTTATCCTATGCTTTATTAAATTGTATTTATGTTGTTTTAACCCATGCTTTATTAAATTGCATTTATGTTGTTTTATCTTCTGCTTTATTAAATTGTATTTATGTTGTTTTATCCTATGCTTTATTAAATTGTATTTATGTTGTTTTATCCTATGCTTTATTAAATTGTATTTATGTTGTTTTATCCTATGCTTTATTAAATTGTATTGATGTTGTTTTATCCTATGTTTTATTAAATTGTATTTATGTTGTTTTATCCTATGCTTTATTAAATTGTATTTATGTTGTTTTATCGTATGCTTTATTAAATTGTATTTATGTTGTTTTATCCTATGCTTTATTAAATTGTGTTTATGTTGTTTTATCCTATGCTTTATTAAATTGTATTTATGTTGTTTTATCCTATGCTTTATTAAATTGTATTTATGTTGTTTTATCCTATGCTTTATTAAATTGTATTTATGTTGTTTTATCCTATGTTTTATTAAATTGTATTTATGTTGTTTTATCCTATGCTTTATTAAATTGTATTCATGTTGTTTTATCGTATGCTTTATTAAATTGTATTTATGTTGTTTTATCCTATGCTTTATTGAATTGTATTTATGTTGTTTTATCCTATGCTTTATTAAATTGTATTTATGTTGTTTTAACCCATGCTTTATTAAATTGCATTTATGTTGTTTTATCTTATGCTTTATTAAATTATATTTATGTTGTTTTATCCTATGCTTTATTAAATTGTGTTTATGTTGTTTTATCCTATGCTTTATTAAATTGTATTTATGTTGTTTTAACACATGCTTTATTAAATTGTATTTATGTTGTTTTATCCTATGCTTTATTAAATTGTATTTATGTTGTTTTGTCCTCTGCTTTATTAAATTGTATTTATGTTGTTTTAACCCATGCTTCATTAAAGTATATTTATGTTGTTATCTTATGCTTTATTAAATTGTATTTATGTTGTTTTTTCCTATGCTTTATTAAATTGTATTTATGTTGTTTTAACCCATGCTTTATTAAATTGCATTTATGTTGTTTTATCTTCTGCTTTATTAAATTGTATTTATGTTGTTTTATCCTATGCTTTATTAAATTGTATTTATGTTGTTTTATCCTATGCTTTATTAAATTGTATTTATGTTGTTTTATCCTATGCTTTATTAAATTGTATTGATGTTGTTTTATCCTATGTTTTATTAAATTGTATTTATGTTGTTTTATCCTATGCTTTATTAAATTGTATTTATGTTGTTTTATCGTATGCTTTATTAAATTGTATTTATGTTGTTTTATCCTATGCTTTATTAAATTGTGTTTATGTTGTTTTATCCTATGCTTTATTAAATTGTATTTATGTTGTTTTATCCTATGCTTTATTAAATTGTATTTATGTTGTTTTATCCTATGCTTTATTAAATTGTATTTATGTTGTTTTATCCTATGTTTTATTAAATTGTATTTATGTTGTTTTATCCTATGCTTTATTAAATTGTATTCATGTTGTTTTATCGTATGCTTTATTAAATTGTATTTATGTTGTTTTATCCTATGCTTTATTGAATTGTATTTATGTTGTTTTATCCTATGCTTTATTAAATTATATTCATGTTGTTTTAACCCATGCTTTATTAAATTGCATTTATGTTGTTTTATCTTCTGCTTTATTAAATTGTATTTATGTTGTTTTATCCTATGCTTTATTAAATTGTATTTATGTTGTTTTATCCTATGCTTTATTAAATTGTATTTATGTTGTTTTATCCTATGCTTTATTAAATTGTATTGATGTTGTTTTATCCTATGTTTTATTAAATTGTATTTATGTTGTTTTATCCTATGCTTTATTAAATTGTATTTATGTTGTTTTATCGTATGCTTTATTAAATTGTATTTATGTTGTTTTATCCTATGCTTTATTAAATTGTGTTTATGTTGTTTTATCCTATGCTTTATTAAATTGTATTTATGTTGTTTTATCCTATGCTTTATTAAATTGTATTTATGTTGTTTTATCCTATGTTTTATTAAATTGTATTTATGTTGTTTTATCCTATGCTTTATTAAATTGTATTCATGTTGTTTTATCGTATGCTTTATTAAATTGTATTTATGTTGTTTTATCCTATGCTTTATTGAATTGTATTTATGTTGTTTTATCCTATGCTTTATTAAATTGTATTTATGTTGTTTTAACCCATGCTTTATTAAATTGCATTTATGTTGTTTTATCTTATGCTTTATTAAATTATATTTATGTAGTTTTATCCTATGCTTTATTAAATTGTGTTTATGTTGTTTTATCCTATGCTTTATTAAATTGTATTTATGTTGTTTTAACCCATGCTTTATTAAATTGTATTTATGTTGTTTTATCCTATGCTTTATTAAATTGTATTTATGTTGTTTTGTCCTATGCTTTATTAAATTGTATTTATGTTGTTTTAACCCATGCTTCATTAAAGTATATTTATGTTGTTATCTTATGCTTTATTAAATTGTATTTATGTTGTTTTTTCCTAAGCTTTATTAAATTGTATTTATGTTGTTTTAACCCATGCTTTATTAAATTGCATTTATGTTGTTTTATCTTATGCTTTATTAAATTGTATTTATGTTGTTTTATCCTATGCTTTATTAAATTGTATTTATGTTGTTTTATCCTATGTTTTATTAAATTGTATTTATGTTGTTTTATCCTATGCTTTATTAAATTGTATTCATGTTGTTTTATCGTATGCTTTATCAAATTGTATTTATGTTGTTTTATCCTATGCTTTATTGAATTGTATTTATGTTGTTTTATCCTATGCTTTATTAAATTGTATTTATGTTGTTTTAACCCATGCTTTATTAAATTGCATTTATGTTGTTTTATCTTATGCTTTATTAAATTATATTTATGTTGTTTTATCCTATGCTTTATTAAATTGTGTTTATGTTGTTTTATCCTATGCTTTATTAAATTGTATTTATGTTGTTTTACCCCATGCTTTATTAAATTGTATTTATGTTGTTTTATCCTATGCTTTATTAAATTGTATTTATGTTGTTTTGTCCTATGCTTTATTAAATTGTATTTATGTTGTTTTAACCCATGCTTCATTAAAGTATATTTATGTTGTTATCTTATGCTTTATTAAATTGTATTTATGTTGTTTTTTCCTATGCTTTATTAAATTGTATTTATGTTGTTTTAACCTATGCTTTATTAAATTGTATTTATGTTGTTTTAACCTATGCTTTATTAAATTGTATTTATGTTGTTTTAACCTATGCTTTATTAAATTGTATTTATGTTGTTTTAACCTATGCTTTATTAAATTGTATTTATGTTGTTTTATCCTATGCTTTATTAAATTGTATATATGTTGTTTTATCCTATGCTTTATTAAATTGTATTTATGTTGTTTTATCCTATGCTTTATTAAATTGTATTTATGTTGTTTTATCCTATGTTTTATTAAATTGTATTTATGTTGTTTTATCCTATGCTTTATTAAATTGTATTTATGTTGTTTTATCGTATGCTTTATTAAATTGTATTTATGTTGTTTTATCCTATGCTTTATTAAATTGTGTTTATGTTGTTTTATCCTATGCTTTATTAAATTGTATTTATGTTGTTTTATCCTATGCTTTATTAAATTGTATTTATGTTGTTTTATCCTATGCTTTATTAAATTGTATTTATGTTGTTTTATCCTATGTTTTATTAAATTGTATTTATGTTGTTTTATCCTATGCTTTATTAAATTGTATTCATGTTGTTTTATCGTATGCTTTATTAAATTGTATTTATGTTGTTTTATCCTATGCTTTATTGAATTGTATTTATGTTGTTTTATCCTATGCTTTATTAAATTATATTCATGTTGTTTTAACCCATGCTTTATTAAATTGCATTTATGTTGTTTTATCTTCTGCTTTATTAAATTGTATTTATGTTGTTTTATCCTATGCTTTATTAAATTGTATTTATGTTGTTTTATCCTATGCTTTATTAAATTGTATTTATGTTGTTTTATCCTATGCTTTATTAAATTGTATTGATGTTGTTTTATCCTATGTTTTATTAAATTGTATTTATGTTGTTTTATCCTATGCTTTATTAAATTGTATTTATGTTGTTTTATCGTATGCTTTATTAAATTGTATTTATGTTGTTTTATCCTATGCTTTATTAAATTGTGTTTATGTTGTTTTATCCTATGCTTTATTAAATTGTATTTATGTTGTTTTATCCTATGCTTTATTAAATTGTATTTATGTTGTTTTATCCTATGTTTTATTAAATTGTATTTATGTTGTTTTATCCTATGCTTTATTAAATTGTATTCATGTTGTTTTATCGTATGCTTTATTAAATTGTATTTATGTTGTTTTATCCTATGCTTTATTGAATTGTATTTATGTTGTTTTATCCTATGCTTTATTAAATTGTATTTATGTTGTTTTAACCCATGCTTTATTAAATTGCATTTATGTTGTTTTATCTTATGCTTTATTAAATTATATTTATGTAGTTTTATCCTATGCTTTATTAAATTGTGTTTATGTTGTTTTATCCTATGCTTTATTAAATTGTATTTATGTTGTTTTAACCCATGCTTTATTAAATTGTATTTATGTTGTTTTATCCTATGCTTTATTAAATTGTATTTATGTTGTTTTGTCCTATGCTTTATTAAATTGTATTTATGTTGTTTTAACCCATGCTTCATTAAAGTATATTTATGTTGTTATCTTATGCTTTATTAAATTGTATTTATGTTGTTTTTTCCTAAGCTTTATTAAATTGTATTTATGTTGTTTTAACCCATGCTTTATTAAATTGCATTTATGTTGTTTTATCTTATGCTTTATTAAATTGTATTTATGTTGTTTTATCCTATGCTTTATTAAATTGTATTTATGTTGTTTTATCCTATGTTTTATTAAATTGTATTTATGTTGTTTTATCCTATGCTTTATTAAATTGTATTCATGTTGTTTTATCGTATGCTTTATCAAATTGTATTTATGTTGTTTTATCCTATGCTTTATTGAATTGTATTTATGTTGTTTTATCCTATGCTTTATTAAATTGTATTTATGTTGTTTTAACCCATGCTTTATTAAATTGCATTTATGTTGTTTTATCTTATGCTTTATTAAATTATATTTATGTTGTTTTATCCTATGCTTTATTAAATTGTGTTTATGTTGTTTTATCCTATGCTTTATTAAATTGTATTTATGTTGTTTTACCCCATGCTTTATTAAATTGTATTTATGTTGTTTTATCCTATGCTTTATTAAATTGTATTTATGTTGTTTTGTCCTATGCTTTATTAAATTGTATTTATGTTGTTTTAACCCATGCTTCATTAAAGTATATTTATGTTGTTATCTTATGCTTTATTAAATTGTATTTATGTTGTTTTTTCCTATGCTTTATTAAATTGTATTTATGTTGTTTTAACCTATGCTTTATTAAATTGTATTTATGTTGTTTTAACCTATGCTTTATTAAATTGTATTTATGTTGTTTTAACCTATGCTTTATTAAATTGTATTTATGTTGTTTTAACCTATGCTTTATTAAATTGTATTTATGTTGTTTTATCCTATGCTTTATTAAATTGTATATATGTTGTTTTATCCTATGCTTTATTAAATTGTATTTATGTTGTTTTATCCTATGCTTTATTAAATTGTATTTATGTTGTTTTATCCTATGTTTTATTAAATTGTATTTATGTTGTTTTATCCTATGCTTTATTAAACTGTATTTATGTTGTTTTATCGTATGCTTTATTAAATTGTATTTATGTTGTTTTATCCTATGCTTTATTAAATTGCATTTATGTTGTTTTATCCTATGCTTTATTAAATTGCATTTATGTTGTTTTAACCCATGCTTTATTAAATTGCATTTATGTTGTTTTATCTTATGCTTTATTAAATTGTATTTATGTTGTTTTATCCTATGCTTTATTAAATTGTGTTTATGTTGTTTTATCCTATGCTTTATTAAATTGTATTTATGTTGTTTTATCCTATGCTTTATTAAATTGTATTTATGTTGTTTTAACACATGCTTTATTAAATTGTATTTATGTTGTTTTATCCTAAGCTTTATTAAATTGTATTTATGTTGTTTTGTCCTATGCTTTATTAAATTGTATTTATGTTGTTTTAACCCATGCTTCATTAAAGTATATTTATGTTGTTATCTTATGCTTTATTAAATTGTATTTATGTTGTTTTATCCTTTGCTTTATTAAATTGTGTTTATGTTGTTTTATCCTATGCTTTATTAAATTGTATTTATGTTGTTTTATCCTATGTTTTATTAAATTGTATTTATGTTGTTTTATCGTATGCTTTATTAAATTGTATTTATGTTGTTTTATCCTATGCTTTATTAATATGTATTTATGTTGTTTTATCCTATGCTTTATTAAATTGTATTTGTGTTGTTTTAACCCATGCTTTATTAAATTGCATTTATGTTGTTTTATCTTATGCTTTATTAAATTGTATTTATGTTGTTTTATCCTATGTTTTATTAAATTGTGTTTATGTTGTTTTAACACATGCTTTATTAAATTGTATTTATGTTGTTTTATCCTATGCTTTATTAAATTGTATTTATGTTGTTTTGTCCTATGCTTTATTAAATTGTATTTATGTTGTTTTAACCCATGCTTCATTAAAGTATATTTATGTTGTTATCTTATGCTTTATTAAATTGTATTTATGTTGTTTTTTCCTATGCTTTATTAAATTGTATTTATGTTGTTTTAACCCATGCTTTATTAAATTGCATTTATGTTGTTTTATCTTCTGCTTTATTAAATTGTATGTATGTTGTTTTATCCTATGCTTTATTAAATTGTATTTATGTTGTTTTATCCTATGCTTTATTAAATTGTATTTATGTTGTTTTATCCTATGCTTTATTAAATTGTATTTATGTTGTTTTATCCTATGTTTTATTAAATTGTATTTATGTTGTTTTATCCTATGCTTTATTAAATTGTATTTATGTTGTTTTATCGTATGCTTTATTAAATTGTATTTATGTTGTTTTATCCTATGCTTTATTAAATTGTGTTTATGTTGTTTTATCCTATGCTTTATTAAATTGTATTTATGTTGTTTTATCCTATGCTTTATTAAATTGTATTTATGTTGTTTTATCCTATGCTTTATTAAATTGTATTTATGTTGTTTTATCCTATGTTTTATTAAATTGTATTTATGTTGTTTTATCCTATGCTTTATTAAATTGTATTCATGTTGTTTTATCGTATGCTTTATCAAATTGTATTTATGTTGTTTTATCCTATGCTTTATTAAATTGTGTTTATGTTGTTTTATCCTATGCTTTATTAAATTGTATTTATGTTGTTTTATCCTATGCTTTATTAAATTGTATTTATGTTGTTTTAACACATGCTTTATTAAATTGTATTTATGTTGTTTTATCCTAAGCTTTATTAAATTGTATTTATGTTGTTTTGTCCTATGCTTTATTAAATTGTATTTATGTTGTTTTAACCCATGCTTCATTAAAGTATATTTATGTTGTTATCTTATGCTTTATTAAATTGTATTTATGTTGTTTTATCCTTTGCTTTATTAAATTGTGTTTATGTTGTTTTATCCTATGCTTTATTAAATTGTATTTATGTTGTTTTATCCTATGTTTTATTAAATTGTATTTATGTTGTTTTATCGTATGCTTTATTAAATTGTATTTATGTTGTTTTATCCTATGCTTTATTAATATGTATTTATGTTGTTTTATCCTATGCTTTATTAAATTGTATTTGTGTTGTTTTAACCCATGCTTTATTAAATTGCATTTATGTTGTTTTATCTTATGCTTTATTAAATTGTATTTATGTTGTTTTATCCTATGTTTTATTAAATTGTGTTTATGTTGTTTTAACACATGCTTTATTAAATTGTATTTATGTTGTTTTATCCTATGCTTTATTAAATTGTATTTATGTTGTTTTGTCCTATGCTTTATTAAATTGTATTTATGTTGTTTTAACCCATGCTTCATTAAAGTATATTTATGTTGTTATCTTATGCTTTATTAAATTGTATTTATGTTGTTTTTTCCTATGCTTTATTAAATTGTATTTATGTTGTTTTAACCCATGCTTTATTAAATTGCATTTATGTTGTTTTATCTTCTGCTTTATTAAATTGTATGTATGTTGTTTTATCCTATGCTTTATTAAATTGTATTTATGTTGTTTTATCCTATGCTTTATTAAATTGTATTTATGTTGTTTTATCCTATGCTTTATTAAATTGTATTTATGTTGTTTTATCCTATGTTTTATTAAATTGTATTTATGTTGTTTTATCCTATGCTTTATTAAATTGTATTTATGTTGTTTTATCGTATGCTTTATTAAATTGTATTTATGTTGTTTTATCCTATGCTTTATTAAATTGTGTTTATGTTGTTTTATCCTATGCTTTATTAAATTGTATTTATGTTGTTTTATCCTATGCTTTATTAAATTGTATTTATGTTGTTTTATCCTATGCTTTATTAAATTGTATTTATGTTGTTTTATCCTATGTTTTATTAAATTGTATTTATGTTGTTTTATCCTATGCTTTATTAAATTGTATTCATGTTGTTTTATCGTATGCTTTATCAAATTGTATTTATGTTGTTTTATCCTATGCTTTATTGAATTGTATTTATGTTGTTTTATCCTATGCTTTATTAAATTGTATTTATGTTGTTTTAACCCATGCTTTATTAAATTGCATTTATGTTGTTTTATCTTATGCTTTATTAAATTATATTTATGTTGTTTTATCCTATGCTTTATTAAATTGTGTTTATGTTGTTTTATCCTATGCTTTATTAAATTGTATTTATGTTGTTTTACCCCATGCTTTATTAAATTGTATTTATGTTGTTTTATCCTATGCTTTATTAAATTGTATTTATGTTGTTTTGTCCTATGCTTTATTAAATTGTATTTATGTTGTTTTAACCCATGCTTCATTAAAGTATATTTATGTTGTTATCTTATGCTTTATTAAATTGTATTTATGTTGTTTTTTCCTAAGCTTTATTAAATTGTATTTATGTTGTTTTAACCCATGCTTTATTAAATTGCATTTATGTTGTTTTATCTTATGCTTTATTAAATTGTATTTATGTTGTTTTATCCTATGCTTTATTAAATTGTATTTATGTTGTTTTTTCCTATGCTTTATTAAATTGTATTTATGTTGTTTTAACCCATGCTTTATTAAATTGCATTTATGTTGTTTTATCTTATGCTTTATTAAATTGTATTTATGTTGTTTTATCCTATGCTTTATTAAATTGTGTTTATGTTGCTTTATCCTATGCTTTATTAAATTGTATTTATGTTGTTTAACCTATGCTTTATTAAATTGTATTTATGTTGTTTTATCCTATGCTTTATTAAATTGTGTTTATGTTGTTTTATCCTATGCTTTTTTAAATTGTATTTATGTTGTTTTATCTTATGCTTTATTAAATTGTATGTATGTTGTTTTATTGTATTCTTTATTAAACTGCATTTATGTTGTTTTATCCTAAGCTTTATTAAATTGTATTTATGTTGTTTTATTCTATGCTTTATTAAATTGCATTTATGTTGTTTTATCCTATGCTTTATTAAATTGTATTTATGTTGTTTTATCCTATGCTTTATTAAATTGTATTTATGTTGTTTTATCCTATGTTTTATTAAATTGAATTTATGTTGTTTTATCCTATGCTTTATTAAATTGTATTTATGTTGTTTTATTGTATGCTTTATTAAATTGTATTTATGTTGTTTTATCCTATGCTTTATTAAATTGTATTTATGTTGTTTTATCCTATGCTTTACTAAATTGTATTTATGTTGTTTTAACCCATGCTTTATTAAATTGCATTTATGTTGTTTTATCTTCTGCTTTATTAAATTGTATTTATGTTGTTTTATCCTATGCTTTATTAAATTGTGTTTATGTTGTTTTATCCTATGCTTTATTAAATTGTATTTATGTTGTCTTAACCCATGCTTTATTAAATTGCATTTATGTTGTTTTATCCTATGCTTTATTAAATTGTATTTATGTTGTTTTGTCCTATGCTTTATTAAATTGTATTTATGTTGTTTTAACCCATGCTTCATTAAAGTATATTTATGTTGTTATCTTATGCTTTATTAAATTGTATGTATGTTGTTTTTTCCTATGCTTTATTAAATTGTATTTATGTTGTTTTAACCCATGCTTTATTAAATTGCATTTATGTTGTTTTATCTTATGCTTTATTAAATTGTATTTATGTTGTTTTATCCTATGCTTTATTAAATTGTATATATGTTGTTTTATCCTATGCTTTATTAAATTGTATTTATGTTTTTTTATCCTATGCTTTATTAAATTGTTTTTATGTTGTTTTAACCTATGCTTTATTAAACTGTATTTATGTTGTTTTATCCTATGCTTTATTAAATAGTATTTATGTTGTTTTATCCTATGCTTTATTAAATTGTATTTATGTTGTTTTGACCTATGCTTTATTAAATTGTATTTATGTTGTTTTAACCTATGCTTTATTAAATTGTATTTATGTTGTTTTATCCTATGCTTTACTAAATTGTATTTATGTTGTTTTAACCCATGCTTTATTAAATTGCATTTATGTTGTTTTATCTTATGCTTTATTAAATTGTATTTATGTTGTTTTATCCTATGCTTTATTAAATTGTATTTATGTTGTTTTAACACATGCTTTATTAAATTGTATTTATGTTGTTTTATCCTATGCTTTATTAAATTGTATTTATGTTGTTTTGTCCTCTGCTTTATTAAATTGTATTTATGTTGTTTTAACCCATGCTTCATTAAAGTATATTTATGTTGTTATCTTATGCTTTATTAAATTGTATTTATGTTGTTTTTTCCTATGCTTTATTAAATTGTATTTATGTTGTTTTAACCCATGCTTTATTAAATTGCATTTATGTTGTTTTATCTTATGCTTTATTAAATTGTATTTATGTTGTTTTATCCTATGCTTTATTAAATTGTGTTTATGTTGTTTTATCCTATGCTTTATTAAATTGTATTTATGTTGTTTTATCCTATGCTTTATTAAATTGTATTTATGTTGTTTTTTCCTAAGCTTTATTAAATTGTATTTATGTTGTTTTAACCCATGCTTTATTAAATTGCATTTATGTTGTTTAATCTTATGCTTTATTAAATTGTATTCATGTTGTTTTATTGTATGCTTTATTAAATTGTATTTATGTTGTTTTATCCTATGCTTTATTGAATTGTATTTATGTTGTTTTATCCTATGCTTTATTAAATTGTATTTATGTTGTTTTAACCCATGCTTTATTAAATTGCATTTATGTTGTTTTATCTTATGCTTTATTAAATTATATTTATGTTGTTTTATCCTATGCTTTATTAAATTGTGTTTATGTTGTTTTATCCTATGCTTTATTAAATTGTATTTATGTTGTTTTAACCCATGCTTTATTAAATTGTATTTATATTGTTTTATCCTATGCTTTATTAAATTGTATTTATGTTGTTTTGTCCTATGCTTTATTAAATTGTATTTATGTTGTTTTAACCCATGCTTCATTAAAGTATATTTATGTTGTTATCTTATGCTTTATTAAATTGTATTTATGTTGTTTTTTCCTAAGCTTTATTAAATTGTATTTATGTTGTTTTAACCCATGCTTTATTAAATTGCATTTATGTTGTTTTATCTTATGCTTTATTAAATTGTATTTATGTTGTTTTATCCTATGCTTTATTAAATTTTATTTATGATGTTTTATCCTATGCTTTATTAAATTGTATTTATGTTGTTTTAACCCATGCTTTATTAAATTGCATTTATGTTGTTTTATCTTATGCTTTATTAAATTGTATTTATGTTGTTTTATCCTATGCTTTATTAAATTGTATTTATGTTGTTTTTTCCTATGCTTTATTAAATTGTATTTATGTTGTTTTATCCCATGCTTTATTAAATTGCATTTATGTTGTTTTATCTTATGCTTTATTAAATTGTATTTATGTTGTTTTATCCTATGCTTTATTAAATTGTATTTATGTTGTTTTATCCTATGCTTTATTAAATTGTATTTATGTTGTTTTAACCTATGCTTTATTAAATTGTATTTATGTTGTTTTATCCTATGCTTTATTAAATTGTGTTTATGTTGTTTTATTGTATGCTTTATTAAACTGCATTTATGTTGTTTTATCCTATGCTTTACTAAACTGT
This sequence comes from Phyllobates terribilis, assembly GCF_046119375.1. Taxonomy (NCBI): domain Eukaryota; kingdom Metazoa; phylum Chordata; class Amphibia; order Anura; family Dendrobatidae; genus Phyllobates; species Phyllobates terribilis. Next base: position 1,256,582 of record NW_027363206.1, on the reverse strand, counting down.
ATTTATGTTGTTTTAACCCATGCTTTATTAAATTGCATTTATGTTATTTTATCTTCTGCTTTATTAAATTGTATTTATGTTGTTTTATCCTATGCTTTATTAAATTGTGTTTATGTTGTTTTATCCTATGCTTTATTAAATTGTATTTATGTTGTCTTAACCCATGCTTTATTAAATTGTATTTATGTTGTTTTATCCTATGGTTTATTAAATTGTATTTATGTTGTTTTGTCCTATGCTTTATTAAATTGTATTTATGTTGTTTTAACCCATGCTTCATTAAAGTATATATATGTTGTTATCTTATGCTTTATTAAATTGTATGTATGTTGTTTTTTCTATGCTTTATTAAATTGTATTTATGTTGTTTTAACCCATGCTTTATTAAATTGCATTTATGTTGTTTTATCTTATGCTTTATTAAATTGTATTTATGTTGTTTTATCCTATGCTTTATTCAATTGCATATATGTTGTTTTATCCTATGCTTTATTAAATTGTATTTATGTTGTTTTATCCTATGCTTTATTAAATTGTTTTTATGTTGTTTTAACCTATGCTTTATTAAACTGTATTTATGTTGTTTTATCCTATGCTTTATTAAATAGTATTTATGTTGTTTTATCCTATGCTTTATTAAATTGTATTTATGTTGTTTTGACCTATGCTTTATTAAATTGTATTTATGTTGTTTTAACCTTTGCTTTATTAAATTGTATTTATGTTGTTTTATCCTATGCTTTACTAAATTGTATTTATGTTGTTTTAACCCATGCTTTATTAAATTGCATTTATGTTGTTTTATCTTATGCTTTATTAAATTGTATTTATGTTGTTTTATCCTATGCTTTATTAAATTGTGTTTATGTTGTTTTATCCTATGCTTTATTAAATTGTATTTATGTTGTTTTAACACATGCTTTATTAAATTGTATTTATGTTGTTTTATCCTATGCTTTATTAAATTGTATTTATGTTGTTTTGTCCTCTGCTTTATTAAATTGTATTTATGTTGTTTTAACCCATGCTTCATTAAAGTATATTTATGTTGTTATCTTATGCTTTATTAAATTGTATTTATGTTGTTTTTTCCTATGCTTTATTAAATTGTATTTATGTTGTTTTAACCCATGCTTTATTAAATTGCATTTATGTTGTTTTATCTTCTGCTTTATTAAATTGTATTTATGTTGTTTTATCCTATGCTTTATTAAATTGTATTTATGTTGTTTTATCCTATGCTTTATTAAATTGTATTTATGTTGTTTTATCCTATGCTTTATTAAATTGTATTGATGTTATTTTATCCTATGTTTTATTAAATTGTATTTATGTTGTTTTATCCTATGCTTTATTAAATTGTATTTATGTTGTTTTATCGTATGCTTTATTAAATTGTATTTATGTTGTTTTATCCTATGCTTTATTAAATTGTGTTTATGTTGTTTTATCCTATGCTTTATTAAATTGTATTTATGTTGTTTTATCCTATGCTTTATTAAATTGTATTTATGTTGTTTTATCCTATGCTTTATTAAATTGTATTTATGTTGTTTTAACCCATGCTTTATTAAATTGCATTTATGTTGTTTTATCTTCTGCTTTATTAAATTGTATTCATGTTGTTTTATCGTATGCTTTATTAAATTGTATTTATGTTGTTTTATCCTATGCTTTATTGAATTGTATTTATGTTGTTTTATCCTATGCTTTATTAAATTGTATTTATGTTGTTTTAACCCATGCTTTATTAAATTGCATTTATGTTGTTTTATCTTCTGCTTTATTAAATTGTATTTATGTTGTTTTATCCTATGCTTTATTAAATTGTATTTATGTTGTTTTATCCTATGCTTTATTAAATTGTATTTATGTTGTTTTATCCTATGCTTTATTAAATTGTATTGATGTTGTTTTATCCTATGTTTTATTAAATTGTATTTATGTTGTTTTATCCTATGCTTTATTAAATTGTATTTATGTTGTTTTATCGTATGCTTTATTAAATTGTATTTATGTTGTTTTATCCTATGCTTTATTAAATTGTGTTTATGTTGTTTTATCCTATGCTTTATTAAATTGTATTTATGTTGTTTTATCCTATGCTTTATTAAATTGTATTTATGTTGTTTTATCCTATGCTTTATTAAATTGTATTTATGTTGTTTTATCCTATGTTTTATTAAATTGTATTTATGTTGTTTTATCCTATGCTTTATTAAATTGTATTCATGTTGTTTTATCGTATGCTTTATTAAATTGTATTTATGTTGTTTTATCCTATGCTTTATTGAATTGTATTTATGTTGTTTTATCCTATGCTTTATTAAATTGTATTTATGTTGTTTTAACCCATGCTTTATTAAATTGCATTTATGTTGTTTTATCTTATGCTTTATTAAATTATATTTATGTTGTTTTATCCTATGCTTTATTAAATTGTGTTTATGTTGTTTTATCCTATGCTTTATTAAATTGTATTTATGTTGTTTTAACACATGCTTTATTAAATTGTATTTATGTTGTTTTATCCTATGCTTTATTAAATTGTATTTATGTTGTTTTGTCCTCTGCTTTATTAAATTGTATTTATGTTGTTTTAACCCATGCTTCATTAAAGTATATTTATGTTGTTATCTTATGCTTTATTAAATTGTATTTATGTTGTTTTTTCCTATGCTTTATTAAATTGTATTTATGTTGTTTTAACCCATGCTTTATTAAATTGCATTTATGTTGTTTTATCTTCTGCTTTATTAAATTGTATTTATGTTGTTTTATCCTATGCTTTATTAAATTGTATTTATGTTGTTTTATCCTATGCTTTATTAAATTGTATTTATGTTGTTTTATCCTATGCTTTATTAAATTGTATTGATGTTGTTTTATCCTATGTTTTATTAAATTGTATTTATGTTGTTTTATCCTATGCTTTAATAAATTGTATTTATGTTGTTTTATCGTATGCTTTATTAAATTGTATTTATGTTGTTTTATCCTATGCTTTATTAAATTGTGTTTATGTTGTTTTATCCTATGCTTTATTAAATTGTATTTATGTTGTTTTATCCTATGCTTTATTAAATTGTATTTATGTTGTTTTATCCTATGCTTTATTAAATTGTATTTATGTTGTTTTATCCTATGTTTTATTAAATTGTATTTATGTTGTTTTATCCTATGCTTTATTAAATTGTATTCATGTTGTTTTATCGTATGCTTTATTAAATTGTATTTATGTTGTTTTATCCTATGCTTTATTGAATTGTATTTATGTTGTTTTATCCTATGCTTTATTAAATTGTATTCATGTTGTTTTAACCCATGCTTTATTAAATTGCATTTATGTTGTTTTATCTTCTGCTTTATTAAATTGTATTTATGTTGTTTTATCCTATGCTTTATTAAATTGTATTTATGTTGTTTTATCCTATGCTTTATTAAATTGTATTTATGTTGTTTTATCCTATGCTTTATTAAATTGTATTGATGTTGTTTTATCCTATGTTTTATTAAATTGTATTTATGTTGTTTTATCCTATGCTTTATTAAATTGTATTTATGTTGTTTTATCGTATGCTTTATTAAATTGTATTTATGTTGTTTTATCCTATGCTTTATTAAATTGTGTTTATGTTGTTTTATCCTATGCTTTATTAAATTGTATTTATGTTGTTTTATCCTATGCTTTATTAAATTGTATTTATGTTGTTTTATCCTATGCTTTATTAAATTGTATTTATGTTGTTTTATCCTATGTTTTATTAAATTGTATTTATGTTGTTTTATCCTATGCTTTATTAAATTGTATTCATGTTGTTTTATCGTATGCTTTATTAAATTGTATTTATGTTGTTTTATCCTATGCTTTATTGAATTGTATTTATGTTGTTTTATCCTATGCTTTATTAAATTGTATTTATGTTGTTTTAACCCATGCTTTATTAAATTGCATTTATGTTGTTTTATCTTATGCTTTATTAAATTATATTTATGTAGTTTTATCCTATGCTTTATTAAATTGTGTTTATGTTGTTTTATCCTATGCTTTATTAAATTGTATTTATGTTGTTTTAACCCATGCTTTATTAAATTGTATTTATGTTGTTTTATCCTATGCTTTATTAAATTGTATTTATGTTGTTTTGTCCTATGCTTTATTAAATTGTATTTATGTTGTTTTAACCCATGCTTCATTAAAGTATATTTATGTTGTTATCTTATGCTTTATTAAATTGTATTTATGTTGTTTTTTCCTAAGCTTTATTAAATTGTATTTATGTTGTTTTAACCCATGCTTTATTAAATTGCATTTATGTTGTTTTATCTTATGCTTTATTAAATTGTATTTATGTTGTTTTATCCTATGCTTTATTAAATTTTATTTATGTTGTTTTATCCTATGCTTTATTAAATTGTATTTATGTTGTTTTAACCCATGCTTTATTAAATTGCATTTATGTTGTTTTATCTTATGCTTTATTAAATTGTATTTATGTTGTTTTATCCTATGCTTTATTAAATTGTATTTATGTTGTTTTTTCCTATGCTTTATTAAATTGTATTTATGTTGTTTTAACCCATGCTTTATTAAATTGCATTTATGTTGTTTTATCTTATGCTTTATTAAATTGTATTTATGTTGTTTTATCCTATGCTTTATTAAATTGTGTTTATGTTGTTTTATCCTATGCTTTATTAAATTGTATTTATGTTGCTTTATCCTATGCTTTATTAAATTGTATTTATGTTGTTTTAACCTATGCTTTATTAAATTGTATTTATGTTGTTTTATCCTATGCTTTATTAAATTGTGTTTATGTTGTTTTATCCTATGCTTTTTTAAATTGTATTTATGTTGTTTTATCTTATGCTTTATTAAATTGTATTTATGTTGTTTTATTGTATGCTTTATTAAACTGCATTTATGTTGTTTTATCCTAAGCTTTATTAAATTGTATTTATGTTGTTTTATTCTATGCTTTATTAAATTGTATTTATGTTGTTTTATCCTATGCTTTATTAAATTGTATTTATGTTGTTTTATCCTATGCTTTATTAAATTGTATTTATGCTGTTTTATCCTATGTTTTATTAAATTGAATTTATGTTGTTTTATCCTATGCTTTATTAAATTGTATTTATGTTGTTTTATCGTATGCTTTATTAAATTGTATTTATGTTGTTTTATCCTATGCTTTATTAAATTGTATTTATGTTGTTTTATCCTATGCTTTACTAAATTGTATTTATGTTGTTTTAACCCATGCTTTATTAAATTGCATTTATGTTGTTTTATCTTATGCTTTATTAAATTGTATTTATGTTGTTTTATCCTATGCTTTATTAAATTGTGTTTATGTTGTTTTATCCTATGCTTTATTAAATTGTACTTATGTTGTCTTAACCCATGCTTTATTAAATTGTATTTATGTTGTTTTATCCTATGCTTTATTAAATTGTATTTATGTTGTTTTGTCCTATGCTTTATTAAATTGTATTTATGTTGTTTTAACCCATGCTTCATTAAAGTATATTTATGTTGTTATCTTATGCTTTATTAAATTGTATGTATGTTGTTTTTTCCTATGCTTTATTAAATTGTATTTATGTTGTTTTAACCCATGCTTTATTAAATTGCATTTATGTTGTTTTATCTTATGCTTTATTAAATTGTATTTATGTTGTTTTATCCTATGCTTTATTAAATTGTATATATGTTGTTTTATCCTATGCTTTATTAAATTGTATTTATGTTGTTTTATCCTATGCTTTATTAAATTGTTTTTATGTTCTTTTAACCTATGCTTTATTAAACTGTATTTATGTTGTTTTATCCTATGCTTTATTAAATAGTATTTATGTTGTTTTATCCTATGCTTTATTAAATTGTATTTATGTTGTTTTGACCTATGCTTTATTAAATTGTATTTATGTTGTTTTAACCTATGCTTTATTAAATTGTATTTATGTTGCTTTATCCTATGCTTTACTAAATTGTATTTATGTTGTTTTAACCCATGCTTTATTAAATTGCATTTATGTTGTTTTATCTTATGCTTTATTAAATTGTATTTATGTTGTTTTATCCTATGCTTTATTAAATTGTGTTTATGTTGTTTTATCCTATGCTTTATTAAATTGTATTTATGTTGTCTTAACCCATGCTTTATTAAATTGTATTTATGTTGTTTTATCCTATGCTTTATTAAATTGTTTTTATGTTGTTTTGTCCTATGTTTTATTAAATTGTATTTATGTTGTTTTAACCCATGCTTCATTAAAGTATATTTATGTTGTTATCTTATGCTTTATTAAATTGTATGTATGTTGTTTTTTCCTATGCTTTATTAAATTGTATTTATGTTGTTTTAACCCATGCTTTATTAAATTGCATTTATGTTGTTTTATCTTATGCTTTATTAAATTGTATTTATGTTGTTTTATCCTATGCTTTATTAAATTGTATATATGTTGTTTTATCCTATGCTTTATTAAATTGTATTTATGTTGTTTTATCCTATGCTTTATTAAATTGTTTTTATGTTGTTTTAACCTATGCTTTATTAAACTGTATTTATGTTGTTTTATCCTATGCTTTATTAAATAGTATTTATGTTGTTTTATCCTATGCTTTATTAAATTGTATTTATGTTGTTTTGACCTATGCTTTATTAAATTGTATTTATGTTGTTTTAACCTATGCTTTATTAAATTGTATTTATGTTGTTTTAACCTATGCTTTATTAAATTGTATTTATGTTGTTTTATCCTATGCTTTATTAAATTGTATATATGTTGTTTTATCCTATGCTTTATTAAATTGTATTTATGTTGTTTTGTCCTATGCTTTATGAAATTGTGTTTATGTTGTTTTATCCTATGCTTTATTAAATTGTATTTATGTTGTTTTATCCTATGCTTTATTAAATTGTGTTTATGTTGTTTTATCCTATGCTTTATTAAATTGTTTTTATGTTGTTTTAACCTATGCTTTATTAAATTGTATTTATGTTGTTTTATCCTATGCTTTATTAAATTGTGTTTATGTTGTTTTTGTCCTATGCTTTTTTAAATTGTATTTATGTTGTTTTATCCTGTGCTTTATTAAATTGTATTTATGTTGTTTTATTGTTTGCTTTATTAATCTGCATTTATGTTGTTTTATTCTATGCTTTATTAAATTGTATTTATGTTGTTTTATTCTATGCTTTATTAAATTGTATTTATGTTGTTTTATCCTATGCTTTATTAAATTGTATTTATGTTGTTTTATCCTATGCTTTATTAAATTGTATTTATGTTGTTTTATCCTATGTTTTATTAAATTGTATTTATGTTGTTTTATCCTATGCTTTATTAAATTGTATTTATGTTGTTTTATCGTATGCTTTATTAAATTGTATTTATGTTGTTTTATCCTATGCTTTATTAAATTGTATTTATGTTGTTTTATCCTATGCTTTATTAAATTGTATTTATGTTGTTTTAACCCATGCTTTATTAAATTGCATTTATGTTGTTTTATCTTATGCTTTATTAAATTGTATTTATGTTGTTTTATCCTATGCTTTATTAAATTGTGTTTATGTTGTTTTATCCTATGCTTTATTAAATTGTATTTATGTTGTTTTAACACATGCTTTATTAAATTGTATTTATGTTGTTTTATCCTATGCTTTATTAAATTGTATTTATGTTGTTTTGTCCTATTCTTTATTAAATTGTGTTTATGTTGTTTTATCCTATGCTTTTTTAAATTGTATTTATGTTGTTTTATCTTATACTTTATTAAATTGTACTTATGTTGTTTTATTGTATGCTTTATTAAACTGCATTTATGTTGTTTTATCCTAAGCTTTATTAAATTGTATTTATGTTGTTTTATTCTATGCTTTATTAAATTGTATTTATGTTGTTTTATCCTATGCTTTATTAAATTGTATTTATGTTGTTTTATCCTATGCTTTATTAAATTGTATTTATGTTGTTTTATCCTATGTTTTATTAAATTGAATTTATGTTGTTTTATCCTATGCTTTATTAATTTGTATTTATGTTGTTTTATCGTATGCTTTATTAAATTGTATTTATGTTGTTTTATCCTATGCTTTATTAAATTGTATTTATGTTGTTTTATCCTATGCTTTACTAAATTGTATTTATGTTGTTTTAACCCATGCTTTATTAAATTGCATTTATGTTGTTTTATCTTATGCTTTATTAAATTGTATTTATGTTCTTTTATCCTATGCTTTATTAAATTGTGTTTATGTTGTTTTATCCTATGCTTTATTAAATTGTATTTATGTTGTCTTAACCCATGCTTTATTAAATTGTATTTATGTTGTTTTATCCTATGCTTTATTAAATTGTATTTATGTTGTGTTGTCCTATGCTTTATTAAATTGTATTTATGTTGTTTTATCCTATGCTTTATTAAATTTTATTTATGTTGTTTTATCCTATGCTTTATTAAATTGTATTTATGTTGTTTTAACCCATGCTTTATTAAATTGCATTTATGTTGTTTTATCTTATGCTTTATTAAATTGTATTTATGTTGTTTTTTCCTATGCTTTATTAAATTGTATTTATGTTGTTTTATCCCATGCTTTATTAAATTGCATTTATGTTGTTTTATCTTATGCTTTATTAAATTGTATTTATGTTGTTTTAACCTATGCTTTATTAAATTGTATTTATGTTGTTTTATCCTATGCTTTATTAAATTGTGTTTATGTTGTTTTATTGTATGCTTTATTAAACTGCATTTATGTTGTTTTATCCTATGCTTTACTAAACTGTATTTATGTTGTTTTAACCCATGCTTTATTAAATTGCATTTATGTTGTTTTATCTTCTGCTTTATTAAATTGTATTTATGTTGTTTTATCCTATGCTTTATTAAATTGTGTTTATGTTGTTTTATCCTATGCTTTATTAAATTGTATTTATGTTGTCTTAACCCATGCTTTATTAAATTGTATTTATGTTGTTTTATCCTATGGTTTATTAAATTGTATTTATGTTGTTTTAACACATGCTTTATTAAATTGTATTTATGTTGTCTTAACCCATGCTTTATTAAATTGTATTTATGTTGTTTTATCCTATGGTTTAATAAATTGTATTTATGTTGTTTTGTCCTATGCTTTATTAAATTGTATTTATGTTGTTTTAACCCATGCTTCATTAAAGTATATATATGTTGTTATCTTATGCTTTATTAAATTGTATGTATGTTGTTTTTTCTATGCTTTATTAAATTGTATTTATGTTGTTTTAACCCATGCTTTATTAAATTGCATTTATGTTGTTTTATCTTATGCTTTATTAAATTGTATTTATGTTGTTTTATCCTATGCTTTATTCAATTGCATATATGTTGTTTTATCCTATGCTTTATTAAATTGTATTTATGTTGTTTTATCCTATGCTTTATTAAATTGTTTTTATGTTGTTTTAACCTATGCTTTATTAAACTGTATTTATGTTGTTTTATCCTATGCTTTATTAAATAGTATTTATGTTGTTTTATCGTATGCTTTATTAAATTGTATTTATGTTGTTTTATCCTATGCTTTATTAAATTGTGTTTATGTTGTTTTATCCTATGCTTTATTAAATTGTATTTATGTTGTTTTGACCTATGCTTTATTAAATTGTATTTATGTTGTTTTAACCTTTGCTTTATTAAATTGTATTTATGTTGTTTTATCCTATGCTTTACTAAATTGTATTTATGTTGTTTTAACCCATGCTTTATTAAATTGCATTTATGTTGTTTTATCTTATGCTTTATTAAATTGTATTTATGTTGTTTTATCCTATGCTTTATTAAATTGTATTTATGTTGTTTTGTCCTCTGCTTTATTAAATTGTATTTATGTTGTTTTAACCCATGCTTCATTAAAGTATATTTATGTTGTTATCTTATGCTTTATTAAATTGTATTTATGTTGTTTTTTCCTATGCTTTATTAAATTGTATTTATGTTGTTTTAACCCATGCTTTATTAAATTGCATTTATGTTGTTTTATCTTCTGCTTTATTAAATTGTATTTATGTTGTTTTATCCTATGCTTTATTAAATTGTATTGATGTTGTTTTATCCTATGTTTTATTAAATTGTATTTATGTTGTTTTATCCTATGCTTTATTAAATTGTATTTATGTTGTTTTATCGTATGCTTTATTAAATTGTATTTATGTTGTTTTATCCTATGCTTTATTAAATTGTGTTTATGTTGTTTTATCCTATGCTTTATTAAATTGTATTTATGTTGTTTTATCCTATGCTTTATTAAATTGTATTTATGTTGTTTTATCCTATGCTTTATTAAATTGTATTTATGTTGTTTTATCCTATGTTTTATTAAATTGTATTTATGTTGTTTTATCCTATGCTTTATTAAATTGTATTCATGTTGTTTTACCGTATGCTTTATTAAATTGTATTTATGTTGTTTTATCCTATGCTTTATTGAATTGTATTTATGTTGTTTTATCCTATGCTTTATTAAATTGTATTTATGTTGTTTTAACCCATGCTTTATTAAATTGCATTTATGTTGTTTTATCTTCTGCTTTATTAAATTGTATTTATGTTGTTTTATCCTATGCTTTATTAAATTGTATTTATGTTGTTTTATCCTATGCTTTATTAAATTGTATTTATGTTGTTTTATCCTATGCTTTATTAAATTGTATTGATGTTGTTTTATCCTATGTTTTATTAAATTGTATTTATGTTGTTTTATCCTATGCTTTATTAAATTGTATTTATGTTGTTTTATCGTATGCTTTATTAAATTGTATTTATGTTGTTTTATCCTATGCTTTATTAAATTGTGTTTATGTTGTTTTATCCTATGCTTTATTAAATTGTATTTATGTTGTTTTATCCTATGCTTTATTAAATTGTATTTATGTTGTTTTATCCTATGCTTTATTAAATTGTATTTATGTTGTTTTATCCTATGTTTTATTAAATTGTATTTATGTTGTTTTATCCTATGCTTTATTAAATTGTATTCATGTTGTTTTATCGTATGCTTTATTAAATTGTATTTATGTTGTTTTATCCTATGCTTTATTGAATTGTATTTATGTTGTTTTATCCTATGCTTTATTAAATTGTATTTATGTTGTTTTAACCCATGCTTTATTAAATTGCATTTATGTTGTTTTATCTTCTGCTTTATTAAATTGTATTTATGTTGTTTTATCCTATGCTTTATTAAATTGTATTTATGTTGTTTTATCCTATGCTTTATTAAATTGTATTTATGTTGTTTTATCCTATGCTTTATTAAATTGTATTGATGTTGTTTTATCCTATGTTTTATTAAATTGTATTTATGTTGTTTTATCCTATGCTTTATTAAATTGTATTTATGTTGTTTTATCGTATGCTTTATTAAATTGTATTTATGTTGTTTTATCCTATGCTTTATTAAATTGTGTTTATGTTGTTTTATCCTATGCTTTATTAAATTGTATTTATGTTGTTTTATCCTATGCTTTATTAAATTGTATTTATGTTGTTTTATCCTATGCTTTATTAAATTGTATTTATGTTGTTTTATCCTATGTTTTATTAAATTGTATTTATGTTGTTTTATCCTATGCTTTATTAAATTGTATTCATGTTGTTTTATCGTATGCTTTATTAAATTGTATTTATGTTGTTTTATCCTATGCTTTATTGAATTGTATTTATGTTGTTTTATCCTATGCTTTATTAAATTGTATTTATGTTGTTTTAACCCATGCTTTATTAAATTGCATTTATGTTGTTTTATCTTATGCTTTATTAAATTATATTTATGTTGTTTTATCCTATGCTTTATTAAATTGTGTTTATGTTGTTTTATTGTATGCTTTATTAAACTGCATTTATGTTGTTTTATCCTATGCTTTACTAAACTGTATTTATGTTGTTTTAACCCATGCTTTATTAAATTGCATTTATGTTGTTTTATCTTCTGCTTTATTAAATTGTATTTATGTTGTTTTATCCTATGCTTTATTAAATTGTGTTTATGTTGTTTTATCCTATGCTTTATTAAATTGTATTTATGTTGTCTTAACCCATGCTTTATTAAATTGTATTTATGTTGTTTTATCCTATGGTTTATTAAATTGTATTTATGTTGTTTTAACACATGCTTTATTAAATTGTATTTATGTTGTCTTAACCCATGCTTTATTAAATTGTATTTATGTTGTTTTATCCTATGGTTTATTAAATTGTATTTATGTTGTTTTGTCCTATGCTTTATTAAATTGTATTTATGTTGTTTTAACCCATGCTTCATTAAAGTATATATATGTTGTTATCTTATGCTTTATTAAATTGTATGTATGTTGTTTTTTCTATGCTTTATTAAATTGTATTTATGTTGTTTTAACCCATGCTTTATTAAATTGCATTTATGTTGTTTTATCTTATGCTTTATTAAATTGTATTTATGTTGTTTTATCCTATGCTTTATTCAATTGCATATATGTTGTTTTATCCTATGCTTTATTAAATTGTATTTATGTTGTTTTATCCTATGCTTTATTAAATTGTTTTTATGTTGTTTTAACCTATGCTTTATTAAACTGTATTTATGTTGTTTTATCCTATGCTTTATTAAATAGTATTTATGTTGTTTTATCCTATGCTTTATTAAATTGTATTTATGTTGTTTTGACCTATGCTTTATTAAATTGTATTTATGTTGTTTTAACCTTTGCTTTATTAAATTGTATTTATGTTGTTTTATCCTATGCTTTACTAAATTGTATTTATGTTGTTTTAACCCATGCTTTATTAAATTGCATTTATGTTGTTTTATCTTATGCTTTATTAAATTGTATTTATGTTGTTTTATCCTATGCTTTATTAAATTGTGTTTATGTTGTTTTATCCTATGCTTTATTAAATTGTATTTATGTTGTTTTAACACATGCTTTATTAAATTGTATTTATGTTGTTTTATCCTATGCTTTATTAAATTGTATTTATGTTGTTTTGTCCTCTGCTTTATTAAATTGTATTTATGTTGTTTTAACCCATGCTTCATTAAAGTATATTTATGTTGTTATCTTATGCTTTATTAAATTGTATTTATGTTGTTTTTTCCTATGCTTTATTAAATTGTATTTATGTTGTTTTAACCCATGCTTTATTAAATTGCATTTATGTTGTTTTATCTTCTGCTTTATTAAATTGTATTTATGTTGTTTTATCCTATGCTTTATTAAATTGTATTTATGTTGTTTTATCCTATGCTTTATTAAATTGTATTTATGTTGTTTTATCCTATGCTTTATTAAATTGTATTGATGTTATTTTATCCTATGTTTTATTAAATTGTATTTATGTTGTTTTATCCTATGCTTTATTAAATTGTATTTATGTTGTTTTATCGTATGCTTTATTAAATTGTATTTATGTTGTTTTATCCTATGCTTTATTAAATTGTGTTTATGTTGTTTTATCCTATGCTTTATTAAATTGTATTTATGTTGTTTTATCCTATGCTTTATTAAATTGTATTTATGTTGTTTTATCCTATGCTTTATTAAATTGTATTTATGTTGTTTTAACCCATGCTTTATTAAATTGCATTTATGTTGTTTTATCTTCTGCTTTATTAAATTGTATTCATGTTGTTTTATCGTATGCTTTATTAAATTGTATTTATGTTGTTTTATCCTATGCTTTATTGAATTGTATTTATGTTGTTTTATCCTATGCTTTATTAAATTGTATTTATGTTGTTTTAACCCACGCTTTATTAAATTGCATTTATGTTGTTTTATCTTCTGCTTTATTAAATTGTATTTATGTTGTTTTATCCTATGCTTTATTAAATTGTATTTATGTTGTTTTATCCTATGCTTTATTAAATTGTATTTATGTTGTTTTATCCTATGCTTTATTAAATTGTATTGATGTTGTTTTATCCTATGTTTTATTAAATTGTATTTATGTTGTTTTATCCTATGCTTTATTAAATTGTATTTATGTTGTTTTATCGTATGCTTTATTAAATTGTATTTATGTTGTTTTATCCTATGCTTTATTAAATTGTGTTTATGTTGTTTTATCCTATGCTTTATTAAATTGTATTTATGTTGTTTTATCCTATGCTTTATTAAATTGTATTTATGTTGTTTTATCCTATGCTTTATTAAATTGTATTTATGTTGTTTTATCCTATGTTTTATTAAATTGTATTTATGTTGTTTTATCCTATGCTTTATTAAATTGTATTCATGTTGTTTTATCGTATGCTTTATTAAATTGTATTTATGTTGTTTTATCCTATGCTTTATTGAATTGTATTTATGTTGTTTTATCCTATGCTTTATTAAATTGTATTTATGTTGTTTTAACCCATGCTTTATTAAATTGCATTTATGTTGTTTTATCTTATGCTTTATTAAATTCTATTTATGTTGTTTTATCCTATGCTTTATTAAATTGTGTTTATGTTGTTTTATCCTATGCTTTATTAAATTGTATTTATGTTGTTTTAACACATGCTTTATTAAATTGTATTTATGTTGTTTTATCCTATGCTTTATTAAATTGTATTTATGTTGTTTTGTCCTCTGCTTTATTAAATTGTATTTATGTTGTTTTAACCCATGCTTCATTAAAGTATATTTATGTTGTTATCTTATGCTTTATTAAATTGTATTTATGTTGTTTTTTCCTATGCTTTATTAAATTGTATTTATGTTGTTTTAACCCATGCTTTATTAAATTGCATTTATGTTGTTTTATCTTCTGCTTTATTAAATTGTATTTATGTTGTTTTATCCTATGCTTTATTAAATTGTATTTATGTTGTTTTATCCTATGCTTTATTAAATTGTATTTATGTTGTTTTATCCTATGCTTTATTAAATTGTATTGATGTTGTTTTATCCTATGTTTTATTAAATTGTATTTATGTTGTTTTATCCTATGCTTTAATAAATTGTATTTATGTTGTTTTATCGTATGCTTTATTAAATTGTATTTATGTTGTTTTATCCTATGCTTTATTAAATTGTGTTTATGTTGTTTTATCCTATGCTTTATTAAATTGTATTTATGTTGTTTTATCCTATGCTTTATTAAATTGTATTTATGTTGTTTTATCCTATGCTTTATTAAATTGTATTTATGTTGTTTTATCCTATGTTTTATTAAATTGTATTTATGTTGTTTTATCCTATGCTTTATTAAATTGTATTCATGTTGTTTTATCGTATGCTTTATTAAATTGTATTTATGTTGTTTTATCCTATGCTTTATTGAATTGTATTTATGTTGTTTTATCCTATGCTTTATTAAATTGTATTCATGTTGTTTTAACCCATGCTTTATTAAATTGCATTTATGTTGTTTTATCTTCTGCTTTATTAAATTGTATTTATGTTGTTTTATCCTATGCTTTATTAAATTGTATTTATGTTGTTTTATCCTATGCTTTATTAAATTGTATTTATGTTGTTTTATCCTATGCTTTATTAAATTGTATTGATGTTGTTTTATCCTATGTTTTATTAAATTGTATTTATGTTGTTTTATCCTATGCTTTATTAAATTGTATTTATGTTGTTTTATCGTATGCTTTATTAAATTGTATTTATGTTGTTTTATCCTATGCTTTATTAAATTGTGTTTATGTTGTTTTATCCTATGCTTTATTAAATTGTATTTATGTTGTTTTATCCTATGCTTTATTAAATTGTATTTATGTTGTTTTATCCTATGCTTTATTAAATTGTATTTATGTTGTTTTATCCTATGTTTTATTAAATTGTATTTATGTTGTTTTATCCTATGCTTTATTAAATTGTATTCATGTTGTTTTATCGTATGCTTTATTAAATTGTATTTATGTTGTTTTATCCTATGCTTTATTGAATTGTATTTATGTTGTTTTATCCTATGCTTTATTAAATTGTATTTATGTTGTTTTAACCCATGCTTTATTAAATTGCATTTATGTTGTTTTATCTTATGCTTTATTAAATTATATTTATGTAGTTTTATCCTATGCTTTATTAAATTGTGTTTATGTTGTTTTATCCTATGCTTTATTAAATTGTATTTATGTTGTTTTAACCCATGCTTTATTAAATTGTATTTATGTTGTTTTATCCTATGCTTTATTAAATTGTATTTATGTTGTTTTGTCCTATGCTTTATTAAATTGTATTTATGTTGTTTTAACCCATGCTTCATTAAAGTATATTTATGTTGTTATCTTATGCTTTATTAAATTGTATTTATGTTGTTTTTTCCTAAGCTTTATTAAATTGTATTTTATGTTGTTTTAACCCATGCTTTATTAAATTGCATTTATGTTGTTTTATCTTATGCTTTATTAAATTGTATTTATGTTGTTTTATCCTATGCTTTATTAAATTTTATTTATGTTGTTTTATCCTATGCTTTATTAAATTGTATTTATGTTGTTTTAACCCATGCTTTATTAAATTGCATTTATGTTGTTTTATCTTATGCTTTATTAAATTGTATTTATGTTGTTTTATCCTATGCTTTATTAAATTGTATTTATGTTGTTTTTTCCTATGCTTTATTAAATTGTATTTATGTTGTTTTAACCCATGCTTTATTAAATTGCATTTATGTTGTTTTATCTTATGCTTTATTAAATTGTATTTATGTTGTTTTATCCTATGCTTTATTAAATTGTGTTTATGTTGTTTTATCCTATGCTTTATTAAATTGTATTTATGTTGCTTTATCCTATGCTTTATTAAATTGTATTTATGTTGTTTTAACCTATGCTTTATTAAATTGTATTTATGTTGTTTTATCCTATGCTTTATTAAATTGTGTTTATGTTGTTTTATCCTATGCTTTTTTAAATTGTATTTATGTTGTTTTATCTTATGCTTTATTAAATTGTATTTATGTTGTTTTATTGTATGCTTTATTAAACTGCATTTATGTTGTTTTATCCTAAGCTTTATTAAATTGTATTTATGTTGTTTTATTCTATGCTTTATTAAATTGTATTTATGTTGTTTTATCCTATGCTTTATTAAATTGTATTTATGTTGTTTTATCCTATGCTTTATTAAATTGTATTTATGCTGTTTTATCCTATGTTTTATTAAATTGAATTTATGTTGTTTTATCCTATGCTTTATTAAATTGTATTTATGTTGTTTTATCGTATGCTTTATTAAATTGTATTTATGTTGTTTTATCCTATGCTTTATTAAATTGTATTTATGTTGTTTTATCCTATGCTTTACTAAATTGTATTTATGTTGTTTTAACCCATGCTTTATTAAATTGCATTTATGTTGTTTTATCTTATGCTTTATTAAATTGTATTTATGTTGTTTTATCCTATGCTTTATTAAATTGTGTTTATGTTGTTTTATCCTATGCTTTATTAATTTGTACTTATGTTGTCTTAACCCATGCTTTATTAAATTGTATTTATGTTGTTTTATCCTATGCTTTATTAAATTGTATTTATGTTGTTTTGTCCTATGCTTTATTAAATTGTATTTATGTTGTTTTAACCCATGCTTCATTAAAGTATATTTATGTTGTTATCTTATGCTTTATTAAATTGTATGTATGTTGTTTTTTCCTATGCTTTATTAAATTGTATTTATGTTGTTTTAACCCATGCTTTATTAAATTGCATTTATGTTGTTTTATCTTATGCTTTATTAAATTGTATTTATGTTGTTTTATCCTATGCTTTATTAAATTGTATATATGTTGTTTTATCCTATGCTTTATTAAATTGTATTTATGTTGTTTTATCCTATGCTTTATTAAATTGTTTTTATGTTCTTTTAACCTATGCTTTATTAAACTGTATTTATGTTGTTTTATCCTATGCTTTATTAAATAGTATTTATGTTGTTTTATCCTATGCTTTATTAAATTGTATTTATGTTGTTTTGACCTATGCTTTATTAAATTGTATTTATGTTGTTTTAACCTATGCTTTATTAAATTGTATTTATGTTGCTTTATCCTATGCTTTACTAAATTGTATTTATGTTGTTTTAACCCATGCTTTATTAAATTGCATTTATGTTGTTTTATCTTATGCTTTATTAAATTGTATTTATGTTGTTTTATCCTATGCTTTATTAAATTGTGTTTATGTTGTTTTATCCTATGCTTTATTAAATTGTATTTATGTTGTCTTAACCCATGCTTTATTAAATTGTATTTATGTTGTTTTATCCTATGCTTTATTAAATTGTTTTTATGTTGTTTTGTCCTATGTTTTATTAAATTGTATTTATGTTGTTTTAACCCATGCTTCATTAAAGTATATTTATGTTGTTATCTTATGCTTTATTAAATTGTATGTATGTTGTTTTTTCCTATGCTTTATTAAATTGTATTTATGTTGTTTTAACCCATGCTTTATTAAATTGCATTTATGTTGTTTTATCTTATGCTTTATTAAATTGTATTTATGTTGTTTTATCCTATGCTTTATTAAATTGTATATATGTTGTTTTATCCTATGCTTTATTAAATTGTATTTATGTTGTTTTATCCTATGCTTTATTAAATTGTTTTTATGTTGTTTTAACCTATGCTTTATTAAACTGTATTTATGTTGTTTTATCCTATGCTTTATTAAATAGTATTTATGTTGTTTTATCCTATGCTTTATTAAATTGTATTTATGTTGTTTTGACCTATGCTTTATTAAATTGTATTTATGTTGTTTTAACCTATGCTTTATTAAATTGTATTTATGTTGTTTTAACCTATGCTTTATTAAATTGTATTTATGTTGTTTTATCCTATGCTTTATTAAATTGTATATATGTTGTTTTATCCTATGCTTTATTAAATTGTATTTATGTTGTTTTGTCCTATGCTTTATGAAATTGTGTTTATGTTGTTTTATCCTATGCTTTATTAAATTGTATTTATGTTGTTTTATCCTATGCTTTATTAAATTGTGTTTATGTTGTTTTATCCTATGCTTTATTAAATTGTTTTTATGTTGTTTTAACCTATGCTTTATTAAATTGTATTTATGTTGTTTTATCCTATGCTTTATTAAATTGTGTTTATGTTGTTTTTGTCCTATGCTTTTTTAAATTGTATTTATGTTGTTTTATCCTGTGCTTTATTAAATTGTATTTATGTTGTTTTATTGTTTGCTTTATTAATCTGCATTTATGTTGTTTTATTCTATGCTTTATTAAATTGTATTTATGTTGTTTTATTCTATGCTTTATTAAATTGTATTTATGTTGTTTTATCCTATGCTTTATTAAATTGTATTTATGTTGTTTTATCCTATGCTTTATTAAATTGTATTTATGTTGTTTTATCCTATGTTTTATTAAATTGTATTTATGTTGTTTTATCCTATGCTTTATTAAATTGTATTTATGTTGTTTTATCGTATGCTTTATTAAATTGTATTTATGTTGTTTTATCCTATGCTTTATTAAATTGTATTTATGTTGTTTTATCCTATGCTTTATTAAATTGTATTTATGTTGTTTTAACCCATGCTTTATTAAATTGCATTTATGTTGTTTTATCTTATGCTTTATTAAATTGTATTTATGTTGTTTTATCCTATGCTTTATTAAATTGTGTTTATGTTGTTTTATCCTATGCTTTATTAAATTGTATTTATGTTGTTTTAACACATGCTTTATTAAATTGTATTTATGTTGTTTTATCCTATGCTTTATTAAATTGTATTTATGTTGTTTTGTCCTATTCTTTATTAAATTGTGTTTATGTTGTTTTATCCTATGCTTTTTTAAATTGTATTTATGTTGTTTTATCTTATACTTTATTAAATTGTACTTATGTTGTTTTATTGTATGCTTTATTAAACTGCATTTATGTTGTTTTATCCTAAGCTTTATTAAATTGTATTTATGTTGTTTTATTCTATGCTTTATTAAATTGTATTTATGTTGTTTTATCCTATGCTTTATTAAATTGTATTTATGTTGTTTTATCCTATGCTTTATTAAATTGTATTTATGTTGTTTTATCCTATGTTTTATTAAATTGAATTTATGTTGTTTTATCCTATGCTTTATTAATTTGTATTTATGTTGTTTTATCGTATGCTTTATTAAATTGTATTTATGTTGTTTTATCCTATGCTTTATTAAATTGTATTTATGTTGTTTTATCCTATGCTTTACTAAATTGTATTTATGTTGTTTTAACCCATGCTTTATTAAATTGCATTTATGTTGTTTTATCTTATGCTTTATTAAATTGTATTTATGTTGTTTTATCCTATGCTTTATTAAATTGTTTTTATGTTGTTTTAACCTATGCTTTATTAAACTGTATTTATGTTGTTTTATCCTATGCTTTATTAAATAGTATTTATGTTGTTTTATCCTATGCTTTATTAAATTGTATTTATGTTGTTTTGACCTATGCTTTATTAAATTGTATTTATGTTGTTTTAACCTTTGCTTTATTAAATTGTATTTATGTTGTTTTATCCTATGCTTTACTAAATTGTATTTATGTTGTTTTAACCCATGCTTTATTAAATTGCATTTATGTTGTTTTATCTTATGCTTTATTAAATTGTATTTATGTTGTTTTATCCTATGCTTTATTAAATTGTGTTTATGTTGTTTTATCCTATGCTTTATTAAATTGTATTTATGTTGTTTTAACACATGCTTTATTAAATTGTATTTATGTTGTTTTATCCTATGCTTTATTAAATTGTATTTATGTTGTTTTGTCCTCTGCTTTATTAAATTGTATTTATGTTGTTTTAACCCATGCTTCATTAAAGTATATTTATGTTGTTATCTTATGCTTTATTAAATTGTATTTATGTTGTTTTTTCCTATGCTTTATTAAATTGTATTTATGTTGTTTTAACCCATGCTTTATTAAATTGCATTTATGTTGTTTTATCTTCTGCTTTATTAAATTGTATTTATGTTGTTTTATCCTATGCTTTATTAAATTGTATTTATGTTGTTTTATCCTATGCTTTATTAAATTGTATTTATGTTGTTTTATCCTATGCTTTATTAAATTGTATTGATGTTATTTTATCCTATGTTTTATTAAATTGTATTTATGTTGTTTTATCCTATGCTTTATTAAATTGTATTTATGTTGTTTTATCGTATGCTTTATTAAATTGTATTTATGTTGTTTTATCCTATGCTTTATTAAATTGTGTTTATGTTGTTTTATCCTATGCTTTATTAAATTGTATTTATGTTGTTTTATCCTATGCTTTATTAAATTGTATTTATGTTGTTTTATCCTATGCTTTATTAAATTGTATTTATGTTGTTTTAACCCATGCTTTATTAAATTGCATTTATGTTGTTTTATCTTCTGCTTTATTAAATTGTATTCATGTTGTTTTATCGTATGCTTTATTAAATTGTATTTATGTTGTTTTATCCTATGCTTTATTGAATTGTATTTATGTTGTTTTATCCTATGCTTTATTAAATTGTATTTATGTTGTTTTAACCCATGCTTTATTAAATTGCATTTATGTTGTTTTATCTTCTGCTTTATTAAATTGTATTTATGTTGTTTTATCCTATGCTTTATTAAATTGTATTTATGTTGTTTTATCCTATGCTTTATTAAATTGTATTTATGTTGTTTTATCCTATGCTTTATTAAATTGTATTGATGTTGTTTTATCCTATGTTTTATTAAATTGTATTTATGTTGTTTTATCCTATGCTTTATTAAATTGTATTTATGTTGTTTTATCGTATGCTTTATTAAATTGTATTTATGTTGTTTTATCCTATGCTTTATTAAATTGTGTTTATGTTGTTTTATCCTATGCTTTATTAAATTGTATTTATGTTGTTTTATCCTATGCTTTATTAAATTGTATTTATGTTGTTTTATCCTATGCTTTATTAAATTGTATTTATGTTGTTTTATCCTATGTTTTATTAAATTGTATTTATGTTGTTTTATCCTATGCTTTATTAAATTGTATTCATGTTGTTTTATCGTATGCTTTATTAAATTGTATTTATGTTGTTTTATCCTATGCTTTATTGAATTGTATTTATGTTGTTTTATCCTATGCTTTATTAAATTGTATTTATGTTGTTTTAACCCATGCTTTATTAAATTGCATTTATGTTGTTTTATCTTATGCTTTATTAAATTATATTTATGTTGTTTTATCCTATGCTTTATTAAATTGTGTTTATGTTGTTTTATCCTATGCTTTATTAAATTGTATTTATGTTGTTTTAACACATGCTTTATTAAATTGTATTTATGTTGTTTTATCCTATGCTTTATTAAATTGTATTTATGTTGTTTTGTCCTCTGCTTTATTAAATTGTATTTATGTTGTTTTAACCCATGCTTCATTAAAGTATATTTATGTTGTTATCTTATGCTTTATTAAATTGTATTTATGTTGTTTTTTCCTATGCTTTATTAAATTGTATTTATGTTGTTTTAACCCATGCTTTATTAAATTGCATTTATGTTGTTTTATCTTCTGCTTTATTAAATTGTATTTATGTTGTTTTATCCTATGCTTTATTAAATTGTATTTATGTTGTTTTATCCTATGCTTTATTAAATTGTATTTATGTTGTTTTATCCTATGCTTTATTAAATTGTATTGATGTTGTTTTATCCTATGTTTTATTAAATTGTATTTATGTTGTTTTATCCTATGCTTTAATAAATTGTATTTATGTTGTTTTATCGTATGCTTTATTAAATTGTATTTATGTTGTTTTATCCTATGCTTTATTAAATTGTGTTTATGTTGTTTTATCCTATGCTTTATTAAATTGTATTTATGTTGTTTTATCCTATGCTTTATTAAATTGTATTTATGTTGTTTTATCCTATGCTTTATTAAATTGTATTTATGTTGTTTTATCCTATGTTTTATTAAATTGTATTTATGTTGTTTTATCCTATGCTTTATTAAATTGTATTCATGTTGTTTTATCGTATGCTTTATTAAATTGTATTTATGTTGTTTTATCCTATGCTTTATTGAATTGTATTTATGTTGTTTTATCCTATGCTTTATTAAATTGTATTCATGTTGTTTTAACCCATGCTTTATTAAATTGCATTTATGTTGTTTTATCTTCTGCTTTATTAAATTGTATTTATGTTGTTTTATCCTATGCTTTATTAAATTGTATTTATGTTGTTTTATCCTATGCTTTATTAAATTGTATTTATGTTGTTTTATCCTATGCTTTATTAAATTGTATTGATGTTGTTTTATCCTATGTTTTATTAAATTGTATTTATGTTGTTTTATCCTATGCTTTATTAAATTGTATTTATGTTGTTTTATCGTATGCTTTATTAAATTGTATTTATGTTGTTTTATCCTATGCTTTATTAAATTGTGTTTATGTTGTTTTATCCTATGCTTTATTAAATTGTATTTATGTTGTTTTATCCTATGCTTTATTAAATTGTATTTATGTTGTTTTATCCTATGCTTTATTAAATTGTATTTATGTTGTTTTATCCTATGTTTTATTAAATTGTATTTATGTTGTTTTATCCTATGCTTTATTAAATTGTATTCATGTTGTTTTATCGTATGCTTTATTAAATTGTATTTATGTTGTTTTATCCTATGCTTTATTGAATTGTATTTGTGTTGTTTTATCCTATGCTTTATTAAATTGTATTTATGTTGTTTTAACCCATGCTTTATTAAATTGCATTTATGTTGTTTTATCTTATGCTTTATTAAATTATATTTATGTAGTTTTATCCTATGCTTTATTAAATTGTGTTTATGTTGTTTTATCCTATGCTTTATTAAATTGTATTTATGTTGTTTTAACCCATGCTTTATTAAATTGTATTTATGTTGTTTTATCCTATGCTTTATTAAATTGTATTTATGTTGTTTTGTCCTATGCTTTATTAAATTGTATTTATGTTGTTTTAACCCATGCTTCATTAAAGTATATTTATGTTGTTATCTTATGCTTTATTAAATTGTATTTATGTTGTTTTTTCCTAAGCTTTATTAAATTGTATTTTATGTTGTTTTAACCCATGCTTTATTAAATTGCATTTATGTTGTTTTATCTTATGCTTTATTAAATTGTATTTATGTTGTTTTATCCTATGCTTTATTAAATTTTATTTATGTTGTTTTATCCTATGCTTTATTAAATTGTATTTATGTTGTTTTAACCCATGCTTTATTAAATTGCATTTATGTTGTTTTATCTTATGCTTTATTAAATTGTATTTATGTTGTTTTATCCTATGCTTTATTAAATTGTATTTATGTTGTTTTTTCCTATGCTTTATTAAATTGTATTTATGTTGTTTTAACCCATGCTTTATTAAATTGCATTTATGTTGTTTTATCTTATGCTTTATTAAATTGTATTTATGTTGTTTTATCCTATGCTTTATTAAATTGTGTTTATGTTGTTTTATCCTATGCTTTATTAAATTGTATTTATGTTGCTTTATCCTATGCTTTATTAAATTGTATTTATGTTGTTTTAACCTATGCTTTATTAAATTGTATTTATGTTGTTTTATCCTATGCTTTATTAAATTGTGTTTATGTTGTTTTATCCTATGCTTTTTTAAATTGTATTTATGTTGTTTTATCTTATGCTTTATTAAATTGTATTTATGTTGTTTTATTGTATGCTTTATTAAACTGCATTTATGTTGTTTTATCCTAAGCTTTATTAAATTGTATTTATGTTGTTTTATTCTATGCTTTATTAAATTGTATTTATGTTGTTTTATCCTATGCTTTATTAAATTGTATTTATGTTGTTTTATCCTATGCTTTATTAAATTGTATTTATGCTGTTTTATCCTATGTTTTATTAAATTGAATTTATGTTGTTTTATCCTATGCTTTATTAAATTGTATTTATGTTGTTTTATCGTATGCTTTATTAAATTGTATTTATGTTGTTTTATCCTATGCTTTATTAAATTGTATTTATGTTGTTTTATCCTATGCTTTACTAAATTGTATTTATGTTGTTTTAACCCATGCTTTATTAAATTGCATTTATGTTGTTTTATCTTATGCTTTATTAAATTGTATTTATGTTGTTTTATCCTATGCTTTATTAAATTGTGTTTATGTTGTTTTATCCTATGCTTTATTAAATTGTACTTATGTTGTCTTAACCCATGCTTTATTAAATTGTATTTATGTTGTTTTATCCTATGCTTTATTAAATTGTATTTATGTTGTTTTGTCCTATGCTTTATTAAATTGTATTTATGTTGTTTTAACCCATGCTTCATTAAAGTATATTTATGTTGTTATCTTATGCTTTATTAAATTGTATGTATGTTGTTTTTTCCTATGCTTTATTAAATTGTATTTATGTTGTTTTAACCCATGCTTTATTAAATTGCATTTATGTTGTTTTATCTTATGCTTTATTAAATTGTATTTATGTTGTTTTATCCTATGCTTTATTAAATTGTATATATGTTGTTTTATCCTATGCTTTATTAAATTGTATTTATGTTGTTTTATCCTATGCTTTATTAAATTGTTTTTATGTTCTTTTAACCTATGCTTTATTAAACTGTATTTATGTTGTTTTATCCTATGCTTTATTAAATAGTATTTATGTTGTTTTATCCTATGCTTTATTAAATTGTATTTATGTTGTTTTGACCTATGCTTTATTAAATTGTATTTATGTTGTTTTAACCTATGCTTTATTAAATTGTATTTATGTTGCTTTATCCTATGCTTTACTAAATTGTATTTATGTTGTTTTAACCCATGCTTTATTAAATTGCATTTATGTTGTTTTATCTTATGCTTTATTAAATTGTATTTATGTTGTTTTATCCTATGCTTTATTAAATTGTGTTTATGTTGTTTTATCCTATGCTTTATTAAATTGTATTTATGTTGTCTTAACCCATGCTTTATTAAATTGTATTTATGTTGTTTTATCCTATGCTTTATTAAATTGTTTTTATGTTGTTTTGTCCTATGTTTTATTAAATTGTATTTATGTTGTTTTAACCCATGCTTCATTAAAGTATATTTATGTTGTTATCTTATGCTTTATTAAATTGTATGTATGTTGTTTTTTCCTATGCTTTATTAAATTGTATTTATGTTGTTTTAACCCATGCTTTATTAAATTGCATTTATGTTGTTTTATCTTATGCTTTATTAAATTGTATTTATGTTGTTTTATCCTATGCTTTATTAAATTGTATATATGTTGTTTTATCCTATGCTTTATTAAATTGTATTTATGTTGTTTTATCCTATGCTTTATTAAATTGTTTTTATGTTGTTTTAACCTATGCTTTATTAAACTGTATTTATGTTGTTTTATCCTATGCTTTATTAAATAGTATTTATGTTGTTTTATCCTATGCTTTATTAAATTGTATTTATGTTGTTTTGACCTATGCTTTATTAAATTGTATTTATGTTGTTTTATCCTATGCTTTATTAAATTGTGTTTATGTTGTTTTTGTCCTATGCTTTTTTAAATTGTATTTATGTTGTTTTATCCTGTGCTTTATTAAATTGTATTTATGTTGTTTTATTGTTTGCTTTATTAATCTGCATTTATGTTGTTTTATTCTATGCTTTATTAAATTGTATTTATGTTGTTTTATTCTATGCTTTATTAAATTGTATTTATGTTGTTTTATCCTATGCTTTATTAAATTGTATTTATGTTGTTTTATCCTATGCTTTATTAAATTGTATTTATGTTGTTTTATCCTATGTTTTATTAAATTGTATTTATGTTGTTTTATCCTATGCTTTATTAAATTGTATTTATGTTGTTTTATCGTATGCTTTATTAAATTGTATTTATGTTGTTTTATCCTATGCTTTATTAAATTGTATTTATGTTGTTTTATCCTATGCTTTATTAAATTGTATTTATGTTGTTTTAACCCATGCTTTATTAAATTGCATTTATGTTGTTTTATCTTATGCTTTATTAAATTGTATTTATGTTGTTTTATCCTATGCTTTATTAAATTGTGTTTATGTTGTTTTATCCTATGCTTTATTAAATTGTATTTATGTTGTTTTAACACATGCTTTATTAAATTGTATTTATGTTGTTTTATCCTATGCTTTATTAAATTGTATTTATGTTGTTTTGTCCTATTCTTTATTAAATTGTGTTTATGTTGTTTTATCCTATGCTTTTTTAAATTGTATTTATGTTGTTTTATCTTATACTTTATTAAATTGTACTTATGTTGTTTTATTGTAT
This sequence comes from Phyllobates terribilis, assembly GCF_046119375.1. NCBI lineage: Eukaryota > Metazoa > Chordata > Amphibia > Anura > Dendrobatidae > Phyllobates > Phyllobates terribilis. The sequence continues at coordinate 1,229,309 of NW_027363206.1, read as the reverse complement.
GCTTTATTAAACTGCATTTATGTTGTTTTATCCTAAGCTTTATTAAATTGTATTTATGTTGTTTTATTCTATGCTTTATTAAATTGTATTTATGTTGTTTTATCCTATGCTTTATTAAATTGTATTTATGTTGTTTTATCCTATGCTTTATTAAATTGTATTTATGTTGTTTTATCCTATGTTTTATTAAATTGAATTTATGTTGTTTTATCCTATGCTTTATTAATTTGTATTTATGTTGTTTTATCGTATGCTTTATTAAATTGTATTTATGTTGTTTTATCCTATGCTTTATTAAATTGTATTTATGTTGTTTTATCCTATGCTTTACTAAATTGTATTTATGTTGTTTTAACCCATGCTTTATTAAATTGCATTTATGTTGTTTTATCTTATGCTTTATTAAATTGTATTTATGTTCTTTTATCCTATGCTTTATTAAATTGTGTTTATGTTGTTTTATCCTATGCTTTATTAAATTGTATTTATGTTGTCTTAACCCATGCTTTATTAAATTGTATTTATGTTGTTTTATCCTATGCTTTATTAAATTGTATTTATGTTGTGTTGTCCTATGCTTTATTAAATTGTATTTATGTTGTTTTATCCTATGCTTTATTAAATTTTATTTATGTTGTTTTATCCTATGCTTTATTAAATTGTATTTATGTTGTTTTAACCCATGCTTTATTAAATTGCATTTATGTTGTTTTATCTTATGCTTTATTAAATTGTATTTATGTTGTTTTTTCCTATGCTTTATTAAATTGTATTTATGTTGTTTTATCCCATGCTTTATTAAATTGCATTTATGTTGTTTTATCTTATGCTTTATTAAATTGTATTTATGTTGTTTTAACCTATGCTTTATTAAATTGTATTTATGTTGTTTTATCCTATGCTTTATTAAATTGTGTTTATGTTGTTTTATTGTATGCTTTATTAAACTGCATTTATGTTGTTTTATCCTATGCTTTACTAAACTGTATTTATGTTGTTTTAACCCATGCTTTATTAAATTGCATTTATGTTGTTTTATCTTCTGCTTTATTAAATTGTATTTATGTTGTTTTATCCTATGCTTTATTAAATTGTGTTTATGTTGTTTTATCCTATGCTTTATTAAATTGTATTTATGTTGTCTTAACCCATGCTTTATTAAATTGTATTTATGTTGTTTTATCCTATGGTTTATTAAATTGTATTTATGTTGTTTTAACACATGCTTTATTAAATTGTATTTATGTTGTCTTAACCCATGCTTTATTAAATTGTATTTATGTTGTTTTATCCTATGGTTTATTAAATTGTATTTATGTTGTTTTGTCCTATGCTTTATTAAATTGTATTTATGTTGTTTTAACCCATGCTTCATTAAAGTATATATATGTTGTTATCTTATGCTTTATTAAATTGTATGTATGTTGTTTTTTCTATGCTTTATTAAATTGTATTTATGTTGTTTTAACCCATGCTTTATTAAATTGCATTTATGTTGTTTTATCTTATGCTTTATTAAATTGTATTTATGTTGTTTTATCCTATGCTTTATTCAATTGCATATATGTTGTTTTATCCTATGCTTTATTAAATTGTATTTATGTTGTTTTATCCTATGCTTTATTAAATTGTTTTTATGTTGTTTTAACCTATGCTTTATTAAACTGTATTTATGTTGTTTTATCCTATGCTTTATTAAATAGTATTTATGTTGTTTTATCGTATGCTTTATTAAATTGTATTTATGTTGTTTTATCCTATGCTTTATTAAATTGTGTTTATGTTGTTTTATCCTATGCTTTATTAAATTGTATTTATGTTGTTTTGACCTATGCTTTATTAAATTGTATTTATGTTGTTTTAACCTTTGCTTTATTAAATTGTATTTATGTTGTTTTATCCTATGCTTTACTAAATTGTATTTATGTTGTTTTAACCCATGCTTTATTAAATTGCATTTATGTTGTTTTATCTTATGCTTTATTAAATTGTATTTATGTTGTTTTATCCTATGCTTTATTAAATTGTATTTATGTTGTTTTGTCCTCTGCTTTATTAAATTGTATTTATGTTGTTTTAACCCATGCTTCATTAAAGTATATTTATGTTGTTATCTTATGCTTTATTAAATTGTATTTATGTTGTTTTTTCCTATGCTTTATTAAATTGTATTTATGTTGTTTTAACCCATGCTTTATTAAATTGCATTTATGTTGTTTTATCTTCTGCTTTATTAAATTGTATTTATGTTGTTTTATCCTATGCTTTATTAAATTGTGTTTATGTTGTTTTATCCTATGCTTTATTAAATTGTATTTATGTTGTTTTATCCTATGCTTTATTAAATTGTATTGATGTTGTTTTATCCTATGTTTTATTAAATTGTATTTATGTTGTTTTATCCTATGCTTTATTAAATTGTATTTATGTTGTTTTATCGTATGCTTTATTAAATTGTATTTATGTTGTTTTATCCTATGCTTTATTAAATTGTGTTTATGTTGTTTTATCCTATGCTTTATTAAATTGTATTTATGTTGTTTTATCCTATGCTTTATTAAATTGTATTTATGTTGTTTTATCCTATGCTTTATTAAATTGTATTTATGTTGTTTTATCCTATGTTTTATTAAATTGTATTTATGTTGTTTTATCCTATGCTTTATTAAATTGTATTCATGTTGTTTTACCGTATGCTTTATTAAATTGTATTTATGTTGTTTTATCCTATGCTTTATTGAATTGTATTTATGTTGTTTTATCCTATGCTTTATTAAATTGTATTTATGTTGTTTTAACCCATGCTTTATTAAATTGCATTTATGTTGTTTTATCTTCTGCTTTATTAAATTGTATTTATGTTGTTTTATCCTATGCTTTATTAAATTGTATTTATGTTGTTTTATCCTATGCTTTATTAAATTGTATTTATGTTGTTTTATCCTATGCTTTATTGAATTGTATTGATGTTGTTTTATCCTATGTTTTATTAAATTGTATTTATGTTGTTTTATCCTATGCTTTATTAAATTGTATTTATGTTGTTTTATCGTATGCTTTATTAAATTGTATTTATGTTGTTTTATCCTATGCTTTATTAAATTGTGTTTATGTTGTTTTATCCTATGCTTTATTAAATTGTATTTATGTTGTTTTATCCTATGCTTTATTAAATTGTATTTATGTTGTTTTATCCTATGCTTTATTAAATTGTATTTATGTTGTTTTATCCTATGTTTTATTAAATTGTATTTATGTTGTTTTATCCTATGCTTTATTAAATTGTATTCATGTTGTTTTATCGTATGCTTTATTAAATTGTATTTATGTTGTTTTATCCTATGCTTTATTGAATTGTATTTATGTTGTTTTATCCTATGCTTTATTAAATTGTATTTATGTTGTTTTAACCCATGCTTTATTAAATTGCATTTATGTTGTTTTATCTTCTGCTTTATTAAATTGTATTTATGTTGTTTTATCCTATGCTTTATTAAATTGTATTTATGTTGTTTTATCCTATGCTTTATTAAATTGTATTTATGTTGTTTTATCCTATGCTTTATTAAATTGTATTGATGTTGTTTTATCCTATGTTTTATTAAATTGTATTTATGTTGTTTTATCCTATGCTTTATTAAATTGTATTTATGTTGTTTTATCGTATGCTTTATTAAATTGTATTTATGTTGTTTTATCCTATGCTTTATTAAATTGTGTTTATGTTGTTTTATCCTATGCTTTATTAAATTGTATTTATGTTGTTTTATCCTATGCTTTATTAAATTGTATTTATGTTGTTTTATCCTATGCTTTATTAAATTGTATTTATGTTGTTTTATCCTATGTTTTATTAAATTGTATTTATGTTGTTTTATCCTATGCTTTATTAAATTGTATTCATGTTGTTTTATCGTATGCTTTATTAAATTGTATTTATGTTGTTTTATCCTATGCTTTATTGAATTGTATTTATGTTGTTTTATCCTATGCTTTATTAAATTGTATTTATGTTGTTTTAACCCATGCTTTATTAAATTGCATTTATGTTGTTTTATCTTATGCTTTATTAAATTATATTTATGTTGTTTTATCCTATGCTTTATTAAATTGTGTTTATGTTGTTTTATTGTATGCTTTATTAAACTGCATTTATGTTGTTTTATCCTATGCTTTACTAAACTGTATTTATGTTGTTTTAACCCATGCTTTATTAAATTGCATTTATGTTGTTTTATCTTCTGCTTTATTAAATTGTATTTATGTTGTTTTATCCTATGCTTTATTAAATTGTGTTTATGTTGTTTTATCCTATGCTTTATTAAATTGTATTTATGTTGTCTTAACCCATGCTTTATTAAATTGTATTTATGTTGTTTTATCCTATGGTTTATTAAATTGTATTTATGTTGTTTTAACACATGCTTTATTAAATTGTATTTATGTTGTCTTAACCCATGCTTTATTAAATTGTATTTATGTTGTTTTATCCTATGGTTTATTAAATTGTATTTATGTTGTTTTGTCCTATGCTTTATTAAATTGTATTTATGTTGTTTTAACCCATGCTTCATTAAAGTATATATATGTTGTTATCTTATGCTTTATTAAATTGTATGTATGTTGTTTTTTCTATGCTTTATTAAATTGTATTTATGTTGTTTTAACCCATGCTTTATTAAATTGCATTTATGTTGTTTTATCTTATGCTTTATTAAATTGTATTTATGTTGTTTTATCCTATGCTTTATTCAATTGCATATATGTTGTTTTATCCTATGCTTTATTAAATTGTATTTATGTTGTTTTATCCTATGCTTTATTAAATTGTTTTTATGTTGTTTTAACCTATGCTTTATTAAACTGTATTTATGTTGTTTTATCCTATGCTTTATTAAATAGTATTTATGTTGTTTTATCGTATGCTTTATTAAATTGTATTTATGTTGTTTTATCCTATGCTTTATTAAATTGTGTTTATGTTGTTTTATCCTATGCTTTATTAAATTGTATTTATGTTGTTTTGACCTATGCTTTATTAAATTGTATTTATGTTGTTTTAACCTTTGCTTTATTAAATTGTATTTATGTTGTTTTATCCTATGCTTTACTAAATTGTATTTATGTTGTTTTAACCCATGCTTTATTAAATTGCATTTATGTTGTTTTATCTTATGCTTTATTAAATTGTATTTATGTTGTTTTATCCTATGCTTTATTAAATTGTATTTATGTTGTTTTGTCCTCTGCTTTATTAAATTGTATTTATGTTGTTTTAACCCATGCTTCATTAAAGTATATTTATGTTGTTATCTTATGCTTTATTAAATTGTATTTATGTTGTTTTTTCCTATGCTTTATTAAATTGTATTTATGTTGTTTTAACCCATGCTTTATTAAATTGCATTTATGTTGTTTTATCTTCTGCTTTATTAAATTGTATTTATGTTGTTTTATCCTATGCTTTATTAAATTGTATTTATGTTGTTTTATCCTATGCTTTATTAAATTGTATTTATGTTGTTTTATCCTATGCTTTATTAAATTGTATTGATGTTGTTTTATCCTATGTTTTATTAAATTGTATTTATGTTGTTTTATCCTATGCTTTATTAAATTGTATTTATGTTGTTTTATCGTATGCTTTATTAAATTGTATTTATGTTGTTTTATCCTATGCTTTATTAAATTGTGTTTATGTTGTTTTATCCTATGCTTTATTAAATTGTATTTATGTTGTTTTATCCTATGCTTTATTAAATTGTATTTATGTTGTTTTATCCTATGCTTTATTAAATTGTATTTATGTTGTTTTATCCTATGTTTTATTAAATTGTATTTATGTTGTTTTATCCTATGCTTTATTAAATTGTATTCATGTTGTTTTATCGTATGCTTTATTAAATTGTATTTATGTTGTTTTATCCTATGCTTTATTGAATTGTATTTATGTTGTTTTATCCTATGCTTTATTAAATTGTATTCATGTTGTTTTAACCCATGCTTTATTAAATTGCATTTATGTTGTTTTATCTTCTGCTTTATTAAATTGTATTTATGTTGTTTTATCCTATGCTTTATTAAATTGTATATATGTTGTTTTATCCTATGCTTTATTAAATTGTATTTATGTTGTTTTATCCTATGCTTTATTAAATTGTTTTTATGTTGTTTTAACCTATGCTTTATTAAACTGTATTTATGTTGTTTTATCCTATGCTTTATTAAATAGTATTTATGTTGTTTTATCCTATGCTTTATTAAATTGTATTTATGTTGTTTTGACCTATGCTTTATTAAATTGTATTTATGTTGTTTTATCCTATGCTTTATTAAATTGTGTTTATGTTGTTTTTGTCCTATGCTTTTTTAAATTGTATTTATGTTGTTTTATCCTGTGCTTTATTAAATTGTATTTATGTTGTTTTATTGTTTGCTTTATTAATCTGCATTTATGTTGTTTTATTCTATGCTTTATTAAATTGTATTTATGTTGTTTTATTCTATGCTTTATTAAATTGTATTTATGTTGTTTTATCCTATGCTTTATTAAATTGTATTTATGTTGTTTTATCCTATGCTTTATTAAATTGTATTTATGTTGTTTTATCCTATGTTTTATTAAATTGTATTTATGTTGTTTTATCCTATGCTTTATTAAATTGTATTTATGTTGTTTTATCGTATGCTTTATTAAATTGTATTTATGTTGTTTTATCCTATGCTTTATTAAATTGTATTTATGTTGTTTTATCCTATGCTTTATTAAATTGTATTTATGTTGTTTTAACCCATGCTTTATTAAATTGCATTTATGTTGTTTTATCTTATGCTTTATTAAATTGTATTTATGTTGTTTTATCCTATGCTTTATTAAATTGTGTTTATGTTGTTTTATCCTATGCTTTATTAAATTGTATTTATGTTGTTTTAACACATGCTTTATTAAATTGTATTTATGTTGTTTTATCCTATGCTTTATTAAATTGTATTTATGTTGTTTTGTCCTATTCTTTATTAAATTGTGTTTATGTTGTTTTATCCTATGCTTTTTTAAATTGTATTTATGTTGTTTTATCTTATACTTTATTAAATTGTACTTATGTTGTTTTATTGTATGCTTTATTAAACTGCATTTATGTTGTTTTATCCTAAGCTTTATTAAATTGTATTTATGTTGTTTTATTCTATGCTTTATTAAATTGTATTTATGTTGTTTTATCCTATGCTTTATTAAATTGTATTTATGTTGTTTTATCCTATGCTTTATTAAATTGTATTTATGTTGTTTTATCCTATGTTTTATTAAATTGAATTTATGTTGTTTTATCCTATGCTTTATTAATTTGTATTTATGTTGTTTTATCGTATGCTTTATTAAATTGTATTTATGTTGTTTTATCCTATGCTTTATTAAATTGTATTTATGTTGTTTTATCCTATGCTTTACTAAATTGTATTTATGTTGTTTTAACCCATGCTTTATTAAATTGCATTTATGTTGTTTTATCTTATGCTTTATTAAATTGTATTTATGTTCTTTTATCCTATGCTTTATTAAATTGTGTTTATGTTGTTTTATCCTATGCTTTATTAAATTGTATTTATGTTGTCTTAACCCATGCTTTATTAAATTGTATTTATGTTGTTTTATCCTATGCTTTATTAAATTGTATTTATGTTGTGTTGTCCTATGCTTTATTAAATTGTATTTATGTTGTTTTATCCTATGCTTTATTAAATTTTATTTATGTTGTTTTATCCTATGCTTTATTAAATTGTATTTATGTTGTTTTAACCCATGCTTTATTAAATTGCATTTATGTTGTTTTATCTTATGCTTTATTAAATTGTATTTATGTTGTTTTTTCCTATGCTTTATTAAATTGTATTTATGTTGTTTTATCCCATGCTTTATTAAATTGCATTTATGTTGTTTTATCTTATGCTTTATTAAATTGTATTTATGTTGTTTTAACCTATGCTTTATTAAATTGTATTTATGTTGTTTTATCCTATGCTTTATTAAATTGTGTTTATGTTGTTTTATTGTATGCTTTATTAAACTGCATTTATGTTGTTTTATCCTATGCTTTACTAAACTGTATTTATGTTGTTTTAACCCATGCTTTATTAAATTGCATTTATGTTGTTTTATCTTCTGCTTTATTAAATTGTATTTATGTTGTTTTATCCTATGCTTTATTAAATTGTGTTTATGTTGTTTTATCCTATGCTTTATTAAATTGTATTTATGTTGTCTTAACCCATGCTTTATTAAATTGTATTTATGTTGTTTTATCCTATGGTTTATTAAATTGTATTTATGTTGTTTTAACACATGCTTTATTAAATTGTATTTATGTTGTCTTAACCCATGCTTTATTAAATTGTATTTATGTTGTTTTATCCTATGGTTTATTAAATTGTATTTATGTTGTTTTGTCCTATGCTTTATTAAATTGTATTTATGTTGTTTTAACCCATGCTTCATTAAAGTATATATATGTTGTTATCTTATGCTTTATTAAATTGTATGTATGTTGTTTTTTCTATGCTTTATTAAATTGTATTTATGTTGTTTTAACCCATGCTTTATTAAATTGCATTTATGTTGTTTTATCTTATGCTTTATTAAATTGTATTTATGTTGTTTTATCCTATGCTTTATTCAATTGCATATATGTTGTTTTATCCTATGCTTTATTAAATTGTATTTATGTTGTTTTATCCTATGCTTTATTAAATTGTTTTTATGTTGTTTTAACCTATGCTTTATTAAACTGTATTTATGTTGTTTTATCCTATGCTTTATTAAATAGTATTTATGTTGTTTTATCGTATGCTTTATTAAATTGTATTTATGTTGTTTTATCCTATGCTTTATTAAATTGTGTTTATGTTGTTTTATCCTATGCTTTATTAAATTGTATTTATGTTGTTTTGACCTATGCTTTATTAAATTGTATTTATGTTGTTTTAACCTTTGCTTTATTAAATTGTATTTATGTTGTTTTATCCTATGCTTTACTAAATTGTATTTATGTTGTTTTAACCCATGCTTTATTAAATTGCATTTATGTTGTTTTATCTTATGCTTTATTAAATTGTATTTATGTTGTTTTATCCTATGCTTTATTAAATTGTATTTATGTTGTTTTGTCCTCTGCTTTATTAAATTGTATTTATGTTGTTTTAACCCATGCTTCATTAAAGTATATTTATGTTGTTATCTTATGCTTTATTAAATTGTATTTATGTTGTTTTTTCCTATGCTTTATTAAATTGTATTTATGTTGTTTTAACCCATGCTTTATTAAATTGCATTTATGTTGTTTTATCTTCTGCTTTATTAAATTGTATTTATGTTGTTTTATCCTATGCTTTATTAAATTGTGTTTATGTTGTTTTATCCTATGCTTTATTAAATTGTATTTATGTTGTTTTATCCTATGCTTTATTAAATTGTATTGATGTTGTTTTATCCTATGTTTTATTAAATTGTATTTATGTTGTTTTATCCTATGCTTTATTAAATTGTATTTATGTTGTTTTATCGTATGCTTTATTAAATTGTATTTATGTTGTTTTATCCTATGCTTTATTAAATTGTGTTTATGTTGTTTTATCCTATGCTTTATTAAATTGTATTTATGTTGTTTTATCCTATGCTTTATTAAATTGTATTTATGTTGTTTTATCCTATGCTTTATTAAATTGTATTTATGTTGTTTTATCCTATGTTTTATTAAATTGTATTTATGTTGTTTTATCCTATGCTTTATTAAATTGTATTCATGTTGTTTTACCGTATGCTTTATTAAATTGTATTTATGTTGTTTTATCCTATGCTTTATTGAATTGTATTTATGTTGTTTTATCCTATGCTTTATTAAATTGTATTTATGTTGTTTTAACCCATGCTTTATTAAATTGCATTTATGTTGTTTTATCTTCTGCTTTATTAAATTGTATTTATGTTGTTTTATCCTATGCTTTATTAAATTGTATTTATGTTGTTTTATCCTATGCTTTATTAAATTGTATTTATGTTGTTTTATCCTATGCTTTATTGAATTGTATTGATGTTGTTTTATCCTATGTTTTATTAAATTGTATTTATGTTGTTTTATCCTATGCTTTATTAAATTGTATTTATGTTGTTTTATCGTATGCTTTATTAAATTGTATTTATGTTGTTTTATCCTATGCTTTATTAAATTGTGTTTATGTTGTTTTATCCTATGCTTTATTAAATTGTATTTATGTTGTTTTATCCTATGCTTTATTAAATTGTATTTATGTTGTTTTATCCTATGCTTTATTAAATTGTATTTATGTTGTTTTATCCTATGTTTTATTAAATTGTATTTATGTTGTTTTATCCTATGCTTTATTAAATTGTATTCATGTTGTTTTATCGTATGCTTTATTAAATTGTATTTATGTTGTTTTATCCTATGCTTTATTGAATTGTATTTATGTTGTTTTATCCTATGCTTTATTAAATTGTATTTATGTTGTTTTAACCCATGCTTTATTAAATTGCATTTATGTTGTTTTATCTTCTGCTTTATTAAATTGTATTTATGTTGTTTTATCCTATGCTTTATTAAATTGTATTTATGTTGTTTTATCCTATGCTTTATTAAATTGTATTTATGTTGTTTTATCCTATGCTTTATTAAATTGTATTGATGTTGTTTTATCCTATGTTTTATTAAATTGTATTTATGTTGTTTTATCCTATGCTTTATTAAATTGTATTTATGTTGTTTTATCGTATGCTTTATTAAATTGTATTTATGTTGTTTTATCCTATGCTTTATTAAATTGTGTTTATGTTGTTTTATCCTATGCTTTATTAAATTGTATTTATGTTGTTTTATCCTATGCTTTATTAAATTGTATTTATGTTGTTTTATCCTATGCTTTATTAAATTGTATTTATGTTGTTTTATCCTATGTTTTATTAAATTGTATTTATGTTGTTTTATCCTATGCTTTATTAAATTGTATTCATGTTGTTTTATCGTATGCTTTATTAAATTGTATTTATGTTGTTTTATCCTATGCTTTATTGAATTGTATTTATGTTGTTTTATCCTATGCTTTATTAAATTGTATTTATGTTGTTTTAACCCATGCTTTATTAAATTGCATTTATGTTGTTTTATCTTATGCTTTATTAAATTATATTTATGTTGTTTTATCCTATGCTTTATTAAATTGTGTTTATGTTGTTTTATTGTATGCTTTATTAAACTGCATTTATGTTGTTTTATCCTATGCTTTACTAAACTGTATTTATGTTGTTTTAACCCATGCTTTATTAAATTGCATTTATGTTGTTTTATCTTCTGCTTTATTAAATTGTATTTATGTTGTTTTATCCTATGCTTTATTAAATTGTGTTTATGTTGTTTTATCCTATGCTTTATTAAATTGTATTTATGTTGTCTTAACCCATGCTTTATTAAATTGTATTTATGTTGTTTTATCCTATGGTTTATTAAATTGTATTTATGTTGTTTTAACACATGCTTTATTAAATTGTATTTATGTTGTCTTAACCCATGCTTTATTAAATTGTATTTATGTTGTTTTATCCTATGGTTTATTAAATTGTATTTATGTTGTTTTGTCCTATGCTTTATTAAATTGTATTTATGTTGTTTTAACCCATGCTTCATTAAAGTATATATATGTTGTTATCTTATGCTTTATTAAATTGTATGTATGTTGTTTTTTCTATGCTTTATTAAATTGTATTTATGTTGTTTTAACCCATGCTTTATTAAATTGCATTTATGTTGTTTTATCTTATGCTTTATTAAATTGTATTTATGTTGTTTTATCCTATGCTTTATTCAATTGCATATATGTTGTTTTATCCTATGCTTTATTAAATTGTATTTATGTTGTTTTATCCTATGCTTTATTAAATTGTTTTTATGTTGTTTTAACCTATGCTTTATTAAACTGTATTTATGTTGTTTTATCCTATGCTTTATTAAATAGTATTTATGTTGTTTTATCGTATGCTTTATTAAATTGTATTTATGTTGTTTTATCCTATGCTTTATTAAATTGTGTTTATGTTGTTTTATCCTATGCTTTATTAAATTGTATTTATGTTGTTTTGACCTATGCTTTATTAAATTGTATTTATGTTGTTTTAACCTTTGCTTTATTAAATTGTATTTATGTTGTTTTATCCTATGCTTTACTAAATTGTATTTATGTTGTTTTAACCCATGCTTTATTAAATTGCATTTATGTTGTTTTATCTTATGCTTTATTAAATTGTATTTATGTTGTTTTATCCTATGCTTTATTAAATTGTATTTATGTTGTTTTGTCCTCTGCTTTATTAAATTGTATTTATGTTGTTTTAACCCATGCTTCATTAAAGTATATTTATGTTGTTATCTTATGCTTTATTAAATTGTATTTATGTTGTTTTTTCCTATGCTTTATTAAATTGTATTTATGTTGTTTTAACCCATGCTTTATTAAATTGCATTTATGTTGTTTTATCTTCTGCTTTATTAAATTGTATTTATGTTGTTTTATCCTATGCTTTATTAAATTGTATTTATGTTGTTTTATCCTATGCTTTATTAAATTGTATTTATGTTGTTTTATCCTATGCTTTATTAAATTGTATTGATGTTGTTTTATCCTATGTTTTATTAAATTGTATTTATGTTGTTTTATCCTATGCTTTATTAAATTGTATTTATGTTGTTTTATCGTATGCTTTATTAAATTGTATTTATGTTGTTTTATCCTATGCTTTATTAAATTGTGTTTATGTTGTTTTATCCTATGCTTTATTAAATTGTATTTATGTTGTTTTATCCTATGCTTTATTAAATTGTATTTATGTTGTTTTATCCTATGCTTTATTAAATTGTATTTATGTTGTTTTATCCTATGTTTTATTAAATTGTATTTATGTTGTTTTATCCTATGCTTTATTAAATTGTATTCATGTTGTTTTATCGTATGCTTTATTAAATTGTATTTATGTTGTTTTATCCTATGCTTTATTGAATTGTATTTATGTTGTTTTATCCTATGCTTTATTAAATTGTATTTATGTTGTTTTAACCCATGCTTTATTAAATTGCATTTATGTTGTTTTATCTTCTGCTTTATTAAATTGTATTTATGTTGTTTTATCCTATGCTTTATTAAATTGTATTTATGTTGTTTTATCCTATGCTTTATTAAATTGTATTTATGTTGTTTTATCCTATGCTTTATTAAATTGTATTGATGTTGTTTTATCCTATGTTTTATTAAATTGTATTTATGTTGTTTTATCCTATGCTTTATTAAATTGTATTTATGTTGTTTTATCGTATGCTTTATTAAATTGTATTTATGTTGTTTTATCCTATGCTTTATTAAATTGTGTTTATGTTGTTTTATCCTATGCTTTATTAAATTGTATTTATGTTGTTTTATCCTATGCTTTATTAAATTGTATTTATGTTGTTTTATCCTATGCTTTATTAAATTGTATTTATGTTGTTTTATCCTATGTTTTATTAAATTGTATTTATGTTGTTTTATCCTATGCTTTATTAAATTGTATTCATGTTGTTTTATCGTATGCTTTATTAAATTGTATTTATGTTGTTTTATCCTATGCTTTATTGAATTGTATTTATGTTGTTTTATCCTATGCTTTATTAAATTGTATTTATGTTGTTTTAACCCATGCTTTATTAAATTGCATTTATGTTGTTTTATCTTCTGCTTTATTAAATTGTATTTATGTTGTTTTATCCTATGCTTTATTAAATTGTATTTATGTTGTTTTATCCTATGCTTTATTAAATTGTATTTATGTTGTTTTATCCTATGCTTTATTAAATTGTATTGATGTTGTTTTATCCTATGTTTTATTAAATTGTATTTATGTTGTTTTATCCTATGCTTTATTAAATTGTATTTATGTTGTTTTATCGTATGCTTTATTAAATTGTATTTATGTTGTTTTATCCTATGCTTTATTAAATTGTGTTTATGTTGTTTTATCCTATGCTTTATTAAATTGTATTTATGTTGTTTTATCCTATGCTTTATTAAATTGTATTTATGTTGTTTTATCCTATGCTTTATTAAATTGTATTTATGTTGTTTTATCCTATGTTTTATTAAATTGTATTTATGTTGTTTTATCCTATGCTTTATTAAATTGTATTCATGTTGTTTTATCGTATGCTTTATTAAATTGTATTTATGTTGTTTTATCCTATGCTTTATTGAATTGTATTTATGTTGTTTTATCCTATGCTTTATTAAATTGTATTTATGTTGTTTTAACTCATGCTTTATTAAATTGCATTTATGTTGTTTTATCTTATGCTTTATTAAATTATATTTATGTTGTTTTATCCTATGCTTTATTAAATTGTGTTTATGTTGTTTTATCCTATGCTTTATTAAATTGTATTTATGTTGTTTTAACACATGCTTTATTAAATTGTATTTATGTTGTTTTATCCTATGCTTTATTAAATTGTATTTATGTTGTTTTGTCCTCTGCTTTATTAAATTGTATTTATGTTGTTTTAACCCATGCTTCATTAAAGTATATTTATGTTGTTATCTTATGCTTTATTAAATTGTATTTATGTTGTTTTTTCCTATGCTTTATTAAATTGTATTTATGTTGTTTTAACCCATGCTTTATTAAATTGCATTTATGTTGTTTTATCATATGCTTTATTATATGGTATTTATGTTGTTTTATCCTATGCTTTATTAAATTGTATTTATGTTGTTTTATCCTATGCTTTATTAAATTGTATTTATGTTGTTTTATCCTATGCTTTATTAAATTGTATTTATGTTGTTTTATCCTATGCTTTATTAAATTGTATTGATGTTGTTTTATCCTATGTTTTATTAAATTGTATTTATGTTGTTTTATCCTATGCTTTATTAAATTGTATTTATGTTGTTTTATCGTATGCTTTATTAAATTGTATTTATGTTGTTTTATCCTATGCTTTATTAAATTGTGTTTATGTTGTTTTATCCTATGCTTTATTAAATTGTATTTATGTTGTTTTATCCTATGCTTTATTAAATTGTATTTATGTTGTTTTATCCTATGCTTTATTAAATTGTATTTATGTTGTTTTATCCTATGTTTTATTAAATTGTATTTATGTTGTTTTATCCTATGCTTTATTAAATTGTATTCATGTTGTTTTATCGTATGCTTTATTAAATTGTATTTATGTTGTTTTATCCTATGCTTTATTGAATTGTATTTATGTTGTTTTATCCTATGCTTTATTAAATTGTATTTATGTTGTTTTAACCCATGCTTTATTAAATTGCATTTATGTTGTTTTATCTTCTGCTTTATTAAATTGTATTTATGTTGTTTTATCCTATGCTTTATTAAATTGTATTTATGTTGTTTTATCCTATGCTTTATTAAATTGTATTTATGTTGTTTTATCCTATGCTTTATTAAATTGTATTGATGTTGTTTTATCCTATGTTTTATTAAATTGTATTTATGTTGTTTTATCCTATGCTTTATTAAATTGTATTTATGTTGTTTTATCGTATGCTTTATTAAATTGTATTTATGTTGTTTTATCCTATGCTTTATTAAATTGTGTTTATGTTGTTTTATCCTATGCTTTATTAAATTGTATTTATGTTGTTTTATCCTATGCTTTATTAAATTGTATTTATGTTGTTTTATCCTATGCTTTATTAAATTGTATTTATGTTGTTTTATCCTATGTTTTATTAAATTGTATTTATGTTGTTTTATCCTATGCTTTATTAAATTGTATTCATGTTGTTTTATCGTATGCTTTATTAAATTGTATTTATGTTGTTTTATCCTATGCTTTATTGAATTGTATTTATGTTGTTTTATCCTATGCTTTATTAAATTGTATTTATGTTGTTTTAACCCATGCTTTATTAAATTGTATTTATGTTGTTTTATCTTATGCTTTATTAAATTATATTTATATTGTTTTATCCTATGCTTTATTAAATTGTGTTTATGTTGTTTTATCCTATGCTTTATTAAATTGTATTTATGTTGTTTTAACCCATGCTTTATTAAATTGTATTTATGTTGTTTTATCCTATGCTTTATTAAATTGTATTTATGTTGTTTTGTCCTATGCTTTATTAAATTGTATTTATGTTGTTTTAACCCATGCTTCATTAAAGTATATTTATGTTGTTATCTTATGCTTTATTAAATTGTATTTATGTTGTTTTTTCCTAAGCTTTATTAAATTGTATTTATGTTGTTTTAACCCATGCTTTATTAAATTGCATTTATGTTGTTTTATCCTATGCTTTATTAAATTGTATTTATGTTGTTTTATCCTATGCTTTATTAAATTGTATTTATGTTGTTTTATCCTATGCTTTATTAAATTGTATTGATGTTGTTTTATCCTATGTTTTATTAAATTGTATTTATGTTGTTTTATCCTATGCTTTATTAAATTGTATTTATGTTGTTTTATCGTATGCTTTATTAAATTGTATTTATGTTGTTTTATCCTATGCTTTATTAAATTGTGTTTATGTTGTTTTATCCTATGCTTTATTAAATTGTATTTATGTTGTTTTATCCTATGCTTTATTAAATTGTATTTATGTTGTTTTATCCTATGCTTTATTAAATTGTATTTATGTTGTTTTATCCTATGTTTTATTAAATTGTATTTATGTTGTTTTATCCTATGCTTTATTAAATTGTATTCATGTTGTTTTATCGTATGCTTTATTAAATTGTATTTATGTTGTTTTATCCTATGCTTTATTGAATTGTATTTATGTTGTTTTATCCTATGCTTTATTAAATTGTATTTATGTTGTTTTAACCCATGCTTTATTAAATTGCATTTATGTTGTTTTATCTTCTGCTTTATTAAATTGTATTTATGTTGTTTTATCCTATGCTTTATTAAATTGTATTTATGTTGTTTTATCCTATGTTTTATTAAATTGTATTTATGTTGTTTTATCCTATGCTTTATTAAATTGTATTCATGTTGTTTTATCGTATGCTTTATTAAATTGTATTTATGTTGTTTTATCCTATGCTTTATTGAATTGTATTTATGTTGTTTTATCCTATGCTTTATTAAATTGTATTTATGTTGTTTTAACCCATGCTTTATTAAATTGCATTTATGTTGTTTTATCTTCTGCTTTATTAAATTGTATTTATGTTGTTTTATCCTATGCTTTATTAAATTGTATTTATGTTGTTTTATCGTATGCTTTATTAAATTGTATTTATGTTGTTTTATCCTATGCTTTATTAAATTGTGTTTATGTTGTTTTATCCTATGCTTTATTAAATTGTATTTATGTTGTTTTATCCTATGCTTTATTAAATTGTATTTATGTTGTTTTATCCTATGCTTTATTAAATTGTATTTATGTTGTTTTATCCTATGTTTTATTAAATTGTATTTATGTTGTTTTATCCTATGCTTTATTAAATTGTATTCATGTTGTTTTATCATATGCTTTATTAAATTGTATTTATGTTGTTTTATCCTATGCTTTATTGAATTGTATTTATGTTGTTTTATCCTATGCTTTATTAAATTGTATTTATGTTGTTTTAACCCATGCTTTATTAAATTGCATTTATGTTGTTTTATCTTATGCTTTATTAAATTATATTTATGTTGTTTTATCCTATGCTTTATTAAATTGTATTTATGTTGTTTTATCGTATGCTTTATTAAATTGTATTTATGTTGTTTTATCCTATGCTTTATTAAATTGTGTTTATGTTGTTTTATCCTATGCTTTATTAAATTGTATTTATGTTGTTTTATCCTATGCTTTATTAAATTGTATTTATGTTGTTTTATCCTATGCTTTATTAAATTGTATTTATGTTGTTTTATCCTATGTTTTATTAAATTGTATTTATGTTGTTTTATCCTATGCTTTATTAAATTGTATTCATGTTGTTTTATCGTATGCTTTATTAAATTGTATTTATGTTGTTTTAACCCATGCTTTATTAAATTGTATTTATGTTGTTTTATCCTATGCTTTATTAAATTGTATTTATGTTGTTTTGTCCTATGCTTTATTAAATTGTATTTATGTTGTTTTAACCCATGCTTCATTAAAGTATATTTATGTTGTTATCTTATGCTTTATTAAATTGTATTTATGTTGTTTTTTCCTAAGCTTTATTAAATTGTATTTATGTTGTTTTAACCCATGCTTTATTAAATTGCATTTATGTTGTTTTATCCTATGCTTTATTAAATTGTATTTATGTTGTTTTATCCTATGCTTTATTAAATTGTATTTATGTTGTTTTATCCTATGCTTTATTAAATTGTATTGATGTTGTTTTATCCTATGTTTTATTAAATTGTATTTATGTTGTTTTATCCTATGCTTTATTAAATTGTATTTATGTTGTTTTATCGTATGCTTTATTAAATTGTATTTATGTTGTTTTATCCTATGCTTTATTAAATTGTGTTTATGTTGTTTTATCCTATGCTTTATTAAATTGTATTTATGTTGTTTTATCCTATGCTTTATTAAATTGTATTTATGTTGTTTTATCCTATGCTTTATTAAATTGTATTTATGTTGTTTTATCCTATGTTTTATTAAATTGTATTTATGTTGTTTTATCCTATGCTTTATTAAATTGTATTCATGTTGTTTTATCGTATGCTTTATTAAATTGTATTTATGTTGTTTTATCCTATGCTTTATTGAATTGTATTTATGTTGTTTTATCCTATGCTTTATTAAATTGTATTTATGTTGTTTTAACCCATGCTTTATTAAATTGCATTTATGTTGTTTTATCTTCTGCTTTATTAAATTGTATTTATGTTGTTTTATCCTATGCTTTATTAAATTGTATTTATGTTGTTTTATCCTATGTTTTATTAAATTGTATTTATGTTGTTTTATCCTATGCTTTATTAAATTGTATTCATGTTGTTTTATCGTATGCTTTATTAAATTGTATTTATGTTGTTTTATCCTATGCTTTATTGAATTGTATTTATGTTGTTTTATCCTATGCTTTATTAAATTGTATTTATGTTGTTTTAACCCATGCTTTATTAAATTGCATTTATGTTGTTTTATCTTCTGCTTTATTAAATTGTATTTATGTTGTTTTATCCTATGCTTTATTAAATTGTATTGATGTTGTTTTATCCTATGTTTTATTAAATTGTATTTATGTTGTTTTATCCTATGCTTTATTAAATTGTATTTATGTTGTTTTATCGTATGCTTTATTAAATTGTATTTATGTTGTTTTATCCTATGCTTTATTAAATTGTGTTTATGTTGTTTTATCCTATGCTTTATTAAATTGTATTTATGTTGTTTTATCCTATGCTTTATTAAATTGTATTTATGTTGTTTTATCCTATGCTTTATTAAATTGTATTTATGTTGTTTTATCCTATGTTTTATTAAATTGTATTTATGTTGTTTTATCCTATGCTTTATTAAATTGTATTCATGTTGTTTTATCATATGCTTTATTAAATTGTATTTATGTTGTTTTATCCTATGCTTTATTGAATTGTATTTATGTTGTTTTATCCTATGCTTTATTAAATTGTATTTATGTTGTTTTAACCCATGCTTTATTAAATTGCATTTATGTTGTTTTATCTTATGCTTTATTAAATTATATTTATGTTGTTTTATCCTATGCTTTATTAAATTGTATTTATGTTGTTTTATCGTATGCTTTATTAAATTGTATTTATGTTGTTTTATCCTATGCTTTATTAAATTGTGTTTATGTTGTTTTATCCTATGCTTTATTAAATTGTATTTATGTTGTTTTATCCTATGCTTTATTAAATTGTATTTATGTTGTTTTATCCTATGCTTTATTAAATTGTATTTATGTTGTTTTATCCTATGTTTTATTAAATTGCATTTATGTTGTTTTATCCTATGCTTTATTAAATTGTATTCATGTTGTTTTATCGTATGCTTTATTAAATTGTATTTATGTTGTTTTATCCTATGCTTTATTGAATTGTATTTATGTTGTTTTATCCTATGCTTTATTAAATTGTATTTATGTTGTTTTAACCCATGCTTTATTAAATTGCATTTATGTTGTTTTATCTTATGCTTTATTAAATTATATTTATGTTGTTTTATCCTATGCTTTATTGAATTGTGTTTATGTTGTTTTATCCTATGCTTTATTAAATTGTATTTATGTTGTTTTAACACATGCTTTATTAAATTGTATTTATGTTGTTTTATCCTATGCTTTATTAAATTGTATTTATGTTGTTTTGTCCTCTGCTTTATTAAATTGTATTTATGTTGTTTTAACCCATGCTTCATTAAAGTATATTTATGTTGTTATCTTATGCTTTATTAAATTGTATTTATGTTGTTTTTTCCTATGCTTTATTAAATTGTATTTATGTTGTTTTAACCCATGCTTTATTAAATTGCATTTATGTTGTTTTATCTTCTGCTTTATTAAATTGTATTTATGTTGTTTTATCCTATGCTTTATTAAATTGTATTTATGTTGTTTTATCCTATGCTTTATTAAATTGTATTTATGTTGTTTTATCCTATGCTTTATTAAATTGTATTGATGTTGTTTTATCCTATGTTTTATTAAATTGTATTTATGTTGTTTTATCCTATGCTTTATTAAATTGTATTTATGTTGTTTTATCGTATGCTTTATTAAATTGTATTTATGTTGTTTTATCCTATGCTTTATTAAATTGTGTTTATGTTGTTTTATCCTATGCTTTATTAAATTGTATTTATGTTGTTTTATCCTATGCTTTATTAAATTGTATTTATGTTGTTTTATCCTATGCTTTATTAAATTGTATTTATGTTGTTTTATCCTATGTTTTATTAAATTGTATTTATGTTGTTTTATCCTATGCTTTATTAAATTGTATTCATGTTGTTTTATCGTATGCTTTATTAAATTGTATTTATGTTGTTTTATCCTATGCTTTATTGAATTGTATTTATGTTGTTTTATCCTATGCTTTATTAAATTTTATTTATGTTGTTTTAACCCATGCTTTATTAAATTGCATTTATGTTGTTTTATCTTCTGCTTTATTAAATTGTATTTATGTTGTTTTATCCTATGCTTTATTAAATTGTGTTTATGTTGTTTTATCCTATGCTTTATTAAATTGTATTTATGTTGTTTTATCCTATGCTTTATTAAATTGTATTGATGTTGTTTTATCCTATGTTTTATTAAATTGTATTTATGTTGTTTTATCCTATGCTTTATTAAATTGTATTTATGTTGTTTTATCCTATGCTTTATTAAATTGTATTTATGTTGTTTTATCCTATGCTTTATTAAATTGTGTTTATGTTGTTTTATCCTATGCTTTATTAAATTGTATTTATGTTGTTTTATCCTATGCTTTATTAAATTGTATTTATGTTGTTTTATCCTATGCTTTATTAAATTGTATTTATGTTGTTTTATCCTATGTTTTATTAAATTGTATTTATGTTGTTTTATCCTATGCTTTATTAAATTGTATTCATGTTGTTTTATCGTATGCTTTATTAAATTGTATTTATGTTGTTTTATCCTATGCTTTATTGAATTGTATTTATGTTGTTTTATCCTATGCTTTATTAAATTGTATTTATGTTGTTTTAATCCATGCTTTATTAAATTGCATTTATGTTGTTTTATCTTATGCTTTATTAAATTATATTTATGTTGTTTTATCCTATGCTTTATTAAATTGTGTTTATGTTGTTTTATCCTATGCTTTATTAAATTGTATTTATGTTGTTTTAACCCATGCTTTATTAAATTGTATTTATGTTGTTTTATCCTATGCTTTATTAAATTGTATTTATGTTGTTTTGTCCTATGCTTTATTAAATTGTATTTATGTTGTTTTAACCCATGCTTCATTAAAGTATATTTATGTTGTTATCTTATGCTTTATTAAATTGTATTTATGTTGTTTTTTCCTAAGCTTTATTAAATTGTATTTATGTTGTTTTAACCCATGCTTTATTAAATTGCATTTATGTTGTTTTATCTTATGCTTTATTAAATTGTATTTATGTTGTTTTATCCTATGCTTTATTAAATTTTATTTATGTTGTTTTATCCTATGCTTTATTAAATTGTATTTATGTTGTTTTAACCCATGCTTTATTAAATTGCATTTATGTTGTTTTATCTTATGCTTTATTAAATTGTATTTATGTTGTTTTATCCTATGCTTTATTAAATTGTATTTATGTTGTTTTTTCCTATGCTTTATTTAATTGTATTTATGTTGTTTTAACCCATGCTTTATTAAATTGCATTTATGTTGTTTTATCTTATGCTTTATTAAATTGTATTTATGTTGTTTTATCCTATGCTTTATTAAATTGTGTTTATGTTGTTTTATCCTATGCTTTATTAAATTGTATTTATGTTGCTTTATCCTATGCTTTATTAAATTGTATTTATGTTGTTTTAACCTATGCTTTATTAAATTGTATTTATGTTGTTTTATCCTATGCTTTATTAAATTGTGTTTATGTTGTTTTATCCTATGCTTTTTTAAATTGTATTTATGTTGTTTTATCTTATGCTTTATTAAATTGTATTTATGTTGTTTTATTGTATGCTTTATTAAACTGCATTTATGTTGTTTTATCCTAAGCTTTATTAAATTGTATTTATGTTGTTTTATTCTATGCTTTATTAAATTGTATTTATGTTGTTTTATCCTATGCTTTATTAAATTGTATTTATGTTGTTTTATCCTATGCTTTATTAAATTGTATTTATGCTGTTTTATCCTATGTTTTATTAAATTGAATTTATGTTGTTTTATCCTATGCTTTATTAAATTGTATTTATGTTGTTTTATCGTATGCTTTATTAAATTGTATTTATGTTGTTTTATCCTATGCTTTATTAAATTGTATTTATGTTGTTTTATCCTATGCTTTACTAAATTGTATTTATGTTGTTTTAACCCATGCTTTATTAAATTGCATTTATGTTGTTTTATCTTATGCTTTATTAAATTGTATTTATGTTGTTTTATCCTATGCTTTATTAAATTGTGTTTATGTTGTTTTATCGTATGCTTTATTAAATTGTATTTATGTTGTTTTATCCTATGCTTTATTAAATTGTATTTATGTTGTTTTGTCCTATGCTTTATTAAATTGTATTTATGTTGTTTTAACCCATGCTTCATTAAAGTATATTTATGTTGTTATCTTATGCTTTATTAAATTGTATGTATGTTGTTTTTTCCTATGCTTTATTAAATTGTATTTATGTTGTTTTAACCCATGCTTTATTAAATTGCATTTATGTTGTTTTATCTTATGCTTTATTAAATTGTATTTATGTTGTTTTATCCTATGCTTTATTAAATTGTATATATGTTGTTTTATCCTATGCTTTATTAAATTGTATTTATGTTGTTTTATCCTATGCTTTATTAAATTGTTTTTATGTTCTTTTAACCTATGCTTTATTAAACTGTATTTATGTTGTTTTATCCTATGCTTTATTAAATAGTATTTATGTTGTTTTATCCTATGCTTTATTAAATTGTATTTATGTTGTTTTGACCTATGCTTTATTAAATTGTATTTATGTTGTTTTAACCTATGCTTTATTAAATTGTATTTATGTTGCTTTATCCTATGCTTTACTAAATTGTATTTATGTTGTTTTAACCCATGCTTTATTAAATTGCATTTATGTTGTTTTATCTTATGCTTTATTAAATTGTATTTATGTTGTTTTATCCTATGCTTTATTAAATTGTGTTTATGTTGTTTTATCCTATGCTTTATTAAATTGTATTTATGTTGTCTTAACCCATGCTTTATTAAATTGTATTTATGTTGTTTTATCCTATGCTTTATTAAATTGTTTTTATGTTGTTTTGTCCTATGTTTTATTAAATTATATTTATGTTGTTTTAACCCATGCTTCATTAAAGTATATTTATGTTGTTATCTTATGCTTTATTAAATTGTATGTATGTTGTTTTTTCCTATGCTTTATTAAATTGTATTTATGTTGTTTTAACCCATGCTTTATTAAATTGCATTTATGTTGTTTTATCTTATGCTTTATTAAATTGTATTTATGTTGTTTTATCCTATGCTTTATTAAATTGTATATATGTTGTTTTATCCTATGCTTTATTAAATTGTATTTATGTTGTTTTATCCTATGCTTTATTAAATTGTTTTTATGTTGTTTTAACCTATGCTTTATTAAACTGTATTTATGTTGTTTTATCCTATGCTTTATTAAATAGTATTTATGTTGTTTTATCCTATGCTTTATTAAATTGTATTTATGTTGTTTTGACCTATGCTTTATTAAATTGTATTTATGTTGTTTTAACCTATGCTTTATTAAATTGTATTTATGTTGTTTTAACCTATGCTTTATTAAATTGTATTTATGCTGTTTTATCCTATGCTTTATTAAATTGTATATATGTTGTTTTATCCTATGCTTTATTAAATTGTATTTATGTTGTTTTGTCCTATGCTTTATGAAATTGTGTTTATGTTGTTTTATCCTATGCTTTATTAAATTGTATTTATGTTGTTTTATCCTATGCTTTATTAAATTGTGTTTATGTTGTTTTATCCTATGCTTTATTAAATTGTTTTTATGTTGTTTTAACCTATGCTTTATTAAATTGTATTTATGTTGTTTTATCCTATGCTTTATTAAATTGTGTTTATGTTGTTTTTGTCCTATGCTTTTTTAAATTGTATTTATGTTGTTTTATCCTGTGCTTTATTAAATTGTATTTATGTTGTTTTATTGTTTGCTTTATTAATCTGCATTTATGTTGTTTTATCCTATGCTTTATTAAATTGTATTTATGTTGTTTTATTCTATGCTTTATTAAATTGTATTTATGTTGTTTTATCCTATGCTTTATTAAATTGTATTTATGTTGTTTTATCCTATGCTTTATTAAATTGTATTTATGTTGTTTTATCCTATGTTTTATTAAATTGTATTTATGTTGTTTTATCCTATGCTTTATTAAATTGTATTTATGTTGTTTTATCGTATGCTTTATTAAATTGTATTTATGTTGTTTTATCCTATGCTTTATTAAATTGTATTTATGTTGTTTTATCCTATGCTTTATTAAATTGTATTTATGTTGTTTTAACCCATGCTTTATTAAATTGCATTTATGTTGTTTTATCTTATGCTTTATTAAATTGTATTTATGTTGTTTTATCCTATGCTTTATTAAATTGTGTTTATGTTGTTTTATCCTATGCTTTATTAAATTGTATTTATGTTGTTTTAACACATGCTTTATTAAATTGTATTTATGTTGTTTTATCCTATGCTATATTAAATTGTATTTATGTTGTTTTGTCCTATTCTTTATTAAATTGTGTTTATGTTGTTTTATCCTATGCTTTTTTAAATTGTATTTATGTTGTTTTATCTTATACTTTATTAAATTGTACTTATGTTGTTTTATTGTATGCTTTATTAAACTGCATTTATGTTGTTTTATCCTAAGCTTTATTAAATTGTATTTATGTTGTTTTATTCTATGCTTTATTAAATTGTATTTATGTTGTTTTATCCTATGCTTTATTAAATTGTATTTATGTTGTTTTATCCTATGCTTTATTAAATTGTATTTATGTTGTTTTATCCTATGTTTTATTAAATTGTATTTATGTTGTTTTAACCTATGCTTTATTAAATTGTATTTATGTTGTTTTATCCTATGCTTTATTAATTTGTATTTATATTGTTTTATCCTATGCTTTATTAAATTGTGTTTATGTTGTTTTATCCTATTCTTTATTAAATTGTATTTATGTTGTTTTATCCTACGCTTTATTAAATTGTATTTATGTTGTTTTAACCCATGTTTCATTAAATTATATTTATGTTGTTATCTTATGCTTTATTAAATTGTATTTATGTTGTTTTAACCCATGTTTCATTAAATTATATTTATGTTGTTATCTTATGCTTTATTAAATTGTATTTATGTTGTTTTTTCCTATGCTTTATTTAATTGTATTTATGATGTTTTAACCAATGCTTTATTAAATTGTATTTATATTGTTTTAACCCATGCTTTATTAAATTGTATTTATGTTGTTTTAACCCATGCTTTATTAAATTGTATTTATGTTGTTTTAACCCATGCTTTATTAAATTGTATTTATGTTGTTTTATCCTATGCTTTATTAAATTGTGTTTATGTTGTTTTATCCTATGCTTTATTAAATTGTATTTATGTTGTTTTATCCTATGCTTTATTAAATTGTATTTATGTTGTTTTAACCCATGCTTTATTAAATTGTATTTTTGTTGTTTTATCCTAAGCTTTATTAAATTGTGTTTATGTTGTTTTATCCTATGCTTTTTTAAATTGTATTTATGTTGTTTTATCCTATGCTTTATTAAATTGTATTTATGTTGTTTTATTGTATGCTTTATTAAACTGCATTTATGTTGTTTTATCCTATGCTTTATTAAATTGTATTTATGTTGTTTTATCGTATGCTTTATTAAATTGTATTTATGTTGTTTTATCCTATGCTTTATTAAATTGTATTTATGTTGTTTTATCCTATGCTTTATTAAATTGTGTTTATGTTGTTTTATCCTATGCTTTATTAAATTGTATTTATGTTGTTTTATCCTATGCTTTATTAAATTGTATTTATGTTGTTTTATCCTATGCTTTATTAAATTGTATTTATGTTGTTTTATCCTATGTTTTATTAAATTGTATTTATGTTGTTTTATCCTATGCTTTATTAAATTGTATTCATGTTGTTTTATCATATGCTTTATTAAATTGTATTTATGTTGTTTTATCCTATGCTTTATTGAATTGTATTTATGTTGTTTTATCCTATGCTTTATTAAATTGTATTTATGTTGTTTTAACCCATGCTTTATTAAATTGCATTTATGTTGTTTTATCTTATGCTTTATTAAATTATATTTATGTTGTTTTATCCTATGCTTTATTAAATTGTATTTATGTTGTTTTATCGTATGCTTTATTAAATTGTATTTATGTTGTTTTATCCTATGCTTTATTAAATTGTGTTTATGTTGTTTTATCCTATGCTTTATTAAATTGTATTTATGTTGTTTTATCCTATGCTTTATTAAATTGTATTTATGTTGTTTTATCCTATGCTTTATTAAATTGTATTTATGTTGTTTTATCCTATGTTTTATTAAATTGCATTTATGTTGTTTTATCCTATGCTTTATTAAATTGTATTCATGTTGTTTTATCGTATGCTTTATTAAATTGTATTTATGTTGTTTTATCCTATGCTTTATTGAATTGTATTTATGTTGTTTTATCCTATGCTTTATTAAATTGTATTTATGTTGTTTTAACCCATGCTTTATTAAATTGCATTTATGTTGTTTTATCTTATGCTTTATTAAATTATATTTATGTTGTTTTATCCTATGCTTTATTGAATTGTGTTTATGTTGTTTTATCCTATGCTTTATTAAATTGTATTTATGTTGTTTTAACACATGCTTTATTAAATTGTATTTATGTTGTTTTATCCTATGCTTTATTAAATTGTATTTATGTTGTTTTGTCCTCTGCTTTATTAAATTGTATTTATGTTGTTTTAACCCATGCTTCATTAAAGTATATTTATGTTGTTATCTTATGCTTTATTAAATTGTATTTATGTTGTTTTTTCCTATGCTTTATTAAATTGTATTTATGTTGTTTTAACCCATGCTTTATTAAATTGCATTTATGTTGTTTTATCTTCTGCTTTATTAAATTGTATTTATGTTGTTTTATCCTATGCTTTATTAAATTGTATTTATGTTGTTTTATCCTATGCTTTATTAAATTGTATTTATGTTGTTTTATCCTATGCTTTATTAAATTGTATTGATGTTGTTTTATCCTATGTTTTATTAAATTGTATTTATGTTGTTTTATCCTATGCTTTATTAAATTGTATTTATGTTGTTTTATCGTATGCTTTATTAAATTGTATTTATGTTGTTTTATCCTATGCTTTATTAAATTGTGTTTATGTTGTTTTATCCTATGCTTTATTAAATTGTATTTATGTTGTTTTATCCTATGCTTTATTAAATTGTATTTATGTTGTTTTATCCTATGCTTTATTAAATTGTATTTATGTTGTTTTATCCTATGTTTTATTAAATTGTATTTATGTTGTTTTATCCTATGCTTTATTAAATTGTATTCATGTTGTTTTATCGTATGCTTTATTAAATTGTATTTATGTTGTTTTATCCTATGCTTTATTGAATTGTATTTATGTTGTTTTATCCTATGCTTTATTAAATTTTATTTATGTTGTTTTAACCCATGCTTTATTAAATTGCATTTATGTTGTTTTATCTTCTGCTTTATTAAATTGTATTTATGTTGTTTTATCCTATGCTTTATTAAATTGTGTTTATGTTGTTTTATCCTATGCTTTATTAAATTGTATTTATGTTGTTTTATCCTATGCTTTATTAAATTGTATTGATGTTGTTTTATCCTATGTTTTATTAAATTGTATTTATGTTGTTTTATCCTATGCTTTATTAAATTGTATTTATGTTGTTTTATCCTATGCTTTATTAAATTGTATTTATGTTGTTTTATCCTATGCTTTATTAAATTGTGTTTATGTTGTTTTATCCTATGCTTTATTAAATTGTATTTATGTTGTTTTATCCTATGCTTTATTAAATTGTATTTATGTTGTTTTATCCTATGCTTTATTAAATTGTATTTATGTTGTTTTATCCTATGTTTTATTAAATTGTATTTATGTTGTTTTATCCTATGCTTTATTAAATTGTATTCATGTTGTTTTATCGTATGCTTTATTAAATTGTATTTATGTTGTTTTATCCTATGCTTTATTGAATTGTATTTATGTTGTTTTATCCTATGCTTTATTAAATTGTATTTATGTTGTTTTAATCCATGCTTTATTAAATTGCATTTATGTTGTTTTATCTTATGCTTTATTAAATTATATTTATGTTGTTTTATCCTATGCTTTATTAAATTGTGTTTATGTTGTTTTATCCTATGCTTTATTAAATTGTATTTATGTTGTTTTAACCCATGCTTTATTAAATTGTATTTATGTTGTTTTATCCTATGCTTTATTAAATTGTATTTATGTTGTTTTGTCCTATGCTTTATTAAATTGTATTTATGTTGTTTTAACCCATGCTTCATTAAAGTATATTTATGTTGTTATCTTATGCTTTATTAAATTGTATTTATGTTGTTTTTTCCTAAGCTTTATTAAATTGTATTTATGTTGTTTTAACCCATGCTTTATTAAATTGCATTTATGTTGTTTTATCTTATGCTTTATTAAATTGTATTTATGTTGTTTTATCCTATGCTTTATTAAATTTTATTTATGTTGTTTTATCCTATGCTTTATTAAATTGTATTTATGTTGTTTTAACCCATGCTTTATTAAATTGCATTTATGTTGTTTTATCTTATGCTTTATTAAATTGTATTTATGTTGTTTTATCCTATGCTTTATTAAATTGTATTTATGTTGTTTTTTCCTATGCTTTATTTAATTGTATTTATGTTGTTTTAACCCATGCTTTATTAAATTGCATTTATGTTGTTTTATCTTATGCTTTATTAAATTGTATTTATGTTGTTTTATCCTATGCTTTATTAAATTGTGTTTATGTTGTTTTATCCTATGCTTTATTAAATTGTATTTATGTTGCTTTATCCTATGCTTTATTAAATTGTATTTATGTTGTTTTAACCTATGCTTTATTAAATTGTATTTATGTTGTTTTATCCTATGCTTTATTAAATTGTGTTTATGTTGTTTTATCCTATGCTTTTTTAAATTGTATTTATGTTGTTTTATCTTATGCTTTATTAAATTGTATTTATGTTGTTTTATTGTATGCTTTATTAAACTGCATTTATGTTGTTTTATCCTAAGCTTTATTAAATTGTATTTATGTTGTTTTATTCTATGCTTTATTAAATTGTATTTATGTTGTTTTATCCTATGCTTTATTAAATTGTATTTATGTTGTTTTATCCTATGCTTTATTAAATTGTATTTATGCTGTTTTATCCTATGTTTTATTAAATTGAATTTATGTTGTTTTATCCTATGCTTTATTAAATTGTATTTATGTTGTTTTATCGTATGCTTTATTAAATTGTATTTATGTTGTTTTATCCTATGCTTTATTAAATTGTATTTATGTTGTTTTATCCTATGCTTTACTAAATTGTATTTATGTTGTTTTAACCCATGCTTTATTAAATTGCATTTATGTTGTTTTATCTTATGCTTTATTAAATTGTATTTATGTTGTTTTATCCTATGCTTTATTAAATTGTGTTTATGTTGTTTTATCGTATGCTTTATTAAATTGTATTTATGTTGTTTTATCCTATGCTTTATTAAATTGTATTTATGTTGTTTTGTCCTATGCTTTATTAAATTGTATTTATGTTGTTTTAACCCATGCTTCATTAAAGTATATTTATGTTGTTATCTTATGCTTTATTAAATTGTATGTATGTTGTTTTTTCCTATGCTTTATTAAATTGTATTTATGTTGTTTTAACCCATGCTTTATTAAATTGCATTTATGTTGTTTTATCTTATGCTTTATTAAATTGTATTTATGTTGTTTTATCCTATGCTTTATTAAATTGTATATATGTTGTTTTATCCTATGCTTTATTAAATTGTATTTATGTTGTTTTATCCTATGCTTTATTAAATTGTTTTTATGTTCTTTTAACCTATGCTTTATTAAACTGTATTTATGTTGTTTTATCCTATGCTTTATTAAATAGTATTTATGTTGTTTTATCCTATGCTTTATTAAATTGTATTTATGTTGTTTTGACCTATGCTTTATTAAATTGTATTTATGTTGTTTTAACCTATGCTTTATTAAATTGTATTTATGTTGCTTTATCCTATGCTTTACTAAATTGTATTTATGTTGTTTTAACCCATGCTTTATTAAATTGCATTTATGTTGTTTTATCTTATGCTTTATTAAATTGTATTTATGTTGTTTTATCCTATGCTTTATTAAATTGTGTTTATGTTGTTTTATCCTATGCTTTATTAAATTGTATTTATGTTGTCTTAACCCATGCTTTATTAAATTGTATTTATGTTGTTTTATCCTATGCTTTATTAAATTGTTTTTATGTTGTTTTGTCCTATGTTTTATTAAATTATATTTATGTTGTTTTAACCCATGCTTCATTAAAGTATATTTATGTTGTTATCTTATGCTTTATTAAATTGTATGTATGTTGTTTTTTCCTATGCTTTATTAAATTGTATTTATGTTGTTTTAACCCATGCTTTATTAAATTGCATTTATGTTGTTTTATCTTATGCTTTATTAAATTGTATTTATGTTGTTTTATCCTATGCTTTATTAAATTGTATATATGTTGTTTTATCCTATGCTTTATTAAATTGTATTTATGTTGTTTTATCCTATGCTTTATTAAATTGTTTTTATGTTGTTTTAACCTATGCTTTATTAAACTGTATTTATGTTGTTTTATCCTATGCTTTATTAAATAGTATTTATGTTGTTTTATCCTATGCTTTATTAAATTGTATTTATGTTGTTTTGACCTATGCTTTATTAAATTGTATTTATGTTGTTTTAACCTATGCTTTATTAAATTGTATTTATGTTGTTTTAACCTATGCTTTATTAAATTGTATTTATGCTGTTTTATCCTATGCTTTATTAAATTGTATATATGTTGTTTTATCCTATGCTTTATTAAATTGTATTTATGTTGTTTTGTCCTATGCTTTATGAAATTGTGTTTATGTTGTTTTATCCTATGCTTTATTAAATTGTATTTATGTTGTTTTATCCTATGCTTTATTAAATTGTGTTTATGTTGTTTTATCCTATGCTTTATTAAATTGTTTTTATGTTGTTTTAACCTATGCTTTATTAAATTGTATTTATGTTGTTTTATCCTATGCTTTATTAAATTGTGTTTATGTTGTTTTTGTCCTATGCTTTTTTAAATTGTATTTATGTTGTTTTATCCTGTGCTTTATTAAATTGTATTTATGTTGTTTTATTGTTTGCTTTATTAATCTGCATTTATGTTGTTTTATCCTATGCTTTATTAAATTGTATTTATGTTGTTTTATTCTATGCTTTATTAAATTGTATTTATGTTGTTTTATCCTATGCTTTATTAAATTGTATTTATGTTGTTTTATCCTATGCTTTATTAAATTGTATTTATGTTGTTTTATCCTATGTTTTATTAAATTGTATTTATGTTGTTTTATCCTATGCTTTATTAAATTGTATTTATGTTGTTTTATCGTATGCTTTATTAAATTGTATTTATGTTGTTTTATCCTATGCTTTATTAAATTGTATTTATGTTGTTTTATCCTATGCTTTATTAAATTGTATTTATGTTGTTTTAACCCATGCTTTATTAAATTGCATTTATGTTGTTTTATCTTATGCTTTATTAAATTGTATTTATGTTGTTTTATCCTATGCTTTATTAAATTGTGTTTATGTTGTTTTATCCTATGCTTTATTAAATTGTATTTATGTTGTTTTAACACATGCTTTATTAAATTGTATTTATGTTGTTTTATCCTATGCTATATTAAATTGTATTTATGTTGTTTTGTCCTATTCTTTATTAAATTGTGTTTATGTTGTTTTATCCTATGCTTTTTTAAATTGTATTTATGTTGTTTTATCTTATACTTTATTAAATTGTACTTATGTTGTTTTATTGTATGCTTTATTAAACTGCATTTATGTTGTTTTATCCTAAGCTTTATTAAATTGTATTTATGTTGTTTTATTCTATGCTTTATTAAATTGTATTTATGTTGTTTTATCCTATGCTTTATTAAATTGTATTTATGTTGTTTTATCCTATGCTTTATTAAATTGTATTTATGTTGTTTTATCCTATGTTTTATTAAATTGAATTTATGTTGTTTTATCCTATGCTTTATTAATTTGTATTTATGTTGTTTTATCGTATGCTTTATTAAATTGTATTTATGTTGTTTTATCCTATGCTTTATTAAATTGTATTTATGTTGTTTTATCCTATGCTTTACTAAATTGTATTTATGTTGTTTTAACCCATGCTTTATTAAATTGCATTTATGTTGTTTTATCTTATGCTTTATTAAATTGTATTTATGTTCTTTTATCCTATGCTTTATTAAATTGTGTTTATGTTGTTTTATCCTATGCTTTATTAAATTGTATTTATGTTGTCTTAACCCATGCTTTATTAAATTGTATTTATGTTGTTTTATCCTATGCTTTATTAAATTGTATTTATGTTGTGTTGTCCTATGCTTTATTAAATTGTATTTATGTTGTTTTAACCCATGCTTCATTAAAGTATATTTATGTTGTTATCTTATGCTTTATTAAATTGTATGTATGTTGTTTTTTCCTATGCTTTATTAAATTGTATTTATGTTGTTTTAACCCATGCTTTATTAAATTGCATTTATGTTGTTTTATCTTATGCTTTATTAAATTGTATTTATGTTGTTTTATCCTATGCTTTATTAAATTGTATATATGTTGTTTTATCCTATGCTTTATTAAATTGTATTTATGTTGTTTTATCCTATGCTTTATTAAATTCTTTTTATGTTGTTTTAACCTATGCTTTATTAAACTGTATTTATGTTGTTTTATCCTATGCTTTATTAAATAGTATTTATGTTGTTTTATCCTATGCTTTATTAAATTGTATTTATGTTGTTTTAACCTATGCTTTATTAAATTGTATTTATGTTGTTTTAACCTATGCTTTATTAAATTGTATTTATGTTGTTTTAACCTATGCTTTATTAAATTTTATTTATGTTGTTTTATCCTATGCTTTATTAAATTGTATATATGTTGTTTTATCCTATGCTTTATTAAATTGTATTTATGTTGTTTTGTCCTATGCTTTATGAAATTGTGTTTATGTTCTTTTATCCTATGCTTTATTAAATTGTATTTATGTTGTTTTATCCTATGCTTTATTAAATTGTATTTATGTTGTTTTAACCCATGCTTTATTAAATTGTATTTATGTTGTTTTATCCTAAGCTTTATTAAATTGTGTTTATGTTGTTTTATCCTATGCTTTTTTAAATTGTATTTATGTTGTTTTATCCTATGCTTTATTAAATTGTATTTATGTTGTTTTATTTTATGCTTTATTAAACTGCATTTATGTTGTTTTATCCTATGCTTTATTAAATTGTATTTATGTTGTTTTATTCTATGCTTTATTAAATTGTATTTATGTTGTTTTATCCTATGCTCTATTAAATTGTATTTATGTTGTTTTATCCTATGCTTTATTAAATTGTATTTATGTTGTTTTGTCCTATGCTTTTTAAATTGTATTTATGTTGTTTTATCCTATGCTTTATTAAATTGTATTTATGTTGTTTTATTGTATGCTTTATTAAACTGAATTTATGTTGTTTTATCCTATGCTTTATTAAATTGTATTTATGTTGTTTTATTCTATGCTTTATTAAATTGTATTTATGTTGTTTTATCCTATGCTTTATTAAATTGTATTTATGTTGTTTTGTCCTATGCTTTATTAAATTGTATTTATGTGGTTTTATCCTATGCTTTATTAAATTGTATTCATATTGTTTTATCTTATGCTTTATTAAATTGTATTTATGTTGTTTTATCCTATACTTTATTAAATTGTATTTATGTTGTTTTAACGTATGCTTTATTAAATTGTATGCATGTTGTTTTATCCTATGCTTTATTAAATTGTATTCTTGTTGTTTTATCCTATGCTTTATTAAATTGTATTTATGTTGTTTTATCCTATGCTTTATTAAATTGTGTTTATGTTGTTTTATCCTATGCTTTATTAAATTGCATTTATGTTGTTTTATCCTATGCTTTATTAAATTGTATTTATGTTGTTTTAACCTATGCTTTATTAAATTGTATTTATGTTGTTTTATCCTATGCTTTATTAAATTGTATTTATGTTGTTTTATCCTATGCTTTATTAAATTGTATTTATGTTGTTTTAACCTATGCTTTATTAAATTGTATTTATGTTGTTTTAACCTATGCTTTATTAAATTGTATTTATGTTGTTTTAACCTATGCTTTATGAAATTGTATTTATGTTGTTTTATCCTATGCTTTATTAAATTGTATATATGTTGTTTTATCCTATGCTTTATTAAATTGTATTTATGTTGTTTTGTCCTATGCTTTATGAAATTGTGTTTATGTTCTTTTATCCTATGCTTTATTAAATTGTATTTATGTTGTTTTATCCTATGCTTTATTAAATTGTATTTATGTTGTTTTAACCCATGCTTTATTAAATTGTATTTATGTTGTTTTATCCTAAGCTTTATTAAATTGTGTTTATGTTGTTTTATCCTATGCTTTTTTAAATTGTATTTATGTTGTTTTATCCTATGCTTTATTAAATTGTATTTATGTTGTTTTATTGTATGCTTTATTAAACTGCATTTATGTTGTTTTATCCTATGCTTTATTAAATTGTATTTATGTTGTTTTATTCTATGCTTTATTAAATTGTATTTATGTTGTTTTATCCTATGCTTTATTAAATTGTATTTATGTTGTTTTATCCTATGCTTTATTAAATTGTATTTATGTTGTTTTGTCCTATGCTTTTTTAAATTGTATTTATGTTGTTTTATCCTATGCTTTATTAAATTGTATTTATGTTGTTTTATTGTATGCTTTATTAAACTGCATTTATGTTGTTTTATCCTATGCTTTATTAAATTGTATTTATGTTGTTTTATTCTATGCTTTATTAAATTGTATTTATGTTGTTTTATCCTATGCTTTATTAAATTGTGTTTATGTTGTTTTATCCTATGCTTTATTAAATTGCATTTATGTTGTTTTATCCTATGCTTTATTAAATTGTATTTATGTTGTTTTAACCTATGCTTTATTAAATTGTATTTATGTTGTTTTATCTTATGCTTTATTAAATTGTATTTATGTTGTTTTATCCTATGCTTTATTAAATTGTGTTTATGTTGTTTTAACCTATACTTTATTAAATTGTATTTATGTTGTTTTAACCTATGCTTTATTAAATTGTATGCATGTTGTTTTATCCTATGCTTTATTAAATTGTATTCATGTTGTTTTATCCTATGCTTTATTAAATTGTATTTATGTTGTTTTATCCTATGCTTTATTAAATTGTGTTTATGTTGTTTTATCCTATGCTTTATTAAATTGTATTTATGTTGTTTTATCCTATGCTTTATTAAATTGTATTTATGTTGTTTTAACCTATGCTTTATTAAATTGTATTTATGTTGTTTTATCCTATGCTTTATTAAATTGTATTTATGTTGTTTTATCCTATGCTTTATTAAATTGTGTTTATGTTGTCTTATCCTATACTTTATTAAATTGTATTTATGTTGTTTTAACCTATGCTTTATTAAATTGTATTTATGTTGTTTTATCCTATGCTTTATTAAATTGTATTTATGTTGTTTTATCCTATGCTTTATTAAATTGTGTTTATGTTGTTTTATCCTATACTTTATTAAATTGTATTTATGTTGTTTTATCCTATGCTTTATTAAATTGTATTTATGTTGTTTTATCCTATGCTTTATTAAAATGTATTTATGTTGTTTTGTCCTATGCTTTATTAAATTGTATTTATGTTGTTTTAACCCATGCTTCATTAAATTATATTTATGTTGTTATCTTATTCTTTATTAAATTGTATTTATGTTGTTTTTTCCAATGCTTTATTAAATTGTATTTATGTTGTTTCATTGTATGCTTTATTAAACTGCATTTATGTTGTTTTATCCTATGCTTTATTAAATTGTATTTATGTTGTTTTATCCTATGCTTTATTAAATTGTATTTATGTAGTTTTATCCTATGTTTTATTAAATTGTATTTATGTTGTTTTATCCTATGCTTTATTAAATTGTATTTATGTTGTTTTATCCTATGCTTTATTAAATTGTATTTATGTTGTTTTATCCAATGCTTTATTAAATTGTGTTTAAGTTGTTTTATCCTATGCTTTATTAAATTGTATTTATGTTGTTTTAACCCATGCTTTATTAAATTGCATTTATGTTGTTTTATCTTATGCTTTATTAAATTGTATTTATGTTGTTTTATCCTATGCTTTATTAAATTGTATTTATGTTGTTTTATCCTATGCTTTATTAAATTGTATATATGTTGTTTTATCCTATGCTTTATTAAATTGTATTTATGTTGTTTTGTCCTATGCTTTATGAAATTTTATTTATGTTGTTTTAACCTATGCTTTATTAAATGGTATTTATGTTGTTTTATCCTATGCTTTATTAAATTGTATTTATGTTGTTTTAACCTATGCTTTATTAAATTGTATTTATGTTGTTTTAACCTATGCTTTATTAAATTGTATTTATGTTGTTTTAACCTATGTTTTATTAAATTGTTTTTATGTTGTTTTATCCTATGCTTTATTAAATTGTATTTATGTTGCTTTAACCTATGCTTTATTAAATTGTATTTATGTTGTTTTATCCTATGCTTTATTAAATTGTATTTATGTTGTTTTAACCTATCCTTTATTAAATTGTATTTATGTTGTTTTAACCTATGCTTTATTAAATTGTATTTATGTTGTTTTAACCTATGTTTTATTAAATTGTTTTTATGTTGTTTTATCCTATGCTTTATTAAATTGTATTTATGTTGCTTTAACCTATGCTTTATTAAATTGTATTTATGTTGTTTTATCCTATGCTTTATTAAATTGTATTTATGTTGTTTTATCCTATGCTTTATTAAATTGTATTTATGTTGTTTTATCCTATGCTTTATTAAATTGTATTTATGTTGTTTTATCCTATGCTTTATTAAATTGTATTTATGTTGTTTTAACCTATGCTTTATTAAATTGTATT
This sequence comes from Phyllobates terribilis, assembly GCF_046119375.1. Classification (NCBI taxonomy): domain Eukaryota; kingdom Metazoa; phylum Chordata; class Amphibia; order Anura; family Dendrobatidae; genus Phyllobates; species Phyllobates terribilis. Next base: position 1,191,215 of record NW_027363206.1, on the reverse strand, counting down.
TATGTTGTTTTATCCTATACTTTATTAAATTGTATTTATGTTGTTTTAACGTATGCTTTATTAAATTGTATGCATGTTGTTTTATCCTATGCTTTATTAAATTGTATTCATGTTGTTTTATCCTATGCTTTATTAAATTGTCTTTATGTTGTTTTATCCTATGCTTTATTAAATTGTGTTTATGTTGTTTTATCCTATGCTTTATTAAATTGTATTTATGTTGTTTTATCCTATGCTTTATTAAATTGTATTTATGTTGTTTTAACCTATGCTTTATTAAATTGTATTTATGTTGTTTTATCCTATGCTTTATTAAATTGTATTTATGTTGTTTTATCCTATGCTTTATTAAATTGTGTTTATGTTGTTTTATCCTAAACTTTATTAAATTGTATTTATGTTGTTTTAACCTATGCTTTATTAAATTGTATTTATGTTGTTTTATCCTATGCTTTATTAATTTGTATTTATATTGTTTTATCCTATGCTTTATTAAATTGTGTTTATGTTGTTTTATCCTATTCTTTATTAAATTGTATTTATGTTGTTTTATCCTACGCTTTATTAAATTGTATTTATGTTGTTTTAACCCATGTTTCATTAAATTATATTTATGTTGTTATCTTATGCTTTATTAAATTGTATTTATGTTGTTTTAACCCATGTTTCATTAAATTATATTTATGTTGTTATCTTATGCTTTATTAAATTGTATTTATGTTGTTTTTTCCTATGCTTTATTTAATTGTATTTATGATGTTTTAACCAATGCTTTATTAAATTGTATTTATATTGTTTTAACCCATGCTTTATTAAATTGTATTTATGTTGTTTTAACCCATGCTTTATTAAATTGTATTTATGTTGTTTTAACCCATGCTTTATTAAATTGTATTTATGTTGTTTTATCCTATGCTTTATTAAATTGTGTTTATGTTGTTTTATCCTATGCTTTATTAAATTGTATTTATGTTGTTTTATCCTATGCTTTATTAAATTGTATTTATGTTGTTTTAACCCATGCTTTATTAAATTGTATTTTTGTTGTTTTATCCTAAGCTTTATTAAATTGTGTTTATGTTGTTTTATCCTATGCTTTTTTAAATTGTATTTATGTTGTTTTATCCTATGCTTTATTAAATTGTATTTATGTTGTTTTATTGTATGCTTTATTAAACTGCATTTATGTTGTTTTATCCTATGCTTTATTAAATTGTATTTATGTTGTTTTAACCCATGCTTTATTAAATTGCATTTATGTTGTTTTATCTTATGCTTTATTAAATTGTATTTATGTTGTTTTATCCTATGCTTTATTAAATTGTATTTATGTTGTTTTATCCTATGCTTTATTAAATTGTATATATGTTGTTTTATCCTATGCTTTATTAAATTGTATTTATGTTGTTTTGTCCTATGCTTTATGAAATTTTATTTATGTTGTTTTAACCTATGCTTTATTAAATGGTATTTATGTTGTTTTATCCTATGCTTTATTAAATTGTATTTATGTTGTTTTAACCTATGCTTTATTAAATTGTATTTATGTTGTTTTAACCTATGCTTTATTAAATTGTATTTATGTTGTTTTAACCTATGTTTTATTAAATTGTTTTTATGTTGTTTTATCCTATGCTTTATTAAATTGTATTTATGTTGCTTTAACCTATGCTTTATTAAATTGTATTTATGTTGTTTTATCCTATGCTTTATTAAATTGTATTTATGTTGTTTTAACCTATCCTTTATTAAATTGTATTTATGTTGTTTTAACCTATGCTTTATTAAATTGTATTTATGTTGTTTTAACCTATGTTTTATTAAATTGTTTTTATGTTGTTTTATCCTATGCTTTATTAAATTGTATTTATGTTGCTTTAACCTATGCTTTATTAAATTGTATTTATGTTGTTTTATCCTATGCTTTATTAAATTGTATTTATGTTGTTTTATCCTATGCTTTATTAAATTGTATTTATGTTGTTTTATCCTATGCTTTATTAAATTGTATTTATGTTGTTTTATCCTATGCTTTATTAAATTGTATTTATGTTGTTTTAACCTATGCTTTATTAAATTGTATTTATGTTGTTTTATCCTATACTTTATTAAATTGTATTTATGTTGTTTTAACGTATGCTTTATTAAATTGTATGCATGTTGTTTTATCCTATGCTTTATTAAATTGTATTCATGTTGTTTTATCCTATGCTTTATTAAATTGTATTTATGTTGTTTTAACGTATGCTTTATTAAATTGTATGCATGTTGTTTTATCCTATGCTTTATTAAATTGTATTTATGTTGTTTTATCCTATGCTTTATTAAATTGTATTTATGTTGTTTTAACCTATGCTTTATTAAATTGTATTTATGTTGTTTTATCCTATGCTTTATTAAATTGTATTTATGTTGTTTTATCCTATGCTTTATTAAATTGTGTTTATGTTGTTTTATCCTAAACTTTATTAAATTGTATTTATGTTGTTTTAACCTATTCTTTATTAAATTGTATTTATGTTGTTTTATCCTACGCTTTATTAAATTGTATTTATGTTGTTTTAACCCATGTTTCATTAAATTATATTTATGTTGTTATCTTATGCTTTATTAAATTGTATTTATGTTGTTTTAACCCATGTTTCATTAAATTATATTTATGTTGTTATCTTATGCTTTATTAAATTGTATTTATGTTGTTTTTTCCTATGCTTTATTTAATTGTATTTATGATGTTTTAACCAATGCTTTATTAAATTGTATTTATATTGTTTTAACCCATGCTTTATTAAATTGTATTTATGTTGTTTTAACCCATGCTTTATTAAATTGTATTTATGTTGTTTTAACCCATGCTTTATTAAATTGTATTTATGTTGTTTTATCCTATGCTTTATTAAATTGTGTTTATGTTGTTTTATCCTATGCTTTATTAAATTGTATTTATGTTGTTTTATCCTATGCTTTATTAAATTGTATTTATGTTGTTTTAACCCATGCTTTATTAAATTGTATTTTTGTTGTTTTATCCTAAGCTTTATTAAATTGTGTTTATGTTGTTTTATCCTATGCTTTTTTAAATTGTATTTATGTTGTTTTATCCTATGCTTTATTAAATTGTATTTATGTTGTTTTATTGTATGCTTTATTAAACTGCATTTATGTTGTTTTATCCTATGCTTTATTAAATTGTATTTATGTTGTTTTATTCTATGCTTTATTAAATTGTATTTATGTTGTTTTATCCTATGCTTTATTAAATTGTATTTATGTTGTTTTATCCTATGCTTTATTAAATTGTATTTATGTTGTTTTGTCCTATGCTTTATTAAATTGTATTTATGTGGTTTTATCCTATGCTTTATTAAATTGTATTCATATTGTTTTATCTTATGCTTTATTAAATTGTATTTATGTTGTTTTAACCTATGCTTTATTAAATTGTATTTATGTTGTTTTATCCTATACTTTATTAAATTGTATTTATGTTGTTTTAACATATGCTTTATTAAATTGTATGCATGTTGTTTTATCCTATGCTTTATTAAATTGTATTCTTGTTGTTTTATCCTATGCTTTATTAAATTGTATTTATGTTGTTTTATCCTATGCTTTATTAAATTGTGTTTATGTTGTTTTATCCTATGCTTTATTAAATTGTATTTATGTTGTTTTATCCTATGCTTTATTAAATTGTATTTATGTTGTTTTAACCTATGCTTTATTAAATTGTATTTATGTTGTTTTATCCTATGCTTTATTAAATTGTATTTATGTTGTTTTATCCTTTGCTTTATTAAATTGTGTTTATGTTGTTTTAACCTATACTTTATTAAATTGTATTTATGTTGTTTTAACCTATGCTTTATTAAATTGTATTTATGTTGTTTTATCCTATGCTTTATTAAATTGTATTTATGTTGTTTTATCCTATGCTTTATTAAATTGTGTTTATGTTGTTTCATCCTATACTTTATTAAATTGTATTTATGTTGTTTTATGCTATGCTTTATTAAATTGTATTTATGTTGTTTTATTGTATGCTTTATTAAACTGCATTTATGTTGTTTTATCCTATGCTTTATTAAATTGTATTTATGTTGTTTTATCCTATGCTTTATTAAATTGTATTTATGTTGTTTTATCCTATGCTTTATTAAATTGTATTTATGTTGTTTTAACCTATGCTTTATTAAATTGTATTTATGTTGTTTTAACCCATGCTTTATTAAATTGTATTTATGTTGTTTTATCCTATGCTTTATTAAATTGTGTTTATGTTGTTTTATCCTATGCTTTATTAAATTGTATTTATGTTGTTTTATCCTATGCTTTATTAAATTGTATTTATGTTGTTTTAACCCATGCTTTATTAAATTGTATTTATGTTGTTTTATCCTAAGCTTTATTAAATTGTGTTTATGTTGTTTTATCCTATGCTTTTTTAAATTGTATTTATGTTGTTTTATCCTATGCTTTATTAAATTGTATTTATGTTGTTTTATTGTATGCTTTATTAAACTGCATTTATGTTGTTTTATCCTATGCTTTATTAAATTGTATTTATGTTGTTTTCTTCTATGCTTTATTAAATTGTATTTATGTTGTTTTATCCTATGCTTTATTAAATTGTATTTATGTTGTTTTATCCTATGCTTTATTAAATTGTATTTATGTTGTTTTGTCCTATGCTTTATTAAATTGTATTTATGTGGTTTTATCCTATGCTTTATTAAATTGTATTCATATTGTTTTATCTTATGCTTTATTAAATTGTATTTATGTTGTTTTAACCTATGCTTTATTAAATTGTATTTATGTTGTTTTATCCTATACTTTATTAAATTGTATTTATGTTGTTTTAACGTATGCTTTATTAAATTGTATGCATGTTGTTTTATCCTATGCTTTATTAAATTGTATTCTTGTTGTTTTATCCTATGTTTTATTAAATTGTATTTATGTTGTTTTATCCTATGCTTTATTAAATTGTGTTTATGTTGTTTTATCCTATGCTTTATTAAATTGTATTTATGTTGTTTTATCCTATGCTTTATTAAATTGTATTTATGTTGTTTTAACCTATGCTTTATTAAATTGTATTTATGTTGTTTTATCCTATGCTTTATTAAATTGTATTTATGTTGTTTTATCCTTTGCTTTATTAAATTGTGTTTATGTTGTTTTAACCTATACTTTATTAAATTGTATTTATGTTGTTTTAACCTGTGCTTTATTAAATTGTATTTATGTTGTTTTATCCTATGCTTTATTAAATTGTATTTATGTTGTTTTATCCTATGCTTTATTAAATTGTGTTTATGTTGTTTCATCCTATACTTTATTAAATTGTATTTATGTTGTTTTATGCTATGCTTTATTAAATTGTATTTATGTTGTTTTATTGTATGCTTTATTAAACTGCATTTATGTTGTTTTATCCAATGCTTTATTAAATTGTATTTATGTTGTTTTATTCTATGCTTTATTAAATTGTATTTATGTTGTTTTATTCTATGCTTTATTAAATTGTATTTATGTTGTTTTATCCTATGCTTTATTAAATTGTATTTATGTTGTTTTGTCCTATGCTTTATTAAATTGTATTTATGTGGTTTTATCCTATGCTTTATTAAATTGTATTCATATTGTTTTATCTTATGCTTTATTAAATTGTATTTATGTTGTTTTAACCTATGCTTTATTAAATTATATTTATGTTGTTTAATCCTATACTTTATTAAATTGTATTTATGTTGTTTTAACGTATGCTTTATTAAATTGTATGCATGTTGTTTTATCCTATGCTTTATTAAATTGTATTCTTGTTGTTTTATCCTATGCTTTATTAAATTGTATTTATGTTGTTTTATCCTATGCTTTATTAAATTGTGTTTATGTTGTTTTATCCTATGCTTTATTAAATTGTATTTATGTTATTTTATCCTATGCTTTATTAAATTGTATTTATGTTGTTTTAACCTATGCTTTATTAAATTGTATTTATGTTGTTTTATCCTATGCTTTATTAAATTGTATTTATGTTGTTTTATCCTATGCTTTATTAAATTGTGTTTATGTTGTTTTAACCTATACTTTATTAAATTGTATTTATGTTGTTTTAACCTATGCTTTATTAAATTGTATTTATGTTGTTTTATCCTATGCTTTATTAAATTGTATTTATGTTGTTTTATCCTATGCTTTATTAAATTGTGTTTATGTTGTTTTATCCTATACTTTATTAAATTGTATTTATGTTGTTTTATCCTATGCTTTATTAAATTGTATTTATGTTGTTTTAACCCATGCATTATTAAATTGTATTTATGTTGTTTTAACCCATGCTTTATTAAATTGTATTTATGTTGTTTTATCCTATGCTTTATTAAATTGTATTTATGTTGTTTTGTCCTATGCTTTATTAAATTGTATTTATGTTGTTTTAACCCATGCTTCATTAAATTATATTTATGTTGTTATCTTATGCATTATTAAATTGTATTTATGTTGTTTTATCCTATGCTTTATTTAATTGTATTTATGATGTTTTAACCAATGCTTTATTAAATTGTATTTATATTGTTTTAACCCATGCTTTATTAAATTGTATTTATGTTGTTTTAACCCATGCTTTATTAAATTGTATTTATGTTGTTTTAACCCATGCTTTATTAAATTGTATTTATGTTGTTTTATCCTATGCTTTATTAAATTGTGTTTATGTTGTTTTATCCTATGCTTTATTAAATTGTATTTATGTTGTTTTATCCTATGCTTTATTAAATTGTATTTATGTTGTTTTAACCCATGCTTTATTAAATTGTATTTATGTTGTTTTATCCTAAGCTTTATTAAATTGTGTTTATGTTGTTTTATCCTATGCTTTTTTAAATTGTATTTATGTTGTTTTATCCTATGCTTTATTAAATTGTATTTATGTTGTTTTATTGTATGCTTTATTAAACTGCATTTATGTTGTTTTATCCTATGCTTTATTAAATTGTATTTATGTTGTTTTCTTCTATGCTTTATTAAATTGTATTTATGTTGTTTTATCCTATGCTTTATTAAATTGTATTTATGTTGTTTTATTGTATGCTTTATTAAACTGCATTTATGTTGTTTTATCCTATGCTTTATTAAATTGTATTTATGTTGTTTTCTTCTATGCTTTATTAAATTGTATTTATGTTGTTTTATCCTATGCTTTATTAAATTGTATTTATGTTGTTTTATCCTATGCTTTATTAAATTGTATTTATGTTGTTTTGTCCTATGCTTTATTAAATTGTATTTATGTGGTTTTATCCTATGCTTTATTAAATTGTATTCATATTGTTTTATCTTATGCTTTATTAAATTGTATTTATGTTGTTTTAACCTATGCTTTATTAAATTGTATTTATGTTGTTTTATCCTATACTTTATTAAATTGTATTTATGTTGTTTTAACGTATGCTTTATTAAATTGTATGCATGTTGTTTTATCCTATGCTTTATTAAATTGTATTCTTGTTGTTTTATCCTATGTTTTATTAAATTGTATTTATGTTGTTTTATCCTATGCTTTATTAAATTGTGTTTATGTTGTTTTATCCTATGCTTTATTAAATTGTATTTATGTTGTTTTATCCTATGCTTTATTAAATTGTATTTATGTTGTTTTAACCTATGCTTTATTAAATTGTATTTATGTTGTTTTATCCTATGCTTTATTAAATTGTATTTATGTTGTTTTATCCTTTGCTTTATTAAATTGTGTTTATGTTGTTTTAACCTATACTTTATTAAATTGTATTTATGTTGTTTTAACCTGTGCTTTATTAAATTGTATTTATGTTGTTTTATCCTATGCTTTATTAAATTGTATTTATGTTGTTTTATCCTATGCTTTATTAAATTGTGTTTATGTTGTTTCATCCTATACTTTATTAAATTGTATTTATGTTGTTTTATGCTATGCTTTATTAAATTGTATTTATGTTGTTTTATTGTATGCTTTATTAAACTGCATTTATGTTGTTTTATCCAATGCTTTATTAAATTGTATTTATGTTGTTTTATTCTATGCTTTATTAAATTGTATTTATGTTGTTTTATCCTATGCTTTATTAAATTGTATTTATGTTGTTTTGTCCTATGCTTTATTAAATTGTATTTATGTGGTTTTATCCTATGCTTTATTAAATTGTATTCATATTGTTTTATCTTATGCTTTATTAAATTGTATTTATGTTGTTTTAACCTATGCTTTATTAAATTATATTTATGTTGTTTAATCCTATACTTTATTAAATTGTATTTATGTTGTTTTAACGTATGCTTTATTAAATTGTATGCATGTTGTTTTATCCTATGCTTTATTAAATTGTATTCTTGTTGTTTTATCCTATGCTTTATTAAATTGTATTTATGTTGTTTTATCCTATGCTTTATTAAATTGTGTTTATGTTGTTTTATCCTATGCTTTATTAAATTGTATTTATGTTATTTTATCCTATGCTTTATTAAATTGTATTTATGTTGTTTTAACCTATGCTTTATTAAATTGTATTTATGTTGTTTTATCCTATGCTTTATTAAATTGTATTTATGTTGTTTTATCCTATGCTTTATTAAATTGTGTTTATGTTGTTTTAACCTATACTTTATTAAATTGTATTTATGTTGTTTTAACCTATGCTTTATTAAATTGTATTTATGTTGTTTTATCCTATGCTTTATTAAATTGTATTTATGTTGTTTTATCCTATGCTTTACTAAATTGTGTTTATGTTGTTTTATCCTATACTTTATTAAATTGTATTTATGTTGTTTTATCCTATGCTTTATTAAATTGTATTTATGTTGTTTTAACCCATGCATTATTAAATTGTATTTATGTTGTTTTAACCCATGCTTTATTAAATTGTATTTATGTTGTTTTATCCTATGCTTTATTAAATTGTATTTATGTTGTTTTGTCCTATGCTTTATTAAATTGTATTTATGTTGTTTTAACCCATGCTTCATTAAATTATATTTATGTTGTTATCTTATGCATTATTAAATTGTATTTATGTTGTTTTATCCTATGCTTTATTTAATTGTATTTATGATGTTTTAACCAATGCTTTATTAAATTGTATTTATATTGTTTTAACCCATGCTTTATTAAATTGTATTTATGTTGTTTTAACCCATGCTTTATTAAATTGTATTTATGTTGTTTTAACCCATGCTTTATTAAATTGTATTTATGTTGTTTTATCCTATGCTTTATTAAATTGTGTTTATGTTGTTTTATCCTATGCTTTATTAAATTGTATTTATGTTGTTTTATCCTATGCTTTATTAAATTGTATTTATGTTGTTTTAACCCATGCTTTATTAAATTGTATTTATGTTGTTTTATCCTAAGCTTTATTAAATTGTGTTTATGTTGTTTTATCCTATGCTTTTTTAAATTGTATTTATGTTGTTTTAACCCATGCTTTATTAAATTGTATTTATGTTGTTTTAACCCATGCTTTATTAAATTGTATTTATGTTGTTTTATCCTATGCTTTATTAAATTGTGTTTATGTTGTTTTATCGTATGCTTTATTAAATTGTATTTATGTTGTTTTAACCCATGCTTTATTAAATTGTATTTATGTTGTTTTATCCTATGCTTTATTAAATTGTATTTATGTTGTTTTGTCCTATGCTTTATTAAATTGTATTTATGTTGTTTTAACCCATGCTTCATTAAATTATATTTATGTTGTTATCTTATGCTTTATTAAATTGTATTTAGGTTGTTTTTTCCTATGCTTTATTTAATTGTATTTATGATGTTTTAACCCATGCTTTATTAAATTGTAATTATATTGTTTTAACCCATGCTTTATTAAATTGTATTTATGTTGTTTTAACCCATGCTTTATTAAATTGTATTTATGTTGTTTTAACCCATGCTTTATTAAATTGTATTTATGTTGCTTTATCCTATGCTTTATTAAATTGTGTTTATGTTGTTTTATCCTATGCTTTATTAAATTGTATTTATGTTGTTTTATCCTTTGCTTTATTAAATTGTATTTATGTTGTTTTAACCCATGCTTTATAAAATTGTATTTATGTTGTTTTATCCTAAGCTTTATTAAATTGTGTTTATGTTGTTTTATCCTATGCTTTTTTAAATTGTATTTATGTTGTTTTATCCTATGCTTTATTAAATTGTATTTATGTTGTTTTATTGTATGCTTTATTAAACTTCATTTATGTTGTTTTATCCTATGCTTTATTAAATTGTATTTATGTTGTTTTATTCTATGCTTTATTAAATTGTATTTATGTTGTTTTATCCTATGCTTTATTAAATTGTATTTATGTTGTTTTATCCTATGCTTTATTAAATTGTATTTATGTTGTTTTATTGTATGCTTTATTAAACTGCATTTATGTTGTTTTATCCTATGCTTTATTAAATTGTATTTATGTTGTTTTATCCTATACTTTATTAAATTGTATTTATGCTGTTTTAACGTATGCTTTATTAAATTGTATGCATGTTGTTTTATCCTATGCTTTATTAAATTGTATTTATGTTGTTTTATCCTATGCTTTATTAAATTGTGTTTATGTTGTTTTATCCTATGCTTTATTAAATTGTATTTATGTTGTTTTATCCTATGCTTTATTAAATTGTATTTATGTTGTTTTAACCTATGCTTTATTAAATTGTATTTATGTTGTTTTATCCTATGCTTTATTAAATTGTATTTATGTTGTTTTATCCTATGCTTTATTAAATTGTGTTTATGTTGTTTTAACCTATACTTTATTAAATTGTATTTATATTGTTTTAACCTATGCTTTATTAAATTGTATTTATGTTGTTTTATCCTATGCTTTATTAAATTGTGTTTATGTTGTTTTATCGTATGCTTTATTAAATTGTATTTATGTTGTTTTAACCCATGCTTTATTAAATTGTATTTATGTTGTTTTATCCTATGCTTTATTAAATTGTATTTATGTTGTTTTGTCCTATGATTTATTATATTGTATTTATGTTGTTTTAACCCATGCTTCATTAAATTATATTTATGTTGTTATCTTATGCTTTATTAAATTGTATTTATGTTGTTTTTTCCTATGCTTTATTTAATTGTATTTATGATGTTTTAACCCATGCTTTATTAAATTGTAATTATATTGTTTTAACCCATGCTTTATTAAATTGTATTTATGTTGTTTTAACCCATGCTTTATTAAATTGTATTTATGTTGTTTTAACCCATGCTTTATTAAATTGTATTTATGTTGTTTTATCCTATGCTTTATTAAATTGTGTTTATGTTGTTTTATCCTATGCTTTATTAAATTGTATTTATGTTGTTTTATCCTATGCTTTATTAAATTGTATTTATGTTGTTTTAACCCATGCTTTATTAAATTGTATTTATGTTGTTTTATCCTAAGCTTTATTAAATTGTGTTTATGTTGTTTTATCCTATGCTTTTTTAAATTGTATTTATGTTGTTTTATCCTATGCTTTATTAAATTGTATTTATGTTGTTTTAATGTATGCTTTATTAAACTGCATTTATGTTGTTTTATCCTATGCTTTATTAAATTGTATTTATGTTGTTTTATTCTATGCTTTATTAAATTGTATTTATGTTGTTTTATCCTATGCTTTATTAAATTGTATTTATGTTGTTTTATCCTATGCTTTATTAAATTGTATTTATGTTGTTTTATTGTATGCTTTATTAAACTGCATTTATGTTGTTTTATCCTATGCTTTATTAAATTGTATTTATGTTGTTTTATCCTATACTTTATTAAATTGTATTTATGTTGTTTTAACGTATGCTTTATTAAATTGTATGCATGTTGTTTTATCCTATGCTTTATTAAATTGTATTCTTGTTGTTTTATCCTATGCTTTATTAAATTGTATTTATGTTGTTTTATCCTATGCTTTATTAAATTGTGTTTATGTTGTTTTATCCTATGCTTTATTAAATTGTATTTATGTTGTTTTATCCTATGCTTTATTAAATTGTGTTTATGTTGTTTTATCCTATGCTTTATTAAATTGTATTTATGTTGTTTTATCCTATGCTTTTTTAAATTGTATTTATGTTGTTTTAACCTATGCTTTATTAAATTGTACTTATGTTGCTTTATCCTATGCTTTATTAAATTGTATTTATGTTGTTTTATCCTTTGCTTTATTAAATTGTGTTTATGTTGTTTTAACCTATACTTTATTAAATTGTATTTATGTTGTTTTAACCTATGCTTTATTAAATTGTATTTATGTTGTTTTATCCTATGCTTTATTAAATTGTATTTATGTTGTTTTATCCTATGCTTTATTAAATTGTGTTTATGTTGTTTCATCCTATACTTTATTAAATTGTATTTATGTTGTTTTATGCTATGCTTTATTAAATTGTATTTATGTTGTTTTATTGTATGCTTTATTAAACTGCATTTATGTTGTTTTATCCTATGCTTTATTAAATTGTATTTATGTTGTTTTATCCTATGCTTTATTAAATTGTATTTATGTTGTTTTATCCTATGCTTTATTAAATTGTATTTATGTTGTTTTATCCTATGCTTTATTAAATTGTATTTATGTTGTTTTATCCTATGCTTTATTAAATTGTATTTATGTTGTTTTAACCTATGCTTTATTAAATTGTATTTATGTTGTTTTATCCTATACTTTATTAAATTGTATTTATGTTGTTTTAACATATGCTTTATTAAATTGTATGCATGTTGTTTTATCCTATGCTTTATTAAATTGTATTCATGTTGTTTTATCCTATGCTTTATTAAATTGTATTTATGTTGTTTTATCCTATGCTTTATTAAATTGTGTTTATGTTGTTTTATCCTATGCTTTATTAAATTGTATTTATTTTGTTTTATCCTATGCTTTATTAAATTGTATTTATGTTGTTTTAACCTATGCTTTATTAAATTGTATTTATGTTGTTTTATCCTATGCTTTATTAAATTGTATTTATGTTGTTTTATCCTATGCTTTATTAAATTGTGTTTATGTTGTTTTATCCTAAACTTTATTAAATTGTATTTATGTTGTTTTAACCTATGCTTTATTAAATTGTATTTATGTTGTTTTATCCTATGCTTTATTAATTTGTATTTATATTGTTTTATCCTATGCTTTATTAAATTGTGTTTATGTTGTTTTATCCTATTCTTTATTAAATTGTATTTATGTTGTTTTATCCTACGCTTTATTAAATTGTATTTATGTTGTTTTAACCCATGTTTCATTAAATTATATTTATGTTGTTATCTTATGCTTTATTAAATTGTATTTATGTTGTTTTAACCCATGTTTCATTAAATTATATTTATGTTGTTATCTTATGCTTTATTAAATTGTATTTATGTTGTTTTTTCCTATGCTTTATTTAATTGTATTTATGATGTTTTAACCAATGCTTTATTAAATTGTATTTATATTGTTTTAACCCATGCTTTATTAAATTGTATTTATGTTGTTTGAACCCATGCTTTATTAAATTGTATTTATGTTGTTTTAACCCATGCTTTATTAAATTGTATTTATGTTGTTTTATCCTATGCTTTATTAAATTGTGTTTATGTTGTTTTATCCTATGCTTTATTAAATTGTATTTATGTTGTTTTATCCTATGCTTTATTAAATTGTATTTATGTTGTTTTAACCCATGCTTTATTAAATTGTATTTATGTTGTTTTATCCCAAGCTTTATTAAATTGTGTTTATGTTGTTTTATCCTATGCTTTTTTAAATTGTATTTATGTTGTTTTATCCTATGCTTTATTAAATTGTATTTATGTTGTTTTATTGTATGCTTTATTAAACTGCATTTATGTTGTTTTATCCTATGCTTTATTAAATTGTATTTATGTTGTTTTATTCTATGCTTTATTAAATTGTATTTATGTTGTTTTATCCTATGCTTTATTAAATTGCATTTATGTTGTTTTATCCTATGCTTTATTAAATTGTATTTATGTTGTTTTGTCCTATGCTTTATTATATTGTATTTATGTTGTTTTAACCCATGCTTCATTAAATTATATTTATGTTGTTATCTTATGCTTTATTAAATTGTATTTATGTTGTTTTTTCCTATGCTTTATTTAATTGTATTTATGATGTTTTAACCCATGCTTTATTAAATTGTAATTATATTGTTTTAACCCATGCTTTATTAAATTGTATTTATGTTGTTTTAACCCATGCTTTATTAAATTGTATTTATGTTGTTTTAACCCATGCTTTATTAAATTGTATTTATGTTGTTTTATCCTATGCTTTATTAAATTGTGTTTATGTTGTTTTATCCTATGCTTTATTAAATTGTATTTATGTTGTTTTATCCTATGCTTTATTAAATTGTATTTATGTTGTTTTAACCCATGCTTTATTAAATTGTATTTATGTTGTTTTATCCTAAGCTTTATTAAATTGTGTTTATGTTGTTTTATCCTATGCTTTTTTAAATTGTATTTATGTTGTTTTATCCTATGCTTTATTAAATTGTATTTATGTTGTTTTATTGTATGCTTTATTAAACTGCATTTATGTTGTTTTATCCTATGCTTTATTAAATTGTATTTATGTTGTTTTATTCTATGCTTTATTAAATTGTATTTATGTTGTTTTATCCTATGCTTTATTAAATTGTATTTATGTTGTTTTATCCTATGCTTTATTAAATTGTATTTATGTTGTTTTATTGTATGCTTTATTAAACTGCATTTATGTTGTTTTATCCTATGCTTTATTAAATTGTATTTATGTTGTTTTATCCTATACTTTATTAAATTGTATTTATGTTGTTTTAACGTATGCTTTATTAAATTGTATGCATGTTGTTTTATCCTATGCTTTATTAAATTGTATTCTTGTTGTTTTATCCTATGCTTTATTAAATTGTATTTATGTTGTTTTATCCTATGCTTTATTAAATTGTGTTTATGTTGTTTTATCCTATGCTTTATTAAATTGTATTTATGTTGTTTTATCCTATGCTTTATTAAATTGTGTTTATGTTGTTTTATCCTATGCTTTATTAAATTGTATTTATGTTGTTTTATCCTATGCTTTATTAAATTGTATTTATGTTGTTTTAACCTATGCTTTATTAAATTGTATTTATGTTGTTTTATCCTATGCTTTATTAAATTGTATTTATGTTGTTTTATCCTTTGCTTTATTAAATTGTGTTTATGTTGTTTTAACCTATACTTTATTAAATTGTATTTATGTTGTTTTAACCTATGCTTTATTAAATTGTATTTATGTTGTTTTATCCTATGCTTTATTAAATTGTATTTATGTTGTTTTATCCTATGCTTTATTAAATTGTGTTTATGTTGTTTCATCCTATACTTTATTAAATTGTATTTATGTTGTTTTATGCTATGCTTTATTAAATTGTATTTATGTTGTTTTATTGTATGCTTTATTAAACTGCATTTATGTTGTTTTATCCTATGCTTTATTAAATTGTATTTATGTTGTTTTATCCTATGCTTTATTAAATTGTATTTATGTTGTTTTATCCTATGCTTTATTAAATTGTATTTATGTTGTTTTATCCTATGCTTTATTAAATTGTATTTATGTTGTTTTATCCTATGCTTTATTAAATTGTATTTATGTTGTTTTAACCTATGCTTTATTAAATTGTATTTATGTTGTTTTATCCTATACTTTATTAAATTGTATTTATGTTGTTTTAACATATGCTTTATTAAATTGTATGCATGTTGTTTTATCCTATGCTTTATTAAATTGTATTCATGTTGTTTTATCCTATGCTTTATTAAATTGTATTTATGTTGTTTTATCCTATGCTTTATTAAATTGTGTTTATGTTGTTTTATCCTATGCTTTATTAAATTGTATTTATGTTGTTTTATCCTATGCTTTATTAAATTGTATTTATGTTGTTTTAACCTATGCTTTATTAAATTGTATTTATGTTGTTTTATTGTATGCTTTATTAAACTGCATTTATGTTGTTTTATCCTATGCTTTATTAAATTGTATTTATGTTGTTTTATTCTATGCTTTATTAAATTGTATTTATGTTGTTTTATCCTATGCTTTATTAAATTGTATTTATGTTGTTTTATCCTATGCTTTATTAAATTGTATTTATGTTGTTTTATTGTATGCTTTATTAAACTGCATTTATGTTGTTTTATCCTATGCTTTATTAAATTGTATTTATGTTGTTTTATCCTATACTTTATTAAATTGTATTTATGTTGTTTTAACGTATGCTTTATTAAATTGTATGCATGTTGTTTTATCCTATGCTTTATTAAATTGTATTCTTGTTGTTTTATCCTATGCTTTATTAAATTGTATTTATGTTGTTTTATCCTATGCTTTATTAAATTGTGTTTATGTTGTTTTATCCTATGCTTTATTAAATTGTATTTATGTTGTTTTATCCTATGCTTTATTAAATTGTGTTTATGTTGTTTTATCCTATGCTTTATTAAATTGTATTTATGTTGTTTTATCCTATGCTTTATTAAATTGTATTTATGTTGTTTTAACCTATGCTTTATTAAATTGTATTTATGTTGTTTTATCCTATGCTTTATTAAATTGTATTTATGTTGTTTTATCCGTTGCTTTATTAAATTGTGTTTATGTTGTTTTAACCTATACTTTATTAAATTGTATTTATGTTGTTTTAACCTATGCTTTATTAAATTGTATTTATGTTGTTTTATCCTATGCTTTATTAAATTGTATTTATGTTGTTTTATCCTATGCTTTATTAAATTGTGTTTATGTTGTTTCATCCTATACTTTATTAAATTGTATTTATGTTGTTTTATGCTATGCTTTATTAAATTGTATTTATGTTGTTTTATTGTATGCTTTATTAAACTGCATTTATGTTGTTTTATCCTATGCTTTATTAAATTGTATTTATGTTGTTTTATCCTATGCTTTATTAAATTGTATTTATGTTGTTTTATCCTATGCTTTATTAAATTGTATTTATGTTGTTTTATCCTATGCTTTATTAAATTGTATTTATGTTGTTTTATCCTATGCTTTATTAAATTGTATTTATGTTGTTTTAACCTATGCTTTATTAAATTGTATTTATGTTGTTTTATCCTATACTTTATTAAATTGTATTTATGTTGTTTTAACATATGCTTTATTAAATTGTATGCATGTTGTTTTATCCTATGCTTTATTAAATTGTATTCATGTTGTTTTATCCTATGCTTTATTAAATTGTATTTATGTTGTTTTATCCTATGCTTTATTAAATTGTGTTTATGTTGTTTTATCCTATGCTTTATTAAATTGTATTTATGTTGTTTTATCCTATGCTTTATTAAATTGTATTTATGTTGTTTTAACCTATGCTTTATTAAATTGTATTTATGTTGTTTTATCCTATGCTTTATTAAATTGTATTTATGTTGTTTTATCCTATGCTTTATTAAATTGTGTTTATGTTGTTTTATCCTAAACTTTATTAAATTGTATTTATGTTGTTTTAACCTATGCTTTATTAAATTGTATTTATGTTGTTTTATCCTATGCTTTATTAATTTGTATTTATATTGTTTTATCCTATGCTTTATTAAATTGTGTTTATGTTGTTTTATCCTATTCTTTATTAAATTGTATTTATGTTGTTTTATCCTACGCTTTATTAAATTGTATTTATGTTGTTTTAACCCATGTTTCATTAAATTATATTTATGTTGTTATCTTATGCTTTATTAAATTGTATTTATGTTGTTTTAACCCATGTTTCATTAAATTATATTTATGTTGTTATCTTATGCTTTATTAAATTGTATTTATGTTGTTTTTTCCTATGCTTTATTTAATTGTATTTATGATGTTTTAACCAATGCTTTATTAAATTGTATTTATATTGTTTTAACCCATGCTTTATTAAATTGTATTTATGTTGTTTGAACCCATGCTTTATTAAATTGTATTTATGTTGTTTTAACCCATGCTTTATTAAATTGTATTTATGTTGTTTTATCCTATGCTTTATTAAATTGTGTTTATGTTGTTTTATCCTATGCTTTATTAAATTGTATTTATGTTGTTTTATCCTATGCTTTATTAAATTGTATTTATGTTGTTTTAACCCATGCTTTATTAAATTGTATTTATGTTGTTTTATCCCAAGCTTTATTAAATTGTGTTTATGTTGTTTTATCCTATGCTTTTTTAAATTGTATTTATGTTGTTTTATCCTATGCTTTATTAAATTGTATTTATGTTGTTTTATTGTATGCTTTATTAAACTGCATTTATGTTGTTTTATCCTATGCTTTATTAAATTGTATTTATGTTGTTTTATTCTATGCTTTATTAAATTGTATTTATGTTGTTTTATCCTATGCTTTATTAAATTGCATTTATGTTGTTTTATCCTATGCTTTATTAAATTGTATTTATGTTGTTTTGTCCTATGCTTTATTAAATTGTATTTATGTGGTTTTATCCTATGCTTTATTCAATTGTATTCATATTGTTTTATCTTATGCTTTATTAAATTGTATTTATGTTGTTTTAACCTATGCTTTATTAAATTGTATTTATGTTGTTTTATCCTATACTTTATTAAATTGTATTTATGTTGTTTTAACGTATGCTTTATTAAATTGTATGCATGTTGTTTTGTCCTATGCTTTATTAAATTGTATTCTTGTTGTTTTATCCTATGCTTTATTAAATTGTATTTATGTTGTTTTATCCTATGCTTTATTAAATTGTGTTTATGTTGTTTTATCCTATGCTTTATTAAATTGTATTTATGTTGTTTTATCCTATGCTTTATTAAATTGTATTTATGTTGTTTTAACCTATGCTTTATTAAATTGTATTTATGTTGTTTTATCCTATGCTTTATTAAATTGTATTTATGTTGTTTTATCCTTTGCTTTATTAAATTGTGTTTATGTTGTTTTAACCTATACTTTATTAAATTGTATTTATGTTGTTTTAACCTATGCTTTATTAAATTGTATTTATGTTGTTTTATCCTATGCTTTATTAAATTGTATTTATGTTGTTTTATCCTATGCTTTATTAAATTGTGTTTATGTTGTTTCATCCTATACTTTATTAAATTGTATTTATGTTGTTTTATGCTATGCTTTATTAAATTGTGTTTATGTTGTTTTATTGTATGCTTTATTAAACTGCATTTATGTTGTTTTATCCAATGCTTTATTAAATTGTATTTATGTTGTTTTATTCTATGCTTTATTAAATTGTATTTATGTTGTTTTATCCTATGCTTTATTAAATTGTATTTATGTTGTTTTGTCCTATGCTTTATTAAATTGTATTTATGTGGTTTTATCCTATGCTTTATTAAATTGTATTCATATTGTTTTATCTTATGCTTTATTAAATTGTATTTATGTTGTTTTAACCTATGCTTTATTAAATTGTATTTATGTTGTTTAATCCTATACTTTATTAAATTGTATTTATGTTGTTTTAACCCATGCTTTATTAAATTGTATTTATGTTGTTTTATCCTATGCTTTATTAAATTGTGTTTATGTTGTTTTATCCTATGCTTTATTAAATTGTATTTATGTTGTTTTATCCTATGCTTTATTAAATTGTATTTATGTTGTTTTAACCCATGCTTTATTAAATTGTATTTATGTTGTTTTATCCCAAGCTTTATTAAATTGTGTTTATGTTGTTTTATCCTATGCTTTTTTAAATTGTATTTATGTTGTTTTATCCTATGCTTTATTAAATTGTATTTATGTTGTTTTATTGTATGCTTTATTAAACTGCATTTATGTTGTTTTATCCTATGCTTTATTAAATTGTATTTATGTTGTTTTATTCTATGCTTTATTAAATTGTATTTATGTTGTTTTATCCTATGCTTTATTAAATTGCATTTATGTTGTTTTATCCTATGCTTTATTAAATTGTATTTATGTTGTTTTGTCCTATGCTTTATTATATTGTATTTATGTTGTTTTAACCCATGCTTCATTAAATTATATTTATGTTGTTATCTTATGCTTTATTAAATTGTATTTATGTTGTTTTTTCCTATGCTTTATTTAATTGTATTTATGATGTTTTAACCCATGCTTTATTAAATTGTAATTATATTGTTTTAACCCATGCTTTATTAAATTGTATTTATGTTGTTTTAACCCATGCTTTATTAAATTGTATTTATGTTGTTTTAACCCATGCTTTATTAAATTGTATTTATGTTGTTTTATCCTATGCTTTATTAAATTGTGTTTATGTTGTTTTATCCTATGCTTTATTAAATTGTATTTATGTTGTTTTATCCTATGCTTTATTAAATTGTATTTATGTTGTTTTAACCCATGCTTTATTAAATTGTATTTATGTTGTTTTATCCTAAGCTTTATTAAATTGTGTTTATGTTGTTTTATCCTATGCTTTTTTAAATTGTATTTATGTTGTTTTATCCTATGCTTTATTAAATTGTATTTATGTTGTTTTATTGTATGCTTTATTAAACTGCATTTATGTTGTTTTATCCTATGCTTTATTAAATTGTATTTATGTTGTTTTATTCTATGCTTTATTAAATTGTATTTATGTTGTTTTATCCTATGCTTTATTAAATTGTATTTATGTTGTTTTATCCTATGCTTTATTAAATTGTATTTATGTTGTTTTATTGTATGCTTTATTAAACTGCATTTATGTTGTTTTATCCTATGCTTTATTAAATTGTATTTATGTTGTTTTATCCTATACTTTATTAAATTGTATTTATGTTGTTTTAACGTATGCTTTATTAAATTGTATGCATGTTGTTTTATCCTATGCTTTATTAAATTGTATTCTTGTTGTTTTATCCTATGCTTTATTAAATTGTATTTATGTTGTTTTATCCTATGCTTTATTAAATTGTGTTTATGTTGTTTTATCCTATGCTTTATTAAATTGTATTTATGTTGTTTTATCCTATGCTTTATTAAATTGTGTTTATGTTGTTTTATCCTATGCTTTATTAAATTGTATTTATGTTGTTTTATCCTATGCTTTATTAAATTGTATTTATGTTGTTTTAACCTATGCTTTATTAAATTGTATTTATGTTGTTTTATCCTATGCTTTATTAAATTGTATTTATGTTGTTTTATCCTTTGCTTTATTAAATTGTGTTTATGTTGTTTTAACCTATACTTTATTAAATTGTATTTATGTTGTTTTAACCTATGCTTTATTAAATTGTATTTATGTTGTTTTATCCTATGCTTTATTAAATTGTATTTATGTTGTTTTATCCTATGCTTTATTAAATTGTGTTTATGTTGTTTCATCCTATACTTTATTAAATTGTATTTATGTTGTTTTATGCTATGCTTTATTAAATTGTATTTATGTTGTTTTATTGTATGCTTTATTAAACTGCATTTATGTTGTTTTATCCTATGCTTTATTAAATTGTAT
Source organism: Phyllobates terribilis (assembly GCF_046119375.1). Taxonomy (NCBI): domain Eukaryota; kingdom Metazoa; phylum Chordata; class Amphibia; order Anura; family Dendrobatidae; genus Phyllobates; species Phyllobates terribilis. Next base: position 1,169,716 of record NW_027363206.1, on the reverse strand, counting down.
TTATGTTGTTTTATCCTATGCTTTATTAAATTGTATTTATGTTGTTTTGTCCTATGCTTTATTATATTGTATTTATGTTGTTTTAACCCATGCTTCATTAAATTATATTTATGTTGTTATCTTATGCTTTATTAAATTGTATTTATGTTGTTTTTTCCTATGCTTTATTTAATTGTATTTATGATGTTTTAACCCATGCTTTATTAAATTGTAATTATATTGTTTTAACCCATGCTTTATTAAATTGTATTTATGTTGTTTTAACCCATGCTTTATTAAATTGTATTTATGTTGTTTTAACCCATGCTTTATTAAATTGTATTTATGTTGTTTTATCCTATGCTTTATTAAATTGTGTTTATGTTGTTTTATCCTATGCTTTATTAAATTGTATTTATGTTGTTTTATCCTATGCTTTATTAAATTGTATTTATGTTGTTTTAACCCATGCTTTATTAAATTGTATTTATGTTGTTTTATCCTAAGCTTTATTAAATTGTGTTTATGTTGTTTTATCCTATGCTTTTTTAAATTGTATTTATGTTGTTTTATCCTATGCTTTATTAAATTGTATTTATGTTGTTTTATTGTATGCTTTATTAAACTGCATTTATGTTGTTTTATCCTATGCTTTATTAAATTGTATTTATGTTGTTTTATTCTATGCTTTATTAAATTGTATTTATGTTGTTTTATCCTATGCTTTATTAAATTGTATTTATGTTGTTTTATCCTATGCTTTATTAAATTGTATTTATGTTGTTTTATTGTATGCTTTATTAAACTGCATTTATGTTGTTTTATCCTATGCTTTATTAAATTGTATTTATGTTGTTTTATCCTATACTTTATTAAATTGTATTTATGTTGTTTTAACGTATGCTTTATTAAATTGTATGCATGTTGTTTTATCCTATGCTTTATTAAATTGTATTCTTGTTGTTTTATCCTATGCTTTATTAAATTGTATTTATGTTGTTTTATCCTATGCTTTATTAAATTGTGTTTATGTTGTTTTATCCTATGCTTTATTAAATTGTATTTATGTTGTTTTATCCTATGCTTTATTAAATTGTGTTTATGTTGTTTTATCCTATGCTTTATTAAATTGTATTTATGTTGTTTTATCCTATGCTTTATTAAATTGTATTTATGTTGTTTTAACCTATGCTTTATTAAATTGTATTTATGTTGTTTTATCCTATGCTTTATTAAATTGTATTTATGTTGTTTTATCCTTTGCTTTATTAAATTGTGTTTATGTTGTTTTAACCTATACTTTATTAAATTGTATTTATGTTGTTTTAACCTATGCTTTATTAAATTGTATTTATGTTGTTTTATCCTATGCTTTATTAAATTGTATTTATGTTGTTTTATCCTATGCTTTATTAAATTGTGTTTATGTTGTTTCATCCTATACTTTATTAAATTGTATTTATGTTGTTTTATGCTATGCTTTATTAAATTGTATTTATGTTGTTTTATTGTATGCTTTATTAAACTGCATTTATGTTGTTTTATCCTATGCTTTATTAAATTGTATTTATGTTGTTTTATCCTATGCTTTATTAAATTGTATTTATGTTGTTTTATCCTATGCTTTATTAAATTGTATTTATGTTGTTTTATCCTATGCTTTATTAAATTGTATTTATTATGTTTTATCCTATGCTTTATTAAATTGTATTTATGTTGTTTTAACCTATGCTTTATTAAATTGTATTTATGTTGTTTTATCCTATACTTTATTAAATTGTATTTATGTTGTTTTAACATATGCTTTATTAAATTGTATGCATGTTGTTTTATCCTATGCTTTATTAAATTGTATTCATGTTGTTTTATCCTATGCTTTATTAAATTGTATTTATGTTGTTTTATCCTATGCTTTATTAAATTGTGTTTATGTTGTTTTATCCTATGCTTTATTAAATTGTATTTATGTTGTTTTATCCTATGCTTTATTAAATTGTATTTATGTTGTTTTAACCTATGCTTTATTAAATTGTATTTATGTTGTTTTATTGTATGCTTTATTAAACTGCATTTATGTTGTTTTATCCTATGCTTTATTAAATTGTATTTATGTTGTTTTATTCTATGCTTTATTAAATTGTATTTATGTTGTTTTATCCTATGCTTTATTAAATTGTATTTATGTTGTTTTATCCTATGCTTTATTAAATTGTATTTATGTTGTTTTATTGTATGCTTTATTAAACTGCATTTATGTTGTTTTATCCTATGCTTTATTAAATTGTATTTATGTTGTTTTATCCTATACTTTATTAAATTGTATTTATGTTGTTTTAACGTATGCTTTATTAAATTGTATGCATGTTGTTTTATCCTATGCTTTATTAAATTGTATTCTTGTTGTTTTATCCTATGCTTTATTAAATTGTATTTATGTTGTTTTATCCTATGCTTTATTAAATTGTGTTTATGTTGTTTTATCCTATGCTTTATTAAATTGTATTTATGTTGTTTTATCCTATGCTTTATTAAATTGTGTTTATGTTGTTTTATCCTATGCTTTATTAAATTGTATTTATGTTGTTTTATCCTATGCTTTATTAAATTGTATTTATGTTGTTTTAACCTATGCTTTATTAAATTGTATTTATGTTGTTTTATCCTATGCTTTATTAAATTGTATTTATGTTGTTTTATCCTTTGCTTTATTAAATTGTGTTTATGTTGTTTTAACCTATACTTTATTAAATTGTATTTATGTTGTTTTAACCTATGCTTTATTAAATTGTATTTATGTTGTTTTATCCTATGCTTTATTAAATTGTATTTATGTTGTTTTATCCTATGCTTTATTAAATTGTGTTTATGTTGTTTCATCCTATACTTTATTAAATTGTATTTATGTTGTTTTATGCTATGCTTTATTAAATTGTATTTATGTTGTTTTATTGTATGCTTTATTAAACTGCATTTATGTTGTTTTATCCTATGCTTTATTAAATTGTATTTATGTTGTTTTATCCTATGCTTTATTAAATTGTATTTATGTTGTTTTATCCTATGCTTTATTAAATTGTATTTATGTTGTTTTATCCTATGCTTTATTAAATTGTATTTATGTTGTTTTATCCTATGCTTTATTAAATTGTATTTATGTTGTTTTAACCTATGCTTTATTAAATTGTATTTATGTTGTTTTATCCTATACTTTATTAAATTGTATTTATGTTGTTTTAACATATGCTTTATTAAATTGTATGCATGTTGTTTTATCCTATGCTTTATTAAATTGTATTCATGTTGTTTTATCCTATGCTTTATTAAATTGTATTTATGTTGTTTTATCCTATGCTTTATTAAATTGTGTTTATGTTGTTTTATCCTATGCTTTATTAAATTGTATTTATGTTGTTTTATCCTATGCTTTATTAAATTGTATTTATGTTGTTTTAACCCATGCTTTATTAAATTGTATTTATGTTGTTTTATCCCAAGCTTTATTAAATTGTGTTTATGTTGTTTTATCCTATGCTTTTTTAAATTGTATTTATGTTGTTTTATCCTATGCTTTATTAAATTGTATTTATGTTGTTTTATTGTATGCTTTATTAAACTGCATTTATGTTGTTTTATCCTATGCTTTATTAAATTGTATTTATGTTGTTTTATTCTATGCTTTATTAAATTGTATTTATGTTGTTTTATCCTATGCTTTATTAAATTGCATTTATGTTGTTTTAACCCATGCTTTATTAAATTGTATTCATGTTGTTTTATCCTATGCTTTATTTAATTGTATTTATGATGTTTTAACCAATGCTTTATTAAATTGTATTTATATTGTTTTAACCCATGCTTTATTAAATTGTATTTATGTTGTTTGAACCCATGCTTTATTAAATTGTATTAATGTTGTTTTAACCCATGCTTTATTAAATTGTATTTATGTTGTTTTATCCTATGCTTTATTAAATTGTGTTTATGTTGTTTTATCCTATGCTTTATTAAATTGTATTTATGTTGTTTTATCCTATGCTTTATTAAATTGTATTTATGTTGTTTTAACCCATGCTTTATTAAATTGTATTTATGTTGTTTTATCCCAAGCTTTATTAAATTGTGTTTATGTTGTTTTATCCTATGCTTTTTTAAATTGTATTTATGTTGTTTTATCCTATGCTTTATTAAATTGTATTTATGTTGTTTTATTGTATGCTTTATTAAACTGCATTTATGTTGTTTTATCCTATGCTTTATTAAATTGTATTTATGTTGTTTTATTCTATGCTTTATTAAATTGTATTTATGTTGTTTTATCCTATGCTTTATTAAATTGCATTTATGTTGTTTTATCCTATGCTTTATTAAATTGTATTTATGTTGTTTTGTCCTATGCTTTATTAAATTGTATTTATGTGGTTTTATCCTATGCTTTATTCAATTGTATTCATATTGTTTTATCTTATGCTTTATTAAATTGTATTTATGTTGTTTTAACCTATGCTTTATTAAATTGTATTTATGTTGTTTTATCCTATACTTTATTAAATTGTATTTATGTTGTTTTAACGTATGCTTTATTAAATTGTATGCATGTTGTTTTGTCCTATGCTTTATTAAATTGTATTCTTGTTGTTTTATCCTATGCTTTATTAAATTGTATTTATGTTGTTTTATCCTATGCTTTATTAAATTGTGTTTATGTTGTTTTATCCTATGCTTTATTAAATTGTATTTATGTTGTTTTATCCTATGCTTTATTAAATTGTATTTATGTTGTTTTAACCTATGCTTTATTAAATTGTATTTATGTTGTTTTATCCTATGCTTTATTAAATTGTATTTATGTTGTTTTATCCTTTGCTTTATTAAATTGTGTTTATGTTGTTTTAACCTATACTTTATTAAATTGTATTTATGTTGTTTTAACCTATGCTTTATTAAATTGTATTTATGTTGTTTTATCCTATGCTTTATTAAATTGTATTTATGTTGTTTTATCCTATGCTTTATTAAATTGTGTTTATGTTGTTTCATCCTATACTTTATTAAATTGTATTTATGTTGTTTTATGCTATGCTTTATTAAATTGTATTTATGTTGTTTTATTGTATGCTTTATTAAACTGCATTTATGTTGTTTTATCCAATGCTTTATTAAATTGTATTTATGTTGTTTTATTCTATGCTTTATTAAATTGTATTTATGTTGTTTTATCCTATGCTTTATTAAATTGTATTTATGTTGTTTTGTCCTATGCTTTATTAAATTGTTTTTATGTGGTTTTATCCTATGCTTTATTAAATTGTATTCATATTGTTTTATCTTATGCTTTATTAAATTGTATTTATGTTGTTTTAACCTATGCTTTATTAAATTGTATTTATGTTGTTTAATCCTATACTTTATTAAATTGTATTTATGTTGTTTTAACGTATGCTTTATTAAATTGTATGCATGTTGTTTTATCCTATGCTTTATTAAATTGTATTCTTGTTGTTTTATCCTATGCTTTATTAAATTGTATTTATTTTGTTTTATCCTATGCTTTATTAAATTGTGTTTATGTTGTTTTATCCTATGCTTTATTAAATTGTATTTATGTTATTTTATCCTATGCTTTATTAAATTGTATTTATGTTGTTTTAACCTATGCTTTATTAAATTGTATTTATGTTGTTTTATCCTATGCTTTATTAAATTGTATTTATGTTGTTTTATCCTATGCTTTATTAAATTGTGTTTATGTTGTTTTAACCTATACTTTATTAAATTGTATTTATGTTGTTTTAACCTATGCTTTATTAAATTGTATTTATGTTGTTTTATCCTATGCTTTATTAAATTGTATTTATGTTGTTTTATCCTATGCTTTATTAAATTGTGTTTATGTTGTTTTATCCTATACTTTATTAAATTGTATTTATGTTGTTTTATCCTATGCTTTATTAAATTGTATTTATGTTGTTTTAACCCATGCATTATTAAATTGTATTTATGTTGTTTTAACCCATGCTTTATTAAATTGTATTCATGTTGTTTTATCCTATGCTTTATTAAATTGTTTTTATGTGGTTTTGTCCTATGCTTTATTAAATTGTATTTATGTTGTTTTAACCCATGCTTCATTAAATTATATTTATGTTGTTATCTTATGCATTATTAAATTGTATTTATGTTGTTTTATCCTATGCTTTATTTAATTGTATTTATGATGTTTTAACCAATGCTTTATTAAATTGTATTTATATTGTTTTAACCCATGCTTTATTAAATTGTATTTATGTTGTTTTAACCCATGCTTTATTAAATTGTATTTATGTTGTTTTAACCCATGCTTTATTAAATTGTAGTTATGTTGTTTTATCCTATGCTTTATTAAATTGTGTTTATGTTGTTTTATCCTATGCTTTATTAAATTGTATTTATGTTGTTTTATCCTATGCTTTATTAAATTGTATTTATGTTGTTTTAACCCATGCTTTATTAAATTGTATTTATGTTGTTTTATCCTAAGCTTTATTAAATTGTGTTTATGTTGTTTTATCCTATGCTTTTTTAAATTGTATTTATGTTGTTTTAACCCATGCTTTATTAAATTGTATTTATGTTGTTTTAACCCATGCTTTATTAAATTGTATTTATGTTGTTTTATCCTATGCTTTATTAAATTGTGTTTATGTTGTTTTATCCTATGCTTTATTAAATTGTGTCTATGTTGTTTTATCCTATGCTTTATTAAATTGTATTTATGTTGTTTTATTGTATGCTTTATTAAACTGCATTTATGTTGTTTTATCCTATGCTTTATTAAATTGTATTTATGTTGTTTTATCCTATGCTTTATTAAATTGTATTTATGTTGCTTTATCCTATGCTTTATTAAATTGTATTTAAGTTGTTTTATCCTATGTTTTATTAAATTGTATTTATGTTGTTTTATCCTATGCTTTATTAAATTGTATTTATGTTGTTTTATCGTATGCTTTATTAAATTGTATTTATGTTGTTTTATCCTATGCTTTATTAAATTGTGTTTATGTTGTTTTATCGTATGCTTTATTAAATTGTATTTATGTTGTTTTAACCCATGCTTTATTAAATTGTATTTATGTTGTTTTATCCTATGCTTTATTAAATTGTATTTATGTTGTTTTGTCCTATGCTTTATTAAATTGTATTTATGTTGTTTTAACCCATGCTTCATTAAAGTATATTTATGTTGTTATCTTATGCTTTATTAAATTGTATTTAGGTTGTTTTTTCCTATGCTTTATTTAATTGTATTTATGATGTTTTAACCCATGCTTTATTAAATTGTAATTATATTGTTTTAACCCATGCTTTATTAAATTGTATTTATGTTGTTTTAACCCATGCTTTATTAAATTGTATTTATGTTGTTTTAACCCATGCTTTATTAAATTGTATTTATGTTGTTTTATCTTATGCTTTATTAAATTGTGTTTATGTTGTTTTATCCTATGCTTTATTAAATTGTATTTATGTTGTTTTATCCTATGCTTTATTAAATTGTATTTATGTTGTTTTAACCCATGCTTTATTAAATTGTATTTATGTTGTTTTATCCTAAGCTTTATTAAATTGTGTTTATGTTGTTTTATCCTATTCTTTTTTAAATTGTATTTATGTTGTTTTATCCTATGCTTTATTAAATTGTATTTATGTTGTTTTATTGTATGCTTTATTAAACTTCATTTATGTTGTTTTATCCTATGCTTTATTAAATTGTATTTATGTTGTTTTATTCTATGCTTTATTAAATTGTATTTATGTTGTTTTATCCTATGCTTTATTAAATTGTATTTATGTTGTTTTATCCTATGCTTTATTAAATTTTATTTATGTTGTTTTATTGTATGCTTTATTAAACTGCATTTATGTTGTTTTATCCTATGCTTTATTAAATTGTATTTATGTTGTTTTATCCTATACTTTATTAAATTGTATTTATGCTGTTTTAACGTATGCTTTATTAAATTGTATGCATGTTGTTTTATCCTATGCTTTATTAAATTGTATTTATGTTGTTTTATCCTATGCTTTATTAAATTGTGTTTATGTTGTTTTATCCTATGCTTTATTAAATTGTATTTATGTTGTTTTATCCTATGCTTTATTAAATTGTATTTATGTTGTTTTAACCTATGCTTTATTAAATTGTATTTATGTTGATTTATCCTATGCTTTATTAAATTGTATTTATGTTGTTTTATCCTATGCTTTATTAAATTGTGTTTATGTTGTTTTAACCTATACTTTATTAAATTGTATTTATATTGTTTTAACCTATGCTTTATTAAATTGTATTTATGTTGTTTTATCCTATGCTTTATTAAATTGTGTTTATGTTGTTTTATCGTATGCTTTATTAAATTGTATTTATGTTGTTTTAACCCATGCTTTATTAAATTGTATTTATGTTGTTTTATCCTATGCTTTATTAAATTGTATTTATGTTGTTTTGTCCTATGCTTTATTATATTGTATTTATGTTGTTTTAACCCATGCTTCATTAAATTATATTTATGTTGTTATCTTATGCTTTATTAAATTGTATTTATGTTGTTTTTTCCTATGCTTTATTTAATTGTATTTATGATGTTTTAACCCATGCTTTATTAAATTGTAATTATATTGTTTTAACCCATGCTTTATTAAATTGTATTTATGTTGTTTTAACCCATGCTTTATTAAATTGTATTTATGTTGTTTTAACCCATGCTTTATTAAATTGTATTTATGTTGTTTTATCCTATGCTTTATTAAATTGTGTTTATGTTGTTTTATCCTATGCTTTATTAAATTGTATTTATGTTGTTTTATCCTATGCTTTATTAAATTGTATTTATGTTGTTTTAACCCATGCTTTATTAAATTGTATTTATGTTGTTTTATCCTAAGCTTTATTAAATTGTGTTTATGTTGTTTTATCCTATGCTTTTTTAAATTGTATTTATGTTGTTTTATCCTATGCTTTATTAAATTGTATTTATGTTGTTTTATTGTATGCTTTATTAAACTGCATTTATGTTGTTTTATCCTATGCTTTATTAAATTGTATTTATGTTGTTTTATTCTATGCTTTATTAAATTGTATTTATGTTGTTTTATCCTATGCTTTATTAAATTGTATTTATGTTGTTTTATCCTATGCTTTATTAAATTGTATTTATGTTGTTTTATTGTATGCTTTATTAAACTGCATTTATGTTGTTTTATCCTATGCTTTATTAAATTGTATTTATGTTGTTTTATCCTATACTTTATTAAATTGTATTTATGTTGTTTTAACGTATGCTTTATTAAATTGTATGCATGTTGTTTTATCCTATGCTTTATTAAATTGTATTTATGTTGTTTTATCCTATGCTTTATTAAATTGTATTTATGTTGCTTTATCCTATGCTTTATTAAATTGTATTTATGTTGTTTTATCCTTTGCTTTATTAAATTGTGTTTATGTTGTTTTAACCTATACTTTATTAAATTGTATTTATGTTGTTTTAACCTATGCTTTATTAAATTGTATTTATGTTGTTTTATCCTATGCTTTATTAAATTGTATTTATGTTGTTTTATCCTATGCTTTATTAAATTGTGTTTATGTTGTTTCATCCTATACTTTATTAAATTGTATTTATGTTGTTTTATGCTATGCTTTATTAAATTGTATTTATGTTGTTTTATTGTATGCTTTATTAAACTGCATTTATGTTGTTTTATCCAATGCTTTATTAAATTGTATTTATGTTGTTTTATTCTATGCTTTATTAAATTGTATTTATGTTGTTTTATCCTATGCTTTATTAAATTGTATTTATGTTGTTTTGTCCTATGCTTTATTAAATTGTTTTTATGTGGTTTTATCCTATGCTTTATTAAATTGTATTCATATTGTTTTATCTTATGCTTTATTAAATTGTATTTATGTTGTTTTAACCTATGCTTTATTAAATTGTATTTATGTTGTTTAATCCTATACTTTATTAAATTGTATTTATGTTGTTTTAACGTATGCTTTATTAAATTGTATGCATGTTGTTTTATCCTATGCTTTATTAAATTGTATTCTTGTTGTTTTATCCTATGCTTTATTAAATTGTATTTATTTTGTTTTATCCTATGCTTTATTAAATTGTGTTTATGTTGTTTTATCCTATGCTTTATTAAATTGTATTTATGTTATTTTATCCTATGCTTTATTAAATTGTATTTATGTTGTTTTAACCTATGCTTTATTAAATTGTATTTATGTTGTTTTATCCTATGCTTTATTAAATTGTATTTATGTTGTTTTATCCTATGCTTTATTAAATTGTGTTTATGTTGTTTTAACCTATACTTTATTAAATTGTATTTATGTTGTTTTAACCTATGCTTTATTAAATTGTATTTATGTTGTTTTATCCTATGCTTTATTAAATTGTATTTATGTTGTTTTATCCTATGCTTTATTAAATTGTGTTTATGTTGTTTTATCCTATACTTTATTAAATTGTATTTATGTTGTTTTATCCTATGCTTTATTAAATTGTATTTATGTTGTTTTAACCCATGCATTATTAAATTGTATTTATGTTGTTTTAACCCATGCTTTATTAAATTGTATTCATGTTGTTTTATCCTATGCTTTATTAAATTGTTTTTATGTGGTTTTGTCCTATGCTTTATTAAATTGTATTTATGTTGTTTTAACCCATGCTTCATTAAATTATATTTATGTTGTTATCTTATGCATTATTAAATTGTATTTATGTTGTTTTATCCTATGCTTTATTTAATTGTATTTATGATGTTTTAACCAATGCTTTATTAAATTGTATTTATATTGTTTTAACCCATGCTTTATTAAATTGTATTTATGTTGTTTTAACCCATGCTTTATTAAATTGTATTTATGTTGTTTTAACCCATGCTTTATTAAATTGTAGTTATGTTGTTTTATCCTATGCTTTATTAAATTGTGTTTATGTTGTTTTATCCTATGCTTTATTAAATTGTATTTATGTTGTTTTATCCTATGCTTTATTAAATTGTATTTATGTTGTTTTAACCCATGCTTTATTAAATTGTATTTATGTTGTTTTATCCTAAGCTTTATTAAATTGTGTTTATGTTGTTTTATCCTATGCTTTTTTAAATTGTATTTATGTTGTTTTAACCCATGCTTTATTAAATTGTATTTATGTTGTTTTAACCCATGCTTTATTAAATTGTATTTATGTTGTTTTATCCTATGCTTTATTAAATTGTGTTTATGTTGTTTTATCCTATGCTTTATTAAATTGTGTCTATGTTGTTTTATCCTATGCTTTATTAAATTGTATTTATGTTGTTTTATTGTATGCTTTATTAAACTGCATTTATGTTGTTTTATCCTATGCTTTATTAAATTGTATTTATGTTGTTTTATCCTATGCTTTATTAAATTGTATTTATGTTGCTTTATCCTATGCTTTATTAAATTGTATTTAAGTTGTTTTATCCTATGTTTTATTAAATTGTATTTATGTTGTTTTATCCTATGCTTTATTAAATTGTATTTATGTTGTTTTATCGTATGCTTTATTAAATTGTATTTATGTTGTTTTATCCTATGCTTTATTAAATTGTGTTTATGTTGTTTTATCGTATGCTTTATTAAATTGTATTTATGTTGTTTTAACCCATGCTTTATTAAATTGTATTTATGTTGTTTTATCCTATGCTTTATTAAATTGTATTTATGTTGTTTTGTCCTATGCTTTATTAAATTGTATTTATGTTGTTTTAACCCATGCTTCATTAAAGTATATTTATGTTGTTATCTTATGCTTTATTAAATTGTATTTAGGTTGTTTTTTCCTATGCTTTATTTAATTGTATTTATGATGTTTTAACCCATGCTTTATTAAATTGTAATTATATTGTTTTAACCCATGCTTTATTAAATTGTATTTATGTTGTTTTAACCCATGCTTTATTAAATTGTATTTATGTTGTTTTAACCCATGCTTTATTAAATTGTATTTATGTTGTTTTATCTTATGCTTTATTAAATTGTGTTTATGTTGTTTTATCCTATGCTTTATTAAATTGTATTTATGTTGTTTTATCCTATGCTTTATTAAATTGTATTTATGTTGTTTTAACCCATGCTTTATTAAATTGTATTTATGTTGTTTTATCCTAAGCTTTATTAAATTGTGTTTATGTTGTTTTATCCTATTCTTTTTTAAATTGTATTTATGTTGTTTTATCCTATGCTTTATTAAATTGTATTTATGTTGTTTTATTGTATGCTTTATTAAACTTCATTTATGTTGTTTTATCCTATGCTTTATTAAATTGTATTTATGTTGTTTTATTCTATGCTTTATTAAATTGTATTTATGTTGTTTTATCCTATGCTTTATTAAATTGTATTTATGTTGTTTTATCCTATGCTTTATTAAATTTTATTTATGTTGTTTTATTGTATGCTTTATTAAACTGCATTTATGTTGTTTTATCCTATGCTTTATTAAATTGTATTTATGTTGTTTTATCCTATACTTTATTAAATTGTATTTATGCTGTTTTAACGTATGCTTTATTAAATTGTATGCATGTTGTTTTATCCTATGCTTTATTAAATTGTATTTATGTTGTTTTATCCTATGCTTTATTAAATTGTGTTTATGTTGTTTTATCCTATGCTTTATTAAATTGTATTTATGTTGTTTTATCCTATGCTTTATTAAATTGTATTTATGTTGTTTTAACCTATGCTTTATTAAATTGTATTTATGTTGTTTTATCCTATGCTTTATTAAATTGTATTTATGTTGTTTTATCCTATGCTTTATTAAATTGTGTTTATGTTGTTTTAACCTATACTTTATTAAATTGTATTTATATTGTTTTAACCTATGCTTTATTAAATTGTATTTATGTTGTTTTATCCTATGCTTTATTAAATTGTGTTTATGTTGTTTTATCGTATGCTTTATTAAATTGTATTTATGTTGTTTTAACCCATGCTTTATTAAATTGTATTTATGTTGTTTTATCCTATGCTTTATTAAATTGTATTTATGTTGTTTTGTCCTATGCTTTATTATATTGTATTTATGTTGTTTTAACCCATGCTTCATTAAATTATATTTATGTTGTTATCTTATGCTTTATTAAATTGTATTTATGTTGTTTTTTCCTATGCTTTATTTAATTGTATTTATGATGTTTTAACCCATGCTTTATTAAATTGTAATTATATTGTTTTAACCCATGCTTTATTAAATTGTATTTATGTTGTTTTAACCCATGCTTTATTAAATTGTATTTATGTTGTTTTAACCCATGCTTTATTAAATTGTATTTATGTTGTTTTATCCTATGCTTTATTAAATTGTGTTTATGTTGTTTTATCCTATGCTTTATTAAATTGTATTTATGTTGTTTTATCCTATGCTTTATTAAATTGTATTTATGTTGTTTTAACCCATGCTTTATTAAATTGTATTTATGTTGTTTTATCCTAAGCTTTATTAAATTGTGTTTATGTTGTTTTATCCTATGCTTTTTTAAATTGTATTTATGTTGTTTTATCCTATGCTTTATTAAATTGTATTTATGTTGTTTTATTGTATGCTTTATTAAACTGCATTTATGTTGTTTTATCCTATGCTTTATTAAATTGTATTTATGTTGTTTTATTCTATGCTTTATTAAATTGTATTTATGTTGTTTTATCCTATGCTTTATTAAATTGTATTTATGTTGTTTTATCCTATGCTTTATTAAATTGTATTTATGTTGTTTTATTGTATGCTTTATTAAACTGCATTTATGTTGTTTTATCCTATGCTTTATTAAATTGTATTTATGTTGTTTTATCCTATACTTTATTAAATTGTATTTATGTTGTTTTAACGTATGCTTTATTAAATTGTATGCATGTTGTTTTATCCTATGCTTTATTAAATTGTATTCTTGTTGTTTTATCCTATGCTTTATTAAATTGTATTTATGTTGTTTTATCCTATGCTTTATTAAATTGTGTTTATGTTGTTTTATCCTATGCTTTATTAAATTGTATTTATGTTGTTTTATCCTATGCTTTATTAAATTGTATTTATGTTGTTTTAACCTATGCTTTATTAAATTGTATTTATGTTGTTTTATCCTATGCTTTATTAAATTGTATTTATGTTGTTTTATCCTATGCTTTATTAAATTGTGTTTATGTTGTTTTAACCTATACTTTATTAAATTGTATTTATGTTGTTTTAACCTATGCTTTATTAAATTGTATTTATGTTGTTTTATCCTATGCTTTATTAAATTGTATTTATGTTGTTTTATCCTATGCTTTATTAAATTGTGTTTATGTTGTTTTATCCTATACTTTATTAAATTGTATTTATGTTGTTTTATCCTATGCTTTATTAAATTGTATTTATGTTGTTTTAACCCATGCATTATTAAATTGTATTTATGTTGTTTTAACCCATGCTTTATTAAATTGTATTTATGTTGTTTTATCCTATGCTTTATTAAATTGTATTTATGTTGTTTTGTCCTATGCTTTATTAAATTGTATTTATGTTGTTTTAACCCATGCTTCATTAAATTATATTTATGTTGTTATCTTATGCTTTATTAAATTGTATTTATGTTGTTTTTTCCTATGCTTTATTTAATTGTATTTATGATGTTTTAACCAATGCTTTATTAAATTGTATTTATATTGTTTTAACCCATGCTTTATTAAATTGTATTTATGTTGTTTTAACCCATGCTTTATTAAATTGTATTTATGTTGTTTTAACCCATGCTTTATTAAATTGTATTTATGTTGTTTTAACCCATGCTTTATTAAATTGTATTTATGTTGTTTTATCCTAAGCTTTATTAAATTGTGTTTATGATGTTTTATCCTATGCTTTTTTAAATTGTATTTATGTTGTTTTATCCTATGCTGTATTAAATTGTATTTATGTTGATTTATCCTATGCTTTATTAAATTGTATTTATGTTGCTTTATCCTATGCTTTATTAAATTGTATTTAAGTTGTTTTATCCTATGTTTTATTAAATTGTATTTATGTTGTTTTATCCTATGCTTTTTTAAATTGTATTTATGTTGTTTTATCCTATGCTTTATTAAATTGTATTTATGTTGTTTTATTGTATGCTTTATTAAACTTCATTTATGTTGTTTTATCCTATGCTTTATTAAATTGTATTTATGTTGTATTATTCTATGCTTTATTAAATTGTATTTATGTTGTTTTATCCTATGCTTTATTAAATTGTATTTATGTTGTTTTATCCTATGCTTTATTAAATTGTATTTATGTTGTTTTATTGTATGCTTTATTAAACTGCATTTATGTTGTTTTATCCTATGCTTTATTAAATTGTATTTATGTTGTTTTATCCTATACTTTATTAAATTGTATTTATGCTGTTTTAACGTATGCTTTATTAAATTGTATGCATGTTGTTTTATCCTATGCTTTATTAAATTGTATTTATGTTGTTTTATCCTATGCTTTATTAAATTGTATTTATGTTGTTTTATCGTATGCTTTATTAAATTGTATTTATGTTGTTTTATCCTATGCTTTATTAAATTGTGTTTATGTTGTTTTATCGTATGCTTTATTAAATTGTATTTATGTTGTTTTAACCCATGCTTTATTAAATTGTATTTATGTTGTTTTATCCTATGCTTTATTAAATTGTATTTATGTTGTTTTGTCCTATGCTTTATTAAATTGTATTTATGTTGTTTTAACCCATGCTTCATTAAATTATATTTATGTTGTTATCTTATGCTTTATTAAATTGTATTTAGGTTGTTTTTTCCTATGCTTTATTTAATTGTATTTATGATGTTTTAACCCATGCTTTATTAAATTGTAATTATATTGTTTTAACCCATGCTTTATTAAATTGTATTTATGTTGTTTTAACCCATGCTTTATTAAATTGTATTTATGTTGTTTTAACCCATGCTTTATTAAATTGTATTTATGTTGTTTTATCTTATGCTTTATTAAATTGTGTTTATGTTGTTTTATCCTATGCTTTATTAAATTGTATTTATGTTGTTTTATCCTATGCTTTATTAAATTGTATTTATGTTGTTTTAACCCATGCTTTATTAAATTGTATTTATGTTGTTTTATCCTAAGCTTTATTAAATTGTGTTTATGTTGTTTTATCCTATGCTTTTTTAAATTGTATTTATGTTGTTTTATCCTATGCTTTATTAAATTGTATTTATGTTGTTTTATTGTATGCTTTATTAAACTTCATTTATGTTGTTTTATCCTATGCTTTATTAAATTGTATTTATGTTGTTTTATTCTATGCTTTATTAAATTGTATTTATGTTGTTTTATCCTATGCTTTATTAAATTGTATTTATGTTGTTTTATCCTATGCTTTATTAAATTGTATTTATGTTGTTTTATTGTATGCTTTATTAAACTGCATTTATGTTGTTTTATCCTATGCTTTATTAAATTGTATTTATGTTGTTTTATCCTATACTTTATTAAATTGTATTTATGCTGTTTTAACGTATGCTTTATTAAATTGTATGCATGTTGTTTTATCCTATGCTTTATTAAATTGTATTTATGTTGTTTTATCCTATGCTTTATTAAATTGTGTTTATGTTGTTTTATCCTATGCTTTATTAAATTGTATTTATGTTGTTTTATCCTATGCTTTATTAAATTGTATTTATGTTGTTTTAACCTATGCTTTATTAAATTGTATTTATGTTGTTTTATCCTATGCTTTATTAAATTGTATTTATGTTGTTTTATCCTATGCTTTATTAAATTGTGTTTATGTTGTTTTAACCTATACTTTATTAAATTGTATTTATATTGTTTTAACCTATGCTTTATTAAATTGTATTTATGTTGTTTTATCCTATGCTTTATTAAATTGTGTTTATGTTGTTTTATCGTATGCTTTATTAAATTGTATTTATGTTGTTTTAACCCATGCTTTATTAAATTGTATTTATGTTGTTTTATCCTATGCTTTATTAAATTGTATTTATGTTGTTTTGTCCTATGCTTTATTATATTGTATTTATGTTGTTTTAACCCATGCTTCATTAAATTATATTTATGTTGTTATCTTATGCTTTATTAAATTGTATTTATGTTGTTTTTTCCTATGCTTTATTTAATTGTATTTATGATGTTTTAACCCATGCTTTATTAAATTGTAATTATATTGTTTTAACCCATGCTTTATTAAATTGTATTTATGTTGTTTTAACCCATGCTTTATTAAATTGTATTTATGTTGTTTTAACCCATGCTTTATTAAATTGTATTTATGTTGTTTTATCCTATGCTTTATTAAATTGTGTTTATGTTGTTTTATCCTATGCTTTATTAAATTGTATTTATGTTGTTTTATCCTATGCTTTATTAAATTGTATTTATGTTGTTTTAACCCATGCTTTATTAAATTGTATTTATGTTGTTTTATCCTAAGCTTTATTAAATTGTGTTTATGTTGTTTTATCCTATGCTTTTTTAAATTGTATTTATGTTGTTTTATCCTATGCTTTATTAAATTGTATTTATGTTGTTTTATTGTATGCTTTATTAAACTGCATTTATGTTGTTTTATCCTATGCTTTATTAAATTGTATTTATGTTGTTTTATTCTATGCTTTATTAAATTGTATTTATGTTGTTTTATCCTATGCTTTATTAAATTGTATTTATGTTGTTTTATCCTATGCTTTATTAAATTGTATTTATGTTGTTTTATTGTATGCTTTATTAAACTGCATTTATGTTGTTTTATCCTATGCTTTATTAAATTGTATTTATGTTGTTTTATCCTATACTTTATTAAATTGTATTTATGTTGTTTTAACGTATGCTTTATTAAATTGTATGCATGTTGTTTTATCCTATGCTTTATTAAATTGTATTCTTGTTGTTTTATCCTATGCTTTATTAAATTGTATTTATGTTGTTTTATCCTATGCTTTATTAAATTGTGTTTATGTTGTTTTATCCTATGCTTTATTAAATTGTATTTATGTTGTTTTATCCTATGCTTTATTAAATTGTATTTATGTTGTTTTAACCTATGCTTTATTAAATTGTATTTATGTTGTTTTATCCTATGCTTTATTAAATTGTATTTATGTTGTTTTATCCTATGCTTTATTAAATTGTGTTTATGTTGTTTTAACCTATACTTTATTAAATTGTATTTATGTTGTTTTAACCTATGCTTTATTAAATTGTATTTATGTTGTTTTATCCTATGCTTTATTAAATTGTATTTATGTTGTTTTATCCTATGCTTTATTAAATTGTGTTTATGTTGTTTTATCCTATACTTTATTAAATTGTATTTATGTTGTTTTATCCTATGCTTTATTAAATTGTATTTATGTTGTTTTAACCTATGCTTTATTAAATTGTATTTATGTTGTTTTATCCTATGCTTTATTAAATTGTATTTATGTTGTTTTATCCTATGCTTTATTAAATTGTGTTTATGTTGTTTTATCCTATACTTTATTAAATTGTATTTATGTTGTTTTATCCTATGCTTTATTAAATTGTATTTATGTTGTTTTAACCCATGCATTATTAAATTGTATTTATGTTGTTTTAACCCATGCTTTATTAAATTGTATTTATGTTGTTTTATCCTATGCTTTATTAAATTGTATTTATGTTGTTTTGTCCTATGCTTTATTAAATTGTATTTATGTTGTTTTAACCCATGCTTCATTAAATTATATTTATTTTGTTATCTTATGCTTTATTAAATTGTATTTATGTTGTTTTTTCCTATGCTTTATTTAATTGTATTTATGATGTTTTAACCAATGCTTTATTAAATTGTATTTATATTGTTTTAACCCATGCTTTATTAAATTGTATTTATGTTGTTTTAACCCATGCTTTATTAAATTGTATTTATGTTGTTTTAACCCATGCTTTATTAAATTGTATTTATGTTGTTTTAACCCATGCTTTATTAAATTGTATTTATGTTGTTTTATCCTAAGCTTTATTAAATTGTGTTTATGATGTTTTATCCTATGCTTTTTTAAATTGTATTTATGTTGTTTTATCCTATGCTGTATTAAATTGTATTTATGTTGATTTATCCTATGCTTTATTAAATTGTATTTATGTTGCTTTATCCTATGCTTTATTAAATTGTATTTAAGTTGTTTTATCCTATGTTTTATTAAATTGTATTTATGTTGTTTTATCCTATGCTTTATTAAATTGTATTTATGTTGTTTTATCGTATGCTTTATTAAATTGTATTTATGTTGTTTTATCCTATGCTTTATTAAATTGTGTTTATGTTGTTTTATCGTATGCTTTATTAAATTGTATTTATGTTGTTTTAACCCATGCTTTATTAAATTGTATTTATGTTGTTTTATCCTATGCTTTATTAAATTGTATTTATGTTGTTTTGTCCTATGCTTTATTAAATTGTATTTATGTTGTTTTAACCCATGCTTCATTAAATTATATTTATGTTGTTATCTTATGCTTTATTAAATTGTATTTAGGTTGTTTTTTCCTATGCTTTATTTAATTGTATTTATGATGTTTTAACCCATGCTTTATTAAATTGTAATTATATTGTTTTAACTCATGCTTTATTAAATTGTATTTATGTTGTTTTAACCCATGCTTTATTAAATTGTATTTATGTTGTTTTAACAAATGCTTTATTAAATTGTATTTATGTTGTTTTAACCCATGCTTTATTAAATTGTATTTATGTTGTTTTATCCTATGCTTTATTAAATTGTGTTTATGTTGTTTTATCCTATGCTTTATTAAATTGTATTTATGTTGTTTTATCCTATGCTTTATTAAATTGTATTTATGTTGTTTTAACCCATGCTTTATTAAATTGTATTTATGTTGTTTTATCCTAAGCTTTATTAAATTGTGTTTATGTTGTTTTATCCTATGCTTTTTTAAATTGTATTTATGTTGTTTTATCCTATGCTTTATTAAATTGTATTTATGTTGTTTTATTGTATGCTTTATTAAACTTCATTTATGTTGTTTTATCCTATGCTTTATTAAATTGTATTTATGTTGTATTATTCTATGCTTTATTAAATTGTATTTATGTTGTTTTATCCTATGCTTTATTAAATTGTATTTATGTTGTTTTATCCTATGCTTTATTAAATTGTATTTATGTTGTTTTATTGTATGCTTTATTAAACTGCATTTATGTTGTTTTATCCTATGCTTTATTAAATTGTATTTATGTTGTTTTATCCTATACTTTATTAAATTGTATTTATGCTGTTTTAACGTATGCTTTATTAAATTGTATGCATGTTGTTTTATCCTATGCTTTATTAAATTGTATTTATGTTGTTTTATCCTATGCTTTATTAAATTGTGTTTATGTTGTTTTATCCTATGCTTTATTAAATTGTATTTATGTTGTTTTATCCTATGCTTTATTAAATTGTATTTATGTTGTTTTAACCTATGCTTTATTAAATTGTATTTATGTTGTTTTATCCTATGCTTTATTAAATTGTATTTATGTTGTTTTATCCTATGCTTTATTAAATTGTGTTTATGTTGTTTTAACCTATACTTTATTAAATTGTATTTATATTGTTTTAACCTATGCTTTATTAAATTGTATTTATGTTGTTTTATCCTATGCTTTATTAAATTGTGTTTATGTTGTTTTATCGTATGCTTTATTAAATTGTATTTATGTTGTTTTAACCCATGCTTTATTAAATTGTATTTATGTTGTTTTATCCTATGCTTTATTAAATTGTATTTATGTTGCTTTGTCCTATGC
The DNA here is from genome assembly GCF_046119375.1 of Phyllobates terribilis. Taxonomy (NCBI): domain Eukaryota; kingdom Metazoa; phylum Chordata; class Amphibia; order Anura; family Dendrobatidae; genus Phyllobates; species Phyllobates terribilis. Next base: position 1,148,875 of record NW_027363206.1, on the reverse strand, counting down.
TTTATTATATTGTATTTATGTTGTTTTAACCCATGCTTCATTAAATTATATTTATGTTGTTATCTTATGCTTTATTAAATTGTATTTATGTTGTTTTTTCCTATGCTTTATTTAATTGTATTTATGATGTTTTAACCCATGCTTTATTAAATTGTAATTATATTGTTTTAACCCATGCTTTATTAAATTGTATTTATGTTGTTTTAACCCATGCTTTATTAAATTGTATTTATGTTGTTTTAACCCATGCTTTATTAAATTGTATTTATGTTGTTTTATCCTATGCTTTATTAAATTGTGTTTATGTTGTTTTATCCTATGCTTTATTAAATTGTATTTATGTTGTTTTATCCTATGCTTTATTAAATTGTATTTATGTTGTTTTAACCCATGCTTTATTAAATTGTATTTATGTTGTTTTATCCTAAGCTTTATTAATTTGTATTTATGTTGTTTTATCCTATGCTTTTTTAAATTGTATTTATGTTGTTTTATCCTATGCTTTATTAAATTGTATTTATGTTGTTTTATTGTATGCTTTATTAAACTGCATTTATGTTGTTTTATCCTATGCTTTATTAAATTGTATTTATGTTGTTTTATTCTATGCTTTATTAAATTGTATTTATGTGTTTTATCCTATGCTTTATTAAATTGTATTTATGTTGTTTTATCCTATGCTTTATTAAATTGTATTTATGTTGTTTTATTGTATGCTTTATTAAACTGCATTTATGTTGTTTTATCCTATGCTTTATTAAATTGTATTTATGTTGTTTTATCCTATACTTTATTAAATTGTATTTATGTTGTTTTAACGTATGCTTTATTAAATTGTATGCATGTTGTTTTATCCTATGCTTTATTAAATTGTATTCTTGTTGTTTTATCCTATGCTTTATTAAATTGTGTTTATGTTGTTTTATCCTATGCTTTATTAAATTGTATTTATGTTGTTTTATCCTATGCTTTATTAATTTGTATTTATGTTGTTTTAACCTATGCTTTATTAAATTGTATTTATGTTGTTTTATCCTATGCTTTATTAAATTGTATTTATGTTGTTTTATCCTATGCTTTATTAAATTGTGTTTATGTTGTTTTAACCTATACTTTATTAAATTGTATTTATGTTGTTTTAACCTATGCTTTATTAAATTGTATTTATGTTGTTTTATCCTATGCTTTATTAAATTGTATTTATGTTGTTTTATCCTATGCTTTATTAAATTGTGTTTATGTTGTTTTATCCTATACTTTATTAAATTGTATTTATGTTGTTTTATCCTATGCTTTATTAAATTGTATTTATGTTGTTTTAACCCATGCATTATTAAATTGTATTTATGTTGTTTTAACCCATGCTTTATTAAATTGTATTTATGTTGTTTTATCCTATGCTTTATTAAATTGTATTTATGTTGTTTTGTCCTATGCTTTATTAAATTGTATTTATGTTGTTTTAACCCATGCTTCATTAAATTATATTTATGTTGTTATCTTATGCTTTATTAAATTGTATTTATGTTGTTTTATCCTATGCTTTATTAAATTGTATTTATGTTGTTTTAACCCATGCATTATTAAATTGTATTTATGTTGTTTTAACCTATGCTTTATTAAATTGTATTTATGTTGTTTTATCCTATGCTTTATTAAATTGTATTTATGTTGTTTTATCCTATGCTTTATTAAATTGTGTTTATGTTGTTTTATCCTATACTTTATTAAATTGTATTTATGTTGTTTTATCCTATGCTTTATTAAATTGTATTTATGTTGTTTTAACCCATGCATTATTAAATTGTATTTATGTTGTTTTAACCCATGCATTATTAAATTGTATTTATGTTGTTTTAACCCATGCTTTATTAAATTGTATTCATGTTGTTTTATCCTATGCTTTATTAAATTGTTTTTATGTTGTTTTGTCCTATGCTTTATTAAATTGTATTTATGTTGTTTTAACCCATGCTTCATTAAATTATATTTATGTTGTTATCTTATGCATTATTAAATTGTATTTATGTTGTTTTATCCTATGCTTTATTTAATTGTATTTATGATGTTTTAACCAATGCTTTATTAAATTGTATTTATATTGTTTTAACCCATGCTTTATTAAATTGTATTTATGTTGTTTTAACCCATGCTTTATTAAATTGTATTTATGTTGTTTTAACCCATGCTTTATTAAATTGTAGTTATGTTGTTTTATCCTATGCTTTATTAAATTGTGTTTATGTTGTTTTATCCTATGCTTTATTAAATTGTATTTATGTTGTTTTATCCTATGCTTTATTAAATTGTATTTATGTTGTTTTAACCCATGCTTTATTAAATTGTATTTATGTTGTTTTATCCTAAGCTTTATTAAATTGTGTTTATGTTGTTTTATCCTATGCTTTTTTAAATTGTATTTATGTTGTTTTAACCCATGCTTTATTAAATTGTATTTATGTTGTTTTAACCCATGCTTTATTAAATTGTATTTATGTTGTTTTATCCTATGCTTTATTAAATTGTGTTTATGTTGTTTTATCCTATGCTTTATTAAATTGTGTCTATGTTGTTTTATCCTATGCTTTATTAAATTGTATTTATGTTGTTTTATTGTATGCTTTATTAAACTGCATTTATGTTGTTTTATCCTATGCTTTATTAAATTGTGTTTATGTTGTTTTATCCTATGCTTTATTAAATTGTATTTATGTTGCTTTATCCTATGCTTTATTAAATTGTATTTAAGTTGTTTTATCCTATGTTTTATTAAATTGTATTTATGTTGTTTTATCCTATGCTTTATTAAATTGTATTTATGTTGTTTTATCGTATGCTTTATTAAATTGTATTTATGTTGTTTTATCCTATGCTTTATTAAATTGTGTTTATGTTGTTTTATCGTATGCTTTATTAAATTGTATTTATGTTGTTTTAACCCATGCTTTATTAAATTGTATTTATGTTGTTTTATCCTATGCTTTATTAAATTGTATTTATGTTGTTTTGTCCTATGCTTTATTAAATTGTATTTATGTTGTTTTAACCCATGCTTCATTAAATTATATTTATGTTGTTATCTTATGCTTTATTAAATTGTATTTAGGTTGTTTTTTCCTATGCTTTATTTAATTGTATTTATGATGTTTTAACCCATGCTTTATTAAATTGTAATTATATTGTTTTAACCCATGCTTTATTAAATTGTATTTATGTTGTTTTAACCCATGCTTTATTAAATTGTATTTATGTTGTTTTAACCCATGCTTTATTAAATTGTATTTATGTTGTTTTATCTTATGCTTTATTAAATTGTGTTTATGTTGTTTTATCCTATGCTTTATTAAATTGTATTTATGTTGTTTTATCCTATGCTTTATTAAATTGTATTTATGTTGTTTTAACCCATGCTTTATTAAATTGTATTTATGTTGTTTTATCCTAAGCTGTATTAAATTGTGTTTATGTTGTTTTATCCTATGCTTTTTTAAATTGTATTTATGTTGTTTTATCCTATGCTTTATTAAATTGTATTTATGTTGTTTTATTGTATGCTTTATTAAACTTCATTTATGTTGTTTTATCCTATGCTTTATTAAATTGTATTTATGTTGTTTTATTCTATGCTTTATTAAATTGTATTTATGTTGTTTTATCCTATGCTTTATTAAATTGTATTTATGCTGTTTTATCCTATGCTTTATTAAATTTTATTTATGTTGTTTTATTGTATGCTTTATTAAACTGCATTTATGTTGTTTTATCCTATGCTTTATTAAATTGTATTTATGTTGTTTTATCCTATACTTTATTAAATTGTATTTATGCTGTTTTAACGTATGCTTTATTAAATTGTATGCATGTTGTTTTATCCTATGCTTTATTAAATTGTATTTATGTTGTTTTATCCTATGCTTTATTAAATTGTGTTTATGTTGTTTTATCCTATGCTTTATTAAATTGTATTTATGTTGTTTTATCCTATGCTTTATTAAATTGTATTTATGTTGTTTTAACCTATGCTTTATTAAATTGTATTTATGTTGTTTTATCCTATGCTTTATTAAATTGTATTTATGTTGTTTTATCCTATGCTTTATTAAATTGTGTTTATGTTGTTTTAACCTATACTTTATTAAATTGTATTTATATTGTTTTAACCTATGCTTTATTAAATTGTATTTATGTTGTTTTATCCTATGCTTTATTAAATTGTGTTTATGTTGTTTTATCGTATGCTTTATTAAATTGTATTTATGTTGTTTTAACCCATGCTTTATTAAATTGTATTTATGTTGTTTTATCCTATGCTTTATTAAATTGTATTTATGTTGTTTTGTCCTATGCTTTATTATATTGTATTTATGTTGTTTTAACCCATGCTTCATTAAATTATATTTATGTTGTTATCTTATGCTTTATTAAATTGTATTTATGTTGTTTTTTCCTATGCTTTATTTAATTGTATTTATGATGTTTTAACCCATGCTTTATTAAATTGTAATTATATTGTTTTAACCCATGCTTTATTAAATTGTATTTATGTTGTTTTAACCCATGCTTTATTAAATTGTATTTATGTTGTTTTAACCCATGCTTTATTAAATTGTATTTATGTTGTTTTATCCTATGCTTTATTAAATTGTGTTTATGTTGTTTTATCCTATGCTTTATTAAATTGTATTTATGTTGTTTTATCCTATGCTTTATTAAATTGTATTTATGTTGTTTTAACCCATGCTTTATTAAATTGTATTTATGTTGTTTTATCCTAAGCTTTATTAAATTGTGTTTATGTTGTTTTATCCTATGCTTTTTTAAATTGTATTTATGTTGTTTTATCCTATGCTTTATTAAATTGTATTTATGTTGTTTTATTGTATGCTTTATTAAACTGCATTTATGTTGTTTTATCCTATGCTTTATTAAATTGTATTTATGTTGTTTTATTCTATGCTTTATTAAATTGTATTTATGTTGTTTTATCCTATGCTTTATTAAATTGTATTTATGTTGTTTTATCCTATGCTTTATTAAATTGTATTTATGTTGTTTTATTGTATGCTTTATTAAACTGCATTTATGTTGTTTTATCCTATGCTTTATTAAATTGTATTTATGTTGTTTTATCCTATACTTTATTAAATTGTATTTATGTTGTTTTAACGTATGCTTTATTAAATTGTATGCATGTTGTTTTATCCTATGCTTTATTAAATTGTATTCTTGTTGTTTTATCCTATGCTTTATTAAATTGTATTTATGTTGTTTTATCCTATGCTTTATTAAATTGTGTTTATGTTGTTTTATCCTATGCTTTATTAAATTGTATTTATGTTGTTTTATCCTATGCTTTATTAAATTGTATTTATGTTGTTTTAACCTATGCTTTATTAAATTGTATTTATGTTGTTTTATCCTATGCTTTATTAAATTGTATTTATGTTGTTTTATCCTATGCTTTATTAAATTGTGTTTATGTTGTTTTAACCTATACTTTATTAAATTGTATTTATGTTGTTTTAACCTATGCTTTATTAAATTGTATTTATGTTGTTTTATCCTATGCTTTATTAAATTGTATTTATGTTGTTTTATCCTATGCTTTATTAAATTGTGTTTATGTTGTTTTATCCTATACTTTATTAAATTGTATTTATGTTGTTTTATCCTATGCTTTATTAAATTGTATTTATGTTGTTTTAACCCATGCATTATTAAATTGTATTTATGTTGTTTTAACCCATGCTTTATTAAATTGTATTTATGTTGTTTTATCCTATGCTTTATTAAATTGTATTTATGTTGTTTTGTCCTATGCTTTATTAAATTGTATTTATGTTGTTTTAACCCATGCTTCATTAAATTATATTTATGTTGTTATCTTATGCTTTATTAAATTGTATTTATGTTGTTTTTTCCTATGCTTTATTTAATTGTATTTATGATGTTTTAACCAATGCTTTATTAAATTGTATTTATATTGTTTTAACCCATGCTTTATTAAATTGTATTTATGTTGTTTTAACCCATGCTTTATTAAATTGTATTTATGTTGTTTTAACCCATGCTTTATTAAATTGTATTTATGTTGTTTTAACCCATGCTTTATTAAATTGTATTTATGTTGTTTTATCCTAAGCTTTATTAAATTGTGTTTATGATGTTTTATCCTATGCTTTTTTAAATTGTATTTATGTTGTTTTATCCTATGCTGTATTAAATTGTATTTATGTTGATTTATCCTATGCTTTATTAAATTGTATTTATGTTGCTTTATCCTATGCTTTATTAAATTGTATTTAAGTTGTTTTATCCTATGTTTTATTAAATTGTATTTATGTTGTTTTATCCTATGCTTTATTAAATTGTATTTATGTTGTTTTATCGTATGCTTTATTAAATTGTATTTATGTTGTTTTATCCTATGCTTTATTAAATTGTGTTTATGTTGTTTTATCGTATGCTTTATTAAATTGTATTTATGTTGTTTTAACCCATGCTTTATTAAATTGTATTTATGTTGTTTTATCCTATGCTTTATTAAATTGTATTTATGTTGTTTTGTCCTATGCTTTATTAAATTGTATTTATGTTGTTTTAACCCATGCTTCATTAAATTATATTTAAGTTGTTATCTTATGCTTTATTAAATTGTATTTAGGTTGTTTTTTCCTATGCTTTATTTAATTGTATTTATGATGTTTTAACCCATGCTTTATTAAATTGTAATTATATTGTTTTAACCCATGCTTTATTAAATTGTATTTATGTTGTTTTAACAAATGCTTTATTAAATTGTATTTATGTTGTTTTAACCCATGCTTTATTAAATTGTATTTATGTTGTTTTATCCTATGCTTTATTAAATTGTGTTTATGTTGTTTTATCCTATGCTTTATTAAATTGTATTTATGTTGTTTTATCCTATGCTTTATTAAATTGTATTTATGTTGTTTTAACCCATGCTTTATTAAATTGTATTTATGTTGTTTTATCCTAAGCTTTATTAAATTGTGTTTATGTTGTTTTATCCTATGCTTTTTTAAATTGTATATATGTTGTTTTATCCTATGCTTTATTAAATTGTATTTATGTTGTTTTATTGTATGCTTTATTAAACTTCATTTATGTTGTTTTATCCTATGCTTTATTAAATTGTATTTTAGTGTATTATTCTATGCTTTATTAAATTGTATTTATGTTGTTTTATCCTATGCTTTATTAAATTGTATTTATGTTGTTTTATCCTATGCTTTATTAAATTGTATTTATGTTGTTTTATTGTATGCTTTATTAAACTGCATTTATGTTGTTTTATCCTATGCTTTATTAAATTGTATTTATGTTGTTTTATCCTATACTTTATTAAATTGTATTTATGCTGTTTTAACGTATGCTTTATTAAATTGTATGCATGTTGTTTTATCCTATGCTTTATTAAATTGTATTTATGTTGTTTTATCCTATGCTTTATTAAATTGTGTTTATGTTGTTTTATCCTATGCTTTATTAAGTTGTATTTATGTTGTTTTAACCTATGCTTTATTAAATTGTATTTATGTTGTTTTATCCTATGCTTTATTAAATTGTATTTATGTTGTTTTATCCTATGCTTTATTAAATTGTGTTTATGTTGTTTTAACCTATACTTTATTAAATTGTATTTATATTGTTTTAACCTATGCTTTATTAAATTGTATTTATGTTGTTTTATCCTATGCTTTATTAAATTGTGTTTATGTTGTTTTATCGTATGCTTTATTAAATTGTATTTATGTTGTTTTAACCCATGCTTTATTAAATTGTATTTATGTTGTTTTATCCTATGCTTTATTAAATTGTGTTTATGTTGTTTTAACCTATACTTTATTAAATTGTATTTATGTTGTTTTAACCTATGCTTTATTAAATTGTATTTATGTTGTTTTATCCTATGCTTTATTAAATTGTATTTATGTTGTTTTATCCTATGCTTTATTAAATTGTGTTTATGTTGTTTTATCCTATACTTTATTAAATTGTATTTATGTTGTTTTATCCTATGCTTTATTAAATTGTATTTATGTTGTTTTAACCCATGCATTATTAAATTGTATTTATGTTGTTTTAACCCATGCTTTATTAAATTGTATTTATGTTGTTTTATCCTATGCTTTATTAAATTGTATTTATGTTGTTTTGTCCTATGCTTTATTAAATTGTATTTATGTTGTTTTAACCCATGCTTCATTAAATTATATTTATGTTGTTATCTTATGCTTTATTAAATTGTATTTATGTTGTTTTTTCCTATGCTTTATTTAATTGTATTTATGATGTTTTAACCAATGCTTTATTAAGTTGTATTTATATTGTTTTAACCCATGCTTTATTAAATTGTATTTATGTTGTTTTAACCCATGCTTTATTAAATTGTATTTATGTTGTTTTAACCCATGCTTTATTAAATTGTATTTATGTTGTTTTAACCCATGCTTTATTAAATTGTATTTATGTTGTTTTATACTAAGCTTTATTAAATTGTGTTTATGATGTTTTATCCTATGCTTTTTTAAATTGTATTTATGTTGTTTTATCCTATGCTGTATTAAATTGTATTTATGTTGTTTTATTGTATGCTTTATTAAACTGCATTTATGTTGTTTTATCCTATGCTTTATTAAATTGTATTTATGTTGTTTTATTCTATGCTTTATTAAATTGTATTTATGTTGTTTTATCCTATGCTTTATTAAATTGTATTTATGTTGTTTTATCCTATGCTTTATTAAATTGTATTTATGTTGTTTTATTGTATGCTTTATTAAACTGCATTTATGTTGTTTTATCCTATGCTTTATTAAATTGTATTTATGTTGTTTCATCCTATGCTTTATTAAATTGTGTTTATGTTGTTTTATCCTATGCTTTATTAAACTGCATTTATGTTGTTTTATCCTATGCTTTATTAAATTGTATTTATGTTGTTTTATCCTATGCTTTATTAAATTGTATTTATGTTGTTTTATCCTATGCTTTATTAAATTGTATTTATGTTGTTTTATCCTATGTTTTAATAAATTGTATTTATGTTGTTTTATCCTATGCTTTATTAAATTGTGTTTATGTTGTTTTAACCTATACTTTATTAAATTGTATTTATGTTGTTTTAACCTATGCTTTATTAAATTGTATTTATGTTGTTTTATCCTATGCTTTATTAAATTGTATTTATGTTGTTTTATCCTATGCTTTATTAAATTGTGTTTATGTTGTTTTATCCTATACTTTATTAAATTGTATTTATGTTGTTTTATCCTATGCTTTATTAAATTGTATTTATGTTGTTTTAACCCATGCATTATTAAATTGTATTTATGTTGTTTTAACCCATGCTTTATTAAATTGTATTTATGTTGTTTTACCCTATGCTTTATTAAATTGTATTTATGTTGTTTTGTCCTATGCTTTATTAAATTGTATTTATGTTGTTTTAACCCATGCTTCATTAAATTATATTTATGTTGTTATCTTATGCTTTATTAAATTGTATTTATGTTGTTTTTTCCTATGCTTTATTTAATTGTATTTATGATGTTTTAACCAATGCTTTATTAAATTGTATTTATATTGTTTTAACCCATGCTTTATTAAATTGTATTTATGTTGTTTTAACCCATGCTTTATTAAATTGTATTTATGTTGTTTTAACCCATGCTTTATTAAATTGTATTTATGTTGTTTTAACCCATGCTTTATTAAATTGTATTTATGTTGTTTTATCCTAAGCTTTATTAAATTGTGTTTATGATGTTTTATCCTATGCTTTTTTAAATTGTATTTATGTTGTTTTATCCTATGCTGTATTAAATTGTATTTATGTTGTTTTATTGTATGCTTTATTAAACTGCATTTATGTTGTTTTATCCTATGCTTTATTAAATTGTATTTATGTTGTTTTATTCTATGCTTTATTAAATTGTATTTATGTTGTTTTATCCTATGCTTTATTAAATTGTATTTATGTTGTTTTATCCTATGCTTTATTAAATTGTATTTATGTTGTTTTATTGTATGCTTTATTAAACTGCATTTATGTTGTTTTATCCTATGCTTTATTAAATTGTATTTATGTTGTTTTAACCCATGCTTTATTAAATTGCATTTATGTTGTTTTATCTTATGCTTTATTAAATTGTATTTATGTTGTTTTATCCTATGCTTTATTAAATTGTATTTATGTTGTTTTATCCTATGCTTTATTAAATTGTATATATGTTGTTTTATCCTATGCTTTATTAAATTGTATTTATGTTGTTTTAACCTATGCTTTATTAAACTGTATTTATGTTGTTTTATCCTATGCTTTATTAAATTGTATTTATGTTGTTTTATCCTATGCTTTATTAAATTGTATTTATGTTGTTTTAACCTATCCTTTATTAAATTGTATTTATGTTGTTTTAACCTATGCTTTATTAAATTGTATTTATGTTGTTTTAACCTATGTTTTATTAAATTGTTTTTATGTTGTTTTATCCTATGCTTTATTAAATTGTATTTATGTTGCTTTAACCTATGCTTTATTAAATTGTATTTATGTTGTTTTATCCTATGCTTTATTAAATTGTATTTATGTTGTTTTATCCTATGCTTTATTAAATTGTATTTATGTTGTTTTATCCTATGCTTTATTAAATTGTATTTATGTTGTTTTATCCTATGCTTTATTAAATTGTATTTATGTTGTTTTAACCTATGCTTTATTAAATTGTATTTATGTTGTTTTATCCTATACTTTATTAAATTGTATTTATGTTGTTTTAACCTATGTTTTATTAAATTGTTTTTATGTTGTTTTATCCTATGCTTTATTAAATTGTATTTATGTTGTTTTAACCCATGCTTTATTAAACTGTATTTATGTTGTTTTATCCTAAGCTTTATTAAATTGTGTTTATGTTGTTTTATCCTATGCTTTTTTAAATTGTATTTATGTTGTTTTATCCTATGCTTTATTAAATTGTATTTATGTTGTTTTATTGTATGCTTTATTAAACTGCATTTATGTTGTTTTATCCTATGCTTTATTAAATTGTATTTATGTTGTTTTATTCTATGCTTTATTAAATTGTATTTATGTTGTTTTATCCTATGCTTTATTAAATTGTATTTATGTTGTTTTATCCTATGCTTATTAAATTGTATTTATGTTGTTTTATTGTATGCTTTATTAAACTGCATTTATGTTGTTTTATCCTATGCTTTATTAAATTGTATTTATGTTGTTTCATCCTATGCTTTATTAAATTGTGTTTATGTTGTTTTATCCTATGCTTTATTAAACTGCATTTATGTTGTTTTATCCTATGCTTTATTAAATTGTATTTATGTTGTTTTATCCTATGCTTTATTAAATTGTATTTATGTTGTTTTATCCTATGCTTTATTAAATTGTATTTATGTTGTTTTATCCTATGTTTTAATAAATTGTATTTATGTTGTTTTATCCTATGCTTTATTAAATTGTGTTTATGTTGTTTTATCCTATGCTTTATTAAATTGTATTTATGTTGTTTTAACCCATGCTTTATTAAATTGCATTTATGTTGTTTTATCCTATGCTTTATTAAATTGTATTTATGTTGTTTTATCCTATGCTTTATTAAATTGTATATATGTTGTTTTATCCTATGCTTTATTAAATTGTATTTATGTTGTTTTAACCTATGCTTTATTAAACTGTATTTATGTTGTTTTATCCTATGCTTTATTAAATTGTATTTATGTTGTTTTATCCTATGCTTTATTAAATTGTATTTATGTTGTTTTAACCTATCCTTTATTAAATTGTTTTTATGTTGTTTTATCCTATGCTTTATTAAATTGTATTTATGTTGCTTTAACCTATGCTTTATTAAATTGTATTTATGTTGTTTTATCCTATGCTTTATTAAATTGTGTTTGTGTTGTTTTATCCTATGCTTTATTAAACTGCATTTATGTTGTTTTATCCTATGCTTTATTAAATTGTATTTATGTTGTTTTATCCTATGCTTTATTAAATTGTATTTATGTTGTTTTATCCTATGCTTTATTAAATTGTATTTATGTTGTTTTATCCTATGCTTTATTAAATTGTATTTATGTTGTTTTATCCTATGCTTTATTAAATTATATTTATGTTGTTTTATCCTATGTTTTAATAAATTGTATTTATGTTGTTTTATCCTATGCTTTATTAAATTGCATTTATGTTGTTTTATCTTATGCTTTATTAAATTGTATTGATGTTGTTTTATCCTATGCTTTATTAAATTGTATTTATGTTGTTTTATCCTATGCTTTATTAAATTGTATATATGTTGTTTTATCCTATGCTTTATTAAATTGTATTTATGTTGTTTTAACCTATGCTTTATTAAACTGTGTTTATGTTGTTTTATCCTATGCTTTATTAAATTGTATTTATGTTGTTTTATCCTATGCTTTATTAAATTGTATTTATGTTGTTTTAACCTATCCTTTATTAAATTGTATTTATGTTGTTTTAACCTATGCTTTATTAAATTGTATTTATGTTGTTTTAACCTATGTTTTATTAAATTGTTTTTATGTTGTTTTATCCTATGCTTTATTAAATTGTATTTATGTTGCTTTAACCTATGCTTTATTAAATTGTATTTATGTTGTTTTATCCTATGCTTTATTAAATTGTATTTATGTTGTTTGATCCTATACTTTATTAAATTGTATTTATGTTGTTTTAACGTATGCTTTATTAAATTGTATGCATGTTGTTTTATTCTATGCTTTATTAAATTGTATTCATGTTGTTTTATCCTATGCTTTATTAAATTGTGTTTATGTTGTTTTATCCTATGCTTTATTAAATTGTATTTATGTTGTTTTATCCTATGCTTTATTAAATTGTATTTATGTTGTTTTAACCTATGCTTTATTAAATTGTATTTATGTTGTTTTAACCTATGCTTTATTAAACTGTATTTATGTTGTTTTATCCTATGCTTTATTAAATTGTATTTATGTTGTTTTATCCTATGCTTTATTAAATTGTATTTATGTTGTTTTAACCTATCCTTTATTAAATTGTTTTTATGTTGTTTTATCCTATGCTTTATTAAATTGTATTTATGTTGCTTAAACCTATGCTTTATTAAATTGTATTTATGTTGTTTTATCCTATGCTTTATTAAATTGTGTTTGTGTTGTTTTATCCTATGCTTTATTAAACTGCATTTATGTTGTTTTATCCTATGCTTTATTAAATTGTATTTATGTTGTTTTATCCTATGCTTTATTAAATTGTATTTATGTTGTTTTATCCTATGCTTTATTAAATTGTATTTATGTTGTTTTATCCTATGCTTTATTAAATTGTATTTATGTTGTTTTATCCTATGCTTTATTAAATTATATTTATGTTGTTTTATCCTATGTTTTAATAAATTGTATTTATGTTGTTTTATCCTATGCTTTATTAAATTGCATTTATGTTGTTTTATCTTATGCTTTATTAAATTGTATTGATGTTGTTTTATCCTATGCTTTATTAAATTGTATTTATGTTGTTTTATCCTATGCTTTATTAAATTGTATATATGTTGTTTTATCCTATGCTTTATTAAATTGTATTTATGTTGTTTTAACCTATGCTTTATTAAACTGTGTTTATGTTGTTTTATCCTATGCTTTATTAAATTGTATTTATGTTGTTTTATCCTATGCTTTATTAAATTGTATTTATGTTGTTTTAACCTATCCTTTATTAAATTGTATTTATGTTGTTTTAACCTATGCTTTATTAAATTGTATTTATGTTGTTTTAACCTATGTTTTATTAAATTGTTTTTATGTTGTTTTATCCTATGCTTTATTAAATTGTATTTATGTTGCTTTAACCTATGCTTTATTAAATTGTATTTATGTTGTTTTATCCTATGCTTTATTAAATTGTATTTATGTTGTTTTATCCTATACTTTATTAAATTGTATTTATGTTGTTTTAACGTATGCTTTATTAAATTGTATGCATGTTGTTTTATTCTATGCTTTATTAAATTGTATTCATGTTGTTTTATACTATGCTTTATTAAATTGTGTTTATGTTGTTTTATCCTATGCTTTATTAAATTGTATTTATGTTGTTTTATCCTATGCTTTATTAAATTGTATTTATGTTGTTTTAACCTATGCTTTATTAAATTGTATTTATGTTTTTTTATCCTATGCTTTATTGAATTGTATTTATGTTGTTTTATCCTATGCTTTATTAAATTGTGTTTATGTTGTTTTATCCTATACTTTATTAAATTGTATTTATGTTGTTTTAACCTATGCTTTATTAAATTGTATTTATGTTGTTTTATCCTATGCTTTATTAAATTGTATTTATGTTGTTTTATCCTATGCTTTATTAAATTGTGTTTATGTTGTTTTTTCCTATACTTTATTAAATTGTATTTATGTTGTTTTATCCTATGCTTTATTAAATTGTATTTATGTTGTTTTAACCCATGCATTATTAAATTGTATTTATGTTGTTTTAACCCATGCTTTATTAAATTGTATTTATGTTCTTTTATCCTATGCTTTATTAAATTGTATTTATGTTGCTTTAACCTATGCTTTATTAAATTGTAATGATGTTGTTTTATCCTATGCTTTATTAAATTGTATTTATGTTGTTTTATCCTATACTTTATTAAATTGTATTTATGTTGTTTTAACGTATGCTTTATTAAATTGTATGCATGTTGTTTTATTCTATGCTTTATTAAATTGTATTCATGTTGTTTTATCCTATGCTTTATTAAATTGTGTTTATGTTGTTTTATCCTATGCTTTATTAAATTGTATTTATGTTGTTTTATCCTATGCTTTATTAAATTGTATTTATGTTGTTTTAACCTATGCTTTATTAAATTGTATTTATGTTGTTTTGACCTATGCTTTATTAAATTGTATTTATGTTGTTTTAACCTATCCTTTATTAAATTGTTTTTATGTTGTTTTATCCTATGCTTTATTAAATTGTATTTATGTTGCTTTAACCTATGCTTTATTAAATTGTATTTATGTTGTTTTATCCTATGCTTTATTAAATTGTGTTTGTGTTGTTTTATCCTATGCTTTATTAAACTGCATTTATGTTGTTTTATCCTATGCTTTATTAAATTGTATTTATGTTGTTTTATCCTATGCTTTATTAAATTGTATTTATGTTGTTTTATCCTATGCTTTATTAAATTGTATTTATGTTGTTTTATCCTATGCTTTATTAAATTGTATTTATGTTGTTTTATCCTATGCTTTATTAAATTATATTTATGTTGTTTTATCCTATGTTTTAATAAATTGTATTTATGTTGTTTTATCCTATGCTTTATTAAATTGCATTTATGTTGTTTTATCTTATGCTTTATTAAATTGTATTGATGTTGTTTTATCCTATGCTTTATTAAATTGTATTTATGTTGTTTTATCCTATGCTTTATTAAATTGTATATATGTTGTTTTATCCTATGCTTTATTAAATTGTATTTATGTTGTTTTAACCTATGCTTTATTAAACTGTGTTTATGTTGTTTTATCCTATGCTTTATTAAATTGTATTTATGTTGTTTTATCCTATGCTTTATTAAATTGTATTTATGTTGTTTTAACCTATCCTTTATTAAATTGTATTTATGTTGTTTTAACCTATGCTTTATTAAATTGTATTTATGTTGTTTTAACCTATGTTTTATTAAATTGTTTTTATGTTGTTTTATCCTATGCTTTATTAAATTGTATTTATGTTGCTTTAACCTATGCTTTATTAAATTGTATTTATGTTGTTTTATCCTATGCTTTATTAAATTGTATTTATGTTGTTTTATCCTATACTTTATTAAATTGTATTTATGTTGTTTTAACGTATGCTTTATTAAATTGTATGCATGTTGTTTTATTCTATGCTTTATTAAATTGTATTCATGTTGTTTTATCCTATGCTTTATTAAATTGTGTTTATGTTGTTTTATCCTATGCTTTATTAAATTGTATTTATGTTGTTTTATCCTATGCTTTATTAAATTGTATTTATGTTGTTTTAACCTATGCTTTATTAAATTGTATTTATGTTTTTTTATCCTATGCTTTATTGAATTGTATTTATGTTGTTTTATCCTATGCTTTATTAAATTGTGTTTATGTTGTTTTATCCTATACTTTATTAAATTGTATTTATGTTGTTTTAACCTATGCTTTATTAAATTGTATTTATGTTGTTTTATCCTATGCTTTATTAAATTGTATTTATGTTGTTTTATCCTATGCTTTATTAAATTGTGTTTATGTTGTTTTTTCCTATACTTTATTAAATTGTATTTATGTTGTTTTATCCTATGCTTTATTAAATTGTATTTATGTTGTTTTAACCCATGCATTATTAAATTGTATTTATGTTGTTTTAACCCATGCTTTATTAAATTGTATTTATGTTCTTTTATCCTATGCTTTATTAAATTGTATTTATGTTGTTTTATCCTATGCTTTATTAAATTGTATTTATGTTGTTTTAACCCATGCTTCATTAAATTGTATTTATGTTGTTTTATCCTATGCTTTATTAAATTGTATTTATGTTGTTTCATCCTATGCTTTATTAAATTGTGTTTATGTTGTTTTATCCTATGCTTTATTAAACTGCATTTATGTTGTTTTATCCTATGCTTTATTAAATTGTATTTATGTTGTTTTATCCTATGCTTTATTAAATTGTATTTATGTTGTTTTATCCTATGCTTTATTAAATTGTATTTATGTTGTTTTATCCTATGTTTTAATAAATTGTATTTATGTTGTTTTATCCTATGCTTTATTAAATTGTGTTTATGTTGTTTTATCCTATGCTTTATTAAATTGTATTTATGTTGTTTTAACCCATGCTTTATTAAATTGCATTTATGTTGTTTTATCCTATGCTTTATTAAATTGTATTTATGTTGTTTTATCCTATGCTTTATTAAATTGTATATATGTTGTTTTATCCTATGCTTTATTAAATTGTATTTATGTTGTTTTAACCTATGCTTTATTAAACTGTATTTATGTTGTTTTATGCTATGCTTTATTAAATTGTATTTATGTTGTTTTATCCTATGCTTTATTAAATTGTATTTATGTTGTTTTAACCTATCCTTTATTAAATTGTTTTTATGTTGTTTTATCCTATGCTTTATTAAATTGTATTTATGTTGCTTTAACCTATGCTTTATTAAATTGTATTTATGTTGTTTTATCCTATGCTTTATTAAATTGTGTTTGTGTTGTTTTATCCTATGCTTTATTAAACTGCATTTATGTTGTTTTATCCTATGCTTTATTAAATTGTATTTATGTTGTTTTATCCTATGCTTTATTAAATTGTATTTATGTTGTTTTATCCTATGCTTTATTAAATTGTATTTATGTTGTTTTATCCTATGCTTTATTAAATTGTATTTATGTTGTTTTATCCTATGCTTTATTAAATTATATTTATGTTGTTTTATCCTATGTTTTAATAAATTGTATTTATGTTGTTTTATCCTATGCTTTATTAAATTGCATTTATGTTGTTTTATCTTATGCTTTATTAAATTGTATTGATGTTGTTTTATCCTATGCTTTATTAAATTGTATTTATGTTGTTTTATCCTATGCTTTATTAAATTGTATATATGTTGTTTTATCCTATGCTTTATTAAATTGTATTTATGTTGTTTTAACCTATGCTTTATTAAACTGTGTTTATGTTGTTTTATCCTATGCTTTATTAAATTGTATTTATGTTGTTTTATCCTATGCTTTATTAAATTGTATTTATGTTGTTTTAACCTATCCTTTATTAAATTGTATTTATGTTGTTTTAACCTATGCTTTATTAAATTGTATTTATGTTGTTTTAACCTATGTTTTATTAAATTGTTTTTATGTTGTTTTATCCTATGCTTTATTAAATTGTATTTATGTTGCTTTAACCTATGCTTTATTAAATTGTATTTATGTTGTTTTATCCTATGCTTTATTAAATTGTATTTATGTTGTTTGATCCTATACTTTATTAAATTGTATTTATGTTGTTTTAACGTATGCTTTATTAAATTGTATGCATGTTGTTTTATTCTATGCTTTATTAAATTGTATTCATGTTGTTTTATCCTATGCTTTATTAAATTGTGTTTATGTTGTTTTATCCTATGCTTTATTAAATTGTATTTATGTTGTTTTATCCTATGCTTTATTAAATTGTATTTATGTTGTTTTAACCTATGCTTTATTAAATTGTATTTATGTTGTTTTAACCTATGCTTTATTAAACTGTATTTATGTTGTTTTATCCTATGCTTTATTAAATTGTATTTATGTTGTTTTATCCTATGCTTTATTAAATTGTATTTATGTTGTTTTAACCTATCCTTTATTAAATTGTTTTTATGTTGTTTTATCCTATGCTTTATTAAATTGTATTTATGTTGCTTAAACCTATGCTTTATTAAATTGTATTTATGTTGTTTTATCCTATGCTTTATTAAATTGTGTTTGTGTTGTTTTATCCTATGCTTTATTAAACTGCATTTATGTTGTTTTATCCTATGCTTTATTAAATTGTATTTATGTTGTTTTATCCTATGCTTTATTAAATTGTATTTATGTTGTTTTATCCTATGCTTTATTAAATTGTATTTATGTTGTTTTATCCTATGCTTTATTAAATTGTATTTATGTTGTTTTATCCTATGCTTTATTAAATTATATTTATGTTGTTTTATCCTATGTTTTAATAAATTGTATTTATGTTGTTTTATCCTATGCTTTATTAAATTGCATTTATGTTGTTTTATCTTATGCTTTATTAAATTGTATTGATGTTGTTTTATCCTATGCTTTATTAAATTGTATTTATGTTGTTTTATCCTATGCTTTATTAAATTGTATATATGTTGTTTTATCCTATGCTTTATTAAATTGTATTTATGTTGTTTTAACCTATGCTTTATTAAACTGTGTTTATGTTGTTTTATCCTATGCTTTATTAAATTGTATTTATGTTGTTTTATCCTATGCTTTATTAAATTGTATTTATGTTGTTTTAACCTATCCTTTATTAAATTGTATTTATGTTGTTTTAACCTATGCTTTATTAAATTGTATTTATGTTGTTTTAACCTATGTTTTATTAAATTGTTTTTATGTTGTTTTATCCTATGCTTTATTAAATTGTATTTATGTTGCTTTAACCTATGCTTTATTAAATTGTATTTATGTTGTTTTATCCTATGCTTTATTAAATTGTATTTATGTTGTTTTATCCTATACTTTATTAAATTGTATTTATGTTGTTTTAACGTATGCTTTATTAAATTGTATGCATGTTGTTTTATTCTATGCTTTATTAAATTGTATTCATGTTGTTTTATACTATGCTTTATTAAATTGTGTTTATGTTGTTTTATCCTATGCTTTATTAAATTGTATTTATGTTGTTTTATCCTATGCTTTATTAAATTGTATTTATGTTGTTTTAACCTATGCTTTATTAAATTGTATTTATGTTTTTTTATCCTATGCTTTATTGAATTGTATTTATGTTGTTTTATCCTATGCTTTATTAAATTGTGTTTATGTTGTTTTATCCTATACTTTATTAAATTGTATTTATGTTGTTTTAACCTATGCTTTATTAAATTGTATTTATGTTGTTTTATCCTATGCTTTATTAAATTGTATTTATGTTGTTTTATCCTATGCTTTATTAAATTGTGTTTATGTTGTTTTTTCCTATACTTTATTAAATTGTATTTATGTTGTTTTATCCTATGCTTTATTAAATTGTATTTATGTTGTTTTAACCCATGCATTATTAAATTGTATTTATGTTGTTTTAACCCATGCTTTATTAAATTGTATTTATGTTCTTTTATCCTATGCTTTATTAAATTGTATTTATGTTGCTTTAACCTATGCTTTATTAAATTGTAATGATGTTGTTTTATCCTATGCTTTATTAAATTGTATTTATGTTGTTTTATCCTATACTTTATTAAATTGTATTTATGTTGTTTTAACGTATGCTTTATTAAATTGTATGCATGTTGTTTTATTCTATGCTTTATTAAATTGTATTCATGTTGTTTTATCCTATGCTTTATTAAATTGTGTTTATGTTGTTTTATCCTATGCTTTATTAAATTGTATTTATGTTGTTTTATCCTATGCTTTATTAAATTGTATTTATGTTGTTTTAACCTATGCTTTATTAAATTGTATTTATGTTGTTTTGACCTATGCTTTATTAAACTGTATTTATGTTGTTTTATCCTATGCTTTATTAAATTGTATTTATGTTGTTTTATCCTATGCTTTATTAAATTGTATTTATGTTGTTTTAACCTATCCTTTATTAAATTGTTTTTATGTTGTTTTATCCTATGCTTTATTAAATTGTATTTATGTTGCTTTAACCTATGCTTTATTAAATTGTATTTATGTTGTTTTATCCTATGCTTTATTAAATTGTGTTTGTGTTGTTTTATCCTATGCTTTATTAAACTGCATTTATGTTGTTTTATCCTATGCTTTATTAAATTGTATTTATGTTGTTTTATCCTATGCTTTATTAAATTGTATTTATGTTGTTTTATCCTATGCTTTATTAAATTGTATTTATGTTGTTTTATCCTATGCTTTATTAAATTGTATTTATGTTGTTTTATCCTATGCTTTATTAAATTATATTTATGTTGTTTTATCCTATGTTTTAATAAATTGTATTTATGTTGTTTTATCCTATGCTTTATTAAATTGCATTTATGTTGTTTTATCTTATGCTTTATTAAATTGTATTGATGTTGTTTTATCCTATGCTTTATTAAATTGTATTTATGTTGTTTTATCCTATGCTTTATTAAATTGTATATATGTTGTTTTATCCTATGCTTTATTAAATTGTATTTATGTTGTTTTAACCTATGCTTTATTAAACTGTGTTTATGTTGTTTTATCCTATGCTTTATTAAATTGTATTTATGTTGTTTTATCCTATGCTTTATTAAATTGTATTTATGTTGTTTTAACCTATCCTTTATTAAATTGTATTTATGTTGTTTTAACCTATGCTTTATTAAATTGTATTTATGTTGTTTTAACCTATGTTTTATTAAATTGTTTTTATGTTGTTTTATCCTATGCTTTATTAAATTGTATTTATGTTGCTTTAACCTATGCTTTATTAAATTGTATTTATGTTGTTTTATCCTATGCTTTATTAAATTGTATTTATGTTGTTTTATCCTATACTTTATTAAATTGTATTTATGTTGTTTTAACGTATGCTTTATTAAATTGTATGCATGTTGTTTTATTCTATGCTTTATTAAATTGTATTCATGTTGTTTTATCCTATGCTTTATTAAATTGTGTTTATGTTGTTTTATCCTATGCTTTATTAAATTGTATTTATGTTGTTTTATCCTATGCTTTATTAAATTGTATTTATGTTGTTTTAACCTATGCTTTATTAAATTGTATTTATGTTTTTTTATCCTATGCTTTATTGAATTGTATTTATGTTGTTTTATCCTATGCTTTATTAAATTGTGTTTATGTTGTTTTATCCTATACTTTATTAAATTGTATTTATGTTGTTTTAACCTATGCTTTATTAAATTGTATTTATGTTGTTTTATCCTATGCTTTATTAAATTGTATTTATGTTGTTTTATCCTATGCTTTATTAAATTGTGTTTATGTTGTTTTTTCCTATACTTTATTAAATTGTATTTATGTTGTTTTATCCTATGCTTTATTAAATTGTATTTATGTTGTTTTAACCCATGCATTATTAAATTGTATTTATGTTGTTTTAACCCATGCTTTATTAAATTGTATTTATGTTCTTTTATCCTATGCTTTATTAAATTGTATTTATGTTGTTTTATCCTATGCTTTATTAAATTGTATTTATGTTGTTTTAACCCATGCTTCATTAAATTGTATTTATGTTGTTTTATCCTATGCTTCATTAAATTGTATTTATGTTATTTTATCCTATGCTTTATTAAATTGTATTTATGTTGTTTTATCCTATGCTTTATTAAATTGTATTTATGTTGTTTTAACCTATGCTTTATTAAATTGCATTTATGTTGTTTTATCCTATGCTTTATTATATGGTATTTATGTTGTTTTATCCTATGCTTTATTGAATTGTATTTATGTTGTTTTAACCTATGCTTTATTAAATTGTATTTATGTTGTTTTATTCTATGCTTTACTAAATTGTGTTTATGTTGTTTTATCCTATGCTTTTTTAAATTGTATTTATGTTTTTTTATCCTATGCTTTATTAAATTGTATTTATGTTGTTTTATTGCATGCTTTATTAAACTGCATTTATGTTGTTTTATCCTATGCTTTATTAAATTGTATTTATGTTGTTTTAACCCATGCTTTATTAAATTGCATTTATGTTGTTTTATCTTATGCTTTATTAAATTGTATTTATGTTGTTTTATCCTATGCTTTATTAAATTGTATTTATGTTGTTTTATCCTATGCTTTATTAAATTGTATATATGTTGTTTTATCCTATGCTTTATTAAATTGTATTTATGTTGTTTTGTCCTATGCTTTATTAAATTTTATTTATGTTGTTTTAACCTATGCTTTATTAAATTGTATTTATGTTGTTTTATCCTATGCTTTATTAAACGGTATTTATGTTGTTTTATCCTATGCTTTATTAAATTGTATTTATGTTGTTTTAACCTATGCTTTATTAAACTGCATTTATGTTGTTTTATCCTATGCTTTATTAAATTGTATTTATGTTGTTTTAACCCATGCTTCATTAAATTGTATTTATGTTGTTTTATCCTATGCTTCATTAAATTGTATTTATGTTGTTTTATCCTATGCTTTATTAAATTGTATTTATGTTGTCTTAACCTATGCTTTATTAAATTGCATTTATGTTGTTTTATCCTATACTTTATAAAATTGTATTTATGTTGTTTTAACCTATGCTTTATTAAATTGTATTTATGTTGTTTTATCCTATGCATTATTAAATTGTGTTTATGTTGTTTTATCCTATGCTTTATTAAATTGTATTTTTGTTGTTTTCTCCTTTGCTTTATTAAATTGTATTAATGTTGTTTTAACCCATGCTTTATTAAATTCTATTTATGTTGTTTTATCCTATGCTTTATTAAATTGTATTTATGTTGTTTTATCCTATGCTTTATTAAATTGTGTTTATGTTGTTTTATCCTATGCTTTATTAAATTGTATTTATGTTTTTTTATCCTATGCTTTATTAAATTGTATTTATGTTGTTTTAACCCATGCTTTATTAAATTGTATTTATGTTGTTTTATCCTATGCTTTATTAAATTGTATTTATGTTGTTTTAACCCATGCTTTATTAAATTGTATTTATATTGTTTTAACCCATGCTTTATTACATTGTATTTATGTTGTTTTATCCTATGCTTTATTAAATTGTATTTATGTTGTTTTATCCTATGCTTTATTAAATTGTATTTATGTTGTTTTATCCTATGCTTTATTAAATTGTATTTATGTTGTTTTAACCCATGCTTTATTAAATTGTATTTATGTTGTTTTATTCTATGCTTTATTAAATTGTGTTTATGTTGTTTTATCCTATGCTTTTTTAAATTGTATTTATGTTGTTTTATCCTATGCTTTATTAAATTGTATATATGTTGTTTTATTGTATGCTTTATTAAATTGTATTTATGTTGTTTTATCCTATGCTTTATTAAATTGTATTTATGTTGTTTTATTCTATGCTTTATTAAATTGTATTTATGTTGTTTTATCCTATGCTTTATTAAATTGTATTTATGTTGTTTTATCCTATGCTTTATTAAATTGTATTTATGTTGTTTTATTGTATGCTTTATTAAACTGCATTTATGTTGTTTTATCCTATGCTTTATTAAACTGCATTTATGTTGTTTATCCTATGCTTTATTAAACTGCATTTATGTTGTTTATCCTATGCTTTATTAAATTGTATTTATGTTGTTTTATCCTATGTTTTATTAAATTGTATTTATGTTGTTTTATCCTATGCTTTATTAAATTGTATTTATGTTGTTTTATCCTATGCTTTATTAAATTGCATTTATGTTGTTTTATCCTATGCTTCATTAAATTGTGTTTATGTTGTTTTATCCTATGCTTTATTAATTTGTATTTATGTTGTTTTAACCAATGCTATATTAAATTGCATTTATGTTGTTTTATCTTATGCTTTATTAAATTGTATTTATGTTGTTTTATCCTATGCTTTATTAAATTGTATTTATATTGTTTTATCCTATGCTTTATTAAATTGTATATATGTTGTTTTATCCTATGCTTTATTAAATTGTATTTATGTTGTTTTGTCCTATGCTTTATGAAATTTAATTTATGTTGTTTTAACCTATGCTTTAATAAATTGTATTTATGTTGTTTTATCCTATGCTTTATTAAATGGTATTTATGTTGTTTTATCCTATCATTTATTAAATTGTATTTATGTTGTTTTAACCTATGCTTTATTAAATTGTATTTATGTTGTTTTAACCCATGCTTCATTAAATTGTATTTATGTTGTTTTATCCTATGCTTCATTAAATTGTATTTATGTTGTTTTATCCTATGCTTTATAAAATTGTATTTATGTTGTTTTAACCTATGCTTTATTAAATTGTATTTATGTTGTTTTATCCTATACTTTATAAAATTGTATTTATGTTGTTTTAACCTATGCTTTATTAAATTGTATTTATGTTGTTTTATCCTATGCTTTATTAAATTGTATTTATGTTGTTTTATCCTATGCTTTATTAAATTGTATTTATATTGTTTTATCCTATGCTTTATTAAATTGTATTTATGTTGTTTTATCCTATGCTTTATTAAATTGTATTTATGTTGTTTTATCCTATGTTTTATTAAATTGTATTTATGTTGTTTTATCCTATGCTTTATAAAATTGTATTTATGTTGTTTTAACCTATGCTTTATTAAATTGTATTTATGTTGTTTTATCCTATACTTTATAAAATTGTATTTATGTTGTTTTAACCTATGCTTTATTAAATTGTATTTATGTTGTTTTATCCTATGCTTTATTAAATTGTATTTATGTTGTTTTATGCTATGCTTTATTAAATTGTATTTATATTGTTTTATCCTATGCTTTATTAAATTGTATTTATGTTGTTTTATCCTATGCTTTATTAAATTGTATTTATGTTGTTTTATCCTATGCTTTATTAAATTGTATTAATGTTGTTTTAACCCATGCTTCATTAAATTGTATTTATGTTGTTTTATCCTATGCTTCATTAAATTGTATTTATGTTCTTTTATCCTATGCTTTATTAAATTGTATTTATGTTGTTTTATCCTATGCTTTATTAAAATGTATTTATGTTGTTTTAACCTATGCTTTATTAAATTGCATTTATGTTGTTTTATCCTATGCTTTATTATATGATATTTATGTTGTTTTATCCTATGCTTTATTAAATTGTATTTATGTTGTTTTAACCTATGCTTTATTAAATTGTATTTATGTTCTTTTATTCTATGCTTTACTAAATTGTGTTTATGTTGTTTTATCCTATGCTTTTTTAAATTGTATTTATGTTTTTTTATCCTATGCTTTATTAAATTGTATTTATGTTGTTTTATTGTATGCTTTATTAAACTGCATTTATGTTGTTTTATCCTATGCTTTATTAAATTGTATTTATGTTGTTTTATTCTATGCTTTATTAAACTGCATTTATGTTGTTTTATCCTATGCTTTATTAAATTGTATTCATGTTGTTTTAACCCATGCTTTATTAAATTGCATTTATGTTGTTTTATCTTATGCTTTATTTTAATTGTATTTCTGTTGTTTTATCCTATGCTTTATTAAATTGTATTTATGTTGTTTTATCCTATGCTTTATTAAATTGTATATATGTTGTTTTATCCTATGCTTTATTAAATTGTATTTATGTTGTTTTGTCCTATACTTTATTAAATTTTATTTATGTTGTTTTAACCTATGCTTTATTAAATTGTACTTATGTTGTTTTAACCTATGCTTTATTAAATGGTATTTATGTTGTTTTATCCTATGCTTTATTAAATTGTATTTATGTTGTTTTAACCTATGCTTTATTAAACTGCATTTATGTTGTTTTATCCTATGCTTTATTAAATTGTATTTATGTTGTTTTAACCCATGCTTCATTAAATTGTATTTATGTTGTTTTAACCTATGCTTTATTAAACGGTATTTATGTTGTTTTATCCTATGCTTTATTAAATTGTATTTATGTTGTTTTAACCTATGCTTTATTAAACTGCATTATGTTGTTTTATCCTATGCTTTATTAAATTGTATTTATGTTGTTTTAACCCATGCTTCATTAAATTGTATTTATGTTGTTTTATCCTATGCTTCATTAAATTGTATTTATGTTGTTTTATCCTATGCTTTATTAAATTGTATTTATGTTGTCTTAACCTATGCTTTATTAAATTGTATTTATGTTGTTTTATCCTATACTTTATAAAATTGTATTTATGTTGTTTTAACCTATGCTTTATTAAATTGTATTTATGTTGTTTTATCCTATGCTTTATTAAATTGTATTTATGTTGTTTTAACCCATGCTTTATTAAATTGTATTTATGTTGTTTTATTCTATACTTTATTAAATTGTGTTTATGTTGTTTTATCCTATGCTTTTTTAAATTGTATTTATGTTGTTTTATCCTATGCTTTATTAAATTGTATTTATGTTTTTTTATCCTATGCTTTATTAAATTGTATTTATGTTGTTTTAACCCATGCTTTATTAAATTGTATTTATGTTGTTTTATCCTATGCTTTATTAAATTGTATTTATGTTGTTTTAACCCATGCTTTATTAAATTGTATTTATATTGTTTTAACCCATGCTTTATTACATTGTATTTATGTTGTTTTATCCTATGCTTTATTAAATTGTGTTTATGTTGTTTTATCCTATGCTTTATTAAATTGTATTTATGTTGTTTTATCCTATGCTTTATTAAATTGTATTTATGTTGTTTTAACCCATGCTTTATTAAATTGTATTTATGTTGTTTTATTCTATACTTTATTAAATTGTGTTTATGTTGTTTTATCCTATGCTTTTTTAAATTGTATTTATGTTGTTTTATCCTATGCTTTATTAAATTGTATATATGTTGTTTTATTGTATGCTTTATTAAATTGTATTTATGTTGTTTTATCCTATGCTTTATTAAATTGTATTTATGTTGTTTTATTCTATGCTTTATTAAATTGTATTTATGTTGTTTTATCCTATGCTTTATTAAATTGTATTTATGTTGTTTTCTCCTATGCTTTATTAAATTGTATTTATGTTGTTTTATTGTATGCTTTATTAAACTGCATTTATGTTGTTTTATCCTATGCTTTATTAAACTGCATTTATGTTGTTTTATCCTATGCTTTATTAAATTGTATTTATATTGTTTTATCCTATGCTTTATTAAATTGTATATATGTTGTTTTATCCTATGCTTTATTAAATTGTATTTATGTTGTTTTGTCCTATGCTTTATGAAATTTAATTTATGTTGTTTTAACCTATGCTTTATTAAATTGTATTTATGTTGTTTTATCCTATGCTTTATTAAATGGTATTTATGTTGTTTTATCCTATCATTTATTAAATTGTATTTATGTTGTTTTAACCTATGCTTTATTAAATTGTATTTATGTTGTTTTAACCCATGCTTCATTAAATTGTATTTATGTTGTTTTATCCTATGCTTCATTAAATTGTATTTATGTTGTTTTATCCTATGCTTTATAAAATTGTATTTATGTTGTTTTAACCTATGCTTTATTAAATTGTATTTATGTTGTTTTATCCTATACTTTATAAAATTGTATTTATGTTGTTTTAACCTATGCTTTATTAAATTGTATTTATGTTGTTTTATCCTATGCTTTATTAAATTGTATTTATGTTGTTTTATCCTATGCTTTATTAAATTGTATTTATATTGTTTTATCCTATGCTTTATTAAATTGTATTTATGTTGTTTTATCCTATGCTTTATTAAATTGTATTTATGTTGTTTTATCCTATGTTTTATTAAATTGTATTTATGTTGTTTTATCCTATGCTTTATAAAATTGTATTTATGTTGTTTTAACCTATGCTTTATTAAATTGTATTTATGTTGTTTTATCCTATACTTTATAAAATTGTATTTATGTTGTTTTAACCTATGCTTTATTAAATTGTATTTATGTTGTTTTATCTTATGCTTTATTTTAATTGTATTTCTGTTGTTTTATCCTATGCTTTATTAAATTGTATTTATGTTGTTTTATCCTATGCTTTATTAAATTGTATATATGTTGTTTTATCCTATGCTTTATTAAATTGTATTTATGTTGTTTTGTCCTATACTTTATTAAATTTTATTTATGTTGTTTTAACCTATGCTTTATTAAATTGTACTTATGTTGTTTTAACCTATGCTTTATTAAATGGTATTTATGTTGTTTTATCCTATGCTTTATTAAATTGTATTTATGTTGTTTTAACCTATGCTTTATTAAACTGCATTTATGTTGTTTTATCCTATGCTTTATTAAATTGTATTTATGTTGTTTTAACCCATGCTTCATTAAATTGTATTTATGTTGTTTTAACCTATGCTTTATTAAACGGTATTTATGTTGTTTTATCCTATGCTTTATTAAATTGTATTTATGTTGTTTTAACCTATGCTTTATTAAACTGCATTATGTTGTTTTATCCTATGCTTTATTAAATTGTATTTATGTTGTTTTAACCCATGCTTCATTAAATTGTATTTATGTTGTTTTATCCTATGCTTCATTAAATTGTATTTATGTTGTTTTATCCTATGCTTTATTAAATTGTATTTATGTTGTCTTAACCTATGCTTTATTAAATTGTATTTATGTTGTTTTATCCTATACTTTATAAAATTGTATTTATGTTGTTTTAACCTATGCTTTATTAAATTGTATTTATGTTGTTTTATCCTATGCTTTATTAAATTGTATTTATGTTGTTTTAACCCATGCTTTATTAAATTGTATTTATGTTGTTTTATTCTATACTTTATTAAATTGTGTTTATGTTGTTTTATCCTATGCTTTTTTAAATTGTATTTATGTTGTTTTATCCTATGCTTTATTAAATTGTATTTATGTTTTTTTATCCTATGCTTTATTAAATTGTATTTATGTTGTTTTAACCCATGCTTTATTAAATTGTATTTATGTTGTTTTATCCTATGCTTTATTAAATTGTATTTATGTTGTTTTAACCCATGCTTTATTAAATTGTATTTATATTGTTTTAACCCATGCTTTATTACATTGTATTTATGTTGTTTTATCCTATGCTTTATTAAATTGTGTTTATGTTGTTTTATCCTATGCTTTATTAAATTGTATTTATGTTGTTTTATCCTATGCTTTATTAAATTGTATTTATGTTGTTTTAACCCATGCTTTATTAAATTGTATTTATGTTGTTTTATTCTATACTTTATTAAATTGTGTTTATGTTGTTTTATCCTATGCTTTTTTAAATTGTATTTATGTTGTTTTATCCTATGCTTTATTAAATTGTATATATGTTGTTTTATTGTATGCTTTATTAAATTGTATTTATGTTGTTTTATCCTATGCTTTATTAAATTGTATTTATGTTGTTTTATTCTATGCTTTATTAAATTGTATTTATGTTGTTTTATCCTATGCTTTATTAAATTGTATTTATGTTGTTTTATCCTATGCTTTATTAAATTGTATTTATGTTGTTTTATTGTATGCTTTATTAAACTGCATTTATGTTGTTTTATCCTATGCTTTATTAAACTGCATTTATGTTGTTTTATCCTATGCTTTATTAAATTGTATTTATATTGTTTTATCCTATGCTTTATTAAATTGTATATATGTTGTTTTATCCTATGCTTTATTAAATTGTATTTATGTTGTTTTGTCCTATGCTTTATGAAATTTAATTTATGTTGTTTTAACCTATGCTTTATTAAATTGTATTTATGTTGTTTTATCCTATGCTTTATTAAATGGTATTTATGTTGTTTTATCCTATCATTTATTAAATTGTATTTATGTTGTTTTAACCTATGCTTTATTAAATTGTATTTATGTTGTTTTAACCCATGCTTCATTAAATTGTATTTATGTTGTTTTATCCTATGCTTCATTAAATTGTATTTATGTTGTTTTATCCTATGCTTTATAAAATTGTATTTATGTTGTTTTAACCTATGCTTTATTAAATTGTATTTATGTTGTTTTATCCTATACTTTATAAAATTGTATTTATGTTGTTTTAACCTATGCTTTATTAAATTGTATTTATGTTGTTTTATCCTATGCTTTATTAAATTGTATTTATGTTGTTTTATCCTATGCTTTATTAAATTGTATTTATATTGTTTTATCCTATGCTTTATTAAATTGTATTTATGTTGTTTTATCCTATGCTTTATTAAATTGTATTTATGTTGTTTTATCCTATGTTTTATTAAATTGTATTTATGTTGTTTTATCCTATGCTTTATAAAATTGTATTTATGTTGTTTTAACCTATGCTTTATTAAATTGTATTTATGTTGTTTTATCCTATACTTTATAAAATTGTATTTATGTTGTTTTAACCTATGCTTTATTAAATTGTATTTATGTTGTTTTATCCTATGCTTTATTAAATTGTATTTATGTTGTTTTATGCTATGCTTTATTAAATTGTATTTATATTGTTTTATCCTATGCTTTATTAAATTGTATTTATGTTGTTTTATCCTATGCTTTATTAAATTGTATTTATGTTGTTTTATCCTATGCTTTATTAAATTGTATTAATGTTGTTTTAACCCATGCTTCATTAAATTGTATTTATGTTGTTTTATCCTATGCTTCATTAAATTGTATTTATGTTCTTTTATCCTATGCTTTATTAAATTGTATTTATGTTGTTTTATCCTATGCTTTATTAAATTGTATTTATGTTGTTTTAACCTATGCTTTATTAAATTGCATTTATGTTGTTTTATCCTATGCTTTATTATATGATATTTATGTTGTTTTATCCTATGCTTTATTAAATTGTATTTATGTTGTTTTAACCTATGCTTTATTAAATTGTATTTATGTTGTTTTATTCTATGCTTTACTAAATTGTGTTTATGTTGTTTTATCCTATGCTTTTTTAAATTGTATTTATGTTTTTTTATCCTATGCTTTATTAAATTGTATTTATGTTGTTTTATTGTATGCTTTATTAAACTGCATTTATGTTGTTTTATCCTATGCTTTATTAAATTGTATTTATGTTGTTTTATTCTATGCTTTATTAAACTGCATTTATGTTGTTTTATCCTATGCTTTATTAAATTGTATTCATGTTGTTTTAACCCATGCTTTATTAAATTGCATTTATGTTGTTTTATCTTATGCTTTATTTTAATTGTATTTATGTTGTTTTATCCTATCCTTTATTAAATTGTATTTATGTTGTTTTATCCTATGCTTTATTAAATTGTATATATGTTGTTTTATCCTATGCTTTATTAAATTGTATTTATGTTGTTTTGTCCTATACTTTATTAAATTTTATTTATGTTGTTTTAACCTATGCTTTATTAAATTGTACTTATGTTGTTTTAACCTATGCTTTATTAAATGGTATTTATGTTGTTTTATCCTATGCTTTATTAAATTGTATTTATGTTGTTTTAACCTATGCTTTATTAAACTGCATTTATGTTGTTTTATCCTATGCTTTATTAAATTGTATTTATGTTGTTTTAACCCATGCTTCATTAAATTGTATTTATGTTGTTTTATCCTATGCTTTATTAAATTGTATTTATGTTGTTTTATCCTATGCTTCATTAAATTGTATTTATGTTGTTTTATCCTATGCTTTATTAAATTGTATTTATGTTGTTTTATCCTATGCTTTATTAAATTGTATTTATGTTGTTTTAACCTATGCTTTATTAAATTGTATTTATGTTGTTTTATCCTATGCTTTATTAAATTGTATTTATATTGTTTTATCCTATGCTTTATTAAATTGTATTTATGTTGTTTTATCCTATGCTTCATTAAATTGTATTTATGTTGTTTTATCCTATGCTTTATTAAATTGTATTTATGTTGTTTTATCCTATGCTTTATTAAATTGTATTTATGTTGTTTTAACCTATGCTTTATTAAATTGTATTTATGTTGTTTTATCCTATGCTTTATTATATGCTATTTATGTTGTTTTATCCTATGCTTTATTAAATTGTATTTATGTTGTTTTAACCTATGCTTTATTAAATTGTATTTATGTTGTTTTAACCTATGCTTTATTAAATTGTTTTTATGTTGTTTTATCCTATGCTTTATTAAATTGTATTTATGTTGCTTTAACCTATGCTTTATTAAAATGTATTTATGTTGTTTTATCCTATTCTTTATTAAATTGCATTTATGTTGTTTTATCCTATGCTTTATTAAATTGTATTTATGTTGTTTTATCCTATGCTTTATTAAATTGTATTTATGTTGTTTTAACCTATGCTTTATTAAATTGTATTCATGTTGTTTTATCCTATGCTTTATTAAATTGTATTTATGTTGTTTTATCGTATGCTTTATTAAATTGTATTTATGTTGTTTTAACCTATGCTTTATTAAACTGTGTTTATGTTGTTTTATCCTATGCTTTATAAAATTGTATTTATGTTGTTTTATCCTATGCTTTATTAAATTGTGTTTATGTTGTTTTAACCCATGCTTTATTAAATTGTATTTATTTTGTTTTATCCTATGCTTTATTAAATTGTATTTATGTTGTTTTGTCCTATGCTTTATTAAATTGTATTTATGTTGTTTTTAACCCATGCTTCATTAAATTATATTTATGTTGTTATCTTATGCTTTATTAAATTGTATTTATGTTGTTTTTTCCTATGCTTTATTTAATTGTATTTATGATGTTTTAACCCATGCTTTATTAAATTGTAATTATATTGTTTTAACCCATGCTTTATTAAATTGTATTTCTGTTGTTTTAACCCATGCTTTATTAAATTGTATTTATGTTGTTTTAACCCATGCTTTATTAAATTATATTTATGTTGTTTTATCCTATGCTTTATTAAATTGTGTTTATGTTGTTTTATCCTATGCTTTATTAAATTGTATTTATGTTGTTTTATCCTATGCTTTATTAAATTGTATTTATGTTGTTTTATCCTAAGCTTTATTAAATTGTGTTTATGTTGTTTTATCCTATGCTTTTTTAAATTGTATTTATGTAGTTTTATCCTATGCTTTATTAAATTGTATTTATATTGTTTTATTGTATGCTTTATTAAACTGCATTTATGTTGTTTTATCCTATGCTTTATTAAATTGTATTTATGTTGTTTTATTCTATGCTTTATTAAATTGTATTTATGTTGTTTTATCCTATGCTTTATTAAATTGTATTTATGTTGTTTTATCCTATGCTTTATTAAATTGTATTTATGTTGTTTTAACCTATGCTTTATTAAATGGTATTTATGTTGTTTTATCCTATGCTTTATTAAATTGTACTTATGTTGTTTTAACCTATGCTTTATTAAATTGTATTTATGTTGTTTTATTCTATGCTTTACTAAATTGTGTTTATGTTGTTTTATCCTATGCTTTTTTAAATTGTATTTATGTTTTTTTATCCTATGCTTCATTAAATTGTATTTATGTTGTTTTATCCTATGCTTTATAAAATTGTATTTATGTTGTTTTAACCTATGCTTTATTAAATTGTATTTATGTTGTTTTATCCTATACTTTATAAAATTGTATTTATGTTGTTTTAACCTATGCTTTATTAAATTGTATTTATGTTGTTTTATCCTATGCTTTATTAAATTGTATTTATGTTGTTTTATCCTATGCTTTATTAAATTGTATTTATATTGTTTTATCCTATGCTTTATTAAATTGTATTTATGTTGTTTTATCCTATGCTTTATTAAATTGTATTTATGTTGTTTTATCCTATGCTTTATTAAATTGTATTTATGTTGTTTTATCCTGTGCTTTATAAAATTGTATTTATGTTGTTTTAACCTATGCTTTATTAAATTGTATTTATGTTGTTTTATCCTATGCTTTATTAAATTGTATTATTGTTGTTTTAACCCATGCTTCATTAAATTGTATTTATGTTGTTTTATCCTATGCTTCATTAAATTGTATTTATGTTCTTTTATCCTATGCTTTATTAAATTGTATTTATGTTGTTTTATCCTATGCTTTATTAAATTGTATTTATGTTGTTTTAACCTATGCTTTATTAAATTGCATTTATGTTGTTTTATCCTATGCTTTAGTATATGGTATTTATGTTGTTTTATCCTATGCTTTATTAAATTGTATTTATGTTGTTTTAACCTATGCTTTATTAAATTGTATTTATGTTGTTTTATTCTATGCTTTACTAAATTGTGTTTATGTTGTTTTATCCTATGCTTTTTTAAATTGTATTTATGTTTTTTATCCTATGCTTTATTAAATTGTATTTATGTTGTTTTATTGTATGCTTTATTAAACTGCATTTATGTTGTTTTATCCTATGCTTTATTAAATTGTATTTATGTTGTTTTATTCTATGCTTTATTAAATTGTATTTATGTTGTTTTATCCTATGCTTTATTAAATTGTATTTATGTTGTTTTATCCTATGCTTTATTAAATTGTATTTATGTTGTTTTAACCTATGCTTTATTAAATGGTATTTATGTTGTTTTATCCTATGCTTTATTAAATTGTACTTATGTTGTTTTAACCTATGCTTTATTAAATTGTATTTATGTTGTTTTATTCTATGCTTTACTAAATTGTGTTTATGTTGTTTTATCCTATGCTTTTTTAAATTGTATTTATGTTTTTTTATCCTATGCTTCATTAAATTGTATTTATGTTGTTTTATCCTATGCTTTATAAAATTGTATTTATGTTGTTTTAACCTATGCTTTATTAAATTGTATTTATGTTGTTTTATCCTATACTTTATAAAATTGTATTTATGTTGTTTTAACCTATGCTTTATTAAATTGTATTTATGTTGTTTTATCCTATGCTTTATTAAATTGTATTTATGTTGTTTTATCCTATGCTTTATTAAATTGTATTTATATTGTTTTATCCTATGCTTTATTAAATTGTATTTATGTTGTTTTATCCTATGCTTTATTAAATTGTATTTATGTTGTTTTATCCTATGCTTTATTAAATTGTATTTATGTTGTTTTATCCTGTGCTTTATAAAATTGTATTTATGTTGTTTTAACCTATGCTTTATTAAATTGTATTTATGTTGTTTTATCCTGTGCTTTATTAAATTGTATTATTGTTGTTTTAACCCATGCTTCATTAAATTGTATTTATGTTGTTTTATCCTATGCTTCATTAAATTGTATTTATGTTCTTTTATCCTATGCTTTATTAAATTGTATTTATGTTGTTTTATCCTATGCTTTATTAAATTGTATTTATGTTGTTTTAATCTATGCTTTATTAAATTGCATTTATGTTGTTTTATCCTATGCTTTAGTATATGGTATTTATGTTGTTTTATCCTATGCTTTATTAAATTGTATTTATGTTGTTTTAACCTATGCTTTATTAAATTGTATTTATGTTGTTTTATTCTATGCTTTACTAAATTGTGTTTATGTTGTTTTATCCTATGCTTTTTTAAATTGTATTTATGTTTTTTATCCTATGCTTTATTAAATTGTATTTATGTTGTTTTATTGTATGCTTTATTAAACTGCATTTATGTTGTTTTATCCTATGCTTTATTAAATTGTATTTATGTTGTTTTAACCTATGCTTTATTAAATTGTATTTATGTTGTTTTATCCTATACTTTATAAAATTGTATTTATGTTGTTTTAACCTATGCTTTATTAAAATGTATTTATGTTGTTTTATCCTATGCTTTATTAAATTGTATGTATGTTCTTTTATCCTATGCTTTATTAAATTGTATTTATATTGTTTTATCCTATGCTTTATTAAATTGTATTTATGTTGTTTTATCCTATGCTTCATTAAATTGTATTTATGTTCTTTTATCCTATGCTTTATTAAATTGTATTTATGTTGTTTTATCCTATGCTTTATTAAATTGTATTTATGTTGTTTTAACCTATGCTTTATTAAATTGTATTTATGTTGTTTTATCCTATGCTTTATTATATGGTATTTATGTTGTTTTATCCTATGCTTTATTAAATTGTATTTATGTTGTTTTAACCTATGCTTTATTAAATTGTATTTATGTTGTTTTAACCTATGCTTAATTAAATTGTTTTTAAGTTGTTTTATCCTATGCTTTATTAAATTGTATTTATGTTGCTTTAACCTATGCTTTACTAAATTGTATTTATGTTGTTTTATCCTATGCTTTATTAAATTGCATTTATGTTGTTTTATCCTATGCTTTATTAAATTGTATTTATGTTGTTTTATCCTATGCTTTATTAAATTGTATTTATGTTGTTTTAACCTATGCTTTATTAAAATGTATTTATGTTGTTTTATCCTATGCTTTATTAAATTGTATTTATGTTGTTTTATCCTATGCTTTATTAAATTGTATTTATATTGTTTTATCCTATGCTTTATTAAATTGTATTTATGTTCTTTTATCCTATGCTTCATTAAATTGTATTTATGTTCTTTTATCCTATGCTTTATTAAATTGTATTTATGTTGTTTTATCCTATGATTTATTAAATTGTATTTATGTTGTTTTAACCTATGCTTTATTAAATTGTATTTATGTTGTTTTATCCTATGCTTTATTATATGGTATTTATGTTGTTTTATCCTATGCTTTATTAAATTGTATTTATGTTGTTTTAACCTATGCTTTATTAAATTGTATTTATGTTGTTTTAACCTATGCTTTATTAAATTGTTTTTAAGTTGTTTTATCCTATGCTTTATTAAATTGTATGTATGTTGCTTTAGCCTATGCTTTATTAAATTGTATTTATGTTGTTAAATCCTATGCTTTATTAAATTGCATTTATGTTGTTTTATCCTATGCTTTATTAAATTGTATTTATGTTGTTTTATCCTATGCTTTATTAAATTGCATTCATGTTGTTTTAACCTATGCTTTATTAAATTGTATTCATGTTGTTTTATCCTATGCTTTATTAAATTGTATTTATGTTGTTTTATCGTATGCTTTATTAAATTGTATTTATGTTGTTTTAACCTATGCTTTATTAAACTGTGTTTATGTTGTTTTATCCTATGCTTTATAAAATTGTATTTATGTTGTTTTATCCTATGCTTTATTAAATTGTGTTTATGTTGTTTTAACCAATGCTTTATTAAATTGTATTTATGTTGTTTTATCCTATGCTTTATTAAATTGTATTTATGTTGTTTTGTCCTATGCTTTATAAAATTGTATTTATGTTGTTTTAACCCATGCTTCATTAAATTATATTTATGTTGTTATCTTATGCTTTATTAAATTGTATTTATGTTGTTTTTTCCTATGCTTTATTTAATTGTATTTATGATGTTTTAACCCATGCTTTATTAAATTGTAATTATATTGTTTTAACCCATGCTTTATTGAATTGTATTTATGTTGTTTTAACCCATGCTTTATTAAATTGTATTTATGTTGTTTTATCCTATGCTTTATTAAATTGTGTTTATGTTGTTTTATCCTATGCTTTATTAAATTGTATTTATGTTGTTTTAACCCATGCTTTATTAAATTGTATTTATGTTGTTTTATCCTAAGCTTTATTAAATTGTGTTTATGTTGTTTTATCCTATGCTTTTTTAAATTGTATTTATGTTGTTTTATCCTATGCTTTATTAAATTGTATTTATGTTGTTTTATTGTATGCTTTATTAAACTGCATTTATGTTGTTTTATCCTATGCTTTATTAAATTGTATTTATGTTGTTTTATTCTATGCTTTATTAAATTGTATTTATGTTGTTTTATCCTATGCTTTATTAAATTGTATTTATGTTGTTTTATCCTATGCTTTATTAAATTGTATTTATGTTGTTTTAACCTATGCTTTATTAAATGGTATTTATGTTGTTTTATCCTATGCTTTATTAAATTGTATTTATGTTGTTTTAACCTATGCTTTATTAAATTGTATTTATGTTGTTTTATTCTATGCTTTACTAAATTGTGTTTATGTTGTTTTATCCTATGCTTTTTTAAATTGTATTTATGTTTTTTTATCCTATGCTTTATTAAATTGTATTTATGTTGTTTTATTGTATGCTTTATTAAACTGCATTTATGTTGTTTTATCCTATGCTTTATTAAATTGTATTTATGTTGTTTTATTCTATGCTTTATTAAACTGTATTTATGTTGTTTTATCCTATGCTTTATTAAATTGTATTTATGTTGTTTTAACCCATGCTTTATTAAATTGCATTTATGTTGTTTTATCTTCTGCTTTATTAAATTGTATTTATGTTGTTTTATCTTCTGCTTTATTAAATTGTATTTATGTTGTTTTATCCTATGCTTTATTAAATTGTATTTATGTTGTTTTATCCTATGCTTTATTAAATTGTATTTATGTTGTTTTGTCCTATGCTTTATTAAATTTTATTTATGTTGTTTTAACCTATGCTTTATTAAATTGTATTTATGTTGTTTTAACCTATGCTTTATTAAATGGTGTTTATGTTGTTTTATCCTATGCTTTATTAAATTGTATTTATGTTGTTTTAACCTATGCTTTATTAAACTGCATTTATGTTGTTTTATCCTATGCTTTATTAAATTGTATTTATGTTGTTTTAACCCATGCTTCATTAAATTGTATTTATGTTGTTTTATCCTATGCTTCATTAAATTGTATTTATGTTGTTTTATCCTATGCTTTATTAAATTGTATTTATGTTGTTTTAACCTATGCTTTATTAAATTGTATTTATGTTGTTTTATCCTATACTTTATAAAATTGTATTTATGTTGTTTTAACCTATGCTTTATTAAATTGTATTTATGTTGTTTTATCCTATGCGTTATTAAATTGTATTTATGTTGTTTTATCCTATGCGTTATTAAATTGTATTTATATTGTTCTATCCTATGCTTTATTAAATTGTAT
Source organism: Phyllobates terribilis (assembly GCF_046119375.1). Classification (NCBI taxonomy): domain Eukaryota; kingdom Metazoa; phylum Chordata; class Amphibia; order Anura; family Dendrobatidae; genus Phyllobates; species Phyllobates terribilis. The sequence goes on along the minus strand of NW_027363206.1, from coordinate 1,109,575 downwards.
TTATGTTGTTTTATCCTATGCTTTATTAAATTATATTTATGTTGTTTTAACCCATGCTTCATTAAATTATATTTATGTTGTTTTATCCTATGCTTCATTAAATTGTATTTATGTTCTTTTATCCTATGCTTTATTAAATTGTATTTATGTTGTTTTATCCTATGCTTTAATAAATTGTATTTATGTTGTTTTAACCTATGCTTTATTAAATTGTATTTATGTTGTTTTATCCTATGCTTTATTATATGGTATTTATGTTGTTTTATCCTATGCTTTATTAAATTGTATTTATGTTGTTTTAACCTATGCTTTATTAAATTGTATTTATGTTGTTTTAACCTATGCTTTATTAAATTGTTTTTATGTTGTTTTATCCTATGCTTTATTAAATTGTATTTATGTTGCTTTAACCTATGCTTTATTAAATTGTATTTATGTTGTTTTATCCTATGCTTTATTAAATTGTATTTATGTTGTTTTATCCTATGCTTTATTAAATTGTATTTATGTTGTTTTATCCTATGCTTTATTAAATTGTATTTATGTTGTTTTAACCTATGCTTTATTAAATTGTATTCATGTTGTTTTATCCTATGCTTTATTAAATTGTATTTATGTTGTTTTATCGTATGCTTTATTAAATTGTATTTATGTTGTTTTAACCTATGCTTTATTAAACTGTGTTTATGTTGTTTTATCCTATGCTTTATAAAATTGTATTTATGTTGTTTTATCCTATGCTTTATTAAATTGTGTTTATGTTGTTTTAACCCATGCTTTATTAAATTGTATTTTTGTTGTTTTATCCTATGCTTTATTAAATTGCATTTATGTTGTTTTGTCCTATGCTTTATTAAATTGTATTTATGTTGTTTTAACCCATGCTTCATTAAATTATATTTATGTTGTTATCTTATGCTTTATTAAATTGTATTTATGTTGTTTTTTCCTATGCTTTATTTAATTGTATTTATGATGTTTTAACCCATGCTTTATTAAATTGTAATTATATTGTTTTAACCCATGCTTTATTAAATTGTATTTATGTTGTTTTAACCCATGCTTTATTAAATTGTATTTATGTTGTTTTAACCCATGCTTTATTAAATTGTATTTATGTTGTTTTATCCTATGCTTTATTAAATTGTGTTTATGTTGTTTTATCCTATGCTTTATTAAATTGTATTTATGTTGTTTTATCCTATGCTTTATTAAATTGTATTTATGTTGTTTTAACCCATGCTTTATTAAATTGTATTTATGTTGTTTTATCCTAAGCTTTATTAAATTGTGTTTATGTTGTTTTATCCTATGCTTTTTTAAATTGTATTTATGTTGTTTTATCCTATGCTTTATTAAATTGTATTTATCTTGTTTTATTGTATGCTTTATTAAACTGCATTTATGTTGTTTTATCCTATGCTTTATTAAATTGTATTTATGTTGTTTTATTCTATGCTTTATTAAATTGTATTTATGTTTTTTTATCCTATGCTTTATTAAATTGTATTTATGTTGTTTTATCCTATGCTTTATTAAATTGTATTTATGTTGTTTCATCCTATGCTTTATTAAATTGTGTTTATGTTGTTTTATCCTATGCTTTATTAAACTGCATTTATGTTGTTTTATACTATGCTTTATTAAATTGTATTTATATTGTTTTATCCTATGCTTTATTAAATTGTATTTATGTTGTTTTATCCTATGCTTTATTAAATTGTATTTATGTTGTTTTATCCTATGCTTTATTAAATTGTATTTATGTTGTTTTGTCCTATGCTTTATTAAATTGTGTTTATGTTGTTTTATCCTATGTTTTATTAAATTGTATGCATGTTGTTTTATCCTATGCTTTATTAAATTGTATTCATGTTGTTTTATCCTATGCTTTATTAAATTGTATTCATGTTGTTTTATCCTATGCTTTATTAAATTGTGTTTATGTTGTTTTATCCTATGCTTTATTAAATTGTAGTTATGTTGTTTTATCCTATGCTTTATTAAATTGTATTTATGTTGTTTTAACCTATGCTTTATTAAATTGTATTTATGTTGTTTTAACACATGCTTTATTAAATTGTAATTATATTGTTTTAGCCCATGCTTTATTAAATTGTATTTATGTTGTTTTAACCCATGCTTTATTAAATTGTATTTATGTTGTTTTAACCCATGCTTTATTAAATTGTATTTATGTTGTTTTATCCTATGCTTTATTAAATTGTGTTTATGTTGTTTTATCCTATGCTTTATTAAATTGTATTTATGTTGTTTTATCCTATGCTTTATTATATTGTATTTATGTTGTTTTAACCCATGCTTTATTAAATAGTATTTATGTTGTTTTATCCTAAGCTTTATTAAATTGTGTTTATGTTGTTTTATCCTATGCTTTTTTAAATTGTATTTATGTTGTTTTATCCTATGCTTTATTAAATTGTATTTATGTTGTTTTATTGTATGCTTTATTAAACTGCATTTATGTTGTTTTATCCTATGCTTTATTAAATTGTATTTATGTTGTTTTATTCTATGCTTTATTAAACTGTATTTATGTTGTTTTATCCTATGCTTTATTAAATTGTATTTATGTTGTTTTAACCCATGCTTTATTAAATTGCATTTATGTTGTTTTATCTTCTGCTTTATTAAATTGTATTTATGTTGTTTTATCTTCTGCTTTATTAAATTGTATTTATGTTGTTTTATCCTATGCTTTATTAAATTGTATTTATGTTGTTTTATCCTATGCTTTATTAAATTGTATTTATGTTGTTTTGTCCTATGCTTTATTAAATTTTATTTATGTTGTTTTAACCTATGCTTTATTAAATTGTATTTATGTTGTTTTAACCTATGCTTTATTAAATGGTGTTTATGTTGTTTTATCCTATGCTTTATTAAATTGTATTTATGTTGTTTTAACCTATGCTTTATTAAACTGCATTTATGTTGTTTTATCCTATGCTTTATTAAATTGTATTTATGTTGTTTTAACCCATGCTTCATTAAATTGTATTTATGTTGTTTTATCCTATGCTTCATTAAATTGTATTTATGTTGTTTTATCCTATGCTTTATTAAATTGTATTTATGTTGTTTTAACCTATGCTTTATTAAATTGTATTTATGTTGTTTTATCCTATACTTTATAAAATTGTATTTATGTTGTTTTAACCTATGCTTTATTAAATTGTATTTATGTTGTTTTATCCTATGCTTTATTAAATTGTATTTATGTTGTTTTATCCTATGCTTTATTAAATTGTATTTATGTTGTTTTATCCTATGCTTTATTAAATTGTGTTTATGTTGTTTTATCCTATGCTTTATTAAATTGTATTTATGTTGTTTTAACCTATGCTTTATTAAATTGTATTTATGTTGTTTTAACCTATGCTTTATTAAATTGTATTTATGTTGTTTTAACCTATGCTTTATTAAATGGTGTTTATGTTGTTTTATCCTATGCTTTATTAAATTGTATTTATGTTGTTTTATCCTATGCGTTATTAAATTGTATTTATATTGTTCTATCCTATGCTTTATTAAATTGTATTTATGTTGTTTTATCCTATGCTTTATTAAATTGTATTTATGTTGTTTTATCCTATGCTTTATTAAATTGTATTTATGTTGTTTTAACCCATGCTTCATTAAATTGTATTTATGTTGTTTTATCCTATGCTTCATTAAATTGTATTTATGTTCTTTTATCCTATGCTTTATTAAATTGTATTTATGTTGTTTTATCCTATGCTTTATTAAATTGTATTTATGTTGTTTTAACCTATGCTTTATTAAATTGTATTTATGTTGTTTTATCCTATGCTTTATTATATGGTATTTATGTTGTTTTATCCTATGCTTTATTAAATTGTATTTATGTTGTTTTAACCTATGCTTTATTAAATTGTATTTATGTTGTTTTAACCTATGCTTTATTAAATTGTTTTTATGTTGTTTTATCCTATGCTTTATTAAATTGTATTTATGTTGCTTTAACCTATGCTTTATTAAATTGTATTTATGTTGTTTTATCCTATGCTTTATTAAATTGTATTTATGTTGTTTTATCCTATGCTTTATTAAATTGTATTTATGTTGTTTTATCCTATGCTTTATTAAATTGTATTTATGTTGTTTTAACCTATGCTTTATTAAATTGTATTCATGTTGTTCTATCCTATGCTTTATTAAATTGTATTTATGTTGTTTTATCGTATGCTTTATTAAATTGTATTTATGTTGTTTTAACCTATGCTTTATTAAACTGTGTTTATGTTGTTTTATCCTATGCTTTATAAAATTGTATTTATGTTGTTTTATCCTATGCTTTATTAAATTGTGTTTATGTTGTTTTAACCCATGCTTTATTAAATTGTATTTTTGTTGTTTTATCCTATGCTTTATTAAATTGCATTTATGTTGTTTTGTCCTATGCTTTATTAAATTGTATATATGTTGTTTTAACCCATGCTTCATTAAATTATATTTATGTTGTTATCTTATGCTTTATTAAATTGTATTTATGTTGTTTTTTCCTATGCTTTATTTAATTGTATTTATGATGTTTTAACCCATGCTTTATTAAATTGTAATTATATTGTTTTAACCCATGCTTTATTCAATTGTATTTATGTTGTTTTAACCCATGCTTTATTAAATTGTATTTATGTTGTTTTAACCCATGCTTTATTAAATTGTATTTATGTTGTTTTATCCTATGCTTTATTAAATTGTGTTTATGTTGTTTTATCCTATGCTTTATTAAATTGTATTTATGTTGTTTTATCCTATGCTTTATTAAATTGTATTTATGTTGTTTTAACCCATGCTTTATTAAATTGTATTTATGTTGTTTTATCCTAAGCTTTATTAAATTGTGTTTATGTTGTTTTATCCTATGCTTTTTTAAATTGTATTTATGTTGTTTTATCCTATGCTTTATTAAATTGTATTTATCTTGTTTTATTGTATGCTTTATTAAACTGCATTTATGTTGTTTTATCCTATGCTTTATTAAATTGTATTTATGTTGTTTTATTCTATGCTTTATTAAATTGTATTTATGTTTTTTTATCCTATGCTTTATTAAATTGTATTTATGTTGTTTTATCCTATGCTTTATTAAATTGTGTTTATGTTGTTTTATTGTATGCTTTATTAAACTGCATTTATGTTGTTTTATCCTATGCTTTATTAAATTGTATTTATGTTGTTTCATCCTATGCTTTATTAAATTGTGTTTATGTTGTTTTATCCTATGTTTTATAAAATTGTATGCATGTTGTTTTATCCTATGCTTTATTAAATTGTATTCATGTTGTTTTATCCTATGCTTTATTAAATTGTATTTATGTTGTTTTAACCCATGCTTTATTAAATTGTATTGATGTTGTTTTAACCCATGCTTTATTAAATTGTATTTATGTTGTTTTAACCCATGCTTTATTAAATTGTATTTATGTTGTTTTATCCTATGCTTTATTAAATTGTGTTTATGTTGTTTTATCCTATGCTTTATTAAATTGTATTTATGTTGTTTTATCCTATGCTTTATTAAATTGTATTTATGTTGTTTTATTGTATGCTTTATTAAACTGCATTTATGTTGTTTTATCCTGTGCTTTATTAAATTGTATTTATGTTGTTTTATTCTTTGTTTTATTAAATTGTATTTATGTTGTTTTATCCTATGCTTTATTAAATTGTATTTATGTTGTTTTATCCTATGTTTTATTAAATTGTATTTATGTTGCTTTATTGTATGCTTTATTAAACTGCATTTATGTTGTTTTATCCTGTGCTTTATTAAATTGTATTTATGTTGTTTCATCCTATGCTTTATTAAATTGTGTTTATGTTGTTTTATCCTATGCTTTATTAAACTGCATTTATGTTGTTTTATCCTATGCTTTATTAAATTGTATTTATGTTGTTTTATCCTATGCTTTATTAAAATGTATTTATGTTGTTTTATCCTATGTTTTATTAAATTGTATTTATGTTGTTTTTTCCTATGTTTTATTAAATTGTATTTATGTTGTTTTATCCTATGCTTTATTAAATTGTATTTATGTTGTTTTATCGTATGCTTTATTAAATTGTATTTATGTTGTTTTATCCTATGCTTTATTAAATTGTATTTATGTTGTTTTATCCTATGCTTTATTAAATTGTATTTATGTTGTTTTATCCTATGATTCATTAAATTGTGTTTATGTTGTTTTATCCTATGCTTTATTAAATTGTATTTATGTTGTTTTAACCCATGCTTTATTAAATTGCTTTTATGTTGTTTTATCTTATGCTTTATTAAATTGTATTTATATTGTTTTATCCTATGCTTTATTAAATTGTATTTATATTGTTTTATCCTATGCTTTATTAAATTGTATATATGTTGTTTTATCCTATGCTTTATTAAATTGTATTTATGTTGTTTTATCCTATGCTTTATTAAATCTTATTTATGTTGTTTTATCCTATGCTTTATTAAATTGTATTTATGTTGTTTTAACCTATGCTTTATTAAACTGTATTTATGGTGTTTTATCCTATGCTTTATTAAATTGTATTTATGTTGTTTTATCCTATGCTTTATTAAATTGTATTTATGTTGTTTTAACCTATCCTTTATTAAATTGTATTTATGTTGTTTTATCCTATGCTTTATTAAATTGTATTTATGTTGTTTTATCCTATGCTTTATTAAATTGTATTTATGTTGTTTTATCCTATGCTTTATTAAATTGTATTTATGTTGTTTTATCCTGTGCTTTATTAAATTGTGTTTATGTTGTTTTATCCTATGCTTTATTAAATTGTATTTATGTTGTTTTATCCTATGCTTTATTAAATTGTATTTATGTTGTTTTAACCCATGCTTTATTAAATTGTATTTATGCTGTTTTAACCAATGCTTTATTAAATTGTATTTATGTTGTTTTATCCTATGCTTTATTAAATTGTATTTATGTTGTTTTATCCTATGCTTTATTAAATTGTGTTATGTTGTTTTATCCTATGCTTTTTTAAATTGCATTTATGTTGTTTTATCCTATGCTTTATTAAATTGTATTTATGTTGTTTTAACCCATGCTTTATTAAATTGTATTTATATTGTTTTAACCCATGCTTTATTAAATTGTATTTATGTTGTTTTATCCTAAGCTTTATTAAATTGTGCTTATGTTGTTTTATCCTATGCTTTTTTAAATTGTATTTATGTTGTTTTATCCTATGCTTTATTAAATTGTATTTATCTTGTTTTATTGTATGCTTTATTAAACTGCATTTATGTTGTTTTATCCTATGCTTTATTAAATTGTATTTATGTTGTTTTATTCTATGCTTTATTAAATTGTATTTATGTTTTTTTATCCTATGCTTTATTAAATTGTATTTATGTTGTTTTATCCTATGCTTTATTAAATTGTGTTTATGTTGTTTTATTGTATGCTTTATTAAACTGCATTTATGTTGTTTTATCCTATGCTTTATTAAATTGTATTTATGTTGTTTCATCCTATGCTTTATTAAATTGTGTTTATGTTGTTTTATCCTATGTTTTATAAAATTGTATGCATGTTGTTTTATCCTATGCTTTATTAAATTGTATTCATGTTGTTTTATCCTATGCTTTATTAAATTGTATTTATGTTGTTTTAACCCATGCTTTATTAAATTGTATTGATGTTGTTTTAACCCATGCTTTATTAAATTGTATTTATGTTGTTTTAACCCATGCTTTATTAAATTGTATTTATGTTGTTTTATCCTATGCTTTATTAAATTGTGTTTATGTTGTTTTATCCTATGCTTTATTAAATTGTATTTATGTTGTTTTATCCTATGCTTTATTATATTGTATTTATGTTGTTTTAACCCATGCTTTATTAAATTGTATTTATGTTGTTTTATCCTAAGCTTTATTAAATTGTGTTTATGTTGTTTTATCCTATGCTTTTTTAAATTGTATTTATGTTGTTTTATCCTATGCTTTATTAAATTGTATTTATGTTGTTTTATTGTATGCTTTATTAAACTGCATTTATGTTGTTTTATCCTGTGCTTTATTAAATTGTATTTATGTTGTTTTATTCTTTGCTTTATTAAATTGTATTTATGTTGTTTTATCCTATGCTTTATTAAATTGTATTTATGTTGTTTTATCCTATGTTTTATTAAATTGTATTTATGTTGCTTTATTGTATGCTTTATTAAACTGCATTTATGTTGTTTTATCCTGTGCTTTATTAAATTGTATTTATGTTGTTTCATCCTATGCTTTATTAAATTGTGTTTATGTTGTTTTATCCTATGCTTTATTAAACTGCATTTATGTTGTTTTATCCTATGCTTTATTAAATTGTATTTATGTTGTTTTATCCTATGCTTTATTAAAATGTATTTATGTTGTTTTATCCTATGTTTTATTAAATTGTATTTATGTTGTTTTTTCCTATGTTTTATTAAATTGTATTTATGTTGTTTTATCCTATGCTTTATTAAATTGTATTTATGTTGTTTTATCGTATGCTTTATTAAATTGTATTTATGTTGTTTTATCCTATGCTTTATTAAAGTGTATTTATGTTGTTTTATCCTATGCTTTATTAAATTGTATTTATGTTGTTTTATCCTATGATTCATTAAATTGTGTTTATGTTGTTTTATCCTATGCTTTATTAAATTGTATTTATGTTGTTTTAACCCATGCTTTATTAAATTGCTTTTATGTTGTTTTATCTTATGCTTTATTAAATTGTATTTATATTGTTTTATCCTATGCTTTATTAAATTGTATTTATATTGTTTTATCCTATGCTTTATTAAATTGTATATATGTTGTTTTATCCTATGCTTTATTAAATTGTATTTATGTTGTTTTATCCTATGCTTTATTAAATCTTATTTATGTTGTTTTATCCTATGCTTTATTAAATTGTATTTATGTTGTTTTAACCTATGCTTTATTAAACTGTATTTATGGTGTTTTATCCTATGCTTTATTAAATTGTATTTATGTTGTTTTATCCTATGCTTTATTAAATTGTATTTATGTTGTTTTAACCTATCCTTTATTAAATTGTATTTATGTTGTTTTATCCTATGCTTTATTAAATTGTATTTATGTTGTTTTATCCTATGCTTTATTAAATTGTATTTATGTTGTTTTATCCTATGCTTTATTAAATTGTATTTATGTTGTTTTATCCTGTGCTTTATTAAATTGTGTTTATGTTGTTTTATCCTATGCTTTATTAAATTGTATTTATGTTGTTTTATCCTATGCTTTATTAAATTGTATTTATGTTGTTTTAACCCATGCTTTATTAAATTGTATTTATGCTGTTTTAAACAATGCTTTATTAAATTGTATTTATGTTGTTTTATCCTATGCTTTATTAAATTGTATTTATGTTGTTTTATCCTATGCTTTATTAAATTGTGTTATGTTGTTTTATCCTATGCTTTTTTAAATTGCATTTATGTTGTTTTATCCTATGCTTTATTAAATTGTATTTATGTTGTTTTAACCCATGCTTTATTAAATTGTATTTATATTGTTTTAACCCATGCTTTATTAAATTGTATTTATGTTGTTTTATCCTATGCTTTATTAAATTGTGTTTATGTTGTTTTATCCTATGCTTTATTAAATTGTATTTTTGTTGTTTTATCCTTTGCTTTATTAAATTGTATTTATGTTGTTTTAACCCATGCTTTATTAAATTGTATTTATGTTGTTTTATCCTATGCTTTATTAAATTGTATTTATGTTGTTTTAACCTATGCTTTATTAAATTGTATTTATGTTGTTTTAACCTATGCTTTATTAAATTGTTTTTATGTTGTTTTATCCTATGCTTTATTAAATTGTATTTATGTTGCTTTAACCTATGCTTTATTAAATTGTATTTATGTTGTTTTATCCTATGCTTTATTAAATTGCATTTATGTTGTTTTATCCTATGCTTTATTAAATTGTATTTATGTTGTTTTATCCTATGCTTTATTAAATTGTATTTATCTTGTTTTAACCTATGCTTTATTAAATTGTATTTATGTTGTTTTATCCTATGCTTTATTAAATTGTATTTATGTTGTTTTATCGTATGCTTTATTAAATTGTATTTATGTTGTTTTAACCTATGCTTTATTAAACTGTGTTTATGTTGTTTTATCCTATGCTTTATAAAATTGTATTTATGTTGTTTTATCCTATGCTTTATTAAATTGTGTTTATGTTGTTTTAACCCATGCTTTATTAAATTGTATTTATGTTGTTTTATCCTATGCTTTATTAAATTGTATTTATGTTGTTTTGTCCTATGCTTTATTAAATTGTATTTATGTTGTTTTTAACCCATGCTTCATTAAATTATATTTATGTTGTTATCTTATGCTTTATTAAATTGTATTTATGTTGTTTTTTCCTATGCTTTATTTAATTGTATTTATGATGTTTTAACCCATGCTTTATTAAATTGTAATTATATTGTTTTAACCCATGCTTTATTAAATTGTATTTCTGTTGTTTTAACCCATGCTTTATTAAATTGTATTTATGTTGTTTTAACCCATGCTTTATTAAATTATATTTATGTTGTTTTATCCTATGATTTATTAAATTGTGTTTATGTTGTTTTATCCTATGCTTTATTAAATTGTATTTATGTTGTTTTATCCTATGCTTTATTAAATTGTATTTATGTTGTTTTAACCCATGCTTTATTAAATTGTATTTATGTTGTTTTATCCTAAGCTTTATTAAATTGTGTTTATGTTGTTTTATCCTATGCTTTTTTAAATTGTATTTATGTTGTTTTATCCTATGCTTTATTAAATTGTATTTATATTGTTTTATTGTATGCTTTATTAAACTGCATTTATGTTGTTTTATCCTATGCTTTATTAAATTGTATTTATGTTGTTTTATTCTATGCTTTATTAAATTGTATTTATGTTGTTTTATCCTATGCTTTATTAAATTGTATTTATGTTGTTTTATCCTATGCTTTATTAAATTGTATTTATGTTGCTTTAACCTATGCTTTATTAAATGGTATTTATGTTGTTTTATCCTATGCTTTATTAAATTGTACTTATGTTGTTTTAACCTATGCTTTATTAAATTGTATTTATGTTGTTTTATTCTATGCTTTACTAAATTGTGTTTATGTTGTATCCTATGCTTTTTTAAATTGTATTTATGTTTTTTTATCCTATGCTTCATTAAATTGTATTTATGTTGTTTTATCCTATGCTTTATAAAATTGTATTTATGTTGTTTTAACCTATGCTTTATTAAATTGTATTTATGTTGTTTTATCCTATACTTTATAAAATTGTATTTATGTTGTTTTAACCTATGCTTTATTAAATTGTATTTATGTTGTTTTATCCTATGCTTTATTAAATTGTATTTATGTTGTTTTATCCTATGCTTTATTAAATTGTATTTATATTGTTTTATCCTATGCTTTATTAAATTGTATTTATGTTGTTTTATCCTATGCTTTATTAAATTGTATTTATGTTGTTTTATCCTATGCTTTGTTAAATTGTATTTATGTTGTTTTATCCTGTGCTTTATAAAATTGTATTTATGTTGTTTTAACCTATGCTTTATTAAATTGTATTTATGTTGTTTTATCCTATACTTTATAAAATTGTATTTATGCTGTTTTAACCTATGCTTTATTAAATTGTATTTATGTTGTTTTATCCTATGCTTTATTAAATTGTATTTATATTGTTTTATCCTATGCTTTATTAAATTGTATTTATGTTGTTTTATCCTATGCTTTATTAAATTGTATTTATGTTGTTTTATCCTATGCTTTATTAAATTGTATTATTGTTGTTTTAACCCATGCTTCATTAAATTGTATTTATGTTGTTTTATCCTATGCTTCATTAAATTGTATTTATGTTCTTTTATCCTATGCTTTATTAAATTGTATTTATGTTGTTTTATCCTATGCTTTATTAAATTGTATTTATGTTGTTTTAACCTTTGCTTTATTAAATTGCATTTATGTTGTTTTATCCTATGCTTTATTATATGGTATTTATGTTGTTTTATTCTATGCTTTATTAAACTGCATTTATGTTGTTTTATCCTATGCTTTATTTAATTGTATTCATGTTGTTTTAACCCATGCTTTATTAAATTGCATTTATGTTGTTTTATCTTATGCTTTATTAAATTGTATTTATGTTGTTTTAACCCATGCTTTATTAAATTGTATTTATGCTGTTTTAACCAATGCTTTATTAAATTGTATTTATGTTGTTTTAACCCATGCTTCATTAAATTGTATTTATGTTGTTTTATCCTATGCTTCATTAAATTGTATTTATGTTCTTTTATCCTATGCTTTATTAAATTGTATTTATGTTGTTTTATCCTATGCTTTATTAAATTGTATTTATGTTGTTTTAACCTTTGCTTTATTAAATTGCATTTATGTTGTTTTATCCTATGCTTTATTAAATTGTATTTATGTTGTTTTATTGTATGCTTTATTAAACTGCATTTATGTTGTTTTATCCTATGCTTTATTAAATTGTATTTATGTTGTTTTATTCTATGCTTTATTAAACTGCATTTATGTTGTTTTATCCTATGCTTTATTAAATTGTATTCATGTTGTTTTAACCCATGCTTTATTAAATTGCATTTATGTTGTTTTATCTTATGCTTTATTAAATTGTATTTATGTTGTTTTAACCCATGCTTTATTAAATTGTATTTATGCTGTTTTAACCAATGCTTTATTAAATTGTATTTATGTTGTTTTATCCTATGCTTTATTAAATTGTGTTATGTTGTTTTATCCTATGCTTTTTTAAATTGTATTTATGTTGTTTTATCCTATGCTTTATTAAATTGTATTTATGTTGTTTTAATCAATGCTTTATTAAATTGTATTTATATTGTTTTAACCCATGCTTTATTAAATTGTATTTATGTTGTTTTATCCTATGCTTTATTAAATTGTGTTTATGTTGTTTTATCCTATGCTTTATTAAATTGTATTTTTGTTGTTTTATCCTTTGCTTTATTAAATTGTATTTATGTTGTTTTAACCCATGCTTTATTAAATTGTATTTATGTTGTTTTATCCTATGCTTTATTAAATTGTATTTATGTTGTTTTAACCTATGCTTTATTAAATTGTATTTATGTTGTTTTAACCTATGCTTTATTAAATTGTTTTTATGTTGTTTTATCCTATGCTTTATTAAATTGTATTTATGTTGCTTTAACCTATGCTTTATTAAATTGTATTTATGTTGTTTTATCCTATGCTTTATTAAATTGCATTTATGTTGTTTTATCCTATGCTTTATTAAATTGTATTTATGTTGTTTTATCCTATGCTTTATTAAATTGTATTTATCTTGTTTTAACCTATGCTTTATTAAATTGTATTCATGTTGTTTTATCCTATGCTTTATTAAATTGTATTTATGTTGTTTTATCGTATGCTTTATTAAATTGTATTTATGTTGTTTTAACCTATGCTTTATTAAACTGTGTTTATGTTGTTTTATCCTATGCTTTATAAAATTGTATTTATATTGTTTTATCCTATGCTTTATTAAATTGTGTTTATGTTGTTTTAACCCATGCTTTATTAAATTGTATTTATGTTGTTTTATCCTATGCTTTATTAAATTGTATTTATGTTGTTTTGTCCTATGCTTTATTAAATTGTATTTATGTTGTTTTTAACCCATGCTTCATTAAATTATATTTATGTTGTTATCTTATGCTTTATTAAATTGTATTTATGTTGTTTTTTCCTATGCTTTATTTAATTGTATTTATGATGTTTTAACCCATGCTTTATTAAATTGTAATTATATTGTTTTAACCCATGCTTTATAAAATTGTATTTATGTTGTTTTATCCTATGCTTTATTAAATTGTGTTTATGTTGTTTTAACCAATGCTTTATTAAATTGTATTTATGTTGTTTTATCCTATGCTTTATTAAATTGTATTTATGTTGTTTTGTCCTATGCTTTATAAAATTGTATTTATGTTGTTTTAACCCATGCTTCATTAAATTATATTTATGTTGTTATCTTATGCTTTATTAAATTGTATTTATGTTGTTTTTTCCTATGCTTTATTTAATTGTATTTATGATGTTTTAACCCATGCTTTATTAAATTGTAATTTTATTGTTTTAACCCATGCTTTATTAATTTGTATTTATGTTGTTTTAACCCATGCTTTATTAAATTGTATTTATGTTGTTTTATCCTATGCTTTATTAAATTGTGTTTATGTTGTTTTATCCTATGCTTTATTAAATTGTATTTATGTTGTTTTATCCTATGCTTTATTAAATTGTATTTATGTTGTTTTAACCCATGCTTTATTAAATTGTATTTATGTTGTTTTATCCTAAGCTTTATTAAATTGTGTTTATGTTGTTTTATCCTATGCTTTTTTAAATTGTATTTATGTTGTTTTATCCTATGCTTTATTAAATTGTATTTATGTTGTTTTATTGTATGCTTTATTAAACTGCATTTATGTTGTTTTATCCTATGCTTTATTAAATTGTATTTATGTTGCTTTAACCTATGCTTTATTAAATTGTATTTATGTTGTTTTATCCTATGCTTTATTAAATTGCATTTATGTTGTTTTATCCTATGCTTTATTAAATTGTATTTATGTTGTTTTATCCTATGCTTTATTAAATTGTATTTATCTTGTTTTAACCTATGCTTTATTAAATTGTATTCATGTTGTTTTATCCTATGCTTTATTAAATTGTATTTATGTTGTTTTATCGTATGCTTTATTAAATTGTATTTATGTTGTTTTAACCTATGCTTTATTAAACTGTGTTTATGTTGTTTTATCCTATGCTTTATAAAATTGTATTTATGTTGTTTTATCCTATGCTTTATTAAATTGTGTTTATGTTGTTTTAACCCATGCTTTATTAAATTGTATTTATGTTGTTTTATCCTATGCTTTATTAAATTGTATTTATGTTGTTTTGTCCTATGCTTTATTAAATTGTATTTATGTAGTTTTTAACCCATGCTTCATTAAATTATATTTATGTTGTTATCTTATGCTTTATTAAATTGTATTTATGTTGTTTTTTCCTATGCTTTATTTAATTGTATTTATGATGTTTTAACCCATGCTTTATTAAATTGTAATTATATTGTTTTAACCCATGCTTTATAAAATTGTATTTATGTTGTTTTATCCTATGCTTTATTAAATTGTGTTTATGTTGTTTTAACCAATGCTTTATTAAATTGTATTTATGTTGTTTTATCCTATGCTTTATTAAATTGTATTTATGTTGTTTTGTCCTATGCTTTATAAAATTGTATTTATGTTGTTTTAACCCATGCTTCATTAAATTATATTTATGTTGTTATCTTATGCTTTATTAAATTGTATTTATGTTGTTTTTTCCTATGCTTTATTTAATTGTATTTATGATGTTTTAACCCATGCTTTATTAAATTGTAATTTTATTGTTTTAACCCATGCTTTATTAATTTGTATTTATGTTGTTTTAACCCATGCTTTATTAAATTGTATTTATGTTGTTTTATCCTATGCTTTATTAAATTGTGTTTATGTTGTTTTATCCTATGCTTTATTAAATTGTATTTATGTTGTTTTATCCTATGCTTTATTAAATTGTATTTATGTTGTTTTAACCCATGCTTTATTAAATTGTATTTATGTTGTTTTATCCTAAGCTTTATTAAATTGTGTTTATGTTGTTTTATCCTATGCTTTTTTAAATTGTATTTATGTTGTTTTATCCTATGCTTTATTAAATTGTATTTATGTTGTTTTATTGTATGCTTTATTAAACTGCATTTATGTTGTTTTATCCTATGCTTTATTAAATTGTATTTATGTTGTTTTATTCTATGCTTTATTAAATTGTATTTATGTTGTTTTATCCTATGCTTTATTAAATTGTATTTATGTTGTTTTATTCTATGCTTTATTAAATTGTATTTATGTTGTTTTATCCTATGCTTTATTAAATTGTATTTATGTTGTTTTATCCTATGCTTTATTAAATTGTATTTATGTTGTTTTAACCTATGCTTTATTAAATGGTATTTATGTTGTTTTATCCTATGCTTTATTAAATTGTATTTATGTTGTTTTGTCCTATGCTTTATTAAATTTTATTTATGTTGTTTTAACCTATGCTTTATTAAATTGTATTTATGTTGTTTTAACCTATGCTTTATTAAATGGTATTTATGTTGTTTTATCCTATGCTTTATTAAATTGTATTTATGTTGTTTTAACCTATGCTTTATTAAACTGCATTTATGTTGTTTTATCCTATGCTTTATTAAATTGTATTTATGTTGTTTTAACCCATGCTTCATTAAATTGTATTTATGTTGTTTTATCCTATGCTTCATTAAATTGTATTTATGTTGTTTTATCCTATGCTTTATAAAATTGTATTTATGTTGTTTTAACCTATGCTTTATTAAATTGTATTTATGTTGTTTTATCCTATACTTTATAAAATTGTATTTATGTTGTTTTAACCTATGCTTTATTAAAATGTATTTATGTTGTTTTATCCTATGCTTTATTAAATTGTATTTATGTTGTTTTATCCTATGCTTTATTAAATTGTATTTATATTGTTTTATCCTATGCTTTATTAAATTGTATTTATGTTGTTTTATCATATGCTTCATTAAATTGTATTTATGTTCTTTTATCCTATGCTTTATTAAATTGTATTTATGTTGTTTTATCCTATGCTTTATTAAATTGTATTTATGTTGTTTTAACCTATGCTTTATTAAATTGTATTTATGTTGTTTTATCCTATGCTTTATTAAATTGCATTTATGTTGTTTTATCCTATGCTTTATTAAATTGTTTTTAAGTTGTTTTATCCTATGCTTTATTAAATTGTATTTATGTTGCTTTAACCTATGCTTTATTAAATTGTATTTATGTTGTTTTATCCTATGCTTTATTAAATTGCATTTATGTTGTTTTATCCTATGCTTTATTAAATTGTATTTATGTTGTTTTATCCTATGCTTTATTAAATTGTATTTATGTTGTTTTAACCTATGCTTTATTAAATTGTATTCATGTTGTTTTATCCTATGCTTTATTAAATTGTATTTATGTTGTTTTATCGTATGCTTTATTAAATTGTATTTATGTTGTTTTAACCTATGCTTTATTAAACTGTGTTTATGTTGTTTTATCCTATGCTTTATAAAATTGTATTTATGTTGTTTTATCCTATGCTTTATTAAATTGTGTTTATGTTGTTTTAACCAATGCTTTATTAAATTGTATTTATGTTGTTTTATCCTATGCTTTATTAAATTGTATTTATGTTGTTTTGTCCTATGCTTTATTAAATTGTATTTATGTTGTTTTGTCCTATGCTTTATTAAATTGTATTTATGTAGTTTTTAACCCATGCTTCATTAAATTATATTTATGTTGTTATCTTATGCTTTATTAAATTGTATTTATGTTGTTTTTTCCTATGCTTTATTTAATTGTATTTATGATGTTTTAACCCATGCTTTATTAAATTGTAATTATATTGTTTTAACCCATGCTTTATAAAATTGTATTTATGTTGTTTTATCCTATGCTTTATTAAATTGTGTTTATGTTGTTTTAACCAATGCTTTATTAAATTGTATTTATGTTGTTTTATCCTATGCTTTATTAAATTGTATTTATGTTGTTTTGTCCTATGCTTTATAAAATTGTATTTATGTTGTTTTAACCCATGCTTCATTAAATTATATTTATGTTGTTATCTTATGCTTTATTAAATTGTATTTATGTTGTTTTTTCCTATGCTTTATTTAATTGTATTTATGATGTTTTAACCCATGCTTTATTAAATTGTAATTTTATTGTTTTAACCCATGCTTTATTAATTTGTATTTATGTTGTTTTAACCCATGCTTTATTAAATTGTATTTATGTTGTTTTATCCTATGCTTTATTAAATTGTGTTTATGTTGTTTTATCCTATGCTTTATTAAATTGTATTTATGTTGTTTTATTCTATGCTTTATTAAATTGTATTTATGTTGTTTTATCCTATGCTTTATTAAATTGTATTTATGTTGTTTTATCCTATGCTTTATTAAATTGTATTTATGTTGTTTTAACCTATGCTTTATTAAATGGTATTTATGTTGTTTTATCCTATGCTTTATTAAATTGTATTTATGTTGTTTTAACCCATGCTTTATTAAATTGTATTTATGTTGTTTTATCCTAAGCTTTATTAAATTGTGTTTATGTTGTTTTATCCTATGCTTTTTTAAATTGTATTTATGTTGTTTTATCCTATGCTTTATTAAATTGTATTTATGTTGTTTTATTGTATGCTTTATTAAACTGCATTTATGTTGTTTTATCCTATGCTTTATTAAATTGTATTTATGTTGTTTTATTCTATGCTTTATTAAATTGTATTTATGTTGTTTTATCCTATGCTTTATTAAATTGTATTTATGTTGTTTTATCCTATGCTTTATTAAATGGTATTTATGTTGTTTTATCCTATGCTTTATTAAATTGTATTTATGTTGTTTTGTCCTATGCTTTATTAAATTTTATTTATGTTGTTTTAACCTATGCTTTATTAAATTGTATTTATGTTGTTTTAACCTATGCTTTATTAAATGGTATTTATGTTGTTTTATCCTATGCTTTATTAAATTGTATTTATGTTGTTTTAACCCATGCTTCATTAAATTGTATTTATGTTGTTTTATCCTATGCTTCATTAAATTGTATTTATGTTGTTTTATCCTATGCTTTATAAAATTGTATTTATGTTGTTTTAACCTATGCTTTATTAAATTGTATTTATGTTGTTTTATCCTATACTTTATAAAATTGTATTTATGTTGTTTTAACCTATGCTTTATTAAAATGTATTTATGTTGTTTTATCCTATGCTTTATTAAATTGTATTTATGTTGTTTTATCCTATGCTTTATTAAATTGTATTTATATTGTTTTATCCTATGCTTTATTAAATTGTATTTATGTTGTTTTATCATATGCTTCATTAAATTGTATTTATGTTCTTTTATCCTATGCTTTATTAAATTGTATTTATGTTGTTTTATCCTATGCTTTATTAAATTGTATTTATGTTGTTTTAACCTATGCTTTATTAAATTGTATTTATGTTGTTTTATCCTATGCTTTATTATATGGTATTTATGTTGTTTTATCCTATGCTTTATTAAATTGTATTTATGTTGTTTTAACCTATGCTTTATTAAATTGTATTTATGTTGTTTTAACCTATGCTTTATTAAATTGTTTTTAAGTTGTTTTATCCTATGCTTTATTAAATTGTATTTATGTTGCTTTAACCTATGCTTTATTAAATTGTATTTATGTAGTTTTATCCTATGCTTTATTAAATTGCATTTATGTTGTTTTATCCTATGCTTTATTAAATTGTATTTATGTTGTTTTATCCTATGCTTTATTAAATTGTATTTATGTTGTTTTAACCTATGCTTTATTAAATTGTATTCATGTTGTTTTATCCTATGCTTTATTAAATTGTATTTATGTTGTTTTATCGTATGCTTTATTAAATTGTATTTATGTTGTTTTAACCTATGCTTTATTAAACTGTGTTTATGTTGTTTTATCCTATGCTTTATAAAATTGTATTTATGTTGTTTTATCCTATGCTTTATTAAATTGTGTTTATGTTGTTTTAACCAATGCTTTATTAAATTGTATTTATGTTGTTTTATCCTATGCTTTATTAAATTGTATTTATGTTGTTTTGTCCTATGCTTTATAAAATTATATTTAAGTTGTTTTAAACCATGCTTCATTAAATTATATTTATGTTGTTATCTTATGCTTTATTAAATTGTATTTATGTTGTTTTTTCCTATGCTTTATTTAATTGTATTTATGATGTTTTATTCTATGCTTTATTAAATTGTATTTATGTTGTTTTATCCTATGCTTTATTAAATTGTGTTTATGTTGTTTTAACCCATGCTTTATTAAATTGTATTTATGTTGTTTTATCCTAAGCTTTATTAAATTGTGTTTATGTTGTTTTATCCTATGCTTTTTTAAATTGTATTTATGTTGTTTTATCCTATGCTTTATTAAATTGTATTTATGTTGTTTTATTGTATGCTTTATTAAACTGCATTTATGTTGTTTTATCCTATGCTTTATTAAATTGTATTTATGTTGTTTTATTCTATGCTTTATTAAATTGTATTTATGTTGTTTTATCCTATGCTTTATTAAATTGTATTTATGTTGTTTTATCCTACGCTTTATTAAATTGTATTTATGTTGTTTTATCCTATGCTTTATTAAATTGTATTTATGTTGTTTTATCCTATGCTTTATTAAATTGTATTTATATTGTTTTATCCTATGCTTTATTAAATTGTATTTATGTTGTTTTATCCTATGCTTTATTAAATTGTATTTATGTTGTTTTATCCTATGCTTTATTAAATTGTATTATTGTTGTTTTAACCCATGCTTCATTAAATTGTATTTATGTTGTTTTATCCTATGCTTCATTAAATTGTATTTATGTTCTTTTATCCTATGCTTTATTAAATTGTATTTATGTTGTTTTATCCTATGCTTTATTAAATTGTATTCATGTTGTTTTAACCTTTGCTTTATTAAATTGCATTTATGTTGTTTTATCCTATGCTTTATTATATGGTATTTATGTTGTTTTATCCTATGCTTTATTAAATTGTATTTATGTTGTTTTAACCTATGCTTTATTAAATTGTATTTATGTTGTTTTATTCTATGCTTTACTAAATTGTGTTTATGTTGTTTTATCCTATGCTTTTTTAAATTGTATTTATGTTTTTTTATCCTATGCTTTATTAAATTGTATTTATGTTGTTTTATTGTATGCTTTATTAAACTGCATTTATGTTGTTTTATCCTATGCTTTATTAAATTGTATTTATGTTGTTTTATTCTATGCTTTATTAAACTGCATTTATGTTGTTTTATCCTATGCTTTATTAAATTGTATTCATGTTGTTTTAACCCATGCTTTATTAAATTGCATTTATGTTGTTTTATCTTATGCTTTATTAAATTGTATTTATGTTGTTTTAACCCATGCTTTATTAAATTGTATTTATGCTGTTTTAACCAATGCTTTATTAAATTGTATTTATGTTGTTTTATCCTATGCTTTATTAAATTGTGTTATGTTGTTTTATCCTATGCTTTTTAAAATTGTATTTATGTTGTTTTATCCTATGCTTTATTAAATTGTATTTATGTTGTTTTAACCAATGCTTTATTAAATTGTATTTATATTGTTTTAACCCATGCTTTATTAAATTGTATTTATGTTGTTTTATCCTATGCTTTATTAAATTGTGTTTATGTTGTTTTATCCTATGCTTTATTAAATTGTATTTATGTTGTTTTAACCTTTGCTTTATTAAATTGCATTTATGTTGTTTTATCCTATGCTTTATTATATTGTATTTATGTTGTTTTATCCTATGCTTTATTAAATTGTATTTATGTTGTTTTAACCTATGCTTTATTAAATTGTATTTATGTTGTTTTATTCTATGCTTTACTAAATTGTGTTTATGTTGTTTTATCCTATGCTTTTTTAAATTGTATTTATGTTTTTTTATCCTATGCTTTATTAAATTGTATTTATGTTGTTTTATTGTATGCTTTATTAAACTGCATTTATGTTGTTTTATCCTATGCTTTATTAAATTGTATTTATGTTGTTTTATTCTATGCTTTATTAAACTGCATTTATGTTGTTTTATCCTATGCTTTATTAAATTGTATTCATGTTGTTTTAACCCATGCTTTATTAAATTGCATTTATGTTGTTTTATCTTATGCTTTATTAAATTGTATTTATGTTGTTTTAACCCATGCTTTATTAAATTGTATTTATGCTGTTTTAACCAATGCTTTATTAAATTGTATTTATGTTGTTTTATCCTATGCTTTATTAAATTGTGTTATGTTGTTTTATCCTATGCTTTTTTAAATTGTATTTATGTTGTTTTATCCTATGCTTTATTAAATTGTATTTATGTTGTTTTAACCAATGCTTTATTAAATTGTATTTATATTGTTTTAACCCATGCTTTATTAAATTGTATTTATGTTGTTTTATCCTATGCTTTATTAAATTGTGTTTATGTTGTTTTATCCTATGCTTTATTAAATTGTATTTTTGTTGTTTTATCCTTTGCTTTATTAAATTGTATTTATGTTGTTTTAACCCATGCTTTATTAAATTGTATTTATGTTGTTTTATCCTATGCTTTATTAAATTGTATTTATGTTGTTTTAACCTATGCTTTATTAAATTGTATTTATGTTGTTTTAACCTATGCTTTATTAAATTGTTTTTATGTTGTTTTATCCTATGCTTTATTAAATTGTATTTATGTTGCTTTAACCTATGCTTTATTAAATTGTATTTATGTTGTTTTATCCTATGCTTTATTAAATTGCATTTATGTTGTTTTATCCTATGCTTTATTAAATTGTATTTATGTTGTTTTATCCTATGCTTTATTAAATTGTATTTATCTTGTTTTAACCTATGCTTTATTAAATTGTATTCATGTTGTTTTATCCTATGCTTTATTAAATTGTATTTATGTTGTTTTATCGTATGCTTTATTAAATTGTATTTATGTTGTTTTAACCTATGCTTTATTAAACTGTGTTTATGTTGTTTTATCCTATGCTTTATAAAATTGTATTTATGTTGTTTTATCCTATGCTTTATTAAATTGTATTTATGTTGTTTTATTCTATGCTTTATTAAATTGTATTTATGTTGTTTTATCCTATGCTTTATTAAATTGTATTTATGTTGTTTTATCCTATGCTTTATTAAATTGTATTTATGTTGTTTTAACCTATGCTTTATTAAATGGTATTTATGTTGTTTTATCCTATGCTTTATTAAATTGTATTTATGTTGTTTTAACCCATGCTTTATTAAATTGTATATATGTTGTTTTATCCTAAGCTTTATTAAATTGTGTTTATGTTGTTTTATCCTATGCTTTTTTAAATTGTATTTATGTTGTTTTATCCTATGCTTTATTAAATTGTATTTATGTTGTTTTATTGTATGCTTTATTAAACTGCATTTATGTTGTTTTATCCTATGCTTTATTAAATTGTATTTATGTTGTTTTATTCTATGCTTTATTAAATTGTATTTATGTTGTTTTATCCTATGCTTTATTAAATTGTATTTATGTTGTTTTATCCTATGCTTTATTAAATTGTATTTATGTTGTTTTAACCTATGCTTTATTAAATGGTATTTATGTTGTTTTATCCTATGCTTTATTAAATTGTATTTATGTTGTTTTGTCTTATGCTTTATTAAATTTTATTTATGTTGTTTTAACCTATGCTTTATTAAATTGTATTTATGTTGTTTTAACCTATGCTTTATTAAATGGTATTTATGTTGTTTTATCCTATGCTTTATTAAATTGTATTTATGTTGTTTTAACCTATGCTTTATTAAACTGCATTTATGTTGTTTTATCCTATGCTTTATTAAATTGTATTTATGTTGTTTTAACCCATGCTTCATTAAATTGTATTTATGTTGTTTTATCCTATGCTTCATTAAATTGTATTTATGTTGTTTTATCCTATGCTTTATAAAATTGTATTTATGTTGTTTTAACCTATGCTTTATTAAATTGTATTTATGTTGTTTTATCCTATACTTTATAAAATTGTATTTATGTTGTTTTAACCTATGCTTTATTAAAATGTATTTATGTTGTTTTATCCTATGCTTTATTAAATTGTATTTATGTTGTTTTATCCTATGCTTTATTAAATTGTATTTATATTGTTTTATCCTATGCTTTATTAAATTGTATTTATGTTGTTTTATCATATGCTTCATTAAATTGTATTTATGTTCTTTTATCCTATGCTTTATTAAATTGTATTTATGTTGTTTTATCCTATGCTTTATTAAATTGTATTTATGTTGTTTTAACCTATGCTTTATTAAATTGTATTTATGTTGTTTTATCCTATGCTTTATTATATGGTATTTATGTTGTTTTATCCTATGCTTTATTAAATTGTATTTATGTTGTTTTAACCTATGCTTTATTAAATTGTATTTATGTTGTTTTAACCTATGCTTTATTAAATTGTTTTTAAGTTGTTTTATCCTATGCTTTATTAAATTGTATTTATGTTGCTTTAACCTATGCTTTATTAAATTGTATTTATGTAGTTTTATCCTATGCTTTATTAAATTGCATTTATGTTGTTTTATCCTATGCTTTATTAAATTGTATTTATGTTGTTTTATCCTATGCTTTATTAAATTGTATTTATGTTGTTTTAACCTATGCTTTATTAAATTGTATTCATGTTGTTTTATCCTATGCTTTATTAAATTGTATTTATGTTGTTTTATCGTATGCTTTATTAAATTGTATTTATGTTGTTTTAACCTATGCTTTATTAAACTGTGTTTATGTTGTTTTATCCTATGCTTTATAAAATTGTATTTATGTTGTTTTATCCTATGCTTTATTAAATTGTGTTTATGTTGTTTTAACCAATGCTTTATTAAATTGTATTTATGTTGTTTTATCCTATGCTTTATTAAATTGCATTTATGTTGTTTTGTCCTATGCTTTATAAAATTATATTTAAGTTGTTTTAAACCATGCTTCATTAAATTATATTTATGTTGTTATCTTATGCTTTATTAAATTGTATTTATGTTGTTTTTTCCTATGCTTTATTTAATTGTATTTATGATGTTTTATTCTATGCTTTATTAAATTGTATTTATGTTGTTTTATCCTATGCTTTATTAAATTGTGTTTATGTTGTTTTAACCCATGCTTTATTAAATTGTATTTATGTTGTTTTATCCTAAGCTTTATTAAATTGTGTTTATGTTGTTTTATCCTATGCTTTTTTAAATTGTATTTATGTTGTTTTATCCTATGCTTTATTAAATTGTATTTATGTTGTTTTATTGTATGCTTTATTAAACTGCATTTATGTTGTTTTATCCTATGCTTTATTAAATTGTATTTATGTTGTTTTATTCTATGCTTTATTAAATTGTATTTATGTTGTTTTATCCTATGCTTTATTAAATTGTATTTATGTTGTTTTATCCTACGCTTTATTAAATTGTATTTATGTTGTTTTATCCTATGCTTTATTAAATTGTATTTATGTTGTTTTATCCTATGCTTTATTAAATTGTATTTATATTGTTTTATCCTATGCTTTATTAAATTGTATTTATGTTGTTTTATCCTATGCTTTATTAAATTGTATTTATGTTGTTTTATCCTATGCTTTATTAAATTGTATTATTGTTGTTTTAACCCATGCTTCATTAAATTGTATTTATGTTGTTTTATCCTATGCTTCATTAAATTGTATTTATGTTCTTTTATCCTATGCTTTATTAAATTGTATTTATGTTGTTTTATCCTATGCTTTATTAAATTGTATTCATGTTGTTTTAACCTTTGCTTTATTAAATTGCATTTATGTTGTTTTATCCTATGCTTTATTATATGGTATTTATGTTGTTTTATCCTATGCTTTATTAAATTGTATTTATGTTGTTTTAACCTATGCTTTATTAAATTGTATTTATGTTGTTTTATTCTATGCTTTACTAAATTGTGTTTATGTTGTTTTATCCTATGCTTTTTTAAATTGTATTTATGTTTTTTTATCCTATGCTTTATTAAATTGTATTTATGTTGTTTTATTGTATGCTTTATTAAACTGCATTTATGTTGTTTTATCCTATGCTTTATTAAATTGTATTTATGTTGTTTTATTCTATGCTTTATTAAACTGCATTTATGTTGTTTTATCCTATGCTTTATTAAATTGTATTCATGTTGTTTTAACCCATGCTTTATTAAATTGCATTTATGTTGTTTTATCTTATGCTTTATTAAATTGTATTTATGTTGTTTTAACCCATGCTTTATTAAATTGTATTTATGCTGTTTTAACCAATGCTTTATTAAATTGTATTTATGTTGTTTTATCCTATGCTTTATTAAATTGTGTTATGTTGTTTTATCCTATGCTTTTTTAAATTGTATTTATGTTGTTTTATCCTATGCTTTATTAAATTGTATTTATGTTGTTTTAACCAATGCTTTATTAAATTGTATTTATATTGTTTTAACCCATGCTTTATTAAATTGTATTTATGTTGTTTTATCCTATGCTTTATTAAATTGTGTTTATGTTGTTTTATCCTATGCTTTATTAAATTGTATTTATGTTGTTTTAACCTTTGCTTTATTAAATTGCATTTATGTTGTTTTATCCTATGCTTTATTATATTGTATTTATGTTGTTTTATCCTATGCTTTATTAAATTGTATTTATGTTGTTTTAACCTATGCTTTATTAAATTGTATTTATGTTGTTTTATTCTATGCTTTACTAAATTGTGTTTATGTTGTTTTATCCTATGCTTTTTTAAATTGTATTTATGTTTTTTTATCCTATGCTTTATTAAATTGTATTTATGTTGTTTTATTGTATGCTTTATTAAACTGCATTTATGTTGTTTTATCCTATGCTTTATTAAATTGTATTTATGTTGTTTTATTCTATGCTTTATTAAACTGCATTTATGTTGTTTTATCCTATGCTTTATTAAATTGTATTCATGTTGTTTTAACCCATGCTTTATTAAATTGCATTTATGTTGTTTTATCTTATGCTTTATTAAATTGTATTTATGTTGTTTTAACCCATGCTTTATTAAATTGTATTTATGCTGTTTTAACCAATGCTTTATTAAATTGTATTTATGTTGTTTTATCCTATGCTTTATTAAATTGTGTTATGTTGTTTTATCCTATGCTTTTTTAAATTGTATTTATGTTGTTTTATCCTATGCTTTATTAAATTGTATTTATGTTGTTTTAACCAATGCTTTATTAAATTGTATTTATATTGTTTTAACCCATGCTTTATTAAATTGTATTTATGTTGTTTTATCCTATGCTTTATTAAATTGTGTTTATGTTGTTTTATCCTATGCTTTATTAAATTGTATTTTTGTTGTTTTATCCTTTGCTTTATTAAATTGTATTTATGTTGTTTTAACCCATGCTTTATTAAATTGTATTTATGTTGTTTTATCCTATGCTTTATTAAATTGTATTTATGTTGTTTTAACCTATGCTTTATTAAATTGTATTTATGTTGTTTTAACCTATGCTTTATTAAATTGTTTTTATGTTGTTTTATTCTATGCTTTATTAAACTGCATTTATGTTGTTTTATCCTATGCTTTATTAAATTGTATTCATGTTGTTTTAACCCATGCTTTATTAAATTGCATTTATGTTGTTTTATCTTATGCTTTATTAAATTGTATTTATGTTGTTTTAACCCATGCTTTATTAAATTGTATTTATGCTGTTTTAACCAATGCTTTATTAAATTGTATTTATGTTGTTTTATCCTATGCTTTATTAAATTGTGTTATGTTGTTTTATCCTATGCTTTTTTAAATTGTATTTATGTTGTTTTATCCTATGCTTTATTAAATTGTATTTATGTTGTTTTAACCAATGCTTTATTAAATTGTATTTATATTGTTTTAACCCATGCTTTATTAAATTGTATTTATGTTGTTTTATCCTATGCTTTATTAAATTGTGTTTATGTTGTTTTATCCTATGCTTTATTAAATTGTATTTTTGTTGTTTTATCCTTTGCTTTATTAAATTGTATTTATGTTGTTTTAACCCATGCTTTATTAAATTGTATTTATGTTGTTTTATCCTATGCTTTATTAAATTGTATTTATGTTGTTTTAACCTATGCTTTATTAAATTGTATTTATGTTGTTTTAACCTATGCTTTATTAAATTGTTTTTATGTTGTTTTATCCTATGCTTTATTAAATTGTATTTATGTTGCTTTAACCTATGCTTTATTAAATTGTATTTATGTTGTTTTATCCTATGCTTTATTAAATTGCATTTATGTTGTTTTATCCTATGCTTTATTAAATTGTATTCATGTTGTTTTATCCTATGCTTTATTAAATTGTATTTATGTTGTTTTATCGTATGCTTTATTAAATTGTATTTATGTTGTTTTAACCTATGCTTTATTAAACTGTGTTTATGTTGTTTTATCCTATGCTTTATAAAATTGTATTTATGTTGTTTTATCCTATGCTTTATTAAATTGTGTTTATGTTGTTTTAACCCATGCTTTATTAAATTGTATTTATGTTGTTTTATCCTATGCTTTATTAAATTGTATTTATGTTGTTTTGTCCTATGCTTTATTAAATTGTATTTATGTTGTTTTTAACCCATGCTTCATTAAATTATATTTATGTTGTTATCTTATGCTTTATTAAATTGTATTTATGTTGTTTTTTCCTATGCTTTATTTAATTGTATTTATGATGTTTTAACCCATGCTTTATTAAATTGTAATTATATTGTTTTAACCCATGCTTTATAAAATTGTATTTATGCTGTTTTATCCTATGCTTTATTAAATTGTGTTTATGTTGTTTTAACCAATGCTTTATTAAATTGTATTTATGTTGTTTTATCCTATGCTTTATTAAATTGTATTTATGTTGTTTTGTCCTATGCTTTATAAAATTGTATTTATGTTGTTTTAACCCATGCTTCATTAAATTATATTTATGTTGTTATCTTATGCTTTATTAAATTGTATTTATGTTGTTTTTTCCTATGCTTTATTTAATTGTATTTATGATGTTTTAACCCATGCTTTATTAAATTGTAATTTTATTGTTTTAACCCATGCTTTATTAATTTGTATTTATGTTGTTTTAACCCATGCTTTATTAAATTGTATTTATGTTGTTTTATCCTATGCTTTATTAAATTGTGTTTATGTTGTTTTATCCTATGCTTTATTAAATTGTATTTATATTGTTTTATCCTATGCTTTATTAAATTGTATTTATGTTGTTTTATCATATGCTTCATTAAATTGTATTTATGTTCTTTTATCCTATGCTTTATTAAATTGTATTTATGTTGTTTTATCCTATGCTTTATTAAATTGTATTTATGTTGTTTTAACCTATGCTTTATTAAATTGTATTTATGTTGTTTTATCCTATGCTTTATTATATGGTATTTATGTTGTTTTATCCTATGCTTTATTAAATTGTATTTATGTTGTTTTAACCTATGCTTTATTAAATTGTATTTATGTTGTTTTAACCTATGCTTTATTAAATTGTTTTTAAGTTGTTTTATCCTATGCTTTATTAAATTGTATTTATGTTGCTTTAACCTATGCTTTATTAAATTGAATTTATGTTGTTTTATCCTATGCTTTATTAAATTGCATTTATGTTGTTTTATCCTATGCTTTATTAAATTGTATTTATGTTGTTTTATCCTATGCTTTATTAAATTGTATTTATGTTGTTTTAACCTATGCTTTATTAAATTGTATTCATGTTGTTTTATCCTATGCTTTATTAAATTGTATTTATGTTGTTTTATCGTATGCTTTATTAAATTGTATTTATGTTGTTTTAACCTATGCTTTATTAAACTGTGTTTATGTTGTTTTATCCTATGCTTTATAAAATTGTATTTATGTTGTTTTATCCTATGCTTTATTAAATTGTGTTTATGTTGTTTTAACCAAATGCTTTATTAAATTGTATTTATGTTGTTTTATCCTATGCTTTATTAAATTGTATTTATGTTGTTTTGTCCTATGCTTTATAAAATTATATTTAAGTTGTTTTAAACCATGCTTCATTAAATTATATTTATGTTGTTATCTTATGCTTTATTAAATTGTATTTATGTTGTTTTTTCCTATGCTTTATTTAATTGTATTTATGATGTTTTATTCTATGCTTTATTAAATTGTATTTATGTTGTTTTATCCTATGCTTTATTAAATTGTGTTTATGTTGTTTTAACCCATGCTTTATTAAATTGTATTTATGTTGTTTTATCCTAAGCTTTATTAAATTGTGTTTATGTTGTTTTATCCTATGCTTTTTTAAATTGTATTTATGTTGTTTTATCCTATGCTTTATTAAATTGTATTTATGTTGTTTTATTGTATGCTTTATTAAACTGCATTTATGTTGTTTTATCCTATGCTTTATTAAATTGTATTTATGTTGTTTTATTCTATGCATTATTAAATTGTATTTATGTTGTTTTATCCTATGCTTTATTAAATTGTATTTATGTTGTTTTATCCTATGCTTTATTAAATTGTATTTATGTTGTTTTGTCCTATGCTTTATTAAATTGTATTTATGTTGTTTTATCCTATGCTTTATTAAATTGTATTTATATTGTTTTATCCTATGCTTTATTAAATTGTATTTATGTTGTTTTATCCTATGCTTTATTAAATTGTATTTATGTTGTTTTATCCTATGCTTTATTAAAATTGTATTTATGTTGTTTTAACCCATGCTTCATTAAATTGTATTTATGTTGTTTTATCCTATGCTTCATTAAATTGTATTTATGTTCTTTTATCCTATGCTTTATTAAATTGTATTTATGTTGTTTTATCCTATGCTTTATTAAATTGTATTTATGTTGTTTTAACCTTTGCTTTATTAAATTGCATTTATGTTGTTTTATCCTATGCTTTATTATATGGTATTTATGTTGTTTTATCCTATGCTTTATTAAATTGTATTTATGTTGTTTTAACCTATGCTTTATTAAATTGTATTTATGTTGTTTTATTCTATGCTTTACTAAATTGTGTTTATGTTGTTTTATCCTATGCTTTTTTAAATTGTATTTATGTTTTTTTATCCTATGCTTTATTAAATTGTATTTATGTTGTTTTATCCTATGCTTTATTAAATTGTATTTATGTTGTTTTATCCTATGCTTTATTAAATTGTATTAATGTTGTTTTAACCCATGCTTCATTAAATTGTATTTATGTTGTTTTATCCTATGCTTCATTAAATTGTATTTATGTTCTTTTATCCTATGCTTTATTAAATTGTATTTATGTTGTTTTATCCTATGCTTTATTAAAATGTATTTATGTTGTTTTAACCTATGCTTTATTAAATTGCATTTATGTTGTTTTATCCTATGCTTTATTATATGATATTTATGTTGTTTTATCCTATGCTTTATTAAATTGTATTTATGTTGTTTTAACCTATGCTTTATTAAATTGTATTTATGTTCTTTTATTCTATGCTTTACTAAATTGTGTTTATGTTGTTTTATCCTATGCTTTTTTAAATTGTATTTATGTTTTTTTATCCTATGCTTTATTAAATTGTATTTATGTTGTTTTATTGTATGCTTTATTAAACTGCATTTATGTTGTTTTATCCTATGCTTTATTAAATTGTATTTATGTTGTTTTATTCTATGCTTTATTAAACTGCATTTATGTTGTTTTATCCTATGCTTTATTAAATTGTATTCATGTTGTTTTAACCCATGCTTTATTAAATTGCATTTATGTTGTTTTATCTTATGCTTTATTTTAATTGTATTTCTGTTGTTTTATCCTATGCTTTATTAAATTGTATTTATGTTGCTTTAACCTATGCTTTATTAAATTGTATTTATGTTGTTTTATCCTATGCTTTATTAAATTGCATTTATGTTGTTTTATCCTATGCTTTATTAAATTGTATTTATGTTGTTTTATCCTATGCTTTATTAAATTGTATTTATCTTGTTTTAACCTATGCTTTATTAAATTGTATTCATGTTGTTTTATCCTATGCTTTATTAAATTGTATTTATGTTGTTTTATCGTATGCTTTATTAAATTGTATTTATGTTGTTTTATCCTATGCTTTATTAAATTGTATTTATGTTGTTTTAACCCATGCTTCATTAAATTGTATTTATGTTGTTTGAACCTATGCTTTATTAAACGGTATTTATGTTGTTTTATCCTATGCTTTATTAAATTGTATTTATGTTGTTTTAACCTATGCTTTATTAAACTGCATTATGTTGTTTTATCCTATGCTTTATTAAATTGTATTTATGTTGTTTTAACCCATGCTTCATTAAATTGTATTTATGTTGTTTTATCCTATGCTTCATTAAATTGTATTTATGTTGTTTTATCCTATGCTTTATTAAATTGTATTTATGTTGTCTTAACCTATGCTTTATTAAATTGTATTTATGTTGTTTTATCCTATACTTTATAAAATTGTATTTATGTTGTTTTAACCTATGATTTATTAAATTGTATTTATGTTGTTTTATCCTATGCTTTATTAAATTGTATTTATGTTGTTTTAACCCATGCTTTATTAAATTGTATTTATGTTGTTTTATTCTATACTTTATTAAATTGTGTTTATGTTGTTTTATCCTATGCTTTTTTAAATTGTATTTATGTTGTTTTATCCTATGCTTTATTAAATTGTATTTATGTTTTTTTATCCTATGCTTTATTAAATTGTATTTATGTTGTTTTAACCCATGCTTTATTAAATTGTATTTATGTTGTTTTATCCTGTGCTTTATTAAATTGTATTTATGTTGTTTTAACCCATGCTTTATTAAATTGTATTTATATTGTTTTAACCCATGCTTTATTACATTGTATTTATGTTGTTTTATCCTATGCTTTATTAAATTGTGTTTATGTTGTTTTATCCTATGCTTTATTAAATTGTATTTATGTTGTTTTATCCTATGCTTTATTAAATTGTATTTATGTTGTTTTAACCCATACTTTATTAAATTGTATTTATGTTGTTTTATTCTATACTTTATTAAATTGTGTTTATGTTGTTTTATCCTATGCTTTTTTAAATTGTATTTATGTTGTTTTATCCTATGCTTTATTAAATTGTATATATGTTGTTTTATTGTATGCTTTATTAAATTGTATTTATGTTGTTTTATCCTATGCTTTATTAAATTGTATTTATGTTGTTTTATTCTATGCTTTATTAAATTGTATTTATGTTGTTTTATCCTATGCTTTATTAAATTGTATTTATGTTGTTTTATCCTATGCTTTATTAAATTGTATTTATGTTGTTTTATTGTATGCTTTATTAAACTGCATTTATGTTGTTTTATCCTATGCTTTATTAAACTGCATTTATGTTGTTTTATCCTATGCTTTATTAAATTGTATTTATATTGTTTTATCCTATGCTTTATTAAATTGTATATATGTTGTTTTATCCTATGCTTTATTAAATTGTATTTATGTTGTTTTGTCCTATGCTTTATGAAATTTAATTTATGTTGTTTTAACCTATGCTTTATTAAATTGTATTTATGTTGTTTTATCCTATGCTTTATTAAATGGTATTTATGTTGTTTTATCCTATCATTTATTAAATTGTATTTATGTTGTTTTAACCTATGCTTTATTAAATTGTATTTATGTTGTTTTAACCCATGCTTCATTAAATTGTATTTATGTTGTTTTATCCTATGCTTCATTAAATTGTATTTATGTTGTTTTATCCTATGCTTTATAAAATTGTATTTATGTTGTTTTAACCTATGCTTTATTAAATTGTATTTATGTTGTTTTATCCTATACTTTATAAAATTGTATTTATGTTGTTTTAACCTATGCTTTATTAAATTGTATTTATGTTGTTTTATCCTATGCTTTATTAAATTGTATTTATGTTGTTTTATCCTATGCTTTATTAAATTGTATTTATATTGTTTTATCCTATGCTTTATTAAATTGTATTTATGTTGTTTTATCCTATGCTTTATTAAATTGTATTTATGTTGTTTTATCCTATGTTTTATTAAATTGTATTTATGTTGTTTTATCCTATGCTTTATAAAATTGTATTTATGTTGTTTTAACCTATGCTGTATTAAATTGTATTTATGTTGTTTTATCCTATACTTTATAAAATTGTATTTATGTTGTTTTAACCTATGCTTTATTAAATTGTATTTATGTTGTTTTATCCTATGCTTTATTAAATTGTATTTATGTTGTTTTATGCTATGCTTTATTAAATTGTATTTATATTGTTTTATCCTATGCTTTATTAAATTGTATTTATGTTGTTTTATCCTATGCTTTATTAAATTGTATTTATGTTGTTTTATCCTATGCTTTATTAAATTGTATTAATGTTGTTTTAACCCATGCTTCATTAAATTGTATTTATGTTGTTTTATCCTATGCTTCATTAAATTGTATTTATGTTCTTTTATCCTATGCTTTATTAAATTGTATTTATGTTGTTTTATCCTATGCTTTATTAAATTGTATTTATGTTGTTTTAACCTATGCTTTATTAAATTGCATTTATGTTGTTTTATCCTATGCTTTATTATATGATATTTATGTTGTTTTATCCTATGCTTTATTAAATTGTATTTATGTTGTTTTAACCTATGCTTTATTAAATTGTATTTATGTTGTTTTATTCTATGCTTTACTAAATTGTGTTTATGTTGTTTTATCCTATGCTTTTTTAAATTGTATTTATGTTTTTTTATCCTATGCTTTATTAAATTGTATTTATGTTGTTTTATTGTATGCTTTATTAAACTGCATTTATGTTGTTTTATCCTATGCTTTATTAAATTGTATTTATGTTGTTTTATTCTATGCTTTATTAAACTGCATTTATGTTGTTTTATCCTATGCTTTATTAAATTGTATTCATGTTGTTTTAACCCATGCTTTATTAAATTGCATTTATGTTGTTTTATCTTATGCTTTATTTTAATTGTATTTATGTTGTTTTATCCTATGCTTTATTAAATTGTATTTATGTTGTTTTATCCTATGCTTTATTAAATTGTATATATGTTGTTTTATCCTATGCTTTATTAAATTGTATTTATGTTGTTTTGTCCTATACTTTATTAAATTTTATTTATGTTGTTTTAACCTATGCTTTATTAAATTGTACTTATGTTGTTTTAACCTATGCTTTATTAAATGGTATTTATGTTGTTTTATCCTATGCTTTATTAAATTGTATTTATGTTGTTTTAACCTATGCTTTATTAAACTGCATTTATGTTGTTTTATCCTATGCTTTATTAAATTGTATTTATGTTGTTTTAACCCATGCTTCATTAAATTGTATTTATGTTGTTTTATCCTATGCTTTATTAAATTGTATTTATGTTGTTTTATCCTATGCTTCATTAAATTGTATTTATGTTGTTTTATCCTATGCTTTATTAAATTGTATTTATGTTGTTTTATCCTATGCTTTATTAAATTGTATTTATGTTGTTTTAACCTATGCTTTATTAAATTGTATTTATGTTGTTTTATCCTATGCTTTATTAAATTGTATTTATATTGTTTTATCCTATGCTTTATTAAATTGTATTTATGTTGTTTTATCCTATGCTTCATTAAATTGTATTTATGTTGTTTTATCCTATGCTTTATTAAATTGTATTTATGTTGTTTTATCCTATGCTTTATTAAATTGTATTTATGTTGTTTTAACCTATGCTTTATTAAATTGTATTTATGTTGTTTTATCCTATGCTTTATTATATGCTATTTATGTTGTTTTATCCTATGCTTTATTAAATTGTATTTATGTTGTTTTAACCTATGCTTTATTAAATTGTATTTATGTTGTTTTAACCTATGCTTTATTAAATTGTTTTTATGTTGTTTTATCCTATGCTTTATTAAATTGTATTTATGTTGCTTTAACCTATGCTTTATTAAAATGTATTTATGTTGTTTTATCCTATTCTTTATTAAATTGCATTTATGCTGTTTTATCCTATGCTTTATTAAATTGTATTTATGTTGTTTTATCCTATGCTTTATTAAATTGTATTTATGTTGTTTTAACCTATGCTTTATTAAATTGTATTCATGTTGTTTTATCCTATGCTTTATTAAATTGTATTTATGTTGTTTTATCGTATGCTTTATTAAATTGTATTTATGTTGTTTTAACCTATGCTTTATTAAACTGTGTTTATGTTGTTTTATCCTATGCTTTATAAAATTGTATTTATGTTGTTTTATCCTATGCTTTATTAAATTGTGTTTATGTTGTTTTAACCCATGCTTTATTAAATTGTATTTATTTTGTTTTATCCTATGCTTTATTAAATTGTATTTATGTTGTTTTGTCCTATGCTTTATTAAATTGTATTTATGTTGTTTTTAACCCATGCTTCATTAAATTATATTTATGTTGTTATCTTATGCTTTATTAAATTGTATTTATGTTGTTTTTTCCTATGCTTTATTTAATTGTATTTATGATGTTTTAACCCATGCTTTATTAAATTGTAATTATATTGTTTTAACCCATGCTTTATTAAATTGTATTTCTGTTGTTTTAACCCATGCTTTATTAAATTGTATTTATGTTGTTTTAACCCATGCTTTAT
This sequence comes from Phyllobates terribilis, assembly GCF_046119375.1. Classification (NCBI taxonomy): domain Eukaryota; kingdom Metazoa; phylum Chordata; class Amphibia; order Anura; family Dendrobatidae; genus Phyllobates; species Phyllobates terribilis. Next base: position 1,073,077 of record NW_027363206.1, on the reverse strand, counting down.
TAAATTATATTTATGTTGTTTTATCCTATGCTTTATTAAATTGTGTTTATGTTGTTTTATCCTATGCTTTATTAAATTGTATTTATGTTGTTTTATCCTATGCTTTATTAAATTGTATTTATGTTGTTTTATCCTATGCTTTATTAAATTGTATTTATGTTGTTTTATCCTAAGCTTTATTAAATTGTGTTTATGTTGTTTTATCCTATGCTTTTTTAAATTGTATTTATGTTGTTTTATCCTATGCTTTATTAAATTGTATTTATATTGTTTTATTGTATGCTTTATTAAACTGCATTTATGTTGTTTTATCCTATGCTTTATTAAATTGTATTTATGTTGTTTTATTCTATGCTTTATTAAATTGTATTTATGTTGTTTTATCCTATGCTTTATTAAATTGTATTTATGTTGTTTTAACCTATGCTTTATTAAATTGTATTTATGTTGTTTTAACCTATGCTTTATTAAATGGTATTTATGTTGTTTTATCCTATGCTTTATTAAATTGTACTTATGTTGTTTTAACCTATGCTTTATTAAATTGTATTTATGTTGTTTTATTCTATGCTTTACTAAATTGTGTTTATGTTGTTTTATCCTATGCTTTTTTAAATTGTATTTATGTTTTTTTATCCTATGCTTCATTAAATTGTATTTATGTTGTTTTATCCTATGCTTTATAAAATTGTATTTATGTTGTTTTAACCTATGCTTTATTAAATTGTATTTATGTTGTTTTATCCTATACTTTATAAAATTGTATTTATGTTGTTTTAACCTATGCTTTATTAAATTGTATTTATGTTGTTTTATCCTATGCTTTATTAAATTGTATTTATGTTGTTTTATCCTATGCTTTATTAAATTGTATTTATATTGTTTTATCCTATGCTTTATTAAATTGTATTTATGTTGTTTTATCCTATGCTTTATTAAATTGTATTTATGTTGTTTTATCCTATGCTTTATTAAATTGTATTTATGTTGTTTTATCCTGTGCTTTATAAAATTGTATTTATGTTGTTTTAACCTATGCTTTATTAAATTGTATTTATGTTGTTTTATCCTATGCTTTATTAAATTGTATTATTGTTGTTTTAACCCATGCTTCATTAAATTGTATTTATGTTGTTTTATCCTATGCTTCATTAAATTGTATTTATGTTCTTTTATCCTATGCTTTATTAAATTGTATTTATGTTGTTTTATCCTATGCTTTATTAAATTGTATTTATGTTGTTTTAACCTATGCTTTATTAAATTGCATTTATGTTGTTTTATCCTATGCTTTAGTATATGGTATTTATGTTGTTTTATCCTATGCTTTATTAAATTGTATTTATGTTGTTTTAACCTATGCTTTATTAAATTGTATTTATGTTGTTTTATTCTATGCTTTACTAAATTGTGTTTATGTTGTTTTATCCTATGCTTTTTTAAATTGTATTTATGTTTTTTTATCCTATGCTTTATTAAATTGTATTTATGTTGTTTTATTGTATGCTTTATTAAACTGCATTTATGTTGTTTTATCCTATGCTTTATTAAATTGTATTTATGTTGTTTTAACCTATGCTTTATTAAATTGTATTTATGTTGTTTTATCCTATACTTTATAAAATTGTATTTATGTTGTTTTAACCTATGCTTTATTAAAATGTATTTATGTTGTTTTATCCTATGCTTTATTAAATTGTATGTATGTTCTTTTATCCTATGCTTTATTAAATTGTATTTATATTGTTTTATCCTATGCTTTATTAAATTGTATTTATGTTGTTTTATCCTATGCTTCATTAAATTGTATTTATGTTCTTTTATCCTATGCTTTATTAAATTGTATTTATGTTGTTTTATCCTATGCTTTATTAAATTGTATTTATGTTGTTTTAACCTATGCTTTATTAAATTGTATTTATGTTGTTTTATCCTATGCTTTATTATATGGTATTCATGTTGTTTTATCCTATGCTTTATTAAATTGTATTTATGTTGTTTTAACCTATGCTTTATTAAATTGTATTTATGTTGTTTTAACCTATGCTTAATTAAATTGTTTTTAAGTTGTTTTATCCTATGCTTTATTAAATTGTATTTATGTTGCTTTAACCTATGCTTTACTAAATTGTATTTATGTTGTTTTATCCTATGCTTTATTAAATTGCATTTATGTTGTTTTATCCTATGCTTTATTAAATTGTATTTATGTTGTTTTATCCTATGCTTTATTAAATTGTATTTATGTTGTTTTAACCTATGCTTTATTAAAATGTATTTATGTTGTTTTATCCTATGCTTTATTAAATTGTATTTATGTTGTTTTATCCTATGCTTTATTAAATTGTATTTATATTGTTTTATCCTATGCTTTATTAAATTGTATTTATGTTCTTTTATCCTATGCTTCATTAAATTGTATTTATGTTCTTTTATCCTATGCTTTATTAAATTGTATTTATGTTGTTTTATCCTATGATTTATTAAATTGTATTTATGTTGTTTTAACCTATGCTTTATTAAATTGTAATTATGTTGTTTTATCCTATGCTTTATTATATGGTATTTATGTTGTTTTATCCTATGCTTTATTAAATTGTATTTATGTTGTTTTAACCTATGCTTTATTAAATTGTATTTATGTTGTTTTAACCTATGCTTTATTAAATTGTTTTTAAGTTGTTTTATCCTATGCTTTATTAAATTGTATGTATGTTGCTTTAGCCTATGCTTTATTAAATTGTATTTATGTTGTTTTATCCTATGCTTTATTAAATTGCATTTATGTTGTTTTATCCTATGCTTTATTAAATTGTATTTATGTTGTTTTATCCTATGCTTTATTAAATTGCATTTATGTTGTTTTAACCTATGCTTTATTAAATTGTATTCATGTTGTTTTATCCTATGCTTTATTAAATTGTATTTATGTTGTTTTATCGTATGCTTTATTAAATTGTATTTATGTTGTTTTAACCTATGCTTTATTAAACTGTGTTTATGTTGTTTTATCCTATGCTTTATAAAATTGTATTTATGTTGTTTTATCCTATGCTTTATTAAATTGTGTTTATGTTGTTTTAACCAATGCTTTATTAAATTGTATTTATGTTGTTTTATCCTATGCTTTATTAAATTGTATTTATGTTGTTTTGTCCTATGCTTTATAAAATTGTATTTATGTTGTTTTAACCCATGCTTCATTAAATTATATTTATGTTGTTATCTTATGCTTTATTAAATTGTATTTATGTTGTTTTTTCCTATGCTTTATTTAATTGTATTTATGATGTTTTAACCCATGCTTTATTAAATTGTAATTATATTGTTTTAACCCATGCTTTATTGAATTGTATTTATGTTGTTTTAAACCATGCTTTATTAAATTGTATTTATGTTGTTTTATCCTATGCTTTATTAAATTGTGTTTATGTTGTTTTATCCTATGCTTTATTAAATTGTATTTATGTTGTTTTAACCCATGCTTTATTAAATTGTATTTATGTTGTTTTATCCTAAGCTTTATTAAATTGTGTTTATGTTGTTTTATCCTATGCTTTTTTAAATTGTATTTATGTTGTTTTATCCTATGCTTTATTAAATTGTATTTATGTTGTTTTATTGTATGCTTTATTAAACTGCATTTATGTTGTTTTATCCTATGCTTTATTAAATTGTATTTATGTTGTTTTATTCTATGCTTTATTAAATTGTATTTATGTTGTTTTATCCTATGCTTTATTAAATTGTATTTATGTTGTTTTATCCTATGCTTTATTAAATTGTATTTATGTTGTTTTAACCTATGCTTTATTAAATGGTATTTATGTTGTTTTATCCTATGCTTTATTAAATTGTATTTATGTTGTTTTAACCTATGCTTTATTAAATTGTATTTATGTTGTTTTATTCTATGCTTTACTAAATTGTGTTTATGTTGTTTTATCCTATGCTTTTTTAAATTGTATTTATGTTTTTTTATCCTATGCTTTATTAAATTGTATTTATGTTGTTTTATTGTATGCTTTATTAAACTGCATTTATGTTGTTTTATCCTATGCTTTATTAAATTGTATTTATGTTGTTTTATTCTATGCTTTATTAAACTGTATTTATGTTGTTTTATCCTATGCTTTATTAAATTGTATTTATGTTGTTTTAACCCATGCTTTATTAAATTGCATTTATGTTGTTTTATCTTCTGCTTTATTAAATTGTATTTATGTTGTTTTATCTTCTGCTTTATTAAATTGTATTTATGTTGTTTTATCCTATGCTTTATTAAATTGTATTTATGTTGTTTTATCCTATGCTTTATTAAATTGTATTTATGTTGTTTTGTCCTATGCTTTATTAAATTTTATTTATGTTGTTTTAACCTATGCTTTATTAAATTGTATTTATGTTGTTTTAACCTATGCTTTATTAAATGGTGTTTATGTTGTTTTATCCTATGCTTTATTAAATTGTATTTATGTTGTTTTAACCTATGCTTTATTAAACTGCATTTATGTTGTTTTATCCTATGCTTTATTAAATTGTATTTATGTTGTTTTAACCCATGCTTCATTAAATTGTATTTATGTTGTTTTATCCTATGCTTCATTAAATTGTATTTATGTTGTTTTATCCTATGCTTTATTAAATTGTATTTATGTTGTTTTAACCTATGCTTTATTAAATTGTATTTATGTTGTTTTATCCTATACTTTATAAAATTGTATTTATGTTGTTTTAACCTATGCTTTATTAAATTGTATTTATGTTGTTTTATCCTATGCTTTATTAAATTGTATTTATGTTGTTTTATCCTATGCGTTATTAAATTGTATTTATATTGTTCTATCCTATGCTTTATTAAATTGTATTTATGTTGTTTTATCCTATGCTTTATTAAATTGTATTTATGTTGTTTTAACCCATGCTTCATTAAATTGTATTTATGTTGTTTTATCCTATGCTTCATTAAATTGTATTTATGTTCTTTTATCCTATGCTTTATTAAATTGTATTTATGTTGTTTTATCCTATGCTTTAATAAATTGTATTTATGTTGTTTTAACCTATGCTTTATTAAATTGTATTTATGTTGTTTTATCCTATGCTTTATTATATGGTATTTATGTTGTTTTATCCTATGCTTTATTAAATTGTATTTATGTTGTTTTAACCTATGCTTTATTAAATTGTATTTATGTTGTTTTAACCTATGCTTTATTAAATTGTTTTTATGTTGTTTTATCCTATGCTTTATTAAATTGTATTTATGTTGCTTTAACCTATGCTTTATTAAATTGTATTTATGTTGTTTTATCCTATGCTTTATTAAATTGTATTTATGTTGTTTTATCCTATGCTTTATTAAATTGTATTTATGTTGTTTTATCCTATGCTTTATTAAATTGTATTTATGTTGTTTTAACCTATGCTTTATTAAATTGTATTCATGTTGTTTTATCCTATGCTTTATTAAATTGTATTTATGTTGTTTTATCGTATGCTTTATTAAATTGTATTTATGTTGTTTTAACCTATGCTTTATTGAACTGTGTTTATGTTGTTTTATCCTATGCTTTATAAAATTGTATTTATGTTGTTTTATCCTATGCTTTATTAAATTGTGTTTATGTTGTTTTAACCCATGCTTTATTAAATTGTATTTTTGTTGTTTTATCCTATGCTTTATTAAATTGCATTTATGTTGTTTTGTCCTATGCTTTATTAAATTGTATTTATGTTGTTTTAACCCATGCTTCATTAAATTATATTTATGTTGTTATCTTATGCTTTATTAAATTGTATTTATGTTGTTTTTTCCTATGCTTTATTTAATTGTATTTATGATGTTTTAACCCATGCTTTATTAAATTGTAATTATATTGTTTTAACCCATGCTTTATTAAATTGTATTTATGTTGTTTTAACCCATGCTTTATTAAATTGTATTTATGTTGTTTTAACCCATGCTTTATTAAATTGTATTTATGTTGTTTTATCCTATGCTTTTTTAAATTGTATTTATGTTGTTTTATCCTATGCTTTATTAAATTGTATTTATCTTGTTTTATTGTATGCTTTATTAAACTGCATTTATGTTGTTTTATCCTATGCTTTATTAAATTGTATTTATGTTGTTTTATTCTATGCTTTATTAAATTGTATTTATGTTTTTTATCCTATGCTTTATTAAATTGTATTTATGTTGTTTTATCCTATGCTTTATTAAATTGTATTTATGTTGTTTCATCCTATGCTTTATTAAATTGTGTTTATGTTGTTTTATCCTATGCTTTATTAAACTGCATTTATGTTGTTTTATACTATGCTTTATTAAATTGTATTTATGTTGTTTTATCCTATGCTTTATTAAATTGTATTTATGTTGTTTTATCCTATGCTTTATTAAATTGTATTTATGTTGTTTTATCCTATGCTTTATTAAATTGTATTTATGTTGTTTTGTCCTATGCTTTATTAAATTGTGTTTATGTTGTTTTATCCTATGTTTTATTAAATTGTATGCATGTTGTTTTATCCTATGCTTTATTAAATTGTATTCATGTTGTTTTATCCTATGCTTTATTAAATTGTATTTATGTTGTTTTATCCTATGCTTTATTAAATTGTGTTTATGTTGTTTTATCCTATGCTTTATTAAATTGTAGTTATGTTGTTTTATCCTATGCTTTATTAAATTGTATTTATGTTGTTTTAACCTATGCTTTATTAAATTGTATTTATGTTGTTTTAACACATGCTTTATTAAATTGTAATTATATTGTTTTAGCCCATGCTTTATTAAATTGTATTTATGTTGTTTTAACCCATGCTTTATTAAATTGTATTTATGTTGTTTTAACCCATGCTTTATTAAATTGTATTTATGTTGTTTTATCCTATGCTTTATTAAATTGTGTTTATGTTGTTTTATCCTATGCTTTATTAAATTGTATTTATGTTGTTTTATCCTATGCTTTATTATATTGTATTTATGTTGTTTTAACCCATGCTTTATTAAATAGTATTTATGTTGTTTTATCCTAAGCTTTATTAAATTGTGTTTATGTTGTTTTATCCTATGCTTTTTTAAATTGTATTTATGTTGTTTTATCCTATGCTTTATTAAATTGTATTTATGTTGTTTTATTGTATGCTTTATTAAACTGCATTTATGTTGTTTTATCCTATGCTTTATTAAATTGTATTTATGTTGTTTTATTCTATGCTTTATTAAATTGTATTTATGTTGTTTTATCCTATGCTTTATTAAATTGTATTTATGTTGTTTTATCCTATGCTTTATTAAATAGTATTTATGTTGTTTTAACCTATGCTTTATTAAATGGTATTTATGTTGTTTTATCCTATGCTTTATTAAATTGTACTTATGTTGTTTTAACCTATGCTTTATTAAATTGTATTTATGTTGTTTTATTCTATGCTTTACTAAATTGTGTTTATGTTGTTTTATCCTATGCTTTTTTAAATTGTATTTATGTTTTTTTATCCTATGCTTTATTAAATTGTCTTTATGTTGTTTTATTGTATGCTTTATTAAACTGCATTTATGTTGTTTTATCCTATGCTTTATTAAATTGTATTTATGTTGTTTTATTCTATGCTTTATTAAACTGTATTTATGTTGTTTTATCCTATGCTTTATTAAATTGTATTTATGTTGTTTTAACCCATGCTTTATTAAATTGCATTTATGTTGTTTTATCTTCTGCTTTATTAAATTGTATTTATGTTGTTTTATCCTATGCTTTATTAAATTGTATTTATGTTGTTTTATCCTATGCTTTATTAAATTGTATTTATGTTGTTTTGTCCTATGCTTTATTAAATTTCATTTATGTTGTTTTAACCTATGCTTTATTAAATTGTATTTATGTTGTTTTAACCTATGCTTTATTAAATGGTGTTTATGTTGTTTTATCCTATGCTTTATTAAATTGTATTTATGTTGTTTTATCCTATGCGTTATTAAATTGTATTTATATTGTTCTATCCTATGCTTTATTAAATTGTATTTATGTTGTTTTATCCTATGCTTTATTAAATTGTATTTATGTTGTTTTATCCTATGCTTTATTAAATTGTATTTATGTTGTTTTAACCCATGCTTCATTAAATTGTATTTATGTTGTTTTATCCTATGCTTCATTAAATTGTATTTATGTTCTTTTATCCTATGCTTTATTAAATTGTATTTATGTTGTTTTATCCTATGCTTTATTAAATTGTATTTATGTTGTTTTAACCTATGCTTTATTAAATTGTATTTATGTTGTTTTATCCTATGCTTTATTATATGGTATTTATGTTGTTTTATCCTATGCTTTATTAAATTGTATTTATGTTGTTTTAACCTATGCTTTATTAAATTGTATTTATGTTGTTTTAAGCTATGCTTTATTAAATTGTTTTTATGTTGTTTTATCCTATGCTTTATTAAATTGTATTTATGTTGCTTTAACCTATGCTTTATTAAATTGTATTTATGTTGTTTTATCCTATGCTTTATTAAATTGTATTTATGTTGTTTTATCCTATGCTTTATTAAATTGTATTTATGTTGTTTTATCCTATGCTTTATTAAATTGTATTTATGTTGTTTTAACCTATGCTTTATTAAATTGTATTCATGTTGTTTTATCCTATGCTTTATTAAATTGTATTTATGTTGTTTTATCGTATGCTTTATTAAATTGTATTTATGTTGTTTTAACCTATGCTTTATTAAACTGTGTTTATGTTGTTTTATCCTATGCTTTATAAAATTGTATTTATGTTGTTTTATCCTATGCTTTATTAAATTGTGTTTATGTTGTTTTAACCCATGCTTTATTAAATTGTATTTTTGTTGTTTTATCCTATGCTTTATTAAATTGCATTTATGTTGTTTTGTCCTATGCTTTATTAAATTGTATTTATGTTGTTTTAACCCATGCTTCATTAAATTATATTTATGTTGTTATCTTATGCTTTATTAAATTGTATTTATGTTGTTTTTTCCTATGCTTTATTTAATTGTATTTATGATGTTTTAACCCATGCTTTATTAAATTGTAATTATATTGTTTTAACCCATGCTTTATTAAATTGTATTTATGTTGTTTTAACCCATGCTTTATTAAATTGTATTTATGTTGTTTTAACCCATGCTTTATTAAATTGTATTTATGTTGTTTTATCCTATGCTTTATTAAATTGTGTTTATGTTGTTTTATCCTATGCTTTATTAAATTGTATTTATGTTGTTTTATCCTATGCTTTATTAAATTGTATTTATGTTGTTTTAACCCATGCTTTATTAAATTGTATTTATGTTGTTTTATCCTAAGCTTTATTAAATTGTGTTTATGTTGTTTTATCCTATGCTTTTTTAAATTGTATTTATGTTGTTTTATCCTATGCTTTATTAAATTGTATTTATCTTGTTTTATTGTATGCTTTATTAAACTGCATTTATGTTGTTTTATCCTATGCTTTATTAAATTGTATTTATGTTGTTTTATTCTATGCTTTATTAAATTGTATTTATGTTTTTTTATCCTATGCTTTATTAAATTGTATTTATGTTGTTTTATCCTATGCTTTATTAAATTGTGTTTATGTTGTTTTATTGTATGCTTTATTAAACTGCATTTATGTTGTTTTATCCTATGCTTTATTAAATTGTATTTATGTTGTTTCATCCTATGCTTTATTAAATTGTGTTTATGTTGTTTTATCCTATGTTTTATAAAATTGTATGCATGTTGTTTTATCCTATGCTTTATTAAATTGTATTCATGTTGTTTTATCCTATGCTTTATTAAATTGTATTTATGTTGTTTTAACCCATGCTTTATTAAATTGTATTGATGTTGTTTTAACCCATGCTTTATTAAATTGTATTTATGTTGTTTTAACCCATGCTTTATTAAATTGTATTTATGTTGTTTTATCCTATGCTTTATTAAATTGTGTTTATGTTGTTTTATCCTATGCTTTATTAAATTGTATTTATGTTGTTTTATCCTATGCTTTATTATATTGTATTTATGTTGTTTTAACCCATGCTTTATTAAATTGTATTTATGTTGTTTTATCCTAAGCTTTATTAAATTGTGTTTATGTTGTTTTATCCTATGCTTTTTTAAATTGTATTTATGTTGTTTTATCCTATGCTTTATTAAATTGTATTTATGTTGTTTTATTGTATGCTTTATTAAACTGCATTTATGTTGTTTTATCCTGTGCTTTATTAAATTGTATTTATGTTGTTTTATTCTATGCTTTATTAAATTGTATTTATGTTGTTTTATCCTATGCTTTATTAAATTGTATTTATGTTGTTTTATCCTATGTTTTATTAAATTGTATTTATGTTGCTTTATTGTATGCTTTATTAAACTGCATTTATGTTGTTTTATCCTGTGCTTTATTAAATTGTATTTATGTTGTTTCATCCTATGCTTTATTAAATTGTGTTTATGTTGTTTTATCCTATGCTTTATTAAACTGCATTTATGTTGTTTTATCCTATGCTTTATTAAATTGTATTTATGTTGTTTTATCCTATGCTTTATTAAAATGTATTTATGTTGTTTTATCCTATGTTTTATTAAATTGTATTTATGTTGTTTTTTCCTATGTTTTATTAAATTGTATTTATGTTGTTTTATCCTATGCTTTATTAAATTGCTTTTATGTTGTTTTATTTTATGCTTTATTAAATTGTATTTATATTGTTTTATCCTATGCTTTATTAAATTGTATTTATATTGTTTTATCCTATGCTTTATTAAATTGTATATATGTTGTTTTATCCTATGCTTTATTAAATTGTATTTATGTTGTTTTATCCTATGCTTTATTAAATCTTATTTATGTTGTTTTATCCTATGCTTTATTAAATTGTATTTATGTTGTTTTAACCTATGCTTTATTAAACTGTATTTATGGTGTTTTATCCTATGCTTTATTAAATTGTATTTATGTTGTTTTATCCTATGCTTTATTAAATTGTATTTATGTTGTTTTAACCTATCCTTTATTAAATTGTATTTATGTTGTTTTATCCTATGCTTTATTAAATTGTATTTATGTTGTTTTATCCTATGCTTTATTAAATTGTATTTATGTTGTTTTATCCTATGCTTTATTAAATTGTATTTATGTTGTTTTATCCTGTGCTTTATTAAATTGTGTTTATGTTGTTTTATCCTATGCTTTATTAAATTGTATTTATGTTGTTTTATCCTATGCTTTATTAAATTGTATTTATGTTGTTTTAACCCATGCTTTATTAAATTGTATTTATGCTGTTTTAACCAATGCTTTATTAAATTGTATTTATGTTGTTTTATCCTATGCTTTAATAAATTGTATTTATGTTGTTTTATCCTATGCTTTATTAAATTGTGTTATGTTGTTTTATCCTATGCTTTTTTAAATTGCATTTATGTTGTTTTATCCTATGCTTTATTAAATTGTATTTATGTTGTTTTAACCCATGCTTTATTAAATTGTATTTATATTGTTTTAACCCATGCTTTATTAAATTGTATTTATGTTGTTTTATCCTATGCTTTATTAAATTGTGTTTATGTTGTTTTATCCTATGCTTTATTAAATTGTATTTTTGTTGTTTTATCCTTTGCTTTATTAAATTGTATTTATGTTGTTTTAACCCATGCTTTATTAAATTGTATTTATGTTGTTTTATCCTATGCTTTATTAAATTGTATTTATGTTGTTTTAACCTATGCTTTATTAAATTGTATTTATGTTGTTTTAACCTATGCTTTATTAAATTGTTTTTATGTTGTTTTATCCTATGCTTTATTAAATTGTATTTATGTTGCTTTAACCTATGCTTTATTAAATTGTATTTATGTTGTTTTATCCTATGCTTTATTAAATTGTATTTATGTTGTTTTATCCTATGCTTTATTAAATTGTATTTATCTTGTTTTAACCTATGCTTTATTAAATTGTATTCATGTTGTTTTATCCTATGCTTTATTAAATTGTATTTATGTTGTTTTATCGTATGCTTTATTAAATTGTATTTATGTTGTTTTAACCTATGCTTTATTAAACTGTGTTTATGTTGTTTTATCCTATGCTTTATAAAATTGTATTTATGTTGTTTTATCCTATGCTTTATTAAATTGTGTTTATGTTGTTTTAACCCATGCTTTATTAAATTGTATTTATGTTGTTTTATCCTATGCTTTATTAAATTGTATTTATGTTGTTTTGTCCTATGCTTTATTAAATTGTATTTATGTTGTTTTTAACCCATGCTTCATTAAATTATATTTATGTTGTTATCTTATGCTTTATTAAATTGTATTTATGTTGTTTTTTCCTATGCTTTATTTAATTGTATTTATGATGTTTTAACCCATGCTTTATTAAATTGTAATTATATTGTTTTAACCCATGCTTTATTAAATTGTATTTCTGTTGTTTTAACCCATGCTTTATTAAATTGTATTTATGTTGTTTTAACCCATGCTTTATTAAATTATATTTATGTTGTTTTATCCTATGATTTATTAAATTGTGTTTATGTTGTTTTATCCTATGCTTTATTAAATTGTATTTATGTTGTTTTATCCTATGCTTTATTAAATTGTATTTATGTTGTTTTAACCCATGCTTTATTAAATTGTATTTATGTTGTTTTATAATAAGCTTTATTAAATTGTGTTTATGTTGTTTTATCCTATGCTTTTTTAAATTGTATTTATGTTGTTTTATCCTATGCTTTATTAAATTGTATTTATATTGTTTTATTGTATGCTTTATTAAACTGCATTTATGTTGTTTTATCCTATGCTTTATTAAATTGTATTTATGTTGTTTTATTCTATGCTTTATTAAATTGTATTTATGTTGTTTTATCCTATGCTTTATTAAATTGTATTTATGTTGTTTTATCCTATGCTTTATTAAATTGTATTTATGTTGCTTTAACCTATGCTTTATTAAATGGTATTTATGTTGTTTTATCCTATGCTTTATTAAATTGTACTTATGTTGTTTTAACCTATGCTTTATTAAATTGTATTTATGTTGTTTTATTCTATGCTTTACTAAATTGTGTTTATGTTGTATCCTATGCTTTTTTAAATTGTATTTATGTTTTTTTATCCTATGCTTCATTAAATTGTATTTATGTTGTTTTATCCTATGCTTTATAAAATTGTATTTATGTTGTTTTAACCTATGCTTTATTAAATTGTATTTATGTTGTTTTATCCTATACTTTATAAAATTGTATTTATGTTGTTTTAACCTATGCTTTATTAAATTGTATTTATGTTGTTTTATCCTATGCTTTATTAAATTGTATTTATGTTGTTTTATCCTATGCTTTATTAAATTGTATTTATATTGTTTTATCCTATGCTTTATTAAATTGTATTTATGTTGTTTTATCCTATGCTTTATTAAATTGTATTTATGTTGTTTTATCCTATGCTTTGTTAAATTGTATTTATGTTGTTTTATCCTGTGCTTTATAAAATTGTATTTATGTTGTTTTAACCTATGCTTTATTAAATTGTATTTATGTTGTTTTATCCTATACTTTATAAAATTGTATTTATGCTGTTTTAACTATGCTTTATTAAATTGTATTTATGTTGTTTTATCCTATGCTTTATTAAATTGTATTTATATTGTTTTATCCTATGCTTTATTAAATTGTATTTATGTTGTTTTATCCTATGCTTTATTAAATTGTATTTATGTTGTTTTATCCTATGCTTTATTAAATTGTATTATTGTTGTTTTAACCCATGCTTCATTAAATTGTATTTATGTTGTTTTATCCTATGCTTCATTAAATTGTATTTATGTTCTTTTATCCTATGCTTTATTAAATTGTATTTATGTTGTTTTATCCTATGCTTTATTAAATTGTATTTATGTTGTTTTAACCTTTGCTTTATTAAATTGCATTTATGTTGTTTTATCCTATGCTTTATTATATGGTATTTATGTTGTTTTATTCTATGCTTTATTAAACTGCATTTATGTTGTTTTATCCTATGCTTTATTAAATTGTATTCATGTTGTTTTAACCCATGCTTTATTAAATTGCATTTATGTTGTTTTATCTTATGCTTTATTAAATTGTATTTATGTTGTTTTAACCCATGCTTTATTAAATTGTATTTATGCTGTTTTAACCAATGCTTTATTAAATTGTATTTATGTTGTTTTAACCCATGCTTCATTAAATTGTATTTATGTTGTTTTATCCTATGCTTCATTAAATTGTATTTATGTTCTTTTATCCTATGCTTTATTAAATTGTATTTATGTTGTTTTATCCTATGCTTTATTAAATTGTATTTATGTTGTTTTAACCTTTGCTTTATTAAATTGCATTTATGTTGTTTTATCCTATGCTTTATTAAATTGTATTTATGTTGTTTTATTGTATGCTTTATTAAACTGCATTTATGTTGTTTTATCCTATGATTTATTAAATTGTATTTATGTTGTTTTATTCTATGCTTTATTAAACTGCATTTATGTTGTTTTATCCTATGCTTTATTAAATTGTATTCATGTTGTTTTAACCCATGCTTTATTAAATTGCATTTATGTTGTTTTATCTTATGCTTTATTAAATTGTATTTATGTTGTTTTAACCCATGCTTTATTAAATTGTATTTATGCTGTTTTAACCAATGCTTTATTAAATTGTGTTTATGTTGTTTTATCCTATGCTTTATTAAATTGTATTTTTGTTGTTTTATCCTTTGCTTTATTAAATTGTATTTATGTTGTTTTAACCCATGCTTTATTAAATTGTATTTATGTTGTTTTATCCTATGCTTTATTAAATTGTATTTATGTTGTTTTAACCTATGCTTTATTAAATTGTATTTATGTTGTTTTAACCTATGCTTTATTAAATTGTTTTTATGTTGTTTTATCCTATGCTTTATTAAATTGTATTTATGTTGCTTTAACCTATGCTTTATTAAATTGTATTTATGTTGTTTTATCCTATGCTTTATTAAATTGCATTTATGTTGTTTTATCCTATGCTTTATTAAATTGTATTTATGTTGTTTTATCCTATGCTTTATTAAATTGTATTTATCTTGTTTTAACCTATGCTTTATTAAATTGTATTCATGTTGTTTTATCCTATGCTTTATTAAATTGTATTTATGTTGTTTTATCGTATGCTTTATTAAATTGTATTTATGTTGTTTTAACCTATGCTTTATTAAACTGTGTTTATGTTGTTTTATCCTATGCTTTATAAAATTGTATTTATGTTGTTTTATCCTATGCTTTATTAAATTGTGTTTATGTTGTTTTAACCCATGCTTTATTAAATTGTATTTATGTTGTTTTATCCTATGCTTTATTAAATTGTATTTATGTTGTTTTGTCCTATGCTTTATTAAATTGTATTTATGTTGTTTTTAACCCATGCTTCATTAAATTATATTTATGTTGTTATCTTATGCTTTATTAAATTGTATTTATGTTGTTTTTTCCTATGCTTTATTTAATTGTATTTATGATGTTTTAACCCATGCTTTATTAAATTGTAATTATATTGTTTTAACCCATGCTTTATAAAATTGTATTTATGTTGTTTTATCCTATGCTTTATTAAATTGTGTTTATGTTGTTTTAACCAATGCTTTATTAAATTGTATTTATGTTGTTTTATCCTATGCTTTATTAAATTGTATTTATGTTGTTTTGTCCTATGCTTTATAAAATTGTATTTATGTTGTTTTAACCCATGCTTCATTAAATTATATTTATGTTGTTATCTTATGCTTTATTAAATTGTATTTATGTTGTTTTTTCCTATGCTTTATTTAATTGTATTTATGATGTTTTAACCCATGCTTTATTAAATTGTAATTTTATTGTTTTAACCCATGCTTTAATAATTTGTATTTATGTTGTTTTAACCCATGCTTTATTAAATTGTATTTATGTTGTTTTATCCTATGCTTTATTAAATTGTGTTTATGTTGTTTTATCCTATGCTTTATTAAATTGTATTTATGTTGTTTTATCCTATGCTTTATTAAATTGTATTTATGTTGTTTTAACCCATGCTTTATTAAATTGTATTTATGTTGTTTTATCCTAAGCTTTATTAAATTGTGTTTATGTTGTTTTATCCTATGCTTTTTTAAATTGTATTTATGTTGTTTTATCCTATGCTTTATTAAATTGTATTTATGTTGTTTTATTGTATGCTTTATTAAACTGCATTTATGTTGTTTTATCCTATGCTTTATTAAATTGTATTTATGTTGCTTTAACCTATGCTTTATTAAATTGTATTTATGTTGTTTTATCCTATGCTTTATTAAATTGCATTTATGTTGTTTTATCCTATGCTTTATTAAATTGTATTTATGTTGTTTTATCCTATGCTTTATTAAATTGTATTTATCTTGTTTTAACCTATGCTTTATTAAATTGTATTCATGTTGTTTTATCCTATGCTTTATTAAATTGTATTTATGTTGTTTTATCGTATGCTTTATTAAATTGTATTTATGTTGTTTTATCCTATGCTTTATTAAATTGTATTTATCTTGTTTTAACCTATGCTTTATTAAATTGTATTCATGTTGTTTTATCCTATGCTTTATTAAATTGTATTTATGTTGTTTTATCGTATGCTTTATTAAATTGTATTTATGTTGTTTTAACCTATGCTTTATTAAACTGTGTTTATGTTGTTTTATCCTATGCTTTATAAAATTGTATTTATGTTGTTTTATCCTATGCTTTATTAAATTGTGTTTATGTTGTTTTAACCCATGCTTTATTAAATTGTATTTATGTTGTTTTATCCTATGCTTTATTAAATTGTATTTATGTTGTTTTGTCCTATGCTTTATTAAATTGTATTTATGTAGTGTTTAACCCATGCTTCATTAAATTATATTTATGTTGTTATCTTATGCTTTATTAAATTGTATTTATGTTGTTTTTTCCTATGCTTTATTTAATTGTATTTATGATGTTTTAACCCATGCTTTATTAAATTGTAATTATATTGTTTTAACCCATGCTTTATAAAATTGTATTTATGTTGTTTTATCCTATGCTTTATTAAATTGTGTTTATGTTGTTTTAACCAATGCTTTATTAAATTGTATTTATGTTGTTTTATCCTATGCTTTATTAAATTGTATTTATGTTGTTTTGTACTATGCTTTATAAAATTGTATTTATGTTGTTTTAACCCATGCTTCATTAAATTATATTTATGTTGTTATCTTATGCTTTATTAAATTGTATTTATGTTGTTTTTTCCTATGCTTTATTTAATTGTATTTATGATGTTTTAACCCATGCTTTATTAAATTGTAATTTTATTGTTTTAACCCATGCTTTATTAATTTGTATTTATGTTGTTTTAACCCATGCTTTATTAAATTGTATTTATGTTGTTTTATCCTATGCTTTATTAAATTGTGTTTATGTTGTTTTATCCTATGCTTTATTAAATTGTATTTATGTTGTTTTATCCTATGCTTTATTAAATTGTATTTATGTTGTTTTAACCCATGGTTTATTAAATTGTATTTATGTTGTTTTATCCTAAGCTTTATTAAATTGTGTTTATGTTGTTTTATCCTATGCTTTTTCAAATTGTATTTATGTTGTTTTATCCTATGCTTTATTAAATTGTATTTATGTTGTTTTATTGTATGCTTTATTAAACTGCATTTATGTTGTTTTATCCTATGCTTTATTAAATTGTATTTATGTTGTTTTATTCTATGCTTTATTAAATTGTATTTATGTTGTTTTATCCTATGCTTTATTAAATTGTATTTATGTTGTTTTATCCTATGCTTTATTAAATTGTATTTATGTTGTTTTAACCTATGCTTTATTAAATGGTATTTATGTTGTTTTATCCTATGCTTTATTAAATTGTATTTATGTTGTTTTGTCCTATGCTTTATTAAATTTTATTTATGTTGTTTTAACCTATGCTTTATTAAATTGTATTTATGTTGTTTTAACCTATGCTTTATTAAATGGTATTTATGTTGTTTTATCCTATGCTTTATTAAATTGTATTTATGTTGTTTTAACCTATGCTTTATTAAACTGCATTTATGTTGTTTTATCCTATGCTTTATTAAATTGTATTTATGTTGTTTTAACCCATGCTTCATTAAATTGTATTTATGTTGTTTTATCCTATGCTTCATTAAATTGTATTTATGTTGTTTTATCCTATGCTTTATAAAATTGTATTTATGTTGTTTTAACCTATGCTTTATTAAATTGTATTTATGTTGTTTTATCCTATACTTTATAAAATTGTATTTATGTTGTTTTAACCTATGCTTTATTAAAATGTATTTATGTTGTTTTATCCTATGCTTTATTAAATTGTATTTATGTTGTTTTATCCTATGCTTTATTAAATTGTATTTATATTGTTTTATCCTATGCTTTATTAAATTGTATTTATGTTGTTTTATCATATGCTTCATTAAATTGTATTTATGTTCTTTTATCCTATGCTTTATTAAATTGTATTTATGTTGTTTTATCCTATGCTTTATTAAATTGTATTTATGTTGTTTTAACCTATGCTTTATTAAATTGTATTTATGTTGTTTTATCCTATGCTTTATTAAATTGCATTTATGTTGTTTTATCCTATGCTTTATTAAATTGTTTTTAAGTTGTTTTATCCTATGCTTTATTAAATTGTATTTATGTTGCTTTAACCTATGCTTTATTAAATTGTATTTATGTTGTTTTATCCTATGCTTTATTAAATTGCATTTATGTTGTTTTATCCTATGCTTTATTAAATTGTATTTATGTTGTTTTATCCTATGCTTTATTAAATTGTATTTATGTTGTTTTAACCTATGCTTTATTAAATTGTATTCATGTTGTTTTATCCTATGCTTTATTAAATTGTATTTATGTTGTTTTATCGTATGCTTTATTAAATTGTATTTATGTTGTTTTAACCTATGCTTTATTAAACTGTGTTTATGTTGTTTTATCCTATGCTTTATAAAATTGTATTTATGTTGTTTTATCCTATGCTTTATTAAATTGTGTTTATGTTGTTTTAACCAATGCTTTATTAAATTGTATTTATGTTGTTTTATCCTATGCTTTATTAAATTGTATTTATGTTGTTTTGTCCTATGCTTTATTAAATTGTATTTATGTTGTTTTGTCCTATGCTTTATTAAATTGTATTTATGTAGTTTTTAACCCATGCTTCATTAAATTATATTTATGTTGTTATCTTATGCTTTATTAAATTGTATTTATGTTGTTTTTTCCTATGCTTTATTTAATTGTATTTATGATGTTTTAACCCATGCTTTATTAAATTGTAATTATATTGTTTTAACCCATGCTTTATAAAATTGTATTTATGTTGTTTTATCCTATGCTTTATTAAATTGTGTTTATGTTGTTTTAACCAATGCTTTATTAAATTGTATTTATGTTGTTTTATCCTATGCTTTATTAAATTGTATTTATGTTGTTTTGTCCTATGCTTTATAAAATTGTATTTATGTTGTTTTAACCCATGCTTCATTAAATTATATTTATGTTGTTATCTTATGCTTTATTAAATTGTATTTATGTTGTTTTTTCCTATGCTTTATTTAATTGTATTTATGATGTTTTAACCCATGCTTTATTAAATTGTAATTTTATTGTTTTAACCCATGCTTTATTAATTTGTATTTATGTTGTTTTAACCCATGCTTTATTAAATTGTATTTATGTTGTTTTATCCTATGCTTTATTAAATTGTGTTTATGTTGTTTTATCCTATGCTTTATTAAATTGTATTTATGTTGTTTTATCCTATGCTTTATTAAATTGTATTTATGTTGTTTTAACCCATGCTTTATTAAATTGTATTTATGTTGTTTTATCCTAAGCTTTATTAAATTGTGTTTATGTTGTTTTATCCTATGCTTTTTTAAATTGTATTTATGTTGTTTTATCCTATGCTTTATTAAATTGTATTTATGTTGTTTTATTGTATGCTTTATTAAACTGCATTTATGTTGTTTTATCCTATGCTTTATTAAATTGTATTTATGTTGTTTTATTCTATGCTTTATTAAATTGTATTTATGTTGTTTTATCCTATGCTTTATTAAATTGTATTTATGTTGTTTTATCCTATGCTTTATTAAATTGTATTTATGTTGTTTTAACCTATGCTTTATTAAATGGTATTTATGTTGTTTTATCCTATGCTTTATTAAATTGTATTTATGTTGTTTTGTCCTATGCTTTATTAAATTTTATTTATGTTGTTTTAACCTATGCTTTATTAAATTGTATTTATGTTGTTTTAACCTATGCTTTATTAAATGGTATTTATGTTGTTTTATCCTATGCTTTATTAAATTGTATTTATGTTGTTTTAACCTATGCTTTATTAAACTGCATTTATGTTGTTTTATCCTATGCTTTATTAAATTGTATTTATGATGTTTTAACCCATGCTTCATTAAATTGTATTTATGTTGTTTTATCCTATGCTTCATTAAATTGTATTTATGTTGTTTTATCCTATGCTTTATAAAATTGTATTTATGTTGTTTTAACCTATGCTTTATTAAATTGTATTTATGTTGTTTTATCCTATACTTTATAAAATTGTATTTATGTTGTTTTAACCTATGCTTTATTAAAATGTATTTATGTTGTTTTATCCTATGCTTTATTAAATTGTATTTATGTTGTTTTATCCTATGCTTTATTAAATTGTATTTATATTGTTTTATCCTATGCTTTATTAAATTGTATTTATGTTGTTTTATCATATGCTTCATTAAATTGTATTTATGTTCTTTTATCCTATGCTTTATTAAATTGTATTTATGTTGTTTTATCCTATGCTTTATTAAATTGTATTTATGTTGTTTTAACCTATGCTTTATTAAATTGTATTTATGTTGTTTTATCCTATGCTTTATTATATGGTATTTATGTTGTTTTATCCTATGCTTTATTAAATTGTATTTATGTTGTTTTAACCTATGCTTTATTAAATTGTTTTTAAGTTGTTTTATCCTATGCTTTATTAAATTGTATTTATGTTGCTTTAACCTATGCTTTATTAAATTGTATTTATGTAGTTTTATCCTATGCTTTATTAAATTGCATTTATGTTGTTTTATCCTATGCTTTATTAAATTGTATTTATGTTGTTTTATCCTATGCTTTATTAAATTGTATTTATGTTGTTTTAACCTATGCTTTATTAAATTGTATTCATGTTGTTTTATCCTATGCTTTATTAAATTGTATTTATGTTGTTTTATCGTATGCTTTATTAAATTGTATTTATGTTGTTTTAACCTATGCTTTATTAAACTGTGTTTATGTTGTTTTATCCTATGCTTTATAAAATTGTATTTATGTTGTTTTATCCTATGCTTTATTAAATTGTGTTTATGTTGTTTTAACCAATGCTTTATTAAATTGTATTTATGTTGTTTTATCCTATGCTTTATTAAATTGTATTTATGTTGTTTTGTCCTATGCTTTATAAAATTATATTTAAGTTGTTTTAAACCATGCTTCATTAAATTATATTTATGTTGTTATCTTATGCTTTATTAAATTGTATTTATGTTGTTTTTTCCTATGCTTTATTTAATTGTATTTATGATGTTTTATTCTATGCTTTATTAAATTGTATTTATGTTGTTTTATCCTATGCTTTATTAAATTGTGTTTATGTTGTTTTAACCCATGCTTTATTAAATTGTATTTATGTTGTTTTATCCTAAGCTTTATTAAATTGTGTTTATGTTGTTTTATCCTATGCTTTTTTAAATTGTATTTATGTTGTTTTATCCTATGCTTTATTAAATTGTATTTATGTTGTTTTATTGTATGCTTTATTAAACTGCATTTATGTTGTTTTATCCTATGCTTTATTAAATTGTATTTATGTTGTTTTATTCTATGCTTTATTAAATTGTATTTATGTTGTTTTATCCTATGCTTTATTAAATTGTATTTATGTTGTTTTATCCTACGCTTTATTAAATTGTATTTATGTTGTTTTATCCTATGCTTTATTAAATTGTATTTATGTTGTTTTATCCTATGCTTTATTAAATTGTATTTATATTGTTTTATCCTATGCTTTATTAAATTGTATTTATGTTGTTTTATCCTATGCTTTATTAAATTGTATTTATGTTGTTTTATCCTATGCTTTATTAAATTGTATTATTGTTGTTTTAACCCATGCTTCATTAAATTGTATTTATGTTGTTTTATCCTATGCTTCATTAAATTGTATTTATGTTCTTTTATCCTATGCTTTATTAAATTGTATTTATGTTGTTTTATCCTATGCTTTATTAAATTGTATTCATGTTGTTTTAACCTTTGCTTTATTAAATTGCATTTATGTTGTTTTATCCTATGCTTTATTATATGGTATTTATGTTGTTTTATCCTATGCTTTATTAAATTGTATTTATGTTGTTTTAACCTATGCTTTATTAAATTGTATTTATGTTGTTTTATTCTATGCTTTACTAAATTGTGTTTATGTTGTTTTATCCTATGCTTTTTTAAATTGTATTTATGTTTTTTTATCCTATGCTTTATTAAATTGTATTTATGTTGTTTTATTGTATGCTTTATTAAACTGCATTTATGTTGTTTTATCCTATGCTTTATTAAATTGTATTTATGTTGTTTTATTCTATGCTTTATTAAACTGCATTTATGTTGTTTTATCCTATGCTTTATTAAATTGTATTCATGTTGTTTTAACCCATGCTTTATTAAATTGCATTTATGTTGTTTTATCTTATGCTTTATTAAATTGTATTTATGTTGTTTTAACCCATGCTTTATTAAATTGTATTTATGCTGTTTTAACCAATGCTTTATTAAATTGTATTTATGTTGTTTTATCCTATGCTTTATTAAATTGTGTTATGTTGTTTTATCCTATGCTTTTTTAAATTGTATTTATGTTGTTTTATCCTATGCTTTATTAAATTGTATTTATGTTGTTTTAACCAATGCTTTATTAAATTGTATTTATATTGTTTTAACCCATGCTTTATTAAATTGTATTTATGTTGTTTTATCCTATGCTTTATTAAATTGTGTTTATGTTGTTTTATCCTATGCTTTATTAAATTGTATTTATGTTGTTTTAACCTTTGCTTTATTAAATTGCATTTATGTTGTTTTATCCTATGCTTTATTATATTGTATTTATGTTGTTTTATCCTATGCTTTATTAAATTGTATTTATGTTGTTTTAACCTATGCTTTATTAAATTGTATTTATGTTGTTTTATTCTATGCTTTACTAAATTGTGTTTATGTTGTTTTATCCTATGCTTTTTTAAATTGTATTTATGTTTTTTTATCCTATGCTTTATTAAATTGTATTTATGTTGTTTTATTGTATGCTTTATTAAACTGCATTTATGTTGTTTTATCCTATGCTTTATTAAATTGTATTTATGTTGTTTTATTCTATGCTTTATTAAACTGCATTTATGTTGTTTTATCCTATGCTTTATTAAATTGTATTCATGTTGTTTTAACCCATGCTTTATTAAATTGCATTTATGTTGTTTTATCTTATGCTTTATTAAATTGTATTTATGTTGTTTTAACCCATGCTTTATTAAATTGTATTTATGCTGTTTTAACCAATGCTTTATTAAATTGTATTTATGTTGTTTTATCCTATGCTTTATTAAATTGTGTTATGTTGTTTTATCCTATGCTTTTTTAAATTGTATTTATGTTGTTTTATCCTATGCTTTATTAAATTGTATTTATGTTGTTTTAACCAATGCTTTATTAAATTGTATTTATATTGTTTTAACCCATGCTTTATTAAATTGTATTTATGTTGTTTTATCCTATGCTTTATTAAATTGTGTTTATGTTGTTTTATCCTATGCTTTATTAAATTGTATTTTTGTTGTTTTATCCTTTGCTTTATTAAATTGTATTTATGTTGTTTTAACCCATGCTTTATTAAATTGTATTTATGTTGTTTTATCCTATGCTTTATTAAATTGTATTTATGTTGTTTTATCCTATGCTTTATTAAATTGTATTTATGTTGTTTTATTGTATGCTTTATTAAACTGCATTTATGTTGTTTTATCCTATGCTTTATTAAATTGTATTTATGTTGTTTTATTCTATGCTTTATTAAATTGTATTTATGTTGTTTTATCCTATGCTTTATTAAATTGTATTTATGTTGTTTTATCCTACGCTTTATTAAATTGTATTTATGTTGTTTTATCCTATGCTTTATTAAATTGTATTTATGTTGTTTTATCCTATGCTTTATTAAATTGTATTTATATTGTTTTATCCTATGCTTTATTAAATTGTATTTATGTTGTTTTATCCTATGCTTTATTAAATTGTATTTATGTTGTTTTATCCTATGCTTTATTAAATTGTATTATTGTTGTTTTAACCCATGCTTCATTAAATTGTATTTATGTTGTTTTATCCTATGCTTCATTAAATTGTATTTATGTTCTTTTATCCTATGCTTTATTAAATTGTATTTATGTTGTTTTATCCTATGCTTTATTAAATTGTATTCATGTTGTTTTAACCTTTGCTTTATTAAATTGCATTTATGTTGTTTTATCCTATGCTTTATTATATGGTATTTATGTTGTTTTATCCTATGCTTTATTAAATTGTATTTATGTTGTTTTAACCTATGCTTTATTAAATTGTATTTATGTTGTTTTATTCTATGCTTTACTAAATTGTGTTTATGTTGTTTTATCCTATGCTTTTTTAAATTGTATTTATGTTTTTTTATCCTATGCTTTATTAAATTGTATTTATGTTGTTTTATTGTATGCTTTATTAAACTGCATTTATGTTGTTTTATCCTATGCTTTATTAAATTGTATTTATGTTGTTTTATTCTATGCTTTATTAAACTGCATTTATGTTGTTTTATCCTATGCTTTATTAAATTGTATTCATGTTGTTTTAACCCATGCTTTATTAAATTGCATTTATGTTGTTTTATCTTATGCTTTATTAAATTGTATTTATGTTGTTTTAACCCATGCTTTATTAAATTGTATTTATGCTGTTTTAACCAATGCTTTATTAAATTGTATTTATGTTGTTTTATCCTATGCTTTATTAAATTGTGTTATGTTGTTTTATCCTATGCTTTTTTAAATTGTATTTATGTTGTTTTATCCTATGCTTTATTAAATTGTATTTATGTTGTTTTAACCAATGCTTTATTAAATTGTATTTATATTGTTTTAACCCATGCTTTATTAAATTGTATTTATGTTGTTTTATCCTATGCTTTATTAAATTGTGTTTATGTTGTTTTATCCTATGCTTTATTAAATTGTATTTATGTTGTTTTAACCTTTGCTTTATTAAATTGCATTTATGTTGTTTTATCCTATGCTTTATTATATTGTATTTATGTTGTTTTATCCTATGCTTTATTATATTGTATTTATGTTGTTTTAACCTATGCTTTATTAAATTGTATTTATGTTGTTTTATTCTATGCTTTATTAAACTGCATTTATGTTGTTTTATCCTATGCTTTATTAAATTGTATTTATGTTGTTTTAACCTATGCTTTATTAAATTGTTTTTATGTTGTTTTATCCTATGCTTTATTAAATTGTATTTATGTTGCTTTAACCTATGCTTTATTAAATTGTATTTATGTTGTTTTATCCTATGCTTTATTAAATTGCATTTATGTTGTTTTATCCTATGCTTTATTAAATTGTATTTATGTTGTTTTATCCTATGCTTTATTAAATTGTATTTATCTTGTTTTAACCTATGCTTTATTAAATTGTATTCATGTTGTTTTATCCTATGCTTTATTAAATTGTATTTATGTTGTTTTATCGTATGCTTTATTAAATTGTATTTATGTTGTTTTAACCTATGCTTTATTAAACTGTGTTTATGTTGTTTTATCCTATGCTTTATAAAATTGTATTTATGTTGTTTTATCCTATGCTTTATTAAATTGTGTTTATGTTGTTTTAACCCATGCTTTATTAAATTGTATTTATGTTGTTTTATCCTATGCTTTATTAAATTGTATTTATGTTGTTTTGTCCTATGCTTTATTAAATTGTATTTATGTTGTTTTTAACCCATGCTTCATTAAATTATATTTATGTTGTTATCTTATGCTTTATTAAATTGTATTTATGTTGTTTTTTCCTATGCTTTATTTAATTGTATTTATGATGTTTTAACCCATGCTTTATTAAATTGTAATTATATTGTTTTAACCCATGCTTTATAAAATTGTATTTATGTTGTTTTATCCTATGCTTTATTAAATTGTGTTTATGTTGTTTTAACCAATGCTTTATTAAATTGTATTTATGTTGTTTTATCCTATGCTTTATTAAATTGTATTTATGTTGTTTTGTCCTATGCTTTATAAAATTGTATTTATGTTGTTTTAACCCATGCTTCATTAAATTATATTTATGTTGTTATCTTATGCTTTATTAAATTGTATTTATGTTGTTTTTTCCTATGCTTTATTTAATTGTATTTATGATGTTTTAACCCATGCTTTATTAAATTGTAATTTTATTGTTTTAACCCATGCTTTATTAATTTGTATTTATGTTGTTTTAACCCATGCTTTATTAAATTGTATTTATGTTGTTTTATCCTATGCTTTATTAAATTGTGTTTATGTTGTTTTATCCTATGCTTTATTAAATTGTATTTATATTGTTTTATCCTATGCTTTATTAAATTGTATTTATGTTTTTTTATCATATGCTTCATTAAATTGTATTTATGTTCTTTTATCCTATGCTTTATTAAATTGTATTTATGTTGTTTTATCCTATGCTTTATTAAATTGTATTTATGTTGTTTTAACCTATGCTTTATTAAATTGTATTTATGTTGTTTTATCCTATGCTTTATTATATGGTATTTATGTTGTTTTATCCTATGCTTTATTAAATTGTATTTATGTTGTTTTAACCTATGCTTTATTAAATTGTATTTATGTTGTTTTAACCTATGCTTTATTAAATTGTTTTTAAGTTGTTTTATCCTATGCTTTATTAAATTGTATTTATGTTGCTTTAACCTATGCTTTATTAAATTGAATTTATGTTGTTTTATCCTATGCTTTATTAAATTGCATTTATGTTGTTTTATCCTATGCTTTATTAAATTGTATTTATGTTGTTTTATCCTATGCTTTATTAAATTGTTTTTATGTTGTTTTAACCTATGCTTTATTAAATTGTATTCATGTTGTTTTATCCTATGCTTTATTAAATTGTATTTATGTTGTTTTATCGTATGCTTTATTAAATTGTATTTATGTTGTTTTAACCTATGCTTTATTAAACTGTGTTTATGTTGTTTTATCCTATGCTTTATAAAATTGTATTTATGTTGTTTTATCCTATGCTTTATTAAATTGTGTTTATGTTGTTTTAACCAATGCTTTATTAAATTGTATTTATGTTGTTTTATCCTATGCTTTATTAAATTGTATTTATGTTGTTTTGTCCTATGCTTTATAAAATTATATTTAAGTTGTTTTAAACCATGCTTCATTAAATTATATTTATGTTGTTATCTTATGCTTTATTAAATTGTATTTATGTTGTTTTTTCCTATGCTTTATTTAATTGTATTTATGATGTTTTATTCTATGCTTTATTAAATTGTATTTATGTTGTTTTATCCTATGCTTTATTAAATTGTGTTTATGTTGTTTTAACCCATGCTTTATTAAATTGTATTTATGTTGTTTTATCCTAAGCTTTATTAAATTGTGTTTATGTTGTTTTATCCTATGCTTTTTTAAATTGTATTTATGTTGTTTTATCCTATGCTTTATTAAATTGTATTTATGTTGTTTTATTGTATGCTTTATTAAACTGCATTTATGTTGTTTTATCCTATGCTTTATTAAATTGTATTTATGTTGTTTTATTCTATGCTTTATTAAATTGTATTTATGTTGTTTTATCCTATGCTTTATTAAATTGTATTTATGTTGTTTTATCCTATGCTTTATTAAATTGTATTTATGTTGTTTTATCCTATGCTTTATTAAATTGTATTTATGTTGTTTTATCCTATGCTTTATTAAATTGTATTTATATTGTTTTATCCTATGCTTTATTAAATTGTATTTATGTTGTTTTATCCTATGCTTTATTAAATTGTATTTATGTTGTTTTATCCTATGCTTTATTAAAATTGTATTTATGTTGTTTTAACCCATGCTTCATTAAATTGTATTTATGTTGTTTTATCCTATGCTTCATTAAATTGTATTTATGTTCTTTTATCCTATGCTTTATTAAATTGTATTTATGTTGTTTTATCCTATGCTTTATTAAATTGTATTTATGTTGTTTTAACCTTTGCTTTATTAAATTGCATTTATGTTGTTTTATCCTATGCTTTATTATATGGTATTTATGTTGTTTTATCCTATGCTTTATTAAATTGTATTTATGTTGTTTTAACCTATGCTTTATTAAATTGTATTTATGTTGTTTTATTCTATGCTTTACTAAATTGTGTTTATGTTGTTTTATCCTATGCTTTTTTAAATTGTATTTATGTTTTTTTATCCTATGCTTTATTAAATTGTATTTATGTTGTTTTATTGTATGCTTTATTAAACTGCATTTATGTTGTTTTATCCTATGCTTTATTAAATTGTATTTATGTTGTTTTATTCTATGCTTTATTAAACTGCATTTATGTTGTTTTATCCTATGCTTTATTAAATTGTATTCATGTTGTTTTAACCCATGCTTTATTAAATTGCATTTATGTTGTTTTATCTTATGCTTTATTAAATTGTATTTATGTTGTTTTAACCCATGCTTTATTAAATTGTATTTATGCTGTTTTAACCAATGCTTTATTAAATTGTATTTATGTTGTTTTATCCTATGCTTTATTAAATTGTGTTATGTTGTTTTATCCTATGCTTTTTTAAATTGTATTTATGTTGTTTTATCCTATGCTTTATTAAATTGTATTTATGTTGTTTTAACCAATGCTTTATTAAATTGTATTTATATTGTTTTAACCCATGCTTTATTAAATTGTATTTATGTTGTTTTATCCTATGCTTTATTAAATTGTGTTTATGTTGTTTTATCCTATGCTTTATTAAATTGTATTTTTGTTGTTTTATCCTTTGCTTTATTAAATTGTATTTATGTTGTTTTAACCCATGCTTTATTAAATTGTATTTATGTTGTTTTATCCTATGCTTTATTAAATTGTATTTATGTTGTTTTAACCTATGCTTTATTAAATTGTATTTATGTTGTTTTAACCTATGCTTTATTAAATTGTTTTTATGTTGTTTTATCCTATGCTTTATTAAATTGTATTTATGTTGCTTTAACCTATGCTTTATTAAATTGTATTTATGTTGTTTTATCCTATGCTTTATTAAATTGCATTTATGTTGTTTTATCCTATGCTTTATTAAATTGTATTTATGTTGTTTTATCCTATGCTTTATTAAATTGTATTTATCTTGTTTTAACCTATGCTTTATTAAATTGTATTCATGTTGTTTTATCCTATGCTTTATTAAATTGTATTTATGTTGTTTTATCGTATGCTTTATTAAATTGTATTTATGTTGTTTTAACCTATGCTTTATTAAACTGTGTTTATGTTGTTTTATCCTATGCTTTATAAAATTGTATTTATGTTGTTTTATCCTATGCTTTATTAAATTGTGTTTATGTTGTTTTAACCCATGCTTTATTAAATTGTATTTATGTTGTTTTATCTTATGCTTTATTAAATTGTATTTATGTTGTTTTGTCCTATGCTTTATTAAATTGTATTTATGTTGTTTTAACCCATGCTTCATTAAATTATATTTATGTTGTTATCTTATGCTTTATTAAATTGTATTTATGTTGTTTTTTCCTATGCTTTATTTAATTGTATTTATGATGTTTTAACCCATGCTTTATTAAATTGTAATTATATTGTTTTAACCCATGCTTTATAAAATTGTATTTATGTTGTTTTATCCTATGCTTTTTTAAATTGTGTTTATGTTGTTTTAACCAATGCTTTATTAAATTGTATTTATGTTGTTTTATCCTATGCTTTATTAAATTGTATTTATGTTGTTTTGTCCTATGCTTTATAAAATTGTATTTATGTTGTTTTAACCCATGCTTCATTAAATTATATTTATGTTGTTATCTTATGCTTTATTAAATTGTATTTATGTTGTTTTTTCCTATGCTTTATTTAATTGTATTTATGATGTTTTAACCCATGCTTTATTAAATTGTAATTTTATTGTTTTAACCCATGCTTTATTAATTTGTATTT
The DNA here is from genome assembly GCF_046119375.1 of Phyllobates terribilis. NCBI lineage: Eukaryota > Metazoa > Chordata > Amphibia > Anura > Dendrobatidae > Phyllobates > Phyllobates terribilis. The sequence continues at coordinate 1,042,645 of NW_027363206.1, read as the reverse complement.
ATGTTGTTTTAACCCATGCTTTATTAAATTGTATTTATGTTGTTTTATCCTATGCTTTATTAAATTGTGTTTATGTTGTTTTATCCTATGCTTTATTAAATTGTATTTATGTTGTTTTATCCTATGCTTTATTAAATTGTATTTATGTTGTTTTAACCCATGCTTTATTAAATTGTATTTATGTTTTTTTATCCTAAGCTTTATTAAATTGTGTTTATGTTGTTTTATCCTATGCTTTTTTAAATTGTATTTATGTTGTTTTATCCTATGCTTTATTAAATTGTATTTATGTTGTTTTATTGTATGCTTTATTAAACTGCATTTATGTTGTTTTATCCTATGCTTTATTAAATTGTATTTATGTTGCTTTAACCTATGCTTTATTAAATTGTATTTATGTTGTTTTATCCTATGCTTTATTAAATTGCATTTATGTTGTTTTATCCTATGCTTTATTAAATTGTATTTATGTTGTTTTATCCTATGCTTTATTAAATTGTATTTATCTTGTTTTAACCTATGCTTTATTAAATTGTATTCATGTTGTTTTATCCTATGCTTTATTAAATTGTATTTATGTTGTTTTATCGTATGCTTTATTAAATTGTATTTATGTTGTTTTAACCTATGCTTTATTAAACTGTGTTTATGTTGTTTTAACCTATGCTTTATAAAATTGTATTTATGATGTTTTATCCTATGCTTTATTAAATTGTGTTTATGTTGTTTTAACCCATGCTTTATTAAATTGTATTTATGTTGTTTTATCCTATGCTTTATTAAATTGTATTTATGTTGTTTTGTCCTATGCTTTATTAAATTGTATTTATGTAGTTTTTAACCAATGCTTCATTAAATTATATTTATGTTGTTATCTTATGCTTTATTAAATTGTATTTATGTTGTTTTTTCCTATGCTTTATTTAATTGTATTTATGATGTTTTAACCCATGCTTTATTAAATTGTATTTATGTTGTTTTAACCCATGCTTCATTAAATTGTATTTATGTTGTTTTATCCTATGCTTCATTAAATTGTATTTATGTTGTTTTATCCTATGCTTTATAAAATTGTATTTATGTTGTTTTAACCTATGCTTTATTAAATTGTATTTATGTTGTTTTATCCTATACTTTATAAAATTGTATTTATGTTGTTTTAACCTATGCTTTATTAAAATGTATTTATGTTGTTTTATCCTATGCTTTATTAAATTGTATTTATGTTGTTTTATCCTATGCTTTATTATATGGTATTTATGTTGTTTTATCCTATGCTTTATTAAATTGTATTTATGTTGTTTTAACCTATGCTTTATTAAATTGTATTTATGTTGTTTTAACCTATGCTTTATTAAATTGTTTTTAAGTTGTTTTATCCTATGCTTTATTAAATTGTATTTATGTTGCTTTAACCTATGCTTTATTAAATTGAATTTATGTTGTTTTATCCTATGCTTTATTAAATTGCATTTATGTTGTTTTATCCTATGCTTTATTAAATTGTATTTATGTTGTTTTATCCTATGCTTTATTAAATTGTATTTATGTTGTTTTAACCTATGCTTTATTAAATTGTATTCATGTTGTTTTATCCTATGCTTTATTAAATTGTATTTATGTTGTTTTATCGTATGCTTTATTAAATTGTATTTATGTTGTTTTAACCTATGCTTTATTAAACTGTGTTTATGTTGTTTTATCCTATGCTTTATAAAATTGTATTTATGTTGTTTTATCCTATGCTTTATTAAATTGTGTTTATGTTGTTTTAACCAATGCTTTATTAAATTGTATTTATGTTGTTTTATCCTATGCTTTATTAAATTGTATTTATGTTGTTTTGTCCTATGCTTTATGAAATTATATTTAAGTTGTTTTAAACCATGCTTCATTAAATTATATTTATGTTGTTATCTTATGCTTTATTAAATTGTATTTATGTTGTTTTTTCCTATGCTTTATTTAATTGTATTTATGATGTTTTATTCTATGCTTTATTAAATTGTATTTATGTTGTTTTATCCTATGCTTTATTAAATTGTGTTTATGTTGTTTTAACCCATGCTTTATTAAATTGTATTTATGTTGTTTTATCCTAAGCTTTATTAAATTGTGTTTATGTTGTTTTATCCTATGCTTTTTTAAATTGTATTTATGTTGTTTTATCCTATGCTTTATTAAATTGTATTTATGTTGTTTTATTGTATGCTTTATTAAACTGCATTTATGTTGTTTTATCCTATGCTTTATTAAATTGTATTTATGTTGTTTTATTCTATGCTTTATTAAATTGTATTTATGTTGTTTTATCCTATGCTTTATTAAATTGTATTTATGTTGTTTTATCCTATGCTTTATTAAATTGTATTTATGTTGTTTTATCCTATGCTTTATTAAATTGTATTTATGTTGTTTTATCCTATGCTTTATTAAATTGTATTTATATTGTTTTATCCTATGCTTTATTAAATTGTATTTATGTTGTTTTATCCTATGCTTTATTAAATTGTATTTATGTTGTTTTATCCTATGCTTTATTAAAATTGTATTTATGTTGTTTTAACCCATGCTTCATTAAATTGTATTTATGTTGTTTTATCCTATGCTTCATTAAATTGTATTTATGTTCTTTTATCCTATGCTTTATTAAATTGTATTTATGTTGTTTTATCCTATGCTTTATTAAATTGTATTTATGTTGTTTTAACCTTTGCTTTATTAAATTGCATTTATGTTGTTTTATCCTATGCTTTATTATATGGTATTTATGTTGTTTTATCCTATGCTTTATTAAATTGTATTTATGTTGTTTTAACCTATGCTTTATTAAATTGTATTTATGTTGTTTTATTCTATGCTTTACTAAATTGTGTTTATGTTGTTTTATCCTATGCTTTTTTAAATTGTATTTATGTTTTTTTATCCTATGCTTTATTAAATTGTATTTATGTTGTTTTATTGTATGCTTTATTAAACTGCATTTATGTTGTTTTATCCTATGCTTTATTAAATTGTATTTATGTTGTTTTATTCTATGCTTTATTAAACTGCATTTATGTTGTTTTATCCTATGCTTTATTAAATTGTATTCATGTTGTTTTAACCCATGCTTTATTAAATTGCATTTATGTTGTTTTATCTTATGCTTTATTAAATTGTATTTATGTTGTTTTAACCCATGCTTTATTAAATTGTATTTATGCTGTTTTAACCAATGCTTTATTAAATTGTATTTATGTTGTTTTATCCTATGCTTTATTAAATTGTGTTATGTTGTTTTATCCTATGCTTTTTTAAATTGTATTTATGTTGTTTTATCCTATGCTTTATTAAATTGTATTTATGTTGTTTTAACCAATGCTTTATTAAATTGTATTTATATTGTTTTAACCCATGCTTTATTAAATTGTATTTATGTTGTTTTATCCTATGCTTTATTAAATTGTGTTTATGTTGTTTTATCCTATGCTTTATTAAATTGTATTTTTGTTGTTTTATCCTTTGCTTTATTAAATTGTATTTATGTTGTTTTAACCCATGCTTTATTAAATTGTATTTATGTTGTTTTATCCTATGCTTTATTAAATTGTATTTATGTTGTTTTAACCTATGCTTTATTAAATTGTATTTATGTTGTTTTAACCTATGCTTTATTAAATTGTTTTTATGTTGTTTTATCCTATGCTTTATTAAATTGTATTTATGTTGCTTTAACCTATGCTTTATTAAATTGTATTTATGTTGTTTTATCCTATGCTTTATTAAATTGCATTTATGTTGTTTTATCCTATGCTTTATTAAATTGTATTTATGTTGTTTTATCCTATGCTTTATTAAATTGTATTTATCTTGTTTTAACCTATGCTTTATTAAATTGTATTCATGTTGTTTTATCCTATGCTTTATTAAATTGTATTTATGTTGTTTTATCGTATGCTTTATTAAATTGTATTTATGTTGTTTTAACCTATGCTTTATTAAACTGTGTTTATGTTGTTTTATCCTATGCTTTATAAAATTGTATTTATGTTGTTTTATCCTATGCTTTATTAAATTGTGTTTATGTTGTTTTAACCCATGCTTTATTAAATTGTATTTATGTTGTTTTATCCTATGCTTTATTAAATTGTATTTATGTTGTTTTGTCCTATGCTTTCTTAAATTGTATTTATGTTGTTTTAACCCATGCTTCATTAAATTATATTTATGTTGTTATCTTATGCTTTATTAAATTGTATTTATGTTGTTTTTTCCTATGCTTTATTTAATTGTATTTATGATGTTTTAACCCATGCTTTATTAAATTGTAATTATATTGTTTTAACCCATGCTTTATAAAATTGTATTTATGTTGTTTTATCCTATGCTTTATTAAATTGTGTTTATGTTGTTTTAACCAATGCTTTATTAAATTGTATTTATGTTGTTTTATCCTATGCTTTATTAAATTGTATTTATGTTGTTTTGTCCTATGCTTTATAAAATTGTATTTATGTTGTTTTAACCCATGCTTCATTAAATTATATTTATGTTGTTATCTTATGCTTTATTAAATTGTATTTATGTTGTTTTTTCCTATGCTTTATTTAATTGTATTTATGATGTTTTAACCCATGCTTTATTAAATTGTAATTTTATTGTTTTAACCCATGCTTTATTAATTTGTATTTATGTTGTTTTAACCCATGCTTTATTAAATTGTATTTATGTTGTTTTATCCTATGCTTTATTAAATTGTATTTATGTTGTTTTATCCTATGCTTTATTAAATTGTATTTATGTTGTTTTAACCCATGCTTTATTAAATTGTATTTATGTTGTTTTATCCTAAGCTTTATTAAATTGTGTTTATGTTGTTTTATCCTATGCTTTTTTAAATTGTATTTATGTTGTTTTATCCTATGCTTTATTAAATTGTATTTATGTTGTTTTATTGTATGCTTTATTAAACTGCATTTATGTTGTTTTATCCTATGCTTTATTAAATTGTATTTATGTTGCTTTAACCTATGCTTTATTAAATTGTATTTATGTTGTTTTATCCTATGCTTTATTAAATTGCATTTATGTTGTTTTATCCTATGCTTTATTAAATTGTATTTATGTTGTTTTATCCTATGCTTTATTAAATTGTATTTATCTTGTTTTAACCTATGCTTTATTAAATTGTATTCATGTTGTTTTATCCTATGCTTTATTAAATTGTATTTATGTTGTTTTATCGTATGCTTTATTAAATTGTATTTATGTTGTTTTAACCTATGCTTTATTAAACTGTGTTTATGTTGTTTTAACCTATGCTTTATAAAATTGTATTTATGATGTTTTATCCTATGCTTTATTAAATTGTGTTTATGTTGTTTTAACCCATGCTTTATTAAATTGTATTTATGTTGTTTTATCCTATGCTTTATTAAATTGTATTTATGTTGTTTTGTCCTATGCTTTATTAAATTGTATTTATGTAGTTTTTAACCAATGCTTCATTAAATTATATTTATGTTGTTATCTTATGCTTTATTAAATTGTATTTATGTTGTTTTTTCCTATGCTTTATTTAATTGTATTTATGATGTTTTAACCCATGCTTTATTAAATTGTATTTATGTTGTTTTAACCCATGCTTCATTAAATTGTATTTATGTTGTTTTATCCTATGCTTCATTAAATTGTATTTATGTTGTTTTATCCTATGCTTTATAAAATTGTATTTATGTTGTTTTAACCTATGCTTTATTAAATTGTATTTATGTTGTTTTATCCTATACTTTATAAAATTGTATTTATGTTGTTTTAACCTATGCTTTATTAAAATGTATTTATGTTGTTTTATCCTATGCTTTATTAAATTGTATTTATGTTGTTTTATCCTATGCTTTATAAAATTGTATTTATATTGTTTTATCCTATGCTTTATTAAATTGTATTTATGTTGTTTTATCATATGCTTCATTAAATTGTATTTATGTTCTTTTCTCCTATGCTTTATTAAATTGTATTTATGTTGTTTTATCCTATGCTTTATTAAATTGTATTTATGTTGTTTTAACCTATGCTTTATTAAATTGTATTTATGTTGTTTTATCCTATGCTTTATTATATGGTATTTATGTTGTTTTATCCTATGCTTTATTAAATTGTATTTATGTTGTTTTAACCTATGCTTTATTAAATTGTATTTATGTTGTTTTAACCTATGCTTTATTAAATTGTTTTTAAGTTGTTTTATCCTATGCTTTATTAAATTGTATTTATGTTGCTTTAACCTATGCTTTATTAAATTGTATTTTTGTTGTTTTATCCTATGCTTTATTAAATTGTATTTATGTTGTTTTATCCTATGCTTTATTAAATTGTATTTATGTTGTTTTAACCTATGCTTTATTAAATTGTATTCATGTTGTTTTATCCTATGCTTTATTAAATTGTATTTATGTTGTTTTATCGTATGCTTTATTAAATTGTATTTATGTTGTTTTAACCTATGCTTTATTAAACTGTGTTTATGTTGTTTTATCCTATGCTTTATAAAATTGTATTTATGTTGTTTTATCCTATGCTTTATTAAATTGTGTTTATGTTGTTTTAACCAATGCTTTATTAAATTGTATTTATGTTGTTTTATCCTATGCTTTATTAAATTGTATTTATGTTGTTTTGTCCTATGCTTTATAAAATTGTATTTAAGTTGTTTTAAACCATGCTTCATTAAATTATATTTATGTTGTTATCTTATGCTTTATTAAATTGTATTTATGTTGTTTTTTCCTATGCTTTATTTAATTGTATTTATGATGTTTTATTCTATGCTTTATTAAATTGTATTTATGTTGTTTTATCCTATGCTTTATTAAATTGTGTTTATGTTGTTTTAACCCATGCTTTATTAAATTGTATTTATGTTGTTTTATCCTAAGCTTTATTAAATTGTGTTTATGTTGTTTTATCCTATGCTTTTTTAAATTGTATTTATGTTGTTTTATCCTATGCTTTATTAAATTGTATTTATGTTGTTTTATTGTATGCTTTATTAAACTGCATTTATGTTGTTTTATCCTATGCTTTATTAAATTGTATTTATGTTGTTTTATTCTATGCTTTATTAAATTGTATTTATGTTGTTTTATCCTATGCTTTATTAAATTGTATTTATGTTGTTTTATCCTATGCTTTATTAAATTGTATTTATGTTGTTTTAACCTATGCTTTATTAAATGGTATTTATGTTGTTTTATCCTATGCTTTATTAAATTGTATTTATGTTGTTTTGTCCTATGCTTTATTACATTTTATTTATGTTGTTTTAACCTATGCTTTATTAAATTGTATTTATGTTGTTTTAACCTATGCTTTATTAAATGGTATTTATGTTGTTTTATCCTATGCTTTATTAAATTGTATTTATGTTGTTTTAACCTATGCTTTATTAAACTGCATTTATGTTGTTTTATCCTATGCTTTATTAAATTGTATTTATGTTGTTTTAACCCATGCTTCATTAAATTGTATTTATGTTGTTTTATCCTATGCTTCATTAAATTGTGTTTATGTTGTTTTATCCTATGCTTTATTAAATTGTATTTATGTTGTTTTAACCTATGCTTTATTAAATTGTATTTATGTTGTTTTATCCTATACTTTATAAAATTGTATTTATCTTGTTTTAACCTATGCTTTATTAAAATGTATTTATGTTGTTTTATCCTATGCTTTATTAAATTGTATTTATGTTGTTTTATCCTATGCTTTATTAAATTGTATTTATATTGTTTTATCCTATGCTTTATTAAATTGTATTTACGTTGTTTTATCCTATGCTTCATTAAATTGTATTTATGTTCTTTTATCCTATGCTTTATTAAATTGTATTTATGTTGTTTTATCCTATGCTTTATTAAATTGTATTTATGTTGTTTTAACCTATGCTTTATTAAATTGTATTTATGTTGTTTTATGCTATGCTTTATTATATGGTATTTATGTTGTTTTATCCTATGCTTTATTAAATTGTATTTATGTTGTTTTAACCTATGCTTTATTAAATTGTATTTATGTTGTTTTAACCTATGCTTTATTAAATTGTTTTTAAGTTGTTTTATCCTATGCTTTATTAAATTGTATTTATGTTGCTTTAACCTATGCTTTATTAAATTGTATTTATGTTGTTTTATCCTATGCTTTATTAAATTGCATTTATGTTGTTTTATCCTATGCTTTATTAAATTGTATTTATGTTGTTTTATCCTATGCTTTATTAAATTGTATTTATGTTGTTTTAACCTATGCTTTATTAAATTGTATTCATGTTGTTTTATCCTATGCTTTATTAAATTGTATTTATGTTGTTTTATCGTATGCTTTATTAAATTGTATTTATGTTGTTTTAACCTATGCTTTATTAAACTGTGTTTATGTTGTTTTATCCTATGCTTTATAAAATTGTATTTATGTTGTTTTATCCTGTGCTTTATTAAATTGTATTTATGTTGTTTTAACCCATGCTTTATTAAATTGTATTTATGTTGTTTTATCCTAAGCTTTATTAAATTGTGTTTATGTTGTTTTATCCTATGCTTTTTTAAATTGTATTTATGTTGTTTTATCCTATGCTTTATTAAATTGTATTTATGTTGTTTTATTGTATGCTTTATTAAACTGCATTTATGTTGTTTTATCCTATGCTTTATTAAATTGTATTTATGTTGTTTTATTCTATGCTTTATTAAATTGTATTTATGTTGTTTTATCCTATGCTTTATTAAATTGTATTTATGTTGTTTTATCCTATGCTTTATTAAATTGTATTTATGTTGTTTTATCCTATGCTTTATTAAATTGTATTTATGTTGTTTTAACCCATGCTTTATTAAATTGTATTTATGTTGTTTTATCCTAAGCTTTATTAAATTGTGTTTATGTTGTTTTATCCTATGCTTTTTTAAATTGTATTTATGTTGTTTTATCCTATGCTTTATTAAATTGTATTTATGTTGTTTTATCCTATGCTTTATTAAATTGTATTTATGTTGTTTTATCCTATGCTTTATTAAATTGTATTTATGTTGTTTTAACCCATGCTTTATTAAATTGTATTTATGTTGTTTTATCCTAAGCTTTATTAAATTGTGTTTATGTTGTTTTATCCTATGCTTTTTTAAATTGTATTTATGTTGTTTTATCCTATGCTTTATTAAATTGTATTTATCTTGTTTTATTGTATGCTTTATTAAACTGCATTTATGTTGTTTTATCCTATGCTTTATTAAATTGTATTTATGTTGTTTCATCCTATGCTTTATTAAATTGTGTTTATGTTGTTTTATCCTATGCTTTATTAAACTGCATTTATGTTGTTTTATACTATGCTTTATTAAATTGTATTTATGTTGTTTTATCCTATGCTTTATTAAATTGTATTTATGTTGTTTTATCCTATGCTTTATTAAATTGTATTTATGTTGTTTTATCCTATGCTTTATTAAATTGTATTTATGTTGTTTTGTCCTATGCTTTATTAAATTGTGTTTATGTTGTTTTATCCTATGTTTTATTAAATTGTATGCATGTTGTTTTATCCTATGCTTTATTAAATTGTATTCATGTTGTTTTATCCTATGCTTTATTAAATTGTATTTATGTTGTTTTATCCTATGCTTTATTAAATTGTGTTTATGTTGTTTTATCCTATGCTTTATTAAATTGTAGTTATGTTGTTTTATCCTATGCTTTATTAAATTGTATTTATGTTGTTTTAACCTATGCTTTATTAAATTGTATTTATGTTGTTTTAACCCATGCTTTATTAAATTGTAATTATATTGTTTTAACCCATGCTTTATTAAATTGTATTTATGTTGTTTTAACCCATGCTTTATTAAATTGTATTTATGTTGTTTTAACCCATGCTTTATTAAATTGTATTTATGTTGTTTTATCCTATGCTTTATTAAATTGTATTTATGTTGTTTTGTCCTATGCTTTATTAAATTTTATTTATGTTGTTTTAACCTATGCTTTATTAAATTGTATTTATGTTGTTTTAACCTATGCTTTATTAAATGGTATTTATGTTGTTTTATCCTATGCTTTATTAAATTGTATTTATGTTGTTTTAACCTATGCTTTATTAAATCGTATTTATGTTGTTTTAACCTATGCTTTATTAAATTGTTTTTAAGTTGTTTTATCCTATGCTTTATTAAATTGTATTTATATTGTTTTATCCTATGCTTTATTAAATTGTATTTATGTTGTTTTATCCTATGCTTCATTAAATTGTATTTATGTTCTTTTATCCTATGCTTTATTAAATTGTATTTATGTTGTTTTATCCTATGCTTTATTAAATTGTATTTATGTTGTTTTAACCTATGCTTTATTAAATTGTATTTATGTTGTTTTATCCTATGCTTTATTATATGGTATTTATGTTGTTTTATCCTATGCTTTATTAAATTGTATTTATGTTGTTTTAACCTATGCTTTATTAAATTGTATTTATGTTGTTTTAACCTATGCTTTATTAAATTGTTTTTAAGTTGTTTTATCCTATGCTTTATTAAATTGTATTTATGTTGCTTTAACCTATGCTTTATTAAATTGTATTTATGTTGTTTTATCCTATGCTTTATTAAATTGCATTTATGTTGTTTTATCCTATGCTTTATTAAATTTTATTTATGTTGTTTTATCCTATGCTTTATTAAATTGTATTTATGTTGTTTTAACCTATGCTTTATTAAATTGTATTCATGTTGTTTTATCCTATGCTTTATTAAATTGTATTTATGTTGTTTTATCGTATGCTTTATTAAATTGTATTTATGTTGTTTTAACCTATGCTTTATTAAACTGTGTTTATGTTGTTTTATCCTATGCTTTATAAAATTGTATTTATGTTGTTTTATCCTATGCTGTATTAAATTGTGTTTATGTTGTTTTAACCAATGCTTTATTAAATTGTATTTATGTTGTTTTATCCTATGCTTTATTAAATTGTATTTATGTTGTTTTGTCCTATGCTTTATAAAATTGTATTTATGTTGTTTTAACCCATGCTTCATTAAATTATATTTATGTTGTTATCTTATGCTTTATTAAATTGTATTTATGTTGTTTTTTCCTATGCTTTATTTAATTGTATTTATGATGTTTTAACCAATGCTTTATTAAATTGTAATTATATTGTTTTAACCCATGCTTTATTAAATTGTATTTATGTTGTTTTAACCCATGCTTTATTAAATTGTATTTATGTTGTTTTATCCTATGCCTTATTAAATTGTGTTTATGTTGTTTTATCCTATGCTTTATTAAATTGTATTTATGTTGTTTTATCCTATGCTTTATTAAATTGTATTTATGTTGTTTTAACCCATGCTTTATTAAATTGTATTTATGTTGTTTTATCCTAAGCTTTATTAAATTGTGTTTATGTTGTTTTATCCTATGCTTTTTTAAATTGTATTTATGTTGATTTATCCTATGCTTTATTAAATTGTATTTATGTTGTTTTATTGTATGCTTTATTAAACTGCATTTATGTTGTTTTATCCTATGCTTTATTAAATTGTATTTATGTTGTTTTATTCTATGCTTTATTAAATTGTATTTATGTTGTTTAATCCTATGCTTTATTAAATTGTATTTATGTTGTTTTATCCTATGCTTTATTAAATTGTATTTATGTTGTTTTAACCTATGCTTTATTAAATGGTATTTATGTTGTTTTATCCTATGCTTTATTAAATTGTACTTATGTTGTTTTAACCTATGCTTTATTAAATTGTATTTATGTTGTTTTATTCTATGCTTTACTAAATTGTGTTTATGTTGTTTTATCCTATGCTTTTTTAAATTGTATTTATGTTTTTTTATCCTATGCTTTATTAAATTGTATTTATGTTGTTTTATTGTATGCTTTATTAAACTGCATTTATGTTGTTTTATCCTATGCTTTATTAAATTGTATTTATGTTGTTTTATTCTATGCTTTATTAAACTGTATTTATGTTGTTTTATCCTATGCTTTATTAAATTGTATTTATGTTGTTTTAACCCATGCTTTATTAAATTGCATTTATGTTGTTTTATCTTCTGCTTTATTAAATTGTATTTATGTTGTTTTATCCTATGCTTTATTAAATTGTATTTATGTTGTTTTATCCTATGCTTTATTAAATTGTATATATGTTGTTTTATCCTATGCTTTATTAAATTGTATTTATGTTGTTTTGTCCTATGCTTTATTAAATTTTATTTATGTTGTTTTAACCCATGCTTCATTAAATTGTATTTATGTTGTTTTATCCTATGCTTCATTAAATTGTATTTATGTTGTTTTAACCTATGCTTTATTAAATTGTATTTATGTTGTTTTAACCTATGCTTTATTAAATGGTGTTTATGTTGTTTTATCCTATGCTTTATTAAATTGTATTTATGTTGTTTTAACCTATGCTTTATTAAACTGCATTTATGTTGTTTTATCCTATGCTTTATTAAATTGTATTTATGTTGTTTTAACCCATGCTTCATTAAATTGTATTTATGTTGTTTTATCCTATGCTTCATTAAATTGTATTTATGTTGTTTTATCCTATGCTTTATTAAATTGTATTTATGTTGTTTTAACCTATGCATTATTAAATTGTATTTATGTTGTTTTATCCTATACTTTATAAAATTGTATTTATGTTGTTTTAACCTATGCTTTATTAAATTGTATTTATGTTGTTTTATCCTATGCTTTATTAAATTGTATTTATGTTGTTTTATCCTATACGTTATTAAATTGTATTTATATTGTTCTATCCTATGCTTTATTAAATTGTATTTATGTTGTTTTATCCTATGCTTTATTAAATTGTATTTATGTTGTTTTATCCTATGCTTTATTAAATTGTATTTATGTTGTTTTAACCCATGCTTCATTAAATTGTATTTATGTTGTTTTATCCTATGCTTCATTAAATTGTATTTATGTTCTTTTATCCTATGCTTTATTAAATTGTATTTATGTTGTTTTATCCTATGCTTTATTAAATTGTATTTATGTTGTTTTAACCTATGCTTTATTAAATTGTATTTATGTTGTTTTATCCTATGCTTTATTAAATTGTATTTATGTTGTTTTATCCTATGCTTTATTAAATTGTATTTATGTTGTTTTAACCTATGCTTTATTAAATTGTATTCATGTTGTTTTATCCTATGCTTTATTAAATTGTATTTATGTTGTTTTATCGTATGCTTTATTAAATTGTATTTATGTTGTTTTAACCTATGCTTTATTAAACTGTGTTTATGTTGTTTTATCCTATGCTTTATAAAATTGTATTTATGTTGTTTTATCCTATGCTTTATTAAATTGTGTTTATGTTGTTTTAACCCATGCTTTATTAAATTGTATTTTTGTTGTTTTATCCTATGCTTTATTAAATTGCATTTATGTTGTTTTGTCCTATGCTTTATTAAATTGTATTTATGTTGTTTTAACCCATGCTTCATTAAATCATATTTATGTTGTTATCTTATGCTTTATTAAATTGTATTTATGTTGTTTTTTCCTATGCTTTATTTAATTGTATTTATGATGTTTTAACCCATGCTTTATTAAATTGTAATTATATTGTTTTAACCCATGCTTCATTAAATTGTATTTATGTTGTTTTAACCCATGCTTTATTAAATTGAATTTATGTTGTTTTAACCCATGCTTTATTAAATTGTATTTATGTTGTTTTATCCTATGCTTTATTAAATTGTGTTTATGTTGTTTTATCCTATGCTTTATTAAATTGTATTTATGTTGTTTTATCCTATGCTTTATTAAATTGTATTTATCTTGTTTTAACCCATGCTTTATTAAATTGTATTTATGTTGTTTTATCCTAAGCTTTATTAAATTGTGTTTATGTTGTTTTATCCTATGCTTTTTTAAATTGTATATATGTTGTTTTATCCTATGCTTTATTAAATTGTATTTATCTTGTTTTATTGTATGCTTTATTAAACTGCATTTATGTTGTTTTATCCTATGCTTTATTAAATTGTATTTATCTTGTTTTATTCTATGCTTTATTAAATTGTATTTATGTTGTTTTATCCTATGCTTTATTAAATTGTATTTATGTTGTTTCATCCTATGCTTTATTAAATTGTGTTTATGTTGTTTTATCCTATGCTTTATTAAACTTCATTTATGTTGTTTTATACTATGCTTTATTAAATTGTATTTATGTTGTTTTATCCTATGCTTTATTAAATTGTATTTATGTTGTTTTATCCTATGCTTTATTAAATTGTATTTATGTTGTTTTATGCTATGCTTTATTAAATTGTATTTATGTTGTTTTGTCCTATGCTTTATTAAATTGTGTTTATGTTGTTTTATCCTATGTTTTATTAAATTGTATGCATGTTGTTTTATCCTATGCTTTATTAAATTGTATTCATGTTGTTTTATCCTATGCTTTATTAAATTGTATTTATGTTGTTTTATCCTATGCTTTATTAAATTGTGTTTATGTTGTTTTATCCTATGCTTTATTAAATTGTAGTTATGTTGTTTTATCCTATGCTTTATTAAATTGTATTTACGTTGTTTTAACCTATGCTTTATTAAATTGTATTTATGTTGTTTTAACACATGCTTTATTAAATTGTAATTATATTGTTTTAACCCATGCTTTATTAAATTGTATTTATGTTGTTTTAACCCATGCTTTATTAAATTGTATTTATGTTGTTTTAACCCATGCTTTATTAAATTGTATTTATGTTGTTTTATCCTATGCTTTATTAAATTGTGTTTATGTTGTTTTATCCTATGCTTTATTAAATTGTATTTATGTTGTTTTATCCTATGCTTTATTATATTGTATTTATGTTGTTTTAACCCATGCTTTATTAAATTGTATTTATGTTGTTTTATCCTAAGCTTTATTAAATTGTGTTTATGTTGTTTTATCCTATGCTTTTTTAAATTGTATTTATGTTGTTTTATCCTATGCTTTATTAAATTGTATTTATGTTGTTTTATTGTATGCTTTATTAAACTGCATTTATGTTGTTTTATCCTTTGCTTTATTAAATTGTATTTATGTTGTTTTATTCTATGCTTTATTAAATTGTATTTATGTTGTTTTATCCTATGCTTTATTAAATTGTATTTATGTTGTTTTATCCTATGTTTTATTAAATTGTATTTATGTTGTTTTATTGTATGCTTTATTAAACTGCATTTATGTTGTTTTATCCTATGCTTTATTAAATTGTATTTATGTTGTTTCATCCTATGCTTTATTAAATTGTGTTTATGTTGTTTTATCCTATGCTTTATTAAACTGCATTTATGTTGTTTTATCCTATGCTTTATTAAATTGTATTTATGTTGATTTATCCTATGCTTTATTAAATTGTATTTATGTTGTTTTATCATATGTCTTATTAAAATATATTTATGTTGTTTTATCCTATGTTTTATTAAATTGTATTTATGTTGTTTTATCCTATGCTTTATTAAATTGTATTTATATTGTTTTATCCTATGCTTTATTAAATTGTATTTATGTTGTTTTATCCTATGCTTTATTAAATTGTATTTATCTTGTTTTATTGTATGCTTTATTAAACTGCATTTATGTTGTTTTATCCTATGCTTTATTAAATTGTATTTATCTTGTTTTATTCTATGCTTTATTAAATTGTATTTATGTTGTTTTATCCTATGCTTTATTAAATTGTATTTATGTTGTTTCATCCTATGCTTTATTAAATTGTGTTTATGTTGTTTTATCCTATGCTTTATTAAACTTCATTTATGTTGTTTTATACTATGCTTTATTAAATTGTATTTATGTTGTTTTATCCTATGCTTTATTAAATTGTATTTATGTTGTTTTATCCTATGCTTTATTAAATTGTATTTATGTTGTTTTATGCTATGCTTTATTAAATTGTATTTATGTTGTTTTGTCCTATGCTTTATTAAATTGTGTTTATGTTGTTTTATCCTATGTTTTATTAAATTGTATGCATGTTGTTTTATCCTATGCTTTATTAAATTGTATTCATGTTGTTTTATCCTATGCTTTATTAAATTGTATTTATGTTGTTTTATCCTATGCTTTATTAAATTGTGTTTATGTTGTTTTATCCTATGCTTTATTAAATTGTAGTTATGTTGTTTTATCCTATGCTTTATTAAATTGTATTTACGTTGTTTTAACCTATGCTTTATTAAATTGTATTTATGTTGTTTTAACACATGCTTTATTAAATTGTAATTATATTGTTTTAACCCATGCTTTATTAAATTGTATTTATGTTGTTTTAACCCATGCTTTATTAAATTGTATTTATGTTGTTTTAACCCATGCTTTATTAAATTGTATTTATGTTGTTTTATCCTATGCTTTATTAAATTGTGTTTATGTTGTTTTATCCTATGCTTTATTAAATTGTATTTATGTTGTTTTATCCTATGCTTTATTATATTGTATTTATGTTGTTTTAACCCATGCTTTATTAAATTGTATTTATGTTGTTTTATCCTAAGCTTTATTAAATTGTGTTTATGTTGTTTTATCCTATGCTTTTTTAAATTGTATTTATGTTGTTTTATCCTATGCTTTATTAAATTGTATTTATGTTGTTTTATTGTATGCTTTATTAAACTGCATTTATGTTGTTTTATCCTTTGCTTTATTAAATTGTATTTATGTTGTTTTATTCTATGCTTTATTAAATTGTATTTATGTTGTTTTATCCTATGCTTTATTAAATTGTATTTATGTTGTTTTATCCTATGTTTTATTAAATTGTATTTATGTTGTTTTATTGTATGCTTTATTAAACTGCATTTATGTTGTTTTATCCTATGCTTTATTAAATTGTATTTATGTTGTTTCATCCTATGCTTTATTAAATTGTGTTTATGTTGTTTTATCCTATGCTTTATTAAACTGCATTTATGTTGTTTTATCCTATGCTTTATTAAATTGTATTTATGTTGATTTATCCTATGCTTTATTAAATTGTATTTATGTTGTTTTATCATATGTCTTATTAAAATATATTTATGTTGTTTTATCCTATGTTTTATTAAATTGTATTTATGTTGTTTTATCCTATGCTTTATTAAATTGTATTTATGTTGTTTTATCGTATGCTTTATTAAATTGTATTTATGTTGTTTTATCCTATGCTTTATTAAATTGTATTTATGTTGTTTTATCCTATGCTTTATTAAATTGTATTTATGTTGTTTTATCCTATGATTCATTAAATTGTGTTTATGTTGTTTTATCCTATGCTTTATTAAATTGTATTTATGTTGTTTTAACCCATGCTTTATTAAATTGCATTTATGTTGTTTTATCTTATGCTTTATTAAATTGTATTTATATTGTTTTATCCTATGCTTTATTAAATTGTATTTATATTGTTTTATCCTATGCTTTATTAAATTGTATATATGTTGTTTTATGCTATGCTTTATTAAATTGTATTTATGTTGTTTTGTCCTATGCTTTATGAAATTTTATTTATGTTGTTTTAACCTATGCTTTATTAAATTGTATTTATGTTGTTTTATCCTATGCTTTATTAAATGGTATTTATGTTGTTTTATCCTATGCTTTATTAAATTGTATTTATGTTGTTTTAACCTATGCTTTATTAAACTGTATTTATGGTGTTTTATCCTATGCTTTATTAAATTGTATTTATGTTGTTTTATCCTATGCTTTATTAAATTGTATTTATGTTGTTTTACCCTATCCTTTATTAAATTGTATTTATGTTGTTTTAACCCATGCTTTATTAAATTGTATTTATGCTGTTTTAACCAATGCTTTATTAAATTGTATTTATGTTGTTTTATCCTATGCTTTATTAAATTGTGTTATGTTGTTTTATCCTATGCTTTTTTAAATTGTATTTATGTTGTTTTATCCTATGCTTTATTAAATTGTATTTATGTTGTTTTAACCCATGCTTTATTAAATTGTATTTATATTGTTTTAACCCATGCTTTATTAAATTGTATTTATGTTGTTTTATCCTATGCTTTATTAAATTGTGTTTATGTTGTTTTATCCTATGCTTTATTAAATTGTATTTTTGTTGTTTTATCCTTTGCTTTATTAAATTGTGTTTATGTTGTTTTATCCTATGCTTTATTAAATTGTGTTTATGTTGTTTTATCCTATGCTTTATTATATTGTATTTATGTTGTTTTAACCCATGCTTTATTAAATTGTATTTATGTTGTTTTATCCTAAGCTTTATTAAATTGTGTTTATGTTGTTTTATCCTATGCTTTTTTAAATTGTATTTATGTTGTTTTATCCTATGCTTTATTAAATTGTATTTATGTTGTTTTATTGTATGCTTTATTAAACTGCATTTATGTTGTTTTATCCTTTGCTTTATTAAATTGTATTTATGTTGTTTTATTCTATGCTTTATTAAATTGTATTTATGTTGTTTTATCCTATGCTTTATTAAATTGTATTTATGTTGTTTTATCCTATGTTTTATTAAATTGTATTTATGTTGTTTTATTGTATGCTTTATTAAACTGCATTTATGTTGTTTTATCCTATGCTTTATTAAATTGTATTTATGTTGTTTCATCCTATGCTTTATTAAATTGTGTTTATGTTGTTTTATCCTATGCTTTATTAAACTGCATTTATGTTGTTTTATCCTATGCTTTATTAAATTGTATTTATGTTGATTTATCCTATGCTTTATTAAATTGTATTTATGTTGTTTTATCATATGTCTTATTAAAATATATTTATGTTGTTTTATCCTATGTTTTATTAAATTGTATTTATGTTGTTTTATCCTATGCTTTATTAAATTGTATTTATGTTGTTTTATCGTATGCTTTATTAAATTGTATTTATGTTGTTTTATCCTATGCTTTATTAAATTGTATTTATGTTGTTTTATCCTATGCTTTATTAAATTGTATTTATGTTGTTTTATCCTATGATTCATTAAATTGTGTTTATGTTGTTTTATCCTATGCTTTATTAAATTGTATTTATGTTGTTTTAACCCATGCTTTATTAAATTGCATTTATGTTGTTTTATCTTATGCTTTATTAAATTGTATTTATATTGTTTTATCCTATGCTTTATTAAATTGTATTTATATTGTTTTATCCTATGCTTTATTAAATTGTATATATGTTGTTTTATGCTATGCTTTATTAAATTGTATTTATGTTGTTTTGTCCTATGCTTTATGAAATTTTATTTATGTTGTTTTAACCTATGCTTTATTAAATTGTATTTATGTTGTTTTATCCTATGCTTTATTAAATGGTATTTATGTTGTTTTATCCTATGCTTTATTAAATTGTATTTATGTTGTTTTAACCTATGCTTTATTAAACTGTATTTATGGTGTTTTATCCTATGCTTTATTAAATTGTATTTATGTTGTTTTATCCTATGCTTTATTAAATTGTATTTATGTTGTTTTACCCTATCCTTTATTAAATTGTATTTATGTTGTTTTAACCCATGCTTTATTAAATTGTATTTATGCTGTTTTAACCAATGCTTTATTAAATTGTATTTATGTTGTTTTATCCTATGCTTTATTAAATTGTGTTATGTTGTTTTATCCTATGCTTTTTTAAATTGTATTTATGTTGTTTTATCCTATGCTTTATTAAATTGTATTTATGTTGTTTTAACCCATGCTTTATTAAATTGTATTTATATTGTTTTAACCCATGCTTTATTAAATTGTATTTATGTTGTTTTATCCTATGCTTTATTAAATTGTGTTTATGTTGTTTTATCCTATGCTTTATTAAATTGTATTTTTGTTGTTTTATCCTTTGCTTTATTAAATTGTGTTTATGTTGTTTTATCCTATGCTTTATTAAATTGTGTTTATGTTGTTTTATCCTATGCTTTATTAAATTGTATTTATGTTGTTTTATCCTATGCTTTATTAAATTGTATTTATCTTGTTTTAACCCATGCTTTATTAAATTGTATTTATGTTGTTTTATCCTAAGCTTTATTAAATTGTGTTTATGTTGTTTTATCCTATGCTTTTTTAAATTGTATTTATGTTGTTTTATCCTATGCTTTATTAAATTGTATTTATGTTGTTTTAACCTATGCTTTATTAAACTGTATTTATGGTGTTTTATCCTATGCTTTATTAAATTGTATTTATGTTGTTTTATCCTATGCTTTATTAAATTGTATTTATGTTGTTTTACACTATCCTTTATTAAATTGTATTTATGTTGTTTTAACCCATGCTTTATTAAATTGTATTTATGCTGTTTTAACCAATGCTTTATTAAATTGTATTTATGTTGTTTTATCCTATGCTTTATTAAATTGTGTTATGTTGTTTTATCCTATGCTTTTTTAAATTGTATTTATGTTGTTTTATCCTATGCTATATTAAATTGTATTTATGTTGTTTTAACCCATGCTTTATTAAATTGTATTTATATTGTTTTAACCCATGCTTTATTAAATTGTATTTATGTTGTTTTATCCTATGCTTTATTAAATTGTGTTTATGTTGTTTTATCCTATGCTTTATTAAATTGTATTTTTGTTGTTTTATCCTTTGCTTTATTAAATTGTGTTTATGTTGTTTTATCCTATGCTTTATTAAATTGTGTTTATGTTGTTTTATCCTATGCTTTATTAAATTGTATTTATGTTGTTTTATCCTATGCTTTATTAAATTGTATTTATCTTGTTTTAACCCATGCTTTATTAAATTGTATTTATGTTGTTTTATCCTAAGCTTTATTAAATTGTGTTTATGTTGTTTTATCCTATGCTTTTTTAAATTGTATTTATGTTGTTTTATCCTATGCTTTATTAAATTGTATTTATCTTGTTTTATTGTATGCTTTATTAAACTGCATTTATGTTGTTTTATCCTATGCTTTATTAAATTGTATTTATGTTGTTTTATTCTATGCTTTATTAAATTGTATTTATGTTTTTTTATCCTATGCTTTATTAAATTGTATTTATGTTGTTTTATCCTATGCTTTATTAAATTGTATTTATGTTGTTTTATTGTATGCTTTATTAAACTGCATTTATGTTGTTTTATCCTATGCTTTATTAAATTGTATTTATGTTGTTTCATCCTATGCTTTATTAAATTGTGTTTATGTTGTTTTATCCTATGCTTTATTAAACTTCATTTATGTTGTTTTATACTATGCTTTATTAAATTGTATTTATGTTGTTTTATCCTATGCTTTATTAAATTGTATTTATGTTGTTTTATCCTATGCTTTATTAAATTGTATTTATGTTGTTTTATCCTATGCATTATTAAATTGTATTTATGTTGTTTTGTCCTATGCTTTATTAAATTGTGTTTATGTTGTTTTATCCTATGTTTTATTAAATTGTATGCATGTTGTTTTATCCTATGCTTTATTAAATTGTATTCATGTTGTTTTATCCTATGCTTTATTAAATTGTATTTATGTTGTTTTATCCTATGCTTTATTAAATTGTGTTTATGTTGTTTTATCCTATGCTTTATTAAATTGTAGTTATGTTGTTTATCCTATGCTTTATTAAATTGTATTTACGTTGTTTTAACCTATGCTTTATTAAATTGTATTTATGTTGTTTTAACCCATGCTTTATTAAATTGTAATTATATTGTTTTAACCCATGCTTTATTAAATTGTATTTATGTTGTTTTAACCCATGCTTTATTAAATTGTATTTATGTTGTTTTAACCCATGCTTTATTAAATTGTATTTATGTTGTTTTATCCTATGCTTTATTAAATTGTGTTTATGTTGTTTTATCCTATGCTTTATTAAATTGTATTTATGTCGTTTTATCCTATGCTTTATTATATTGTATTTATGTTGTTTTAACCCATGCTTTATTAAATTGTATTTATGTTGTTTTATCCTAAGCTTTATTAAATTGTGTTTATGTTGTTTTATCCTATGCTTTTTTAAATTGTATTTATGTTGTTTTATCCTATGCTTTATTAAATTGTATTTATGTTGTTTTATTGTATGCTTTATTAAACTGCATTTATGTTGTTTTATCCTTTGCTTTATTAAATTGTATTTATGTTGTTTTATTCTATGCTTTATTAAATTGTATTTATGTTGTTTTATCCTATGCTTTATTAAATTGTATTTATGTTGTTTTATTGTATGCTTTATTAAACTGCATTTATGTTGTTTTATCCTTTGCTTTATTAAATTGTATTTATGTTGTTTTATTCTATGCTTTATTAAATTGTATTTATGTTGTTTTATCCTATGCTTTATTAAATTGTATTTATGTTGTTTTATCCTATGTTTTATTAAATTGTATTTATGTTGTTTTATTGTATGCTTTATTAAACTGCATTTATGTTGTTTTATCCTATGCTTTATTAAATTGTATTTATGTTGTTTCATCCTATGCTTTATTAAATTGTGTTTATGTTGTTTTATCCTATGCTTTATTAAACTGCATTTATGTTGTTTTATCCTATGCTTTATTAAATTGTATTTATGTTGTTTTATCCTATGCTTTATTAAATTGTATTTATGTTGTTTTATCCTATGTTTTATTAAAATGTATTTATGTTGTTTTATCCTATGTTTTATTAAATTGTATTTATGTTGTTTTATCCTATGCTTTATTAAATTGTATTTATGTTGTTTTATCGTATGCTTTATTAAATTGTATTTATGTTGTTTTATCCTATGCTTTATTAAATTGTATTTATGTTGTTTTATCCTATGCTTTATTAAATTGTATTTATGTTGTTTTATCCTATGATTCATTAAATTGTGTTTATGTTGTTTTATCCTATGCTTTATTAAATTGTATTTATGTTGTTTTAACCCATGCTTTATTAAATTGCATTTATGTTGTTTTATCCTATGCTTTATTAAATTGTGTTTATGTTGTTTTATCCTATGCTTTATTAAATTGTAGTTATGTTGTTTTATCCTATGCTTTATTAAATTCTATTTACGTTGTTTTAACCTATGCTTTATTAAAATGTATTTATGTTGTTTTAACCCATGCTTTATTAAATTGTAATTATATTGTTTTAACCCATGCTTTATTAAATTGTATTTATGTTGTTTTAACCCATGCTTTATTAAATTGTATTTATGTTGTTTTAACCCATGCTTTATTAAATTGTATTTATGTTGTTTTATCCTATGCTTTATTAAATTGTGTTTATGTTGTTTTATCCTATGCTTTATTAAATTGTATTTATGTTGTTTTATCCTATGCTTTATTATATTGTATTTATGTTGTTTTAACCCATGCTTTATTAACTTGTATTTATGTTGTTTTATCCTAAGCTTTATTAAATTGTGTTTATGTTGTTTTATCCTATGCTTTTTTAAATTGTATTTATGTTGTTTTATCCTATGCTTTATTAAATTGTATTTATGTTGTTTTATTGTATGCTTTATTAAACTGCATTTATGTTGTTTTATCCTTTGCTTTATTAAATTGTATTTATGTTGTTTTATTCTATGCTTTATTAAATTGTATTTATGTTGTTTTATCCTATGCTTTATTAAATTGTATTTATGTTGTTTTATCCTATGTTTTATTAAATTGTATTTATGTTGTTTTATTGTATGCTTTATTAAACTGCATTTATGTTGTTTTATCCTATGCTTTATTAAATTGTATTTATGTTGTTTCATCCTATGCTTTATTAAATTGTGTTTATGTTGTTTTATCCTATGCTTTATTAAACTGCATTTATGTTGTTTTATCCTATGCTTTATTAAATTGTATTTATGTTGTTTTATCCTATGCTTTATTAAATTGTATTTATGTTGTTTTATCCTATGTTTTATTAAAATGTATTTATGTTGTTTTATCCTATGTTTTATTAAATTGTATTTATGTTGTTTTATCCTATGCTTTATTAAATTGTATTTATGTTGTTTTATCGTATGCTTTATTAAATTGTATTTATGTTGTTTTATCCTATGCTTTATTAAATTGTATTTATGTTGTTTTATCCTATGCTTTATTAAATTGTATTTATGTTGTTTTATCCTATGATTCATTAAATTGTGTTTATGTTGTTTTATCCTATGCTTTATTAAATTGTATTTATGTTGTTTTAACCCATGCTTTATTAAATTGCATTTATGTTGTTTTATCTTATGCTTTATTAAATTGTATTTATATTGTTTTATCCTATGCTTTATTAAATTGTATTTATATTGTTTTATCCTATGCTTTATTAAATTGTATATATGTTGTTTTATGCTATGCTTTATTAAATTGTATTTATGTTGTTTTGTCCTATGCTTTATGAAATTTTATTTATGTTGTTTTAACCTATGCTTTATTAAATTGTATTTATGTTGTTTTAACCTATGCTTTATTAAACTGTATTTATGGTGTTTTATCCTATGCTTTATTAAATTGTATTTATGTTGTTTTATCCTATGCTTTATTAAATTGTATTTATGTTGTTTTAACCTATCCTTTATTAAATTGTATTTATGTTGTTTTAACCCATGCTTTATTAAATTGTATTTATGCTGTTTTAACCAATGCTTTATTAAATTGTATTTATGTTGTTTTATCCTATGCTTTATTAAATTGTGTTATGTTGTTTTATCCTATGCTTTTTTAAATTGTATTTATGTTGTTTTATCCTATGCTTTATTAAATTGTATTTATGTTGTTTTAACCCATGCTTTATTAAATTGTATTTATATTGTTTTAACCCATGCTTTATTAAATTGTATTTATGTTGTTTTATCCTATGCTTTATTAAATTGTGTTTATGTTGTTTTATCCTATGCTTTATTAAATTGTATTTTTGTTGTTTTATCCTTTGCTTTATGAAATTGTCTTTATGTTGTTTTATCCTATGCTTTATTAAATTGTATTTATGTTGTTTTATCCTATGCTTTATTATATTGTATTTATGTTGTTTTAACCCATGCTTTATTAAATTGTATTTATGTTGTTTTATCCTAAGCTTTATTAAATTGTGTTTATGTTGTTTTATCCTATGCTTTTTTAAATTGTATTTATGTTGTTTTATCCTATGCTTTATTAAATTGTATTTATGTTGTTTTATTGTATGCTTTATTAAACTGCATTTATGTTGTTTTATCCTGTGCTTTATTAAATTGTATTTATGTTGTTTTATTCTATGCTTTATTAAATTGTATTTATGTTGTTTTATCCTATGCTTTATTAAATTGTATTTATGTTGTTTTATCCTATGTTTTATTAAATTGTATTTATGTTGTTTTATTGTATGCTTTATTAAACTGCATTTATGTTGTTTTATCCTATGCTTTATTAAATTGTATTTATGTTGTTTCATCCTATGCTTTATTAAATTGTGTTTATGTTGTTTTATCCTATGCTTTATTAAACTCCATTTATGTTGTTTTATCCTTTGCTTTATTAAATTGTATTTATGTTGTTTTATCCTATGCTTTATTAAATTGTATTTATGTTGTTTTATCCTATGTTTTATTAAATTGTATTTATGTTGTTTTATCCTATGTTTTATTAAATTGTATTTATGTTGTTTTATCCTATGCTTTATTAAATTGTATTTATGTTGTTTTATCGTATGCTTTATTAAATTGTATTTATGTTGTTTTATCCTATGCTTTATTAAATTGTATTTATGTTGTTTTATCCTATGCTTTATTAAATTGTAGTTATGTTGTTTTATCCTATGATTCATTAAATTGTGTTTATGTTGTTTTATCATATGCTTTATTAAATTTTATTTATGTTGTTTTAACCCATGCTTTATTAAATTGCATTTATGTTGTTTTATCTTATGCTTTATTAAATTGTATTTATATTGTTTTATCCTATGCTTTATTAAATTGTATTTATATTGTTTTATCCTATGCTTTATTAAATTGTATATATGTTGTTTTATCCTGTGCTTTATTAAATTGTATTTATGTTGTTTTGTCCTATGCTTTATGAAATTTTATTTATGTTGTTTTAACCTATGCTTTATTAAATTGTATTTATGTTGTTTTATCCTATGCTTTATTAAATGGTATTTATGTTGTTTTATCCTATGCTTTATTAAATTGTATTTATGTTGTTTTAACCTATGCTTTATTAAACTGTATTTATGGTGTTTTATCCTGTGCTTTATTAAATTGTATTTATGTTGTTTTATCGTATGCTTTATTAAATTGTATTTATGTTGTTTTAACCTATCCTTTATTAAATTGTATTTATGTTGTTTTAACCTATGCTTTATTAAATTGTATTTATGTTGTTTTATCCTATGCTTTATTAAATTGTATTTATGTTGTTTTATCCTATGCTTTATTAAATTGTATTTATGTTGTTTTATCCTATGCTTTATTAAATTGTATTTATGTTGTTTTATCCTGTGCTTTACTAAATTGTGTTTATGTTGTTTTATCCTATGCTTTATTAAATTGTATTTATGTTGTTTTATTCTATGCTTTATTAAATTGTATTTATGCTGTTTTAACCAATGCTTTATTAAATTGTATTTATGTTGTTTTATCCTATGCTTTATTAAATTGTGTTATGTTGTTTTATCCTATGCTTTTTTAAATTGTATTTATGTTGTTTTATCCTATGCTTTATTAAATTGTATTTATGTTGTTTTAACCAATGCTTTATTAAATTGTATTTATATTGTTTTAACCCATGCTTTATTAAATTGTATTTATGTTGTTTTAGCCTATGCTTTATTAAATTGTGTTTATGTTGTTTTATCCTATGCTTTATTAAATTGTATTTTTGTTGTTTTATCCTTTGCTTTATTAAATTGTATTTATGTTGTTTTAACCCATGCTTTATTAAATTGCATTTATGTTGTTTTATCTTATGCTTTATTAAATTGTATTTATATTGTTTTATCCTATGCTTTATTAAATTGTATTTATATTGTTTTATCCTATGCTTTATTAAATTGTTTTTATGTTGTTTTATCCTATGCTTTATTAAATTGTATTTATGTTGCTTTAACCTATGCTTTATTAAATTGTATTTATGTTGTTTTATCCTATGCTTTATTAAATTGTATTTATGTTGTTTTATCCTATGCTTTATTAAATTGTATTTATGTTGTTTTATCCTATGTTTTATTAAATTGTATTTATGTTGTTTTATTGTATGCTTTATTAAACTGCATTTATGTTGTTTTATCCTATGCTTTATTAAATTGTATTTATGTTGTTTCATCCTATGCTTTATTAAATTGTGTTTATGTTGTTTTATCCTATGCTTTATTAAACTGCATTTATGTTGTTTTATCCTATGCTTTATTAAATTGTATTTATGTTGTTTTATCCTATGCTTTATTAAATTGTATTTATGTTGTTTTATCCTATGTTTTATTAAAATATATTTATGTTGTTTTATCCTATGTTTTATTAAATTGTATTTATGTTGTTTTATCGTATGCTTTATTAAATTGTATTTATGTTGTTTTATCGTATGCTTTATTAAATTGTATTTATGTTGTTTTATCCTATGCTTTATTAAATTGTATTTATGTTGTTTTATCCTATGCTTTATTAAATTGTATTTATGTTGTTTTATCCTATGATTCATTAAATTGTGTTTATGTTGTTTTATCCTATGCTTTATTAAATTGTATTTATGTTGTTTTAACCCATGCTTTATTAAATTGCATTTATGTTGTTTTATCTTATGCTTTATTAAATTGTATTTATATTGTTTTATCCTATGCTTTATTAAATTGTATTTATATTGTTTTATCCTATGCTTTATTAAATTGTATATATGTTGTTTTATGCTATGCTTTATTAAATTGTATTTATGTTGTTTTGTCCTATGCTTTATGAAATTTTATTTATGTTGTTTTAACCTATGCTTTATTAAATTGTATTTATGTTGTTTTATCCTATGCTTTATTAAATGGTATTTATGTTGTTTTATCCTATGCTTTATTAAATTGTATTTATGTTGTTTTAACCTATGCTTTATTAAACTGTATTTATGGTGTTTTATCCTATGCTTTATTAAATTGTATTTATGTTGTTTTATCCTATGCTTTATTAAATTGTATTTATGTTGTTTTACCCTATCCTTTATTAAATTGTATTTATGTTGTTTTAACCCATGCTTTATTAAATTGTATTTATGCTGTTTTAACCAATGCTTTATTAAATTGTATTTATGTTGTTTTATCCTATGCTTTATTAAATTGTGTTATGTTGTTTTATCCTATGCTTTTTAAATTGTATTTATGTTGTTTTATCCTATGCTTTATTAAATTGTATTTATGTTGTTTTAACCCATGCTTTATTAAATTGTATTTATATTGTTTTAACCCATGCTTTATTAAATTGTATTTATGTTGTTTTATCCTATGCTTTATTAAATTGTGTTTATGTTGTTTTATCCTATGCTTTATTAAATTGTATTTTTGTTGTTTTATCCTTTGCTTTATTAAATTGTGTTTATGTTGTTTTATCCTATGCTTTATTAAATTGTGTTTATGTTGTTTTATCCTATGCTTTATTAAATTGTATTTATGTTGTTTTATCCTATGCTTTATTAAATTGTATTTATCTTGTTTTAACCCATGCTTTATTAAATTGTATTTATGTTGTTTTATCCTAAGCTTTATTAAATTGTGTTTATGTTGTTTTATCCTATGCTTTTTTAAATTGTATTTATGTTGTTTTATCCTATGCTTTATTAAATTGTATTTATCTTGTTTTATTGTATGCTTTATTAAACTGCATTTATGTTGTTTTATCCTATGCTTTATTAAATGGTATTTATGTTGTTTTATCCTATGCTTTATTAAATTGTATTTATGTTGTTTTAACCTATGCTTTATTAAACTGTATTTATGGTGTTTTATCCTATGCTTTATTAAATTGTATTTATGTTGTTTTATCCTATGCTTTATTAAATTGTATTTATGTTGTTTTACCCTATCCTTTATTAAATTGTATTTATGTTGTTTTAACCCATGCTTTATTAAATTGTATTTATGCTGTTTTAACCAATGCTTTATTAAATTGTATTTATGTTGTTTTATCCTATGCTTTATTAAATTGTGTTATGTTGTTTTATCCTATGCTTTTTTAAATTGTATTTATGTTGTTTTAACCTATGCTTTATTAAATTGTATTTATGTTGTTTTGTCCTATGCTTTATGAAATTTTATTTATGTTGTTTTAACCTATGCTTTATTAAATTGTATTTATGTTGTTTTATCCTATGCTTTATTAAATGGTATTTATGTTGTTTTATCCTATGCTTTATTAAATTGTATTTATGTTGTTTTAACCTATGCTTTATTAAACTGTATTTATGGTGTTTTATCCTATGCTTTATTAAATTGTATTTATGTTGTTTTATCCTATGCTTTATTAAATTGTATTTATGTTGTTTTACCCTATCCTTTATTAAATTGTATTTATGTTGTTTTAACCCATGCTTTATTAAATTGTATTTATGCTGTTTTAACCAATGCTTTATTAAATTGTATTTATGTTGTTTTATCCTATGCTTTATTAAATTGTGTTATGTTGTTTTATCCTATGCTTTTTAAATTGTATTTATGTTGTTTTATCCTATGCTTTATTAAATTGTATTTATGTTGTTTTAACCCATGCTTTATTAAATTGTATTTATATTGTTTTAACCCATGCTTTATTAAATTGTATTTATGTTGTTTTATCCTATGCTTTATTAAATTGTGTTTATGTTGTTTTATCCTATGCTTTATTAAATTGTATTTTTGTTGTTTTATCCTTTGCTTTATTAAATTGTGTTTATGTTGTTTTATCCTATGCTTTATTAAATTGTGTTTATGTTGTTTTATCCTATGCTTTATTAAATTGTATTTATGTTGTTTTATCCTATGCTTTATTAAATTGTATTTATCTTGTTTTAACCCATGCTTTATTAAATTGTATTTATGTTGTTTTATCCTAAGCTTTATTAAATTGTGTTTATGTTGTTTTATCCTATGCTTTTTTAAATTGTATTTATGTTGTTTTATCCTATGCTTTATTAAATTGTATTTATCTTGTTTTATTGTATGCTTTATTAAACTGCATTTATGTTGTTTTATCCTATGCTTTATTAAATGGTATTTATGTTGTTTTATCCTATGCTTTATTAAATTGTATTTATGTTGTTTTAACCTATGCTTTATTAAACTGTATTTATGGTGTTTTATCCTATGCTTTATTAAATTGTATTTATGTTGTTTTATCCTATGCTTTATTAAATTGTATTTATGTTGTTTTACCCTATCCTTTATTAAATTGTATTTATGTTGTTTTAACCCATGCTTTATTAAATTGTATTTATGCTGTTTTAACCAATGCTTTATTAAATTGTATTTATGTTGTTTTATCCTATGCTTTATTAAATTGTGTTATGTTGTTTTATCCTATGCTTTTTTAAATTGTATTTATGTTGTTTTATCCTATGCTTTATTAAATTGTATTTATGTTGTTTTAACCCATGCTTTATTAAATTGTATTTATATTGTTTTAACCCATGCTTTATTAAATTGTATTTATGTTGTTTTATCCTATGCTTTATTAAATTGTGTTTATGTTGTTTTATCCTATGCTTTATTAAATTGTATTTTTGTTGTTTTATCCTTTGCTTTATTAAATTGTGTTTATGTTGTTTTATCCTATGCTTTATTAAATTGTGTTTATGTTGTTTTATCCTATGCTTTATTAAATTGTATTTATGTTGTTTTATCCTATGCTTTATTAAATTGTATTTATGTTGTTTTATCCTATGCTTTATTAAATTGTGTTTATGTTGTTTTATCCTATGCTTTATTAAATTGTATATATGTTGTTTTATCCTGTGCTTTATTAAATTGTATTTATGTTGTTTTGTCCTATGCTTTATGAAATTTTATTTATGTTGTTTTAACCTATGCTTTATTAAATTGTATTTATGTTGTTTTATCCTATGCTTTATTAAATGGTATTTATGTTGTTTTATCCTATGCTTTATTAAATTGTATTTATGTTGTTTTAACCTATGCTTTATTAAACTGTATTTATGGTGTTTTATCCTATGCTTTATTAAATTGTATTTATGTTGTTTTATCGTATGCTTTATTAAATTGTATTTATGTTGTTTTAACCTATCCTTTATTAAATTGTATTTATGTTGTTTTAACCTATGCTTTATTAAATTGTATTTATGTTGTTTTATCCTATGCTTTATTAAATTGTATTTATGTTGTTTTATCCTATGCTTTATTAAATTGTATTTATGTTGTTTTATCCTATGCTTTATTAAATTGTATTTATGTTGTTTTATCCTGTGCTTTACTAAATTGTGTTTATGTTGTTTTATCCTATGCTTTATTAAATTGTATTTATGTTGTTTTAACCCATGCTTTATTAAATTGTATTTATGCTGTTTTAACCAATGCTTTATTAAATTGTATTTATGTTGTTTTATCCTATGCTTTATTAAATTGTGTTATGTTGTTTTATCCTATGCTTTTTTAAATTGTATTTATGTTGTTTTATCCTATGCTTTATTAAATTGTATTTATGTTGTTTTAACCAATGCTTTATTAAATTGTATTTATATTGTTTTAACCCATGCTTTATTAAATTGTATTTATGTTGTTTTAGCCTATGCTTTATTAAATTGTGTTTATGTTGTTTTATCCTATGCTTTATTAAATTGTTTTTATGTTGTTTTATCCTATGCTTTATTAAATTGTATTTATGTTGCTTTAACCTATGCTTTATTAAATTGTATTTATGTTGTTTTATCCTATGCTTTATTAAATTGTATTTATGTTGTTTTATCCTATGCTTTATTAAATTGTATTTATGTTGTTTTATCCTATGTTTTATTAAATTGTATTTATGTTGTTTTATTGTATGCTTTATTAAACTGCATTTATGTTGTTTTATCCTATGCTTTATTAAATTGTATTTATGTTGTTTCATCCTATGCTTTATTAAATTGTGTTTATGTTGTTTTATCCTATGCTTTATTAAACTGCATTTATGTTGTTTTATCCTATGCTTTATTAAATTGTATTTATGTTGTTTTATCCTATGCTTTATTAAATTGTATTTATGTTGTTTTATCCTATGTTTTATTAAAATATATTTATGTTGTTTTATCCTATGTTTTATTAAATTGTATTTATGTTGTTTTATCGTATGCTTTATTAAATTGTATTTATGTTGTTTTATCGTATGCTTTATTAAATTGTATTTATGTTGTTTTATCCTATGCTTTATTAAATTGTATTTATGTTGTTTTATCCTATGCTTTATTAAATTGTATTTATGTTGTTTTATCCTATGATTCATTAAATTGTGTTTATGTTGTTTTATCCTATGCTTTATTAAATTGTATTTATGTTGTTTTAACCCATGCTTTATTAAATTGCATTTATGTTGTTTTATCTTATGCTTTATTAAATTGTATTTATATTGTTTTATCCTATGCTTTATTAAATTGTATTTATATTGTTTTATCCTATGCTTTATTAAATTGTATATATGTTGTTTTATGCTATGCTTTATTAAATTGTATTTATGTTGTTTTGTCCTATGCTTTATGAAATTTTATTTATGTTGTTTTAACCTATGCTTTATTAAATTGTATTTATGTTGTTTTATCCTATGCTTTATTAAATGGTATTTATGTTGTTTTATCCTATGCTTTATTAAATTGTATTTATGTTGTTTTAACCTATGCTTTATTAAACTGTATTTATGGTGTTTTATCCTATGCTTTATTAAATTGTATTTATGTTGTTTTATCCTATGCTTTATTAAATTGTATTTATGTTGTTTTACCCTATCCTTTATTAAATTGTATTTATGTTGTTTTAACCCATGCTTTATTAAATTGTATTTATGCTGTTTTAACCAATGCTTTATTAAATTGTATTTATGTTGTTTTATCCTATGCTTTATTAAATTGTGTTATGTTGTTTTATCCTATGCTTTTTAAATTGTATTTATGTTGTTTTATCCTATGCTTTATTAAATTGTATTTATGTTGTTTTAACCCATGCTTTATTAAATTGTATTTATATTGTTTTAACCCATGCTTTATTAAATTGTATTTATGTTGTTTTATCCTATGCTTTATTAAATTGTGTTTATGTTGTTTTATCCTATGCTTTATTAAATTGTATTTTTGTTGTTTTATCCTTTGCTTTATTAAATTGTGTTTATGTTGTTTTATCCTATGCTTTATTAAATTGTGTTTATGTTGTTTTATCCTATGCTTTATTAAATTGTATTTATGTTGTTTTATCCTATGCTTTATTAAATTGTATTTATCTTGTTTTAACCCATGCTTTATTAAATTGTATTTATGTTGTTTTATCCTAAGCTTTATTAAATTGTGTTTATGTTGTTTTATCCTATGCTTTTTTAAATTGTATTTATGTTGTTTTATCCTATGCTTTATTAAATTGTATTTATCTTGTTTTATTGTATGCTTTATTAAACTGCATTTATGTTGTTTTATCCTATGCTTTATTAAATGGTATTTATGTTGTTTTATCCTATGCTTTATTAAATTGTATTTATGTTGTTTTAACCTATGCTTTATTAAACTGTATTTATGGTGTTTTATCCTATGCTTTATTAAATTGTATTTATGTTGTTTTATCCTATGCTTTATTAAATTGTATTTATGTTGTTTTACCCTATCCTTTATTAAATTGTATTTATGTTGTTTTAACCCATGCTTTATTAAATTGTATTTATGCTGTTTTAACCAATGCTTTATTAAATTGTATTTATGTTGTTTTATCCTATGCTTTATTAAATTGTGTTATGTTGTTTTATCCTATGCTTTTTTAAATTGTATTTATGTTGTTTTAACCTATGCTTTATTAAATTGTATTTATGTTGTTTTGTCCTATGCTTTATGAAATTTTATTTATGTTGTTTTAACCTATGCTTTATTAAATTGTATTTATGTTGTTTTATCCTATGCTTTATTAAATGGTATTTATGTTGTTTTATCCTATGCTTTATTAAATTGTATTTATGTTGTTTTAACCTATGCTTTATTAAACTGTATTTATGGTGTTTTATCCTATGCTTTATTAAATTGTATTTATGTTGTTTTATCCTATGCTTTATTAAATTGTATTTATGTTGTTTTACCCTATCCTTTATTAAATTGTATTTATGTTGTTTTAACCCATGCTTTATTAAATTGTATTTATGCTGTTTTAACCAATGCTTTATTAAATTGTATTTATGTTGTTTTATCCTATGCTTTATTAAATTGTGTTATGTTGTTTTATCCTATGCTTTTTAAATTGTATTTATGTTGTTTTATCCTATGCTTTATTAAATTGTATTTATGTTGTTTTAACCCATGCTTTATTAAATTGTATTTATATTGTTTTAACCCATGCTTTATTAAATTGTATTTATGTTGTTTTATCCTATGCTTTATTAAATTGTGTTTATGTTGTTTTATCCTATGCTTTATTAAATTGTATTTTTGTTGTTTTATCCTTTGCTTTATTAAATTGTGTTTATGTTGTTTTATCCTATGCTTTATTAAATTGTGTTTATGTTGTTTTATCCTATGCTTTATTAAATTGTATTTATGTTGTTTTATCCTATGCTTTATTAAATTGTATTTATCTTGTTTTAACCCATGCTTTATTAAATTGTATTTATGTTGTTTTATCCTAAGCTTTATTAAATTGTGTTTATGTTGTTTTATCCTATGCTTTTTTAAATTGTATTTATGTTGTTTTATCCTATGCTTTATTAAATTGTATTTATCTTGTTTTATTGTATGCTTTATTAAACTGCATTTATGTTGTTTTATCCTATGCTTTATTAAATGGTATTTATGTTGTTTTATCCTATGCTTTATTAAATTGTATTTATGTTGTTTTAACCTATGCTTTATTAAACTGTATTTATGGTGTTTTATCCTATGCTTTATTAAATTGTATTTATGTTGTTTTATCCTATGCTTTATTAAATTGTATTTATGTTGTTTTACCCTATCCTTTATTAAATTGTATTTATGTTGTTTTAACCCATGCTTTATTAAATTGTATTTATGCTGTTTTAACCAATGCTTTATTAAATTGTATTTATGTTGTTTTATCCTATGCTTTATTAAATTGTGTTATGTTGTTTTATCCTATGCTTTTTTAAATTGTATTTATGTTGTTTTATCCTATGCTTTATTAAATTGTATTTATGTTGTTTTAACCCATGCTTTATTAAATTGTATTTATATTGTTTTAACCCATGCTTTATTAAATTGTATTTATGTTGTTTTATCCTATGCTTTATTAAATTGTGTTTATGTTGTTTTATCCTATGCTTTATTAAATTGTATTTTTGTTGTTTTATCCTTTGCTTTATTAAATTGTGTTTATGTTGTTTTATCCTATGCTTTATTAAATTGTGTTTATGTTGTTTTATCCTATGCTTTATTAAATTGTATTTATGTTGTTTTATCCTATGCTTTATTAAATTGTATTTATGTTGTTTTATCCTATGCTTTATTAAATTGTGTTTATGTTGTTTTATCCTATGCTTTATTAAATTGTATATATGTTGTTTTATCCTGTGCTTTATTAAATTGTATTTATGTTGTTTTGTCCTATGCTTTATGAAATTTTATTTATGTTGTTTTAACCTATGCTTTATTAAATTGTATTTATGTTGTTTTATCCTATGCTTTATTAAATGGTATTTATGTTGTTTTATCCTATGCTTTATTAAATTGTATTTATGTTGTTTTAACCTATGCTTTATTAAACTGTATTTATGGTGTTTTATCCTATGCTTTATTAAATTGTATTTATGTTGTTTTATCGTATGCTTTATTAAATTGTATTTATGTTGTTTTAACCTATCCTTTATTAAATTGTATTTATGTTGTTTTAACCTATGCTTTATTAAATTGTATTTATGTTGTTTTATCCTATGCTTTATTAAATTGTATTTATGTTGTTTTATCCTATGCTTTATTAAATTGTATTTATGTTGTTTTATCCTATGCTTTATTAAATTGTATTTATGTTGTTTTATCCTGTGCTTTACTAAATTGTGTTTATGTTGTTTTATCCTATGCTTTATTAAATTGTATTTATGTTGTTTTAACCCATGCTTTATTAAATTGTATTTATGCTGTTTTAACCAATGCTTTATTAAATTGTATTTATGTTGTTTTATCCTATGCTTTATTAAATTGTGTTATGTTGTTTTATCCTATGCTTTTTTAAATTGTATTTATGTTGTTTTATCCTATGCTTTATTAAATTGTATTTATGTTGTTTTAACCAATGCTTTATTAAATTGTATTTATATTGTTTTAACCCATGCTTTATTAAATTGTATTTATGTTGTTTTAGCCTATGCTTTATTAAATTGTGTTTATGTTGTTTTATCCTATGCTTTATTAAATTGTATTTTTGTTGTTTTATCCTTTGCTTTATTAAATTGTATTTATGTTGTTTTAACCCATGCTTTATTAAATTGCATTTATGTTGTTTTATCTTATGCTTTATTAAATTGTATTTATAATTTTTTATCCTATGCTTTATTAAATTGTATTTATATTGTTTTATCCTATGCTTTATTAAATTGTTTTTATGTTGTTTTATCCTATGCTTTATTAAATTGTATTTATGTTGCTTTAACCTATGCTTTATTAAATTGTATTTATGTTGTTTTATCCTATGCTTTATTAAATTGTATTTATGTTGTTTTATCCTATGCTTTATTAAATTGTATTTATGTTGTTTTATCCTATGCTTTATTAAATTGTATTTATGTTGTTTTAACCTATGCTTTATTAAATTGTATTCATGTTGTTTTATCCTATGCTTTATTAAATTGTATTTATGTTGTTTTATCGTATGCTTTATTAAATTGTATTTATGTTGTTTTAACCTATGCTTTATTAAACTGTGTTTATGTTGTTTTATCCTATGCTTTATAAAATTGTATTTATGTTGTTTTATCCTATGCTTTATTAAATTGTGTTTATGTTGTTTTAACCCATGCTTTATTAAATTGTATTTATGTTGTTTTAACCCATGCTTTATTAAATTGTATTTATGTTGTTTTATCCTAAGCTTTATTAAATTGTGTTTATGTTGTTTTATCCTATGCTTTTTTAAATTGTATTTATGTTGTTTTATCCTATGCTTTATTAAATTGTATTTATGTTGTTTTATTGTATGCTTTATTAAACTGCATTTATGTTGTTTTATCCTTTGCTTTATTAAATTGTATTTATGTTGTTTTATTCTATGCTTTATAAAATTGTATTTATGTTGTTTTATCCTATGCTTTATTAAATTGTATTTATGTTGTTTTATCCTATGTTTTATTAAATTGTATTTATGTTGTTTTATTGTATGCTTTATTAAACTGCATTTATGTTGTTTTATCCTATGCTTTATTAAATTGTATTTATGTTGTTTCATCCTATGCTTTATTAAATTGTGTTTATGTTGTTTTATCCTATGCTTTATTAAACTGCCTTTATGTTGTTTTATCCTATGCTTTATTAAATTGTATTTATGTTGTTTTATCCTATGCTTTATTAAATTGTATTTATGTTGTTTTATCCTATGTTTTATTAAAATATATTTATGTTGTTTTATCCTATGTTTTATTAAATTGTATTTATGTTGTTTTATCGTATGCTTTATTAAATTGTATTTATGTTGTTTTATCGTATGCTTTATTAAATTGTATTTATGTTGTTTTATCCTATGCTTTATTAAATTGTATTTATGTTGTTTTATCCTATGCTTTATTAAATTGTATTTATGTTGTTTTATCCTATGATTCATTAAATTGTGTTTATGTTGTTTTATCCTATGCTTTATTAAATTGTATTTATGTTGTTTTAACCCATGCTTTATTAAATTGCATTTATGTTGTTTTATCTTATGCTTTATTAAATTGTATTTATATTGTTTTATCCTATGCTTTATTAAATTGTATTTATATTGTTTTATCCTATGCTTTATTAAATTGTATATATGTTGTTTTATGCTATGCTTTATTAAATTGTATTTATGTTGTTTTGTCCTATGCTTTATGAAATTTTATTTATGTTGTTTTAACCTATGCTTTATTAAATTGTATTTATGTTGTTTTATCCTATGCTTTATTAAATGGTATTTATGTTGTTTTATCCTATGCTTTATTAAATTGTATTTATGTTGTTTTAACCTATGCTTTATTAAACTGTATTTATGGTGTTTTATCCTATGCTTTATTAAATTGTATTTATGTTGTTTTATCCTATGCTTTATTAAATTGTATTTATGTTGTTTTACCCTATCCTTTATTAAATTGTATTTATGTTGTTTTAACCCATGCTTTATTAAATTGTATTTATGCTGTTTTAACCAATGCTTTATTAAATTGTATTTATGTTGTTTTATCCTATGCTTTATTAAATTGTGTTATGTTGTTTTATCCTATGCTTTTTAAATTGTATTTATGTTGTTTTATCCTATGCTTTATTAAATTGTATTTATGTTGTTTTAACCCATGCTTTATTAAATTGTATTTATATTGTTTTAACCCATGCTTTATTAAATTGTATTTATGTTGTTTTATCCTATGCTTTATTAAATTGTGTTTATGTTGTTTTATCCTATGCTTTATTAAATTGTATTTTTGTTGTTTTATCCTTTGCTTTATTAAATTGTGTTTATGTTGTTTTATCCTATGCTTTATTAAATTGTGTTTATGTTGTTTTATCCTATGCTTTATTAAATTGTATTTATGTTGTTTTATCCTATGCTTTATTAAATTGTATTTATCTTGTTTTAACCCATGCTTTATTAAATTGTATTTATGTTGTTTTATCCTAAGCTTTATTAAATTGTGTTTATGTTGTTTTATCCTATGCTTTTTTAAATTGTATTTATGTTGTTTTATCCTATGCTTTATTAAATTGTATTTATCTTGTTTTATTGTATGCTTTATTAAACTGCATTTATGTTGTTTTATCCTATGCTTTATTAAATGGTATTTATGTTGTTTTATCCTATGCTTTATTAAATTGTATTTATGTTGTTTTAACCTATGCTTTATTAAACTGTATTTATGGTGTTTTATCCTATGCTTTATTAAATTGTATTTATGTTGTTTTATCCTATGCTTTATTAAATTGTATTTATGTTGTTTTACCCTATCCTTTATTAAATTGTATTTATGTTGTTTTAACCCATGCTTTATTAAATTGTATTTATGCTGTTTTAACCAATGCTTTATTAAATTGTATTTATGTTGTTTTATCCTATGCTTTATTAAATTGTGTTATGTTGTTTTATCCTATGCTTTTTTAAATTGTATTTATGTTGTTTTATCCTATGCTTTATTAAATTGTATTTATGTTGTTTTAACCCATGCTTTATTAAATTGTATTTATATTGTTTTAACCCATGCTTTATTAAATTGTATTTATGTTGTTTTATCCTATGCTTTATTAAATTGTGTTTATGTTGTTTTATCCTATGCTTTATTAAATTGTATTTTTGTTGTTTTATCCTTTGCTTTATTAAATTGTGTTTATGTTGTTTTATCCTATGCTTTATTAAATTGTGTTTATGTTGTTTTATCCTATGCTTTATTAAATTGTATTTATGTTGTTTTATCCTATGCTTTATTAAATTGTATTTATCTTGTTTTAACCCATGCTTTATTAAATTGTATTTATGTTGTTTTATCCTAAGCTTTATTAAATTGTGTTTATGTTGTTTTATCCTATGCTTTTTTAAATTGTATTTATGTTGTTTTATCCTATGCTTTATTAAATTGTATTTATCTTGTTTTATTGTATGCTTTATTAAACTGCATTTATGTTGTTTTATCCTATGCTTTATTAAATTGTATTTATGTTGTTTTATTCTATGCTTTATTAAATTGTATTTATGTTTTTTTATCCTATGCTTTATTAAATTGTATTTATGTTGTTTTATCCTATGCTTTATTAAATTGTATTTATGTTGTTTTATTGTATGCTTTATTAAACTGCATTTATGTTGTTTTATCCTATGCTTTATTAAATTGTATTTATGTTGTTTCATCCTATGCTTTATTAAATTGTGTTTATGTTGTTTTATCCTATGCTTTATTAAACTTCATTTATGTTGTTTTATACTATGCTTTATTAAATTGTATTTATGTTGTTTTATCCTATGCTTTATTAAATTGTATTTATGTTGTTTTATCCTATGCTTTATTAAATTGTATTTATGTTGTTTTATCCTATGCTTTATTAAATTGTATTTATGTTGTTTTGTCCTATGCTTTATTAAATTGTGTTTATGTTGTTTTATCCTATGTTTTATTAAATTGTATGCATGTTGTTTTATCCTATGCTTTATTAAATTGTATTCATGTTGTTTTATCCTATGCTTTATTAAATTGTATTTATGTTGTTTTATCCTATGCTTTATTAAATTGTGTTTATGTTGTTTTATCCTATGCTTTATTAAATTGTAGTTATGTTGTTTATCCTATGCTTTATTAAATTGTATTTACGTTGTTTTAACCTATGCTTTATTAAATTGTATTTATGTTGTTTTAACCCATGCTTTATTAAATTGTAATTATATTGTTTTAACCCATGCTTTATTAAATTGTATTTATGTTGTTTTAACCCATGCTTTATTAAATTGTATTTATGTTGTTTTAACCCATGCTTTATTAAATTGTATTTATGTTGTTTTATCCTATGCTTTATTAAATTGTGTTTATGTTGTTTTATCCTATGCTTTATTAAATTGTATTTATGTCGTTTTATCCTATGCTTTATTATATTGTATTTATGTTGTTTTAACCCATGCTTTATTAAATTGTATTTAT
Organism: Phyllobates terribilis; assembly: GCF_046119375.1. Taxonomy (NCBI): domain Eukaryota; kingdom Metazoa; phylum Chordata; class Amphibia; order Anura; family Dendrobatidae; genus Phyllobates; species Phyllobates terribilis. Next base: position 1,001,749 of record NW_027363206.1, on the reverse strand, counting down.
GTTGTTTTATCCTAAGCTTTATTAAATTGTGTTTATGTTGTTTTATCCTATGCTTTTTTAAATTGTATTTATGTTGTTTTATCCTATGCTTTATTAAATTGTATTTATGTTGTTTTATTGTATGCTTTATTAAACTGCATTTATGTTGTTTTATCCTTTGCTTTATTAAATTGTATTTATGTTGTTTTATTCTATGCTTTATTAAATTGTATTTATGTTGTTTTATCCTATGCTTTATTAAATTGTATTTATGTTGTTTTATCCTATGTTTTATTAAATTGTATTTATGTTGTTTTATTGTATGCTTTATTAAACTGCATTTATGTTGTTTTATCCTATGCTTTATTAAATTGTATTTATGTTGTTTCATCCTATGCTTTATTAAATTGTGTTTATGTTGTTTTATCCTATGCTTTATTAAACTGCATTTATGTTGTTTTATCCTATGCTTTATTAAATTGTATTTATGTTGTTTTATCCTATGCTTTATTAAATTGTATTTATGTTGTTTTATCCTATGTTTTATTAAAATGTATTTATGTTGTTTTATCCTATGTTTTATTAAATTGTATTTATGTTGTTTTATCCTATGCTTTATTAAATTGTATTTATGTTGTTTTATCGTATGCTTTATTAAATTGTATTTATGTTGTTTTATCCTATGCTTTATTAAATTGTATTTATGTTGTTTTATCCTATGCTTTATTAAATTGTATTTATGTTGTTTTATCCTATGATTCATTAAATTGTGTTTATGTTGTTTTATCCTATGCTTTATTAAATTGTATTTATGTTGTTTTAACCCATGCTTTATTAAATTGCATTTATGTTGTTTTATCCTATGCTTTATTAAATTGTGTTTATGTTGTTTTATCCTATGCTTTATTAAATTGTAGTTATGTTGTTTTATCCTATGCTTTATTAAATTGTATTTACGTTGTTTTAACCTATGCTTTATTAAAATGTATTTATGTTGTTTTAACTCATGCTTTATTAAATTGTAATTATATTGTTTTAACCCATGCTTTATTAAATTGTATTTATGTTGTTTTAACCCATGCTTTATTAAATTGTATTTATGTTGTTTTAACCCATGCTTTATTAAATTGTATTTATGTTGTTTTATCCTATGCTTTATTAAATTGTGTTTATGTTGTTTTATCCTATGCTTTATTAAATTGTATTTATGTTGTTTTATCCTATGCTTTATTATATTGTATTTATGTTGTTTTAACCCATGCTTTATTAACTTGTATTTATGTTGTTTTATCCTAAGCTTTATTAAATTGTGTTTATGTTGTTTTATCCTATGCTTTTTTAAATTGTATTTATGTTGTTTTATCCTATGCTTTATTAAATTGTATTTATGTTGTTTTATTGTATGCTTTATTAAACTGCATTTATGTTGTTTTATCCTTTGCTTTATTAAATTGTATTTATGTTGTTTTATTCTATGCTTTATTAAATTGTATTTATGTTGTTTTATCCTATGCTTTATTAAATTGTATTTATGTTGTTTTATCCTATGTTTTATTAAATTGTATTTATGTTGTTTTATTGTATGCTTTATTAAACTGCATTTATGTTGTTTTATCCTATGCTTTATTAAATTGTATTTATGTTGTTTCATCCTATGCTTTATTAAATTGTGTTTATGTTGTTTTATCCTATGCTTTATTAAACTGCATTTATGTTGTTTTATCCTATGCTTTATTAAATTGTATTTATGTTGTTTTATCCTATGCTTTATTAAATTGTATTTATGTTGTTTTATCCTATGTTTTATTAAAATGTATTTATGTTGTTTTATCGTATGTTTTATTAAATTGTATTTATGTTGTTTTATCCTATGCTTTATTAAATTGTATTTATGTTGTTTTATCGTATGCTTTATTAAATTGTATTTATGTTGTTTTATCCTATGCTTTATTAAATTGTATTTATGTTGTTTTATCCTATGCTTTATTAAATTGTTTTTATGTTGTTTTATCCTATGATTCATTAAATTGTGTTTATGTTGTTTTATCCTATGCTTTATTAAATTGTATTTATGTTGTTTTAACCCATGCTTTATTAAATTGCATTTATGTTGTTTTATCTTATGCTTTATTAAATTGTATTTATATTGTTTTATCCTATGCTTTATTAAATTGTATTTATATTGTTTTATCCTATGCTTTATTAAATTGTATATATGTTGTTTTATGCTATGCTTTATTAAATTGTATTTATGTTGTTTTGTCCTATGCTTTATGAAATTTTATTTATGTTGTTTTAACCTATGCTTTATTAAATTGTATTTATGTTGTTTTAACCTATGCTTTATTAAACTGTATTAATGGTGTTTTATCCTATGCTTTATTAAATTGTATTTATGTTGTTTTATCCTATGCTTTATTAAATTGTATTTATGTTGTTTTAACCTATCCTTTATTAAATTGTATTTATGTTGTTTTAACCCATGCTTTATTAAATTGTATTTATGCTGTTTTAACCAATGCTTTATTAAATTGTATTTATGTTGTTTTATCCTATGCTTTATTAAATTGTGTTATGTTGTTTTATCCTATGCTTTTTTAAATTGTATTTATGTTGTTTTATCCTATGCTTTATTAAATTGTATTTATGTTGTTTTAACCCATGCTTTATTAAATTGTATTTATATTGTTTTAACCCATGCTTTATTAAATTGTATTTATGTTGTTTTATCCTATGCTTTATTAAATTGTGTTTATGTTGTTTTATCCTATGCTTTATTAAATTGTATTTTTGTTGTTTTATCCTTTGCTTTATGAAATTGTCTTTATGTTGTTTTATCCTATGCTTTATTAAATTGTATTTATGTTGTTTTATCCTATGCTTTATTATATTGTATTTATGTTGTTTTAACCCATGCTTTATTAAATTGTATTTATGTTGTTTTATCCTAAGCTTTATTAAATTGTGTTTATGTTGTTTTATCCTATGCTTTTTTAAATTGTATTTATGTTGTTTTATCCTATGCTTTATTAAATTGTATTTATGTTGTTTTATCCTATGCTTTATTACACTCCATTTATGTTGTTTATCCTATGCTTTATTAAATTGTATTTATGTTGTTTTATCCTATGCTTTATTAAATTGTATTTATGTTGTTTTATCCTATGTTTTATTAAATTGTATTTATGTTGTTTTATCCTATGTTTTATTAAATTGTATTTATGTTGTTTTATCCTATGCTTTATTAAATTGTATTTATGTTGTTTTATAGTATGCTTTATTAAATTGTATTTATGTTGTTTTATCCTATGCTTTATTAAATTGTATTTATGTTGTTTTATCCTATGCTTTATTAAATTGTAGTTATGTTGTTTTATCCTATGATTCATTAAATTGTGTTTATGTTGTTTTATCATATGCTTTATTAAATTTTATTTATGTTGTTTTAACCCATGCTTTATTAAATTGCATTTATGTTGTTTTATCCTATGCTTTATTAAATTGTATTTATATTGTTTTATCCTATGCTTTATTAAATTGTATATATGTTGTTTTATCCTGTGCTTTATTAAATTGTATTTATGTTGTTTTGTCCTATGCTTTATGAAATTTTATTTAGGTTGTTTTAACCTATGCTTTATTAAATTGTATTTATGTTGTTTTATCCTATGCTTTATTAAATGGTATTTATGTTGTTTTATCCTATGCTTTATTAAATTGTATTTATGTTGTTTTAACCTATGCTTTATTAAACTGTATTTATGGTGTTTTATCCTATGCTTTATTAAATTGTATTTATGTTGTTTTATCGTATGCTTTATTAAATTGTATTTATGTTGTTTTAACCTATCCTTTATTAAATTGTATTTATGTTGTTTTAACCTATGCTTTATTAAATTGTATTTATGTTGTTTTATCCTATGCTTTATTAAATTGTATTTATGTTGTTTTATCCTATGCTTTATTAAATTGTATTTATGTTGTTTTATCCTGTGCTTTACTAAATTGTGTTTATGTTGTTTTATCCTATGCTTTATTAAATTGTATTTATGTTGTTTTATCCTATGCTTTATTAAATTGTATTTATGTTGTTTTAACCCATGCTTTATTAAATTGTATTTATGCTGTTTTAACCAATGCTTTATTAAATTGTATTTATGTTGTTTTATCCTATGCTTTATTAAATTGTGTTATGTTGTTTTATCCTATGCTTTTTTAAATTGTATTTATGTTGTTTTATCCTATGCTTTATTAAATTGTATTTATGTTGTTTTAACCCATGCTTTATTAAATTGTATTTATATTGTTTTAACCCATGCTTTATTAAATTGTATTTATGTTGTTTTAGCCTATGCTTTATTAAATTGTGTTTATGTTGTTTTATCCTATGCTTTATTAAATTGTATTTTTGTTGTTTTATCCTTTGCTTTATTAAATTGTATTTATGTTGTTTTAACCCATGCTTTATTAAATTGCATTTATGTTGTTTTATCTTATGCTTTATTAAATTGTATTTATATTGTTTTATCCTATGCTTTATTAAATTGTATTTATATTGTTTTATCCTATGCTTTATTAAATTGTTTTTATGTTGTTTTATCCTATGCTTTATTAAATTGTATTTATGTTGCTTTAACCTATGCTTTATTAAATTGTATTTATGTTGTTTTATCCTATGCTTTATTAAATTGTATTTATGTTGTTTTATCCTATGCTTTATTAAATTGTATTTATGTTGTTTTATCCTATGCTTTATTAAATTGTATTTATGTTGTTTTAACCTATGCTTTATTAAATTGTATTCATGTTGTTTTATCCTATGCTTTATTAAATTGTATTTATGTTGTTTTATCGTATGCTTTATTAAATTGTATTTATGTTGTTTTAACCTATGCTTTATTAAACTGTGTTTATGTTGTTTTATCCTATGCTTTATAAAATTGTATTTATGTTGTTTTATCGTATGCTTTATTAAATTGTGTTTATGTTGTTTTAACCCATGCTTTATTAAATTGTATTTTTGTTGTTTTATCCTATGCTTTATTAAATTGCATTTATGTTGTTTTGTCCTATGCTTTATTAAATTGTATTTATGTTGTTTTAACCCATGCTTCATTAAATTATATTTATGTTGTTATCTTATGCTTTATTAAATTGTATTTATGTTGTTTTTTCCTATGCTTTATTTAATTGTATTTATGATGTTTTATCCTATGCTTTATTAAATTGTATTTATGTTGTTTTATCGTATGCTTTATTAAATTGTGTTTATGTTGTTTTAACCCATGCTTTATTAAATTGTAATTATATTGTTTTAACCCATGCTTTATTAAATTGTATTTATGTTGTTTTAACCCATGCTTTATTAAATTGTATTTATGTTGTTTTAACCCATGCTTTATTAAATTGTATTTATGTTGTTTTATCCTATGCTTTATTAAATTGTATTTATCTTGTTTTATTGTATGCTTTATTAAACTGCATTTATGTTGTTTTATCCTATGCTTTATTAAATTGTATTTATGTTGTTTTATTCTATGCTTTATTAAATTGTATTTATGTTTTTTTATCCTATGCTTTATTAAATTGTATTTATGTTGTTTTATCCTATGCTTTATTAAATTGTATTTATGTTGTTTTATTGTATGCTTTATTAAACTGCATTTATGTTGTTTTATCCTATGCTTTAATAAATTGTATTTATGTTGTTTCATCCTATGCTTTATTAAATTGTGTTTATGTTGTTTTATCCTATGCTTTATTAAACTGCATTTATGTTGTTTTATACTATGCTTTATTAAATTGTATTTATGTTGTTTTATCCTATGCTTTATTAAATTGTATTTATGTTGTTTTATCCTATGCTTTATTAAATTGTATTTATGTTGTTTTATCCTATGCTTTATTAAATTGTATTTATGTTGTTTTGTCCTATGCTTTATTAAATTGTGTTTATGTTTTTTTATCCTATGTTTTATTAAATTGTATGCATGTTGTTTTATCCTATGCTTTATTAAATTGTATTCATGTTGTTTTATCCTATGCTTTATTAAATTGTATTTATGTTGTTTTATCCTATGCTTTATTAAATTGTATTTATGTTGTTTTATCCTATGCTTTTTTAAATTGTATTTATGTTGTTTTATCCTATGCTTTATTAAATTGTATTTATGTTGTTTTAACCCATGCTTTATTAAATTGTATTTATATTGTTTTAACCCATGCTTTATTAAATTGTATTTATGTTGTTTTATCCTATGCTTTATTAAATTGTGTTTATGTTGTTTTATCCTATGCTTTATTAAATTGTATTTTTGTTGTTTTATCCTTTGCTTTATGAAATTGTCTTTATGTTGTTTTATCCTATGCTTTATTAAATTGTATTTATGTTGTTTTATCCTATGCTTTATTATATTGTATTTATGTTGTTTTAACCCATGCTTTATTAAATTGTATTTATGTTGTTTTATCCTAAGCTTTATTAAATTGTGTTTATGTTGTTTTATCCTATGCTTTTTTAAATTGTATTTATGTTGTTTTATCCTATGCTTTATTAAATTGTATTTATGTTGTTTTATTGTATGCTTTATTAAACTGCATCTATGTTGTTTTATCCTGTGCTTTATTAAATTGTATTTATGTTGTTTTATTCTATGCTTTATTAAATTGTATTTATGTTGTTTTATCCTATGCTTTATTAAATTGTATTTATGTTGTTTTATCCTATGTTTTATTAAATTGTATTTATGTTGTTTTATTGTATGCTTTATTAAACTGCATTTATGTTGTTTTATCCTATGCTTTATTAAATTGTATTTATGTTGTTTCATCCTATGCTTTATTAAATTGTGTTTATGTTGTTTTATCCTATGCTTTATTAAACTCCATTTATGTTGTTTTATCCTATGCTTTATTAAATTGTATTTATGTTGTTTTATCCTATGCTTTATTAAATTGTATTTATGTTGTTTTATCCTATGTTTTATTAAATTGTATTTATGTTGTTTTATCCTATGTTTTATTAAATTGTATTTATGTTGTTTTATCCTATGCTTTATTAAATTGTATTTATGTTGTTTTATCGTATGCTTTATTAAATTGTATTTATGTTGTTTTATCCTATGCTTTATTAAATTGTATTTATGTTGTTTTATCCTATGCTTTATTAAATTGTAGTTATGTTGTTTTATCCTATGATTCATTAAATTGTGTTTATGTTGTTTTATCATATGCTTTATTAAATTTTATTTATGTTGTTTTAACCCATGCTTTATTAAATTGCATTTATGTTGTTTTATCTTATGCTTTATTAAATTGTATTTATATTGTTTTATCCTATGCTTTATTAAATTGTATTTATATTGTTTTATCCTATGCTTTATTAAATTGTATATATGTTGTTTTATCCTGTGCTTTATTAAATTGTATTTATGTTGTTTTGTCCTATGCTTTATGAAATTTTATTTAGGTTGTTTTAACCTATGCTTTATTAAATTGTATTTATGTTGTTTTATCCTATGCTTTATTAAATGGTATTTATGTTGTTTTATCCTATGCTTTATTAAATTGTATTTATGTTGTTTTAACCTATGCTTTATTAAACTGTATTTATGGTGTTTTATCCTATGCTTTATTAAATTGTATTTATGTTGTTTTATCGTATGCTTTATTAAATTGTATTTATGTTGTTTTAACCTATCCTTTATTAAATTGTATTTATGTTGTTTTAACCTATGCTTTATTAAATTGTATTTATGTTGTTTTATCCTATGCTTTATTAAATTGTATTTATGTTGTTTTATCCTATGCTTTATTAAATTGTATTTATGTTGTTTTATCCTGTGCTTTACTAAATTGTGTTTATGTTGTTTTATCCTATGCTTTATTAAATTGTATTTATGTTGTTTTATCCTATGCTTTATTAAATTGTATTTATGTTGTTTTAACCCATGCTTTATTAAATTGTATTTATGCTGTTTTAACCAATGCTTTATTAAATTGTATTTATGTTGTTTTATCCTATGCTTTATTAAATTGTGTTATGTTGTTTTATCCTATGCTTTTTTAAATTGTATTTATGTTGTTTTATCCTATGCTTTATTAAATTGTATTTATGTTGTTTTAACCCATGCTTTATTAAATTGTATTTATATTGTTTTAACCCATGCTTTATTAAATTGTATTTATGTTGTTTTAGCCTATGCTTTATTAAATTGTGTTTATGTTGTTTTATCCTATGCTTTATTAAATTGTATTTTTGTTGTTTTATCCTTTGCTTTATTAAATTGTATTTATGTTGTTTTAACCCATGCTTTATTAAATTGCATTTATGTTGTTTTATCTTATGCTTTATTAAATTGTATTTATATTGTTTTATCCTATGCTTTATTAAATTGTATTTATATTGTTTTATCCTATGCTTTATTAAATTGTTTTTATGTTGTTTTATCCTATGCTTTATTAAATTGTATTTATGTTGCTTTAACCTATGCTTTATTAAATTGTATTTATGTTGTTTTATCCTATGCTTTATTAAATTGTATTTATGTTGTTTTATCCTATGCTTTATTAAATTGTATTTATGTTGTTTTATCCTATGCTTTATTAAATTGTATTTATGTTGTTTTAACCTATGCTTTATTAAATTGTATTCATGTTGTTTTATCCTATGCTTTATTAAATTGTATTTATGTTGTTTTATCGTATGCTTTATTAAATTGTATTTATGTTGTTTTAACCTATGCTTTATTAAACTGTGTTTATGTTGTTTTATCCTATGCTTTATAAAATTGTATTTATGTTGTTTTATCGTATGCTTTATTAAATTGTGTTTATGTTGTTTTAACCCATGCTTTATTAAATTGTATTTTTGTTGTTTTATCCTATGCTTTATAAAATTGCATTTATGTTGTTTTGTCCTATGCTTTATTAAATTGTATTTATGTTGTTTTAACCCATGCTTCATTAAATTATATTTATGTTGTTATCTTATGCTTTATTAAATTGTATTTATGTTGTTTTTTCCTATGCTTTATTTAATTGTATTTATGATGTTTTATCCTATGCTTTATTAAATTGTATTTATGTTGTTTTATCGTATGCTTTATTAAATTGTGTTTATGTTGTTTTAACCCATGCTTTATTAAATTGTAATTATATTGTTTTAACCCATGCTTTATTAAATTGTATTTATGTTGTTTTAACCCATGCTTTATTAAATTGTATTTATGTTGTTTTAACCCATGCTTTATTAAATTGTATTTATGTTGTTTTATCCTATGCTTTATTAAATTGTATTTATCTTGTTTTATTGTATGCTTTATTAAACTGCATTTATGTTGTTTTATCCTATGCTTTATTAAATTGTATTTATGTTGTTTTATTCTATGCTTTATTAAATTGTATTTATGTTTTTTTATCCTATGCTTTATTAAATTGTATTTATGTTGTTTTATCCTATGCTTTATTAAATTGTATTTATGTTGTTTTATTGTATGCTTTATTAAACTGCATTTATGTTGTTTTATCCTATGCTTTAATAAATTGTATTTATGTTGTTTCATCCTATGCTTTATTAAATTGTGTTTATGTTGTTTTATCCTATGCTTTATTAAACTGCATTTATGTTGTTTTATACTATGCTTTATTAAATTGTATTTATGTTGTTTTATCCTATGCTTTATTAAATTGTATTTATGTTGTTTTATCCTATGCTTTATTAAATTGTATTTATGTTGTTTTATCCTATGCTTTATTAAATTGTATTTATGTTGTTTTGTCCTATGCTTTATTAAATTGTGTTTATGTTTTTTTATCCTATGTTTTATTAAATTGTATGCATGTTGTTTTATCCTATGCTTTATTAAATTGTATTCATGTTGTTTTATCCTATGCTTTATTAAATTGTATTTATGTTGTTTTATCCTATGCTTTATTAAATTGTATTTATGTTGTTTTATCCTATGCTTTATTAAATTGTATTTATGTTGTTTTATCCTGTGCTTTATTAAATTGTGTTTATGTTGTTTTATCCTATGCTTTATTAAATTGTATTTATGTTGTTTTATCCTATGCTTTATTAAATTGTATTTATGTTGTTTTAACCCTTGCTTTATTAAATTGTATTTATGCTGTTTTAACCAATGCTTTATTAAATTGTATTTATGTTGTTTTATCCTATGCTTTATTAAATTGTGTTATGTTGTTTTATCCTATGCTTTTTTAAATTGTATTTATGTTGTTTTATCCTATGCTTTATTAAATTGTATTTATGTTGTTTTAACCCATGCTTTATTAAATTGTATTTATATTGTTTTAACCCATGCTTTATTAAATTGTATTTATGTTGTTTTATCCTATGCTTTATTAAATTGTATTTATGTTGTTTTGTCCTATGCTTTATGAAATTTTATTTATGTTGTTTTAACCTATGCTTTATTAAATTGTATTTATGTTGTTTTATCCTATGCTTTATTAAATGGTATTTATGTTGTTTTATCCTATGCTTTATTAAATTGTATTTATGTTGTTTTAACCTATGCTTTATTAAACTGTATTTATATTGTTTTATCCTATGCTTTATTAAATTGTATTTATGTTGTTTTATCCTATGCTTTATTAAATTGTATTTATGTTGTTTTAACCTATCCTTTATTAAATTGTATTTATGTTGTTTTAACCTATGCTTTATTAAATTGTATTTATGTTGTTTTATCCTATGCTTTATTAAATTGTATTTATGTTGTTTTATCCTATGCTTTATTAAATTGTATTTATGTTGTTTTATCCTATGCTTTATTAAATTGTATTTATGTTGTTTTATCCTATGCTTTATTAAATTGTATTTATGTTGTTTTATCCTGTGCTTTATTAAATTGTGTTTATGTTGTTTTATCCTATGCTTTATTAAATTGTATTTATGTTGTTTTATCCTATGCTTTATTAAATTGTATTTATGTTGTTTTAACCCATGCTTTATTAAATTGTATTTATGCTGTTTTAACCAATGCTTTATTAAATTGTATTTATGTTGTTTTATCCTATGCTTTATTAAATTGTGTTATGTTGTTTTATCCTATGCTTTTTTAAATTGTATTTATGTTGTTTTATCCTATGCTTTACTAAATTGTATTTATGTTGTTTTAACCCATGCTTTATTAAATTGTATTTATATTGTTTTAACCCATGCTTTATTAAATTGTATTTATGCTGTTTTAACCAATGCTTTATTAAATTGTATTTATGTTGTTTTAACCTATGCTTTATTAAATTGTATTCATGTTGTTTTATCCTATGCTTTATTAAATTGTATTTATGTTGTTTTATCGTATGCTTTATTAAATTGTATTTATGTTGTTTTAACCTATGCTTTATTAAACTGTGTTTATGTTGTTTTATCCTATGCTTTATAAAATTGTATTTATGTTGTTTTATCCTATGCTTTATTAAATTGTGTTTATGTTGTTTTAACCCATGCTTTATTAAATTGTATTTTTGTTGTTTTATCCTATGCTTTATTAAATTGCATTTATGTTGTTTTGTCCTATGCTTTATTAAATTGTATTTATGTTGTTTTAACCCATGCTTCATTAAATTATATTTATGTTGTTATCTTATGCTTTATTAAATTGTATTTATGTTGTTTTTTCCTATGCTTTATTTAATTGTATTTATGATGTTTTAACCCATGCTTTATTAAATTGTAATTATATTGTTTTAACCCATGCTTTATTAAATTGTATTTATGTTGTTTTAACCCATGCTTTATTAAATTGTATTTATGTTGTTTTAACCCAAGCTTTATTAAATGGTATTTATGTTGTTTTATCCTATGCTTTATTAAATTGTATTGATCTTGTTTTATTGTATGCTTTATTAAACTGCATTTATGTTGTTTTATCCTATGCTTTATTAAATTGTATTTATGTTGTTTTATTCTATGCTTTATTAAATTGTATTTATGTTTTTTTATCCTATGCTTTATTAAATTGTATTTATGTTGTTTTATCCTATGCTTTATTAAATTGTATTTATGTTGTTTTATCCTATGCTTTATTAAATTATATTTATGTTGTTTTATCCTGTGCTTTATTAAATTGTGTTTATGTTGTTTTATCCTATGCTTTATTAAATTGTATTTATGTTGTTTTATCCTATGCTTTATTAAATTGTATTTATGTTGTTTTATCCTATGCTTTATTAAATTGTGTTATGTTGTTTTATCCTATGCTTTTTTAAATTGTATTTATGTTGTTTTATCCTATGCTTTATTAAATTGTATTTATGTTGTTTTAACCCATGCTTTATTAAATTGTATTTATATTGTTTTAACCCATGCTTTATTAAATTGTATTTATGTTGTTTTATCCTATGCTTTATTAAATTGTATTTATGTTGTTTTGTCCTATGCTTTATGAAATTTTATTTATGTTGTTTTAACCTATGCTTTATTAAATTGTATTTATGTTGTTTTATCCTATGCTTTATTAAATGGTATTTATGTTGTTTTATCCTATGCTTTATTAAATTGTATTTATGTTGTTTTAACCTATGCTTTATTAAACTGTATTTATGGTGTTTTATCCTATGCTTTATTAAATTGTATTTATGTTGTTTTATCCTATGCTTTATTAAATTGTATTTATGTTGTTTTAACCTATCCTTTATTAAATTGTATTTATGTTGTTTTAACCTATGCTTTATTAAATTGTATTTATGTTGTTTTATCCTATGCTTTATTAAATTGTATTTATGTTGTTTTATCCTATGCTTTATTAAATTGTATTTATGTTGTTTTATCCTATGCTTTATTAAATTGTATTTATGTTGTTTTATCCTATGCTTTATTAAATTGTATTTATGTTGTTTTATCCTGTGCTTTATTAAATTGTGTTTATGTTGTTTTATCCTATGCTTTATTAAATTGTATTTATGTTGTTTTTTCCTATGCTTTATTAAATTGTATTTATGTTGTTTTAACCCATGCTTTATTAAATTGTATTTATGCTGTTTTAACCAATGCTTTATTAAATTGTATTTATGTTGTTTTATCCTATGCTTTATTAAATTGTGTTATGTTGTTTTATCCTATGCTTTTTTAAATTGTATTTATGTTGTTTTATCCTATGCTTTACTAAATTGTATTTATGTTGTTTTAACCCATGCTTTATTAAATTGTATTTATATTGTTTTAACCCATGCTTTATTAAATTGTATTTATGCTGTTTTAACCAATGCTTTATTAAATTGTATTTATGTTGTTTTAACCTATGCTTTATTAAATTGTATTCATGTTGTTTTATCCTATGCTTTATTAAATTGTATTTATGTTGTTTTATCGTATGCTTTATTAAATTGTATTTATGTTGTTTTAACCTATGCTTTATTAAACTGTGTTTATGTTGTTTTATCCTATGCTTTATAAAATTGTATTTATGTTGTTTTATCCTATGCTTTATTAAATTGTGTTTATGTTGTTTTAACCCATGCTTTATTAAATTGTATTTTTGTTGTTTTATCCTATGCTTTATTAAATTGCATTTATGTTGTTTTGTCCTATGCTTTATTAAATTGTATTTATGTTGTTTTAACCCATGCTTCATTAAATTATATTTATGTTGTTATCTTATGCTTTATTAAATTGTATTTATGTTGTTTTTTCCTATGCTTTATTTAATTGTATTTATGATGTTTTAACCCATGCTTTATTAAATTGTAATTATATTGTTTTAACCCATGCTTTATTAAATTGTATTTATGTTGTTTTAACCCATGCTTTATTAAATTGTATTTATGTTGTTTTAACCCAAGCTTTATTAAATGGTATTTATGTTGTTTTATCCTATGCTTTATTAAATTGTATTTATCTTGTTTTATTGTATGCTTTATTAAACTGCATTTATGTTGTTTTATCCTATGCTTTATTAAATTGTATTTATGTTGTTTTATTCTATGCTTTATTAAATTGTATTTATGTTGTTTTATCCTATGCTTTATTAAATTGTATTTATGTTGTTTTATCCTATGCTTTATTAAATTGTATTTATGTTGTTTTATTGTATGCTTTATTAAACTGCATTTATGTTGTTTTATCCTATGCTTTATTAAATTGTATTTATGTTGTTTCATCCTATGCTTTATTAAATTGTGTTTATGTTGTTTTATCCTATGCTTTATTAAACTGCATTTATGTTGTTTTATACTATGCTTTATTAAATTGTATTTATGTTGTTTTATCCTATGCTTTATTAAATTGTATTTATGTTGTTTTATCCTATGCTTTATTAAATTGTATTTATGTTGTTTTATCCTATGCTTTATTAAATTGTATTTATGTTGTTTTGTCCAATGCTTTATTAAATTGTGTTTATGTTGTTTTATCCTATGTTTTATTAAATTGTATGCATGTTGTTTTATCCTATGCTTTATTAAATTGTATTCATGTTGTTTTATCCTATGCTTTATTAAATTGTATTTATGTTGTTTTATCCTATGCTTTATTAAATTGTATTTATGTTGTTTTATCCTATGCTTTATTAAATTGTATTTATGTTGTTTTATCCTGTGCTTTATTAAATTGTGTTTATGTTGTTTTATCCTATGCTTTATTAAATTGTATTTATGTTGTTTTATCCTATGCTTTATTAAATTGTATTTATGTTGTTTTAACCCTTGCTTTATTAAATTGTATTTATGCTGTTTTAACCAATGCTTTATTAAATTGTATTTATGTTGTTTTATCCTATGCTTTATTAAATTGTGTTATGTTGTTTTATCCTATGCTTTTTTAAATTGTATTTATGTTGTTTTATCCTATGCTTTATTAAATTGTATTTATGTTGTTTTAACCCATGCTTTATTAAATTGTATTTATATTGTTTTAACCCATGCTTTATTAAATTGTATTTATGTTGTTTTATCCTATGCTTTATTAAATTGTGTTTATGTTGTTTTATCCTATGCTTTATTAAATTGTATTTTTGTTGTTTTATCCTTTGCTTTATTAAATTGTATTTATGTTGTTTTAACCCATGCTTTATTAAATTGCATTTATGTTGTTTTATCTTATGCTTTATTAAATTGTATTTATGTTGTTTCATCCTATGATTTATTAAATTGTGTTTATGTTGTTTTATCCTATGCTTTATTAAACTGCATTTATGTTGTTTTATACTATGCTTTATTAAATTGTATTTATGTTGTTTTATCCTATGCTTTATTAAATTGTATTTATGTTGTTTCATCCTAAGCTTTATTAAATTGTGTTTATGTTGTTTTATCCTATGCTTTATTAAACTGCATTTATGTTGTTTTATACTATGCTTTATTAAATTGTATTTATGTTGTTTTATCCTATGCTTTATTAAATTGTATTTATGTTGTTTTATCCTATGCTTTATTAAATTGTATTTATGTTGTTTTAACCCATGCTTTATTAAGTTGCATTTATGTTGTTTTATCTTATGCTTTATTACATTGTATTTATATTGTTTTATCCTATGCTTTATTAAATTGTATTTATATTGTTTTATCCTATGCTTTATTAAATTGTATATATGTTGTTTTATCCTGTGCTTTATTAAATTGTATTTATGTTGTTTTGTCCTATGCTTTATGAAATTTTATTTATGTTGTTTTAACCTATGCTTTATTAAATTGTATTTATGTTGTTTTATCCTATGCTTTATTAAATGGTATTTATGTTGTTTTATCCTATGCTTTATTAAATTGTATTCATGTTGTTTTAACCTATGCTTTATTAAACTGTATTTATGGTGTTTTATCCTATGCTTTATTAAATTGTATTTATGTTGTGTTATCCTATGCTTTATTAAATTGTATTTATGTTGTTTTAACCTATCCTTTATTAAATTGTATTTATGTTGTTTTAACCTATGCTTTATTAAATTGTATTTATGTTGTTTTATCCTATGCTTTATTAAATTGTATTTATATTGTGTTATCCTATGCTTTATTAAATTGTATATATGTTGTTTTATCCTGTGCTTTATTAAATTGTATTTATGTTGTTTTGTCCTATGCTTTATGAAATTTTATTTATGTTGTTTTAACCTATGCTTTATTAAATTGTATTTATGTTGTTTTATCCTATGCTTTATTAAATGGTATTTATGTTGTTTTATCCTATGCTTTATTAAATTGTATTTATGTTGTTTCATCCTAAGCTTTATTAAATTGTGTTTATGTTGTTTTATCCTATGCTTTATTAAACTGCATTTATGTTGTTTTATACTATGCTTTATTAAATTGTATTTATGTTGTTTTATCCTATGCTTTATTAAATTGTATTTATGTTGTTTTATCCTATGCTTTATTAAATTGTATTTATGTTGTTTTAACCCATGCTTTATTAAGTTGCATTTATGTTGTTTTATCTTATGCTTTATTACATTGTATTTATATTGTTTTATCTAATGCTTTATTAAATTGTATTTATATTGTTTTATCCTATGCTTTATTAAATTGTATATATGTTGTTTTATCCTGTGCTTTATTAAATTGTATTTATGTTGTTTTGTCCTATGCTTTATGAAATTTTATTTATGTTGTTTTAACCTATGCTTTATTAAATTGTATTTATGTTGTTTTATCCTATGCTTTATTAAATGGTATTTATGTTGTTTTATCCTATGCTTTATTAAATTGTATTCATGTTGTTTTAACCTATGCTTTATTAAACTGTATTTATGGTGTTTTATCCTATGCTTTATTAAATTGTATTTATGTTGTGTTATCCTATGCTTTATTAAATTGTATTTATGTTGTTTTAACCTATCCTTTATTAAATTGTATTTATGTTGTTTTAACCTATGCTTTATTAAATTGTATTTATGTTGTTTTATCCTATGCTTTATTAAATTGTATTTATATTGTGTTATCCTATGCTTTATTAAATTGTATATATGTTGTTTTATCCTGTGCTTTATTAAATTGTATTTATGTTGTTTTGTCCTATGCTTTATGAAATTTTATTTATGTTGTTTTAACCTATGCTTTATTAAATTGTATTTATGTTGTTTTATCCTATGCTTTATTAAATGGTATTTATGTTGTTTTATCCTATGCTTTATTAAATTGTATTTATGTTGTTTTAACCTATGCTTTATTAAACTGTATTTATGGTGTTTTATCCTATGCTTTATTAAATTGTATTTATGTTGTTTTATCCTATGCTTTATTAAATTGTATTTATGTTGTTTTAACCTATCCTTTATTAAATTGTATTTATGTTGTTTTAACCTATGCTTTATTAAATTGTATTTATGTTGTTTTATCCTATGCTTTATTAAATTGTATTTATATTGTTTTATCCTATGCTTTATTAAATTGTATTTATGTTGTTTTATCCTGTCTTTATTAAATTGTATTTATGTTGTTTTATCCTATGCTTTATTAAATTGCATTTATGTTGTTTTATCTTATGCTTTATTAAATTGTATTTATATTGTTTTATCCTATGCTTTATTAAATTGTATTTATATTGTTTTATCCTATGCTTTATTAAATTGTTTTTATGTTGTTTTATCCTATGCTTTATTAAATTGTATTTATGTTGCTTTAACCTATGCTTTATTAAATTGTTTTTATGTTGTTTTATCCTATGCTTTATTAAATTGTATTTATGTTGTTTTATCCTATGCTTTATTAAATTGTATTTATGTTGTTTTATCCTATGCTTTATTAAATTGTATTTATGTTGTTTTAACCTATGCTTTATTAAATTGTATTCATGTTGTTTTATCCTATGCTTTATTAAATTGTATTTATGTTGTTTTATCCTATGCTTTATTAAATTGTATTTATGTTGTTTTAACCTATGCTTTATTAAACTGTGTTTATGTTGTTTTGTCCTATGCTTTATTAAATTGTGTTTATGTTGTTTTATCCTATGTTTTATTAAATTGTATGCATGTTGTTTTATCCTATGCTTTATTAAATTGTATTCATGTTGTTTTATCCTATGCTTTATTAAATTGTATTTATGTTGTTTTATCCTATGCTTTATTAAATTGTGTTTATGTTGTTTTATCCTATGCTTTATTAAATTGTAGTTATGTTGTTTTATCCTATGCTTTATTAAATTGTATTTATGTTGTTTTAACCTATGCTTTATTAAATTGTATTTATGTTGTTTTAACCCATGCTTTATTAAATTGTAATTATATTGTTTTAACCCATGCTTTATTAAATTGTATTTATGTTGTTTTAACCCATGCTTTATTAAATTGTATTTATGTTGTTTTAACCCATGCTTTATTAAATTGTATTTATGTTGTTTTATCCTATGCTTTATTAAATTGTGTTTATGTTGTTTTATCCTATGCTTTATTAAATTGTATTTATGTTGTTTTATCCTATGCTTTATTATATTGTATTTATGTTGTTTTAACCCATGCTTTATTAAATTGTATTTATGTTGTTTTATCCTAAGCTTTATTAAATTGTGTTTATGTTGTTTTATCCTATGCTTTTTTAAATTGTATTTATGTTGTTTTATCCTATGCTTTATTAAATTGTATTTATGTTGTTTTATTGTATGCTTTATTAAACTGCATTTATGTTGTTTTATCCTGTGCTTTATTAAATTGTATTTATGTTGTTTTATTCTATGCTTTATTAAATTGCATTTATGTTGTTTTATCCTATGCTTTATTAAATTGTATTTATGTTGTTTTATCCTATGTTTTATTAAATTGTATTTATGTTGTTTTATTGTATGCTTTATTAAACTGCATTTATGTTGTTTTATCCTATGCTTTATTAAATTGTATTTATGTTGTTTCATCCTATGCTTTATTAAATTGTGTTTATGTTGTTTTATCCTATGCTTTATTAAACTGCATTTATGTTGTTTTATCCTATGCTTTATTAAATTGTATTTATGTTGTTTTATCCTATGCTTTATTAAATTGTATTTATGTTGTTTTATCCTATGTTTTATTAAATTGTATTTATGTTGTTTTATCCTATGTTTTATTAAATTGTATTTATGTTGTTTTATCCTATGCTTTATTAAATTGTATTTATGTTGTTTTATCGTATGCTTTATTAAATTGTATTTATGTTGTTTTATCCTATGCTTTATTAAATTGTATTTATGTTGTTTTATCCTATGCTTTATTAAATTGTATTTATGTTGTTTTATCCTATGATTCATTAAATTGTGTTTATGTTGTTTTATCCTATGATTTATTAAATTGTATTTATGTTGTTTTAACCCATGCTTTATTAAATTGCATTTATGTTGTTTTATCTTATGCTTTATTAAATTGTATTTATATTGTTTTATCCTATGCTTTATTAAATTGTATTTATATTGTTTTATCCTATGCTTTATTAAATTGTATATATGTTGTTTTATCCTATGCTTTATTAAATTGTATTTATGTTGTTTTGTCCTATGCTTTATGAAATTTTATTTATGTTGTTTTAACCTATGCTTTATTAAATTGTATTTATGTTGTTTTATCCTATGCTTTATTAAATGGTATTTATGTTGTTTTATCCTATGCTTTATTAAATTGTATTTATGTTGTTTTAACCTATGCTTTATTAAACTGTATTTATGGTGTTTTATCCTATGCTTTATTAAATTGTATTTATGTTGTTTTATCCTATGCTTTATTAAATTGTATTTATGTTGTTTTAACCTATCCTTTATTAAATTGTATTTATGTTGTTTTAACCTATGCTTTATTAAATTGTATTTATGTTGTTTTATCCTATGCTTTATTAAATTGTATTTATGTTGTTTTATCCTATGCTTTATTAAATTGTATTTATGTTGTTTTATCCTATGCTTTATTAAATTGTATTTATGTTGTTTTATCCTATGCTTTATTAAATTGTATTTATGTTGTTTTATCCTGTGCTTTATTAAATTGTGTTTATGTTGTTTTATCCTATGCTTTATTAAATTGTATTTATGTTGTTTTATCCTATGCTTTATTAAATTGTATTTATGTTGTTTTAACCCATGCTTTATTAAATTGTATTTATGCTGTTTTAACCAATGCTTTATTAAATTGTATTTATGTTGTTTTATCCTATGCTTTATTAAATTGTGTTATGTTGTTTTATCCTATGCTTTATTAAATTGTATTTATGTTGTTTTATCCTATGCTTTATTAAATTGCATTTATGTTGTTTTATCTTATGCTTTATTAAATTGTATTTATATTGTTTTATCCTATGCTTTATTAAATTGTATTTATATTGTTTTATCCTATGCTTTATTAAATTGTTTTTATGTTGTTTTATCCTATGCTTTATTAAATTGTATTTATGTTGCTTTAACCTATGCTTTATTAAATTGTTTTTATGTTGTTTTATCCTATGCTTTATTAAATTGTATTTATGTTGTTTTATCCTATGCTTTATTAAATTGTATTTATGTTGTTTTATCCTATGCTTTATTAAATTGTATTTATGTTGTTTTAACCTATGCTTTATTAAATTGTATTCATGTTGTTTTATCCTATGCTTTATTAAATTGTATTTATGTTGTTTTATCGTATGCTTTATTAAATTGTATTTATGTTGTTTTAACCTATGCTTTATTAAACTGTGTTTATGTTGTTTTGTCCTATGCTTTATTAAATTGTGTTTATGTTGTTTTATCCTATGTTTTATTAAATTGTATGCATGTTGTTTTATCCTATGCTTTATTAAATTGTATTCATGTTGTTTTATCCTATGCTTTATTAAATTGTATTTATGTTGTTTTATCCTATGCTTTATTAAATTGTGTTTATGTTGTTTTATCCTATGCTTTATTAAATTGTAGTTATGTTGTTTTATCCTATGCTTTATTAAATTGTATTTATGTTGTTTTAACCTATGCTTTATTAAATTGTATTTATGTTGTTTTAACCCATGCTTTATTAAATTGTAATTATATTGTTTTAACCCATGCTTTATTAAATTGTATTTATGTTGTTTTAACCCATGCTTTATTAAATTGTATTTATGTTGTTTTAACCCATGCTTTATTAAATTGTATTTATGTTGTTTTATCCTATGCTTTATTAAATTGTGTTTATGTTGTTTTATCCTATGCTTTATTAAATTGTATTTATGTTGTTTTATCCTATGCTTTATTATATTGTATTTATGTTGTTTTAACCCATGCTTTATTAAATTGTATTTATGTTGTTTTATCCTAAGCTTTATTAAATTGTGTTTATGTTGTTTTATCCTATGCTTTTTTAAATTGTATTTATGTTGTTTTATCCTATGCTTTATTAAATTGTATTTATGTTGTTTTATTGTATGCTTTATTAAACTGCATTTATGTTGTTTTATCCTGTGCTTTATTAAATTGTATTTATGTTGTTTTATTCTATGCTTTATTAAATTGTATTTATGTTGTTTTATCCTATGTTTTATTAAATTGTATTTATGTTGTTTTATCCTATGTTTTATTAAATTGTATTTATGTTGTTTTATCCTCTGCTTTATTAAATTGTATTTATGTTGTTTTATCGTATGCTTTATTAAATTGTATTTATGTTGTTTTATCCTATGCTTTATTAAATTGTATTTATGTTGTTTTATCCTATGCTTTATTAAATTGTATTTATGTTGTTTTATCCTATGATTCATTAAATTGTGTTTATGTTGTTTTATCCTATGATTTATTAAATTGTATTTATGTTGTTTTAACCCATGCTTTATTAAATTGCATTTATGTTGTTTTATCTTATGCTTTATTAAATTGTATTTATATTGTTTTATCCTATGCTTTATTAAATTGTATTTATATTGTTTTATCCTATGCTTTATTAAATTGTATATATGTTGTTTTATCCTATGCTTTATTAAATTGTATTTATGTTGTTTTGTCCTATGCTTTATGAAATTTTATTTATGTTGTTTTAACCTATGCTTTATTAAATTGTATTTATGTTGTTTTATCCTATGCTTTAATAAATGGTATTTATGTTGTTTTATCCTATGCTTTATTAAATTGTATTTATGTTGTTTTAACCTATGCTTTATTAAACTGTATTTATGGTGTTTTATCCTATGCTTTATTAAATTGTATTTATGTTGTTTTATCCTATGCTTTATTAAATTGTATTTATGTTGTTTTAACCTATCCTTTATTAAATTGTATTTATGTTGTTTTAACCTATGCTTTATTAAATTGTATTTATGTTGTTTTATCCTATGCTTTATTAAATTGTATTTATGTTGTTTTATCCTATGCTTTATTAAATTGTATTTATGTTGTTTTATCCTATGCTTTATTAAATTGTATTTATGTTGTTTTATCCTATGCTTTATTAAATTGTATTTATGTTGTTTTATCCTGTGCTTTATTAAATTGTGTTTATGTTGTTTTATCCTATGCTTTATTAAATTGTATTTATGTTGTTTTATCCTATGCTTTATTAAATTGTATTTATGTTGTTTTAACCCATGCTTTATTAAATTGTATTTATGCTGTTTTAACCAATGCTTTATTAAATTGTATTTATGTTGTTTTATCCTATGCTTTATTAAATTGTGTTATGTTGTTTTATCCTATGCTTTTTTAAATTGTATTTATGTTGTTTTATCCTATGCTTTATTAAATTGTATTTATGTTGTTTTAACCCATGCTTTATTAAATTGTATTTATATTGTTTTAACCCATGCTTTATCAAATTGTATTTATGCTGTTTTAACCAATGCTTTATTAAATTGTATTTATGTTGTTTTATCCTATGCTTTATTAAATTGTGTTATGTTGTTTTATCCTATGCTTTTTTAAATTGTATTTATGTTGTTTTATCCTATGCTTTATTAAATTGTATTTATGTTGTTTTAACCCATGCATTATTAAATTGTATTTATATTGTTTTAACCCATGCTTTATTAAATTGTATTTATGTTGTTTTATCCTATGCTTTATTAAATTGTGTTTATGTTGTTTTATCCTTTGCTTTATTAAATTGTATTTATGTTGTTTTAACCCATGCTTTATTAAATTGCATTTATGTTGTTTTATCTTATGCTTTATTAAATTGTATTTATGTTGTTTCATCCTATGCTTTATTAAATTGTGTTTATGTTGTTTTATCCTATGCTTTATTAAACTGCATTTATGTTGTTTTATACTATGCTTTATTAAATTGTATTTATGTTGTTTTATCCTATGCTTTATTAAATTGTATTTATGTTGTTTCATCCTATGCTTTATTAAATTGTGTTTATGTTGTTTTATCCTATGCTTTATTAAACTGCATTTATGTTGTTTTATACTATGCTTTATTAAATTGTATTTATGTTGTTTTATCCTATGCTTTATTAAATTGTATTTATGTTGTTTTGTCCTATGCTTTATGAAATTTTATTTATGTTGTTTTAACCTATGCTTTATTAAATTGTATTTATGTTGTTTTATCCTATGCTTTATTAAATGGTATTTATGTTGTTTTATCCTATGCTTTATTAAATTGTATTTATGTTGTTTTAACCTATGCTTTATTAAACTGTATTTATGGTGTTTTATCCTATGCTTTATTAAATTGTATTTATGTTGTTTTATCCTATGCTTTATTAAATTGTATTTATGTTGTTTTAACCTATCCTTTATTAAATTGTATTTATGTTGTTTTAACCTATGCTTTATTAAATTGTATTTATGTTGTTTTATCCTATGCTTTATTAAATTGTATTTATGTTGTTTTATCCTATGCTTTATTAAATTGTATTTATGTTGTTTTATCCTATGCTTTATTAAATTGTATTTATGTTGTTTTATCCTGTGCTTTATTAAATTGTGTTTATGTTGTTTTATCCTATGCTTTATTAAATTGTATTTATGTTGTTTTATCCTATGCTTTATTAAATTGTATTTATGTTGTTTTAACCCATGCTTTATTAAATTGTATTTATGCTGTTTTAACCAATGCTTTATTAAATTGTATTTATGTTGTTTTATCCTATGCTTTATTAAATTATATTTATGTTGTTTTAACCTATCCTTTATTAAATTGTATTTATGTTGTTTTAACCTATGCTTTATTAAATTGTATTTATGTTGTTTTATCCTATGCTTTATTAAATTGTATTTATGTTGTTTTATCCTATGCTTTATTAAATTGTATTTATGTTGTTTTATCCTATGCTTTATTAAATTGTATTTATGTTGTTTTATCCTATGCTTTATTAAATTGTATTTATGTTGTTTTATCCTGTGCTTTATTAAATTGTGTTTATGTTGTTTTATCCTATGCTTTATTAAATTGTATTTATGTTGTTTCATCCTATGCTTTATTAAATTGTGTTTATGTTGTTTTATCCTATGCTTTATTAAACTGCATTTATGTTGTTTTATACTATGCTTTATTAAATTGTATTTATGTTGTTTTATCCTATGCTTTATTAAATTGTATTTATGTTGTTTTATCCTATGCTTTATTAAATTGTATTTATGTTGTTTTGTCCTATGCTTTATGAAATTTTATTTATGTTGTTTTAACCTATGCTTTATTAAATTGTATTTATGTTGTTTTATCCTATGCTTTATTAAATGGTATTTATCTTGTTTTATCCTATGCTTTATTAAATTGTATTTATGTTGTTTTAACCTATGCTTTATTAAACTGTATTTATGGTGTTTTATCCTATGCTTTATTAAATTGTATTTATGTTGTTTTATCCTATGCTTTATTAAATTGTATTTATGTTGTTTTAACCTATCCTTTATTAAATTGTATTTATGTTGTTTTAACCTATGCTTTATTAAATTGTATTTATGTTGTTTTATCCTATGCTTTATTAAATTGTATTTATGTTGTTTTATCCTGTGCTTTATTAAATTGTATTTATGTTGTTTTATCCTATGCTTTATTAAATTGTATTTATGTTGTTTTATCCTATGCTTTATTAAATTGTATTTATGTTGTTTTATCCTGTGCTTTACTAAATTGTGTTTATGTTGTTTTATCTTATGCTTTATTAAATTGTATTTATGTTGTTTTATCCTATGCTTTATTAAATTGTATTTATGTTGTTTTAACCCATGCTTTATTAAATTGTATTTATGCTGTTTTAACCAATGCTTTATTAAATTGTATTTATGTTGTTTTATCCTATGCTTTATTAAATTGTGTTATGTTGTTTTATCCTATGCTTTTTTAAATTGTATTTATGTTGTTTTATCCTATGCTTTATTAAATTGTATTTATGTTGTTTTAACCCATGCTTTATTAAATTGTATTTATATTGTTTTAACCCATGCTTTATTAAATTGTATTTATGCTGTTTTAACCAGTGCTTTATTAAATTGTATTTATGTTGTTTTATCCTATGCTTTATTAAATTGTGTTATGTTGTTTTATCCTATGCTTTTTTAAATTGTATTTATGTTGTTTTATCCTATGCTTTATTAAATTGTATTTATGTTGTTTTAACCCATGCTTTATTAAATTGTATTTATATTGTTTTAACCCATGCTTTATTAAATTGTATTTATGTTGTTTTATCCTATGCTTTATTAAATTGTGTTTATGTTGTTTTATCCTATGCTTTATTAAATTGTATTTTTGTTGTTTTATCCTTTGCTTTATTAAATTGTATTTATGTTGTTTTAACCCATGCTTTATTAAATTGCATTTATGTTGTTTTATCTTATGCTTTATTAAATTGTATTTATGTTGTTTCATCCTATGCTTTATTAAATTGTTTTTATGTTGTTTTATCCTATGCTTTATTAAACTGCATTTATGTTGTTTTATACTATGCTTTATTAAATTGTATTTATGTTGTTTTATCCTATGCTTTATTAAATTGTATTTATGTTGTTTTATCCTATGCTTTATTAAATTGTATTTATGTTGTTTTAACCTATGCTTTATTAAATTGTATTCATGTTGTTTTATCCTATGCTTTATTAAATTGTATTTATGTTGTTTTATCGTATGCTTTATTAAATTGTATTTATGTTGTTTTAACCTATGCTTTATTAAACTGTGTTTATGTTGTTTTATCCTATGCTTTATAAAATTGTATTTATGTTGTTTTATCCTATGCTTTATTAAATTGTGTTTATGTTGTTTTAACCCATGCTTTATTAAATTGTATTTTTGTTGTTTTATCCTATGCTTTATTAAATTGCATTTATGTTGTTTTGTCCTATGCTTTATTAAATTGTATTTATGTTGTTTTAACCCATGCTTCATTAAATTATATTTATGTTGTTATCTTATGCTTTATTAAATTGTATTTATGTTGTTTTTTCCTATGCTTTATTTAATTGTATTTATGTTGTTTTAACCCATGCTTTATTAAATTGTAATTATATTGTTTTAACCCATGCTTTATTAAATTGTATTTATGTTGTTTTAACCCATGCTTTATTAAATTGTATTTATGTTGTTTTAACCCATGCTTTATTAAATTGTATTTATGTTGTTTTATCCTATGCTTTATTAAATTGTGTTTATGTTGTTTTATCCTATGCTTTATTAAATTGTATTTATGTTGTTTTATCCTATGCTTTATTAAATTGTATTTATGTTGTTTTAACCTATGCTTTATTAAACTGTATTTATGGTGTTTTATCCTATGCTTTATTAAATTGTATTTATGTTGTTTTATCCTATGCTTTATTAAATTGTATTTATGTTGTTTTAACCTATCCTTTATTAAATTGTATTTATGTTGTTTTAACCTATGCTTTATTAAATTGTATTTATGTTGTTTTATCCTATGCTTTATTAAATTGTATTTATGTTGTTTTATCCTATGCTTTATTAAATTGTATTTATGTTGTTTTATCCTATGCTTTATTAAATTGTATTTATGTTGTTTTATCCTATGCTTTATTAAATTGTATTTATGTTGTTTTATCCTGTGCTTTATTAAATTGTGTTTATGTTGTTTTATCCTATGCTTTATTAAATTGTATTTATGTTGTTTTATCCTATGCTTTATTAAATTGTATTTATGTTGTTTTAACCCATGCTTTATTAAATTGTATTTATGCTGTTTTAACCAATGCTTTATTAAATTGTATTTATGTTGTTTTATCCTATGCTTTATTAAATTGTGTTATGTTGTTTTATCCTATGCTTTTTTAAATTGTATTTATGTTGTTTTATCCTATGCTTTATTAAATTGTATTTATGTTGTTTTAACCCATGCTTTATTAAATTGTATTTATATTGTTTTAACCCATGCTTTATCAAATTGTATTTATGCTGTTTTAACCAATGCTTTATTAAATTGTATTTATGTTGTTTTATCCTATGCTTTATTAAATTGTGTTATGTTGTTTTATCCTATGCTTTTTTAAATTGTATTTATGTTGTTTTATCCTATGCTTTATTAAATTGTATTTATGTTGTTTTAACCCATGCATTATTAAATTGTATTTATATTGTTTTAACCCATGCTTTATTAAATTGTATTTATGTTGTTTTATCCTATGCTTTATTAAATTGTGTTTATGTTGTTTTATCCTATGCTTTATTAAATTGTATTTTTGTTGTTTTATCCTTTGCTTTATTAAATTGTATTTATGTTGTTTTAACCCATGCTTTATTAAATTGCATTTATGTTGTTTTATCTTATGCTTTATTAAATTGTATTTATGTTGTTTCATCCTATGCTTTATTAAATTGTGTTTATGTTGTTTTATCCTATGCTTTATTAAACTGCATTTATGTTGTTTTATACTATGCTTTATTAAATTGTATTTATGTTGTTTTATCCTATGCTTTATTAAATTGTATTTATGTTGTTTCATCCTATGCTTTATTAAATTGTGTTTATGTTGTTTTATCCTATGCTTTATTAAACTGCATTTATGTTGTTTTATACTATGCTTTATTAAATTGTATTTATGTTGTTTTATCCTATGCTTTATTAAATTGTATTTATGTTGTTTTGTCCTATGCTTTATGAAATTTTATTTATGTTGTTTTAACCTATGCTTTATTAAATTGTATTTATGTTGTTTTATCCTATGCTTTATTAAATGGTATTTATGTTGTTTTATCCTATGCTTTATTAAATTGTATTTATGTTGTTTTAACCTATGCTTTATTAAACTGTATTTATGGTGTTTTATCCTATGCTTTATTAAATTGTATTTATGTTGTTTTATCCTATGCTTTATTAAATTGTATTTATGTTGTTTTAACCTATCCTTTATTAAATTGTATTTATGTTGTTTTAACCTATGCTTTATTAAATTGTATTTATGTTGTTTTATCCTATGCTTTATTAAATTGTATTTATGTTGTTTTATCCTATGCTTTATTAAATTGTATTTATGTTGTTTTATCCTATGCTTTATTAAATTGTATTTATGTTGTTTTATCCTGTGCTTTATTAAATTGTGTTTATGTTGTTTTATCCTATGCTTTATTAAATTGTATTTATGTTGTTTTATCCTATGCTTTATTAAATTGTATTTATGTTGTTTTAACCCATGCTTTATTAAATTGTATTTATGCTGTTTTAACCAATGCTTTATTAAATTGTATTTATGTTGTTTTATCCTATGCTTTATTAAATTATATTTATGTTGTTTTAACCTATCCTTTATTAAATTGTATTTATGTTGTTTTAACCTATGCTTTATTAAATTGTATTTATGTTGTTTTATCCTATGCTTTATTAAATTGTATTTATGTTGTTTTATCCTATGCTTTATTAAATTGTATTTATGTTGTTTTATCCTATGCTTTATTAAATTGTATTTATGTTGTTTTATCCTATGCTTTATTAAATTGTATTTATGTTGTTTTATCCTGTGCTTTATTAAATTGTGTTTATGTTGTTTTATCCTATGCTTTATTAAATTGTATTTATGTTGTTTCATCCTATGCTTTATTAAATTGTGTTTATGTTGTTTTATCCTATGCTTTATTAAACTGCATTTATGTTGTTTTATACTATGCTTTATTAAATTGTATTTATGTTGTTTTATCCTATGCTTTATTAAATTGTATTTATGTTGTTTTATCCTATGCTTTATTAAATTGTATTTATGTTGTTTTGTCCTATGCTTTATGAAATTTTATTTATGTTGTTTTAACCTATGCTTTATTAAATTGTATTTATGTTGTTTTATCCTATGCTTTATTAAATGGTATTTATCTTGTTTTATCCTATGCTTTATTAAATTGTATTTATGTTGTTTTAACCTATGCTTTATTAAACTGTATTTATGGTGTTTTATCCTATGCTTTATTAAATTGTATTTATGTTGTTTTATCCTATGCTTTATTAAATTGTATTTATGTTGTTTTAACCTATCCTTTATTAAATTGTATTTATGTTGTTTTAACCTATGCTTTATTAAATTGTATTTATGTTGTTTTATCCTATGCTTTATTAAATTGTATTTATGTTGTTTTATCCTATGCTTTATTAAATTGTATTTATGTTGTTTTATCCTATGCTTTATTAAATTGTATTTATGTTGTTTTATCCTATGCTTTATTAAATTGTATTTATGTTGTTTTATCCTGTGCTTTATTAAATTGTGTTTATGTTGTTTTATCTTATGCTTTATTAAATTGTATTTATGTTGTTTTATCCTATGCTTTATTAAATTGTATTTATGTTGTTTTAACCCATGCTTTATTAAATTGTATTTATGTTGTTTTATCCTATGCTTTATTAAATTGTATTTATGTTGTTTTATCCTATGCTTTATTAAATTGTATTTATGTTGTTTTATCCTATGCTTTATTAAATTGTATTTATGTTGTTTTATCCTGTGCTTTATTAAATTGTGTTTATGTTGTTTTATCCTATGCTTTATTAAATTGTATTTATGTTGTTTCATCCTATGCTTTATTAAATTGTGTTTATGTTGTTTTATCCTATGCTTTATTAAACTGCATTTATGTTGTTTTATACTATGCTTTATTAAATTGTATTTATGTTGTTTTATCCTATGCTTTATTAAATTGTATTTATGTTGTTTTATCCTATGCTTTATTAAATTGTATTTATGTTGTTTTGTCCTATGCTTTATGAAATTTTATTTATGTTGTTTTAACCTATGCTTTATTAAATTGTATTTATGTTGTTTTATCCTATGCTTTATTAAATGGTATTTATCTTGTTTTATCCTATGCTTTATTAAATTGTATTTATGTTGTTTTAACCTATGCTTTATTAAACTGTATTTATGGTGTTTTATCCTATGCTTTATTAAATTGTATTTATGTTGTTTTATCCTATGCTTTATTAAATTGTATTTATGTTGTTTTAACCTATCCTTTATTAAATTGTATTTATGTTGTTTTAACCTATGCTTTATTAAATTGTATTTATGTTGTTTTATCCTATGCTTTATTAAATTGTATTTATGTTGTTTTATCCTATGCTTTATTAAATTGTATTTATGTTGTTTTATCCTATGCTTTATTAAATTGTATTTATGTTGTTTTATCCTATGCTTTATTAAATTGTATTTATGTTGTTTTATCCTGTGCTTTATTAAATTGTGTTTATGTTGTTTTATCTTATGCTTTATTAAATTGTATTTATGTTGTTTTATCCTATGCTTTATTAAATTGTATTTATGTTGTTTTAACCCATGCTTTATTAAATTGTATTTATGCTGTTTTAACCAATGCTTTATTAAATTGTATTTATGTTGTTTTATCCTATGCTTTATTAAATTGTGTTATGTTGTTTTATCCTATGCTTTTTTAAATTGTATTTATGTTGTTTTATCCTATGCTTTATTAAATTGTATTTATGTTGTTTTAACCCATGCTTTATTAAATTGTATTTATATTGTTTTAACCCATGCTTTATTAAATTGTATTTATGCTGTTTTAACCAGTGCTTTATTAAATTGTATTTATGTTGTTTTATCCTATGCTTTATTAAATTGTGTTATGTTGTTTTATCCTATGCTTTTTTAAATTGTATTTATGTTGTTTTATCCTATGCTTTATTAAATTGTATTTATGTTGTTTTAACCCATGCTTTATTAAATTGTATTTATATTGTTTTAACCCATGCTTTATTAAATTGTATTTATGTTGTTTTATCCTATGCTTTATTAAATTGTGTTTATGTTGTTTTATCCTATGCTTTATTAAATTGTATTTTTGTTGTTTTATCCTTTGCTTTATTAAATTGTATTTATGTTGTTTTAACCCATGCTTTATTAAATTGCATTTATGTTGTTTTATCTTATGCTTTATTAAATTGTATTTATGTTGTTTCATCCTATGCTTTATTAAATTGTTTTTATGTTGTTTTATCCTATGCTTTATTAAACTGCATTTATGTTGTTTTATACTATGCTTTATTAAATTGTATTTATGTTGTTTTATCCTATGCTTTATTAAATTGTATTTATGTTGTTTTATCCTATGCTTTATTAAATTGTATTTATGTTGTTTTAACCTATGCTTTATTAAATTGTATTCATGTTGTTTTATCCTATGCTTTATTAAATTGTATTTATGTTGTTTTATCGTATGCTTTATTAAATTGTATTTATGTTGTTTTAACCTATGCTTTATTAAACTGTGTTTATGTTGTTTTATCCTATGCTTTATAAAATTGTATTTATGTTGTTTTATCCTATGCTTTATTAAATTGTGTTTATGTTGTTTTAACCCATGCTTTATTAAATTGTATTTTTGTTGTTTTATCCTATGCTTTATTAAATTGCATTTATGTTGTTTTGTCCTATGCTTTATTAAATTGTATTTATGTTGTTTTAACCCATGCTTCATTAAATTATATTTATGTTGTTATCTTATGCTTTATTAAATTGTATTTATGTTGTTTTTTCCTATGCTTTATTTAATTGTATTTATGTTGTTTTAACCCATGCTTTATTAAATTGTAATTATATTGTTTTAACCCATGCTTTATTAAATTGTATTTATGTTGTTTTAACCCATGCTTTATTAAATTGTATTTATGTTGTTTTAACCCATGCTTTATTAAATTGTATTTATGTTGTTTTATCCTATGCTTTATTAAATTGTGTTTATGTTGTTTAATCCTATGCTTTATTAAATTGTATTTATGTTGTTTTATCCTATGCTTTATTAAATTGTATTTATGTTGTTTTAACCCATGCTTTATTAAATTGTATTTATGTTGTTTTATCCTAAGCTTTATTAAATTGTGTTTATGTTGTTTTATCCTATGCTTTTTTAAATTGTATTTATGTTGTTTTATCCTATGCTTTATTAAATTGTATTTATATTGTTTTATTGTATGCTTTATTAAACTGCATTTATGTTGTTTTATCCTATGCTTTATTAAATTGTATTTATGTTGTTTTATTCTATGCTTTATTAAATTGTATTTATGTTTTTTTATCCTATGCTTTATTAAATTGTATTTATGTTGTTTTATCCTATGCTTTATTAAATTGTATTTTTGTTGTTTTATCCTATGCTTTATTAAATTGCATTTATGTTGTTTTGTCCTATGCTTTATTAAATTGTATTTATGTTGTTTTAACCCATGCTTCATAAAATTATATTTATGTTGTTATCTTATGCTTTATTAAATTGTATTTATGTTGTTTTTTCCTATGCTTTATTTAATTGTATTTATAATGTTTTAACCCATGCTTTATTAAATTGTATTTATGTTGTTTTATCCTGTGCTTTATTAAATTGTGTTTATGTTGTTTTATCCTATGCTTTATTAAATTGTATTTATGTTGTTTTATCCTATGCTTTATTAAATTGTATTTATGTTGTTTTAACCCATGCTTTATTAAATTGTATTTATGCTGTTTTAACCAATGCTTTATTAAATTGTATTTATGTTGTTTTATCCTATGCTTTATTAAATTGTGTTATGTTGTTTTATCCTATGCTTTATTAAATTGTATTTATGTTGTTTTATCCTATGCTTTATTAAATTGCATTTATGTTGTTTTATCTTATGCTTTATTAAATTGTATTTATATTGTTTTATCCTATGCTTTATTAAATTGTATTTATATTGTTTTATCCTATGCTTTATTAAATTGTTTTTATGTTGTTTTATCCTATGCTTTATTAAATTGTATTTATGTTGCTTTAACCTATGCTTTATTAAATTGTTTTTATGTTGTTTTATCCTATGCTTTATTAAATTGTATTTATGTTGTTTTATCCTATGCTTTATTAAATTGTATTTATGTTGTTTTATCCTATGCTTTATTAAATTGTATTTATGTTGTTTTAACCTATGCTTTATTAAATTGTATTCATGTTGTTTTATCCTATGCTTTATTAAATTGTATTTATGTTGTTTTATCGTATGCTTTATTAAATTGTATTTATGTTGTTTTAACCTATGCTTTATTAAACTGTGTTTATGTTGTTTTGTCCTATGCTTTATTAAATTGTGTTTATGTTGTTTTATCCTATGTTTTATTAAATTGTATGCATGTTGTTTTATCCTATGCTTTATTAAATTGTATTCATGTTGTTTTATCCTATGCTTTATTAAATTGTATTTATGTTGTTTTATCCTATGCTTTATTAAATTGTGTTTATGTTGTTTTATCCTATGCTTTATTAAATTGTAGTTATGTTGTTTTATCCTATGCTTTATTAAATTGTATTTATGTTGTTTTAACCTATGCTTTATTAAATTGTATTTATGTTGTTTTAACCCATGCTTTATTAAATTGTAATTATATTGTTTTAACCCATGCTTTATTAAATTGTATTTATGTTGTTTTAACCCATGCTTTATTAAATTGTATTTATGTTGTTTTAACCCATGCTTTATTAAATTGTATTTATGTTGTTTTATCCTATGCTTTATTAAATTGTGTTTATGTTGTTTTATCCTATGCTTTATTAAATTGTATTTATGTTGTTTTATCCTATGCTTTATTATATTGTATTTATGTTGTTTTAACCCATGCTTTATTAAATTGTATTTATGTTGTTTTATCCTAAGCTTTATTAAATTGTGTTTATGTTGTTTTATCCTATGCTTTTTTAAATTGTATTTATGTTGTTTTATCCTATGCTTTATTAAATTGTATTTATGTTGTTTTATTGTATGCTTTATTAAACTGCATTTATGTTGTTTTATCCTGTGCTTTATTAAATTGTATTTATGTTGTTTTATTCTATGCTTTATTAAATTGTATTTATGTTGTTTTATCCTATGTTTTATTAAATTGTATTTATGTTGTTTTATCCTATGTTTTATTAAATTGTATTTATGTTGTTTTATCCTATGCTTTATTAAATTGTATTTATGTTGTTTTATCGTATGCTTTATTAAATTGTATTTATGTTGTTTTATCCTATGCTTTATTAAATTGTATTTATGTTGTTTTATCCTATGCTTTATTAAATTGTATTTATGTTGTTTTATCCTATGATTCATTAAATTGTGTTTATGTTGTTTTATCCTATGATTTATTAAATTGTATTTATGTTGTTTTAACCCATGCTTTATTAAATTGCATTTATGTTGTTTTATCTTATGCTTTATTAAATTGTATTTATATTGTTTTATCCTATGCTTTATTAAATTGTATTTATATTGTTTTATCCTATGCTTTATTAAATTGTATATATGTTGTTTTATCCTATGCTTTATTAAATTGTATTTATGTTGTTTTGTCCTATGCTTTATGAAATTTTATTTATGTTGTTTTAACCTATGCTTTATTAAATTGTATTTATGTTGTTTTATCCTATGCTTTAATAAATGGTATTTATGTTGTTTTAACCTATGCTTTATTAAATTGTATTTATGTTGTTTTAACCTATGCTTTATTAAACTGTATTTATGGTGTTTTATCCTATGCTTTATTAAATTGTATTTATGTTGTTTTATCCTATGCTTTATTAAATTGTATTTATGTTGTTTTAACCTATCCTTTATTAAATTGTATTTATGTTGTTTTAACCTATGCTTTATTAAATTGTATTTATGTTGTTTTATCCTATGCTTTATTAAATTGTATTTATGTTGTTTTATCCTATGCTTTATTAAATTGTATTTATGTTGTTTTATCCTATGCTTTATTAAATTGTATTTATGTTGTTTTATCCTATGCTTTATTAAATTGTATTTATGTTGTTTTATCCTGTGCTTTATTAAATTGCGTTTATGTTGTTTTATCCTATGCTTTATTAAATTGTATTTATGTTGTTTTATCCTATGCTTTATTAAATTGTATTTATGTTGTTTT
Source organism: Phyllobates terribilis (assembly GCF_046119375.1). Taxonomy (NCBI): domain Eukaryota; kingdom Metazoa; phylum Chordata; class Amphibia; order Anura; family Dendrobatidae; genus Phyllobates; species Phyllobates terribilis. Next base: position 966,603 of record NW_027363206.1, on the reverse strand, counting down.
AACCCATGCTTTATTAAATTGTATTTATGCTGTTTTAACCAATGCTTTATTAAATTGTATTTATGTTGTTTTATCCTATGCTTTATTAAATTGTGTTATGTTGTTTTATCCTATGCTTTTTTAAATTGTATTTATGTTGTTTTATCCTATGCTTTATTAAATTGTATTTATGTTGTTTTAACCCATGCTTTATTAAATTGTATTTATATTGTTTTAACCCATGCTTTATCAAATTGTATTTATGCTGTTTTAACCAATGCTTTATTAAATTGTATTTATGTTGTTTTATCCTATGCTTTATTAAATTGTGTTATGTTGTTTTATCCTATGCTTTTTTAAATTGTATTTATGTTGTTTTATCCTATGCTTTATTAAATTGTATTTATGTTGTTTTAACCCATGCATTATTAAATTGTATTTATATTGTTTTAACCCATGCTTTATTAAATTGTATTTATGTTGTTTTATCCTATGCTTTATTAAATTGTGTTTATGTTGTTTTATCCTATGCTTTATTAAATTGTATTTTTGTTGTTTTATCCTTTGCTTTATTAAATTGTATTTATGTTGTTTTAACCCATGCTTTATTAAATTGCATTTATGTTGTTTTATCTTATGCTTTATTAAATTGTATTTATGTTGTTTCATCCTATGCTTTATTAAATTGTGTTTATGTTGTTTTATCCTATGCTTTATTAAACTGCATTTATGTTGTTTTATACTATGCTTTATTAAATTGTATTTATGTTGTTTTATCCTATGCTTTATTAAATTGTATTTATGTTGTTTCATCCTATGCTTTATTAAATTGTGTTTATGTTGTTTTATCCTATGCTTTATTAAACTGCATTTATGTTGTTTTATACTATGCTTTATTAAATTGTATTTATGTTGTTTTATCCTATGCTTTATTAAATTGTATTTATGTTGTTTTGTCCTATGCTTTATGAAATTTTATTTATGTTGTTTTAACCTATGCTTTATTAAATTGTATTTATGTTGTTTTAACCTATCCTTTATTAAATTGTATTTATGTTGTTTTAACCTATGCTTTATTAAATTGTATTTATGTTGTTTTATCCTATGCTTTATTAAATTGTATTTATGTTGTTTTATCCTATGCTTTATTAAATTGTATTTATGTTGTTTTATCCTATGCTTTATTAAATTGTATTTATGTTGTTTTATCCTGTGCTTTATTAAATTGTGTTTATGTTGTTTTATCCTATGCTTTATTAAATTGTATTTATGTTGTTTTATCCTATGCTTTATTAAATTGTATTTATGTTGTTTTAACCCATGCTTTATTAAATTGTATTTATGCTGTTTTAACCAATGCTTTATTAAATTGTATTTATGTTGTTTTATCCTATGCTTTATTAAATTATATTTATGTTGTTTTAACCTATCCTTTATTAAATTGTATTTATGTTGTTTTAACCTATGCTTTATTAAATTGTATTTATGTTGTTTTATCCTATGCTTTATTAAATTGTATTTATGTTGTTTTATCCTATGCTTTATTAAATTGTATTTATGTTGTTTTATCCTATGCTTTATTAAATTGTATTTATGTTGTTTTATCCTATGCTTTATTAAATTGTATTTATGTTGTTTTATCCTGTGCTTTATTAAATTGTGTTTATGTTGTTTTATCCTATGCTTTATTAAATTGTATTTATGTTGTTTCATCCTATGCTTTATTAAATTGTGTTTATGTTGTTTTATCCTATGCTTTATTAAACTGCATTTATGTTGTTTTATACTATGCTTTATTAAATTGTATTTATGTTGTTTTATCCTATGCTTTATTAAATTGTATTTATGTTGTTTTATCCTATGCTTTATTAAATTGTATTTATGTTGTTTTGTCCTATGCTTTATGAAATTTTATTTATGTTGTTTTAACCTATGCTTTATTAAATTGTATTTATGTTGTTTTATCCTATGCTTTATTAAATGGTATTTATGTTGTTTTATCCTATGCTTTATTAAATTGTATTTATGTTGTTTTAACCTATGCTTTATTAAACTGTATTTATGGTGTTTTATCCTATGCTTTATTAAATTGTATTTATGTTGTTTTATCCTATGCTTTATTAAATTGTATTTATGTTGTTTTAACCTATCCTTTATTAAATTGTATTTATGTTGTTTTAACCTATGCTTTATTAAATTGTATTTATGTTGTTTTATCCTATGCTTTATTAAATTGTATTTATGTTGTTTTATCCTATGCTTTATTAAATTGTATTTATGTTGTTTTATCCTATGCTTTATTAAATTGTATTTATGTTGTTTTATCCTATGCTTTATTAAATTGTATTTATGTTGTTTTATCCTGTGCTTTATTAAATTGTGTTTATGTTGTTTTATCTTATGCTTTATTAAATTGTATTTATGTTGTTTTATCCTATGCTTTATTAAATTGTATTTATGTTGTTTTAACCCATGCTTTATTAAATTGTATTTATGCTGTTTTAACCAATGCTTTATTAAATTGTATTTATGTTGTTTTATCCTATGCTTTATTAAATTGTGTTATGTTGTTTTATCCTATGCTTTTTTAAATTGTATTTATGTTGTTTTATCCTATGCTTTATTAAATTGTATTTATGTTGTTTTAACCCATGCTTTATTAAATTGTATTTATATTGTTTTAACCCATGCTTTATTAAATTGTATTTATGCTGTTTTAACCAGTGCTTTATTAAATTGTATTTATGTTGTTTTATCCTATGCTTTATTAAATTGTGTTATGTTGTTTTATCCTATGCTTTTTTAAATTGTATTTATGTTGTTTTATCCTATGCTTTATTAAATTGTATTTATGTTGTTTTAACCCATGCTTTATTAAATTGTATTTATATTGTTTTAACCCATGCTTTATTAAATTGTATTTATGTTGTTTTATCCTATGCTTTATTAAATTGTGTTTATGTTGTTTTATCCTATGCTTTATTAAATTGTATTTTTGTTGTTTTATCCTTTGCTTTATTAAATTGTATTTATGTTGTTTTAACCCATGCTTTATTAAATTGCATTTATGTTGTTTTATCTTATGCTTTATTAAATTGTATTTATGTTGTTTCATCCTATGCTTTATTAAATTGTTTTTATGTTGTTTTATCCTATGCTTTATTAAACTGCATTTATGTTGTTTTATACTATGCTTTATTAAATTGTATTTATGTTGTTTTATCCTATGCTTTATTAAATTGTATTTATGTTGTTTTATCCTATGCTTTATTAAATTGTATTTATGTTGTTTTAACCTATGCTTTATTAAATTGTATTCATGTTGTTTTATCCTATGCTTTATTAAATTGTATTTATGTTGTTTTATCGTATGCTTTATTAAATTGTATTTATGTTGTTTTAACCTATGCTTTATTAAACTGTGTTTATGTTGTTTTATCCTATGCTTTATAAAATTGTATTTATGTTGTTTTATCCTATGCTTTATTAAATTGTGTTTATGTTGTTTTAACCCATGCTTTATTAAATTGTATTTTTGTTGTTTTATCCTATGCTTTATTAAATTGCATTTATGTTGTTTTGTCCTATGCTTTATTAAATTGTATTTATGTTGTTTTAACCCATGCTTCATTAAATTATATTTATGTTGTTATCTTATGCTTTATTAAATTGTATTTATGTTGTTTTTTCCTATGCTTTATTTAATTGTATTTATGTTGTTTTAACCCATGCTTTATTAAATTGTAATTATATTGTTTTAACCCATGCTTTATTAAATTGTATTTATGTTGTTTTAACCCATGCTTTATTAAATTGTATTTATGTTGTTTTAACCCATGCTTTATTAAATTGTATTTATGTTGTTTTATCCTATGCTTTATTAAATTGTGTTTATGTTGTTTTATCCTATGCTTTATTAAATTGTATTTATGTTGTTTTATCCTATGCTTTATTAAATTGTATTTATGTTGTTTTAACCCATGCTTTATTAAATTGTATTTATGTTGTTTTATCCTAAGCTTTATTAAATTGTGTTTATGTTGTTTTATCCTATGCTTTTTTAAATTGTATTTATGTTGTTTTATCCTATGCTTTATTAAATTGTATTTATATTGTTTTATTGTATGCTTTATTAAACTGCATTTATGTTGTTTTATCCTATGCTTTATTAAATTGTATTTATGTTGTTTTATTCTATGCTTTATTAAATTGTATTTATGTTTTTTTATCCTATGCTTTATTAAATTGTATTTATGTTGTTTTATCCTATGCTTTATTAAATTGTATTTTTGTTGTTTTATCCTATGCTTTATTAAATTGCATTTATGTTGTTTTGTCCTATGCTTTATTAAATTGTATTTATGTTGTTTTAACCCATGCTTCATAAAATTATATTTATGTTGTTATCTTATGCTTTATTAAATTGTATTTATGTTGTTTTTTCCTATGCTTTATTTAATTGTATTTATAATGTTTTAACCCATGCTTTATTAAATTGTATTTATGTTGTTTTGTCCTATGCTTTATGAAATTTTATTTATGTTGTTTTAACCTATGCTTTATTAAATTGTATTTATGTTGTTTTATCCTATGCTTTATTAAATGGTATTTATGTTGTTTTATCCTATGCTTTTTTAAATTGTATTTATGTTGTTTTAACCTATGCTTTATTAAACTGTATTTATGGTGTTTTATCCTATGCTTTATTAAATTGTATTTATGTTGTTTTATCCTATGCTTTATTAAATTGTATTTATGTTGTTTTAACCTATCCTTTATTAAATTGTATTTATGTTGTTTTAACCTATGCTTTATTAAATTGTATTTATGTTGTTTTATCCTATGCTTTATTAAATTGTATTTATATTGTTTTATCCTATGCTTTATTAAATTGTATTTATGTTGTTTTATCCTGTCTTTATTAAATTGTATTTATGTTGTTTTATCCTATGCTTTATTAAATTGCATTTATGTTGTTTTATCTTATGCTTTATTAAATTGTATTTATATTGTTTTATCCTATGCTTTATTAAATTGTATTTATATTGTTTTATTGTATGCTTTATTAAACTGCATTTATGTTGTTTTATCCTATGCTTTATTAAATTGTATTTATGTTGTTTCATCCTATGCTTTATTAAATTGTTTTTATGTTGTTTTATCCTATGCTTTATTAAACTGCATTTATGTTGTTTTATACTATGCTTTATTAAATTGTATTTATGTTGTTTTATCCTATGCTTTATTAAATTGTATTTATGTTGTTTTATCCTATGCTTTATTAAATTGTATTTATGTTGTTTTAACCTATGCTTTATTAAATTGTATTCATGTTGTTTTATCCTATGCTTTATTAAATTGTATTTATGTTGTTTTATCGTATGCTTTATTAAATTGTATTTATGTTGTTTTAACCTATGCTTTATTAAACTGTGTTTATGTTGTTTTATCCTATGCTTTATAAAATTGTATTTATGTTGTTTTATCCTATGCTTTATTAAATTGTGTTTATGTTGTTTTAACCCATGCTTTATTAAATTGTATTTTTGTTGTTTTATCCTATGCTTTATTAAATTGCATTTATGTTGTTTTGTCCTATGCTTTATTAAATTGTATTTATGTTGTTTTAACCCATGCTTCATTAAATTATATTTATGTTGTTATCTTATGCTTTATTAAATTGTATTTATGTTGTTTTTTCCTATGCTTTATTTAATTGTATTTATGTTGTTTTAACCCATGCTTTATTAAATTGTAATTATATTGTTTTAACCCATGCTTTATTAAATTGTATTTATGTTGTTTTAACCCATGCTTTATTAAATTGTATTTATGTTGTTTTAACCCATGCTTTATTAAATTGTATTTATGTTGTTTTATCCTATGCTTTATTAAATTGTGTTTATGTTGTTTTATCCTATGCTTTATTAAATTGTATTTATGTTGTTTTATCCTATGCTTTATTAAATTGTATTTATGTTGTTTTAACCCATGCTTTATTAAATTGTATTTATGTTGTTTTATCCTAAGCTTTATTAAATTGTGTTTATGTTGTTTTATCCTATGCTTTTTTAAATTGTATTTATGTTGTTTTATCCTATGCTTTATTAAATTGTATTTATATTGTTTTATTGTATGCTTTATTAAACTGCATTTATGTTGTTTTATCCTATGCTTTATTAAATTGTATTTATGTTGTTTTATTCTATGCTTTATTAAATTGTATTTATGTTTTTTTATCCTATGCTTTATTAAATTGTATTTATGTTGTTTTATCCTATGCTTTATTAAATTGTATTTTTGTTGTTTTATCCTATGCTTTATTAAATTGCATTTATGTTGTTTTGTCCTATGCTTTATTAAATTGTATTTATGTTGTTTTAACCCATGCTTCATAAAATTATATTTATGTTGTTATCTTATGCTTTATTAAATTGTATTTATGTTGTTTTTTCCTATGCTTTATTTAATTGTATTTATGATGTTTTAACCCATGCTTTATTAAATTGTAATTATATTGTTTTAACCCATGCTTTATTAAATTGTATTTATGTTGTTTTAACCCATGCTTTATTAAATTGTATTTATGTTGTTTTAACCCATGCTTTATTAAATTGTATTTATGTTGTTTTATCCTATGCTTTATTAAATTGTGTTTATGTTGTTTTATCCTATGCTTTATTAAATTGTATTTATGTTGTTTTATCCTATGCTTTATTAAATTGTATTTATGTTGTTTTAACCCATGCTTTATTAAATTGTATTTATGTTGTTTTATCCTAAGCTTTATTAAATTGTGTTTATGTTGTTTTATCCTATGCTTTTTTAAATTGTATTTATGTTGTTTTATCCTATGCTTTATTAAATTGTATTTATATTGTTTTATTGTATGCTTTATTAAACTGCATTTATGTTGTTTTATCCTATGCTTTATTAAATTGTATTTATGTTGTTTTATTCTATGCTTTATTAAATTGTATTTATGTTTTTTTATCATATGCTTTATTAAATTGTATTTATGTTGTTTTATCCTATGCTTTATTAAATTGTATTTATGTTGTTTTATTGTATGCTTTATTAAACTGCATTTATGTTGTTTTATCCTATGCTTTATTAAATTGTATTTATGTTGTTTCATCCTATGCTTTATTAAATTGTATTTATGTTGTTTTGTCCTATGCTTTATTAAATTGTGTTTATGTTGTTTTATCCTATGTTTTATTAAATTGTGTGCATGTTGTTTTATCCTATGCTTTATTAAATTGTATTCATGTTGTTTTATCCTATGCTTTATTAAATTGTATTTATGTTGTTTTATCCTATGCTTTATTAAATTGTGTTTATGTTGTTTTATCCTATGCTTTATTAAATTGTAGTTATGTTGTTTTATCCTATGCTTTATTAAATTGTATTTATGTTGTTTTAACCTATGCTTTATTAAATTGTATTTATGTTGTTTTAACCCATGCTTTATTAAATTGTAATTATATTGTTTCAACCCATGCTTTATTAAATTGTATTTATGTTGTTTTAACCCATGCTTTATTAAATTGTATTTATGTTGTTTTAACCCATGCTTTATTAAATTGTATTTATGTTGTTTTATCCTATGCTTTATTAAATTGTGTTTATGTTGTTTTATCCTATGCTTTATTAAATTGTATTTATGTTGTTTTATCCTATGCTTTATTATATTGTATTTATGTTGTTTTAACCCATGCTTTATTAAATTGTATTTATGTTGTTTTATCCTAAGCTTTATTAAATTGTGTTTATGTTGTTTTATCCTATGCTTTTTTAAATTGTATTTATGTTGTTTTATCCTATGCTTTATTAAATTGTATTTATGTTGTTTTATTGTATGCTTTATTAAACTGCATTTATGTTGTTTTATCCTGTGCTTTATTAAATTGTATTTATGTTGTTTTATTCTATGCTTTATTAAATTGTATTTATGTTGTTTTATCCTATGCTTTATTAAATTGTATTTATGTTGTTTTATCCTATGTTTTATTAAATTGTATTTATGTTGTTTTATTGTATGCTTTATTAAACTGCATTTATGTTGTTTTATCCTATGCTTTATTAAATTGTATTTATGTTGTTTCATCCTATGCTTTATTAAATTGTGTTTATGTTGTTTTATCCTATGCTTTATTAAACTGCATTTATGTTGTTTTATCCTATGCTTTATTAAACTGCATTTATGTTGTTTTATCCTATGCTTTATTAAATTGTATTTATGTTGTTTTATTCTATGCTTTATTAAATTGTATTTATGTTTTTTTATCCTATGCTTTATTAAATTGTATTTATGTTGTTTTATCCTATGCTTTATTAAATTGTATTTTTGTTGTTTTATCCTATGCTTTATTAAATTGCATTTATGTTGTTTTGTCCTATGCTTTATTAAATTGTATTTATGTTGTTTTAACCCATGCTTCATAAAATTATATTTATGTTGTTATCTTATGCTTTATTAAATTGTATTTATGTTGTTTTTTCCTATGCTTTATTTAATTGTATTTATGATGTTTTAACCCATGCTTTATTAAATTGTAATTATATTGTTTTAACCCATGCTTTATTAAATTGTATTTATGTTGTTTTAACCCATGCTTTATTAAATTGTATTTATGTTGTTTTAACCCATGCTTTATTAAATTGTATTTATGTTGTTTTATCCTATGCTTTATTAAATTGTGTTTATGTTGTTTTATCCTATGCTTTATTAAATTGTATTTATGTTGTTTTATCCTATGCTTTATTAAATTGTATTTATGTTGTTTTAACCCATGCTTTATTAAATTGTATTTATGTTGTTTTATCCTAAGCTTTATTAAATTGTGTTTATGTTGTTTTATCCTATGCTTTTTTAAATTGTATTTATGTTGTTTTATCCTATGCTTTATTAAATTGTATTTATATTGTTTTATTGTATGCTTTATTAAACTGCATTTATGTTGTTTTATCCTATGCTTTATTAAATTGTATTTATGTTGTTTTATTCTATGCTTTATTAAATTGTATTTATGTTTTTTTATCATATGCTTTATTAAATTGTATTTATGTTGTTTTATCCTATGCTTTATTAAATTGTATTTATGTTGTTTTATTGTATGCTTTATTAAACTGCATTTATGTTGTTTTATCCTATGCTTTATTAAATTGTATTTATGTTGTTTCATCCTATGCTTTATTAAATTGTATTTATGTTGTTTTGTCCTATGCTTTATTAAATTGTGTTTATGTTGTTTTATCCTATGTTTTATTAAATTGTGTGCATGTTGTTTTATCCTATGCTTTATTAAATTGTATTCATGTTGTTTTATCCTATGCTTTATTAAATTGTATTTATGTTGTTTTATCCTATGCTTTATTAAATTGTGTTTATGTTGTTTTATCCTATGCTTTATTAAATTGTAGTTATGTTGTTTTATCCTATGCTTTATTAAATTGTATTTATGTTGTTTTAACCTATGCTTTATTAAATTGTATTTATGTTGTTTTAACCCATGCTTTATTAAATTGTAATTATATTGTTTCAACCCATGCTTTATTAAATTGTATTTATGTTGTTTTAACCCATGCTTTATTAAATTGTATTTATGTTGTTTTAACCCATGCTTTATTAAATTGTATTTATGTTGTTTTATCCTATGCTTTATTAAATTGTGTTTATGTTGTTTTATCCTATGCTTTATTAAATTGTATTTATGTTGTTTTATCCTATGCTTTATTATATTGTATTTATGTTGTTTTAACCCATGCTTTATTAAATTGTATTTATGTTGTTTTATCCTAAGCTTTATTAAATTGTGTTTATGTTGTTTTATCCTATGCTTTTTTAAATTGTATTTATGTTGTTTTATCCTATGCTTTATTAAATTGTATTTATGTTGTTTTATTGTATGCTTTATTAAACTGCATTTATGTTGTTTTATCCTGTGCTTTATTAAATTGTATTTATGTTGTTTTATTCTATGCTTTATTAAATTGTATTTATGTTGTTTTATCCTATGCTTTATTAAATTGTATTTATGTTGTTTTATCCTATGTTTTATTAAATTGTATTTATGTTGTTTTATTGTATGCTTTATTAAACTGCATTTATGTTGTTTTATCCTATGCTTTATTAAATTGTATTTATGTTGTTTCATCCTATGCTTTATTAAATTGTGTTTATGTTGTTTTATCCTATGCTTTATTAAACTGCATTTATGTTGTTTTATCCTATGCTTTATTAAATTGTATTTATGTTGTTTTATCCTATGCTTTATTAAATTGTATTTATGTTGTTTTATCCTATGTTTTATTAAATTGTATTTATGTTGTTTTATCCTATGTTTTATTAAATTGTATTTATGTTGTTTTATCCTATGCTTTATTAAATTGTATTTATGTTGTTTTATCGTATGCTTTATTAAATTGTATTTATGTTGTTTTATCCTATGCTTTATTAAATTGTATTTATGTTGTTTTACCCTATGCTTTATTAAATTGTATTTATGTTGTTTTATCCTATGTTTTATTAAATTGTATTTATGTTGTTTTATCCTATGCTTTATTAAATTGTATTTATGTTGTTTTATCGTATGCTTTATTAAATTGTATTTATGTTGTTTTATCCTATGCTTTATTAAATTGTATTTATGTTGTTTTACCCTATGCTTTATTAAATTGTATTTATGTTGTTTTATCCTATGATTCATTAAATTGTGTTTATGTTGTTTTATCCTATGCTTTATTAAATTGTATTTATGTTGTTTTAACCCATGCTTTATTAAATTGCATTTATGTTGTTTTATCTTATGCTTTATTAAATTGTATTTATATTGTTTTATCCTATGCTTTATTAAATTGTATTTATATTGTTTTATCCTATGCTTTATTAAATTGTATATATGTTGTTTTATCCTATGCTTTATTAAATTGTATTTATGTTGTTTTGTCCTTTGCTTTATGAAATTTTATTTATGTTGTTTTAACCTATGCTTTATTAAATTGTATTTATGTTGTTTTATCCTATGCTTTATTAAATGGTATTTATGTTGTTTTATCCTATGCTTTATTAAATTGTATTTATGTTGTTTTAACCTATGCTTTATTAAACTGTATTTATGGTGTTTTATCCTATGCTTTATTAAATTGTATTTATGTTGTTTTATCCTATGCTTTATTAAATTGTATTTATGTTGTTTTAACCTATCCTTCATTAAATTGTATTTATGTTGTTTTAACCTATGCTTTATTAAATTGTATTTATGTTGTTTTATCCTATGCTTTATTAAATTGTATTTATGTTGTTTTATCCTATGCTTTATTAAATTGTATTTATGTTGTTTTATCCTATGCTTTATTAAATTGTATTTATGTTGTTTTAACCCATGCTTTATTAAATTGTATTTATGCTGTTTTATCCAATGCTTTATTAAATTGTATTTATGTTGTTTTATCCTATGCTTTATTAAATTGTGTTATGTTGTTTTATCCTATGCTTTTTTAAATTTTATTTATATTGTTTTATCCTATGCTTTATTAAATTGTATTTATGTTGTTTTAACCCATGCTTTATTAAATTGTATTTATATTGTTTTAACCCATGCTTTATTAAATTGTATTTATGTTGTTTTATCCTATGCTTTATTAAATTGTGTTTATGTTGTTTTATCCTATGCTTTATTAAATTGTATTTTTGTTGTTTTATCCTTTGCTTTATTAAATTGTATTTATGCTGTTTTAACCAATGCTTTATTAAATTGTATTTATGTTGTTTTATCCTATGCTTTATTAAATTGTGTTATGTTGTTTTATCCTATGCTTTTTTAAATTTTATTTATATTGTTTTATCCTATGCTTTATTAAATTGTATTTATGTTGTTTTAACCCATGCTTTATTAAATTGTATTTATATTGTTTTAACCCATGCTTTATTAAATTGTATTTATGTTGTTTTATCCTATGCTTTATTAAATTGTGTTTATGTTGTTTTATCCTATGCTTTATTAAATTGTATTTTTGTTGTTTTATCCTTTGCTTTATTAAATTGTATTTATGCTGTTTTAACCAATGCTTTATTAAATTGTATTTATGTTGTTTTATCCTATGCTTTATTAAATTGTGTTATGTTGTTTTATCCTATGCTTTTTTAAATTGTATTTATGTTGTTTTATCCTATGCTTTATTAAATTGTATTTATGTTGTTTTAACCCATGCTTTATTAAATTGTATTTATATTGTTTTAACCCATGCTTTATTAAATTGTATTTATGTTGCTTTATCCTATGCTTTATTAAATTGTGTTTATGTTGTTTTATCCTATGCTTTATTAAATTGTATTTTTGTTGTTTTATCCTTTGCTTTATTAAATTGTATTTATGTTGTTTTAACCCATGCTTTATTAAATTGTATTTATGTTGTTTTATCCTATGTTTTATTAAATTGTATTTATGTTGTTTTAACCTATGCTTTATTAAATTGTATTTATGTTGTTTTAACCTATGCTTTATTAAATTGTTTTTATGTTGTTTTATCCTATGCTTTATTAAATTGTATTTATGTTGCTTTAACCTATGCTTTATTAAATTGTATTTATGTTGTTTTATCCTATGCTTTATTAAATTGCATTTATGTTGTTTTATCCTATGCTTTATTAAATTGTATTTATGTTGTTTTATCCTATGCTTTATTAAATTGTATTCATGTTGTTTTAACCTATGCTTTATTAAATTGTATTCATGTTGTTTTATCCTATGCTTTATTAAATTGTATTTATGTTGTTTTATCGTATGCTTTATTAAATTGTATTTATGTTGTTTTAACCTATGCTTTATTAAACTCTGTTTATGTTGTTTTATCCTATGCTTTATAAAATTGCATTTATGTTGTTTTATCCTATGCTTTATTAAATTGTGTTTATGTTGGTTTAACCCATGCTTTATTAAATTGTATTGATGTTGTTTTATCCTATGCTTTATTAAATTGTATTTATGTTGTTTTGTCCTATGCTTTATTAAATTGTATTTATGTTGTTTTAACCCATGCTTCATTAAATTATATTTATGTTGTTATCTTATGCTTTATTAAATTGTATTTATGTTGTTTTTTCCTATGCTTTATTTAATTGTATTTATGATGTTTTAACCCATGCTTTATTAAATTGTAATTATATTGTTTTAACCCATGCTTTATTAAATTGTATTTATGTTGTTTTAACCCATGCTTTATTAAATTGTATTTATGTTGTTTTAACCCATGCTTTATTAAATTGTATTTATGTTGTTTTATCCTATGCTTTATTAAATTGTGTTTATGTTGTTTTATCCTATGCTTTATTAAATTGTATTTATGTTGTTTTATCCTATGCTTTATTAAATTGTATTTATGTTGTTTTAACCCATGCTTTATTAAATTGTATTTATGTTGTTTTATCCTAAGCTTTATTAAATTGTGTTTATGTTGTTTTATCCTATGCTTTTTTAAATTGTATTTATGTTGTTTTATCCTATGCTTTATTAAATTGTATTTATGTTGTTTTATTGTATGCTTTATTAAACTGCATTTATGTTGTTTTATCCTATGCTTTATTAAATTGTATTTATGTTGTTTTATTCTATGCTTTATTAAATTGTATTTATGTTGTTTTTTCCTATGCTTTATTTAATTGTATTTATGATGTTTTAACCCATGCTTTATTAAATTGTAATTATATTGTTTTAACCCATGCTTTATTAAATTGTATTTATGTTGTTTTATCCTATGCTTTATTAAATTGTATTTATGTTGTTTTATCCTATGCTTTATTAAATTGTATTTATGTTGTTTTATCCTATGCTTTATTAAATTGTATTTATGTTGTTTTAACCCATGCTTTATTAAATTGTATTTATGCTGTTTTAACCAATGCTTTATTAAATTGTATTTATGTTGTTTTATCCTATGCTTTATTAAATTGTGTTATGTTGTTTTATCCTATGCTTTTTTAAATTTTATTTATATTGTTTTATCCTATGCTTTATTAAATTGTATTTATGTTGTTTTAACCCATGCTTTATTAAATTGTATTTATATTGTTTTAACCCATGCTTTATTAAATTGTATTTATGTTGTTTTATCCTATGCTTTATTAAATTGTGTTTATGTTGTTTTATCCTATGCTTTATTAAATTGTATTTTTGTTGTTTTATCCTTTGCTTTATTAAATTGTATTTATGCTGTTTTAACCAATGCTTTATTAAATTGTATTTATGTTGTTTTATCCTATGCTTTATTAAATTGTGTTATGTTGTTTTATCCTATGCTTTTTTAAATTTTATTTATATTGTTTTATCCTATGCTTTATTAAATTGTATTTATGTTGTTTTAACCCATGCTTTATTAAATTGTATTTATATTGTTTTAACCCATGCTTTATTAAATTGTATTTATGTTGTTTTATCCTATGCTTTATTAAATTGTGTTTATGTTGTTTTATCCTATGCTTTATTAAATTGTATTTTTGTTGTTTTATCCTTTGCTTTATTAAATTGTATTTATGCTGTTTTAACCAATGCTTTATTAAATTGTATTTATGTTGTTTTATCCTATGCTTTATTAAATTGTGTTATGTTGTTTTATCCTATGCTTTTTTAAATTGTATTTATGTTGTTTTATCCTATGCTTTATTAAATTGTATTTATGTTGTTTTAACCCATGCTTTATTAAATTGTATTTATATTGTTTTAACCCATGCTTTATTAAATTGTATTTATGTTGTTTTATCCTATGCTTTATTAAATTGTGTTTATGTTGTTTTATCCTATGCTTTATTAAATTGTATTTTTGTTGTTTTATCCTTTGCTTTATTAAATTGTATTTATGTTGTTTTAACCCATGCTTTATTAAATTGTATTTATGTTGTTTTATCCTATGTTTTATTAAATTGTATTTATGTTGTTTTAACCTATGCTTTATTAAATTGTATTTATGTTGTTTTAACCTATGCTTTATTAAATTGTTTTTATGTTGTTTTATCCTATGCTTTATTAAATTGTATTTATGTTGCTTTAACCTATGCTTTATTAAATTGTATTTATGTTGTTTTATCCTATGCTTTATTAAATTGCATTTATGTTGTTTTATCCTATGCTTTATTAAATTGTATTTATGTTGTTTTATCCTATGCTTTATTAAATTGTATTCATGTTGTTTTAACCTATGCTTTATTAAATTGTATTCATGTTGTTTTATCCTATGCTTTATTAAATTGTATTTATGTTGTTTTATCGTATGCTTTATTAAATTGTATTTATGTTGTTTTAACCTATGCTTTATTAAACTCTGTTTATGTTGTTTTATCCTATGCTTTATAAAATTGCATTTATGTTGTTTTATCCTATGCTTTATTAAATTGTGTTTATGTTGGTTTAACCCATGCTTTATTAAATTGTATTGATGTTGTTTTATCCTATGCTTTATTAAATTGTATTTATGTTGTTTTGTCCTATGCTTTATTAAATTGTATTTATGTTGTTTTAACCCATGCTTCGTTAAATTATATTTATGTTGTTATCTTATGCTTTATTAAATTGTATTTATGTTGTTTTTTCCTATGCTTTATTTAATTGTATTTATGATGTTTTAACCCATGCTTTATTAAATTGTAATTATATTGTTTTAACCCATGTTTTATTAAATTGTATTTATGTTGTTTTAACCCATGCTTTATTAAATTGTATTTATGTTGTTTTAACCCATGCTTTATTAAATTGTATTTATGTTGTTTTATCCTATGCTTTATTAAATTGTGTTTATGTTGTTTTATCCTATGCTTTATTAAATTGTATTTATGTTGTTTTATCCTATGCTTTATTAAATTGTATTTATGTTGTTTTAACCCATGCTTTATTAAATTGTATTTATGTTGTTTTATCCTAAGCTTTATTAAATTGTGTTTATGTTGTTTTATCCTATGCTTTTTTAAATTGTATTTATGTTGTTTTATCCTATGCTTTATTAAATTGTATTTATGTTGTTTTATTGTATGCTTTATTAAACTGCATTTATGTTGTTTTATCCTATGCTTTATTAAATTGTATTTATGTTGTTTTATTCTATGCTTTATTAAATTGTATTTATGTTGTTTTATCCTATGCTTTATTAAATTGTATTTATGTTGTTTTAACCTATGCTTTATTAAATGGTATTTATGTTGTTTTATCCTATGCTTTATTAAATTGTACTTATGTTGTTTTAACCTATGCTTTATTAAATTGTATTTATGTTGTTTTATTCTATGCTTTATTAAATTGTATTTTTGTTGTTTTATCCTATGCTTTATTAAATTGCATTTATGTTGTTTTGTCCTATGCTTTATTAAATTGTATTTATGTTGTTTTAACCCATGCTTCATAAAATTATATTTATGTTGTTATCTTATGCTTTATTAAATTGTATTTATGTTGTTTTTTCCTATGCTTTATTTAATTGTATTTATAATGTTTTAACCCATGCTTTATTAAATTGTATTTATGTTGTTTTGTCCTATGCTTTATGAAATTTTATTTATGTTGTTTTAACCTATGCTTTATTAAATTGTATTTATGTTGTTTTATCCTATGCTTTATTAAATGGTATTTATGTTGTTTTATCCTATGCTTTTTTAAATTGTATTTATGTTGTTTTAACCTATGCTTTATTAAACTGTATTTATGGTGTTTTATCCTATGCTTTATTAAATTGTATTTATGTTGTTTTATCCTATGCTTTATTAAATTGTATTTATGTTGTTTTAACCTATCCTTTATTAAATTGTATTTATGTTGTTTTAACCTATGCTTTATTAAATTGTATTTATGTTGTTTTATCCTATGCTTTATTAAATTGTATTTATATTGTTTTATCCTATGCTTTATTAAATTGTATTTATGTTGTTTTATCCTGTCTTTATTAAATTGTATTTATGTTGTTTTATCCTATGCTTTATTAAATTGCATTTATGTTGTTTTATCTTATGCTTTATTAAATTGTATTTATATTGTTTTATCCTATGCTTTATTAAATTGTATTTATATTGTTTTATTGTATGCTTTATTAAACTGCATTTATGTTGTTTTATCCTATGCTTTATTAAATTGTATTTATGTTGTTTCATCCTATGCTTTATTAAATTGTTTTTATGTTGTTTTATCCTATGCTTTATTAAACTGCATTTATGTTGTTTTATACTATGCTTTATTAAATTGTATTTATGTTGTTTTATCCTATGCTTTATTAAATTGTATTTATGTTGTTTTATCCTATGCTTTATTAAATTGTATTTATGTTGTTTTAACCTATGCTTTATTAAATTGTATTCATGTTGTTTTATCCTATGCTTTATTAAATTGTATTTATGTTGTTTTATCGTATGCTTTATTAAATTGTATTTATGTTGTTTTAACCTATGCTTTATTAAACTGTGTTTATGTTGTTTTATCCTATGCTTTATAAAATTGTATTTATGTTGTTTTATCCTATGCTTTATTAAATTGTGTTTATGTTGTTTTAACCCATGCTTTATTAAATTGTATTTTTGTTGTTTTATCCTATGCTTTATTAAATTGCATTTATGTTGTTTTGTCCTATGCTTTATTAAATTGTATTTATGTTGTTTTAACCCATGCTTCATTAAATTATATTTATGTTGTTATCTTATGCTTTATTAAATTGTATTTATGTTGTTTTTTCCTATGCTTTATTTAATTGTATTTATGTTGTTTTAACCCATGCTTTATTAAATTGTAATTATATTGTTTTAACCCATGCTTTATTAAATTGTATTTATGTTGTTTTAACCCATGCTTTATTAAATTGTATTTATGTTGTTTTAACCCATGCTTTATTAAATTGTATTTATGTTGTTTTATCCTATGCTTTATTAAATTGTGTTTATGTTGTTTTATCCTATGCTTTATTAAATTGTATTTATGTTGTTTTATCCTATGCTTTATTAAATTGTATTTATGTTGTTTTAACCCATGCTTTATTAAATTGTATTTATGTTGTTTTATCCTAAGCTTTATTAAATTGTGTTTATGTTGTTTTATCCTATGCTTTTTTAAATTGTATTTATGTTGTTTTATCCTATGCTTTATTAAATTGTATTTATATTGTTTTATTGTATGCTTTATTAAACTGCATTTATGTTGTTTTATCCTATGCTTTATTAAATTGTATTTATGTTGTTTTATTCTATGCTTTATTAAATTGTATTTATGTTTTTTTATCCTATGCTTTATTAAATTGTATTTATGTTGTTTTATCCTATGCTTTATTAAATTGTATTTTTGTTGTTTTATCCTATGCTTTATTAAATTGCATTTATGTTGTTTTGTCCTATGCTTTATTAAATTGTATTTATGTTGTTTTAACCCATGCTTCATAAAATTATATTTATGTTGTTATCTTATGCTTTATTAAATTGTATTTATGTTGTTTTTTCCTATGCTTTATTTAATTGTATTTATGATGTTTTAACCCATGCTTTATTAAATTGTAATTATATTGTTTTAACCCATGCTTTATTAAATTGTATTTATGTTGTTTTAACCCATGCTTTATTAAATTGTATTTATGTTGTTTTAACCCATGCTTTATTAAATTGTATTTATGTTGTTTTATCCTATGCTTTATTAAATTGTGTTTATGTTGTTTTATCCTATGCTTTATTAAATTGTATTTATGTTGTTTTAACCCATGCTTTATTAAATTGTATTTATGTTGTTTTATCCTAAGCTTTATTAAATTGTGTTTATGTTGTTTTATCCTATGCTTTTTTAAATTGTATTTATGTTGTTTTATCCTATGCTTTATTAAATTGTATTTATATTGTTTTATTGTATGCTTTATTAAACTGCATTTATGTTGTTTTATCCTATGCTTTATTAAATTGTATTTATGTTGTTTTATTCTATGCTTTATTAAATTGTATTTATGTTTTTTTATCATATGCTTTATTAAATTGTATTTATGTTGTTTTATCCTATGCTTTATTAAATTGTATTTATGTTGTTTTATTGTATGCTTTATTAAACTGCATTTATGTTGTTTTATCCTATGCTTTATTAAATTGTATTTATGTTGTTTCATCCTATGCTTTATTAAATTGTATTTATGTTGTTTTGTCCTATGCTTTATTAAATTGTGTTTATGTTGTTTTATCCTATGTTTTATTAAATTGTGTGCATGTTGTTTTATCCTATGCTTTATTAAATTGTATTCATGTTGTTTTATCCTATGCTTTATTAAATTGTATTTATGTTGTTTTATCCTATGCTTTATTAAATTGTGTTTATGTTGTTTTATCCTATGCTTTATTAAATTGTAGTTATGTTGTTTTATCCTATGCTTTATTAAATTGTATTTATGTTGTTTTAACCTATGCTTTATTAAATTGTATTTATGTTGTTTTAACCCATGCTTTATTAAATTGTAATTATATTGTTTCAACCCATGCTTTATTAAATTGTATTTATGTTGTTTTAACCCATGCTTTATTAAATTGTATTTATGTTGTTTTAACCCATGCTTTATTAAATTGTATTTATGTTGTTTTATCCTATGCTTTATTAAATTGTGTTTATGTTGTTTTATCCTATGCTTTATTAAATTGTATTTATGTTGTTTTATCCTATGCTTTATTATATTGTATTTATGTTGTTTTAACCCATGCTTTATTAAATTGTATTTATGTTGTTTTATCCTAAGCTTTATTAAATTGTGTTTATGTTGTTTTATCCTATGCTTTTTTAAATTGTATTTATGTTGTTTTATCCTATGCTTTATTAAATTGTATTTATGTTGTTTTATTGTATGCTTTATTAAACTGCATTTATGTTGTTTTATCCTGTGCTTTATTAAATTGTATTTATGTTGTTTTATTCTATGCTTTATTAAATTGTATTTATGTTGTTTTATCCTATGCTTTATTAAATTGTATTTATGTTGTTTTATCCTATGTTTTATTAAATTGTATTTATGTTGTTTTATTGTATGCTTTATTAAACTGCATTTATGTTGTTTTATCCTATGCTTTATTAAATTGTATTTATGTTGTTTCATCCTATGCTTTATTAAATTGTGTTTATGTTGTTTTATCCTATGCTTTATTAAACTGCATTTATGTTGTTTTATCCTATGCTTTATTAAATTGTATTTATGTTGTTTTATCCTATGCTTTATTAAATTGTATTTATGTTGTTTTATCCTATGTTTTATTAAATTGTATTTATGTTGTTTTATCCTATGTTTTATTAAATTGTATTTATGTTGTTTTATCCTATGCTTTATTAAATTGTATTTATGTTGTTTTATCGTATGCTTTATTAAATTGTATTTATGTTGTTTTATCCTATGCTTTATTAAATTGTATTTATGTTGTTTTACCCTATGCTTTATTAAATTGTATTTATGTTGTTTTATCCTATGTTTTATTAAATTGTATTTATGTTGTTTTATCCTATGCTTTATTAAATTGTATTTATGTTGTTTTATCGTATGCTTTATTAAATTGTATTTATGTTGTTTTATCCTATGCTTTATTAAATTGTATTTATGTTGTTTTACCCTATGCTTTATTAAATTGTATTTATGTTGTTTTATCCTATGATTCATTAAATTGTGTTTATGTTGTTTTATCCTATGCTTTATTAAATTGTATTTATGTTGTTTTAACCCATGCTTTATTAAATTGCATTTATGTTGTTTTATCTTATGCTTTATTAAATTGTATTTATATTGTTTTATCCTATGCTTTATTAAATTGTATTTATATTGTTTTATCCTATGCTTTATTAAATTGTATATATGTTGTTTTATCCTATGCTTTATTAAATTGTATTTATGTTGTTTTGTCCTTTGCTTTATGAAATTTTATTTATGTTGTTTTAACCTATGCTTTATTAAATTGTATTTATGTTGTTTTATCCTATGCTTTATTAAATGGTATTTATGTTGTTTTATCCTATGCTTTATTAAATTGTATTTATGTTGTTTTAACCTATGCTTTATTAAACTGTATTTATGGTGTTTTATCCTATGCTTTATTAAATTGTATTTATGTTGTTTTATCCTATGCTTTATTAAATTGTATTTATGTTGTTTTAACCTATCATTTATTAAATTGTATTTATGTTGTTTTAACCTATGCTTTATTAAATTGTATTTATGTTGTTTTATCGTATGCTTTATTAAATTGTATTTATGTTGTTTTAACCTATGCTTTATTAAACTCTGTTTATGTTGTTTTATCCTATGCTTTATAAAATTGCATTTATGTTGTTTTATCCTATGCTTTATTAAATTGTGTTTATGTTGGTTTAACCCATGCTTTATTAAATTGTATTGATGTTGTTTTATCCTATGCTTTATTAAATTGTATTTATGTTGTTTTGTCCTATGCTTTATTAAATTGTATTTATGTTGTTTTAACCCATGCTTCATTAAATTATATTTATGTTGTTATCTTATGCTTTATTAAATTGTATTTATGTTGTTTTTTCCTATGCTTTATTTAATTGTATTTATGATGTTTTAACCCATGCTTTATTAAATTGTAATTATATTGTTTTAACCCATGCTTTATTAAATTGTATTTATGTTGTTTTAACCCATGCTTTATTAAATTGTATTTATGTTGTTTTAACCCATGCTTTATTAAATTGTATTTATGTTGTTTTATCCTATGCTTTATTAAATTGTGTTTATGTTGTTTTATCCTATGCTTTATTAAATTGTATTTATGTTGTTTTATCCTATGCTTTATTAAATTGTATTTATGTTGTTTTAACCCATGCTTTATTAAATTGTATTTATGTTGTTTTATCCTAAGCTTTATTAAATTGTGTTTATGTTGTTTTATCCTATGCTTTTTTAAATTGTATTTATGTTGTTTTATCCTATGCTTTATTAAATTGTATTTATGTTGTTTTATTGTATGCTTTATTAAACTGCATTTATGTTGTTTTATCCTATGCTTTATTAAATTGTATTTATGTTGTTTTATTCTATGCTTTATTAAATTGTATTTATGTTGTTTTTTCCTATGCTTTATTTAATTGTATTTATGATGTTTTAACCCATGCTTTATTAAATTGTAATTATATTGTTTTAACCCATGCTTTATTAAATTGTATTTATGTTGTTTTATCCTATGCTTTATTAAATTGTATTTATGTTGTTTTATCCTATGCTTTATTAAATTGTATTTATGTTGTTTTATCCTATGCTTTATTAAATTGTATTTATGTTGTTTTAACCCATGCTTTATTAAATTGTATTTATGCTGTTTTAACCAATGCTTTATTAAATTGTATTTATGTTGTTTTATCCTATGCTTTATTAAATTGTGTTATGTTGTTTTATCCTATGCTTTTTTAAATTTTATTTATATTGTTTTATCCTATGCTTTATTAAATTGTATTTATGTTGTTTTAACCCATGCTTTATTAAATTGTATTTATATTGTTTTAACCCATGCTTTATTAAATTGTATTTATGTTGTTTTATCCTATGCTTTATTAAATTGTGTTTATGTTGTTTTATCCTATGCTTTATTAAATTGTATTTTTGTTGTTTTATCCTTTGCTTTATTAAATTGTATTTATGCTGTTTTAACCAATGCTTTATTAAATTGTATTTATGTTGTTTTATCCTATGCTTTATTAAATTGTGTTATGTTGTTTTATCCTATGCTTTTTTAAATTTTATTTATATTGTTTTATCCTATGCTTTATTAAATTGTATTTATGTTGTTTTAACCCATGCTTTATTAAATTGTATTTATATTGTTTTAACCCATGCTTTATTAAATTGTATTTATGTTGTTTTATCCTATGCTTTATTAAATTGTGTTTATGTTGTTTTATCCTATGCTTTATTAAATTGTATTTTTGTTGTTTTATCCTTTGCTTTATTAAATTGTATTTATGCTGTTTTAACCAATGCTTTATTAAATTGTATTTATGTTGTTTTATCCTATGCTTTATTAAATTGTGTTATGTTGTTTTATCCTATGCTTTTTTAAATTGTATTTATGTTGTTTTATCCTATGCTTTATTAAATTGTATTTATGTTGTTTTAACCCATGCTTTATTAAATTGTATTTATATTGTTTTAACCCATGCTTTATTAAATTGTATTTATGTTGTTTTATCCTATGCTTTATTAAATTGTGTTTATGTTGTTTTATCCTATGCTTTATTAAATTGTATTTTTGTTGTTTTATCCTTTGCTTTATTAAATTGTATTTATGTTGTTTTAACCCATGCTTTATTAAATTGTATTTATGTTGTTTTATCCTATGTTTTATTAAATTGTATTTATGTTGTTTTAACCTATGCTTTATTAAATTGTATTTATGTTGTTTTAACCTATGCTTTATTAAATTGTTTTTATGTTGTTTTATCCTATGCTTTATTAAATTGTATTTATGTTGCTTTAACCTATGCTTTATTAAATTGTATTTATGTTGTTTTATCCTATGCTTTATTAAATTGCATTTATGTTGTTTTATCCTATGCTTTATTAAATTGTATTTATGTTGTTTTATCCTATGCTTTATTAAATTGTATTCATGTTGTTTTAACCTATGCTTTATTAAATTGTATTCATGTTGTTTTATCCTATGCTTTATTAAATTGTATTTATGTTGTTTTATCGTATGCTTTATTAAATTGTATTTATGTGGTTTTAACCTATGCTTTATTAAACTCTGTTTATGTTGTTTTATCCTATGCTTTATAAAATTGCATTTATGTTGTTTTATCCTATGCTTTATTAAATTGTGTTTATGTTGGTTTAACCCATGCTTTATTAAATTGTATTGATGTTGTTTTATCCTATGCTTTATTAAATTGTATTTATGTTGTTTTGTCCTATGCTTTATTAAATTGTATTTATGTTGTTTTAACCCATGCTTCGTTAAATTATATTTATGTTGTTATCTTATGCTTTATTAAATTGTATTTATGTTGTTTTTTCCTATGCTTTATTTAATTGTATTTATGATGTTTTAACCCATGCTTTATTAAATTGTAATTATATTGTTTTAACCCATGTTTTATTAAATTGTATTTATGTTGTTTTAACCCATGCTTTATTAAATTGTATTTATGTTGTTTTAACCCATGCTTTATTAAATTGTATTTATGTTGTTTTATCCTATGCTTTATTAAATTGTGTTTATGTTGTTTTATCCTATGCTTTATTAAATTGTATTTATGTTGTTTTATCCTATGCTTTATTAAATTGTATTTATGTTGTTTTAACCCATGCTTTATTAAATTGTATTTATGTTGTTTTATCCTAAGCTTTATTAAATTGTGTTTATGTTGTTTTATCCTATGCTTTTTTAAATTGTATTTATGTTGTTTTATCCTATGCTTTATTAAATTGTATTTATGTTGTTTTATTGTATGCTTTATTAAACTGCATTTATGTTGTTTTATCCTATGCTTTATTAAATTGTATTTATGTTGTTTTATTCTATGCTTTATTAAATTGTATTTATGTTGTTTTATCCTATGCTTTATTAAATTGTATTTATGTTGTTTTAACCTATGCTTTATTAAATGGTATTTATGTTGTTTTATCCTATGCTTTATTAAATTGTACTTATGTTGTTTTAACCTATGCTTTATTAAATTGTATTTATGTTGTTTTATTCTATGCTTTATTAAATTGTATTTTTGTTGTTTTATCCTATGCTTTATTAAATTGCATTTATGTTGTTTTGTCCTATGCTTTATTAAATTGTATTTATGTTGTTTTAACCCATGCTTCATAAAATTATATTTATGTTGTTATCTTATGCTTTATTAAATTGTATTTATGTTGTTTTTTCCTATGCTTTATTTAATTGTATTTATAATGTTTTAACCCATGCTTTATTAAATTGTATTTATGTTGTTTTGTCCTATGCTTTATGAAATTTTATTTATGTTGTTTTAACCTATGCTTTATTAAATTGTATTTATGTTGTTTTATCCTATGCTTTATTAAATGGTATTTATGTTGTTTTATCCTATGCTTTTTTAAATTGTATTTATGTTGTTTTAACCTATGCTTTATTAAACTGTATTTATGGTGTTTTATCCTATGCTTTATTAAATTGTATTTATGTTGTTTTATCCTATGCTTTATTAAATTGTATTTATGTTGTTTTAACCTATCCTTTATTAAATTGTATTTATGTTGTTTTAACCTATGCTTTATTAAATTGTATTTATGTTGTTTTATCCTATGCTTTATTAAATTGTATTTATATTGTTTTATCCTATGCTTTATTAAATTGTATTTATGTTGTTTTATCCTGTCTTTATTAAATTGTATTTATGTTGTTTTATCCTATGCTTTATTAAATTGCATTTATGTTGTTTTATCTTATGCTTTATTAAATTGTATTTATATTGTTTTATCCTATGCTTTATTAAATTGTATTTATATTGTTTTATTGTATGCTTTATTAAACTGCATTTATGTTGTTTTATCCTATGCTTTATTAAATTGTATTTATGTTGTTTCATCCTATGCTTTATTAAATTGTTTTTATGTTGTTTTATCCTATGCTTTATTAAACTGCATTTATGTTGTTTTATACTATGCTTTATTAAATTGTATTTATGTTGTTTTATCCTATGCTTTATTAAATTGTATTTATGTTGTTTTATCCTATGCTTTATTAAATTGTATTTATGTTGTTTTAACCTATGCTTTATTAAATTGTATTCATGTTGTTTTATCCTATGCTTTATTAAATTGTATTTATGTTGTTTTATCGTATGCTTTATTAAATTGTATTTATGTTGTTTTAACCTATGCTTTATTAAACTGTGTTTATGTTGTTTTATCCTATGCTTTATAAAATTGTATTTATGTTGTTTTATCCTATGCTTTATTAAATTGTGTTTATGTTGTTTTAACCCATGCTTTATTAAATTGTATTTTTGTTGTTTTATCCTATGCTTTATTAAATTGCATTTATGTTGTTTTGTCCTATGCTTTATTAAATTGTATTTATGTTGTTTTAACCCATGCTTCATTAAATTATATTTATGTTGTTATCTTATGCTTTATTAAATTGTATTTATGTTGTTTTTTCCTATGCTTTATTTAATTGTATTTATGTTGTTTTAACCCATGCTTTATTAAATTGTAATTATATTGTTTTAACCCATGCTTTATTAAATTGTATTTATGTTGTTTTAACCCATGCTTTATTAAATTGTATTTATGTTGTTTTAACCCATGCTTTATTAAATTGTATTTATGTTGTTTTATCCTATGCTTTATTAAATTGTGTTTATGTTGTTTTATCCTATGCTTTATTAAATTGTATTTATGTTGTTTTATCCTATGCTTTATTAAATTGTATTTATGTTGTTTTAACCCATGCTTTATTAAATTGTATTTATGTTGTTTTATCCTAAGCTTTATTAAATTGTGTTTATGTTGTTTTATCCTATGCTTTTTTAAATTGTATTTATGTTGTTTTATCCTATGCTTTATTAAATTGTATTTATATTGTTTTATTGTATGCTTTATTAAACTGCATTTATGTTGTTTTATCCTATGCTTTATTAAATTGTATTTATGTTGTTTTATTCTATGCTTTATTAAATTGTATTTATGTTTTTTTATCCTATGCTTTATTAAATTGTATTTATGTTGTTTTATCCTATGCTTTATTAAATTGTATTTTTGTTGTTTTATCCTATGCTTTATTAAATTGCATTTATGTTGTTTTGTCCTATGCTTTATTAAATTGTATTTATGTTGTTTTAACCCATGCTTCATAAAATTATATTTATGTTGTTATCTTATGCTTTATTAAATTGTATTTATGTTGTTTTTTCCTATGCTTTATTTAATTGTATTTATGATGTTTTAACCCATGCTTTATTAAATTGTAATTATATTGTTTTAACCCATGCTTTATTAAATTGTATTTATGTTGTTTTAACCCATGCTTTATTAAATTGTATTTATGTTGTTTTAACCCATGCTTTATTAAATTGTATTTATGTTGTTTTATCCTATGCTTTATTAAATTGTGTTTATGTTGTTTTATCCTATGCTTTATTAAATTGTATTTATGTTGTTTTATCCTATGCTTTATTAAATTGTATTTATGTTGTTTTAACCCATGCTTTATTAAATTGTATTTATGTTGTTTTATCCTAAGCTTTATTAAATTGTGTTTATGTTGTTTTATCCTATGCTTTTTTAAATTGTATTTATGTTGTTTTATCCTATGCTTTATTAAATTGTATTTATATTGTTTTATTGTATGCTTTATTAAACTGCATTTATGTTGTTTTATCCTATGCTTTATTAAATTGTATTTATGTTGTTTTATTCTATGCTTTATTAAATTGTATTTATGTTTTTTTATCATATGCTTTATTAAATTGTATTTATGTTGTTTTATCCTATGCTTTATTAAATTGTATTTATGTTGTTTTATTGTATGCTTTATTAAACTGCATTTATGTTGTTTTATCCTATGCTTTATTAAATTGTATTTATGTTGTTTCATCCTATGCTTTATTAAATTGTATTTATGTTGTTTTGTCCTATGCTTTATTAAATTGTGTTTATGTTGTTTTATCCTATGTTTTATTAAATTGTGTGCATGTTGTTTTATCCTATGCTTTATTAAATTGTATTCATGTTGTTTTATCCTATGCTTTATTAAATTGTATTTATGTTGTTTTATCCTATGCTTTATTAAATTGTGTTTATGTTGTTTTATCCTATGCTTTATTAAATTGTAGTTATGTTGTTTTATCCTATGCTTTATTAAATTGTATTTATGTTGTTTTAACCTATGCTTTATTAAATTGTATTTATGTTGTTTTAACCCATGCTTTATTAAATTGTAATTATATTGTTTCAACCCATGCTTTATTAAATTGTATTTATGTTGTTTTAACCCATGCTTTATTAAATTGTATTTATGTTGTTTTAACCCATGCTTTATTAAATTGTATTTATGTTGTTTTATCCTATGCTTTATTAAATTGTGTTTATGTTGTTTTATCCTATGCTTTATTAAATTGTATTTATGTTGTTTTATCCTATGCTTTATTATATTGTATTTATGTTGTTTTAACCCATGCTTTATTAAATTGTATTTATGTTGTTTTATCCTAAGCTTTATTAAATTGTGTTTATGTTGTTTTATCCTATGCTTTTTTAAATTGTATTTATGTTGTTTTATCCTATGCTTTATTAAATTGTATTTATGTTGTTTTATTGTATGCTTTATTAAACTGCATTTATGTTGTTTTATCCTGTGCTTTATTAAATTGTATTTATGTTGTTTTATTCTATGCTTTATTAAATTGTATTTATGTTGTTTTATCCTATGCTTTATTAAATTGTATTTATGTTGTTTTATCCTATGTTTTATTAAATTGTATTTATGTTGTTTTATTGTATGCTTTATTAAACTGCATTTATGTTGTTTTATCCTATGCTTTATTAAATTGTATTTATGTTGTTTCATCCTATGCTTTATTAAATTGTGTTTATGTTGTTTTATCCTATGCTTTATTAAACTGCATTTATGTTGTTTTATCCTATGCTTTATTAAATTGTATTTATGTTGTTTTATCCTATGCTTTATTAAATTGTATTTATGTTGTTTTATCCTATGTTTTATTAAATTGTATTTATGTTGTTTTATCCTATGTTTTATTAAATTGTATTTATGTTGTTTTATCCTATGCTTTATTAAATTGTATTTATGTTGTTTTATCGTATGCTTTATTAAATTGTATTTATGTTGTTTTATCCTATGCTTTATTAAATTGTATTTATGTTGTTTTACCCTATGCTTTATTAAATTGTATTTATGTTGTTTTATCCTATGTTTTATTAAATTGTATTTATGTTGTTTTATCCTATGCTTTATTAAATTGTATTTATGTTGTTTTATCGTATGCTTTATTAAATTGTATTTATGTTGTTTTATCCTATGCTTTATTAAATTGTATTTATGTTGTTTTACCCTATGCTTTATTAAATTGTATTTATGTTGTTTTATCCTATGATTCATTAAATTGTGTTTATGTTGTTTTATCCTATGCTTTATTAAATTGTATTTATGTTGTTTTAACCCATGCTTTATTAAATTGCATTTATGTTGTTTTATCTTATGCTTTATTAAATTGTATTTATATTGTTTTATCCTATGCTTTATTAAATTGTATTTATATTGTTTTATCCTATGCTTTATTAAATTGTATATATGTTGTTTTATCCTATGCTTTATTAAATTGTATTTATGTTGTTTTGTCCTTTGCTTTATGAAATTTTATTTATGTTGTTTTAACCTATGCTTTATTAAATTGTATTTATGTTGTTTTATCCTATGCTTTATTAAATGGTATTTATGTTGTTTTATCCTATGCTTTATTAAATTGTATTTATGTTGTTTTAACCTATGCTTTATTAAACTGTATTTATGGTGTTTTATCCTATGCTTTATTAAATTGTATTTATGTTGTTTTATCCTATGCTTTATTAAATTGTATTTATGTTGTTTTAACCTATCCTTTATTAAATTGTATTTATGTTGTTTTAACCTATGCTTTATTAAATTGTATTTATGTTGTTTTATCGTATGCTTTATTAAATTGTATTTATGTTGTTTTAACCTATGCTTTATTAAACTCTGTTTATGTTGTTTTATCCTATGCTTTATAAAATTGCATTTATGTTGTTTTATCCTATGCTTTATTAAATTGTGTTTATGTTGGTTTAACCCATGCTTTATTAAATTGTATTGATGTTGTTTTATCCTATGCTTTATTAAATTGTATTTATGTTGTTTTGTCCTATGCTTTATTAAATTGTATTTATGTTGTTTTAACCCATGCTTCATTAAATTATATTTATGTTGTTATCTTATGCTTTATTAAATTGTATTTATGTTGTTTTTTCCTATGCTTTATTTAATTGTATTTATGATGTTTTAACCCATGCTTTATTAAATTGTAATTATATTGTTTTAACCCATGCTTTATTAAATTGTATTTATGTTGTTTTAACCCATGCTTTATTAAATTGTATTTATGTTGTTTTAACCCATGCTTTATTAAATTGTATTTATGTTGTTTTATCCTATGCTTTATTAAATTGTGTTTATGTTGTTTTATCCTATGCTTTATTAAATTGTATTTATGTTGTTTTATCCTATGCTTTATTAAATTGTATTTATGTTGTTTTAACCCATGCTTTATTAAATTGTATTTATGTTGTTTTATCCTAAGCTTTATTAAATTGTGTTTATGTTGTTTTATCCTATGCTTTTTTAAATTGTATTTATGTTGTTTTATCCTATGCTTTATTAAATTGTATTTATGTTGTTTTATTGTATGCTTTATTAAACTGCATTTATGTTGTTTTATCCTATGCTTTATTAAATTGTATTTATGTTGTTTTATTCTATGCTTTATTAAATTGTATTTATGTTGTTTTTTCCTATGCTTTATTTAATTGTATTTATGATGTTTTAACCCATGCTTTATTAAATTGTAATTATATTGTTTTAACCCATGCTTTATTAAATTGTATTTATGTTGTTTTATCCTATGCTTTATTAAATTGTATTTATGTTGTTTTATCCTATGCTTTATTAAATTGTATTTATGTTGTTTTATCCTATGCTTTATTAAATTGTATTTATGTTGTTTTAACCCATGCTTTATTAAATTGTATTTATGCTGTTTTAACCAATGCTTTATTAAATTGTATTTATGTTGTTTTATCCTATGCTTTATTAAATTGTGTTATGTTGTTTTATCCTATGCTTTTTTAAATTTTATTTATATTGTTTTATCCTATGCTTTATTAAATTGTATTTATGTTGTTTTAACCCATGCTTTATTAAATTGTATTTATATTGTTTTAACCCATGCTTTATTAAATTGTATTTATGTTGTTTTATCCTATGCTTTATTAAATTGTGTTTATGTTGTTTTATCCTATGCTTTATTAAATTGTATTTTTGTTGTTTTATCCTTTGCTTTATTAAATTGTATTTATGCTGTTTTAACCAATGCTTTATTAAATTGTATTTATGTTGTTTTATCCTATGCTTTATTAAATTGTGTTATGTTGTTTTATCCTATGCTTTTTTAAATTTTATTTATATTGTTTTATCCTATGCTTTATTAAATTGTATTTATGTTGTTTTAACCCATGCTTTATTAAATTGTATTTATATTGTTTTAACCCATGCTTTATTAAATTGTATTTATGTTGTTTTATCCTATGCTTTATTAAATTGTGTTTATGTTGTTTTATCCTATGCTTTATTAAATTGTATTTTTGTTGTTTTATCCTTTGCTTTATTAAATTGTATTTATGCTGTTTTAACCAATGCTTTATTAAATTGTATTTATGTTGTTTTATCCTATGCTTTATTAAATTGTGTTATGTTGTTTTATCCTATGCTTTTTTAAATTGTATTTATGTTGTTTTATCCTATGCTTTATTAAATTGTATTTATGTTGTTTTAACCCATGCTTTATTAAATTGTATTTATATTGTTTTAACCCATGCTTTATTAAATTGTATTTATGTTGTTTTATCCTATGCTTTATTAAATTGTGTTTATGTTGTTTTATCCTATGCTTTATTAAATTGTATTTTTGTTGTTTTATCCTTTGCTTTATTAAATTGTATTTATGTTGTTTTAACCCATGCTTTATTAAATTGTATTTATGTTGTTTTATCCTATGTTTTATTAAATTGTATTTATGTTGTTTTAACCTATGCTTTATTAAATTGTATTTATGTTGTTTTAACCTATGCTTTATTAAATTGTTTTTATGTTGTTTTATCCTATGCTTTATTAAATTGTATTTATGTTGCTTTAACCTATGCTTTATTAAATTGTATTTATGTTGTTTTATCCTATGCTTTATTAAATTGCATTTATGTTGTTTTATCCTATGCTTTATTAAATTGTATTTATGTTGTTTTATCCTATGCTTTATTAAATTGTATTCATGTTGTTTTAACCTATGCTTTATTAAATTGTATTCATGTTGTTTTATCCTATGCTTTATTAAATTGTATTTATGTTGTTTTATCGTATGCTTTATTAAATTGTATTTATGTTGTTTTAACCTATGCTTTATTAAACTCTGTTTATGTTGTTTTATCCTATGCTTTATAAAATTGCATTTATGTTGTTTTATCCTATGCTTTATTAAATTGTGTTTATGTTGGTTTAACCCATGCTTTATTAAATTGTATTGATGTTGTTTTATCCTATGCTTTATTAAATTGTATTTATGTTGTTTTGTCCTATGCTTTATTAAATTGTATTTATGTTGTTTTAACCCATGCTTCGTTAAATTATATTTATGTTGTTATCTTATGCTTTATTAAATTGTATTTATGTTGTTTTTTCCTATGCTTTATTTAATTGTATTTATGATGTTTTAACCCATGCTTTATTAAATTGTAATTATATTGTTTTAACCCATGTTTTATTAAATTGTATTTATGTTGTTTTAACCCATGCTTTATTAAATTGTATTTATGTTGTTTTAACCCATGCTTTATTAAATTGTATTTATGTTGTTTTATCCTATGCTTTATTAAATTGTGTTTATGTTGTTTTATCCTATGCTTTATTAAATTGTATTTATGTTGTTTTATCCTATGCTTTATTAAATTGTATTTATGTTGTTTTAACCCATGCTTTATTAAATTGTATTTATGTTGTTTTATCCTAAGCTTTATTAAATTGTGTTTATGTTGTTTTATCCTATGCTTTTTTAAATTGTATTTATGTTGTTTTATCCTATGCTTTATTAAATTGTATTTATGTTGTTTTATTGTATGCTTTATTAAACTGCATTTATGTTGTTTTATCCTATGCTTTATTAAATTGTATTTATGTTGTTTTATTCTATGCTTTATTAAATTGTATTTATGTTGTTTTATCCTATGCTTTATTAAATTGTATTTATGTTGTTTTAACCTATGCTTTATTAAATGGTATTTATGTTGTTTTATCCTATGCTTTATTAAATTGTACTTATGTTGTTTTAACCTATGCTTTATTAAATTGTATTTATGTTGTTTTATTCTATGCTTTACTAAATTGTGTTTATGTTGTTTTATCCTATGCTTTTTTAAATTGTATTTATGTTTTTTTATCCTATGCTTTATTAAATTCTATTTATGTTGTTTTATTGTATGCTTTATTAAACTGCATTTATGTTGTTTTATCCTATGCTTTATTAAATTGTATTTATGTTGTTTTATTCTATGCTTTATTAAACTGTATTTATGTTGTTTTATCCTATGCTTTATTAAATTGTATTTATGTTGTTTTAACCCATGCTTTATTAAATTGCATTTATGTTGTTTTATCTTATGCTTTATTAAATTGTATTTATGTTGTTTTATCCTATGCTTTATTAAATTGTATTTATGTTGTTTTATCATATGCTTTATTAAATTGTATATATGTTGTTTTATCCTATGCTTTATTAAATTGTATTTATGTTGTTTTGTCCTATGCTTTAATAAATTTTATTTATGTTGTTTTAACCTATGCTTTATTAAATTGTATTTATGTTGTTTTAACCTATGCTTTATTAAATGGTGTTTATGTTGTTTTATCCTATGCTTTATTAAATTGTATTTATGTTGTTTTAACCTATGCTTTATTAAACTGCATTTATGTTGTTTTATCCTATGCTTTATTAAATTGTATTTATGTTGTTTTAACCCATGCTTCATTAAATTGTATTTATGTTGTTTTATCCTATGCTTCATTAAATTGTATTTATGTTGTTTTATCCTATGCTTTATTAAATTGTATTTATGTTGTTTTAACCTATGCTTTATTAAATTGTATTTATGTTGTTTTATCCTATACTTTATAAAATTGTATTTATGTTGTTTTAACCTATGCTTTATTAAATTGTATTTATGTTGTTTTATCCTATGCTTTATTAAACTGCATTTATGTTGTTTTATCCTATGCTTTATTAAATTGTATTTAAATTGTTCTATCCTATGCTTTATTAAATTGTATTTATGTTGTTTTATCCTATGCTTTATTAATTTGTATTTATGTTGTTTTATCCTATGCTTTATTAAATTGTATTTATGTTGTTTTAACCCATGCTTCATTAAATTGTATTTATGTTGTTTTATCCTATGCTTCATTAAATTGTATTTATGTTCTTTTATCCTATGCTTTATTAAATTGTATTTATGTTGTTTTATCCTATGCTTTATTAAATTGTATTTATGTTGTTTTAACCTATGCTTTATTAAATTGTATTTATGTTGTTTTATCCTATGCTTTATTATATGGTATTTATGTTGTTTTATCCTATGCTTTATTAAATTGTATTTATGTTGTTTTAACCTATGCTTTATTAAATTGTATTTATGTTGTTTTAACCTATGCTTTATTAAATTGTTTTTATGTTGTTTTATCCTATGCTTTATTAAATTGTATTTATGTTGCTTTAACCTATGCTTTATTAAATTGTATTTATGTTGTTTTATCCTATGCTTTTTTAAATTGTATTTATGTTGTTTTATCCTATGTTTTATTAAATTGTATTTATGTTTTAACCCATGCTTTATTAAATTGTATTTATATTGTTTTAACCCATGCTTTATTAAATTGTATTTATGTTGTTTTATCCTATGCTTTATTAAATTGTGTTTATGTTGTTTTATCCTATGCTTTATTAAATTGTATTTTTGTTGTTTTATCCTTTGCTTTATTAAATTGTATTTATGTTGTTTTAACCCATGCTTTATTAAATTGTATTTATGTTGTTTTATCCTATGTTTTATTAAATTGTATTTATGTTGTTTTAACCTATGCTTTATTAAATTGTATTTATGTTGTTTTAACCTATGCTTTATTAAATTGTTTTTATGTTGTTTTATCCTATGCTTTATTAAATTGTATTTATGTTGCTTTAACCTATGCTTTATTAAATTGTATTTATGTTGTTTTATCCTATGCTTTATTAAATTGCATTTATGTTGTTTTATCCTATGCTTTATTAAATTGTATTTATGTTGTTTTATCCTATGCTTTATTAAATTGTATTCATGTTGTTTTAACCTATGCTTTATTAAATTGTATTCATGTTGTTTTATCCTATGCTTTATTAAATTGTATTTATGTTGTTTTATCGTATGCTTTATTAAATTGTATTTATGTTGTTTTAACCTATGCTTTATTAAACTCTGTTTATGTTGTTTTATCCTATGCTTTATAAAATTGCATTTATGTTGTTTTATCCTATGCTTTATTAAATTGTGTTTATGTTGGTTTAACCCATGCTTTATTAAATTGTATTGATGTTGTTTTATCCTATGCTTTATTAAATTGTATTTATGTTGTTTTGTCCTATGCTTTATTAAATTGTATTTATGTTGTTTTAACCCATGCTTCATTAAATTATATTTATGTTGTTATCTTATGCTTTATTAAATTGTATTTATGTTGTTTTTTCCTATGCTTTATTTAATTGTATTTATGATGTTTTAACCCATGCTTTATTAAATTGTAATTATATTGTTTTAACCCATGCTTTATTAAATTGTATTTATGTTGTTTTAACCCATGCTTTATTAAATTGTATTTATGTTGTTTTAACCCATGCTTTATTAAATTGTATTTATGTTGTTTTATCCTATGCTTTATTAAATTGTGTTTATGTTGTTTTATCCTATGCTTTATTAAATTGTATTTATGTTGTTTTATCCTATGCTTTATTAAATTGTATTTATGTTGTTTTAACCCATGCTTTATTAAATTGTATTTATGTTGTTTTATCCTAAGCTTTATTAAATTGTGTTTATGTTGTTTTATCCTATGCTTTTTTAAATTGTATTTATGTTGTTTTAACCTATGCTTTATTAAATTGTATTTATGTTGTTTTATTCTATGCTTTACTAAATTGTGTTTATGTTGTTTTATCCTATGCTTTTTTAAATTGTATTTATGTTTTTTTATCCTATGCTTTATTAAATTCTATTTATGTTGTTTTATTGTATGCTTTATTAAACTGCATTTATGTTGTTTTATCCTATGCTTTATTAAATTGTATTTATGTTGTTTTATTCTATGCTTTATTAAACTGTATTTATGTTGTTTTATCCTATGCTTTATTAAAT
This sequence comes from Phyllobates terribilis, assembly GCF_046119375.1. Lineage (NCBI taxonomy): Eukaryota > Metazoa > Chordata > Amphibia > Anura > Dendrobatidae > Phyllobates > Phyllobates terribilis. Next base: position 930,426 of record NW_027363206.1, on the reverse strand, counting down.
TGTATTTATGTTGTTTTAACCCATGCTTTATTAAATTGCATTTTTGTTGTTTTATCTTATGCTTTATTAAATTGTATTTATGTTGTTTTATCCTATGCTTTATTAAATTGTATTTATGTTGTTTTATCATATGCTTTATGAAATTGTATATATGTTGTTTTATCCTATGCTTTATTAAATTGTATTTATGTTGTTTTGTCCTATGCTTTATTAAATTTTATTTATGTTGTTTTAACCTATGCTTTATTAAATTGTATTTATGTTGTTTTAACCTATGCTTTATTAAATGGTGTTTATGTTGTTTTATCCTATGCTTTATTAAATTGTATTTATGTTGTTTTAACCTATGCTTTATTAAACTGCATTTATGTTGTTTTATCCTATGCTTTATTAAATTGTATTTATGTTGTTTTAACCCATGCTTCATTAAATTGTATTTATGTTGTTTTATCCTATGCTTCATTAAATTGTATTTATGTTGTTTTATCCTATGCTTTATTAAATTGTATTTATGTTGTTTTAACCTATGCTTTATTAAATTGTATTTATGTTGTTTTATCCTATACTTTATAAAATTGTATTTATGTTGTTTTAACCTATGCTTTATTAAATTGTATTTATGTTGTTTTATCCTATGCTTTATTAAATTGTATTTATGTTGTTTTATCCTATGCTTTATTAAATTGTATTTAAATTGTTCTATCCTATGCTTTATTAAATTGTATTTATGTTGTTTTAACCTATGCTTTATTAAATTGTATTTATGTTGTTTTATCCTATGCTTTATTAAATTGTATTTATGTTGTTTTAACCATGCTTCATTAAATTGTATTTATGTTGTTTTATCCTATGCTTCATTAAATTGTATTTATGTTCTTTTATCCTATGCTTTATTAAATTGTATTTATGTTGTTTTATCCTATGCTTTATTAAATTGTATTTATGTTGTTTTAACCTATGCTTTATTAAATTGTATTTATGTTGTTTTATCCTATGCTTTATTATATGGTATTTATGTTGTTTTATCCTATGCTTTATTAAATTGTATTTATGTTGTTTTAACCTATGCTTTATTAAATTGTATTTATGTTGTTTTAACCTATGCTTTATTAAATTGTTTTTATGTTGTTTTATCCTATGCTTTATTAAATTGTATTTATGTTGCTTTAACCTATGCTTTATTAAATTGTATTTATGTTGTTTTATCCTATGCTTTATTAAATTGTATTTATGTTGTTTTATCCTATGCTTTATTAAATTGTATTTATGTTGTTTTATCCTATGCTTTATTAAATTGTATTTATGTTGTTTTAACCTATGCTTTATTAAATTGTATTCATGTTGTTTTATCCTATGCTTTATTAAATTGTATTTATGTTGTTTTATCGTATGCTTTATTAAATTGTATTTATGTTGTTTTAACCTATGCTTTATTAAACTGTGTTTATGTTGTTTTATGCTATGCTTTATAAAATTGTATTTATGTTGTTTTATCCTATGCTTTATTAAATTGTGTTTATGTTGTTTTAACCCATGCTTTATTAAATTGTATTTTTGTTGTTTTATGCTATGCTTTATTAAATTGTATTTATGTTGTTTTGTCCTATGCTTTATTAAATTGTATTTATGTTGTTTTAACCCATGCTTCATTAAATTATATTTATGTTGTTATCTTATGCTTTATTAAATTGTATTTATGTTGTTTTTTCCTATGCTTTATTTAATTGTATTTATGATGTTTTAACCCATGCTTTATTAAATTGTAATTATATTGTTTTAACCCATGCTTTATTAAATTGTATTTATGTTGTTTTAACCCATGCTTTATTAAATTGTATTTATGGTGTTTTATCCTATGCTTTATTAAATTGTATTTATGTTGTTTTAACCTATGCTTTATTAAACTGTATTTATGTTGTTTTATCCTATGCTTTATTAAATTGTATTTATGTTGTTTTATCCTATGCTTTATTAAATTGTATTTATGTTGTTTTAACCTATGCTTTATTAAATTGTATTTATGTTGTTTTATCCTATGCTTTATTAAATTGTATTTATGTTGTTTTTTCCTATGCTTTATTAAATTGTATTTATGTTGTTTTATCCTATGCTTTATTAAATTGTGTTTATGTTGTTTTATCCTATGCTTTATTAAATTGTATTTATGTTGTTTTATCCTATGCTTTATTAAATTGTATTTATGTTGTTTTAACCCATGCTTTATTAAATTGTATTTATGCTGTTTTAACCAATGCTTTATTAAATTGTATTTATGTTGTTTTATCCTATGCTTTATTAAATTGTGTTATGTTGTTTTATTTTATGCTTTTTTAAATTGTATTTATGTTGTTTTATCCTATGCTTTATTAAATTGTATTTGTGTTGTTTTAACCCATGCTTTATTAAATTGTATTTATATTGTTTTAACCCATGCTTTATTAAATTGTATTTATGTTGTTTTATCCTATGCTTTATTAAATTGTGTTTATGTTGTTTTATCCTATGCTTTATTAAATTGTATTTTTGTTGTTTTATCCTTTGCTTTATTAAATTGTATTTATGTTGTTTTAACCCATGCTTTATTAAATTGTATTTATGTTGTTTTATCCTATGCTTTATTAAATTGTGTTTATGTTGTTTTATCCTATGCTTTATTAAATTGTATTTATGTTTTTTTATCCTATGCTTTATTAAATTGTATTTATGTTGTTTTAACCCATGCTTTATTAAATTGTATTTATGTTGTTTTATCCTATGCTTTATTAAATTGTATTTATGTTGTTTTAACCCATGCTTTATTAAATTGTATTTATATTGTTTTAACCCATGCTTTATTACATTGTATTTATGTTGTTTTATCCTATGCTTTATTAAATTGTGTTTATGTTGTTTTATCCTATGCTTTATTAAATTGTATTTATGTTGTTTTATCCTATGCTTTATTAAATTGTATTTATGTTGTTTTAACCCATGCTTTATTAAATTGTATTTATGTTGTTTTATTCTATGCTTTATTAAATTGTGTGTATGTTGTTTTATCCTATGCTTTTTTAAATTGTATTTATGTTGTTTTATCCTATGCTTTATTAAATTGTATTTATGTTGTTTTATTGTATGCTTTATTAAACTGCATTTATGTTGTTTTATCCTATGCTTTATTAAATTGTATTTATGTTGTTTTATTCTATGCTTTATTAAATTGTATTTATGTTGTTTTATCCTATGCTTTATTAAATTGTATTTATGTTGTTTTATCCTATGCTTTATTAAATTATATTTATGTTGTTTTATTGTATGCTTTATTTAACTGCATTTATGTTGTTTTATCCTATGCTTTATTAAATTGTATTTATGTTGTTTTATCCTATGCTTTATTAAATTGTATTTATATTGTTTTATCCTATGCTTTATTAAATGGTATTTATGTTGTTTTATCCTATGATTTATTAAATTGTATTTATGTTGTTTTAACCTATGCTTTATTAAACTGCATTTAGGTTGTTTTATCCTATGCTTTATTAAATTGTATTTATGTTTTTTTTAACCCATGCTTCATTAAATTGTACTTATGTTGTTTTATCCTATGCTTCATTAAATTGTATTTATGTTGTTTTATCCTATGCTTTATAAAATTGTATTTATGTTGTTTTAACCTATGCTTTATTAAATTGTATTTATGTTGTTTTATCCTATACTTTATAAAATTGTATTTATGTTGTTTTAACCTATGCTTTATTAAATTGTATTTATGTTGTTTTATCCTATGCTTTATTAAATTGTATTTATGTTGTTTTATCCTATGCTTTATTAAATTGTATTTATATTGTTTTATCCTATGCTTTATTAAATTGTATTTATGTTGTTTTATCCTATGCTTTATTAAATTGTATTTATGTTGTTTTAACCCATGCTTCATTAAATTGTATTTATGTTGTTTTATCCTATGCTTCATTAAATTGTATTTATGTTGTTTTATCCTATGCTTCATTAAATTGTATTTATGTTCTTTTATCCTATGCTTTATTAAATTGTATTTATGTTGTTTTATCCTATGCTTTATGAAATTTAATTTATGTTGTTTTAACCTATGCTTTATTAAATTGTATTTATGTTGTTTTATCCTATGCTTTATTAAATGGTATTTATGTTGTTTTATCCTATGCTTTATTAAATTGTATTTATGTTGTTTTATCCTATGATTTATTAAATTGTATTTATGTTGTTTTAACCTATGCTTTATTAAACTGCATTTATGTTGTTTTATCCTATGCTTTATTAAATTGTACTTATGTTGTTTTATCCTATGCTTCATTAAATTGTATTTATGTTGTTTTATCCTATGCTTTATAAAATTGTATTTATGTTGTTTTAACCTATGCTTTATTAAATTGTATTTATGTTGTTTTATCCTATACTTTATAAAATTGTATTTATGTTGTTTTAACCTATGCTTTATTAAATTGTATTTATGTTGTTTTATCCTATGCTTTATTAAATTGTATTTATGTTGTTTTATCCTATGCTTTATTAAATGGTATTTATGTTGTTTTATCCTATGCTTTATTAAATTGTATTTATGTTGTTTTAACCTATGCTTTATTAAACTGTATTTATGGTGTTTTATCCTATGCTTTATTAAATTGTATTTATGTTGTTTTATCCTATGCTTTATTAAATTGTATTTATGTTGTTTTAACCTATCCTTTATTAAATTGTATTTATGTTGTTTTAACCTATGCTTTATTAAATTGTATTTATGTTGTTTTATCCTATGCTTTATTAAATTGTATTTATGTTGTTTTATCCTATGCTTTATTAAATTGTATTTATGTTGTTTTATCCTATGCTTTATTAAATTGTATTTATGTTGTTTTATCCTATGCTTTATTAAATTGTGTTTATGTTGTTTTATCCTATGCTTTATTAAATTGTATTTATGTTGTTTTATCCTATGCTTTATTAAATTGTATTTATGTTGTTTTAACCCATGCTTTATTAAATTGTATTCATGCTGTTTTAACCAATGCTTTATTAAATTGTATTTATGTTGTTTTATCCTATGCTTTATTAAATTGTGTTATGTTGTTTTATCCTATGCTTTTTTAAATTGTGTTTATGTTGTTTTATCCTATGCTTTATTAAATTGTATTTATGTTGTTTTAACCCATGCTTTATTAAATTGTATTTATATTGTTTTAACCCATGCTTTATTAAATTGTATTTATGTTGTTTTATCCTATGCTTTATTAAATTGTGTTTATGTTGTTTTATCCTATGCTTTATTAAATTGTGTTTATGTTGTTTTATCCTATGCTTTATTAAATTGTATTTATGTTGTTTTATCCTATACTTTATAAAATTGTATTTATGTTGTTTTAACCTATGCTTTATTAAATTGTATTTATGTTGTTTTATCCTATGCTTTATTAAATTGTATTTATGTTGTTTTATCCTATGCTTTTTTAAATGGTATTTATGTTGTTTTATCCTATGCTTTATTAAATTGTATTTATGTTGTTTTAACCTATGCTTTATTAAACTGTATTTATGGTGTTTTATCCTATGCTTTATTAAATTGTATTTATGTTGTTTTATCCTATGCTTTATTAAATTGTATTTATGTTGTTTTAACCTATCCTTTATTAAATTGTATTTATGTTGTTTTAACCTATGCTTTATTAAATTGTATTTATGTTGTTTTATCCTATGCTTTATTAAATTGTATTTATGTTGTTTTATCCTATGCTTTATTAAATTGTATTTATGTTGTTTTATCCTATGCTTTATTAAATTGTATTTATGTTGTTTTAACCCATGCTTTATTAAATTGTATTCATGCTGTTTTAACCAATGCTTTATTAAATTGTATTTATGTTGTTTTATCCTATGCTTTATTAAATTGTGTTATGTTGTTTTATCCTATGCTTTTTTAAATTGTATTTATGTTGTTTTATCCTATGCTTTATTAAATTGTATTTATGTTGTTTTAACCCATGCTTTATTAAATTGTATTTATATTGTTTTAACCCATGCTTTATTAAATTGTATTTATGTTGTTTTATCCTATGCTTTATTAAATTGTGTTTATGTTGTTTTATCCTATGCTTTATTAAATTGTATTTTTGTTGTTTTATCCTTTGCTTTATTAAATTGTATTTATGTTGTTTTAACCCATGCTTTATTAAATTGTATTTATGTTGTTTTATCCTATGCTTTATTAAATTGTGTTTATGTTGTTTTATCCTATGCTTTATTAAATTGTGTTTATGTTGTTTTATCCTATGCTTTATTAAATTGTATTTATGTTTTTTTATCCTATGCTTTATTAAATTGTATTTATGTTGTTTTAACCCATGCTTTATTAAATTGTACTTATGTTGTTTTATCCTATGCTTTATTAAATTGTATTTATGTTGTTTTAACCCATGCTTTATTAAATTGTATTTATATTGTTTTAACCCATGCTTTATTACATTGTATTTATGTTGTTTTATCCTATGCTTTATTAAATTGTGTTTATGTCGTTTTATCCTATGCTTTATTAAATTGTATTTATGTTGTTTTATCCTATGCTTTATTAAATTGTATTTATGTTGTTTTAACCCATGCTTTATTAAATTGTATTTATGTTGTTTTATTCTATGCTTTATTAAATTGTGTGTATGTTGTTTTATCCTATGCTTTTTTAAATTGTATTTATGTTGTTTTATCCTATGCTTTATTAAATTGTATTTATGTTGTTTATTATATGCTTTATTAAACTGCATTTATGTTGTTTTATCCTATGCTTTATTAAATTGTATTTATGTTGTTTTATTCTATGCTTTATTAAATTGTATTTATGTTGTTTTATCCTATGCTTTATTAAATTGTATTTATGTTGTTTTATCCTATGCTTTATTAAATTGTATTTATGTTGTTTTATTGTATGCTTTATTAAACTGCATTTATGTTGTTTTATCCTATGCTTTATTAAATTGTATTTATGTTGTTTCATCCTATGCTTTATTAAATTGTGTTTATGTTGTTTTAACCCATGCTTTATTAAATTGTATTTATGTTGTTTTATTCTATGCTTTATTAAATTGTGTGTATGTTGTTTTATCCTATGCTTTTTTAAATTGTATTTATGTTGTTTTATCCTATGCTTTATTAAATTGTATTTATGTTGTTTATTATATGCTTTATTAAACTGCATTTATGTTGTTTTATCCTATGCTTTATTAAATTGTATTTATGTTGTTTTATTCTATGCTTTATTAAATTGTATTTATGTTGTTTTATCCTATGCTTTATTAAATTGTATTTATGTTGTTTTATCCTATGTTTTATTAAATTGTATTTATGTTGTTTTATTGTATGCTTTATTAAACTGCATTTATGTTGTTTTATCCTATGCTTTATTAAATTGTATTTATGTTGTTTCATCCTATGCTTTATTAAATTGTGTTTATGTTGTTTTATCCTATGCTTTATTAAACTGCATTTATGTTGTTTATCCTATGCTTTATTAAATTGTATTTATGTTGTTTTATGCTATGCTTTATTAAATTGTATTTATGTTGTTTTATCCTATGTTTTATTAAATTGTATTTATGTTGTTTTATCCTATGCTTTATTAAATTGTATTTATGTTGTTTTATCCTATGCTTTATTAAATTGCATTTATGTTGTTTTATCCTATGCTTCATTAAATTGTGTTTATGTTGTTTTATCCTATGCTTTATTAAATTGTATTTATGTTGTTTTAACCAATGCTATATTAAATTGCATTTATGTTGTTTTATCTTATGCTTTATTAAATTGTATTTATGTTGTTTTATCCTTTGCTTTATTAAATTGTATTTATATTGTTTTATCCTATGCTTTATTAAATTGTATATATGTTGTTTTATCCTATGCTTTATTAAATTGTATTTATGTTGTTTTGTCCTATGCTTTATGAAATTTAATTTATGTTGTTTTAACCTATGCTTTATTAAATTGTATTTATGTTGTTTTATCCTATGCTTTATTAAATGGTATTTATGTTGTTTTATCCTATGATTTATTAAATTGTATTTATGTTGTTTTAACCTATGCTTTATTAAACTGCATTTATGTTGTTTTATCCTATGCTTTATTAAATTGTATTTATGTTGTTTTAACCCATGCTTCATTAAATTGTACTTATGTTGTTTTATCCTATGCTTCATTAAATTGTATTTATGTTGTTTTATCCTATGCTTTATAAAATTGTATTTATATTGTTTTAACCTATGCTTTATTAAATTGTATTTATGTTGTTTTATCCTATACTTTATAAAATTGTATTTATGTTGTTTTAACCTATGCTTTATTAAATTGTATTTATGTTGTTTTATCCTATGCTTTATTAAATTGTATTTATGTTGTTTTATCCTATGCTTTATTAAATTGTATTTATATTGTTTTATCCTATGCTTTATTAAATTGTATTTATGTTGTTTTATCCTATGCTTTATTAAATTGTATTTATGTTGTTTTAACCCATGCTTCATTAAATTGTATTTATGTTGTTTTATCCTATGCTTCATTAAATTGTATTTATGTTCTTTTATCCTATGCTTTATTAAATTGTATTTATGTTGTTTTATCCTATGCTTTATTAAATTGTATTTATGTTGTTTTAACCTATGCTTTATTAAATTGCATTTATGTTGTTTTATCCTATGCTTTATTATATGGTATTTATGTTGTTTTATCCTATGCTTTATTGAATTGTATTTATGTTGTTTTAACCTATGCTTTATTAAATTGTATTTATGTTGTTTTATCCTATGCTTTATTAAATTGTATATATGTTGTTTTTTCCTATGCTTTATTAAATTGTATTTATGTTGTTTTGTACTATGCTTTATTAAATTTTATTTATGTTGTTTTAACCTATGCTTTATTAAATTGTATTTATGTTGTTTTAACCTATGCTTTATTAAACTGCATTTATGTTGTTTTATCCTATGCTTTATTAAATTGTATTTATGTTGTTTTAACCCATGCTTCATTAAATTGTATTTATGTTGTTTTATCCTATGCTTCATTAAATTGTATTTATGTTGTTTTATCCTATGCTTTATTAAATTGTATTTATGTTGTCTTAACCTATGCTTTATTAAATTGTATTTATGTTGTTTTATCCTATACTTTATAAAATTGTATTTATGTTGTTTTAACCTATGCTTTATTAAATTGTATTTATGTTGTTTTATCCTATGCTTTATTAAATTGTGTTTATGTTGTTTTATCCTATGCTTTATTAAATTGTATTTTTGTTGTTTTCTCCTTTGCTTTATTAAATTGTATTTATGTTGTTTTAACCCATGCTTTATTAAATTGTATTTATGTTGTTTTATCCTATGCTTTATTAAATTGTGTTTATGTTGTTTTATCCTATGCTTTATTAAATTGTGTTTATGTTGTTTTATCCTATGCTTTATTAAATTGTATTTATGTTGTTTTATCCTATGCTTTATTAAATTGTATTTATGTTGTTTTATCCTATGCTTTATTAAATTGTGTTTATGTTGTTTTATCCTATGCTTTATTAAATTGTATTTATGTTTTTTTATCCTATGCTTTATTAAATTGTATTTATATTGTTTTAACCCATGCTTTATTACATTGTATTTATGTTGTTTTATCCTATGCTTTATTAAATTGTATTTATGTTGTTTTAACCCATGCTTTATTAAATTGTATTTATGTTGTTTTAACCCATGCTTTATTACATTGTATTTATGTTGTTTTAACCCATGCTTTATTAAATTGTATTTATGTTGTTTTATTCTATGCTTTATTAAATTGTGTTTATGTTGTTTTATCCTATGCTTTTTTAAATTGCATTTATGTTGTTGTATCCTATGCTTTATTAAATTGTATTTATGTTGTTTTATTGTATGCTTTATTAAACTGCATTTATGTTGTTTTATCCTATGCTTTATTAAATTGTATTTATGTTGTTTTATTGTATGCTTTATTAAACTGCATTTATGTTGTTTTATTCTATGCTTTATTAAATTGTATTTATGTTGTTTTATCCTATGCTTTATTAAATTGTATTTATGTTGTTTTATCCTATGCTTTATTAAATTGCATTTATGTTGTTTTATCCTATGCTTTATTAAATGGTATTCATGTTGTTTTATCCTATCATTTATTAAATTGTATTTATGTTGTTTTAACCTATGCTTTATTAAATTGTATTTATGTTGTTTTAACCCATGCTTCATTAAATTGTATTTTTGTTGTTTTATCCTATGCTTCATTAAATTGTATTTATGTTGTTTTATCCTATGCTTTATAAAATTGTATTTATGTTGTTTTAACCTATGCTTTATTAAATTGTATTTATGTTGTTTTATCCTATACTTTATAAAATTATATTTATGCTGTTTTAACCTATGCTTTATTAAATTGTATTTATGTTGTTTTATCATATGCTTTATTAAATTGTATTTATGTTGTTTTATCCTATGCTTTATTAAATTGTATTTATATTGTTTTATCCTATGCTTTATTAAATTGTATTTATGTTGTTTTATCCTATGCTTTATTAAATTGTATTTATGTTGTTTTATCCTATGCTTTATTAAATTGTATTAATGTTGTTTTAACCCATGCTTCATTAAATTGTATTTATGTTGTTTTATCCTATGCTTCATTAAATTGTATTTATGTTCTTTTATCCTATGCTTTATTAAATTGTATTTATGTTGTTTTATCCTATGCTTTATTAAATTGAATTTATGTTGTTTCATCCTATGCTTTATTAAATTGTGTTTATGTTGTTTTATCCTATGCTTTATTAAACTGCATTTATGTTGTTTATCCTATGCTTTATTAAACTGCATTTATGTTGTTTATCCTATGCTTTATTAAATTGTATTTATGTTGTTTTATCCTATGTTTTATTAAATTGTATTTATGTTGTTTTATCCTATGCTTTATTAAATTGTATTTATGTTGTTTTATCCTATGCTTTATTAAATTGCATTTATGTTGTTTTATCCTATGCTTTATTAAATGGTATTCATGTTGTTTTATCCTATCATTTATTAAATTGTATTTATGTTGTTTTAACCTATGCTTTATTAAATTGTATTTATGTTGTTTTAACCCATGCTTCATTAAATTGTATTTTTGTTGTTTTATCCTATGCTTCATTAAATTGTATTTATGTTGTTTTATCCTATGCTTTATAAAATTGTATTTATGTTGTTTTAACCTATGCTTTATTAAATTGTATTTATGTTGTTTTATCCTATACTTTATAAAATTATATTTATGCTGTTTTAACCTATGCTTTATTAAATTGTATTTATGTTGTTTTATTCTATGCTTTATTAAATTGTATTTATGTTGTTTTATCCTATGCTTTATTAAATTGTATTTATATTGTTTTATCCTATGCTTTATTAAATTGTATTTATGTTGTTTTATCCTATGCTTTATTAAATTGTATTTATGTTGTTTTATCCTATGCTTTATTAAATTGTATTAATGTTGTTTTAACCCATGCTTCATTAAATTGTATTTATGTTGTTTTATCCTATGCTTCATTAAATTGTATTTATGTTCTTTTATCCTATGCTTTATTAAATTGTATTTATGTTGTTTTATCCTATGCTTTATTAAATTGTATTTATGTTGTTTTAACCTATGCTTTATTAAATTGCATTTATGTTGTTTTATCCTATGCTTTATTATATGGTATTTATGTTGTTTTATCCTATGCTTTATTAAATTGTATTTATGTTGTTTTAACCTATGCTTTATTAAATTGTATTTATGTTGTTTTATTCTATGTTTTACTAAATTGTGTTTATGTTGTTTTATCCTATGCTTTTTTAAATTGTATTTATGTTTTTTATCCTATGCTTTATTAAATTGTATTTATGTTGTTTTATTGTATGCTTTATTAAACTGCATTTATGTTGTTTTATTCTATGCTTTATTAAATTGTATTTATGTTGTTTTATTCTATGCTTTATTAAACTGCATTTATGTTGTTTTATCCTAAGCTTTATTAAATTGTATTCATGTTGTTTTAACCCATGCTTTATTAAATTGCATTTATGTTGTTTTATCTTATGCTTTATTTTAATTGTATTTATGTTGTTTTATCCTATGCTTTATTAAATTGTATTTATGTTGTTTTATCCTATGCTTTATTAAATTGTATATATGTTGTTTTATCCTATGCTTTATTAAATTGTATTTATGTTGTTTTATCCTATGTTTTATTAAATTGTATTTATGTTGTTTTATCCTATGCTTTATTAAATTGTATTTATGTTGTTTTATCCTATGCTTTATTAAATTGCATTTATGTTGTTTTATCCTATGCTTCATTAAATTGTGTTTATGTTGTTTTATCCTATGCTTTATTAAATTGTATTTATGTTGTTTTAACCAATGCTATATTAAATTGCATTTATGTTGTTTTATCTTATGCTTTATTAAATTGTATTTATGTTGTTTTATCCTTTGCTTTATTAAATTGGATTTATATTGTTTATCCTATGCTTTATTAAATTGTATATATGTTGTTTTATCCTATGCTTTATTAAATTGTATTTATGTTGTTTTGTCCTATGCTTTATGAAATTTAATTTATGTTGTTTTAACCTATGCTTTATTAAATTGTATTTATGTTGTTTTATCCTATGCTTTATTAAATGGTATTTATGTTGTTTTATCCTATGCTTTATTAAATTGTGTTTATGTTTTTTTATCCTATGCTTTATTAAATTGTATTTATGTTGTTTTAACCCATGCTTTATTAAATTGTATTTATGTTGTTTTATCCTATGCTTTATTAAATTGTATTTATGTTGTTTTAACCCATGCTTTATTAAATTGTATTTATATTGTTTTAACCCATGCTTTATTACATTGTATTTATGTTGTTTTATCCTATGCTTTATTAAATTGTGTTTATGTTGTTTTATCCTATGCTTTATTAAATTGTATTTATGTTGTTTTATCCTATGCTTTATTAAATTGTATTTACGTTGTTTTAACCCATGCTTTATTAAATTGTATTTATGTTGTTTTATTCTATGCTTTATTAAATTGTGTTTATGTTGTTTTATCCTATGCTTTTTTAAATTGTATTTATGTTGTTGTATCCTATGCTTTATTAAATTGTATTTATGTTGTTTTATTGTATGCTTTATTAAACTGCATTTATGTTGTTTTATCCTATGCTTTATTAAATTGTATTTATGTTGTTTTATTCTATGCTTTATTAAATTGTATTTATGTTGTTTTATCCTATGCTTTATTAAATTGTATTTATGTTGTTTTATCCTATGCTTTATTAAATTGTATTTATGTTGTTTTATTGTATGCTTTATTAAACTGCATTTATGTTGTTTTATCCTATGCTTTATTAAATTGTATTTATGTTGTTTCATCCTATGCTTTATTAAATTGTGTTTATGCTGTTTTATCCTATGCTTTATTAAACTGCATTTATGTTGTTTATCCTATGCTTTATTAAACTGCATTTATGTTGTTTATCCTATGCTTTATTAAATTGTATTTATGTTGTTTTATCCTATGTTTTATTAAATTGTATTTATGTTGTTTTATCCTATGCTTTATTAAACTGCATTTATGTTGTTTATCCTATGCGTTATTAAATTGTATTTATGTTGTTTTATCCTATGCTTTATTAAATTGTATTTATGTTGTTTTATCCTATGCTTTATTAAATTGTATTAATGTTGTTTTAACCCATGCTTCATTAAATTGTATTTATGTTGTTTTATCCTATGCTTCATTAAATTGTATTTATGTTCTTTTATCCTATGCTTTATTAAATTGTATTTATGTTGTTTTATCCTATGCTTTATTAAATTGTATTTATGTTGTTTTAACCTATGCTTTATTAAATTGCATTTATGTTGTTTTATCATATGCTTTATTATATGGTATTTATGTTGTTTTATCCTATGCTTTATTAAATTGTATTTATGTTGTTTTAACCTATGCTTTATTAAATTGTATTTATGTTTTTTTATTCTATGCTTTACTAAATTGTGTTTATGTTGTTTTATCCTATGCTTTTTTAAATTGTATTTATGTTTTTTATCCTATGCTTTATTAAATTGTATTTATGTTGTTTTATTGTATGCTTTATTAAACTGCATTTATGTTGTTTTATTCTATGCTTTATTAAATTGTATTTATGTTGTTTTATTCTATGCTTTATTAAACTGCATTTATGTTGTTTTATCCTAAGCTTTATTAAATTGTATTCATGTTGTTTTAACCCATGCTTTATTAAATTGCATTTATGTTGTTTTATCTTATGCTTTATTTTAATTGTATTTATGTTGTTTTATCCTATGCTTTATTAAATTGTATTTATGTTGTTTTATCCTATGCTTTATTAAATTGTATATATGTTGTTTTATCCTATGCTTTATTAAATTGTATTTATGTTGTTTTATCCTATGTTTTATTAAATTGTATTTATGTTGTTTTATCCTATGCTTTATTAAATTGTATTTATGTTGTTTTATCCTATGCTTTATTAAATTGCATTTATATTGTTTTATCCTATGCTTCATTAAATTGTGTTTATGTTGTTTTATCCTATGCTTTATTAAATTGTATTTATGTTGTTTTAACCAATGCTATATTAAATTGCATTTATGTTGTTTTATCTTATGCTTTATTAAATTGTATTTATGTTGTTTTATCCTTTGCTTTATTAAATTGGATTTATATTGCTTTATCCTATGCTTTATTAAATTGTATATATGTTGTTTTATCCTATGCTTTATTAAATTGTATTTATGTTGTTTTGTCCTATGCTTTATGAAATTTAATTTATGTTGTTTTAACCTATGCTTTATTAAATTGTATTTATGTTGTTTTATCCTATGCTTTATTAAATGGTATTTATGTTGTTTTATCCTATGCTTTATTAAATTGTGTTTATGTTTTTTTATCCTATGCTTTATTAAATTGTATTTATGTTGTTTTAACCCATGCTTTATTAAATTGTATTTATGTTGTTTTATCCTATGCTTTATTAAATTGTGTTTATGTTTTTTTATCCTATGCTTTATTAAATTGTATTTATGTTGTTTTAACCTATGCTTTATTAAATTGTATTTATGTTGTTTTATCCTATGCTTTATTAAATGGTATTTATGTTGTTTTATCCTATGCTTTATTAAATTGTGTTTATGTTTTTTTATCCTATGCTTTATTAAATTGTATTTATGTTGTTTTAACCCATGCTTTATTAAATTGTATTTATATTGTTTTAACCCATGCTTTATTACATTGTATTTATGTTGTTTTATCCTATGCTTTATTAAATTGTGTTTATGTTGTTTTATCCTATGCTTTATTAAATTGTATTTATGTTGTTTTATCCTATGCTTTATTAAATTGTATTTACGTTGTTTTAACCCATGCTTTATTAAATTGTATTTATGTTGTTTTATTCTATGCTTTATTAAATTGTGTTTATGTTGTTTTATCCTATGCTTTTTTAAATTGTATTTATGTTGTTGTATCCTATGCTTTATTAAATTGTATTTATGTTGTTTTATTGTATGCTTTATTAAACTGCATTTATGTTGTTTTATCCTATGCTTTATTAAATTGTATTTATGTTGTTTTATCCTATGCTTTATTAAATTGTATTTATGTTGTTTTATTGTATGCTTTATTAAACTGCATTTATGTTGTTTTATCCTATGCTTTATTAAATTGTATTTATGTTGTTTCATCCTATGCTTTATTAAATTGTGTTTATGTTGTTTTATCCTATGCTTTATTAAACTGCATTTATGTTGTTTATCCTATGCTTTATTAAACTGCATTCATGTTGTTTATCCTATGCTTTATTAAATTGTATTTATGTTGTTTTATCCTATGTTTTATTAAATTGTATTTATGTTGTTTTATCCTATGCTTTATTAAACTGCATTTATGTTGTTTATCCTATGCGTTATTAAATTGTATTTATGTTGTTTTATCCTATGCTTTATTAAATTGTATTTATGTTGTTTTATCCTATGCTTTATTAAATTGTATTAATGTTGTTTTAACCCATGCTTCATTAAATTGTATTTATGTTGTTTTATCCTATGCTTCATTAAATTGTATTTATGTTCTTTTATCCTATGCTTTATTAAATTGTATTTATGTTGTTTTATCCTATGCTTTATTAAATTGTATTTATGTTGTTTTAACCTATGCTTTATTAAATTGCATTTATGTTGTTTTATCATATGCTTTATTATATGGTATTTATGTTGTTTTTTCCTATGCTTTATTAAATTGTATTTATGTTGTTTTAACCTATGCTTTATTAAATTGTATTTATGTTGTTTTATTCTATGCTTTACTAAATTGTGTTTATGTTGTTTTATCCTATGCTTTTTTAAATTGTATTTATGTTTTTTTATCCTATGCTTTATTAAATTGTATTTATGTTGTTTTATTGTATGCTTTATTAAACTGCATTTATGTTGTTTTATCCTATGCTTTATTAAATTGTATTTATGTTGTTTTATTCTATGCTTTATTAAACTGCATTTATGTTGTTTTATCCTATGCTTTATTAAATTGTATTCATGTTGTTTTAACCCATGCTTTATTAAATTGCATTTATGTTGTTTTATCTTATGCTTTATTTTAATTGTATTTATGTTGTTTTATCCTATGCTTTATTAAATTGTATTTATGTTGTTTTAACCTATGCTTTATTAAATTGTATATATGTTGTTTTATCCTATGCTTTATTAAATTGTATTTATGTTGTTTTATCCTATGTTTTATTAAATTGTATTTATGTTGTTTTATCCTATGCTTTATTAAATTGTATTTATGTTGTTTTATCCTATGCTTTATTAAATTGCATTTATGTTGTTTTATCCTATGCTTCATTAAATTGTGTTTATGTTGTTTTATCCTATGCTTTATTAAATTGTATTTATGTTGTTTTAACCAATGCTATATTAAATTGCATTTATGTTGTTTTATCTTATGCTTTATTAAATTGTATTTATGTTGTTTTATCCTTTGCTTTATTAAATTGTATTTATATTGTTTTATCCTATGCTTTATTAAATTGTATATATGTTGTTTTATCCTATGCTTTATTAAATTGTATTTATGTTGTTTTGTCCTATGCTTTATGAAATTTAATTTATGTTTTTTTAACCTATGCTTTATTAAATTGTATTTATGTTGTTTTATCCTATGCTTTATTAAATGGTATTTATGTTGTTTTATCCTATGCTTTATTAAATTGTATGTATGTTGTTTTAACCCATGCTTCATTAAATTGTATTTATGTTGTTTCATCCTATGCTTCATTAAATTGTATTTATGTTGTTTTATCCTATGCTTTATTAAATTGTATTTATGTTGTTTTAACCTATGCTTTATTAAATTGTATTTATGTTGTTTTATCCTATACTTTATAAAATTGTATTTATGTTGTTTTAACCTATGCTTTATTAAATTGTATTTATGTTGTTTTATCCTATGCATTATTATATTGTATTTATGTTGTTTTATCCTATGCTTTATTAAATTGTATTTATATTGTTTTAACCTATGCTTTATTAAATTGCATTTATGTTGTTTTATCCTATGCTTCATTAAATTGTATTTATGTTGTTTTAACCCATGCTTCATTAAATTGTATTTATGTTGTTTTATCCTATGCTTCATTAAATTGTATTTATGTTCTTTTATCCTATGCTTTATTAAATTGTATTTATGTTGTTTTATCCTATGCTTTATTAAATTGTATTTATGTTGTTTTAACCTATGCTTTATTAAATTGTATTTATGTTGTTTTATCCTATGCTTTATTATATGGTATTTATGTTGTTTTATCCTATGCTTTATTAAATTGTATTTATGTTGTTTTAACCTATGCTTTATTAAATTGTATTTATGTTGTTTTATTCTATGCTTTATTAAATTGTGTTTATGTTGTTTTATCCTATGCTTTTTTAAATTGTATTTATGTTTTTTTTTCCTATGCTTTATTAAATTGTATTTATGTTGTTTTATTGTATGCTTTATTAAACTGCATTTATGTTGTTTTATCCTATGCTTTATTAAATTGTATTTATATTGTTTTATTCTATGCTTTATTAAACTGCATTTTTGTTGTTTTATCCTATGCTTTATTAAATTGTATTTATGTTGTTTTAACCCATGCTTTATTAAATTGCATTTATGTTGTTTTATCTTATGCTTTATTAAATTGTATTTATGTTGTTTTATCCTATGCTTTATTAAATTGTATTTATGTTGTTTTATCCTATGCTTTATTAAATTGTATATATGTTGTTTTATCCTATGCTTTATTAAATTATATTTATGTTGTTTTAACCTATGCTTTATTAAATGGTATTTATGTTGTTTTAACCTATGCTTTATTAAATTATATTTATGTTGTTTTAACCTATGCTTTATTAAATGGTATTTATGTTGTTTTATCCTATGCTTTATTAAATTGTATTTATGTTGTTTTAACCTATGCTTTATTAAACTGCATTTATGTTGTTTTATCCTATGCTTTATTAAATTGTATTTATGTTGTTTTAACCCATGCTTTATTAAATTGCATTTATGTTGTTTTATCTTATGCTTTATTAAATTGTATTTATGTTGTTTTATCCTATGCTTTATTAAATTGTATTTATGTTGTTTTGTCCTATGCTTTATTAAATTGTATTTATGTTGTTTTAACCTATGCTTTATTAAATTATATTTATGTTGTTTTAACCTATGCTTTATTAAATGGTATTTATGTTGTTTTATCCTATGCTTTATTAAATTGTATTTATGTTGTTTTAACCTATGCTTTATTAAACTGCATTTATGTTGTTTTATCCTATGCTTTATTAAATTGTATTTATGTTGTTTTAACCCATGCTTCATTAAATTGTATTTATGTTGTTTTATCCTATGCTTCATTAAATTGTATTTATGTTGTTTTATCCTATGCTTTATTAAATTGTATTTATATTGTTTTATCCTATGCTTTATTAAATTGTATTTACGTTGTTTTAACCCATGCTTTATTAAATTGTATTTATGTTGTTTTATCCTATGCTTTATTAAATTGTGTTTATGTTGTTTTATCCTATGCTTTATTAAATTGTGTTTATGTTGTTTTATCCTATGCTTTATTAAATTGTATTTATGTTGTTTTATCCTATGCTTTATTAAATTGTATTTATGTTGTTTTAACCCATGCTTTATTAAATTGTATTTATGTTGTTTTATCCTATGCTTTATTAAATTGTATTTATGTTGTTTTAACCCATGCTTTATTAAATTGTATTTATATTGTTTTAACCCATGCTTTATTACATTGTATTTATGTTGTTTTATCCTATGCTTTATTAAATTGTGTTTATGTTGTTTTATCCTATGCTTTATTAAATTGTATTTATGTTGTTTTATCCTATGCTTTATTAAATTGTATTTATGTTGTTTTAACCCATGCTTTATTAAATTGTATTTATGTTGTTTTATTCTATGCTTTATTAAATTGTGTTTATGTTGTTTTATCCTATGCTTTTTTAAATTGTATTTATGTTGTTGTATCCTATGCTTTATTAAATTGTATTTATGTTGTTTTATTGTATGCTTTATTAAACTGCATTTATGTTGTTTTATCCTATGCTTTATTAAATTGTATTTATGTTGTTTTATTGTATGCTTTATTAAACTGCATTTATGTTGTTTTATTCTATGCTTTATTAAATTGTATTTATGTTGTTTTATCCTATGCTTTATTAAATTGTATTTATGTTGTTTTATCCTATGCTTTATTAAATTGTATTTATGTTGTTTTATCCTATGCTTTATTAAATTGTATTTATGTTGTTTTATCCTATGCTTTATTAAATTGTATTTATGTTGTTTCATCCTATGCTTTATTAAATTGTGTTTATGTTGTTTTATCCTATGCTTTATTAAACTGCATTTATGTTGTTTATCCTATGCTTTATTAAACTGCATTTATATTGTTTATCCTATGCTTTATTAAATTGTATTTATGTTGTTTTAACCCATGCTTTATTAAATTGTATTTATGTTGTTTTATTCTATGCTTTATTAAATTGTGTTTATGTTGTTTTATCCTATGCTTTTTTAAATTGTATTTATGTTGTTGTATCCTATGCTTTATTAAATTGTATTTATGTTGTTTTATTGTATGCTTTATTAAACTGCATTTATGTTATTTTATCCTATGCTTTATTAAATTGTATTTATGTTGTTTTATTGTATGCTTTATTAAACTGCATTTATGTTGTTTTATTCTATGCTTTATTAAATTGTATTTATGTTGTTTTATCCTATGCTTTATTAAATTGTATTTATGTTGTTTTATCCTATGCTTTATTAAATTGTATTTATGTTGTTTTATCCTATGCTTTATTAAATTGTATTTATGTTGTTTTATCCTATGCTTTATTAAATTGTATTTATGTTGTTTCATCCTATGCTTTATTAAATTGTGTTTATGTTGTTTTATCCTATGCTTTATTAAACTGCATTTATGTTGTTTATCCTATGCTTTATTAAACTGCATTTATGTTGTTTATCCTATGCTTTATTAAATTGTATTTATGTTGCTTTATCCTATGTTTTATTAAATTGTATTTATGTTGTTTTATCCTATGCTTTATTAAATTGTATTTATGTTGTTTTATCCTATGCTTTATTAAATTGCATTTATGTTGTTTTATCCTATGCTTTATTAAATGGTATTCATGTTGTTTTATCCTATCATTTATTAAATTGTATTTATGTTGTTTTAACCTATGCTTTATTAAATTGTATTTATGTTGTTTTAACCCATGCTTCATTAAATTGTATTTTTGTTGTTTTATCCTATGCTTCATTAAATTGTATTTATGTTGTTTTATCCTATGCTTTATAAAATTGTATTTATGTTGTTTTAACCTATGCTTTATTAAATTGTATTTATGTTGTTTTATCCTATACTTTATAAAATTATATTTATGCTGTTTTAACCTATGCTTTATTAAATTGTATTTATGTTGTTTTATCCTATGCTTTATTAAATTGTATTTATGTTGTTTTATCCTATGCTTTATTAAATTGTATTTATATTGTTTTATCCTATGCTTTATTAAATTGTATTTATGTTGTTTTATCCTATGCTTTATTAAATTGTATTTATGTTGTTTTATCCTATGCTTTATAAAATTGTATTTATGTTGTTTTAACCTATGCTTTATTAAATTTTATTTATGTTGTTTTATCCTATACTTTATAAAATTGTATTTATGTTGTTTTAACCTATGCTTTATTAAATTGTATTTATGTTGTTTTATCCTATGCTTTATTAAATTGTATTTATGTTGTTTTATGCTATGCTTTATTAAATTGTATTTATATTGTTTTATCCTATGCTTTATTAAATTGTATTTATGTTGTTTTATCCTATGCTTTATTAAATTGTATTTATGTTGTTTTATCCTATGCTTTATTAAATTGTATTAATGTTGTTTTAACCCATGCTTCATTAAATTGTATTTATGTTGTTTTATCCTATGCTTCATTAAATTGTATTTATGTTCTTTTATCCTATGCTTTATTAAATTGTATTTATGTTGTTTTATCCTATGCTTTATTAAATTGTATTTATGTTGTTTTAACCTATGCTTTATTAAGTTGCATTTATGTTGTTTTATCCTATGCTTTATTATATGGTATTTATGTTGTTTTATCCTATGCTTTATTAAATTGTATTTATGTTGTTTTAACCTATGCTTTATTAAATTGTATTTATGTTGTTTTATTCTATGTTTTACTAAATTGTGTTTATGTTGTTTTATCCTATGCTTTTTTAAATTGTATTTATGTTTTTTATCCTATGCTTTATTAAATTGTATTTATGTTGTTTTATTGTATGCTTTATTAAACTGCATTTATGTTGTTTTATTCTATGCTTTATTAAATTGTATTTATGTTGTTTTATTCTATGCTTTATTAAACTGCATTTATGTTGTTTTATCCTAAGCTTTATTAAATTGTATTCATGTTGTTTTAACCCATGCTTTATTAAATTGCATTTATGTTGTTTTATCTTATGCTTTATTTTAATTGTATTTATGTTGTTTTATCCTATGCTTTATTAAATTGTATTTATGTTGTTTTATCCTATGCTTTATTAAATTGTATATATGTTGTTTTATCCTATGCTTTATTAAATTGTATTTATGTTGTTTTATCCTATGTTTTATTAAATTGTATTTATGTTGTTTTATCCTATGCTTTATTAAATTGTATTTATGTTGTTTTATCCTATGCTTTATTAAATTGCATTTATGTTGTTTTATCCTATGCTTCATTAAATTGTGTTTATGTTGTTTTATCCTATGCTTTATTAAATTGTATTTATGTTGTTTTAACCAATGCTATATTAAATTGCATTTATGTTGTTTTATCTTATGCTTTATTAAATTGTATTTATGTTGTTTTATCCTTTGCTTTATTAAATTGTATTTATATTGTTTTATCCTATGCTTTATTAAATTGTATATATGTTGTTTTATCCTATGCTTTATTAAATTGTATTTATGTTGTTTTGTCCTATGCTTTATGAAATTTAATTTATGTTTTTTTAACCTATGCTTTATTAAATTGTATTTATGTTGTTTTATCCTATGCTTTATTAAATGGTATTTATGTTGTTTTATCCTATGATTTATTAAATTGTATTTATGTTGTTTTAAACTATGCTTTATTAAACTGCATTTATGTTGTTTTATCCTATGCTTTATTAAATTGTATTTATGTTGTTTTAACCCATGCTTCATTAAATTGTACTTATGTTGTTTTATCCTATGCTTCATTAAATTGTATTTATGTTGTTTTATCCTATGCTTTATAAAATTGTATTTATGTTGTTTTAACCTATGCTTTATTAAATTGTATTTATGTTGTTTTATCCTATACTTTATAAAATTGTATTTATGTTGTTTTAACCTATGCTTTATTAAATTGTATTTATGTTGTTTTATCCTAGGCTTTATTAAATTGTATTTATGTTGTTTTATCCTATGCTTTATTAAATTGTATTTATGTTGTTTTTTCCTATGCTTTATTAAATTGTATTTATGTTGTTTTAACCCATGCTTCATTAAATTGTATTTATGTTGTTTTATCCTATGCTTCATTAAATTGTATTTATGTTCTTTTATCCTATGCTTTATTAAATTGTATTTATGTTGTTTTATCCTATGCTTTATTAAATTGTATTTATGTTGTTTTAACCCATGCTTTATTAAATTGTATTTATGTTGTTTTATTCTATGCTTTATTAAATTGTGTTTATGTTGTTTTATCCTATGCTTTTTTAAATTGTATTTATGTTGTTGTATCCTATGCTTTATTAAATTGTATTTATGTTGTTTTATTGTATGCTTTATTAAACTGCATTTATGTTGTTTTATCCTATGCTTTATTAAATTGTATTTATGTTGTTTTATTGTATGCTTTATTAAACTGCATTTATGTTGTTTTATTCTATGCTTTATTAAATTGTATTTATGTTGTTTTATCCTATGCTTTATTAAATTGTATTTATGTTGTTTTATCCTATGCTTTATTAAATTGTATTTATGTTGTTTTATCCTATGCTTTATTAAATTGTATTTATGTTGTTTTATCCTATGCTTTATTAAATTGTATTTATGTTGTTTCATCCTATGCTTTATTAAATTGTGTTTATGTTGTTTTATCCTATGCTTTATTAAACTGCATTTATGTTGTTTATCCTATGCTTTATTAAACTGCATTTATGTTGTTTATCCTATGCTTTATTAAATTGTATTTATGTTGCTTTATCCTATGTTTTATTAAATTGTATTTATGTTGTTTTATCCTATGCTTTATTAAATTGTATTTATGTTGTTTTATCCTATGCTTTATTAAATTGCATTTATGTTGTTTTATCCTATGCTTTATTAAATGGTATTCATGTTGTTTTATCCTATCATTTATTAAATTGTATTTATGTTGTTTTAACCTATGCTTTATTAAATTGTATTTATGTTGTTTTAACCCATGCTTCATTAAATTGTATTTTTGTTGTTTTATCCTATGCTTCATTAAATTGTATTTATGTTGTTTTATCCTATGCTTTATAAAATTGTATTTATGTTGTTTTAACCTATGCTTTATTAAATTGTATTTATGTTGTTTTATCCTATACTTTATAAAATTATATTTATGCTGTTTTAACCTATGCTTTATTAAATTGTATTTATGTTGTTTTATCCTATGCTTTATTAAATTGTATTTATGTTGTTTTATCCTATGCTTTATTAAATTGTATTTATATTGTTTTATCCTATGCTTTATTAAATTGTATTTATGTTGTTTTATCCTATGCTTTATTAAATTGTATTTATGTTGTTTTATCCTATGCTTTATAAAATTGTATTTATGTTGTTTTAACCTATGCTTTATTAAATTTTATTTATGTTGTTTTATCCTATACTTTATAAAATTGTATTTATGTTGTTTTAACCTATGCTTTATTAAATTGTATTTATGTTGTTTTATCCTATGCTTTATTAAATTGTATTTATGTTGTTTTATGCTATGCTTTATTAAATTGTATTTATATTGTTTTATCCTATGCTTTATTAAATTGTATTTATGTTGTTTTATCCTATGCTTTATTAAATTGTATTTATGTTGTTTTATCCTATGCTTTATTAAATTGTATTAATGTTGTTTTAACCCATGCTTCATTAAATTGTATTTATGTTGTTTTATCCTATGCTTCATTAAATTGTATTTATGTTCTTTTATCCTATGCTTTATTAAATTGTATTTATGTTGTTTTATCCTATGCTTTATTAAATTGTATTTATGTTGTTTTAACCTATGCTTTATTAAGTTGCATTTATGTTGTTTTATCCTATGCTTTATTATATGGTATTTATGTTGTTTTATCCTATGCTTTATTAAATTGTATTTATGTTGTTTTAACCTATGCTTTATTAAATTGTATTTATGTTGTTTTATTCTATGTTTTACTAAATTGTGTTTATGTTGTTTTATCCTATGCTTTTTTAAATTGTATTTATGTTTTTTATCCTATGCTTTATTAAATTGTATTTATGTTGTTTTATTGTATGCTTTATTAAACAGCATTTATGTTGTTTTATTCTATGCTTTATTAAATTGTATTTATGTTGTTTTATTCTATGCTTTATTAAACTGCATTTATGTTGTTTTATCCTAAGCTTTATTAAATTGTATTCATGTTGTTTTAACCCATGCTTTATTAAATTGCATTTATGTTGTTTTATCTTATGCTTTATTTTAATTGTATTTATGTTGTTTTATCCTATGCTTTATTAAATTGTATTTATGTTGTTTTATCCTATGCTTTATTAAATTGTATATATGTTGTTTTATCCTATGCTTTATTAAATTGTATTTATGTTGTTTTATCCTATGTTTTATTAAATTGTATTTATGTTGTTTTATCCTATGCTTTATTAAATTGTATTTATGTTGTTTTATCCTATGCTTTATTAAATTGCATTTATGTTGTTTTATCCTATGCTTCATTAAATTGTGTTTATGTTGTTTTATCCTATGCTTTATTAAATTGTATTTATGTTGTTTTAACCAATGCTATATTAAATTGCATTTATGTTGTTTTATCTTATGCTTTATTAAATTGTATTTATGTTGTTTTATCCTTTGCTTTATTAAATTGTATTTATATTGTTTTATCCTATGCTTTATTAAATTGTATATATGTTGTTTTATCCTATGCTTTATTAAATTGTATTTATGTTGTTTTGTCCTATGCTTTATGAAATTTAATTTATGTTTTTTTAACCTATGCTTTATTAAATTGTATTTATGTTGTTTTATCCTATGCTTTATTAAATGGTATTTATGTTGTTTTATCCTATGATTTATTAAATTGTATTTATGTTGTTTTAAACTATGCTTTATTAAACTGCATTTATGTTGTTTTATCCTATGCTTTATTAAATTGTATTTATGTTGTTTTAACCCATGCTTCATTAAATTGTACTTATGTTGTTTTATCCTATGCTTCATTAAATTGTATTTATGTTGTTTTATCCTATGCTTTATAAAATTGTATTTATGTTGTTTTAACCTATGCTTTATTAAATTGTATTTATGTTGTTTTATCCTATACTTTATAAAATTGTATTTATGTTGTTTTAACCTATGCTTTATTAAATTGTATTTATGTTGTTTTATCCTAGGCTTTATTAAATTGTATTTATGTTGTTTTATCCTATGCTTTATTAAATTGTATTTATGTTGTTTTTTCCTATGCTTTATTAAATTGTATTTATGTTGTTTTAACCCATGCTTCATTAAATTGTATTTATGTTGTTTTATCCTATGCTTCATTAAATTGTATTTATGTTCTTTTATCCTATGCTTTATTAAATTGTATTTATGTTGTTTTATCCTATGCTTTATTAAATTGTATTTATGTTGTTTTAACCTATGCTTTATTAAATTGCATTTATGTTGTTTTATCCTATGCTTTATTATATGGTATTTATGTTGTTTTATCCTATGCTTTATTAAATTGTATTTATGTTGTTTTAACCTATGCTTTATTAAATTGTATTTATGTTGTTTTATTCTATGCTTTATTAAATTGTGTTTATGTTGTTTTATCCTATGCTTTTTTAAATTGTATTTATGTTTTTTTATCCTATGCTTTATTAAATTGTATTTATGTTGTTTTATTCTATGCTTTATTAAACTGCATTTATGTTGTTTTATCCTATGTTTTATTAAATTGTATTTATGTTGTTTTATCCTATGCTTTATTAAATTGTATTTATGTTGTTTTATCCTATGCTTTATTAAATTGCATTTATGTTGTTTTATCCTATGCTTCATTAAATTGTGTTTATGTTGTTTTATCCTATGCTTTATTAAATTGTATTTATGTTGTTTTAACCAATGCTATATTAAATTGCATTTATGTTGTTTTATCTTATGCTTTATTAAATTGTATTTATGTTGTTTTATCCTTTGCTTTATTAAATTGTATTTATATTGTTTTATCCTATGCTTTATTAAATTGTATATATGTTGTTTTATCCTATGCTTTATTAAATTGTATTTATGTTGTTTTGTCCTATGCTTTATGAAATTTAATTTATGTTTTTTTAACCTATGCTTTATTAAATTGTATTTATGTTGTTTTATCCTATGCTTTATTAAATGGTATTTATGTTGTTTTATCCTATGATTTATTAAATTGTATTTATGTTGTTTTAAACTATGCTTTATTAAACTGCATTTATGTTGTTTTATCCTATGCTTTATTAAATTGTATTTATGTTGTTTTAACCCATGCTTCATTAAATTGTACTTATGTTGTTTTATCCTATGCTTCATTAAATTGTATTTATGTTGTTTTATCCTATGCTTTATAAAATTGTATTTATGTTGTTTTAACCTATGCTTTATTAAATTGTATTTATGTTGTTTTATCCTATACTTTATAAAATTGTATTTATGTTGTTTTAACCTATGCTTTATTAAATTGTATTTATGTTGTTTTATCCTAGGCTTTATTAAATTGTATTTATGTTGTTTTATCCTATGCTTTATTAAATTGTATTTATGTTGTTTTTTCCTATGCTTTATTAAATTGTATTTATGTTGTTTTAACCCATGCTTCATTAAATTGTATTTATGTTGTTTTATCCTATGCTTCATTAAATTGTATTTATGTTCTTTTATCCTATGCTTTATTAAATTGTATTTATGTTGTTTTATCCTATGCTTTATTAAATTGTATTTATGTTGTTTTAACCTATGCTTTATTAAATTGCATTTATGTTGTTTTATCCTATGCTTTATTATATGGTATTTATGTTGTTTTATCCTATGCTTTATTAAATTGTATTTATGTTGTTTTAACCTATGCTTTATTAAATTGTATTTATGTTGTTTTATTCTATGCTTTATTAAATTGTGTTTATGTTGTTTTATCCTATGCTTTTTTAAATTGTATTTATGTTTTTTTATCCTATGCTTTATTAAATTGTATTTATGTTGTTTTATTCTATGCTTTATTAAACTGCATTTATGTTGTTTTATCCTATGCTTTATTAAATTGTATTTATGTTGTTTTAACCCATGCTTTATTAAATTGCATTTATGTTGTTTTATCTTATGCTTTATTAAATTGTATTTATGTTGTTTTATCCTATGCTTTATTAAATTGTATTCATGTTGTTTTATCCTATGCTTTATTAAATTGTATATATGTTGTTTTATCCTATGCTTTATTAAATTGTATTTATGTTGTTTTGTCCTATGCTTTATTAAATTTTATTTATGTTGTTTTTACCTATGCTTTATTAAATTATATTTATGTTGTTTTAACCTATGCTTTATTAAATGGTATTTATGTTGTTTTATCCTATGCTTTATTAAATTGTATGTATGTTGTTTTAACCCATGCTTCATTAAATTGTATTTATGTTGTTTCATCCTATGCTTCATTAAATTGTATTTATGTTGTTTTATCCTATGCTTTATTAAATTGTATTTATGTTGTTTTAACCTATGCTTTATTAAATTGTATTTATGTTGTTTTATCCTATACTTTATAAAATTGTATTTATGTTGTTTTAACCTATGCTTTATTAAATTGTATTTATGTTGTTTTATCCTATGCATTATTAAATTGTATTTATGTTGTTTTATCCTATGCTTTATTAAATTGTATTTATATTGTTTTATCCTATGCTTTATTAAATTGTATTTATGTTGTTTTAACCTATGCTTTATTAAATTGCATTTATGTTGTTTTATCCTATGCTTCATTAAATTGTATTTATGTTGTTTTAACCCATGCTTCATTAAATTGTATTTATGTTGTTTTATCCTATGCTTCATTAAATTGTATTTATGTTCTTTTATCCTATGCTTTATTAAATTGTATTTATGTTGTTTTATCCTATGCTTTATTAAATTGTATTTATGTTGTTTTAACCTATGCTTTATTAAATTGTATTTATGTTGTTTTATCCTATGCTTTATTATATGGTATTTATGTTGTTTTATCCTATGCTTTATTAAATTGTATTTATGTTGTTTTAACCTATGCTTTATTAAATTGTATTTATGTTGTTTTATTCTATGCTTTATTAAATTGTGTTTATGTTGTTTTATCCTATGCTTTTTTAAATTGTATTTATGTTTTTTTTTCCTATGCTTTATTAAATTGTATTTATGTTGTTTTATTGTATGCTTTATTAAACTGCATTTATGTTGTTTTATCCTATGCTTTATTAAATTGTATTTATATTGTTTTATTCTATGCTTTATTAAACTGCATTTTTGTTGTTTTATCCTATGCTTTATTAAATTGTATTTATGTTGTTTTAACCCATGCTTTATTAAATTGCATTTATGTTGTTTTATCTTATGCTTTATTAAATTGTATTTATGTTGTTTTATCCTATGCTTTATTAAATTGTATTTATGTTGTTTTATCCTATGCTTTATTAAATTGTATATATGTTGTTTTATCCTATGCTTTATTAAATTATATTTATGTTGTTTTAACCTATGCTTTATTAAATGGTATTTATGTTGTTTTAACCTATGCTTTATTAAATTATATTTATGTTGTTTTAACCTATGCTTTATTAAATGGTATTTATGTTGTTTTATCCTATGCTTTATTAAATTGTATTTATGTTGTTTTAACCTATGCTTTATTAAACTGCATTTATGTTGTTTTATCCTATGCTTTATTAAATTGTATTTATGTTGTTTTAACCCATGCTTTATTAAATTGCATTTATGTTGTTTTATCTTATGCTTTATTAAATTGTATTTATGTTGTTTTATCCTATGCTTTATTAAATTGTATTTATGTTGTTTTGTCCTATGCTTTATTAAATTGTATTTATGTTGTTTTAACCTATGCTTTATTAAATTATATTTATGTTGTTTTAACCTATGCTTTATTAAATGGTATTTATGTTGTTTTATCCTATGCTTTATTAAATTGTATTTATGTTGTTTTAACCTATGCTTTATTAAACTGCATTTATGTTGTTTTATCCTATGCTTTATTAAATTGTATTTATGTTGTTTTAACCCATGCTTCATTAAATTGTATTTATGTTGTTTTATCCTATGCTTCATTAAATTGTATTTATGTTGTTTTATCCTATGCTTTATTAAATTGTATTTATATTGTTTTATCCTATGCTTTATTAAATTGTATTTACGTTGTTTTAACCCATGCTTTATTAAATTGTATTTATGTTGTTTTATCCTATGCTTTATTAAATTGTGTTTATGTTGTTTTATCCTATGCTTTATTAAATTGTGTTTATGTTGTTTTATCCTATGCTTTATTAAATTGTATTTATGTTGTTTTATCCTATGCTTTATTAAATTGTATTTATGTTGTTTTAAACTATGCTTTATTAAACTGCATTTATGTTGTTTTATCCTATGCTTTATTAAATTGTATTTATGTTGTTTTAACCCATGCTTCATTAAATTGTACTTATGTTGTTTTATCCTATGCTTCATTAAATTGTATTTATGTTGTTTTATCCTATGCTTTATAAAATTGTATTTATGTTGTTTTAACCTATGCTTTATTAAATTGTATTTATGTTGTTTTATCCTATACTTTATAAAATTGTATTTATGTTGTTTTAACCTATGCTTTATTAAATTGTATTTATGTTGTTTTATCCTAGGCTTTATTAAATTGTATTTATGTTGTTTTATCCTATGCTTTATTAAATTGTATTTATGTTGTTTTTTCCTATGCTTTATTAAATTGTATTTATGTTGTTTTAACCCATGCTTCATTAAATTGTATTTATGTTGTTTTATCCTATGCTTCATTAAATTGTATTTATGTTCTTTTATCCTATGCTTTATTAAATTGTATTTATGTTGTTTTATCCTATGCTTTATTAAATTGTATTTATGTTGTTTTAACCTATGCTTTATTAAATTGCATTTATGTTGTTTTATCCTATGCTTTATTATATGGTATTTATGTTGTTTTATCCTATGCTTTATTAAATTGTATTTATGTTGTTTTAACCTATGCTTTATTAAATTGTATTTATGTTGTTTTATTCTATGCTTTATTAAATTGTGTTTATGTTGTTTTATCCTATGCTTTTTTAAATTGTATTTATGTTTTTTTATCCTATGCTTTATTAAATTGTATTTATGTTGTTTTATTCTATGCTTTATTAAACTGCATTTATGTTGTTTTATCCTATGTTTTATTAAATTGTATTTATGTTGTTTTATCCTATGCTTTATTAAATTGTATTTATGTTGTTTTATCCTATGCTTTATTAAATTGCATTTATGTTGTTTTATCCTATGCTTCATTAAATTGTGTTTATGTTGTTTTATCCTATGCTTTATTAAATTGTATTTATGTTGTTTTAACCAATGCTATATTAAATTGCATTTATGTTGTTTTATCTTATGCTTTATTAAATTGTATTTATGTTGTTTTATCCTTTGCTTTATTAAATTGTATTTATATTGTTTTATCCTATGCTTTATTAAATTGTATATATGTTGTTTTATCCTATGCTTTATTAAATTGTATTTATGTTGTTTTGTCCTATGCTTTATGAAATTTAATTTATGTTTTTTTAACCTATGCTTTATTAAATTGTATTTATGTTGTTTTATCCTATGCTTTATTAAATGGTATTTATGTTGTTTTATCCTATGATTTATTAAATTGTATTTATGTTGTTTTAAACTATGCTTTATTAAACTGCATTTATGTTGTTTTATCCTATGCTTTATTAAATTGTATTTATGTTGTTTTAACCCATGCTTCATTAAATTGTACTTATGTTGTTTTATCCTATGCTTCATTAAATTGTATTTATGTTGTTTTATCCTATGCTTTATAAAATTGTATTTATGTTGTTTTAACCTATGCTTTATTAAATTGTATTTATGTTGTTTTATCCTATACTTTATAAAATTGTATTTATGTTGTTTTAACCTATGCTTTATTAAATTGTATTTATGTTGTTTTATCCTAGGCTTTATTAAATTGTATTTATGTTGTTTTATCCTATGCTTTATTAAATTGTATTTATGTTGTTTTTTCCTATGCTTTATTAAATTGTATTTATGTTGTTTTAACCCATGCTTCATTAAATTGTATTTATGTTGTTTTATCCTATGCTTCATTAAATTGTATTTATGTTCTTTTATCCTATGCTTTATTAAATTGTATTTATGTTGTTTTATCCTATGCTTTATTAAATTGTATTTATGTTGTTTTAACCTATGCTTTATTAAATTGCATTTATGTTGTTTTATCCTATGCTTTATTATATGGTATTTATGTTGTTTTATCCTATGCTTTATTAAATTGTATTTATGTTGTTTTAACCTATGCTTTATTAAATTGTATTTATGTTGTTTTATTCTATGCTTTATTAAATTGTGTTTATGTTGTTTTATCCTATGCTTTTTTAAATTGTATTTATGTTTTTTTATCCTATGCTTTATTAAATTGTATTTATGTTGTTTTATTCTATGCTTTATTAAACTGCATTTATGTTGTTTTATCCTATGCTTTATTAAATTGTATTTATGTTGTTTTAACCCATGCTTTATTAAATTGCATTTATGTTGTTTTATCTTATGCTTTATTAAATTGTATTTATGTTGTTTTATCCTATGCTTTATTAAATTGTATTCATGTTGTTTTATCCTATGCTTTATTAAATTGTATATATGTTGTTTTATCCTATGCTTTATTAAATTGTATTTATGTTGTTTTGTCCTATGCTTTATTAAATTTTATTCATGTTGTTTTTACCTATGCTTTATTAAATTATATTTATGTTGTTTTAACCTATGCTTTATTAAATGGTATTTATGTTGTTTTATCCTATGCTTTATTAAATTGTATGTATGTTGTTTTAACCCATGCTTCATTAAATTGTATTTATGTTGTTTCATCCTATGCTTCATTAAATTGTATTTATGTTGTTTTATCCTATGCTTTATTAAATTGTATTTATGTTGTTTTAACCTATGCTTTATTAAATTGTATTTATGTTGTTTTATCCTATACTTTATAAAATTGTATTTATGTTGTTTTAACCTATGCTTTATTAAATTGTATTTATGTTGTTTTATCCTATGCATTATTAAATTGTATTTATGTTGTTTTATCCTATGCTTTATTAAATTGTATTTATATTGTTTTATCCTATGCTTTATTAAATTGTATTTATGTTGTTTTAACCTATGCTTTATTAAATTGCATTTATGTTGTTTTATCCTATGCTTCATTAAATTGTATTTATGTTGTTTTAACCCATGCTTCATTAAATTGTATTTATGTTGTTTTATCCTATGCTTCATTAAATTGTATTTATGTTCTTTTATCCTATGCTTTATTAAATTGTATTTATGTTGTTTTATCCTATGCTTTATTAAATTGTATTTATGTTGTTTTAACCTATGCTTTATTAAATTGTATTTATGTTGTTTTATCCTATGCTTTATTATATGGTATTTATGTTGTTTTATCCTATGCTTTATTAAATTGTATTTATGTTGTTTTAACCTATGCTTTATTAAATTGTATTTATGTTGTTTTATTCTATGCTTTATTAAATTGTGTTTATGTTGTTTTATCCTATGCTTTTTTAAATTGTATTTATGTTTTTTTTTCCTATGCTTTATTAAATTGTATTTATGTTGTTTTATTGTATGCTTTATTAAACTGCATTTATGTTGTTTTATCCTATGCTTTATTAAATTGTATTTATATTGTTTTATTCTATGCTTTATTAAACTGCATTTTTGTTGTTTTATCCTATGCTTTATTAAATTGTATTTATGTTGTTTTAACCCATGCTTTATTAAATTGCATTTATGTTGTTTTATCTTATGCTTTATTAAATTGTATTTATGTTGTTTTATCCTATGCTTTATTAAATTGTATTTATGTTGTTTTATCCTATGCTTTATTAAATTGTATATATGTTGTTTTATCCTATGCTTTATTAAATTATATTTATGTTGTTTTAACCTATGCTTTATTAAATGGTATTTATGTTGTTTTAACCTATGCTTTATTAAATTATATTTATGTTGTTTTAACCTATGCTTTATTAAATGGTATTTATGTTGTTTTATCCTATGCTTTATTAAATTGTATTTATGTTGTTTTAACCTATGCTTTATTAAACTGCATTTATGTTGTTTTATCCTATGCTTTATTAAATTGTATTTATGTTGTTTTAACCCATGCTTTATTAAATTGCATTTATGTTGTTTTATCTTATGCTTTATTAAATTGTATTTATGTTGTTTTATCCTATGCTTTATTAAATTGTATTTATGTTGTTTTGTCCTATGCTTTATTAAATTGTATTTATGTTGTTTTAACCTATGCTTTATTAAATTATATTTATGTTGTTTTAACCTATGCTTTATTAAATGGTATTTATGTTGTTTTATCCTATGCTTTATTAAATTGTATTTATGTTGTTTTAACCTATGCTTTATTAAACTGCATTTATGTTGTTTTATCCTATGCTTTATTAAATTGTATTTATGTTGTTTTAACCCATGCTTCATTAAATTGTATTTATGTTGTTTTATCCTATGCTTCATTAAATTGTATTTATGTTGTTTTATCCTATGCTTTATTAAATTGTATTTATATTGTTTTATCCTATGCTTTATTAAATTGTATTTACGTTGTTTTAACCCATGCTTTATTAAATTGTATTTATGTTGTTTTATCCTATGCTTTATTAAATTGTGTTTATGTTGTTTTATCCTATGCTTTATTAAATTGTGTTTATGTTGTTTTATCCTATGCTTTATTAAATTGTATTTATGTTGTTTTATCCTATGCTTTATTAAATTGTATTTATGTTGTTTTAACCCATGCTTTATTAAATTGTATTTATGTTGTTTTATCCTATGCTTTATTAAATTGTATTTATGTTGTTTTAACCCATGCTTTATTAAATTGTATTTATATTGTTTTAACCCATGCTTTATTACATTGTATTTATGTTGTTTTATCCTATGCTTTATTAAATTGTGTTTATGTTGTTTTATCCTATGCTTTATTAAATTGTATTTATGTTGTTTTATCCTATGCTTTATTAAATTGTATTTATGTTGTTTTAACCCATGCTTTATTAAATTGTATTTATGTTGTTTTATTCTATGCTTTATTAAATTGTGTTTATGTTGTTTTATCCTATGCTTTTTTAAATTGTATTTATGTTGTTGTATCCTATGCTTTATTAAATTGTATTTATGTTGTTTTATTGTATGCTTTATTAAACTGCATTTATGTTGTTTTATCCTATGCTTTATTAAATTGTATTTATGTTGTTTTATTGTATGCTTTATTAAACTGCATTTATGTTGTTTTATTCTATGCTTTATTAAATTGTATTTATGTTGTTTTATCCTATGCTTTATTAAATTGTATTTATGTTGTTTTATCCTATGCTTTATTAAATTGTATTTATGTTGTTTTATCCTATGCTTTATTAAATTGTATTTATGTTGTTTTATCCTATGCTTTATTAAATTGTATTTATGTTGTTTCATCCTATGCTTTATTAAATTGTGTTTATGTTGTTTTATCCTATGCTTTATTAAACTGCATTTATGTTGTTTATCCTATGCTTTATTAAACTGCATTTATGTTGTTTATCCTATGCTTTATTAAATTGTATTTATGTTGTTTTATCCTATGTTTTATTAAATTGTATTTATGTTGTTTTATCCTATGCTTTATTAAATTGTATTTATGTTGTTTTATCCTATGCTTTATTAAATTGCATTTATGTTGTTTTATCCTATGCTTTATTAAATTGTATATATGTTGTTTTATCCTATGCTTTATTAAATTGTATTTATGTTGTTTTGTCCTATGCTTTATTAAATTTTATTTATGTTGTTTTTACCTATGCTTTATTAAATTATATTTATGTTGTTTTAACCTATGCTTTATTAAATGGTATTTATGTTGTTTTATCCTATGCTTTATTAAATTGTATGTATGTTGTTTTAACCCATGCTTCATTAAATTGTATTTATGTTGTTTCATCTTATGCTTCATTAAATTGTATTTATGTTGTTTTATCCTATGCTTTATTAAATTGTATTTATGTTGTTTTAACCTATGCTTTATTAAATTGTATTTATGTTGTTTTATCCTATACTTTATAAAATTGTATTTATGTTGTTTTAACCTATGCTTTATTAAATTGTATTTATGTTGTTTTATCCTATGCATTATTATATTGTATTTATGTTGTTTTATCCTATGCTTTATTAAATTGTATTTATATTGTTTTAACCTATGCTTTATTAAATTGCATTTATGTTGTTTTATCCTATGCTTCATTAAATTGTATTTATGTTGTTTTAACCCATGCTTCATTAAATTGTATTTATGTTGTTTTATCCTATGCTTCATTAAATTGTATTTATGTTCTTTTATCCTATGCTTTATTAAATTGTATTTATGTTGTTTTATCCTATGCTTTATTAAATTGTATTTATGTTGTTTTAACCTATGCTTTATTAAATTGTATTTATGTTGTTTTATCCTATGCTTTATTATATGGTATTTATGTTGTTTTATCCTATGCTTTATTAAATTGTATTTATGTTGTTTTAACCTATGCTTTATTAAATTGTATTTATGTTGTTTTATTCTATGCTTTATTAAATTGTGTTTATGTTGTTTTATCCTATGCTTTTTTAAATTGTATTTATGTTTTTTTTTCCTATGCTTTATTAAATTGTATTTATGTTGTTTTATTGTATGCTTTATTAAACTGCATTTATGTTGTTTTATCCTATGCTTTATTAAATTGTATTTATATTGTTTTATTCTATGCTTTATTAAACTGCATTTTTGTTGTTTTATCCTATGCTTTATTAAATTGTATTTATGTTGTTTTAACCCATGCTTTATTAAATTGCATTTATGTTGTTTTATCTTATGCTTTATTAAATTGTATTTATGTTGTTTTATCCTATGCTTTATTAAATTGTATTTATGTTGTTTTATCCTATGCTTTATTAAATTGTATATATGTTGTTTTATCCTATGCTTTATTAAATTATATTTATGTTGTTTTAACCTATGCTTTATTAAATGGTATTTATGTTGTTTTAACCTATGCTTTATTAAATTATATTTATGTTGTTTTAACCTATGCTTTATTAAATGGTATTTATGTTGTTTTATCCTATGCTTTATTAAATTGTATTTATGTTGTTTTAACCTATGCTTTATTAAACTGCATTTATGTTGTTTTATCCTATGCTTTATTAAATTGTATTTATGTTGTTTTAACCCATGCTTTATTAAATTGCATTTATGTTGTTTTATCTTATGCTTTATTAAATTGTATTTATGTTGTTTTATCCTATGCTTTATTAAATTGTATTTATGTTGTTTTGTCCTATGCTTTATTAAATTGTATTTATGTTGTTTTAACCTATGCTTTATTAAATTATATTTATGTTGTTTTAACCTATGCTTTATTAAATGGTATTTATGTTGTTTTATCCTATGCTTTATTAAATTGTATTTATGTTGTTTTAACCTATGCTTTATTAAACTGCATTTATGTTGTTTTATCCTATGCTTTATTAAATTGTATTTATGTTGTTTTAACCCATGCTTCATTAAATTGTATTTATGTTGTTTTATCCTATGCTTCATTAAATTGTATTTATGTTGTTTTATCCTA
The DNA here is from genome assembly GCF_046119375.1 of Phyllobates terribilis. Taxonomy (NCBI): domain Eukaryota; kingdom Metazoa; phylum Chordata; class Amphibia; order Anura; family Dendrobatidae; genus Phyllobates; species Phyllobates terribilis. The sequence goes on along the minus strand of NW_027363206.1, from coordinate 892,555 downwards.
TGCTTTATTAAATTGTATTTATATTGTTTTATCCTATGCTTTATTAAATTGTATTTACGTTGTTTTAACCCATGCTTTATTAAATTGTATTTATGTTGTTTTATCCTATGCTTTATTAAATTGTGTTTATGTTGTTTTATCCTATGCTTTATTAAATTGAGTTTATGTTGTTTTATCCTATGCTTTATTAAATTGTATTTATGTTGTTTTATCCTATGCTTTATTAAATTGTATTTATGTTGTTTTAACCCATGCTTTATTAAATTGTATTTATGTTGTTTTATCCTATGCTTTATTAAATTGTATTTATGTTGTTTTAACCCATGCTTTATTAAATTGTATTTATATTGTTTTAACCCATGCTTTATTACATTGTATTTATGTTGTTTTATCCTATGCTTTATTAAATTGTGTTTATGTTGTTTTATCCTATGCTTTATTAAATTGTATTTATGTTGTTTTATCCTATGCTTTATTAAATTGTATTTATGTTGTTTTAACCCATGCTTTATTAAATTGTATTTATGTTGTTTTATTCTATGCTTTATTAAATTGTGTTTATGTTGTTTTATCCTATGCTTTTTTAAATTGTATTTATGTTGTTGTATCCTATGCTTTATTAAATTGTATTTATGTTGTTTTATTGTATGCTTTATTAAACTGCATTTATGTTGTTTTATCCTATGCTTTATTAAATTGTATTTATGTTGTTTTATTGTATGCTTTATTAAACTGCATTTATGTTGTTTTATTCTATGCTTTATTAAATTGTATTTATGTTGTTTTATCCTATGCTTTATTAAATTGTATTTATGTTGTTTTATCCTATGCTTTATTAAATTGTATTTATGTTGTTTTATCCTATGCTTTATTAAATTGTATTTATGTTGTTTTATCCTATGCTTTATTAAATTGTATTTATGTTGTTTCATCCTATGCTTTATTAAATTGTGTTTATGTTGTTTTATCCTATGCTTTATTAAACTGCATTTATGTTGTTTATCCTATGCTTTATTAAACTGCATTTATGTTGTTTATCCTATGCTTTATTAAATTGTATTTATGTTGTTTTATCCTATGTTTTATTAAATTGTATTTATGTTGTTTTATCCTATGCTTTATTAAATTGTATTTATGTTGTTTTATCCTATGCTTTATTAAATTGCATTTATGTTGTTTTATCCTATGCTTTATTAAATGGTATTCATGTTGTTTTATCCTATCATTTATTAAATTGTATTTATGTTGTTTTAACCTATGCTTTATTAAATTGTATTTATGTTGTTTTAACCCATGCTTCATTAAATTGTATTTTTGTTGTTTTATCCTATGCTTCATTAAATTGTATTTATGTTGTTTTATCCTATGCTTTATAAAATTGTATTTATGTTGTTTTAACCTATGCTTTATTAAATTGTATTTATGTTGTTTTATCCTATACTTTATAAAATTATATTTATGCTGTTTTAACCTATGCTTTATTAAATTGTATTTATGTTGTTTTATCCTATGCTTTATTAAATTGTATTTATGTTGTTTTATCCTATGCTTTATTAAATTGTATTTATATTGTTTTATCCTATGCTTTATTAAATTGTATTTATGTTGTTTTATCCTATGCTTTATTAAATTGTATTTATGTTGTTTTATCCTATGCTTTATAAAATTGTATTTATGTTGTTTTAACCTATGCTTTATTAAATTGTATTTATGTTGTTTTATCCTATACTTTATAAAATTGTATTTATGTTGTTTTAACCTATGCTTTATTAAATTGTATTTATGTTGTTTTATCCTATGCTTTATTAAATTGTATTTATGTTGTTTTATGCTATGCTTTATTAAATTGTATTTATATTGTTTTATCCTATGCTTTATTAAATTGTATTTATGTTGTTTTATCCTATGCTTTATTAAATTGTATTTATGTTGTTTTATCCTATGCTTTATTAAATTGTATTAATGTTGTTTTAACCCATGCTTCATTCAATTGTATTTATGTTGTTTTATCCTATGCTTCATTAAATTGTATTTATGTTCTTTTATCCTATGCTTTATTAAATTGTATTTATGTTGTTTTATCCTATGCTTTATTAAATTGTATTTATGTTGTTTTAACCTATGCTTTATTAAATTGCATTTATGTTGTTTTATCCTATGCTTTATTATATGGTATTTATGTTGTTTTATCCTATGCTTTATTAAATTGTATTTATGTTGTTTTAACCTATGCTTTATTAAATTGTATTTATGTTGTTTTATTCTATGTTTTACTAAATTGTGTTTATGTTGTTTTATCCTATGCTTTTTTAAATTGTATTTATGTTTTTTATCCTATGCTTTATTAAATTGTATTTATGTTGTTTTATTGTATGCTTTATTAAACTGCATTTATGTTGTTTTATTCTATGCTTTATTAAATTGTATTTATGTTGTTTTATTCTATGCTTTATTAAACTGCATTTATGTTGTTTTATCCTAAGCTTTATTAAATTGTATTCATGTTGTTTTAACCCATGCTTTATTAAATTGCATTTATGTTGTTTTATCTTATGCTTTATTTTAATTGTATTTATGTTGTTTTATCCTATGCTTTATTAAATTGTATTTATGTTGTTTTATCCTATGCTTTATTAAATTGTATATATGTTGTTTTATCCTATGCTTTATTAAATTGTATTTATGTTGTTTTATCCTATGTTTTATTAAATTGTATTTATGTTGTTTTATCCTATGCTTTATTAAATTGTATTTATGTTGTTTTATCCTATGCTTTATTAAATTGCATTTATGTTGTTTTATCCTATGCTTCATTAAATTGTGTTTATGTTGTTTTATCCTATGCTTTATTAAATTGTATTTATGTTGTTTTAACCAATGCTATATTAAATTGCATTTATGTTGTTTTATCTTATGCTTTATTAAATTGTATTTATGTTGTTTTATCCTTTGCTTTATTAAATTGTATTTATATTGTTTTATCCTATGCTTTATTAAATTGTATATATGTTGTTTTATCCTATGCTTTATTAAATTGTATTTATGTTGTTTTGTCCTATGCTTTATGAAATTTAATTTATGTTTTTTTAACCTATGCTTTATTAAATTGTATTTATGTTGTTTTATCCTATGCTTTATTAAATGGTATTTATGTTGTTTTATCCTATGATTTATTAAATTGTATTTATGTTGTTTTAACCTATGCTTTATTAAACTGCATTTATGTTGTTTTATCCTATGCTTTATTAAATTGTATTTATGTTGTTTTAACCCATGCTTCATTAAATTGTACTTATGTTGTTTTATCCTATGCTTCATTAAATTGTATTTATGTTGTTTTATCCTATGCTTTATAAAATTGTATTTATGTTGTTTTAACCTATGCTTTATTAAATTGTATTTATGTTGTTTTATCCTATACTTTATAAAATTGTATTTATGTTGTTTTAACCTATGCTTTATTAAATTGTATTTATGTTGTTTTATCCTAGGCTTTATTAAATTGTATTTATGTTGTTTTATCCTATGCTTTATTAAATTGTATTTATATTGTTTTATCCTATGCTTTATTAAATTGTATTTATGTTGTTTTTTCCTATGCTTTATTAAATTGTATTTATGTTGTTTTAACCCATGCTTCATTAAATTGTATTTATGTTGTTTTATCCTATGCTTCATTAAATTGTATTTATGTTCTTTTATCCTATGCTTTATTAAATTGTATTTATGTTGTTTTATCCTATGCTTTATTAAATTGTATTTATGTTGTTTTAACCTATGCTTTATTAAATTGCATTTATGTTGTTTTATCCTATGCTTTATTATATGGTATTTATGTTGTTTTATCCTATGCTTTATTAAATTGTATTTATGTTGTTTTAACCTATGCTTTATTAAATTGTATTTATGTTGTTTTATTCTATGCTTTATTAAATTGTGTTTATGTTGTTTTATCCTATGCTTTTTTAAATTGTATTTATGTTTTTTTATCCTATGCTTTATTAAATTGTATTTATGTTGTTTTATTCTATGCTTTATTAAACTGCATTTATGTTGTTTTATCCTATGCTTTATTAAATTGTATTTATGTTGTTTTAACCCATGCTTTATTAAATTGCATTTATGTTGTTTTATCTTATGCTTTATTAAATTGTATTTATGTTGTTTTATCCTATGCTTTATTAAATTGTATTCATGTTGTTTTATCCTATGCTTTATTAAATTGTATATATGTTGTTTTATCCTATGCTTTATTAAATTGTATTTATGTTGTTTTGTCCTATGCTTTATTAAATTTTATTTATGTTGTTTTTACCTATGCTTTATTAAATTATATTTATGTTGTTTTAACCTATGCTTTATTAAATGGTATTTATGTTGTTTTATCCTATGCTTTATTAAATTGTATGTATGTTGTTTTAACCCATGCTTCATTAAATTGTATTTATGTTGTTTCATCCTATGCTTCATTAAATTGTATTTATGTTGTTTTATCCTATGCTTTATTAAATTGTATTTATGTTGTTTTAACCTATGCTTTATTAAATTGTATTTATGTTGTTTTATCCTATACTTTATAAAATTGTATTTATGTTGTTTTAACCTATGCTTTATTAAATTGTATTTATGTTGTTTTATCCTATGCATTATTAAATTGTATTTATGTTGTTTTATCCTATGCTTTATTAAATTGTATTTATATTGTTTTATCCTATGCTTTATTAAATTGTATTTATGTTGTTTTAACCTATGCTTTATTAAATTGCATTTATGTTGTTTTATCCTATGCTTCATTAAATTGTATTTATGTTGTTTTAACCCATGCTTCATTAAATTGTATTTATGTTGTTTTATCCTATGCTTCATTAAATTGTATTTATGTTCTTTTATCCTATGCTTTATTAAATTGTATTTATGTTGTTTTATCCTATGCTTTATTAAATTGTATTTATGTTGTTTTAACCTATGCTTTATTAAATTGTATTTATGTTGTTTTATCCTATGCTTTATTATATGGTATTTATGTTGTTTTATCCTATGCTTTATTAAATTGTATTTATGTTGTTTTAACCTATGCTTTATTAAATTGTATTTATGTTGTTTTATTCTATGCTTTATTAAATTGTGTTTATGTTGTTTTATCCTATGCTTTTTTAAATTGTATTTATGTTTTTTTTTCCTATGCTTTATTAAATTGTATTTATGTTGTTTTATTGTATGCTTTATTAAACTGCATTTATGTTGTTTTAACCTATGCTTTATTAAACTGCATTTATGTTGTTTTATCCTATGCTTTATTAAATTGTATTTATGTTGTTTTGTCCTATGCTTTATTAAATTGTATTTATGTTGTTTTAACCTATGCTTTATTAAATTATATTTATGTTGTTTTAACCTATGCTTTATTAAATGGTATTTATGTTGTTTTATCCTATGCTTTATTAAATTGTATTTATGTTGTTTTAACCTATGCTTTATTAAACTGCATTTATGTTGTTTTAACCTATGCTTTATTAAACTGCATTTATGTTGTTTTATCCTATGCTTTATTAAATTGTATTTATGTTGTTTTAACCCATGCTTCATTAAATTGTATTTATGTTGTTTTATCCTATGCTTCATTAAATTGTATTTATGTTGTTTTATCCTATGCTTTATTAAATTGTATTTATATTGTTTTATCCTATGCTTTATTAAATTGTATTTACGTTGTTTTAACCCATGCTTTATTAAATTGTATTTATGTTGTTTTATCCTATGCTTTATTAAATTGTGTTTATGTTGTTTTATCCTATGCTTTATTAAATTGTGTTTATGTTGTTTTATCCTATGCTTTATTAAATTGTATTTATGTTGTTTTATCCTATGCTTTATTAAATTGTATTTATGTTGTTTTAACCCATGCTTTATTAAATTGTATTTATGTTGTTTTATCCTATGCTTTATTAAATTGTATTTATGTTGTTTTAACCCATGCTTTATTAAATTGTATTTATATTGTTTTAACCCATGCTTTATTACATTGTATTTATGTTGTTTTATCCTATGCTTTATTAAATTGTGTTTATGTTGTTTTATCCTATGCTTTATTAAATTGTATTTATGTTGTTTTATCCTATGCTTTATTAAATTGTATTTATGTTGTTTTAACCCATGCTTTATTAAATTGTATTTATGTTGTTTTATTCTATGCTTTATTAAATTGTGTTTATGTTGTTTTATCCTATGCTTTTTTAAATTGTATTTATGTTGTTGTATCCTATGCTTTATTAAATTGTATTTATGTTGTTTTATTGTATGCTTTATTAAACTGCATTTATGTTGTTTTATCCTATGCTTTATTAAATTGTATTTATGTTGTTTTATTGTATGCTTTATTAAACTGCATTTATGTTGTTTTATTCTATGCTTTATTAAATTGTATTTATGTTGTTTTATCCTATGCTTTATTAAATTGTATTTATGTTGTTTTATCCTATGCTTTATTAAATTGTATTTATGTTGTTTTATCCTATGCTTTATTAAATTGTATTTATGTTGTTTTATCCTATGCTTTATTAAATTGTATTTATGTTGTTTCATCCTATGCTTTATTAAATTGTGTTTATGTTGTTTTATCCTATGCTTTATTAAACTGCATTTATGTTGTTTATCCTATGCTTTATTAAACTGCATTTATGTTGTTTATCCTATGCTTTATTAAATTGTATTTATGTTGTTTTATCCTATGTTTTATTAAATTGTATTTATGTTGTTTTATCCTATGCTTTATTAAATTGTATTTATGTTGTTTTATCCTATGCTTTATTAAATTGCATTTATGTTGTTTTATCCTATGCTTTATTAAATGGTATTCATGTTGTTTTTTCCTATCATTTATTAAATTGTATTTATGTTGTTTTAACCTATGCTTTATTAAATTGTATTTATGTTGTTTTAACCCATGCTTCATTAAATTGTATTTTTGTTGTTTTATCCTATGCTTCATTAAATTGTATTTATGTTGTTTTATCCTATGCTTTATAAAATTGTATTTATGTTGTTTTAACCTATGCTTTATTAAATTGTATTTATGTTGTTTTATCCTATACTTTATAAAATTATATTTATGCTGTTTTAACCTATGCTTTATTAAATTGTATTTATGTTGTTTTATCCTATGCTTTATTAAATTGTATTTATGTTGTTTTATCCTATGCTTTATTAAATTGTATTTATATTGTTTTATCCTATGCTTTATTAAATTGTATTTATGTTGTTTTATCCTATGCTTTATTAAATTGTATTTATGTTGTTTTATCCTATGCTTTATAAAATTGTATTTATGTTGTTTTAACCTATGCTTTATTAAATTGTATTTATGTTGTTTTATCCTATACTTTATAAAATTGTATTTATGTTGTTTTAACCTATGCTTTATTAAATTGTATTTATGTTGTTTTATCCTATGCTTTATTAAATTGTATTTATGTTGTTTTATGCTATGCTTTATTAAATTGTATTTATATTGTTTTATCCTATGCTTTATTAAATTGTATTTATGTTGTTTTATCCTATGCTTTATTAAATTGTATTTATGTTGTTTTATCCTATGCTTTATTAAATTGTATTAATGTTGTTTTAACCCATGCTTCATTAAATTGTATTTATGTTGTTTTATCCTATGCTTCATTAAATTGTATTTATGTTCTTTTATCCTATGCTTTATTAAATTGTATTTATGTTGTTTTATCCTATGCTTTATTAAATTGTATTTATGTTGTTTTAACCTATGCTTTATTAAATTGCATTTATGTTGTTTTATCCTATGCTTTATTATATGGTATTTATGTTGTTTTATCCTATGCTTTATTAAATTGTATTTATGTTGTTTTAACCTATGCTTTATTAAATTGTATTTATGTTGTTTTATTCTATGTTTTACTAAATTGTGTTTATGTTGTTTTATCCTATGCTTTTTTAAATTGTATTTATGTTTTTTATCCTATGCTTTATTAAATTGTATTTATGTTGTTTTATTGTATGCTTTATTAAACTGCATTTATGTTGTTTTATTCTATGCTTTATTAAATTGTATTTATGTTGTTTTATTCTATGCTTTATTAAACTGCATTTATGTTGTTTTATCCTAAGCTTTATTAAATTGTATTCATGTTGTTTTAACCCATGCTTTATTAAATTGCATTTATGTTGTTTTATCTTATGCTTTATTTTAATTGTATTTATGTTGTTTTATCCTATGCTTTATTAAATTGTATTTATGTTGTTTTATCCTATGCTTTATTAAATTGTATATATGTTGTTTTATCCTATGCTTTATTAAATTGTATTTATGTTGTTTTATCCTATGTTTTATTAAATTGTATTTATGTTGTTTTATCCTATGCTTTATTAAATTGTATTTATGTTGTTTTATCCTATGCTTTATTAAATTGCATTTATGTTGTTTTATCCTATGCTTCATTAAATTGTGTTTATGTTGTTTTATCCTATGCTTTATTAAATTGTATTTATGTTGTTTTAACCAATGCTATATTAAATTGCATTTATGTTGTTTTATCTTATGCTTTATTAAATTGTATTTATGTTGTTTTATCCTTTGCTTTATTAAATTGGATTTATATTGTTTATCCTATGCTTTATTAAATTGTATATATGTTGTTTTATCCTATGCTTTATTAAATTGTATTTATGTTGTTTTGTCCTATGCTTTATGAAATTTAATTTATGTTGTTTTAACCTATGCTTTATTAAATTGTATTTATGTTGTTTTATCCTATGCTTTATTAAATGGTATTTATGTTGTTTTATCCTATGCTTTATTAAATTGTGTTTATGTTTTTTTATCCTATGCTTTATTAAATTGTATTTATGTTGTTTTAACCCATGCTTTATTAAATTGTATTTATGTTGTTTTATCCTATGCTTTATTAAATTGTATTTATGTTGTTTTAACCCATGCTTTATTAAATTGTATTTATATTGTTTTAACCCATGCTTTATTACATTGTATTTATGTTGTTTTATCCTATGCTTTATTAAATTGTGTTTATGTTGTTTTATCCTATGCTTTATTCAATTGTATTTATGTTGTTTTATCCTATGCTTTATTAAATTGTATTTACGTTGTTTTAACCCATGCTTTATTAAATTGTATTTATGTTGTTTTATTCTATGCTTTATTAAATTGTGTTTATGTTGTTTTATCCTATGCTTTTTTAAATTGTATTTATGTTGTTGTATCCTATGCTTTATTAATTGTATTTATGTTGTTTTATTGTATGCTTTATTAAACTGCATTTATGTTGTTTTATCCTATGCTTTATTAAATTGTATTTATGTTGTTTTATTCTATGCTTTATTAAATTGTATTTATGTTGTTTTATCCTATGCTTTATTAAATTGTATTTATGTTGTTTTATCCTATGCTTTATTAAATTGTATTTATGTTGTTTTATTGTATGCTTTATTAAACTGCATTTATGTTGTTTTATCCTATGCTTTATTAAATTGTATTTATGTTGTTTCATCCTATGCTTTATTAAATTGTGTTTATGTTGTTTTATCCTATGCTTTATTAAACTGCATTTATGTTGTTTATCCTATGCTTTATTAAACTGCATTTATGTTGTTTATCCTATGCTTTATTAAATTGTATTTATGTTGTTTTATCCTATGTTTTATTAAATTGTATTTATGTTGTTTTATCCTATGCTTTATTAAACTGCATTTATGTTGTTTATCCTATGCGTTATTAAATTGTATTTATGTTGTTTTATCCTATGCTTTATTAAATTGTATTTATGTTGTTTTATCCTATGCTTTATTAAATTGTATTAATGTTGTTTTAACCCATGCTTCATTAAATTGTATTTATGTTGTTTTATCCTATGCTTCATTAAATTGTATTTATGTTCTTTTATCCTATGCTTTATTAAATTGTATTTATGTTGTTTTATCCTATGCTTTATTAAATTGTATTTATGTTGTTTTAACCTATGCTTTATTAAATTGCATTTATGTTGTTTTATCATATGCTTTATTATATGGTATTTATGTTGTTTTATCCTATGCTTTATTAAATTGTATTTATGTTGTTTTAACCTATGCTTTATTAAATTGTATTTATGTTTTTTTATTCTATGCTTTACTAAATTGTGTTTATGTTGTTTTATCCTATGCTTTTTTAAATTGTATTTATGTTTTTTATCCTATGCTTTATTAAATTGTATTTATGTTGTTTTATTGTATGCTTTATTAAACTGCATTTATGTTGTTTTATTCTATGCTTTATTAAATTGTATTTATGTTGTTTTATTCTATGCTTTATTAAACTGCATTTATGTTGTTTTATCCTAAGCTTTATTAAATTGTATTCATGTTGTTTTAACCCATGCTTTATTAAATTGCATTTATGTTGTTTTATCTTATGCTTTATTTTAATTGTATTTATGTTGTTTTATCCTATGCTTCATTAAATTGTGTTTATGTTGTTTTATCCTATGCTTTATTAAATTGTATTTATGTTGTTTTAACCAATGCTATATTAAATTGCATTTATGTTGTTTTATCTTATGCTTTATTAAATTGTATTTATGTTGTTTTATCCTTTGCTTTATTAAATTGGATTTATATTGCTTTATCCTATGCTTTATTAAATTGTATATATGTTGTTTTATCCTATGCTTTATTAAATTGTATTTATGTTGTTTTGTCCTATGCTTTATGAAATTTAATTTATGTTGTTTTAACCTATGCTTTATTAAATTGTATTTATGTTGTTTTATCCTATGCTTTATTAAATGGTATTTATGTTGTTTTATCCTATGCTTTATTAAATTGTGTTTATGTTTTTTTATCCTATGCTTTATTAAATTGTATTTATGTTGTTTTAACCCATGCTTTATTAAATTGTATTTATGTTGTTTTATCCTATGCTTTATTAAATTGTATTTATGTTGTTTTAACCCATGCTTTATTAAATTGTATTTATATTGTTTTAACCCATGCTTTATTACATTGTATTTATGTTGTTTTATCCTATGCTTTATTAAATTGTGTTTATGTTGTTTTATCCTATGCTTTATTAATTTGTATTTATGTTGTTTTATCCTATGCTTTATTAAATTGTATTTACGTTGTTTTAACCCATGCTTTATTAAATTGTATTTATGTTGTTTTATTCTATGCTTTATTAAATTGTGTTTATGTTGTTTTATCCTATGCTTTTTTAAATTGTATTTATGTTGTTGTATCCTATGCTTTATTAAATTGTATTTATGTTGTTTTATTGTATGCTTTATTAAACTGCATTTATGTTGTTTTATCCTATGCTTTATTAAATTGTATTTATGTTGTTTTATTCTATGCTTTATTAAATTGTATTTATGTTGTTTTATCCTATGCTTTATTAAATTGTATTTATGTTGTTTTATCCTATGCTTTATTAAATTGTATTTATGTTGTTTTATTGTATGCTTTATTAAACTGCATTTATGTTGTTTTATCCTATGCTTTATTAAATTGTATTTATGTTGTTTCATCCTATGCTTTATTAAATTGTGTTTATGTTGTTTTATCCTATGCTTTATTAAACTGCATTTATGTTGTTTATCCTATGCTTTATTAAACTGCATTTATGTTGTTTATCCTATGCTTTATTAAATTGTATTTATGTTGTTTTATCCTATGTTTTATTAAATTGTATTTATGTTGTTTTATCCTATGCTTTATTAAACTGCATTTATGTTGTTTATCCTATGCGTTATTAAATTGTATTTATGTTGTTTTATCCTATGCTTTATTAAATTGTATTTATGTTGTTTTATCCTATGCTTTATTAAATTGTATTAATGTTGTTTTAACCCATGCTTCATTAAATTGTATTTATGTTGTTTTATCCTATGCTTCATTAAATTGTATTTATGTTCTTTTATCCTATGCTTTATTAAATTGTATTTATGTTGTTTTATCCTATGCTTTATTAAATTGTATTTATGTTGTTTTAACCTATGCTTTATTAAATTGCATTTATGTTGTTTTATCATATGCTTTATTATATGGTATTTATGTTGTTTTATCCTATGCTTTATTAAATTGTATTTATGTTGTTTTAACCTATGCTTTATTAAATTGTATTTATGTTGTTTTATTCTATGCTTTACTAAATTGTGTTTATGTTGTTTTATCCTATGCTTTTTTAAATTGTATTTATGTTTTTTTATCCTATGCTTTATTAAATTGTATTTATGTTGTTTTATTGTATGCTTTATTAAACTGCATTTATGTTGTTTTATCCTATGCTTTATTAAATTGTATTTATGTTGTTTTATTCTATGCTTTATTAAACTGCATTTATGTTGTTTTATCCTATGCTTTATTAAATTGTATTCATGTTGTTTTAACCCATGCTTTATTAAATTGCATTTATGTTGTTTTATCTTATGCTTTATTTTAATTGTATTTATGTTGTTTTATCCTATGCTTTATTAAATTGTATTTATGTTGTTTTAACTTATGCTTTATTAAATTGTATATATGTTGTTTTATCCTATGCTTTATTAAATTGTATTTATGTTGTTTTATCCTATGTTTTATTAAATTGTATTTATGTTGTTTTATCCTATGCTTTATTAAATTGTATTTATGTTGTTTTATCCTATGCTTTATTAAATTGCATTTATGTTGTTTTATCCTATGCTTCATTAAATTGTGTTTATGTTGTTTTATCCTATGCTTTATTAAATTGTATTTATGTTGTTTTAACCAATGCTATATTAAATTGCATTTATGTTGTTTTATCTTATGCTTTATTAAATTGTATTTATGTTGTTTTATCCTTTGCTTTATTAAATTGTATATATGTTGTTTTATCCTATGCTTTATTAAATTGTATTTATATTGTTTTATCCTATGCTTTATTAAATTGTATATATGTTGTTTTATCCTATGCTTTATTAAATTGTATTTATGTTGTTTTGTCCTATGCTTTATGAAATTTAATTTATGTTTTTTTAACCTATGCTTTATTAAATTGTATTTATGTTGTTTTATCCTATGCTTTATTAAATGGTATTTATGTTGTTTTATCCTATGATTTATTAAATTGTATTTATGTTGTTTTAACCTATGCTTTATTAAACTGCATTTATGTTGTTTTATCCTATGCTTTATTAAATTGTATTTATGTTGTTTTAACCCATGCTTCATTAAATTGTACTTATGTTGTTTTATCCTATGCTTCATTAAATTGTATTTATGTTGTTTTATCCTATGCTTTATAAAATTGTATTTATGTTGTTTTAACCTATGCTTTATTAAATTGTATTTATGTTGTTTTATCCTATACTTTATAAAATTGTATTTATGTTGTTTTAACCTATGCTTTATTAAATTGTATTTATGTTGTTTTATCCTAGGCTTTATTAAATTGTATTTATGTTGTTTTATCCTATGCTTTATTAAATTGTATTTATATTGTTTTATCCTATGCTTTATTAAATTGTATTTATGTTGTTTTATCCTATGCTTTATTAAATTGTATTTATGTTGTTTTAACCCATGCTTCATTAAATTGTATTTACGTTGTTTTATCCTATGCTTCATTAAATTGTATTTATGTTCTTTTATCCTATGCTTTATTAAATTGTATTTATGTTGTTTTATCCTATGCTTTATTAAATTGTATTTATGTTGTTTTAACCTATGCTTTATTAAATTGCATTTATGTTGTTTTATCCTATGCTTTATTATATGGTATTTATGTTGTTTTATCCTATGCTTTATTAAATTGTATTTATGTTGTTTTAACCTATGCTTTATTAAATTGTATTTATGTTGTTTTATTCTATGCTTTATTAAATTGTGTTTATGTTGTTTTATCCTATGCTTTTTTAAATTGTATTTATGTTTTTTTATCCTATGCTTTATTAAATTGTATTTATGTTGTTTTATTCTATGCTTTATTAAACTGCATTTATGTTGTTTTATCCTATGCTTTATTAAATTGTATTTATGTTGTTTTAACCCATGCTTTATTAAATTGCATTTATGTTGTTTTATCTTATGCTTTATTAAATTGTATTTATGTTGTTTTATCCTATGCTTTATTAAATTGTATTCATGTTGTTTTATCCTATGCTTTATTAAATTGTATATATGTTGTTTTATCCTATGCTTTATTAAATTGTATTTATGTTGTTTTGTCCTATGCTTTATTAAATTTTATTTATGTTGTTTTTACCTATGCTTTATTAAATTATATTTATGTTGTTTTAACCTATGCTTTATTAAATGGTATTTATGTTGTTTTATCCTATGCTTTATTAAATTGTATTTATGTTGTTTTAACCCATGCTTCATTAAATTGTATTTATGTTGTTTCATCCTATGCTTCATTAAATTGTATTTATGTTGTTTTATCCTATGCTTTATTAAATTGTATTTATGTTGTTTTATCCTATGCTTTATTAAATTGTATATATGTTGTTTTATCCTATGCTTTATTAAATTGTATTTATGTTGTTTTGTCCTATGCTTTATTAAATTTTATTTATGTTGTTTTTACCTATGCTTTATTAAATTATATTTATGTTGTTTTAACCTATGCTTTATTAAATGGTATTTATGTTGTTTTATCCTATGCTTTATTAAATTGTATTTATGTTGTTTTAACCCATGCTTCATTAAATTGTATTTATGTTGTTTTAACCTATGCTTTATTAAATTGTATATATGTTGTTTTATCCTATGCTTTATTAAATTGTATTTATGTTGTTTTATCCTATGTTTTATTAAGTTGTATTTATGTTGTTTTATCCTATGCTTTTTTAAATTGTATTTATGTTGTTTTATCCTATGCTTTATTAAATTGCATTTATGTTGTTTTATCCTATGCTTCATTAAATTGTGTTTATGTTGTTTTATCCTATGCTTTATTAAATTGTATTTATGTTGTTTTAACCAATGCTATATTAAATTGCATTTATGTTGTTTTATCTTATGCTTTATTAAATTGTATTTATGTTGTTTTATCCTTTGCTTTATTAAATTGTATATATGTTGTTTTATCCTATGCTTTATTAAATTGTATTTATGTTGTTTTATCCTATGCTTTATTAAATTGTATTTATGTTGTTTTGTCCTATGCTTTATGAAATTTAATTTATGTTTTTTTAACCTATGCTTTATTAAATTGTATTTATGTTGTTTTATCCTATGCTTTATTAAATGGTATTTATGTTGTTTTATCCTATGATTTATTAAATTGTATTTATGTTGTTTTAACCTATGCTTTATTAAACTGCATTTATGTTGTTTTATCCTATGCTTTATTAAATTGTATTTATGTTGTTTTAACCCATGCTTCATTAAATTGTACTTATGTTGTTTTATCCTATGCTTCATTAAATTGTATTTATGTTGTTTTATCCTATGCTTTATAAAATTGTATTTATGTTGTTTTAACCTATGCTTTATTAAATTGTATTTATGTTGTTTTATCCTATACTTTATAAAATTGTATTTATGTTGTTTTAACCTATGCTTTATTAAATTGTATTTATGTTGTTTTATCCTAGGCTTTATTAAATTGTATTTATGTTGTTTTATCCTATGCTTTATTAAATTGTATTTATATTGTTTTATCCTATGCTTTATTAAATTGTATTTATGTTGTTTTATCCTATGCTTTATTAAATTGTATTTATGTTGTTTTAACCCATGCTTCATTAAATTGTATTTACGTTGTTTTATCCTATGCTTCATTAAATTGTATTTATGTTCTTTTATCCTATGCTTTATTAAATTGTATTTATGTTGTTTTATCCTATGCTTTATTAAATTGTATTTATGTTGTTTTAACCTATGCATTATTAAATTGCATTTATGTTGTTTTATCCTATGCTTTATTATATGGTATTTATGTTGTTTTATCCTATGCTTTATTAAATTGTATTTATGTTGTTTTAACCTATGCTTTATTAAATTGTATTTATGTTGTTTTATTCTATGCTTTATTAAATTGTGTTTATGTTGTTTTATCCTATGCTTTTTTAAATTGTATTTATGTTTTTTTATCCTATGCTTTATTAAATTGTATTTATGTTGTTTTATTCTATGCTTTATTAAACTGCATTTATGTTGTTTTATCCTATGCTTTATTAAATTGTATTTATGTTGTTTTAACCCATGCTTTATTAAATTGCATTTATGTTGTTTTATCTTATGCTTTATTAAATTGTATTTATGTTGTTTTATCCTATGCTTTATTAAATTGTATTCATGTTGTTTTATCCTATGCTTTATTAAATTGTATATATGTTGTTTTATCCTATGCATTATTAAATTGTATTTATGTTGTTTTATCCTATGCTTTATTAAATTGTATTTATATTGTTTTATCCTATGCTTTATTAAATTGTATTTATGTTGTTTTAACCTATGCTTTATTAAATTGCATTTATGTTGTTTTATCCTATGCTTCATTAAATTGTATTTATGTTGTTTTAACCCATGCTTCATTAAATTGTATTTATGTTGTTTTATCCTATGCTTCATTAAATTGTATTTATGTTCTTTTATCCTATGCTTTATTAAATTGTATTTATGTTGTTTTATCCTATGCTTTATTAAATTGTATTTATGTTGTTTTAACCTATGCTTTATTAAATTGTATTTATGTTGTTTTATCCTATGCTTTATTATATGGTATTTATGTTGTTTTATCCTATGCTTTATTAAATTGTATTTATGTTGTTTTAACCTATGCTTTATTAAATTGTATTTATGTTGTTTTATTCTATGCTTTATTAAATTGTGTTTATGTTGTTTTATCCTATGCTTTTTTAAATTGTATTTATGTTTTTTTTTCCTATGCTTTATTAAATTGTATTTATGTTGTTTTAATGTATGCTTTATTAAACTGCATTTATGTTGTTTTATCCTATGCTTTATTAAATTGTATTTATATTGTTTTATTCTATGCTTTATTAAACTGCATTTTTGTTGTTTTATCCTATGCTTTATTAAATTGTATTTATGTTGTTTTAACCCATGCTTTATTAAATTGCATTTATGTTGTTTTATCTTATGCTTTATTAAATTGTATTTATGTTGTTTTATCCTATGCTTTATTAAATTGTATTTATGTTGTTTTATCCTATGCTTTATTAAATTGTATATATGTTGTTTTATCCTATGCTTTATTAAATTATATTTATGTTGTTTTAACCTATGCTTTATTAAATGGTATTTATGTTGTTTAAACCTATGCTTTATTAAATTATATTTATGTTGTTTTAACCTATGCTTTATTAAACGGTATTTATGTTGTTTTATCCTATGCTTTATTAAATTGTATTTATGTTGTTTTAACCTATGCTTTATTAAACTGCATTTATGTTGTTTTATCCTATGCTTTATTAAATTGTATTTATGTTGTTTTAACCCATGCTTTATTAAATTGCATTTATGTTGTTTTATCTTATGCTTTATTAAATTGTATTTATGTTGTTTTATCCTATGCTTTATTAAATTGTATTTATGTTGTTTTGTCCTATGCTTTATTAAATTGTATTTATGTTGTTTTAACCTATGCTTTATTAAATTATATTTATGTTGTTTTAACCTATGCTTTATTAAATGGTATTTATGTTGTTTTATCCTATGCTTTATTAAATTGTATTTATGTTGTTTTAACCTATGCTTTATTAAACTGCATTTATGTTGTTTTATCCTATGCTTTATTAAATTGTATTCATGTTGTTTTAACCCATGCTTCATTAAATTGTATTTATGTTGTTTTATCCTATGCTTCATTAAATTGTATTTATGTTGTTTTATCCTATGCTTTATTAAATTGTATTTATATTGTTTTATCCTATGCTTTATTAAATTGTATTTACGTTGTTTTAACCTATGCTTTATTAAATTGTATTTATGTTGTTTTATCCTATGCTTCATTAAATTGTATTTATGTTGTTTTAACCCATGCTTCATTATATTGTATTTATGTTGTTTTATCCTATGCTTCATTAAATTGTATTTATGTTGTTTTATCCTATGCTTTATTAAATTGTATTTATGTTGTTTTATCCTATGCTTTATTAAATTGTATTTATGTTGTTTTAACCTATGCTTTATTAAATTGTATTTATGTTGTTTTATCCTATGCTTTATTATATGGTATTTATGTTGTTTTATCCTATGCTTTATTAAATTGTATTTATGTTGTTTTAACCCATGCTTTATTAAATTGCATTTATGTTGTTTTATCTTATGCTTTATTAAATTGTATTTATGTTGTTTTATCCTATGCTTTATTAAATTGTATTCATGTTGTTTTATCCTATGCTTTATTAAATTGTATATATGTTGTTTTATCCTATGCTTTATTAAATTGTATTTATGTTGTTTTGTCCTATGCTTTATTAAATTTTATTTATGTTGTTTTTACCTATGCTTTATTAAATTATATTTATGTTGTTTTAACCTATGCTTTATTAAATGGTATTTATGTTGTTTTATCCTATGCTTTATTAAATTGTATTTATGTTGTTTTAACCCATGCTTCATTAAATTGTATTTATGTTGTTTCATCCTATGCTTCATTAAATTGTATTTATGTTGTTTTATCCTATGCTTTATTAAATTGTATTTATGTTGTTTTAACCTATGCTTTATTAAATTGTATTTATGTTGTTTTATCCTATACTTTATAAAATTGTATTTATGTTGTTTTATCCTATGCTTTATTAAATTGTATTTATGTTGTTTTATCCTATGCATTATTAAATTGTATTTATGTTGTTTTATCCTATGCTTTATTAAATTGTATTTATATTGTTTTATCCTATGCTTTATTAAATTGTATTTATGTTGTTTTAACCTATGCTTTATTAAATTGCATTTATGTTGTTTTATCCTATGCTTCATTAAATTGTATTTATGTTGTTTTAACCCATGCTTCATTAAATTGTATTTATGTTGTTTTATCCTATGCTTCATTAAATTGTATTTATGTTCTTTTATCCTATGCTTTATTAAATTGTATTTATGTTGTTTTATCCTATGCTTTATTAAATTGTATTTATGTTGTTTTAACCTATGCTTTATTAAATTGTATTTATGTTGTTTTATCCTATGCTTTATTATATGGTATTTATGTTGTTTTATCCTATGCTTTATTAAATTGTATTTATGTTGTTTTAACCTATGCTTTATTAAATTGTATTTATGTTGTTTTATTCTATGCTTTATTAAATTGTGTTTATGTTGTTTTATCCTATGCTTTTTTAAATTGTATTTATGTTTTTTTTTCCTATGCTTTATTAAATTGTATTTATGTTGTTTTAATGTATGCTTTATTAAACTGCATTTATGTTGTTTTATCCTATGCTTTATTAAATTGTATTTATATTGTTTTATTCTATGCTTTATTAAACTGCATTTTTGTTGTTTTATCCTATGCTTTATTAAATTGTATTTATGTTGTTTTAACCCATGCTTTATTAAATTGCATTTATGTTGTTTTATCTTATGCTTTATTAAATTGTATTTATGTTGTTTTATCCTATGCTTTATTAAATTGTATTTATGTTGTTTTATCCTATGCTTTATTAAATTGTATATATGTTGTTTTATCCTATGCTTTATTAAATTATATTTATGTTGTTTTAACCTATGCTTTATTAAATGGTATTTATGTTGTTTAAACCTATGCTTTATTAAATTATATTTATGTTGTTTTAACCTATGCTTTATTAAACGGTATTTATGTTGTTTTATCCTATGCTTTATTAAATTGTATTTATGTTGTTTTAACCTATGCTTTATTAAACTGCATTTATGTTGTTTTATCCTATGCTTTATTAAATTGTATTTATGTTGTTTTAACCCATGCTTTATTAAATTGCATTTATGTTGTTTTATCTTATGCTTTATTAAATTGTATTTATGTTGTTTTATCCTATGCTTTATTAAATTGTATTTATGTTGTTTTGTCCTATGCTTTATTAAATTGTATTTATGTTGTTTTAACCTATGCTTTATTAAATTATATTTATGTTGTTTTAACCTATGCTTTATTAAATGGTATTTATGTTGTTTTATCCTATGCTTTATTAAATTGTATTTATGTTGTTTTAACCTATGCTTTATTAAACTGCATTTATGTTGTTTTATCCTATGCTTTATTAAATTGTATTCATGTTGTTTTAACCCATGCTTCATTAAATTGTATTTATGTTGTTTTATCCTATGCTTCATTAAATTGTATTTATGTTGTTTTATCCTATGCTTTATTAAATTGTATTTATATTGTTTTATCCTATGCTTTATTAAATTGTATTTACGTTGTTTTAACCTATGCTTTATTAAATTGTATTTATGTTGTTTTATCCTATGCTTCATTAAATTGTATTTATGTTGTTTTAACCCATGCTTCATTATATTGTATTTATGTTGTTTTATCCTATGCTTCATTAAATTGTATTTATGTTGTTTTATCCTATGCTTTATTAAATTGTATTTATGTTGTTTTATCCTATGCTTTATTAAATTGTATTTATGTTGTTTTATCCTATGCTTTATTAAATTGTATTTATGTTGTTTTAACCTATGCTTTATTAAATTGTATTTATGTTGTTTTATCCTATGCTTTATTAAATTGTATTTATGTTGTTTTAACCCATGCTTTATTAAATTGTATTTATGTTGTTTTATCCTATGCTTCATTAAGTTGTATTTATGTTCTTTTATCCTATGCTTTATTAAATTGTATTTATGTTGTTTTATCCTATGCTTCATTAAATTGTATTTATGTTGTTTTAACCCATGCTTCATTAAATTGTATTTATGTTGTTTTATCCTATGCTTCATTAAATTGTATTTATGTTGTTTTAACCCATGCTTCATTAAATTGTATTTATGTTGTTTTATCCTATGCTTCATTAAATTGTATTTATGTTCTTTTATCCTATGCTTTATTAAATTGTATTTATGTTGTTTTATCCTATGCTTTATTAAATTGTATTTATGTTGTTTTAACCTATGCTTTATTAAATTGTATTTATGTTGTTTTATCCTATGCTTTATTATATGGTATTTATGTTGTTTTATCCTATGCTTTATTAAATTGTATTTATGTTGTTTTAACCTATGCTTTATTAAATTGTATTTATGTTGTTTTATTCTATGCTTTATTAAACTGCATTTATGTTGTTTTATCCTATGCTTTATTAAATTGTATGTATGTTGTTTTAACCTATGCTTTATTAAACTGCATTTATGTTGTTTTAACCTATGCTTTATTAAATTGTATTTATGTTGTTTTAACCTATGCTTTATTAAATTGTATTTATGTTGTTTTAGCCTATGCTTTATTAAACTGTGTTTATGTTGTTTTATCCTATGCTTTATAAAATTGTATTTATGTTGTTTTATCCTATGCTTTATTAAATTGTGTTTATGTTGTTTTAACCCATGCTTTATTAAATTGTATTTATGTTGTTTTATCCTATGCTTTATTAAATTGTGTTTATGTTGTTTTAACCCATGCTTTATTAAATTGTATTTATGTTGTTTTATCCTATGCTTTATTAAATTGTATTTATGTTGTTTTGTCCTATGCTTTATTAAATTGTATATATGTTGTTTTATCCTATGCTTTATTAAATTGTATTTATGTTGTTTTGTCCTATGCTTTATTAAATTGTATTTATGTTGTTTTATCCTATGCTTTATTTAATTGTATTTATGTTGTTTTAACCAATGCTTTATTAAATTGTATTCATGTTGTTTTATCCTATGCTTTATTAAATTGTATTTATGTTGTTTTATCGTATGCTTTATTAAATGGTATTTATGTTGTTTTAACCTATGCTTTATTAAATTATATTTCTGTTGTTTTAACCTATGCTTTATTAAATGGTATTTATGTTGTTTTATCCTATGCTTTATTAAATTGTATTTATGTTGTTTTATCCTATGCTTTATTAAATTGTGTTTATGTTGTTTTAACCCATGCTTTATTAAATTGTATTTATGTTGTTTTATCCTATGCTTTATTAAATTGTATTTATGTTGTTTTGTCCTATGCTTTATTAAATTGTATATATGTTGTTTTATCCTATGCTTTATTAAATTGTATTTATGTTGTTTTGTCCTATGCTTTATTAAATTGTATTTATGTTGTTTTATCCTATGCTTTATTTAATTGTATTTATGTTGTTTTAACCAATGCTTTATTAAATTGTATTCATGTTGTTTTATCCTATGCTTTATTAAATTGTATTTATGTTGTTTTATCGTATGCTTTATTAAATGGTATTTATGTTGTTTTAACCTATGCTTTATTAAATTATATTTCTGTTGTTTTAACCTATGCTTTATTAAATGGTATTTATGTTGTTTTATCCTATGCTTTATTAAATTGTATTTATGTTGTTTTAACCTATGCTTTATTAAACTGCATTTATGTTGTTTTATCCTATGCTTTATTAAATTGTATTTATGTTGTTTTAACCCATGCTTTATTAAATTGCATTTATGTTGTTTTATCTTATGCTTTATTAAATTGTATTTATGTTGTTTTATCCTATGCTTTATTAAATTGTATTTATGTTGTTTTGTCCTATGCTTTATTAAATTGTATTTATGTTGTTTTAACCTATGCTTTATTAAATTATATTTATGTTGTTTTAACCTATGCTTTATTAAATGGTATTTATGTTGTTTTATCCTATGCTTTATTAAATTGTATTTATGTTGTTTTAACCTATGCTTTATTAAACTGCATTTATGTTGTTTTATCCTATGCTTTATTAAATTGTATTTATGTTGTTTTAACCCATGCTTCATTAAATTGTATTTATGTTGTTTTATCCTATGCTTCATTAAATTGTATTTATGTTGTTTTATCCTATGCTTTATTAAATTGTATTTATATTGTTTTATCCTATGCTTTATTAAATTGTATTTACGTTGTTTTAACCTATGCTTTATTAAATTGTATTTATGTTGTTTTATCCTATGCTTCATTAAATTGTATTTATGTTGTTTTAACCCATGCTTCATTAAATTGTATTTATGTTGTTTTATCCTATGCTTCATTAAATTGTATTTATGTTCTTTTATCCTATGCTTTATTAAATTGTATTTATGTTCTTTTATCCTATGCTTTATTAAATTGTATTTATGTTGTTTTAACCTATGCTTTATTAAATTGTATTTATGTTGTTTTATCCTATGCTTTATTATATGGTATTTATGTTGTTTTATCCTATGCTTTATTAAATTGTATTTATGTTGTTTTAACCTATGCTTTATTAAATTGTATTTATGTTGTTTTATCCTATGCTTCATTAAATTGTATTTATGTTGTTTTAACCCATGCTTCATTAAATTGTATTTATGTTGTTTTATCCTATGCTTCATTAAATTGTATTTATGTTCTTTTATCCTATGCTTTATTAAATTGTATTTATGTTGTTTTATCCTATGCTTCATTAAATTGTATTTATGTTGTTTTAACCCATGCTTCATTAAATTGTATTTATGTTGTTTTATCCTATGCTTCATTAAATTGTATTTATGTTCTTTTATCCTATGCTTTATTAAATTGTATTTATGTTGTTTTATCCTATGCTTTATTAAATTGTATTTATGTTGTTTTAACCTATGCTTTATTAAATTGTATTTATGTTGTTTTATCCTATGCTTTATTATATGGTATTTATGTTGTTTTATCCTATGCTTTATTAAATTGTATTTATGTTGTTTTAACCTATGTTTTATTAAATTGTATTTATGTTGTTTTATTCTATGCTTTATTAAACTGCATTTATGTTGTTTTATCCTATGCTTTATTAAATTGTATGTATGTTGTTTTAACCCATGCTTTATTAAATTGCATTTATGTTGTTTTATCTTTTGCTTTATTAAATTGTATTTATGTTGTTTTATCCTATGCTTTATTAAATTGTATTTATGTTGTTTTATCCTATGCTTTATTAAATTGTATATATGTTGTTTTATCCTATGCTTTATTAAATTGTATTTATGTTGTTTTGTCCTATGCTTTATTAAATTGTATTTATGTTGTTTTAACCTATGCTTTATTAAATTATATTTATGTTGTTTTAACCTATGCTTTATTAAATGGTATTTATGTTGTTTTATCCTATGCTTTATTAAATTGTATTTATGTTGTTTTAACCTATGCTTTATTAAACTGCATTTATGTTGTTTTATCCTATGCTTTATTAAATTGTATTTATGTTGTTTTAACCCATGCTTCATTAAATTGTATTTATGTTGTTTTATCCTATGCTTAATTAAATTGTATTTATGTTGTTTTATCCTATGCTTTATTAAATTGTATTTATGTTGTTTTAACCTATGCTTTATTAAATTGTATTTATGTTGTTTTATCCTATACTGTATAAAATTGTATTTATGTTGTTTTAACCTATGCTTTATTAAATTGTATTTATGTTGTTTTATCCTATGCTTTATTAAATTGTATTTATGTTGTTTTATCCTATGCTTTATTAAATTGTATTTATATTGTTTTATCCTATGCTTTATTAAATTGTATTTATGTTGTTTTATCCTATGCTTTATTAAATTGTATTTATGTTGTTTTATCCTATGCTTTATTAAATTGTATTTATGTTGTTTTAACCCATGCTTCATTAAATTGTATTTATGTTCTTTTATCCTATGCTTCATTAAATTGTATTTATGTTCTTTTATCCTATGCTTTATTAAATTGTATTTATGTTGTTTTATCCTATGCTTTATTAAATTGTATTTATGTTGTTTTAACCTATGCTTTATTAAATTGTATTTATGTTGTTTTATCCTATGCTTTATTATATGGTATTTATGTTGTTTTATCCTATGCTTTATTAAATTGTATTTATGTTGTTTTAACCTATGCTTTATTAAATTGTATTTATGTTGTTTTAAGCTATGCTTTATTAAATTGTTTTTATGTTGTTTTATCCCATGCTTTAATGAATTGTATTCATGTTGCTTTAACCTATGCTTTATTAAATTGTATTTATGTTGTTTTATCCTATGCTTTATTAAATTGTATTTATGTTGTTTTATCCTATGCTTTATTAAATTGTATTTATGTTGTTTTATCCTATGCTTTATTAAATTGTATTTATGTTGTTTTAACCTATGCTTTATTAAATTGTATTCATGTTGTTTTATCCTATGCTTTATTAAATTGTATTTATGTTGTTTTATCGTATGCTTTATTAAATTGTATTTATGTTGTTTTAACCTATGCTTTATTAAACTGTGTTTATGTTGTTTTATCCTATGCTTTATAAAATTGTATTTATGTTGTTTTATCCTATGCTTTATTAAATTGTGTTTATGTTGTTTTAACCCATGCTTTATTAAATTGTATTTATGTTGTTTTATCCTATGCTTTATTAAATTGTATTTATGTTGTTTTATCCTATGCTTTATTAAATTGTATATATGTTGTTTTATCCTATGCTTTATTAAATTGTATTTATGTTGTTTTGTCCTATGCTTTATTAAATTGTATTTATGTTGTTTTATCCTATGCTTTATTTAATTGTATTTATGTTGTTTTAACCTATGCTTTATTAAATTGTATTCATGTTGTTTTATCCTATGCTTTATTAAATTGTATTTATGTTGTTTTATCGTATGCTTTATTAAATTGTATTTATGTTGTTTTAACCTATGCTTTATTAAACTGTGTTTATGTTGTTTTATCCTATGCTTTATAAAATTGTATTTATGTTGTTTTATCCTATGCTTTATTAAATTGTGTTTATGTTGTTTTAACCCATGCTTTATTAAATTGTATTTATGTTGTTTTATCCTATGCTTTATTAAATTGTATTTATGTTGTTTTATCCTATGCTTTATTAAATTGTATATATGTTGTTTTATCCTATGCTTTATTAAATTGTATTTATGTTGTTTTGTCCTATGCTTTATTAAATTGTATTTATGTTGTTTTAACCTATGCTTTATTAAATTATATTTATGTTGTTTTAACCTATGCTTTATTAAATGGTATTTATGTTGTTTTATCCTATGCTTTATTAAATTGTATTTATGTTGTTTTAACCTATGCTTTATTAAACTGCATTTATGTTGTTTTATCCTATGCTTTATTAAATTGTATTTATGTTGTTTTAACCCATGCTTCATTAAATTGTATTTATGTTGTTTTATCCTATGCTTCATTAAATTGTATTTATGTTGTTTTATCCTATGCTTTATTAAATTGTATTTATATTGTTTTAACCTATGCTTTATTAAATTGTATTTATGTTGTTTTAACCTATGCTTTATTAAATTGTATTTATGTTGTTTTATCCTATGCTTCATTAAATTGTATTTATGTTGTTTTAAACCATGCTTCATTAAATTGTATTTATGTTGTTTTATCCTATGCTTCATTAAATTGTATTTATGTTCTTTTATCCTATGCTTTATTAAATTGTATTTATGTTGTTTTATCCTATGCTTTATTAAATTGTATTTATGTTGTTTTAACCTTTGCTTTATTAAATTGTATTTATGTTGTTTTATCCTATGCTTTATTATATGGTATTTATGTTGTTTTATCCTATGCTTTATTAAATTGTATTTATGTTGTTTTAACCTATGCTTTATTAAATTGTATTTATG
The DNA here is from genome assembly GCF_046119375.1 of Phyllobates terribilis. Lineage (NCBI taxonomy): Eukaryota > Metazoa > Chordata > Amphibia > Anura > Dendrobatidae > Phyllobates > Phyllobates terribilis. The sequence continues at coordinate 865,867 of NW_027363206.1, read as the reverse complement.
TTGTTTTATCCTATGCTTCATTAAATTGTATTTATGTTGTTTTAACCCATGCTTCATTAAATTGTATTTATGTTGTTTTATCCTATGCTTCATTAAATTGTATTTATGTTCTTTTATCCTATGCTTTATTAAATTGTATTTATGTTGTTTTATCCTATGCTTCATTAAATTGTATTTATGTTGTTTTAACCCATGCTTCATTAAATTGTATTTATGTTGTTTTATCCTATGCTTCATTAAATTGTATTTATGCTCTTTTATCCTATGCTTTATTAAATTGCATTTATGTTGTTTTATCCTATGCTTTATTAAATTGTATTTATGTTGTTTTAACCTATGCTTTATTATATGGTATTTATGTTGTTTTATCCTATGCTTTATTAAATTGCATTTATGTTGTTTTAACCTATGCTTTATTAAATTGTATTTATGTTGTTTTAACCTATGCTTTATTAAATTGTATTCATGTTGTTTTACCCTATGCTTTATTAAATTGTATTTATGTTGTTTTATCGTATGCTTTATTAAATTGTATTTATGTTGTTTTAACCTATGCTTTATTAAACTGTGTTTATGTTGTTTTATCCTATGCTTTATAAAATTGTATTTATGTTGTTTTATCCTATGCTTTATTAAATTGTGTTTACGTTGTTTTAACCCATGCTTTATTAAATTGTATTTATGTTGTTTTATTCTATGCTTTATTAAATTGTATTTATGTTGTTTTAACCCATGCTTTATTAAATTGTATTTATATTGTTTTAACCCATGCTTTATTAAATTGTATTTATGTTGCTTTATCGTATGCTTTATTAAATTGTGTTTATGTTGTTTTATCCTATGCTTTATTAAATTGTGTTTATGTTGTTTTAACCCATGCTTTATTAAATTGTATTTATGTTGTTTTATCCTATGCTTTATTAAATTGTATTTATGTTGTTTTATCCTATGCTTTATTAAATTGTATTTATGTTGTTTTAACCCATGCTACATTAAATTGTATTTATGTTGTTTCATCCTATGCTTCATTAAATTGTATTTATGTTGTTTTAACCCATGCTTCATTAAATTGTATTTATGTTCTTTTATCCTATGCTTCATTAAATTGTATTTATGTTCTTTTATCCTATGCTTTATTAAATTGTATTTATGTTGTTTTATCCTATGCTTTATTAAATTGTATTTATGTTGTTTTAACCTATGCTTTATTAAATTGTATTTATGTTGTTTTATCCTATGCTTTATTATATGGTATTTATGTTGTTTTATCCTATGCTTTATTAAATTGTATTTATGTTGTTTTAACCTATGCTTTATTAAATTGTATTTATGTTGTTTTAACCTATGCTTTATTAAATTGTTTTTATGTTGTTTTATCCTATGCTTTATTGAATTGTATTTATGTTGCTTTAACCTATGCTTTATTAAATTGTATTTATGTTGTTTTATCCTATGCTTTATTAAATTGTATTTATGTTGTTTTATCCTATGCTTTATTAAATTGTATTTATGTTGTTTTATCCTATGCTTTATTAAATTGTATTTATGTTGTTTTAACCTATGCTTTATTAAATTGTATTCATGTTGTTTTATCCTATGCTTTATTAAATTGTATTTATGTTGTTTTATCGTATGCTTTATTAAATTGTATTTATGTTGTTTTAACCTATGCTTTATTAAACTGTGTTTATGTTGTTTTATCCTATGCTTTATAAAATTGTATTTATGTTGTTTTATCCTATGCTTTATTAAATTGTGTTTATGTTGTTTTAACCCATGCTTTATTAAATTGTATTTATGTTGTTTTATCCTATGCTTTATTAAATTGTATTTATGTTGTTTTATCCTATGCTTTATTAAATTGTATATATGTTGTTTTATCCTATGCTTTATTAAATTGTATTTATGTTGTTTTGTCCTATGCTTTATTAAATTGTATTTATGTTGTTTTAACCTATGCTTTATTAAATTATATTTATGTTGTTTTAACCTATGCTTTATTAAATGGTATTTATGTTGTTTTATCCTATGCTTTATTAAATTGTATTTATGTTGTTTTAACCTATGCTTTATTAAACTGCATTTATGTTGTTTTATCCTATGCTTTATTAAATTGTATTTATGTTGTTTTAACCCATGCTTCATTAAATTGTATTTATGTTGTTTTATCCTATGCTTCATTAAATTGTATTTATGTTGTTTTATCCTATGCTTTATTAAATTGTATTTATATTGTTTTAACCTATGCTTTATTAAATTGTATTTATGTTGTTTTAACCTATGCTTTATTAAATTGTATTTATGTTGTTTTATCCTATGCTTCATTAAATTGTATTTATGTTGTTTTAAACCATGCTTCATTAAATTGTATTTATGTTGTTTTATCCTATGCTTCATTAAATTGTATTTATGTTCTTTTATCCTATGCTTTATTAAATTGTATTTATGTTGTTTTATCCTATGCTTTATTAAATTGTATTTATGTTGTTTTAACCTTTGCTTTATTAAATTGTATTTATGTTGTTTTATCCTATGCTTTATTATATGGTATTTATGTTGTTTTATCCTATGCTTTATTAAATTGTATTTATGTTGTTTTAACCTATGCTTTATTAAATTGTATTTATGTTGTTTTATCCTATGCTTCATTAAATTGTATTTATGTTGTTTTAACCCATGCTTCATTAAATTGTATTTATGTTGTTTTATCCTATGCTTCATTAAATTGTATTTATGTTCTTTTATCCTATGCTTTATTAAATTGTATTTATGTTGTTTTATCCTATGCTTCATTAAATTGTATTTATGTTGTTTTAACCCATGCTTCATTAAATTGTATTTATGTTGTTTTATCCTATGCTTCATTAAATTGTATTTATGCTCTTTTATCCTATGCTTTATTAAATTGCATTTATGTTGTTTTATCCTATGCTTTATTAAATTGTATTTATGTTGTTTTAACCTATGCTTTATTATATGGTATTTATGTTGTTTTATCCTATGCTTTATTAAATTGCATTTATGTTGTTTTAACCTATGCTTTATTAAATTGTATTTATGTTGTTTTAACCTATGCTTTATTAAATTGTATTCATGTTGTTTTACCCTATGCTTTATTAAATTGTATTTATGTTGTTTTATCGTATGCTTTATTAAATTGTATTTATGTTGTTTTAACCTATGCTTTATTAAACTGTGTTTATGTTGTTTTATCCTATGCTTTATAAAATTGTATTTATGTTGTTTTATCCTATGCTTTATTAAATTGTGTTTACGTTGTTTTAACCCATGCTTTATTAAATTGTATTTATGTTGTTTTATTCTATGCTTTATTAAATTGTATTTATGTTGTTTTAACCCATGCTTTATTAAATTGTATTTATATTGTTTTAACCCATGCTTTATTAAATTGTATTTATGTTGCTTTATCGTATGCTTTATTAAATTGTGTTTATGTTGTTTTATCCTATGCTTTATTAAATTGTGTTTATGTTGTTTTAACCCATGCTTTATTAAATTGTATTTATGTTGTTTTATCCTATGCTTTATTAAATTGTATTTATGTTGTTTTATCCTATGCTTTATTAAATTGTATTTATGTTGTTTTAACCCATGCTACATTAAATTGTATTTATGTTGTTTCATCCTATGCTTCATTAAATTGTATTTATGTTGTTTTAACCCATGCTTCATTAAATTGTATTTATGTTCTTTTATCCTATGCTTCATTAAATTGTATTTATGTTCTTTTATCCTATGCTTTATTAAATTGTATTTATGTTGTTTTATCCTATGCTTTATTAAATTGTATTTATGTTGTTTTAACCTATGCTTTATTAAATTGTATTTATGTTGTTTTATCCTATGCTTTAGTATATGGTATTTATGTTGTTTTATCCTATGCTTTATTAAATTGTATTTATGTTGTTTTAACCTATGCTTTATTAAATTGTATTTATGTTGTTTTAACCTATGCTTTATTAAATTGTTTTTATGTTGTTTTATCCTATGCTTTATTGAATTGTATTTATGTTGCTTTAACCTATGCTTTATTAAATTGTATTTATGTTGTTTTATCCTATGCTTTATTAAATTGTATTTATGTTGTTTTATCCTATGCTTTATTAAATTGTATTTATGTTGTTTTATCCTATGCTTTATTAAATTGTATTTATGTTGTTTTAACCTATGCTTTATTAAATTGTATTCATGTTGTTTTATCCTATGCTTTATTAAATTGTATTTATGTTGTTTTATCGTATGCTTTATTAAATTGTATTTATGTTGTTTTAACCTATGCTTTATTAAACTGTGTTTATGTTGTTTTATCCTATGCTTTATAAAATTGTATTTATGTTGTTTTATCCTATGCTTTATTAAATTGTGTTTATGTTGTTTTAACCCATGCTTTATTAAATTGTATTTATGTTGTTTTATCCTATGCTTTATTAAATTGTATTTATGTTGTTTTATCCTATGCTTTATTAAATTGTATATATGTTGTTTTATCCTATGCTTTATTAAATTGTATTTATGTTGTTTTGTCCTATGCTTTATTAAATTGTATTTATGTTGTTTTAACCTATGCTTTATTAAATTATATTTATGTTGTTTTAACCTATGCTTTATTAAATGGTATTTATGTTGTTTTATCCTATGCTTTATTAAATTGTATTTATGTTGTTTTAACCTATGCTTTATTAAACTGCATTTATGTTGTTTTATCCTATGCTTTATTAAATTGTATTTATGTTGTTTTAACCCATGCTTCATTAAATTGTATTTATGTTGTTTTATCCTATGCTTCATTAAATTGTATTTATGTTGTTTTATCCTATGCTTTATTAAATTGTATTTATATTGTTTTATCCTATGCTTTATTAAATTGTATTTATGTTGTTTTAACCTATGCTTTATTAAATTGTATTTATGTTGTTTTATCCTATGCTTCATTAAATTGTATTTATGTTGTTTTAAACCATGCTTCATTAAATTGTATTTATGTTGTTTTATCCTATGCTTCATTAAATTGTATTTATGTTCTTTTATCCTATGCTTTATTAAATTGTATTTATGTTGTTTTATCCTATGCTTTATTAAATTGTATTTATGTTGTTTTAACCTATGCTTTATTAAATTGTATTTATGTTGTTTTATCCTATGCTTTATTATATGGTATTTATGTTGTTTTATCCTATGCTTTATTAAATTGTATTTATGTTGTTTTAACCTATGCTTTATTAAATTGTATTTATGTTGTTTTATCCTATGCTTCATTAAATTGTATTTATGTTGTTTTAACCCATGCTTCATTAAATTGTATTTATGTTGTTTTATCCTATGCTTCATTAAATTGTATTTATGTTCTTTTATCCTATGCTTTATTAAATTGTATTTATGTTGTTTTATCCTATGCTTCATTAAATTGTATTTATGTTGTTTTAACCCATGCTTCATTAAATTGTATTTATGTTGTTTTATCCTATGCTTCATTAAATTGTATTTATGTTCTTTTATCCTATGCTTTATTAAATTGCATTTATGTTGTTTTATCCTATGCTTTATTAAATTGTATTTATGTTGTTTTAACCTATGCTTTATTATATGGTATTTATGTTGTTTTATCCTATGCTTTATTAAATTGCATTTATGTTGTTTTAACCTATGCTTTATTAAATTGTATTTATGTTGTTTTAACCTATGCTTTATTAAATTGTATTCATGTTGTTTTACCCTATGCTTTATTAAATTGTATTTATGTTGTTTTATCGTATGCTTTATTAAATTGTATTTATGTTGTTTTAACCTATGATTTATTAAACTGTGTTTATGTTGTTTTATCCTATGCTTTATAAAATTGTATTTATGTTGTTTTATCCTATGCTTTATTAAATTGTGTTTATGTTGTTTTAACCCAAGCTTTATTAAATTGTATTTATGTTGTTTTATTCTATGCTTTATTAAATTGTATTTATGTTGTTTTAACCCATGCTTTATTAAATTGTATTTATATTGTTTTAACCCATGCTTTATTAAATTGTATTTATGTTGCTTTATCGTATGCTTTATTAAATTTTGTTTATGTTGTTTTATCCTATGCTTTATTAAATTGTGTTTATGTTGTTTTAACCCATGCTTTATTAAATTGTATTTATGTTGTTTTATCCTATGCTTTATTAAATTGTATTTATGTTGTTTTATCCTATGCTTTATTAAATTGTATTTATGTTGTTTTAACCCATGCTTCATTAAATTGTATTTATGTTGTTTCATCCTATGCTTCATTAAATTGTATTTATGTTGTTTTATCCTATGCTTTATTAAATTGTATTTATGTTGTTTTAACCTATGCTTTATTAAATTGTATTTATGTTGTTTTATCCTATACTTTATAAAATTGTATTTATGTTGTTTTAACCTATGCTTTATTAAATTGTATTTATGTTGTTTTAACCTATGCTTTATTAAATTGCATTTATGTTGTTTTATCCTATGCTTCATTAAATTGTATTTATGTTGTTTTAACCCATGCTTCATTAAATTGTATTTATGTTGTTTTATCCTATGCTTCATTAAATTGTATTTATGTTCTTTTATCCTATGCTTTATTAAATTGTATTTATGTTGTTTTATCCTATGCTTTATTAAATTGTATTTATGTTGTTTTAACCTATGCTTTATTAAATTGTATTTATGTTGTTTTATCCTATGCTTTATTATATGGTATTTATGTTGTTTTATCCTATGCTTTATTAAATTGTATTTATGTTGTTTTAACCTATGCTTTATTAAATTGTATTTATGTTGTTTTATTCTATGCTTTATTAAATTGTGTTTATGTTGTTTTATCTTATGCTTTTTTAAATTGTATTTATGTTTTTTTTTCCTATGCTTTATTAAATTGTATTTATGTTGTTTTATTGTATGCTTTATTAAACTGCATTTATGTTGTTTTATCCTATGCTTTATTAAATTGTATTTATGTTGTTTTATTCTATGCTTTATTAAACTGCATTTATGGTGTTTTATCCTATGCTTTATTAAATTGTATTTATGTTGTTTTAACCCATGCTTTATTAAATTGCATTTATGTTGTTTTATCTTATGCTTTATTAAATTGTATTTATGTTGTTTTATCCTATGCTTTATTAAATTGTATTTATGTTGTTTTATCCTATGCTTTATTAAATTGTATATATGTTGTTTTATCCTATGCTTTATTAAATTGTATTTATGTTGTTTTGTCCTATGCTTTATTAAATTGTATTTATGTTGTTTTAACCTATGCTTTATTAAATTATATTTATGTTGTTTTAACCTATGCTTTATTAAATGGTATTTATGTTGTTTTATCCTATGCTTTATTAAATTGTATTTATGTTGTTTTATCCTATGCTTTATTAAATTGTGTTTATGTTGTTTTAACCCATGCTTTATTAAATTGTATTTATGTTGTTTTATCCTATGCTTTATTAAATTGTATTTATGTTGTTTTATCCTATGCTTTATTAAATTGTATATATGTTGTTTTATCCTATGCTTTATTAAATTGTATTTATGTTGTTTTGTCCTATGCTTTATTAAATTGTATTTATGTTGTTTTAACCTATGCTTTATTAAATTATATTTATGTTGTTTTAACCTATGCTTTATTAAATGGTATTTATGTTGTTTTATCCTATGCTTTATTAAATTGTATTTATGTTGTTTTAACCTATGCTTTATTAAACTGCATTTATGTTGTTTTATCCTATGCTTTATTAAATTGTATCTATGTTGTTTTAACCTATGCTTCATTAAATTGTATTTATGTTGTTTTATCCTATGCTTCATTAAATTGTATTTATGTTGTTTTATCCTATGCTTTATTAAATTGTATTTATATTGTTTTATCCTATGCTTTATTAAATTGTATTTATGTTGTTTTAACCTATGCTTTATTAAATTGTCTTTATGTTGTTTTATCCTATGCTTCATTAAATTGTATTTATGTTGTTTTAAACCATGCTTCATTAAATTGTATTTATGTTGTTTTATCCTATGCTTCATTAAATTGTATTTATGTTCTTTTATCCTATGCTTTATTAAATTGTATTTATGTTGTTTTATCCTATGCTTTATTAAATTGTATTTATGTTGTTTTAACCTATGCTTTATTAAATTGTATTTATGTTGTTTTATCCTATGTTTTATTATATGATATTTATGTTGTTTTATCCTATGCTTTATTAAATTGTATTTATGTTGTTTTAACCTATGCTTTATTAAATTGTATTTATGTTGTTTTATCCTATGCTTCATTAAATTGTATTTATGTTCTTTTATCCTATGCTTTATTAAATTGTATTTATGTTGTTTTATCCTATGCTTCATTAAATTGTATTTATGTTGTTTTAACCCATGCTTCATTAAATTGTATTTATGTTGTTTTATCCTATGCTTCATTAAATTGTATTTATTTTCTTTTATCCTATGCTTTATTAAATTGCATTTATGTTGTTTTATCCTATGCTTTATTAAATTGTATTTATGTTGTTTTAACCTATGCTTTATTATATGGTATTTATGTTGTTTTATCCTATGCTTTATTAAATTGCATTTATGTTGTTTTAACCTATGCTTTATTAAATTGTATTTATGTTGTTTTAACCTATGCTTTATTAAATTGTATTCATGTTGTTTTACCCTATGCTTTATTAAATTGTATTTATGTTGTTTTATCGTATGCTTTATTAAATTGTATTTATGTTGTTTTAACCTATGATTTATTAAACTGTGTTTATGTTGTTTTATCCTATGCTTTATAAAATTGTATTTATGTTGTTTTATCCTATGCTTTATTAAATTGTGTTTATGTTGTTTTAACCCATGCTTTATTAAATTGTATTTATGTTGTTTTATTCTATGCTTTATTAAATTGTATTTATGTTGTTTTAACCCATGCTTTATTAAATTGTATTTATATTGTTTTAACCCATGCTTTATTAAATTGTATTTATGTTGCTTTATCGTATGCTTTATTAAATTGTGTTTATGTTGTTTTATCCTATGCTTTATTAAATTGTGTTTATGTTGTTTTAACCCATGCTTTATTAAATTGTATTTATGTTGTTTTATCCTATGCTTTATTAAATTGTATTTATGTTGTTTTATCCTATGCTTTATTAAATTGTATTTATGTTGTTTTAACCCATGCTTCATTAAATTGTATTTATGTTGTTTCATCCTATGCTTCATTAAATTGTATTTATGTTGTTTTATCCTATGCTTTATTAAATTGTATTTATGTTGTTTTAACCTATGCTTTATTAAATTGTATTTATGTTGTTTTATCCTATACTTTATAAAATTGTATTTATGTTGTTTTAACCTATGCTTTATTAAATTGTATTTATGTTGTTTTAACCTATGCTTTATTAAATTGCATTTATGTTGTTTTATCCTATGCTTCATTAAATTGTATTTATGTTGTTTTAACCCATGCTTCATTAAATTGTATTTATGTTGTTTTATCCTATGCTTCATTAAATTGTATTTATGTTCTTTTATCCTATGCTTTATTAAATTGTATTTATGTTGTTTTATCCTATGCTTTATTAAATTGTATTTATGTTGTTTTAACCTATGCTTTATTAAATTGTATTTATGTTGTTTTATCCTATGCTTTATTATATGGTATTTATGTTGTTTTATCCTATGCTTTATTAAATTGTATTTATGTTGTTTTAACCTATGCTTTATTAAATTGTATTTATGTTGTTTTATTCTATGCTTTATTAAATTGTGTTTATGTTGTTTTATCCTATGCTTTTTTAAATTGTATTTATGTTTTTTTTTCCTATGCTTTATTAAATTGTATTTATGTTGTTTTATTGTATGCTTTATTAAACTGCATTTATGTTGTTTTATCCTATGCTTTATTAAATTGTATTTATGTTGTTTTATTCTATGCTTTATTAAACTGCATTTATGGTGTTTTATCCTATGCTTTATTAAATTGTATTTATGTTGTTTTAACCCATGCTTTATTAAATTGCATTTATGTTGTTTTATCTTATGCTTTATTAAATTGTATTTATGTTGTTTTATCCTATGCTTTATTAAATTGTATTTATGTTGTTTTATCCTATGCTTTATTAAATTGTATATATGTTGTTTTATCCTATGCTTTATTAAATTGTATTTATGTTGTTTTGTCCTATGCTTTATTAAATTGTATTTATGTTGTTTTAACCTATGCTTTATTAAATTATATTTATGTTGTTTTAACCTATGCTTTATTAAATGGTATTTATGTTGTTTTATCCTATGCTTTATTAAATTGTATTTATGTTGTTTTATCCTATGCTTTATTAAATTGTGTTTATGTTGTTTTAACCCATGCTTTATTAAATTGTATTTATGTTGTTTTATCCTATGCTTTATTAAATTGTATTTATGTTGTTTTATCCTATGCTTTATTAAATTGTATATATGTTGTTTTATCCTATGCTTTATTAAATTGTATTTATGTTGTTTTGTCCTATGCTTTATTAAATTGTATTTATGTTGTTTTAACCTATGCTTTATTAAATTATATTTATGTTGTTTTAACCTATGCTTTATTAAATGGTATTTATGTTGTTTTATCCTATGCTTTATTAAATTGTATTTATGTTGTTTTAACCTATGCTTTATTAAACTGCATTTATGTTGTTTTATCCTATGCTTTATTAAATTGTATCTATGTTGTTTTAACCCATGCTTCATTAAATTGTATTTATGTTGTTTTATCCTATGCTTCATTAAATTGTATTTATGTTGTTTTATCCTATGCTTTATTAAATTGTATTTATATTGTTTTATCCTATGCTTTATTAAATTGTATTTATGTTGTTTTAACCTATGCTTTATTAAATTGTCTTTATGTTGTTTTATCCTATGCTTCATTAAATTGTATTTATGTTGTTTTAAACCATGCTTCATTAAATTGTATTTATGTTGTTTTATCCTATGCTTCATTAAATTGTATTTATGTTCTTTTATCCTATGCTTTATTAAATTGTATTTATGTTGTTTTATCCTATGCTTTATTAAATTGTATTTATGTTGTTTTAACCTATGCTTTATTAAATTGTATTTATGTTGTTTTATCCTATGTTTTATTATATGATATTTATGTTGTTTTATCCTATGCTTTATTAAATTGTATTTATGTTGTTTTAACCTATGCTTTATTAAATTGTATTTATGTTGTTTTATCCTATGCTTCATTAAATTGTATTTATGTTCTTTTATCCTATGCTTTATTAAATTGTATTTATGTTGTTTTATCCTATGCTTCATTAAATTGTATTTATGTTGTTTTAACCCATGCTTCATTAAATTGTATTTATGTTGTTTTATCCTATGCTTCATTAAATTGTATTTATTTTCTTTTATCCTATGCTTTATTAAATTGCATTTATGTTGTTTTATCCTATGCTTTATTAAATTGTATTTATGTTGTTTTAACCTATGCTTTATTATATGGTATTTATGTTGTTTTATCCTATGCTTTATTAAATTGCATTTATGTTGTTTTAACCTATGCTTTATTAAATTGTATTTATGTTGTTTTAACCTATGCTTTATTAAATTGTATTCATGTTGTTTTACCCTATGCTTTATTAAATTGTATTTATGTTGTTTTATCGTATGCTTTATTAAATTGTATTTATGTTGTTTTAACCTATGCTTTATTAAACTGTGTTTATGTTGTTTTATCCTATGCTTTATAAAATTGTATTTATGTTGTTTTATCCTATGCTTTATTAAATTGTGTTTATGTTGTTTTAACCCATGCTTTATTAAATTGTATTTATGTTGTTTTATTCTATGCTTTATTAAATTGTATTTATGTTGTTTTAAACCATGCTTTATTAAATTGTATTTATATTGTTTTAACCCATGCTTTATTAAATTGTATTTATGTTGCTTTATCGTATGCTTTATTAAATTGTGTTTATGTTGTTTTATCCTATGCTTTATTAAATTGTGTTTATGTTGTTTTAACCCATACTTTATTAAATTGTATTTATGTTGTTTTATCCTATGCTTTATTAAATTGTATTTATGTTGTTTTAACCTATGCTTTATTAAATTGTATTTATGTTGTTTTAACCTATGCTTTATTAAATTGCATTTATGTTGTTTTATCCTATGCTTCATTAAATTGTATTTATGTTGTTTTAACCCATGCTTCATTAAATTGTATTTATGTTGTTTTATCCTATGCTTCATTAAATTGTATTTATGTTCTTTTATCCTATGCTTTATTAAATTGTATTTATGTTGTTTTATCCTATGCTTTATTAAATTGTATTTATGTTGTTTTAACCTATGCTTTATTAAATTGTATTTATGTTGTTTTATTCTATGCTTTATTAAATTGTGTTTATGTTGTTTTATCCTATGCTTTTTTAAATTGTATTTATGTTTTTTTTTCCTATGCTTTATTAAATTGTATTTATGTTGTTTTATTGTATGCTTTATTAAACTGCATTTATGTTGTTTTATCCTATGCTTTATTAAATTGTATTTATGTTGTTTTATTCTATGCTTTATTAAACTGCATTTATGTTGTTTTATCCTATGCTTTATTAAATTGTATTTATGTTGTTTTAACCCATGCTTTATTAAATTGCATTTATGTTGTTTTATCTTATGCTTTATTAAATTGTATTTATGTTGTTTTATCCTATGCTTTATTAAATTGTATTTATGTTGTTTTATCCTATGCTTTATTAAATTGTATATATGTTGTTTTATCCTATGCTTTATTAAATTGTATTTATGTTGTTTTGTCCTATGCTTTATTAAATTGTATTTATGTTGTTTTAACCTATGCTTTATTAAATTATATTTATGTTGTTTTAACCTATGCTTTATTAAATGGTATTTATGTTGTTTTATCCTATGCTTTATTAAATTGTATTTATGTTGTTTTAACCTATGCTTTATTAAACTGCATTTATGTTGTTTTATCCTATGCTTTATTAAATTGTATTTATGTTGTTTTAACCCATGCTTCATTAAATTGTATTTATGTTGTTTTATCCTATGCTTCATTAAATTGTATTTATGTTGTTTTATCCTATGCTTTATTAAATTGTATTTATATTGTTTTATCCTATGCTTTATTAAATTGTATTTATGTTGTTTTAACCTATGCTTTATTAAATTGTATTTATGTTGTTTTATCCTATGCTTCATTAAATTGTATTTATGTTGTTTTAACCCATGCTTCATAAAATTGTATTTATGTTGTTTTATCCTATGCTTCATTAAAATGTATTTATGTTCATTTATCCTATGCTTTATTAAATTGTATTTATGTTGTTTTATCCTATGCTTTATTAAATTGTATTTATGTTGTTTTAACCTATGCTTTATTAAATTGTATTTATGTTGTTTTATCCTATGCTTTATTATATGGTATTTATGTTGTTTTATCCTATGCTTTATTAAATTGTATTTATGTTGTTTTAACCTATGCTTTATTAAATTGTATTTATGTTGTTTTATCCTATGCTTCATTAAATTGTATTTATGTTGTTTTAACCCATGCTTCATTAAATTGTATTTATGTTGTTTTATCCTATGCTTCATTAAATTGTATTTATGTTCATTTATCCTATGCTTTATTAAATTGTATTTATGTTGTTTTATCCTATGCTTTATTAAATTGTATTTATGTTGTTTTAACCTATGCTTTATTAAATTGTATTTATGTTGTTTTATCCTATGCTTTATTATATGGTATTTATGTTGTTTTATCCTATGCTTTATTAAATTGTATTTATGTTGTTTTAACCTATGCTTTATTAAATTGTATTTATGTTGTTTTATCCTATGCTTCATTAAATTGTATTTATGTTGTTTTAACCCATGCTTCATTAAATTGTATTTATGTTGTTTTATCCTATGCTTCATTAAATTGTATTTATGTTGTTTTATCCTATGCTTTATTAAATTGTATTTATGTTGTTTTATCCTATGCTTCATTAAATTGTATTTATGTTGTTTTAACCCATGCTTCATTAAATTGTATTTATGTTGTTTTATCCTATGCTTCATTAAATTGTATTTATGTTCTTTTATCCTATGCTTTATTAAATTGTATTTATGTTGTTTTATCCTATGCTTTATTAAATTGGATTTATGTTGTTTTAACCTATGCTTTATTAAATTGTATTTATGTTGTTTTTTCCTATGCTTTATTATATGGTATTTATGTTGTTTTATCCTATGCTTTATTAAATTGTATTTATGTTGTTTTAACCTATGCTTTATTAAATTGTATTTATGTTGTTTTATTCTATGCTTTATTAAACTGCATTTATGTTGTTTTATCGTATGCTTTATTAAATTGTGTTTATGTTGTTTTAACCCATGCTTTATTAAATTGTATTTATGTTGTTTTATTCTATGCTTTATTAAATTGTATTTATGTTGTTTTAACCCATGCTTTATTAAATTGTATTTATATTGTTTTAACCCATGCTTTATTAAATTGTATTTATGTTGCTTTATCGTATGCTTTATTAAATTGTGTTTATGTTGTTTTATCCTATGCTTTATTAAATTGTGTTTATGTTGTTTTAACCCATACTTTATTAAATTGTATTTATGTTGTTTTATCCTATGCTTTATTAAATTGTATTTATGTTGTTTTAACCTATGCTTTATTAAATTGTATTTATGTTGTTTTAACCTATGCTTTATTAAATTGCATTTATGTTGTTTTATCCTATGCTTCATTAAATTGTATTTATGTTGTTTTAACCCATGCTTCATTAAATTGTATTTATGTTGTTTTATCCTATGCTTCATTAAATTGTATTTATGTTCTTTTATCCTATGCTTTATTAAATTGTATTTATGTTGTTTTAACCCATGCTTTATTAAATTGTATTTATGTTGCTTTATCGTATGCTTTATTAAATTGTGTTTATGTTGTTTTATCCTATGCTTTATTAAATTGTGTTTATGTTGTTTTAACCCATACTTTATTAAATTGTATTTATGTTGTTTTATCCTATGCTTTATTAAATTGTATTTATGTTGTTTTAACCTATGCTTTATTAAATTGTATTTATGTTGTTTTAACCTATGCTTTATTAAATTGCATTTATGTTGTTTTATCCTATGCTTCATTAAATTGTATTTATGTTGTTTTAACCCATGCTTCATTAAATTGTATTTATGTTGTTTTATCCTATGCTTCATTAAATTGTATTTATGTTCTTTTATCCTATGCTTTATTAAATTGTATTTATGTTGTTTTATCCTATGCTTTATTAAATTGTATTTATGTTGGTTTAACCTATGCTTTATTAAATTGTATTTATGTTGTTTTATTCTATGCTTTATTAAATTGTGTTTATGTTGTTTTATACTATGCTTTTTTAAATTGTATTTATGTTTTTTTTTCCTATGCTTTATTAGATTGTATTTATGTTGTTTTATTGTATGCTTTATTAAACTGCATTTATGTTGTTTTATCCTATGCTTTATTAAATTGTATTTATGTTGTTTTATTCTATGCTTTATTAAACTGCATTTATGTTGTTTTATCCTATGCTTTATTAAATTGTATTTATGTTGTTTTAACCCATGCTTTATTAAATTGCATTTATGTTGTTTTATCTTATGCTTTATTAAATTGTATTTATGTTGTTTTATCCTATGCTTTATTAAATTGTATTTATGTTGTTTTATCCTATGCTTTATTAAATTGTATATATGTTGTTTTATCCTATGCTTTATTAAATTGTATTTATGTTGTTTTGTCCTATGCTTTATTAAATTGTATTTATGTTGTTTTAACCTATGCTTTATTAAATTATATTTATGTTGTTTTAACCTATGCTTTATTAAATGGTATTTATGTTGTTTTATCCTATGCTTTATTAAATTGTATTTATGTTGTTTTAACCTATGCTTTAT
Source organism: Phyllobates terribilis (assembly GCF_046119375.1). Lineage (NCBI taxonomy): Eukaryota > Metazoa > Chordata > Amphibia > Anura > Dendrobatidae > Phyllobates > Phyllobates terribilis. The sequence continues at coordinate 849,898 of NW_027363206.1, read as the reverse complement.
TAAATGGTATTTATGTTGTTTTATCCTATGCTTTATTAAATTGTATGTATGTTGTTTTAACCTATGCTTTATTAAACTGCATTTATGTTGTTTTATCCTATGCTTTATTAAATTGTATTTATGTTGTTTTAACCCATGCTTCATTAAATTGTATTTATGTTGTTTTATCCTATGCTTCATTAAATTGTATTTATGTTGTTTTATCCTATGCTTTATTAAATTGTATTTATATTGTTTTATCCTATGCTTTATTAAATTGTATTTATGTTGTTTTAACCTATGCTTTATTAAATTGTATTTATGTTGTTTTATCCTATGCTTCATTAAATTGTATTTATGTTGTTTTAACCCATGCTTCATTAAATTGTATTTATGTTGTTTTATCCTATGCTTCATTAAATTGTATTTATGTTCATTTATCCTATGCTTTATTAAATTGTATTCATGTTGTTTTATCCTATGCTTTATTAAATTGTATTTATGTTGTTTTAACCTATGCTTTATTAAATTGTATTTATGTTGTTTTATCCTATGCTTTATTATATGGTATTTATGTTGTTTTATCCTATGCTTTATTAAATTGTATTTATGTTGTTTTATCCTATGCTTCATTAAATTGTATTTATGTTGTTTTAACCCATGCTTCATTAAATTGTATTTATGTTGTTTTATCCTATGCTTCATTAAATTGTATTTATGTTGTTTTATCCTATGCTTTATTAAATTGCATTTATGTTGTTTTATCCTATGCTTCATTAAATTGTATTTATGTTGTTTTAACCCATGCTTCATTAAATTGTATTTATGTTGTTTTATCCTATGCTTCATTAAATTGTATTTATGTTCTTTTATCCTATGCTTTATTAAATTGTATTTATGTTGTTTTATCCTATGCTTTATTAAATTGTATTTATGTTGTTTTATCCTATGCTTTATTAAATTGTATTTATGTTGTTTTAACCTATGCTTTATTAAATTGTATTTATGTTGTTTTATTCTATGCTTTATTATATGGTATTTATGTTGTTTTATCCTATGATTTATTAAATTGTTTTTATGTTGTTTTATCCTATGCTTTATTAAATTGTATTTATGTTGCTTTAACCTATGCTTTATTAAATTGTATTTATGTTGTTTTATCCTATGCTTTATTAAATTGTATTTATGTTGTTTTATCCTCTGCTTTATTAAATTGTATTTATGTTGTTTTATCCTATGCTTTATTAAATTGTATTTATGTTGTTTTAACCTATGCTTTATTAAATTGTATTCATGTTGTTTTATCCTATGCTTTATTAAATTGTATTTATGTTGTTTTATCGTATGCTTTATTAAATTGTATTTATGTTGTTTTAACCTATGCTTTATTAAACTGTGTTTATGTTGTTTTATCCTATGCTTTATAAAATTGTATTTATGTTGTTTTATCCTATGCTTTATTAAATTGTATTTATGTTGTTTTATCCTGTGCTTTATTAAATTGTATTTATGTTGTTTTATCCTATGCTTTATTAAATTGTATTTATGTTGTTTTATCCTATGCTTTATTAAATTGTATTTATGTTGCTTCATCCTATGCTTTATTAAATTGTATTTATGTTGTTTTATCCTATGCTTTATTAAATTGTATTTATGTTGTTTTAACCTATGCTTTATTAAATTGTTTTTATGTTGTTTTATCCTATGCTTTATTAAATTGTATTTATGTTGCTTTAACCTATGCTTTATTAAATTGTATTTATGTTGTTTTATCCTATGCTTTATTAAATTGTATTTATGTTGTTTTATCCTCTGCTTTATTAAATTGTATTTATGTTGTTTTATCCTATGCTTTATTAAATTGTATTTATGTTGTTTTAACCTATGCTTTATTAAATTGTATTCATGTTGTTTTATCCTATGCTTTATTAAATTGTATTTATGTTGTTTTATCGTATGCTTTATTAAATTGTATTTATGTTGTTTTAACCTATGCTTTATTAAACTGTGTTTATGTTGTTTTATCCTATGCTTTATAAAATTGTATTTATGTTGTTTTATCCTATGCTTTATTAAATTGTGTTTATGTTGTTTTAACCCATGCTTTATTAAATTGTATTTATGTTGTTTTATCCTATGCTTTATTAAATTGTATTTATGTTGTTTTAACCCATGCTTTATTAAATTGTATTTATATTGTTTTACCCATGCTTTATTAAATTGTATTTATGTTGTTTTATCCTATGCTTTATTAAATTGTGTTTATGTTGTTTTATCCTATGCTTTATTAAATTGTGTTTATGTTGTTTTAACCCATGGTTTATTAAATTGTATTTATGTTGTTTTATCCTATGCTTTATTAAATTGTATTTATGTTGTTTTATCCTCTGCTTTATTAAATTGTATTTATGTTGTTTTATCCTCTGCTTTATTAAATTGTATTTATGTTGTTTTATCCTATGCTTTATTAAATTGTATTTATGTTGTTTTAACCTATGCTTTATTAAATTGTATTCATGTTGTTTTATCCTATGCTTTATTAAATTGTATTTATGTTGTTTTAACCCATGCTTTATTAAATTGTATTTATATTGTTTTACCCATGCTTTATTAAATTGTATTTATGTTGTTTTATCCTATGCTTTATTAAATTGTGTTTATGTTGTTTTATCCTATGCTTTATTAAATTGTGTTTATGTTGTTTTAACCCATGGTTTATTAAATTGTATTTATGTTGTTTTATCCTATGCTTTATTAAATTGTATTTATGTTGTTTTAACCCATGCTTTATTAAATTGTATTTATGTTGTTTTAACCCATGCTTTATTAAATTGTGTTTATGTTGTTTTATCCTATGCTTTATTAAATTGTATTTATGTTGTTTTATCCTCTGCTTTATTAAATTGTATTTATGTTGTTTTATCCTCTGCTTTATTAAATTGTATTTATGTTGTTTTATCCTATGCTTTATTAAATTGTATTTATGTTGTTTTAACCTATGCTTTATTAAATTGTATTCATGTTGTTTTATCCTATGCTTTATTAAATTGTATTTATGTTGTTTTAACCCATGCTTTATTAAATTGTATTTATATTGTTTTACCCATGCTTTATTAAATTGTATTTATGTTGTTTTATCCTATGCTTTATTAAATTGTGTTTATGTTGTTTTATCCTATGCTTTATTAAATTGTGTTTATGTTGTTTTAACCCATGGTTTATTAAATTGTATTTATGTTGTTTTATCCTATGCTTTATTAAATTGTATTTATGTTGTTTTAACCCATGCTTTATTAAATTGTATTTATGTTGTTTTAACCCATGCTTTATTAAATTGTGTTTATGTTGTTTTATCCTATGCTTTTTTAAATTGTATTTATGTTGTTTTATCCTATGCTTTATCAAATTGTATTTATGTTGTTTTATTGTATGCTTTATTAAACTGCATTTATGTTGTTTTATCCTATGCTTTATTAAATTGTATTTATGTTGTTTTATTCTATGCTTTATTAAATTGTATTTATGTTGTTTTATCCTATGCTTTATTAAATTGTATTTATGTTGTTTTATCCTATGCTTTATTAAATTGTATTTATGTTGTTTTATCCTATGCTTTATTAAATTGTATTTATGTTGCTTCATCCTATGCTTTATTAAATTGTATTTATGTTGTTTTATCCTATGCTTTATTAAATTGTATTTATGTTGTTTTAACCTATGCTTTATTAAATTGTTTTTATGTTGTTTTATCCTATGCTTTATTAAATTGTATTTATGTTGCTTCATCCTATGCTTTATTAAATTGTATTTATGTTGTTTTATCCTATGCTTTATTAAATTGTATTTATGTTGTTTTATCCTATGTTTTATTAAACTGCATTTATGTTGTTTTATCCTATGCTTTATTAAATTGTATTTATGTTGTTTTATTCTATGCTTTATTAAATTGTATTTATGTTGTTTTATCCTATGCTTTATTAAATTGTATTTATGTTGTTTTATCCTATGCTTTATTAAATTGTATTTATGTTGTTTTATCCTATGCTTTATTAAATTGTATTTATGTTGCTTCATCCTATGCTTTATTAAATTGTGTTTATGTTGCTTCATCCTATGCTTTATTAAACTGCATTTATGTTGTTTATCCTATGCTTTATTAAATTGTATTTATGTTGTTTTATCCTATGCTTTATTAAATTGTATTTAAGTTGTTTTATCCTATGTTTTATTAAATTGTATTTATGTTGTTTTATCCTATGTTTTATTAATTTGTATTTATGTTGTTTTATCCTATGCTTTATTAAATTGTATTTATGTTGTTTTATCCTATGCTTTATTAAATTGTATTTATGTTGTTTTAACCTATGCTTTATTAAATTGTATTCATGTTGTTTTATCCTATGCTTTATTAAATTGTATTTATGTTGTTTTATCCTATGCTTTATTAAATTGTATTTATGTTGTTTTATCCTCTGCTTTATTAAATTGTATTTATGTTGTTTTAACCTATGCTTTATTAAACTGTGTTTATGTTGTTTTATCCTATGCTTTATAAAATTGTATTTATGTTGTTTTATCCTATGCTTTATTAAATTGTGTTTATGTTGTTTTAACCCATGCTTTATTAAATTGTATTTATGTTGTTTTATCCTATGCTTTATTAAATTGTATTTATGTTGTTTTAACCCATGCTTTATTAAATTGTATTTATATTGTTTTACCCATGCTTTATTAAATTGTATTTATGTTGTTTTATCCTATGCTTTATTAAATTGTGTTTATGTTGTTTTATCCTATGCTTTATTAAATTGTATTTATGTTGTTTTAACCCATGCTTTATTAAATTGTATTTATGTTGTTTTATCCTATGCTTTATTAAATTGTATTTATGTTGTTTTAACCCATGCTTTATTAAATTGTATTTATTTTGTTTTAACCCATGCTTTATTAAATTGTATTTATGTTGTTTTATTCTATGCTTTATTAAATTGTGTTTATGTTGTTTTATCCTATGCTTTTTTAAATTGTATTTATGTTGTTTTATCCTATGCTTTATCAAATTGTATTTATGTTGTTTTATTGTATGCTTTATTAAACTGCATTTATGTTGTTTTATCCTATGCTTTATTAAATTGTATTTATGTTGTTTTATTCTATGCTTTATTAAATTGTATTTATGTTGTTTTATCCTATGCTTTATTAAATTGTATTTATGTTGTTTTATCCTATGCTTTATTAAATTGTATTTATGTTGTTTTATCCTATGCTTTATTAAATTGTATTTATGTTGCTTCATCCTATGCTTTATTAAATTGTATTTATGTTGTTTTATCCTATGCTTTATTAAATTGTATTTATGTTGTTTTATCCTATGTTTTATTAAACTGCATTTATGTTGTTTTATCCTATGCTTTATTAAATTGTATTTATGTTGTTTTATTCTATGCTTTATTAAATTGTATTTATGTTGTTTTATCCTATGCTTTATTAAATTGTATTTATGTTGCTTCATCCTATGCTTTATTAAATTGTATTTATGTTGTTTTATCCTATGCTTTATTAAATTGTATTTATGTTGCTTCATCCTATGCTTTATTAAATTGTATTTATGTTGTTTTATCCTATGCTTTATTAAATTGTATTTATGTTGTTTTATCCTATGTTTTATTAAACTGCATTTATGTTGTTTTATCCTATGCTTTATTAAATTGTATTTATGTTGTTTTATCCTATGCTTTATTAAATTGTATTTATGTTGTTTTATCCTATGCTTTATTAAATTGTATTTATGTTGCTTCATCCTATGCTTTATTAAATTGTGTTTATGTTGCTTCATCCTATGCTTTATTAAACTGCATTTATGTTGTTTATCCTATGCTTTATTAAATTGTATTTATGTTGTTTTATCCTATGCTTTATTAAATTGTATTTAAGTTGTTTTATCCTATGTTTTATTAAATTGTATTTATGTTGTTTTATCCTATGTTTTATTAAATTGTATTTATGTTGTTTTATCCTATGCTTTATTAAATTGTATTTATGTTGTTTTATCCTATGCTTCATTAAATTGTATTTATGTTGTTTTAACCCATGCTTTATTAAATTGCATTTATGTTGTTTTATTCTATGCTTTATTAAACTGCATTTATGTTGTTTTATCCTATGCTTTATTAAATTGTATTTATGTTGTTTTATTCTATGCTTTATTAAACTGCATTTATGTTGTTTTATCCTATGCTTTATTAAATTGTATTTATGTTGTTTTAACCCATGCTTTATTAAATTGCATTTATGTTGTTTTATCTTATGCTTTATTAAATTGTATTTATGTTGTTTTATCCTATGCTTTATTAAATTGTATTTATTTTGTTTTATCCTATGCTTTATTAAATTGTATTTATATTGTTTTATCCTATGCTTTATTAAATTGTATTTATGTTGTTTTATCCTATGCTTCATTAAATTGTATTTATGTTGTTTTATCCTATGCTTTATTAAATTGTATTTATGTTGTTTTAACCCATGCTTCATTAAATTGTATTTATGTTGTTTTGTCCTATGCTTCATTAAATTGTATTTATGTTCTCTTATCCTATGCTTTATTAAATTGTATTTATGTTGTTTTATCCTATGCTTTGTTAAATTGTAATTATGTTGTTTTAACTTATGCTTTATTAAATTGCATTTATGTTGTTTTATCCTATGCTTTATTATATGGTATTTATGTTGTTTTATCCTATGCTTTATTAAATTGTATTTATGTTGTTTTAACCTATGCTTTATTAAATTGTATTTATGTTGTTTTATTCTATGCTTTATTAAATTGTGTTTATGTTTTTTTATCCTATGCTTTTTTAAATTGTATTTATGTTTTTTTATCCTATGCTTTATTAAATTGTATTTATGTTGTTTTATTGTATGCTTTATTAAACTGCATTTATGTTGTTTTATCTTATGCTTTATTAAATTGTATTTATGTTGTTTTATTCTATGCTTTATTAAACTGCATTTATGTTGTTTTATCCTATGCTTTATTAAATTGTATTTATGTTGTTTTAACCCATGCTTTATTAAATTGCATTTATGTTGTTTTATCTTATGCTTTATTAAATTGTATTTATGTTGTTTTATCCTATGCTTTATTAAATTGTATTTATGTTGTTTTATCCTATGCTTTATTAAATTGTATTTATGTTGTTTTATCCTATGCTTTATTAAATTGTATATATGTTGTTTTATCCTATGCTTTATTAAATTGTATTTATGTTGTTTTGTCCTATGCTTTATTAAATTTTATTTATGTTGTTTTAACCTATGCTTTATTAAATTGTATTTATGTTGTTTTAACCTATGCTTTATTAAATGGTATTTATGTTGTTTTATCCTATGCTTTATTAAATTGTATTTATGTTGTTTTAACCTATGCTTTATTAAACTGCATTTATGTTGTTTTATCCTATGCTTTATTAAATTGTATTTATGTTGTTTTAACCCATGCTTCATTAAATTATATTTATGTTGTTTTATCCTATGCTTCATAAAATTGTATTTATGTTGTTTTATCCTATGCTTTATTAAATTGTATTTATGTTGTTTTAACCTATGCTTTATTAAATTGTATTTATGTTGTATTATCCTATGCTTTATTAAATTGTATTTATGTTGTTTTATCCTATGCTTTATTAAATTGTATTTATATTGTTTTATCCTATGCTTTATTAAATTGTATTTATGTTGTTTTATCCTATGCTTTATTAAATTTTATGTATGTTGTTTTAACCTATGCTTTATTATATGGTATTTATGTTGTTTTATCCTATGCTTTATTAAATTGCATTTATGTTGTTTTAACCTATGCTTTATTAAATTGTATTTATGTTGTTTTAACCTATGCTTTATTAAATTGTTTTTATGTTGTTTTATCCTATGCTTTATTAAATTGTATTTATGTTGCTTTAACCTATGCTTTATTAAATTGTATTTATGTTGTTTTATCCTATGCTTTATTAAATTGTATTTATGTTGTTTTATCCTATGCTTTATTAAATTGTATTTATGTTGTTTTATCCTATGCTTTATTAAATTGTATTTATGTTGTTTTAACCTATGCTTTATTAAATTGTATTCATGTTGTTTTATCCTATGCTTTATTAAATTGTATTTATGTTGTTTTATCGTATGCTTTATTAAATTGTATTTATGTTGTTTTAACCTATGCTTTATTAAACTGTGTTTATGTTGTTTTATCCTATGCTTTATAAAATTGTATTTATGTTGTTTTATCCTATGCTTTATTAAAATGTGTTTATGTTGTTTTAACCCATGCTTTATTAAATTGTATTTATGTTGTTTTATTCTATGCTTTATTAAATTGTATTTATGTTGTTTTAACCCATGCTTTATTAAATTGTATTTATATTGTTTTAACCCATGCTTTATTAAATTGTATTTATGTTGCTTTATCGTATGCTTTATTAAATTGTGTTTATGTTGTTTTATCCTATGCTTTATTAAATTGTGTTTATGTTGTTTTAACCCATGCTATATTAAATTGTATTTATGTTGTTTTATCCTATGCTTTATTAAATTGTATTTATGTTGTTTTATCCTATGCTTTATTAAATTGTATTTATGTTGTTTTAACCCATGCTTTATTAAATTGTATTTATGTTGTTTTAACCCATGCTTTATTAAATTGTATTTATGTTGTTTTATTCTATGCTTTATTAAATTGTGTTTATGTTGTTTTATCCTATGCTTTTTTAAATTGTATTTATGTTGTTTTATTGTATGCTTTATTAAACTGCATTTATGTTGTTTTATTGTATGCTTTATTAAACTGCATTTATGTTGTTTTATCCTATGCTTTATTAAATTGTATTTATGTTGTTTTATTCTATGCTTTATTAAATTGTATTTATGTTGTTTTATCCTATGCTTTATTAAATTGTATTTATGTTGTTTTATCCTATGCTTTATTAAATTGTATTTATGTTGTTTTATCCTATGCTTTATTAAATTGTATTTATGTTGCTTCATCCTATGCTTTATTAAATTGTGTTTATGTTGTTTTATCCTATGCTTTATTAAACTGCATTTATGTTGTTTATCCTATGCTTTATTAAATTGTATTTATGTTGTTTTATCCTATGCTTTATTAAATTGTATTTATGTTGTTTTATCCTATGTTTTATTAAATTGTATTTATGTTGTTTTATCCTATGCTTTATTAAATTGTATTTATGTTGTTTTATCGTATGCTTTATTAAATTGCATTTATGTTGTTTTATCCTATGCTTCATTAAATTGTGTTTATGTTGTTTTATCCTATGCTTTTTTAAATTGTATTTATGTTTTTTATCCTATGCTTTATTAAATTGTATTTATGTTTTTTATCCTATGCTTTATTAAATTGTATTTATGTTGTTTTATCCTATGCTTTATTAAATTGTATTTATGTTGTTTTATCCTATGCTTTATTAAATTGTATTTATGTTGTTTTATCCTATGCTTTATTAAATTGTATTTATGTTGTTTTAACCCATGCTTCATTAAATTGTATTTATGTTGTTTTATCCTATGCTTCATTAAATTGTATTTATGTTGTTTTATCCTATGCTTCATTAAATTGTATTTATGTTCTTTTATCCTATGCTTTATTAAATTGTATTTATGTTGATTTATCCTATGCTTTATTAAATTGTATTTATGTTGTTTTAACCTATGCTTTATTAAATTGTATTTATGTTGTTTTATCCTATGCTTTATTATATGGTATTTATGTTGTTTTATCCTATGCTTTATTAAATTGTATTTATGTTGCTTTAACCTATGCTTTATTAAATTGTATTTATGTTGTTTTATCCTATGCTTTATTAAATTGTATTTATGTTGTTTTATCCTATGCTTTATTAAATTGTATTTATGTTGTTTTATCCTATGCTTTATTAAATTGTATTTATGTTGTTTTAACCTATGCTTTATTAAATTGTATTTATGTTGTTTTATCCTATGCTTTATAAAATTGTATTTATGTTGTTTTATCCTATGCTTTATTAAATTGTGTTTATGTTGTTTTAACCCATGCTTTATTAAATTGTATTTATGTTGTTTTATCCTATGCTTTATTAAATTGTATTTATGTTGTTTTAACCCATGCTTTATTAAATTGTATTTATATTGTTTTAACCCATGCTTTATTAAATTGTATTTATGTTGCTTTATCGTATGCTTTATTAAATTGTGTTTATGTTGTTTTATCCTATGCTTTATTAAATTGTGATTATGTTGTTTTAACCCATGCTTTACTAAATTGTATTTATGTTGTTTTAACCCATGCTTTATTAAATTGTATTTATGTTGTTTTATTCTATGCTTTATTAAATTGTGTTTATGTTGTTTTATCCTATGCTTTTTTAAATTGTATTTATGTTGTTTTATCCTATGCTTTATTAAATTGTATTTATGTTGTTTTATTGTATGCTTTATTAAACTGCATTTATGTTGTTTTAACCTATGCTTTATTAAATTGTATTTATGTTGTTTTAACCTATGCTTTATTAAATTGTTTTTATGTTGTTTTATCCTATGCTTTATTAAATTGTATTTATGTTGCTTTAACCTATGCTTTATTAAATTGTATTTATGTTGTTTTATTCTATGCTTTATTAAACTGCATTTATGTTGTTTTATCCTATGCTTTATTAAATTGTATTTATGTTGTTTTAACCCATGCTTTATTAAATTGCATTTATGTTGTTTTATCTTATGCTTTATTAAATTGTATTTATGTTGTTTTATCCTATGCTTTATTAAATTGTATTTATTTTGTTTTATCCTATGCTTTATTAAATTGTATTTATATTGTTTTATCCTATGCTTTATTAAATTGTATTTATGTTGTTTTATCCTATGCTTTATTAAATTGTATTTATGTTGTTTTATCCTATGCTTTATTAAATTGTATTTATGTTGTTTTAACCCATGCTTCATTAAATTGTATTTATGTTGTTTTGTCCTATGCTTCATTAAATTGTATTTATGTTCTCTTATCCTATGCTTTATTAAATTGTATTTATGTTGTTTTATCCTATGCTTTGTTAAATTGTATTTATGTTGTTTTAACTTATGCTTTATTAAATTGCATTTATGTTGTTTTATCCTATGCTTTATTATATGGTATTTATGTTGTTTTATCCTATGCTTTATTAAATTGTATTTATGTTGTTTTAACCTATGCTTTATTAAATTGTATTTATGTTGTTTTATTCTATGCTTTATTAAATTGTGTTTATGTTTTTTTATCCTATGGTTTTTTAAATTGTATTTATGTTTTTTTATCCTATGCTTTATTAAATTGTATTTATGTTGTTTTATTGTATGCTTTATTAAACTGCATTTATGTTGTTTTATCTTATGCTTTATTAAATTGTATTTATGTTGTTTTATTCTATGCTTTATTAAACTGCATTTATGTTGTTTTATCCTATGCTTTATTAAATTGTATTTATGTTGTTTTAACCCATGCTTTATTAAATTGCATTTATGTTGTTTTATCTTATGCTTTATTAAATTGTATTTATGTTGTTTTATCCTATGCTTTATTAAATTGTATTTATGTTGTTTTATCCTATGCTTTATTAAATTGTATTTATGTTGTTTTATCCTATGCTTTATTAAATTGTATATATGTTGTTTTATCCTATGCTTTATTAAATTGTATTTATGTTGTTTTGTCCTATGCTTTATTAAATTTTATTTATGTTGTTTTAACCTATGCTTTATTAAATTGTATTTATGTTGTTTTAACCTATGCTTTATTAAATGGTATTTATGTTGTTTTATCCTATGCTTTATTAAATTGTATTTATGTTGTTTTAACCTATGCTTTATTAAACTGCATTTATGTTGTTTTATCCTATGCTTTATTAAATTGTATTTATGTTGTTTTAACCCATGCTTCATTAAATTATATTTATGTTGTTTTATCCTATGCTTCATAAAATTGTATTTATGTTGTTTTATCCTATGCTTTATTAAATTGTATTTATGTTGTTTTAACCTATGCTTTATTAAATTGTATTTATGTTGTATTATCCTATGCTTTATTAAATTGTATTTATGTTGTTTTATCCTATGCTTTATTAAATTGTATTTATATTGTTTTATCCTATGCTTTATTAAATTGTATTTATGTTGTTTTATCCTATGCTTTATTAAATTGTATGTATGTTGTTTTAACCTATGCTTTATTATATGGTATTTATGTTGTTTTATCCTATGCTTTATTAAATTGCATTTATGTTGTTTTAACCTATGCTTTATTAAATTGTATTTATGTTGTTTTAACCTATGCTTTATTAAATTTTTTTTATGTTGTTTTATCCTATGCTTTATTAAATTGTATTTATGTTGCTTTAACCTATGCTTTATTAAATTGTATTTATGTTGTTTTATCCTATGCTTTATTAAATTGTATTTATGTTGTTTTATCCTATGCTTTATTAAATTGTATTTATGTTGTTTTATCCTATGCTTTATTAAATTGTATTTATGTTGTTTTAACCTATGCTTTATTAAATTGTATTCATGTTGTTTTATCCTATGCTTTATTAAATTGTATTTATGTTGTTTTATCGTATGCTTTATTAAATTGTATTTATGTTGTTTTAACCTATGCTTTATTAAACTGTGTTTATGTTGTTTTATCCTATGCTTTATAAAATTGTATTTATGTTGTTTTATCCTATGCTTTATTAAATTGTGTTTATGTTGTTTTAACCCATGCTTTATTAAATTGTATTTATGTTGTTTTATTCTATGCTTTATTAAATTGTATTTATGTTGTTTTAACCCATGCTTTATTAAATTGTATTTATATTGTTTTAACCCATGCTTTATTAAATTGTATTTATGTTGCTTTATCGTATGCTTTATTAAATTGTGTTTATGTTGTTTTATCCTATGCTTTATTAAATTGTGTTTATGTTGTTTTAACCCATGCTATATTAAATTGTATTTATGTTGTTTTATCCTATGCTTTATTAAATTGTATTTATGTTGTTTTATCCTATGCTTTATTAAATTGTATTTATGTTGTTTTAACCCATGCTTTATTAAATTGTATTTATGTTGTTTTAACCCATGCTTTATTAAATTGTATTTATGTTGTTTTATTCTATGCTTTATTAAATTGTGTTTATGTTGTTTTATCCTATGCTTTTTTAAATTGTATTTATGTTGTTTTATTGTATGCTTTATTAAACTGCATTTATGTTGTTTTATTGTATGCTTTATTAAACTGCATTTATGTTGTTTTATCCTATGCTTTATTAAATTGTATTTATGTTGTTTTATTCTATGCTTTATTAAATTGTATTTATGTTGTTTTATCCTATGCTTTATTAAATTGTATTTATGTTGTTTTATCCTATGCTTTATTAAATTGTATTTATGTTGTTTTATCCTATGCTTTATTAAATTGTATTTATGTTGCTTCATCCTATGCTTTATTAAATTGTGTTTATGTTGTTTTATCCTATGCTTTATTAAACTGCATTTATGTTGTTTATCCTATGCTTTATTAAATTGTATTTATGTTGTTTTATCCTATGCTTTATTAAATTGTATTTATGTTGTTTTATCCTATGTTTTATTAAATTGTATTTATGTTGTTTTATCCTATGCTTTATTAAATTGTATTTATGTTGTTTTATCGTATGCTTTATTAAATTGCATTTATGTTGTTTTATCCTATGCTTCATTAAATTGTGTTTATGTTGTTTTATCCTATGCTTTTTTAAATTGTATTTATGTTTTTTATCCTATGCTTTATTAAATTGTATTTATGTTTTTTATCCTATGCTTTATTAAATTGTATTTATGTTGTTTTATCCTATGCTTTATTAAATTGTATTTATGTTGTTTTATCCTATGCTTTATTAAATTGTATTTATGTTGTTTTAACCCATGCTTCATTAAATTGTATTTATGTTGTTTTATCCTATGCTTCATTAAATTGTATTTATGTTGTTTTATCCTATGCTTCATTAAATTGTATTTATGTTCTTTTATCCTATGCTTTATTAAATTGTATTTATGTTGATTTATCCTATGCTTTATTAAATTGTATTTATGTTGTTTTAACCTATGCTTTATTAAATTGTATTTATGTTGTTTTATCCTATGCTTTATTATATGGTATTTATGTTGTTTTATCCTATGCTTTATTAAATTGTATTTATGTTGCTTTAACCTATGCTTTATTAAATTGTATTTATGTTGTTTTATCCTATGCTTTATTAAATTGTATTTATGTTGTTTTATCATATGCTTTATTAAATTGTATTTATGTTGTTTTATCCTATGCTTTATTAAATTGTATTTATGTTGTTTTAACCTATGCTTTATTAAATTGTATTTATGTTGTTTTATCCTATGCTTTATAAAATTGTATTTATGTTGTTTTATCCTATGCTTTATTAAATTGTGTTTATGTTGTTTTAACCCATGCTTTATTAAATTGTATTTATGTTGTTTTATCCTATGCTTTATTAAATTGTATTTATGTTGTTTTAACCCATGCTTTATTAAATTGTATTTATATTGTTTTAACCCATGCTTTATTAAATTGTATTTATGTTGCTTTATCGTATGCTTTATTAAATTGTGTTTATGTTGTTTTATCCTATGCTTTATTAAATTGTGATTATGTTGTTTTAACCCATGCTTTACTAAATTGTATTTATGTTGTTTTAACCCATGCTTTATTAAATTGTATTTATGTTGTTTTATTCTATGCTTTATTAAATTGTGTTTATGTTGTTTTATCCTATGCTTTTTTAAATTGTATTTATGTTGTTTTATCCTATTCTTTATTAAATTGTATTTATGTTGTTTTATTGTATGCTTTATTAAACTGCATTTATGTTGTTTTAACCTATGCTTTATTAAATTGTATTTATGTTGTTTTAACCTATGCTTTATTAAATTGTTTTTATGTTGTTTTATCCTATGCTTTATTAAATTGTATTTATGTTGCTTTAACCTATGCTTTATTAAATTGTATTTATGTTGTTTTATCCTATGCTTTATTAAATTGTATTTATGTTGTTTTATCCTATGCTTTATTAAATTGTATTTATGTTGTTTTATCCTATGCTTTATTAAATTGTATTTATGTTGTTTTAACCTATGCTTTATTAAATTGTATTCATGTTGTTTTATCCTTTGCTTTATTAAATTGTATTTATGTTGTTTTATCGTATGCTTTATAAAATTGTATTTATGTTGTTTTATCCTATGCTTTATTAAATTGTGTTTATGTTGTTTTAACCCATGCTTTATTAAATTGTATTTATGTTGTTTTATTCTTTGCTTTATTAAATTGTATTTATGTTGTTTTAACCCATGCTTTATTAAATTGTATTTATATTGTTTTAACCCATGCTTTATTAAATTGTATTTATGTTGCTTTATCGTATGCTTTATTAAATTGTGTTTATGTTGTTTTATCCTATGCTTTATTAAATTGTGATTATGTTGTTTTAACCCATGCTTTATTAAATTGTATTTATGTTGTTTTATCCTATGCTTTATTAAATTGTATTTAAGTTGTTTTATCCTATGTTTTATTAAATTGTATTTATGTTGTTTTATCCTATGTTTTATTAAATTGTATTTATGTTGTTTTATCCTATGCTTTATTAAATTGTATTTATGTTGTTTTATCCTATGCTTCATTAAATTGTGTTTATGTTGTTTTATCCTATGCTTTTTTAAATTGTATTTATGTTTTTTTATACTATGCTTTATTAAATTGTATTTATGTTGTTTTATTCTATGCTTTATTAAACTGCATTTATGTTGTTTTATCCTATGCTTTATTAAATTGTATTTATGTTGTTTTATCCTATGCTTTATTAAATTGTATTTATGTTGTTTTATCCTATGCTTTATTAAATTGTATTTATGTTGTTTTAACCCATGCTTCATTAAATTGTATTTATGTTGTTTTATCCTATGCTTCATTAAATTGTATTTATGTTGTTTTATCCTATGCTTCATTAAATTGTATTTATGTTCTTTTATCCTATGCTTTATTAAATTGTATTTATGTTGATTTATCCTATGCTTTATTAAATTGTATTTATGTTGTTTTAACCTATGCTTTATTAAATTGTATTTATGTTGTTTTATCCTATGCTTTATTATATGGTATTTATGTTGTTTTATCCTATGCTTTATTAAATTGTATTTATGTTGCTTTAACCTATGCTTTATTAAATTGTATTTATGTTGTTTTATCCTATGCTTTATTAAATTGTATTTATGTTGTTTTATCCTATGCTTTATTAAATTGTATTTATGTTGTTTTATCCTATGCTTTATTAAATTGTATTTATGTTGTTTTAACCTATGCTTTATTAAATTGTATTTATGTTGTTTTATCCTATGCTTTATAAAATTGTATTTATGTTGTTTTATCCTATGCTTTATTAAATTGTGTTTATGTTGTTTTAACCCATGCTTTATTAAATTGTATTTATGTTGTTTTATCCTATGCTTTATTAAATTGTATTTATGTTGTTTTAACCCATGCTTTATTAAATTGTATTTATATTGTTTTAACCCATGCTTTATTAAATTGTATTTATGTTGCTTTATCGTATGCTTTATTAAATTGTGTTTATGTTGTTTTATCCTATGCTTTATTAAATTGTGATTATGTTGTTTTAACCCATGCTTTACTAAATTGTATTTATGTTGTTTTAACCCATGCTTTATTAAATTGTATTTATGTTGTTTTATTCTATGCTTTATTAAATTGTGTTTATGTTGTTTTATCCTATGCTTTTTTAAATTGTATTTATGTTGTTTTATCCTATGCTTTATTAAATTGTATTTATGTTGTTTTATTGTATGCTTTATTAAACTGCATTTATGTTGTTTTAACCTATGCTTTATTAAATTGTATTTATGTTGTTTTAACCTATGCTTTATTAAATTGTTTTTATGTTGTTTTATCCTATGCTTTATTAAATTGTATTTATGTTGCTTTAACCTATGCTTTATTAAATTGTATTTATGTTGTTTTATTCTATGCTTTATTAAACTGCATTTATGTTGTTTTATCCTATGCTTTATTAAATTGTATTTATGTTGTTTTAACCCATGCTTTATTAAATTGCATTTATGTTGTTTTATCTTATGCTTTATTAAATTGTATTTATGTTGTTTTATCCTATGCTTTATTAAATTGTATTTATTTTGTTTTATCCTATGCTTTATTAAATTGTATTTATATTGTTTTATCCTATGCTTTATTAAATTGTATTTATGTTGTTTTATCCTATGCTTTATTAAATTGTATTTATGTTGTTTTATCCTATGCTTTATTAAATTGTATTTATGTTGTTTTAACCCATGCTTCATTAAATTGTATTTATGTTGTTTTGTCCTATGCTTCATTAAATTGTATTTATGTTCTCTTATCCTATGCTTTATTAAATTGTATTTATGTTGTTTTATCCTATGCTTTGTTAAATTGTATTTATGTTGTTTTAACTTATGCTTTATTAAATTGCATTTATGTTGTTTTATCCTATGCTTTATTATATGGTATTTATGTTGTTTTATCCTATGCTTTATTAAATTGTATTTATGTTGTTTTAACCTATGCTTTATTAAATTGTATTTATGTTGTTTTATTCTATGCTTTATTAAATTGTGTTTATGTTTTTTTATCCTATGGTTTTTTAAATTGTATTTATGTTTTTTTATCCTATGCTTTATTAAATTGTATTTATGTTGTTTTATTGTATGCTTTATTAAACTGCATTTATGTTGTTTTATCTTATGCTTTATTAAATTGTATTTATGTTGTTTTATTCTATGCTTTATTAAACTGCATTTATGTTGTTTTATCCTATGCTTTATTAAATTGTATTTATGTTGTTTTAACCCATGCTTTATTAAATTGCATTTATGTTGTTTTATCTTATGCTTTATTAAATTGTATTTATGTTGTTTTATCCTATGCTTTATTAAATTGTATTTATGTTGTTTTATCCTATGCTTTATTAAATTGTATTTATGTTGTTTTATCCTATGCTTTATTAAATTGTATATATGTTGTTTTATCCTATGCTTTATTAAATTGTATTTATGTTGTTTTGTCCTATGCTTTATTAAATTTTATTTATGTTGTTTTAACCTATGCTTTATTAAATTGTATTTATGTTGTTTTAACCTATGCTTTATTAAATGGTATTTATGTTGTTTTATCCTATGCTTTATTAAATTGTATTTATGTTGTTTTAACCTATGCTTTATTAAACTGCATTTATGTTGTTTTATCCTATGCTTTATTAAATTGTATTTATGTTGTTTTAACCCATGCTTCATTAAATTATATTTATGTTGTTTTATCCTATGCTTCATAAAATTGTATTTATGTTGTTTTATCCTATGCTTTATTAAATTGTATTTATGTTGTTTTAACCTATGCTTTATTAAATTGTATTTATGTTGTATTATCCTATGCTTTATTAAATTGTATTTATGTTGTTTTATCCTATGCTTTATTAAATTGTATTTATATTGTTTTATCCTATGCTTTATTAAATTGTATTTATGTTGTTTTATCCTATGCTTTATTAAATTGTATGTATGTTGTTTTAACCTATGCTTTATTATATGGTATTTATGTTGTTTTATCCTATGCTTTATTAAATTGCATTTATGTTGTTTTAACCTATGCTTTATTAAATTGTATTTATGTTGTTTTAACCTATGCTTTATTAAATTTTTTTTATGTTGTTTTATCCTATGCTTTATTAAATTGTATTTATGTTGCTTTAACCTATGCTTTATTAAATTGTATTTATGTTGTTTTATCCTATGCTTTATTAAATTGTATTTATGTTGTTTTATCCTATGCTTTATTAAATTGTATTTATGTTGTTTTATCCTATGCTTTATTAAATTGTATTTATGTTGTTTTAACCTATGCTTTATTAAATTGTATTCATGTTGTTTTATCCTATGCTTTATTAAATTGTATTTATGTTGTTTTATCGTATGCTTTATTAAATTGTATTTATGTTGTTTTAACCTATGCTTTATTAAACTGTGTTTATGTTGTTTTATCCTATGCTTTATAAAATTGTATTTATGTTGTTTTATCCTATGCTTTATTAAATTGTGTTTATGTTGTTTTAACCCATGCTTTATTAAATTGTATTTATGTTGTTTTATTCTATGCTTTATTAAATTGTATTTATGTTGTTTTAACCCATGCTTTATTAAATTGTATTTATATTGTTTTAACCCATGCTTTATTAAATTGTATTTATGTTGCTTTATCGTATGCTTTATTAAATTGTGTTTATGTTGTTTTATCCTATGCTTTATTAAATTGTGTTTATGTTGTTTTAACCCATGCTATATTAAATTGTATTTATGTTGTTTTATCCTATGCTTTATTAAATTGTATTTATGTTGTTTTATCCTATGCTTTATTAAATTGTATTTATGTTGTTTTAACCCATGCTTTATTAAATTGTATTTATGTTGTTTTAACCCATGCTTTATTAAATTGTATTTATGTTGTTTTATTCTATGCTTTATTAAATTGTGTTTATGTTGTTTTATCCTATGCTTTTTTAAATTGTATTTATGTTGTTTTATTGTATGCTTTATTAAACTGCATTTATGTTGTTTTATTGTATGCTTTATTAAACTGCATTTATGTTGTTTTATCCTATGCTTTATTAAATTGTATTTATGTTGTTTTATTCTATGCTTTATTAAATTGTATTTATGTTGTTTTATCCTATGCTTTATTAAATTGTATTTATGTTGTTTTATCCTATGCTTTATTAAATTGTATTTATGTTGTTTTATCCTATGCTTTATTAAATTGTATTTATGTTGCTTCATCCTATGCTTTATTAAATTGTGTTTATGTTGTTTTATCCTATGCTTTATTAAACTGCATTTATGTTGTTTATCCTATGCTTTATTAAATTGTATTTATGTTGTTTTATCCTATGCTTTATTAAATTGTATTTATGTTGTTTTATCCTATGTTTTATTAAATTGTATTTATGTTGTTTTATCCTATGCTTTATTAAATTGTATTTATGTTGTTTTATCGTATGCTTTATTAAATTGCATTTATGTTGTTTTATCCTATGCTTCATTAAATTGTGTTTATGTTGTTTTATCCTATGCTTTTTTAAATTGTATTTATGTTTTTTATCCTATGCTTTATTAAATTGTATTTATGTTTTTTATCCTATGCTTTATTAAATTGTATTTATGTTGTTTTATCCTATGCTTTATTAAATTGTATTTATGTTGTTTTATCCTATGCTTTATTAAATTGTATTTATGTTGTTTTAACCCATGCTTCATTAAATTGTATTTATGTTGTTTTATCCTATGCTTCATTAAATTGTATTTATGTTGTTTTATCCTATGCTTCATTAAATTGTATTTATGTTCTTTTATCCTATGCTTTATTAAATTGTATTTATGTTGATTTATCCTATGCTTTATTAAATTGTATTTATGTTGTTTTAACCTATGCTTTATTAAATTGTATTTATGTTGTTTTATCCTATGCTTTATTATATGGTATTTATGTTGTTTTATCCTATGCTTTATTAAATTGTATTTATGTTGCTTTAACCTATGCTTTATTAAATTGTATTTATGTTGTTTTATCCTATGCTTTATTAAATTGTATTTATGTTGTTTTATCATATGCTTTATTAAATTGTATTTATGTTGTTTTATCCTATGCTTAATTAAATTGTATTTATGTTGTTTTAACCTATGCTTTATTAAATTGTATTTATGTTGTTTTATCCTATGCTTTATAAAATTGTATTTATGTTGTTTTATCCTATGCTTTATTAAATTGTGTTTATGTTGTTTTAACCCATGCTTTATTAAATTGTATTTATGTTGTTTTATCCTATGCTTTATTAAATTGTATTTATGTTGTTTTAACCCATGCTTTATTAAATTGTATTTATATTGTTTTAACCCATGCTTTATTAAATTGTATTTATGTTGCTTTATCGTATGCTTTATTAAATTGTGTTTATGTTGTTTTATCCTATGCTTTATTAAATTGTGATTATGTTGTTTTAACCCATGCTTTACTAAATTGTATTTATGTTGTTTTAACCCATGCTTTATTAAATTGTATTTATGTTGTTTTATTCTATGCTTTATTAAATTGTGTTTATGTTGTTTTATCCTATGCTTTTTTAAATTGTATTTATGTTGTTTTATCCTATTCTTTATTAAATTGTATTTATGTTGTTTTATTGTATGCTTTATTAAACTGCATTTATGTTGTTTTAACCTATGCTTTATTAAATTGTATTTATGTTGTTTTAACCTATGCTTTATTAAATTGTTTTTATGTTGTTTTATCCTATGCTTTATTAAATTGTATTTATGTTGCTTTAACCTATGCTTTATTAAATTGTATTTATGTTGTTTTATCCTATGCTTTATTAAATTGTATTTATGTTGTTTTATCCTATGCTTTATTAAATTGTATTTATGTTGTTTTATCCTATGCTTTATTAAATTGTATTTATGTTGTTTTAACCTATGCTTTATTAAATTGTATTCATGTTGTTTTATCCTTTGCTTTATTAAATTGTATTTATGTTGTTTTATCGTATGCTTTATAAAATTGTATTTATGTTGTTTTATCCTATGCTTTATTAAATTGTGTTTATGTTGTTTTAACCCATGCTTTATTAAATTGTATTTATGTTGTTTTATTCTTTGCTTTATTAAATTGTATTTATGTTGTTTTAACCCATGCTTTATTAAATTGTATTTATATTGTTTTAACCCATGCTTTATTAAATTGTATTTATGTTGCTTTATCGTATGCTTTATTAAATTGTGTTTATGTTGTTTTATCCTATGCTTTATTAAATTGTGATTATGTTGTTTTAACCCATGCTTTATTAAATTGTATTTATGTTGTTTTATCCTATGCTTTATTAAATTGTATTTAAGTTGTTTTATCCTATGTTTTATTAAATTGTATTTATGTTGTTTTATCCTATGTTTTATTAAATTGTATTTATGTTGTTTTATCCTATGCTTTATTAAATTGTATTTATGTTGTTTTATCCTATGCTTCATTAAATTGTGTTTATGTTGTTTTATCCTATGCTTTTTTAAATTGTATTTATGTTTTTTTATACTATGCTTTATTAAATTGTATTTATGTTGTTTTATTCTATGCTTTATTAAACTGCATTTATGTTGTTTTATCCTATGCTTTATTAAATTGTATTTATGTTGTTTTATTCTATGCTTTATTAAACTGCATTTATGTTGTTTTATCCTATGCGTTATTAAATTGTATTTATGTTGTTTTAACCCATGCTTTATTAAATTGCATTTATGTTGTTTTATCTTATGCTTTATTAAATTGTATTTATGTTGCTTTATCGTATGCTTTATTAAATTGTGTTTATGTTGTTTTATCCTATGCTTTATTAAATTGTGATTATGTTGTTTTAACCCATGCTTTACTAAATTGTATTTATGTTGTTTTAACCCATGCTTTATTAAATTGTATTTATGTTGTTTTATTCTATGCTTTATTAAATTGTGTTTATGTTGTTTTATCCTATGCTTTTTTAAATTGTATTTATGTTGTTTCATCCTATTCTTTATTAAATTGTATTTATGTTGTTTTATTGTATGCTTTATTAAACTGCATTTATGTTGTTTTAACCTATGCTTTATTAAATTGTATTTATGTTGTTTTAACCTATGCTTTATTAAATTGTTTTTATGTTGTTTTATCCTATGCTTTATTAAATTGTATTTATGTTGCTTTAACCTATGCTTTATTAAATTGTATTTATGTTGTTTTATCCTATGCTTTATTAAATTGTATTTATGTTGTTTTATCCTATGCTTTATTAAATTGTATTTATGTTGTTTTATCCTATGCTTTATTAAATTGTATTTATGTTGTTTTAACCTATGCTTTATTAAATTGTATTCATGTTGTTTTATCCTTTGCTTTATTAAATTGTATTTATGTTGTTTTATCGTATGCTTTATAAAATTGTATTTATGTTGTTTTATCCTATGCTTTATTATATTGTGTTTATGTTGTTTTAACCCATGCTTTATTAAATTGTATTTATGTTGTTTTATTCTTTGCTTTATTAAATTGTATTTATGTTGTTTTAACCCATGCTTTATTAAATTGTATTTATATTGTTTTAACCCATGCTTTATTAAATTGTATTTATGTTGCTTTATCGTATGCTTTATTAAATTGTGTTTATGTTGTTTTATCCTATGCTTTATTAAATTGTGATTATGTTGTTTTAACCCATGCTTTATTAAATTGTATTTATGTTGTTTTATCCTATGCTTTATTAAATTGTATTTAAGTTGTTTTATCCTATGTTTTATTAAATTGTATTTATGTTGTTTTATCCTATGTTTTATTAAATTGTATTTATGTTGTTTTATCCTATGCTTTATTAAATTGTATTTATGTTGTTTTATCCTATGCTTCATTAAATTGTGTTTATGTTGTTTTATCCTATGCTTTTTTAAATTGTATTTATGTTTTTTTATACTATGCTTTATTAAATTGTATTTATGTTGTTTTATTCTATGCTTTATTAAACTGCATTTATGTTGTTTTATCCTATGCTTTATTAAATTGTATTTATGTTGTTTTATTCTATGCTTTATTAAACTGCATTTATGTTGTTTTATCCTATGCTTTATTAAATTGTATTTATGTTGTTTTAACCCATGCTTTATTAAATTGCATTTATGTTGTTTTATCTTATGCTTTATTAAATTGTATTTATGTTGTTTTATCCTATGCTTTATTAAATTGTATTTATTTTGTTTTATCCTATGCTTTATTAAATTGTATTTATATTGTTTTATCCTATGCTTTATTAAATTGTATTTATGTTGTTTTATCCTATGCTTTATTAAATTGTATTTATGTTGTTTTATCCTATGCTTTATTAAATTGTATTTATGTTGTTTTAACCCATGCTTCATTAAATTGTATTTATGTTGTTTTGTCCTATGCTTCATTAAATTGTATTTATGTTCTCTTATCCTATGCTTTATTAAATTGTATTTATGTTGTTTTATCCTATGCTTTGTTAAATTGTATTTATGTTGTTTTAACTTATGCTTTATTAAATTGCATTTATGTTGTTTTATCCTATGCTTTATTATATGGTATTTATGTTGTTTTATCCTATGCTTTATTAAATTGTATTTATGTTGTTTTAACCTATGCTTTATTAAATTGTATTTATGTTGTTTTATTCTATGCTTTATTAAATTGTGTTTATGTTTTTTTATCCTATGCTTTTTTAAATTGTATTTATGTTTTTTTATCCTATGCTTTATTAAATTGTATTTATGTTGTTTTATTGTATGCTTTATTAAACTGCATTTATGTTGTTTTATCTTATGCTTTATTAAATTGTATTTATGTTGTTTTATTCTATGCTTTATTAAACTGCATTTATGTTGTTTTATCCTATGCTTTATTAAATTGTATTTATGTTGTTTTAACCCATGCTTTATTAAATTGCATTTATGTTGTTTTATCTTATGCTTTATTAAATTGTATTTATGTTGTTTTATCCTATGCTTTATTAAATTGTATTTATGTTGTTTTATCCTATGCTTTATTAAATTGTATTTATGTTGTTTTATCCTATGCTTTATTAAATTGTATATATGTTGTTTTATCCTATGCTTTATTAAATTGTATTTATGTTGTTTTGTCCTATGCTTTATTAAATTTTATTTATGTTGTTTTAACCTATGCTTTATTAAATTGTATTTATGTTGTTTTAACCTATGCTTTATTAAATGGTATTTATGTTGTTTTATCCTATGCTTTATTAAATTGTATTTATGTTGTTTTAACCTATGCTTTATTAAACTGCATTTATGTTGTTTTATCCTATGCTTTATTAAATGGTATTTATGTTGTTTTAACCCATGCTTCATTAAATTATATTTATGTTGTTTTATCCTATGCTTCATTAAATTGTATTTATGTTGTTTTATCCTATGCTTTATTAAATTGTATTTATGTTGTTTTAACCTATGCTTTATTAAATTGTATTTATGTTGTATTATCCTATGCTTTATTAAATTGTATTTATGTTGTTTTATCCTATGCTTTATTAAATTGTATTTATATTGTTTTATCCTATGCTTTATTAAATTGTATTTATGTTGTTTTATCCTATGCTTTATTAAATTGTATGTATGTTGTTTTAACCTATGCTTTATTATATGGTATTTATGTTGTTTTATCCTATGCTTTATTAAATTGCATTTATGTTGTTTTAACCTATGCTTTATTAAATTGTATTTATGTTGTTTTAACCTATGCTTTATTAAATTGTTTTTATGTTGTTTTATCCTATGCTTTATTAAATTGTATTTATGTTGCTTTAACCTATGCTTTATTAAATTGTATTTATGTTGTTTTATCCTATGCTTTATTAAATTGTATTTATGTTGTTTTATCCTATGCTTTATTAAATTGTATTTATGTTGTTTTATCCTATGCTTTATTAAATTGTATTTATGTTGTTTTAACCTATGCTTTATTAAATTGTATTCATGTTGTTTTATCCTATGCTTTATTAAATTGTATTTATGTTGTTTTATCGTATGCTTTATTAAATTGTATTTATGTTGTTTTAACCTATGCTTTATTAAACTGTGTTTATGTTGTTTTATCCTATGCTTTATAAAATTGTATTTATGATGTTTTATCCTATGCTTTATTAAATTGTGTTTATGTTGTTTTAACCCATGCTTTATTAAATTGTATTTATGTTGTTTTATTCTATGCTTTATTAAATTGTATTTATGTTGTTTTAACCCATGCTTTATTAAATTGTATTTATGTTGTTTTATCCTATGCTTTATTAAATTGTATTTATGTTGTTTTATCCTATGCTTTATTAAATTGTATTTATGTTGTTTTAACCCATGCTTTATTAAATTGTATTTATGTTGTTTTAACCCATGCTTTATTAAATTGTATTTATGTTGTTTTATTCTATGCTTTATTAAATTGTGTTTATGTTGTTTTATCCTATGCTTTTTTAAATTGTATTCATGTTGTTTTATTGTATGCTTTATTAAACTGCATTTATGTTGTTTTATTGTATGCTTTATTAAACTGCATTTATGTTGTTTTATCCTATGCTTTATTAAATTGTATTTATGTTGTTTTATCCTATGCTTTATTAAATTGTATGTATGTTGTTTTAACCTATGCTTTATTATATGGTATTTATGTTGTTTTATCCTATGCTTTATTAAATTGCATTTATGTTGTTTTAACCTATGCTTTATTAAATTGTATTTATGTTGTTTTAACCTATGCTTTATTAAATTGTTTTTATGTTGTTTTATCCTATGCTTTATTAAATTGTATTTATGTTGCTTTAACCTATGCTTTATTAAATTGTATTTATGTTGTTTTATCCTATGCTTTATTAAATTGTATTTATGTTGTTTTATCCTATGCTTTATTAAATTGTATTTATGTTGTTTTATCCTATGCTTTATTAAATTGTATTTATGTTGTTTTAACCTATGCTTTATTAAATTGTATTCATGTTGTTTTATCCTATGCTTTATTAAATTGTATTTATGTTGTTTTATCGTATGCTTTATTAAATTGTATTTATGTTGTTTTAACCTATGCTTTATTAAACTGTGTTTATGTTGTTTTATCCTATGCTTTATAAAATTGTATTTATGTTGTTTTATCCTATGCTTTATTAAATTGTGTTTATGTTGTTTTAACCCATGCTTTATTAAATTGTATTTATGTTGTTTTATTCTATGCTTTATTAAATTGTATTTATGTTGTTTTAACCCATGCTTTATTAAATTGTATTTATATTGTTTTAACCCATGCTTTATTAAATTGTATTTATGTTGCTTTATCGTATGCTTTATTAAATTGTGTTTATGTTGTTTTATCCTATGCTTTATTAAATTGTGTTTATGTTGTTTTAACCCATGCTTTATTAAATTGTATTTATGTTGTTTTATCCTATGCTTTATTAAATTGTATTTATGTTGTTTTATCCTATGCTTTATTAAATTGTATTTATGTTGTTTTAACCCATGCTTTATTAAATTGTATTTATGTTGTTTTAACCCATGCTTTATTAAATTGTATTTATGTTGTTTTATTCTATGCTTTATTAAATTGTGTTTATGTTGTTTTATCCTATGCTTTTTTAAATTGTATTTATGTTGTTTTATTGTATGCTTTATTAAACTGCATTTATGTTGTTTTATTGTATGCTTTATTAAACTGCATTTATGTTGTTTTATCCTATGCTTTATTAAATTGTATTTATGTTGTTTTATTCTATGCTTTATTAAATTGTATTTATGTTGTTTTATCCTATGCTTTATTAAATTGTATTTATGTTGTTTTATCCTATGCTTTATTAAATTGTATTTATGTTGTTTTATCCTATGCTTTATTAAATTGTATTTATGTTGCTTCATCCTATGCTTTATTAAATTGTGTTTATGTTGTTTTATCCTATGCTTTATTAAACTGCATTTATGTTGTTTATCCTATGCTTTATTAAATTGTATTTATGTTGTTTTATCCTATGCTTTATTAAATTGTATTTATGTTGTTTTATCCTATGTTTTATTAAATTGTATTTATGTTGTTTTATCCTATGCTTTATTAAATTGTATTTATGTTGTTTTATCGTATGCTTTATTAAATTGCATTTATGTTGTTTTATCCTATGCTTCATTAAATTGTGTTTATGTTGTTTTATCCTATGCTTTTTTAAATTGTATTTATGTTTTTTATCCTATGCTTTATTAAATTGTATTTATGTTTTTTATCCTATGCTTTATTAAATTGTATTTATGTTGTTTTATCCTATGCTTTATTAAATTGTATTTATGTTGTTTTATCCTATGCTTTATTAAATTGTATTTATGTTGTTTTATCCTATGCTTTATTAAATTGTATTTATGTTGTTTTAACCCATGCTTCATTAAATTGTATTTATGTTGTTTTATCCTATGCTTCATTAAATTGTATTTATGTTGTTTTATCCTATGCTTCATTAAATTGTATTTATGTTCTTTTATCCTATGCTTTATTAAATTGTATTTATGTTGTTTTATCCTATGCTTTATTAAATTGTATTTATGTTGTTTTAACCTATGCTTTATTAAATTGTATTTATGTTGTTTTATCCTATGCTTTATTATATGGTATTTATGTTGTTTTATCATATGCTTTATTAAATTGTATTTATGTTGCTTTAACCTATGCTTTATTAAATTGTATTTATGTTGTTTTATCCTATGCTTTATTAAATTGTATTTATGTTGTTTTATCCTATGCTTTATTAAATTGTATTTATGTTGTTTTATCCTATGCTTTATTAAATTGTATTTATGTTGTTTTAACCTATGCTTTATTAAATTGTATTTATGTTGTTTTATCCTATGCTTTATAAAATTGTATTTATGTTGTTTTATCCTATGCTTTATTAAATTGTGTTTATGTTGTTTTAACCCATGCTTTATTAAATTGTATTTATGTTGTTTTATCCTATGCTTTATTAAATTGTATTTATGTTGTTTTAACCCATGCTTCATTAAATTGTATTTATGTTGTTTTATCCTATGCTTCATTAAATTGTATTTATGTTGTTTTATCCTATGCTTCATTAAATTGTATTTATGTTCTTTTATCCTATGCTTTATTAAATTGTATTTATGTTGTTTTATCCTATGCTTTATTAAATTGTATTTATGTTGTTTTAACCTATGCTTTATTAAATTGTATTTATGTTGTTTTATCCTATGCTTTATTATATGGTATTTATGTTGTTTTATCATATGCTTTATTAAATTGTATTTATGTTGCTTTAACCTATGCTTTATTAAATTGTATTTATGTTGTTTTATCCTATGCTTTATTAAATTGTATTTATGTTGTTTTATCCTATGCTTTATTAAATTGTATTTATGTTGTTTTATCCTATGCTTTATTAAATTGTATTTATGTTGTTTTAACCTATGCTTTATTAAATTGTATTTATGTTGTTTTATCCTATGCTTTATAAAATTGTATTTATGTTGTTTTATCCTATGCTTTATTAAATTGTGTTTATGTTGTTTTAACCCATGCTTTATTAAATTGTATTTATGTTGTTTTATCCTATGCTTTATTAAATTGTATTTATGTTGTTTTAACCCATGCTTTATTAAATTGTATTTATATTGTTTTAACCCATGCTTTATTAAATTGTATTTATGTTGCTTTATCGTATGCTTTATTAAATTGTGTTTATGTTGTTTTATCCTATGCTTTATTAAATTGTGATTATGTTGTTTTAACCCATGCTTTACTAAATTGTATTTATGTTGTTTTATCCTATGCTTTATTAAATTGTATTTATGTTGTTATAACCCATGCTTTATTAAATTGTATTTATGTTGTTTTAACCCATGCTTTATTAAATTGTATTTATGTTGTTTTATTCTATGCTTTATTAAATTGTGTTTATGTTGTTTTATCCTATGCTTTTTTAAATTGCATTTATGTTGTTTTATCCTATGCTTTATTAAATTGTATTTATGTTGTTTTATTGTATGCTTTATTAAACTGCATTTATGTTGTTTTAACCTATGCTTTATTAAATTGTATTTATGTTGTTTTAACCTATGCTTTATTAAATTGTTTTTATGTTGTTTTATCCTATGCTTTATTAAATTGTATTTATGTTGCTTTAACCTATGCTTTATTAAATTGTATTTATGTTGTTTTATCCTATGCTTTATTAAATTGTATTTATGTTGTTTTATCCTATGCTTTATTAAATTGTATTTATGTTGTTTTATCCTATGCTTTATTAAATTGTATTTATGTTGTTTTAACCTATGCTTTATTAAATTGTATTCATGTTGTTTTATCCTTTGCTTTATTAAATTGTATTTATGTTGTTTTATCGTATGCTTTATAAAATTGTATTTATGTTGTTTTATCCTATGCTTTATTAAATTGTGTTTATGTTGTTTTAACCCATGCTTTATTAAATTGTATTTATGTTGTTTTATTGTTTGCTTTATTAAATTGTATTTATGTTGTTTTAACCCATGCTTTATTAAATTGTATTTATATTGTTTTAACCCATGCTTTATTAAATTGTATTTATGTTGCTTTATCGTATGCTTTATTAAATTGTGTTTATGTTGTTTTATCCTATGCTTTATTAAATTGTGATTATGTTGTTTTAACCCATGCTTTATTAAATTGTATTTATGTCTTTTTATCCTATGCTTTATTAAATTGTATTTATGTTGTTATAACCCATGCTTTATTAAATTGTATTTATGTTGTTTTAACCCATGCTTTATTAAATTGTATTTATGTTGTTTTATTCTATGCTTTATTAAATTGTGTTTATGTTGTTTTATCCTATGCTTTTTTAAATTGTATTTATGTTGTTTTATCCTATGCTTTATTAAATTGTATTTATGTTGTTTTATTGTATGCTTTATTAAACTGCATTTATGTTGTTTTAACCTATGCTTTATTAAATTGTATTTATGTTGTTTTAACCTATGCTTTATTAAATTGTTTTTATGTGGTTTTATCCTATGCTTTATTAAATTGTATTTATGTTGCTTTAACCTATGCTTTATTAAATTGTATTTATGTTGTTTTATCCTATGCTTTATTAAATTGTATTTATGTTGTTTTATCCTATGCTTTATTACATTGTATTTATGTTGTTTTATCCTATGCTTTATTAAATTGTGTTTATGTTGTTTTAACCCATGCTTTATTAAATTGTATTTATGTTGTTTTATTCTATGCTTTATTAAATTGTATTTATGTTGTTTTAACCCATGCTTTATTAAATTGTATTTATATTGTTTTAACCCATGCTTTATTAAATTGTATTTATGTTGCTTTATCGTATGCTTTATTAAATTGTGTTTATGTTGTTTTATCCTATGGTTTATTAAATTGTGTTTATGTTGTTTTAACCCATGCTTTATTAAATTGTATTTATGTTGTTTTATCCTATGCTTTATTAAATTATATTTATGTTGTTTTATCCTATGCTTTATTAAATTGTATTTATGTTGTTTTAACCCATGCTTTATTAAATTGTATTTATGTTGTTTTAACCCATGCTTTATTAAATTATATTTATGTTGTTTTATTCTATGCTTTATTAAATTGTGTTTATGTTGTTTTATCCTATGCTTTTTTAAATTGTATTTATGTTGTTTTATTGTATGCTTTATTAAACTGCATTTATGTTGTTTTATTGTATGCTTTATTAAACTGCATTTATGTTGTTTTATCCTATGCTTTATTAAATTGTATTTATGTTGTTTTATTCTATGCTTTATTAAATTGTATTTATGTTGTTTTATCCTATGCTTTATTAAATTGTATTTATGTTGTTTTATCCTATGCTTTATTAAATTGTATTTATGTTGTTTTATCCTATGCTTTATTAAATTGTATTTATGTTGCTTCATCCTATGCTTTATTAAATTGTGTTTATGTTGTTTTATCCTATGCTTTTTTAAATTGTATTTATGTTTTTTATCCTATGCTTTATTAAATTGTATTTATGTTTTTTATCCTATGCTTTATTAAATTGTATTTATGTTGTTTTATCCTATGCTTTACTAAATTGTATTTATGTTGTTTTATCCTATGCTTTATTAAATTGTATTTATGTTGTTTTATCCTATGCTTTATTAAATTGTATTTATGTTGTTTTAACCCATGCTTCATTAAATTGTATTTATGTTGTTTTATCCTATGCTTCATTAAATTGTATTTATGTTGTTTTATCCTATGCTTCATTAGATTGTATTTATGTTCTTTTATCCTATGCTTTATTAAATTGTATTTATGTTGTTTTATCCTATGCTTTATTAAATTGTATTTATGTTGTTTTAACCTATGCTTTATTAAATTGTATTTATGTTGTTTTATCCTATGCTTTATTATATGGTATTTATGTTGTTTTATCCTATGCTTTATTAAATTGTATTTATGTTGTTTTAACCTATGCTTTATTAAATTGTATTTATGTTGTTTTAACCTATGCTTTATTAAATTGTTTTTATGTTGTTTTATCCTATGCTTTATTAAATTGTATTTATGTTGTTTTAACCCATGCTTTATTAAATTGTATTTATATTGTTTTAACCCATGCTTTATTAAATTGTATTTATGTTGCTTTATCGTATGCTTTATTAAATTGTGTTTATGTTGTTTTATCCTATGCTTTATTAAATTGTGATTATGTTGTTTTAACCCATGCTTTATTAAATTGTATTTATGTTGTTTTATCCTATGCTTTATTAAATTGTATTTATGTTGTTATAACCCATGCTTTATTAAATTGTATTTATGTTGTTTTAACCCATGCTTTATTAAATTGTATTTATGTTGTTTTATTCTATGCTTTATTAAATTGTGTTTATGTTGTTTTATCCTATGCTTTTTTAAATTGTATTTATGTTGTTTTATCCTATGCTTTATTAAATTGTATTTATGTTGTTTTATTGTATGCTTTATTAAACTGCATTTATGTTGTTTTATCCTATGCTTTATTAAATTGTATTTATGTTGTTTTATTCTATGCTTTATTAAATTGTATTTATGTTGTTTTATCCTATGCTTTATTAAATTGTATTTATGTTGTTTTATCCTATGCTTTATTAAATTGTATTTATGTTGTTTTATCCTATGCTTTATTAAATTGTATTTATGTTGTTTTATCCTATGCTTTATTAAATTGTATTTATGTTGCTTCATCCTATGCTTTATTAAATTGTGTTTATGTTGTTTTATCCTATGCTTTATTAAACTGCATTTATGTTGTTTATCCTATGCTTTATTAAATTGTATTTATGTTGTTTTATCCTATGCTTTATTAAATTGTATTTATGTTGTTTTATCCTATGTTTTATTAAATTGTATTTATGTTGTTTTATCCTATGCTTTATTATATGGTATTTATGTTGTTTTAACCTATGCTTTATTAAATTGTATTTATGTTGTTTTAACCTATGCTTTATTAAATTGTATTTATGTTGTTTTAACCTATGCTTTATTAAATTGTTTTTATGTTGTTTTATCCTATGCTTTATTAAATTGTATTTATGTTGCTTTAACCTATGCTTTATTAAATTGTATTTATGTTGTTTTATCCTATGCTTTATTAAATTGTATTTATGTTGTTTTATCCTATGCTTTATTAAATTGTATTTATGTTGTTTTATCCTATGCTTTATTAAATTGTATTTATGTTGTTTTAACCTATGCTTTATTAAATTGTATTCATGTTGTTTTATCCTATGCTTTATTAAATTGTATTTATGTTGTTTTATCGTATGCTTTATTAAACTGTGTTTATGTTGTTTTATCCTATGCTTTATAAAATTGTATTTATGTTGTTTTATCCTATGCTTTATTAAATTGTGTTTATGTTGTTTTAACCCATGCTTTATTAAATTGTATTTATGTTGTTTTATCCTATGCTTTATTAAATTGTATTTATGTTGTTTTAACCCATGCTTTATTAAATTGTATTTATATTGTTTTAACCCATGCTTTATTAAATTGTATTTATGTTGCTTTATCGTATGCTTTATTAAATTGTGTTTATGTTGTTTTATCCTATGCTTTATTAAATTGTGATTATGTTGTTTTAACCCATGCTTTATTAAATTGTATTTATGTTGTTTTATCCTATGCTTTATTAAATTGTATTTATGTTGTTATAACCCATGCTTTATTAAATTGTATTTATGTTGTTTTAACCCATGCTTTATTAAATTGTATTTATGTTGTTTTATTCTATGCTTTATTAAATTGTGTTTATGTTGTTTTATCCTATGCTTTTTTAAATTGTATTTATGTTGTTTTATCCTATGCTTTATTAAATTGTATTTATGTTGTTTTATTGTATGCTTTATTAAACTGCATTTATGTTGTTTTATCCTATGCTTTATTAAATTGTATTTATGTTGTTTTATTCTATGCTTTATTAAATTGTATTTATGTTGTTTTATCCTATGCTTTATTAAATTGTATTTATGTTGTTTTATCCTATGCTTTATTAAATTGTATTTATGTTGTTTTATCCTATGCTTTATTAAATTGTATTTATGTTGTTTTATTCTATGCTTTATTAAATTGTATTTATGTTGTTTTAACCTATGCTTTATTATATGGTATTTATGTTGTTTTAACCTATGCTTTATTAAATTGTATTTATGTTGTTTTAACCTATGCTTTATTAAATTGTATTTATGTTGTTTTAACCTATGCTTTATTAAATTGTTTTTATGTTGTTTTATCCTATGCTTTATTAAATTGTATTTATGTTGCTTTAACCTATGCTTTATTAAATTGTATTTATGTTGTTTTATCCTATGCTTTATTAAATTGTATTTATGTTGTTTTATCCTATGCTTTATTAAATTGTATTTATGTTGTTTTATCCTATGCTTTATTAAATTGTATTTATGTTGTTTTAACCTATGCTTTATTAAATTGTATTCGTGTTGTTTTATCCTATGCTTTATTCAATTGTATTTATGTTGTTTTATCGTATGCTTTATTAAACTGTGTTTATGTTGTTTTATCCTATGCTTTATAAAATTGTATTTATGTTGTTTTATCCTATGCTTTATTAAATTGTGTTTATGTTGTTTTAACCCATGCTTTATTAAATTGTATTTATGTTGTTTTATCCTATGCTTTATTAAATTGTATTTATGTTGTTTTAACCCATGCTTTATTAAATTGTATTTATATTGTTTTAACCCATGCTTTATTAAATTGTATTTATGTTGCTTTATCGTATGCTTTATTAAATTGTGTTTATGTTGTTTTATCCTATGCTTTATTAAATTGTGATTATGTTGTTTTAACCCATGCTTTATTAAATTGTATTTATGTTGTTTTATCCTATGCTTTATTAAATTGTATTTATGTTGTTATAACCCATGCTTTATTAAATTGTATTTATGTTGTTTTAACCCATGCTTTATTAAATTGTATTTATGTTGTTTTATTCTATGCTTTATTAAATTGTGTTTATGTTGTTTTATCCTATGCTTTTTTAAATTGTATTTATGTTGTTTTATCCTATGCTTTATTAAATTGTATTTATGTTGTTTTATTGTATGCTTTATTAAACTGCATTTATGTTGTTTTATCCTATGCTTTATTAAATTGTATTTATGTTGTTTTATTCTATGCTTTATTAAATTGTATTTATGTTGTTTTATCCTATGCTTTATTAAATTGTATTTATGTTGTTTTATCCTATGCTTTATTAAATTGTATTTATGTTGTTTTATCCTATGCTTTATTAAATTGTATTTATGTTGTTTTATCCTATGCTTTATTAAATTGTATTTATGTTGCTTCATCCTATGCTTTATTAAATTGTGTTTATGTTGTTTTATCCTATGCTTTATTAAACTGCATTTATGTTGTTTATCCTATGCTTTATTAAATTGTATTTATGTTGTTTTATCCTATGCTTTATTAAATTGTATTTATGTTGTTTTATCCTATGTTTTATTAAATTGTATTTATGTTGTTTTATCCTATGCTTTATTATATGGTATTTATGTTGTTTTAACCTATGCTTTATTAAATTGTATTTATGTTGTTTTAACCTATGCTTTATTAAATTGTATTTATGTTGTTTTAACCTATGCTTTATTAAATTGTTTTTATGTTGTTTTATCCTATGCTTTATTAAATTGTATTTATGTTGCTTTAACCTATGCTTTATTAAATTGTATTTATGTTGTTTTATCCTATGCTTTATTAAATTGTATTTATGTTGTTTTATCCTATGCTTTATTAAATTGTATTTATGTTGTTTTATCCTATGCTTTATTAAATTGTATTTATGTTGTTTTAACCTATGCTTTATTAAATTGTATTCATGTTGTTTTATCCTATGCTTTATTAAATTGTATTTATGTTGTTTTATCGTATGCTTTATTAAACTGGGTTTATGTTGTTTTATCCTATGCTTTATAAAATTGTATTTATGTTGTTTTATCCTATGCTTTATTAAATTGTGTTTATGTTGTTTTATCCTATGCTTTATTAAATTGTATTTATGTTGTTTTAACCCATGCTTTATTAAATTGTATTTATATTGTTTTAACCCATGCTTTATTAAATTGTATTTATGTTGCTTTATCGTATGCTTTATTAAATTGTGTTTATGTTGTTTTATCCTATGCTTTATTAAATTGTGATTATGTTGTTTTAACCCATGCTTTATTAAATTGTATTTATGTTGTTTTATCCTATGCTTTATTAAATTGTATTTATGTTGTTATAACCCATGCTTTATTAAATTGTATTTATGTTGTTTTAACCCATGCTTTATTAAATTGTATTTATGTTGTTTTATTCTATGCTTTATTAAATTGTGTTTATGTTGTTTTATCCTATGCTTTTTTAAATTGTATTTATGTTGTTTTATCCTATGCTTTATTAAATTGTATTTATGTTGTTTTATTGTATGCTTTATTAAACTGCATTTATGTTGTTTTATCCTATGCTTTATTAAATTGTATTTATGTTGTTTTATTCTATGCTTTATTAAATTGTATTTATGTTGTTTTATCCTATGCTTTATTAAATTGTATTTATGTTGTTTTATCCTATGCTTTATTAAATTGTATTTATGTTGTTTTATCCTATGCTTTATTAAATTGTATTTATGTTGTTTTATTCTATGCTTTATTAAATTGTATTTATGTTGTTTTAACCTATGCTTTATTATATGGTATTTATGTTGTTTTAACCTATGCTTTATTAAATTGTATTTATGTTGTTTTAACCTATGCTTTATTAAATTGTATTTATGTTGTTTTAACCTATGCTTTATTAAATTGTTTTTATGTTGTTTTATCCTATGCTTTATTAAATTGTATTTATGTTGCTTTAACCTATGCTTTATTAAATTGCATTTATGTTGTTTTATCCTATGCTTTATTAAATTGTATTTATGTTGTTTTATCCTATGCTTTATTAAATTGTATTTATGTTGTTTTATCCTATGCTTTATTAAATTGTATTTATGTTGTTTTAACCTATGCTTTATTAAATTGTATTCATGTTGTTTCATCCTATGCTTTATTAAATTGTATTTATGTTGTTTTAACCTATGCTTTATTAAATTGTATTTATGTTGTTTTATCCTATACTTTATTAAATTGTATTTATGTTGTTTTAACCTATGCTTTATTAAATTGTATTTATGTTGTTTTATCCTATGCTTTATTAAATTGTATTTATGTTGTTTTATCCTATTCTTTTTTAAATTGTATTTATGTTGTTTTAACCTATGCTTTATTAAATTGTATTTATGTTGTTTTATCCTATGCTTTATTAAATGGTATTTATGTTGTTTTATCCTATGCTTTATTAAATTGTATTTATGTTGTTTTAACCTATGCTTTATTAAATTGTATTTATGTTGTTTTATCCTATGTTTTATTAAATTGTATTTATGTTGTTTTATCCTATGCTTTATTAAATTGTATTTATGTTGTTTTATCCTATGCTTTATTAAATTGTATTTATGTTGTTTTATCCTATGCTTTATTAAATTGTATTTATGTTGTTTTATCCTATGCTTTATTAAATTGTATTTATGTTGTTTTAACCCATGCTTTATTAAATTGTATTTATGTTGTTTTATTCTATGCTTTATTAAATTGTGTTTATGTTGTTTTATCCTATTCTTTTTTAAATTGTATTTATGTTGTTTTAACCTATGCTTTATTAAATTGTATTTATGTTGTTTTATCCTATGCTTTATTAAATGGTATTTATGTTGTTTTATCCTATGCTTTATTAAATTGTATTTATGTTGTTTTAACCTATGCTTTATTAAACTGTATTTATGTTGTTTTATCCTATGCTTTATTAAATTGTATTTATGTTGTTTTATCCTATGCTTTATTAAATTATATTTATGTTGTTTTAACCTATCCTTTATTAAATTGTATTTATGTTGTTTTAACCTATCCTTTATTAAATTGTATTTATGTTGTTTTAACCTATGCTTTATTAAATTGTATTAATGTTGTTTTAACCTATGCTTTATTAAATTGTATTTATGTTGTTTTATCCTATGCTTTATTAAATTGTATTTATGTTGTTTTAACCTATGCTTTATTAAATTGTATTTATGTTGTTTTATCCTATACTTTATTAAATTGTATTTATGTTGTTTTAACCTATGCTTTATTAAATTGTATTTATGTTGTTTTATCCTATGCTTTATTAAATTGTATTTATGTTGTTTTATCCTATGCTTTATTAAATTGTATTTATGTTGTTTTATCCTATGTTTTAGTAAATTGTATTTATGTTGTTTTATCCTATGCTTTATTATATGGTATTTATGTTGTTTTAACCTATGCTTTATTAAATTGTATTTATGTTGTTTTAACCTATGCTTTATTAAATTGTATTTATGTTGTTTTAACCTATGCTTTATTAAATTGTTTTTATGTTGTTTTATCCTATGCTTTATTAAATTGTATTTATGTTGCTTTAACCTATGCTTTATTAAATTGTATTTATGTTGTTTTATCCTATGCTTTATTAAATTGTATTTATGTTGTTTTATCCTATGCTTTATTAAATTGTATTTATGTTGTTTTATCCTATGCTTTATTAAATTGTATTTATGTTGTTTTAACCTATGCTTTATTAAATTGTATTCATGTTGTTTTATCCTATGCTTTATTAAATTGTATTTATGTTGTTTTATCGTATGCTTTATTAAACTGTGTTTATGTTGTTTTATCCTATGCTTTATAAAATTGTATTTATGTTGTTTTATCCTATGCTTTATTAAATTGTGTTTATGTTGTTTTAACCCATGCTTTATTAAATTGTATTTATGTTGTTTTATCCTATGCTTTATTAAATTGTATTTATGTTGTTTTAACCCATGCTTTATTAAATTGTATTTATATTGTTTTAACCCATGCTTTATTAAATTGTATTTATGTTGCTTTATCGTATGCTTTATTAAATTGTGTTTATGTTGTTTTATCCTATGCTTTATTAAATTGTGATTATGTTGTTTTAACCCATGCTTTATTAAATTGTATTTATGTTGTTTTATCCTATGCTTTATTAAATTGTATTTATGTTGTTATAACCCATGCTTTATTAAATTGTATTTATGTTGTTTTAACCCATGCTTTATTAAATTGTATTTATGTTGTTTTATTCTATGCTTTATTAAATTGTGTTTATGTTGTTTTATCCTATGCTTTTTTAAATTGTATTTATGTTGTTTTATCCTATGCTTTATTAAATTGTATTTATGTTGTTTTATTGTATGCTTTATTAAACTGCATTTATGTTGTTTTATCCTATGCTTTATTAAATTGTATTTATGTTGTTTTATTCTATGCTTTATTAAATTGTATTTATGTTGTTTTATCCTATGCTTTATTAAATTGTATTTATGTTGTTTTATCCTATGCTTTATTAAATTGTATTTATGTTGTTTTATCCTATGCTTTATTAAATTGTATTTATGTTGTTTTATTCTATGCTTTATTAAATTGTATTTATGTTGTTTTAACCTATGCTTTATTATATGGTATTTATGTTGTTTTAACCTATGCTTTATTAAATTGTATTTATGTTGTTTTAACCTATGCTTTATTAAATTGTATTTATGTTGTTTTAACCTATGCTTTATTAAATTGTTTTTATGTTGTTTTAACCTATGCTTTATTAAATTGTTTTTATGTTGTTTTAACCTATGCTTTATTAAATTGTATTTATGTTGTTTTAACCCATGCTTCATTAAATTGTATTTATGTTGTTTTATCCTATGCTTCATTAAATTGTATTTATGTTCTTTTATCCTATGCTTTATTAAATTGTATTTATGTTGTTTTAACCTATGCTTTATTAAATTGTATTTATGTTGTTTTATCCTATGCTTTATTAAATTGTATTTATGTTGTTTTATCCTATGCTTTATTAAATTGTATTCATGTTGTTTTAAACTATGCTTTATTAAACTGTATTTATGTTGTTTTATCCTATGCTTTATTAAATTTTATTTATGTTGTTTTATCCTATGCTTTATTAAATTGTATTTATGTTGTTTTAACCTATGCTTTATTAAATTGTATTCATGTTGTTTTAACCTATGCTTTATTAAATTGTATTTATGTTGTTTTATCCTATGCTTTATTAAATTGTATTTATGTTGTTTTAACCTAAGCTTTATTAAATTGTATTTATGTTGTTTTAACCAATGCTTTATTAAATTGTATTTATGTTGTTTTATCCTATGCTTTATTAAATTGTATTTATGTTGTTTTAACCTATGCTTTATTAAATTATATTTATGTTGTTTTATCCTATGCTTTATTAAATTGTATTTATGTTGTTTTATCCTATGTTTTATTAAATTGTATTTATGTTGTTTTATCCTATGCTTTATTAAATTGTATTTATGTTGTTTTATCCTATGCTTTATTAAATTGTATTTATGTTGTTTTAACCATTGCTTTATTAAATTGTATTTATGTTGTTTTATCCTATGCTTTATTACAAAGTATTTATGTTGTTTTATCCTATGCTTCATTAAATTGTATTTATGTTGTTTTAACCTATGCTTTATTAAATTGTATTTATGTTGTTTTATCCTATGCTTTATTACAAAGTATTTATGTTGTTTTATCCTATGCTTTATTAAATTGTATTTATGTTGTTTTAACCTATGCTTTATTAAACTGTACTTATGTTGTTTTATCCTATGCTTTATTAAATTGTATTTATGTTGTTTTATCCTATGCTTTATTAAATTGTATTTATGTTGTTTTATCCTATGCTTTATTAAACTGTATTTATATTGTTTTATCCTATGCTTTATTAAATTGTATTTATGTTGTTTTATCCTATGCTTTATTACATTGTATTTATGTTGTTTTAACCTATGCTTTATTAAATTGTATTTATGTTGTTTTAACCTATGCTTTATTAAATTGTATTTATGTTGTTTTATCCTATGCTTTATTAAATTGTATTTATGTTGCTTTAACCTATGCTTTATTAAATTGTATTTATGTTGTTTTATCCTATGCTTTATTAAATTGTATTTATGTTGTTTTATCCTATGCTTTATTAAATTGTATTTATGTTGTTTTATCCTATGCTTTATTAAATTGTATTTATGTTGTTTTATCCTATGCTTTATTAGATTGTATTTATGTTGTTTTAACCTATGCTTTATTAAATTGTATTTATGTTGTTTTATCCTATACTTTATTAAATTGTATTTATGTTGTTTTAACCTATGCTTTATTAAATTGTATTTATGTTGTTTTATCCTATGCTTTATTAAATTGTATTTATTTTGTTTTATCCTATGCTTTATTAAATTGTATTTATGTTGTTTTATCCTATGCTTTATTAAATTGTGTTTATGTTGTTTTATCCTATGCTTTATTAAATTGTATTTACGTTGTTTTATCCTATGCTTTATTAAATTGTGTTACATAGTTACATAGTTTACATAGTTTATAAGGCCGAAAAAAGACAAGCGTCCATCCAGTTCAGCCTATTTCTTGTGCACTGCAGCTATTCCGCAGCGTTGATCCAGGGGAACGCAAAAAAAACCAAAAAAAAACAAAAAAAAAAAAACATGCGGTATAGGCCAATTGACATCATTGAGGAAAAAATTCACTTCCCGACAACAATCTGGATTAATTAACTATCACTAAGCATAAGATGTAATTTTATTGTTCTCAAGAAAGGCGTCCAGGCCTCTCTTGAACTCATTAAGTGAGTTGGACATCACCACTTCCTCTCCCAGAGAGTTCCAGAGTCTCACGGCTCTGACTGTAAAGAATCCCCTTCTATGCTGGTGCAGGAACCTCCTTTCCTCCAGACACATAGTGTGCCCCCTCGTCTTTGTCACCATCCTTGGTATAAACAGGTCATGGGAGAGATCTCTGTACTGCCCCCTGATGTATTTATACATGTTTATGAGGTCTCCCCTAAGCCTTCTCTTTTC
The DNA here is from genome assembly GCF_046119375.1 of Phyllobates terribilis. NCBI lineage: Eukaryota > Metazoa > Chordata > Amphibia > Anura > Dendrobatidae > Phyllobates > Phyllobates terribilis. Next base: position 807,701 of record NW_027363206.1, on the reverse strand, counting down.
CAACGTAAATAGGCCTAATTTTGACAACCTCTCTGGGTATTCTAGTCCCTCCATTCCCTTTATTACCTTAGTCGCCCTCCTTTGTACCCTCTCTAGCTCCAATATGTCTTTCCTGAGCACCGGAGCCCAGAACTGTGCACAATATTCTAAGTGCGGCCTTACCAGCGCTTTATACAGAGGAAGAACAATGATCTCATCATATGCCCCTATTCCTCTTCTGATGCATGCCATGACTCTATTTGACTTCGCAGCTGCTGCCTGACACTGGGCACTCCAATTTAATTTGCTATTAACCAAGACGCCCAGGTCCTTCTCCATGTCAGATTTCCCCAACGGTTTCCCATTTAATATGTATGGGTGACTGCTGTTTTTCTTTCCCATGTGCATGACTTTACATTTATCGGCATTGAACCCCATTTGCCATTTTTTGGCCCAACTCCCCAATTTATCTAAATCCTCCTGTAGCTGTGCCCTATCCTCATCTGTGTTAACTACTTTACAAAGTTTAGTATCATCTGCAAATATTGCTATTTTACTATGCAACCCTTCCACTAGATCATTAATAAATATATTAAATAATATAGGGCCCAAGACAGACCCTTGAGGCACCCCGCTAGTAACCCTGACACACCCTGAGCTTACTCCATTGATAACCACCCTCTGATTTCTATCACTCAGCCAGCTATTTACCCACTTACACACATTATCCCCCAGACCAAGCATTCTCATTTTATATACCAACCTTTTGTGTGGCACGGTATCAAACGCTTTGGAGAAGTCAAGGTATACAACATCCACTGACTCTCCCCGGTCCAGCTGTGAGCTCACCTCCTCGTAGAAGGCAATCAGGTTTGTTTGGCAGGAGCGATCTCTCATGAATCCATGTTGATATGGAGTTAGACAGTTATTATCATTAAGATATTCTACAATAGCATCTCTAAGAAATCCTTCAAACAATTTACCCACAACAGACATTAAGCTGACTGGTCTATAGTTCCCAGGGTCACTTTTAGACCCCTTTTTGAATATTGGTACCACATTTGCTTGGCGCCAGTCTAGTGGGGCAGTCCCTGTCCATAAAGAGTGCTTGAATATAAGATACAGCGGTCTGTCTATCACATTACTTAATTCTTTTAGTACCCGGGGGTGTATGCCATCTGGGCCTGGTGACTTGTCTATTTTGATATTATTTAGGCGTTTCTGAACTTCCTCCTGGGTTAGGTGGGTGATATTTAGCGGAGGGTTTACTTTATTACTTTGCATTTCCTCCGATAAATTGTTTTCTTTTGTGAAAACAGTGGAGAAGAAGCTATTGAGTAGGTTTGCTTTACCCTCATCGCCCTCTATGATTTTACCCAGGTTATTTTTCAATGGGCCAACTCCATCAGTTTTAATCCTTTTACTGTTTATATAGTTAAAGAACTATAAAAGTGTTTATGTTGTTTTATCCTATGCTTTATTAAATAGTATTTATGTTGTTTTATCCTATGCTTTATTAAATTGTATTTATGTTGTTTTATCCTATGCTTTATTAAATTGTATTTATGTTGTTTTATCCTATGCTTTATTAAATTGTGTTTATGTTGTTTTATCCTTTGCTTTTTTAAATTGTATTTATGTTGTTTTATCCTATGCTTTATTAAATTGTATTTATGTTGTTTTATACTATGCTTTATTAAATTGTCTTTATGTTGTTTTAACCTATGCTTTATTAAACTTCATTTATGTTGTTTTATCCTATGTTTTATTAAATTATATTTATGTTGTTTTATGCTATATTTTATTAAATTCTATTTATGTTGTTTTATCCTATGCTTTATTAAATTGTATTTATGTTGTTTTAACCCATGCTTCATTAAATTGTATTTATGTTGTTTTATCCTATGCTTCATTAAATTGTATTTATGTTCTTTTATACTATGCTTTATTAAATTGTATTTATGTTGTTTTAACCTATGCTTTATTAAATTGTATTTATGTTGTTTTATCCTATGCTTTATTAAATTGTATTTATGTTGTTTTATCCTATGCTTTATTAAATTGTATTCATGTTGTTTTAAACTATGCTTTATTAAACTGTATTTATGTTGTTTTATCCTATGCTTTATTAAATTTTATTTATGTTGTTTTATCCTATGCTTTATTAAATTGTATTTATGTTGTTTTAACCTATGCTTTATTAAATTGTATTCATGTTGTTTTAACCTATGCTTTATTAAATTGTATTTATGTTGTTTTATCCTATGCTTTATTAAATTGTATTTATGTTGTTTTAACCTAAGCTTTATTAAATTGTATTTATGTTGTTTTAACCAATGCTTTATTAAATTGTATTTATGTTGTTTTATCCTATGCTTTATTAAATTGTGTTTATGTTGTTTTAACCTATGCTTTATTAAATTATATTTATGTTGTTTTATCCTATGCTTTATTAAATTGTATTTATGTTGTTTTATCCTATGTTTTATTAAATTGTATTTATGTTGTTTTATCCTATGCTTTATTAAATTGTATTTATGTTGTTTTATCCTATGCTTTATTAAATTGTATTTATGTTGTTTTAACCATTGCTTCATTAAATTGTATTTATGTTGTTTTATCCTATGCTTTATTACAAAGTATTTATGTTGTTTTATCCTATGCTTCATTAAATTGTATTTATGTTGTTTTAACCTATGCTTTATTAAATTGTATTTATGTTGTTTTATCCTATGCTTTATTACAAAGTATTTATGTTGTTTTATCCTATGCTTTATTAAATTGTATTTATGTTGTTTTAACCTATGCTTTATTAAACTGTACTTATGTTGTTTTATCCTATGCTTTATTAAATTGTATTTATGTTGTTTTATCCTATGCTTTATTAAATTGTATTTATGTTGTTTTATCCTATGCTTTATTAAACTGTATTTATATTGTTTTATCCTATGCTTTATTAAATTGTATTTATGTTGTTTTATCCTATGCTTTATTACATTGTATTTATGTTGTTTTAACCTATGCTTTATTAAATTGTATTTATGTTGTTTTAACCTATGCTTTATTAAATTGTATTTATGTTGTTTTATCCTATGCTTTATTAAATTGTATTTATGTTGCTTTAACCTATGCTTTATTAAATTGTATTTATGTTGTTTTATCCTATGCTTTATTAAATTGTATTTATGTTGTTTTATCCTATGCTTTATTAAATTGTATTTATGTTGTTTTATCCTATGCTTTATTAAATTGTATTTATGTTGTTTTATCCTATGCTTTATTAAATTGTATTTATGTTGTTTTATCCTATGCTTTATTAGATTGTATTTATGTTGTTTTAACCTATGCTTTATTAAATTGTATTTATGTTGTTTTATCCTATACTTTATTAAATTGTATTTATGTTGTTTTAACCTATGCTTTATTAAATTGTATTTATGTTGTTTTATCCTATGCTTTATTAAATTGTATTTATTTTGTTTTATCCTATGCTTTATTAAATTGTATTTATGTTGTTTTATCCTATGCTTTATTAAATTGTATTTATGTTGTTTTATCCTATGCTTTATTAAATTGTATTTATGTTGTTTTAACCTATGCTTTATTACATCGTGTTTATGTTGTTTTATCGTATGCTTTATTAAATTGTATTTATGTTGCTTTAACCTATGCTTTATTAAATTGTACTTATGTTGTTTTATCCTATGCTTTATTAAATGGTATTTATGTTATTTTATCCTATGCTTTATTAAATTGTATTTATGTTGTTTTAACCTATGCTTTATTAAACTGTATTTATGTTGTTTTATCCTATGCTTTATTAAATTGTATTTATGTTGTTTTAACCTATGCTTTATTAAATTGTATTTATGTTGTTTTATCCTATGCTTTATTAAATTGTATTTATGTTGTTTTATCCTATGCTTTATTAAATTGTATTTATGTTGTTTTATCCTATGCTTTATTAAATTGTATTTATGTTGTTTTATCCTATGCTTTATTAAATTGTATTTATGTTGTTTTAATCTATGCTTTATTACATCGTGTTTATGTTGTTTTATCCTATGCTTTATTAAATTGTATTTATGTTGCTTTAACCTATGCTTTATTAAATTGTATTTATGTTGTTTTATCCTATGCTTTATTAAATGGTATTTATGTTGTTTTATCCTATGCTTTATTAAATTGTATTTATGTTGTTTTAACCTATGCTTTATTAAATTGTATTAATGTTGTTTTAACCTATGCTTTATTAAATTGTATTTATGTTGTTTTAACCTATGCTTTACTAAATTGTATTTATGTTGTTTTAACCTATGCTTTATTAAATTGTATTTATGTTTTTTTATCCTATGCTTTATTAAATTGTATTTATGTTGTTTTATCCTATGCTTTATTAAATTGTATTTATGTTGTTTTATCCTATGCTTTATTAAATTGTATTTATGTTGTTTTATCCTATGCTTTATTAAATTGTATTTATGTTGTTTTAACCTATGCTTTATTAAATTGTATTTATGTTGTTTTATCCTATACTTTATTAAATTGTATTTATGTTGTTTTAACCTATGCTTTATTAAATTGTATTTATGTTGTTTTATCCTATGCTTTATTAAATTGTATTTATGTTGTTTTATCCTATGCTTTATTAAATTGTATTTATGTTGTTTTATCCTATACTTTATTAAATTGTATTTATGTTCTTTTATCCTATGCTTTATTAAATTGTATTTATGTTGTTTTAACCTATGCTTTATTAAATTGTATTTATGTTGTTTTATCCTATGCTTTATTAAATTGTATTTATGTTGTTTTATCCTATGCTTTATTAAATTGTATTCATGTTGTTTTAAACTATGCTTTATTAAACTGTATTTATGTTGTTTTATCCTATGCTTTATTAAATTTTATTTATGTTGTTTTATCGTATGCTTTATTAAATTGTATTTATGTTGTTTTAACCTATGCTTTATTAAATTGTATTCATGTTGTTTTAACCTATGCTTTATTAAATTGTATTTATGTTGTTTTATCCTATGCTTTATTAAATTGTATTTATGTTGTTTTAACCTAAGCTTTATTAAATTGTATTTATGTTGTTTTAACCAATGCTTTATTAAATTGTATTTATGTTGTTTTATCCTATGCTTTATTAAATTGTATTTATGTTGTTTTAACCTATGCTTTATTAAATTGTATTTATGTTGTTTTATCCTATGCTTTATTAAATTGTATTTATGTTGTTTTATCCTATGTTTTATTAAATTGTATTTATGTTGTTTTATCCTATGCTTTATTAAATTGTATTTATGTTGTTTTATCCTATGCTTTATTAAATTGTATTTATGTTGTTTTAACCCATGCTTTATTAAATTGTATTTATGTTGTTTTATCCTATGCTTTATTACAAAGTATTTATGTTGTTTTATCCTATGCTTCATTAAATTGTATTTATGTTGTTTTAACCTATGCTTTATTAAATTGTATTTATGTTGTTTTATCCTATGCTTTATTACAAAGTATTTATGTTGTTTTATCCTATGCTTTATTAAATTGTATTTATGTTGTTTTAACCTATGCTTTATTAAACTGTACTTATGTTGTTTTATCCTATGCTTTATTAAATTGTATTTATGTTGTTTTATCCTATGCTTTATTAAATTGTATTTATGTTGTTTTAACCTATCCTTTATTAAATTGTATTTATGTTGTTTTAACCTATGCTTTATTAAATTGTATTTATGTTGCTTTAACCTATGCTTTATTAAATTGTATTTATGTTGTTTTATCCTATGCTTTATTAAATGGTATTTATGTTGTTTTATCCTATGCTTTATTAAATTGTATTTATGTTGTTTTAACCTATGCTTTATTAAACTGTATTTATATTGTTTTATCCTATGCTTTATTAAATTGTATTTATGTTGTTTTATCCTATGCTTTATTAAATTGTATTTATGTTGTTTTAACCTATGCTTTATTAAATTGTATTTATGTTGTTTTAACCTATGCTTTATTAAATTGTATTTATGTTGTTTTATCCTATACTTTATTAAATTGTATTTATGTTGTTTTAACCTATGCTTTATTAAATTGTATTTATGTTGTTTTATCCTATGCTTTATTAAATTGTATTTATTTTGTTTTATCCTATGCTTTATTAAATTGTATTTATGCTGTTTTATCCTATGCTTTATTAAATTGTATTTATGTTGTTTTATCCTATGCTTTATTAAATTGTATTTATGTTGTTTTAACCTATGCTTTATTACATCGTGTTTATGTTGTTTTATCGTATGCTTTATTAAATTGTATTTATGTTGCTTTAACCTATGCTTTATTAAATTGTATTTATGTTGTTTTATCCTATGCTTTATTAAATGGTATTTATGTTATTTTATCCTATGCTTTATTAAATTGTGTTTATGTTGTTTTAACCTATGCTTTATTAAACTGTATTTATGTTGTTTTATCCTATGCTTTATTAAATTGTATTTATGTTGTTTTAACCTATGCTTTATTAAATTGTATTTATGTTGTTTTATCCTATGCTTTATTAAATTGTATTTATGTTGTTTTATCCTATGCTTTATTAAATTGTATTTATGTTGTTTTATCCTATGCTTTATTAAATTGTATTTATGTTGTTTTATCCTACGCTTTATTAAATTGTATTTATGTTGTTTTAATCTATGCTTTATTACATCGTGTTTATGTTGTTTTATCCTATGCTTTATTAAATTGTATTTATGTTGCTTTAACCTATGCTTTATTAAATTGTATTTATGTTGTTTTATCCTATGCTTTATTAAATGGTATTTATGTTGTTTTATCCTATGCTTTATTAAATTGTATTTATGTTGTTTTAACCTATGCTTTATTAAATTGTATTAATGTTGTTTTAACCTATGCTTTATTAAATTGTATTTATGTTGTTTTAACCTATGCTTTACTAAATTGTATTTATGTTGTTTTAACCTATGCTTTATTAAATTGTATTTATGTTGTTTTATCCTATGCTTTATTAAATTGTATTTATGTTGTTTTATCCTATGCTTTATTAAATTGTATTTATGTTGTTTTATCCTATGCTTTATTAAATTGTATTTATGTTGTTTTATCCTATGCTTTATTAAATTGTATTTATGTTGTTTTAACCTATGCTTTATTAAATTGTATTTATGTTGTTTTATCCTATACTTTATTAAATTGTATTTATGTTGTTTTAACCTATGCTTTATTAAATTGTATTTATGTTGTTTTATCCTATGCTTTATTAAATTGTATTTATGTTGTTTTATCCTATGCTTTATTAAATTGTATTTATGTTGTTTTATCCTATGCTTTATTAAATTGTATTTATGTTGTTTTATCCTATGCTTTATTAAATTGTATTTATGTTGTTTTGTCCTATGCTTTATTAAATTGTATTTTTGTTGTTTTAAACCATGCTTCATTAAATTGTATTTATGTTGTTTTATCCTATGCTTCATTAAATTGTATTTATGTTGTTTTATCCTATGCTTTATTACATTGTATTTATGTTGTTTTATCCTATGCTTTATTAAATTGTATTTATGTTGTTTTAACCTATGTTTTATTAAATTGTATTTATGTTGTTTTATCCTATGCTTTATTAAATTGTATTTATGTTGTTTTATCCTATGCTTTATTAATTTGTATTTATGTTGTTTTAACCTATGTTTTATTAAATTGTATCTATGTTGTTTTATCCTATGCTTTATTAAATTGTATTTATGTTCTTTTAACCCATGCTTTATTAAATTGTATTTATGTTGTTTTATCCTATGCTTTATTAAATTGTATTTATGTTGTTTTAACCTATGCTTTATTAAATTGTATTTATGTTGTTTTAACCCATGCTTTATTAAATTGTATTTATTTTGTTTTGTCCTATGCTTTATTAAATTGTATTTATGTTGTTTTAACCTATGCTTTATTAAATTGTATTTATATTCTTTTATCCTATGATTTATTAAATTGTATTTATGTTCTTTTATTCTATGCTTTATTAAATTGTATTTATGTTGTTTTATCCTATGCTTTATTACATTGTATTTATGTTGTTTTATCCTATGCTTTATTAAATTGTATTTATGTTGTTTTAACCTATGTTTTATTAAATTGTATTTATGTTGTTTTATCCTATGCTTTATTAAATTGTATTTATGTTGTTTTATCCTATGCTTTATTAATTTGTATTTATGTTGTTTTAACCTATGTTTTATTAAATTGTATCTATGTTGTTTTATCCTATGCTTTATTAAATTGTATTTATGTTCTTTTAACCCATGCTTTATTAAATTGTATTTATGTTGTTTTATCCTATGCTTTATTAAATTGTATTTATGTTGTTTTAACCTATGCTTTATTAAATTGTATTTATGTTGTTTTAACCCATGCTTTATTAAATTGTATTTATTTTGTTTTGTCCTATGCTTTATTAAATTGTATTTATGTTGTTTTATCCTATGCTTTATTAATTTGTATTTATGTTGTTTTAACCTATGTTTTATTAAATTGTATCTATGTTGTTTTATCCTATGCTTTATTAAATTGTATTTATGTTCTTTTAACCCATGCTTTATTAAATTGTATTTATGTTGTTTTATCCTATGCTTCATTAAATTGTATTTATGTTGTTTTATCCTATGCTTTATTAAATTGTGTTTATGTTGTTTTAACCTATGCTTTATTAAACTGTATTTATGTTGTTTTATCCTATGCTTTATTAAATTGTATTTATGTTGTTTTAACCTATGCTTTATTAAATTGTATTTATGTTGTTTTATCCTATGCTTTATTAAATTGTATTTATGTTGTTTTATCCTATGCTTTATTAAATTGTATTTATGTTGTTTTATCCTATGCTTTATTAAATTGTATTTATGTTGTTTTATCCTACGCTTTATTAAATTGTATTTATGTTGTTTTAATCTATGCTTTATTACATCGTGTTTATGTTGTTTTATCCTATGCTTTATTAAATTGTATTTATGTTGCTTTAACCTATGCTTTATTAAATTGTATTTATGTTGTTTTATCCTATGCTTTATTAAATGGTATTTATGTTGTTTTATCCTATGCTTTATTAAATTGTATTTATGTTGTTTTAACCTATGCTTTATTAAATTGTATTAATGTTGTTTTAACCTATGCTTTATTAAATTGTATTTATGTTGTTTTAACCTATGCTTTACTAAATTGTATTTATGTTGTTTTAACCTATGCTTTATTAAATTGTATTTATGTTGTTTTATCCTATGCTTTATTAAATTGTATTTATGTTGTTTTATCCTATGCTTTATTAAATTGTATTTATGTTGTTTTATCCTATGCTTTATTAAATTGTATTTATGTTGTTTTATCCTATGCTTTATTAAATTGTATTTATGTTGTTTTAACCTATGCTTTATTAAATTGTATTTATGTTGTTTTATCCTATACTTTATTAAATTGTATTTATGTTGTTTTAACCTATGCTTTATTAAATTGTATTTATGTTGTTTTATCCTATGCTTTATTAAATTGTATTTATGTTGTTTTATCCTATGCTTTATTAAATTGTATTTATGTTGTTTTATCCTATGCTTTATTAAATTGTATTTATGTTGTTTTATCCTATGCTTTATTAAATTGTATTTATGTTGTTTTGTCCTATGCTTTATTAAATTGTATTTTTGTTGTTTTAAACCATGCTTCATTAAATTGTATTTATGTTGTTTTATCCTATGCTTCATTAAATTGTATTTATGTTGTTTTATCCTATGCTTTATTACATTGTATTTATGTTGTTTTATCCTATGCTTTATTAAATTGTATTTATGTTGTTTTAACCTATGTTTTATTAAATTGTATTTATGTTGTTTTATCCTATGCTTTATTAAATTGTATTTATGTTGTTTTATCCTATGCTTTATTAATTTGTATTTATGTTGTTTTAACCTATGTTTTATTAAATTGTATCTATGTTGTTTTATCCTATGCTTTATTAAATTGTATTTATGTTCTTTTAACCCATGCTTTATTAAATTGTATTTATGTTGTTTTATCCTATGCTTTATTAAATTGTATTTATGTTGTTTTAACCTATGCTTTATTAAATTGTATTTATGTTGTTTTAACCCATGCTTTATTAAATTGTATTTATTTTGTTTTGTCCTATGCTTTATTAAATTGTATTTATGTTGTTTTAACCTATGCTTTATTAAATTGTATTTATATTCTTTTATCCTATGATTTATTAAATTGTATTTATGTTCTTTTATTCTATGCTTTATTAAATTGTATTTATGTTGTTTTATCCTATGCTTTATTACATTGTATTTATGTTGTTTTATCCTATGCTTTATTAAATTGTATTTATGTTGTTTTAACCTATGTTTTATTAAATTGTATTTATGTTGTTTTATCCTATGCTTTATTAAATTGTATTTATGTTGTTTTATCCTATGCTTTATTAATTTGTATTTATGTTGTTTTAACCTATGTTTTATTAAATTGTATCTATGTTGTTTTATCCTATGCTTTATTAAATTGTATTTATGTTCTTTTAACCCATGCTTTATTAAATTGTATTTATGTTGTTTTATCCTATGCTTTATTAAATTGTATTTATGTTGTTTTAACCTATGCTTTATTAAATTGTATTTATGTTGTTTTAACCCATGCTTTATTAAATTGTATTTATTTTGTTTTGTCCTATGCTTTATTAAATTGTATTTATGTTGTTTTATCCTATGCTTTATTAATTTGTATTTATGTTGTTTTAACCTATGTTTTATTAAATTGTATCTATGTTGTTTTATCCTATGCTTTATTAAATTGTATTTATGTTCTTTTAACCCATGCTTTATTAAATTGTATTTATGTTGTTTTATCCTATGCTTCATTAAATTGTATTTATGTTGTTTTATCCTATGCTTTATTAAATTGTGTTTATGTTGTTTTAACCTATGCTTTATTAAACTGTATTTATGTTGTTTTATCCTATGCTTTATTAAATTGTATTTATGTTGTTTTAACCTATGCTTTATTAAATTGTATTTATGTTGTTTTATCCTATGCTTTATTAAATTGTATTTATGTTGTTTTATCCTATGCTTTATTAAATTGTATTTATGTTGTTTTATCCTATGCTTTATTAAATTGTATTTATGTTGTTTTATCCTACGCTTTATTAAATTGTATTTATGTTGTTTTAATCTATGCTTTATTACATCGTGTTTATGTTGTTTTATCCTATGCTTTATTAAATTGTATTTATGTTGCTTTAACCTATGCTTTATTAAATTGTATTTATGTTGTTTTATCCTATGCTTTATTAAATGGTATTTATGTTGTTTTATCCTATGCTTTATTAAATTGTATTTATGTTGTTTTAACCTATGCTTTATTAAATTGTATTAATGTTGTTTTAACCTATGCTTTATTAAATTGTATTTATGTTGTTTTAACCTATGCTTTACTAAATTGTATTTATGTTGTTTTAACCTATGCTTTATTAAATTGTATTTATGTTGTTTTATCCTATGCTTTATTAAATTGTATTTATGTTGTTTTATCCTATGCTTTATTAAATTGTATTTATGTTGTTTTATCCTATGCTTTATTAAATTGTATTTATGTTGTTTTATCCTATGCTTTATTAAATTGTATTTATGTTGTTTTAACCTATGCTTTATTAAATTGTATTTATGTTGTTTTATCCTATACTTTATTAAATTGTATTTATGTTGTTTTAACCTATGCTTTATTAAATTGTATTTATGTTGTTTTATCCTATGCTTTATTAAATTGTATTTATGTTGTTTTATCCTATGCTTTATTAAATTGTATTTATGTTGTTTTATCCTATGCTTTATTAAATTGTATTTATGTTGTTTTATCCTATGCTTTATTAAATTGTATTTATGTTGTTTTGTCCTATGCTTTATTAAATTGTATTTTTGTTGTTTTAAACCATGCTTCATTAAATTGTATTTATGTTGTTTTATCCTATGCTTCATTAAATTGTATTTATGTTGTTTTATCCTATGCTTTATTACATTGTATTTATGTTGTTTTATCCTATGCTTTATTAAATTGTATTTATGTTGTTTTAACCTATGTTTTATTAAATTGTATTTATGTTGTTTTATCCTATGCTTTATTAAATTGTATTTATGTTGTTTTATCCTATGCTTTATTAATTTGTATTTATGTTGTTTTAACCTATGTTTTATTAAATTGTATCTATGTTGTTTTATCCTATGCTTTATTAAATTGTATTTATGTTGTTTTATCCTATGCTTTATTAAATTGTATTTATGTTGTTTTATCCTATGCTTTATTAAATTGTATTTATGTTGTTTTATCCTATGCTTTATTAAATTGTATTTATGTTGTTTTATCCTATGCTTTATTAAATTGTATTTATGTTGTTTTAACCTATGCTTTATTAAATTGTATTTATGTTGTTTTATCCTATACTTTATTAAATTGTATTTATGTTGTTTTAACCTATGCTTTATTAAATTGTATTTATGTTGTTTTATCCTATGCTTTATTAAATTGTATTTATGTTGTTTTATCCTATGCTTTATTAAATTGTATTTATGTTGTTTTATCCTATGCTTTATTAAATTGTATTTATGTTGTTTTATCCTATGCTTTATTAAATTGTATTTATGTTGTTTTGTCCTATGCTTTATTAAATTGTATTTTTGTTGTTTTAAACCATGCTTCATTAAATTGTATTTATGTTGTTTTATCCTATGCTTCATTAAATTGTATTTATGTTGTTTTATCCTATGCTTTATTACATTGTATTTATGTTGTTTTATCCTATGCTTTATTAAATTGTATTTATGTTGTTTTAACCTATGTTTTATTAAATTGTATTTATGTTGTTTTATCCTATGCTTTATTAAATTGTATTTATGTTGTTTTATCCTATGCTTTATTAATTTGTATTTATGTTGTTTTAACCTATGTTTTATTAAATTGTATCTATGTTGTTTTATCCTATGCTTTATTAAATTGTATTTATGTTCTTTTAACCCATGCTTTATTAAATTGTATTTATGTTGTTTTATCCTATGCTTTATTAAATTGTATTTATGTTGTTTTAACCTATGCTTTATTAAATTGTATTTATGTTGTTTTAACCCATGCTTTATTAAATTGTATTTATTTTGTTTTGTCCTATGCTTTATTAAATTGTATTTATGTTGTTTTAACCTATGCTTTATTAAATTGTATTTATATTCTTTTATCCTATGATTTATTAAATTGTATTTATGTTCTTTTATTCTATGCTTTATTAAATTGTATTTATGTTGTTTTATCCTATGCTTTATTACATTGTATTTATGTTGTTTTATCCTATGCTTTATTAAATTGTATTTATGTTGTTTTAACCTATGTTTTATTAAATTGTATTTATGTTGTTTTATCCTATGCTTTATTAAATTGTATTTATGTTGTTTTATCCTATGCTTTATTAATTTGTATTTATGTTGTTTTAACCTATGTTTTATTAAATTGTATCTATGTTGTTTTATCCTATGCTTTATTAAATTGTATTTATGTTCTTTTAACCCATGCTTTATTAAATTGTATTTATGTTGTTTTATCCTATGCTTTATTAAATTGTATTTATGTTGTTTTAACCTATGCTTTATTAAATTGTATTTATGTTGTTTTAACCCATGCTTTATTAAATTGTATTTATTTTGTTTTGTCCTATGCTTTATTAAATTGTATTTATGTTGTTTTATCCTATGCTTTATTAATTTGTATTTATGTTGTTTTAACCTATGTTTTATTAAATTGTATCTATGTTGTTTTATCCTATGCTTTATTAAATTGTATTTATGTTCTTTTAACCCATGCTTTATTAAATTGTATTTATGTTGTTTTATCCTATGCTTCATTAAATTGTATTTATGTTGTTTTATCCTATGCTTTATTAAATTGTGTTTATGTTGTTTTAACCTATGCTTTATTAAACTGTATTTATGTTGTTTTATCCTATGCTTTATTAAATTGTATTTATGTTGTTTTAACCTATGCTTTATTAAATTGTATTTATGTTGTTTTATCCTATGCTTTATTAAATTGTATTTATGTTGTTTTATCCTATGCTTTATTAAATTGTATTTATGTTGTTTTATCCTATGCTTTATTAAATTGTATTTATGTTGTTTTATCCTACGCTTTATTAAATTGTATTTATGTTGTTTTAATCTATGCTTTATTACATCGTGTTTATGTTGTTTTATCCTATGCTTTATTAAATTGTATTTATGTTGCTTTAACCTATGCTTTATTAAATTGTATTTATGTTGTTTTATCCTATGCTTTATTAAATGGTATTTATGTTGTTTTATCCTATGCTTTATTAAATTGTATTTATGTTGTTTTAACCTATGCTTTATTAAATTGTATTAATGTTGTTTTAACCTATGCTTTATTAAATTGTATTTATGTTGTTTTAACCTATGCTTTACTAAATTGTATTTATGTTGTTTTAACCTATGCTTTATTAAATTGTATTTATGTTGTTTTATCCTATGCTTTATTAAATTGTATTTATGTTGTTTTATCCTATGCTTTATTAAATTGTATTTATGTTGTTTTATCCTATGCTTTATTAAATTGTATTTATGTTGTTTTATCCTATGCTTTATTAAATTGTATTTATGTTGTTTTAACCTATGCTTTATTAAATTGTATTTATGTTGTTTTATCCTATACTTTATTAAATTGTATTTATGTTGTTTTAACCTATGCTTTATTAAATTGTATTTATGTTGTTTTATCCTATGCTTTATTAAATTGTATTTATGTTGTTTTATCCTATGCTTTATTAAATTGTATTTATGTTGTTTTATCCTATGCTTTATTAAATTGTATTTATGTTGTTTTATCCTATGCTTTATTAAATTGTATTTATGTTGTTTTGTCCTATGCTTTATTAAATTGTATTTTTGTTGTTTTAAACCATGCTTCATTAAATTGTATTTATGTTGTTTTATCCTATGCTTCATTAAATTGTATTTATGTTGTTTTATCCTATGCTTTATTACATTGTATTTATGTTGTTTTATCCTATGCTTTATTAAATTGTATTTATGTTGTTTTAACCTATGTTTTATTAAATTGTATTTATGTTGTTTTATCCTATGCTTTATTAAATTGTATTTATGTTGTTTTATCCTATGCTTTATTAATTTGTATTTATGTTGTTTTAACCTATGTTTTATTAAATTGTATCTATGTTGTTTTATCCTATGCTTTATTAAATTGTATTTATGTTCTTTTAACCCATGCTTTATTAAATTGTATTTATGTTGTTTTATCCTATGCTTTATTAAATTGTATTTATGTTGTTTTAACCTATGCTTTATTAAATTGTATTTATGTTGTTTTAACCCATGCTTTATTAAATTGTATTTATTTTGTTTTGTCCTATGCTTTATTAAATTGTATTTATGTTGTTTTAACCTATGCTTTATTAAATTGTATTTATATTCTTTTATCCTATGATTTATTAAATTGTATTTATGTTCTTTTATTCTATGCTTTATTAAATTGTATTTATGTTGTTTTATCCTATGCTTTATTACATTGTATTTATGTTGTTTTATCCTATGCTTTATTAAATTGTATTTATGTTGTTTTAACCTATGTTTTATTAAATTGTATTTATGTTGTTTTATCCTATGCTTTATTAAATTGTATTTATGTTGTTTTATCCTATGCTTTATTAATTTGTATTTATGTTGTTTTAACCTATGTTTTATTAAATTGTATCTATGTTGTTTTATCCTATGCTTTATTAAATTGTATTTATGTTCTTTTAACCCATGCTTTATTAAATTGTATTTATGTTGTTTTATCCTATGCTTTATTAAATTGTATTTATGTTGTTTTAACCTATGCTTTATTAAATTGTATTTATGTTGTTTTAACCCATGCTTTATTAAATTGTATTTATTTTGTTTTGTCCTATGCTTTATTAAATTGTATTTATGTTGTTTTATCCTATGCTTTATTAATTTGTATTTATGTTGTTTTAACCTATGTTTTATTAAATTGTATCTATGTTGTTTTATCCTATGCTTTATTAAATTGTATTTATGTTCTTTTAACCCATGCTTTATTAAATTGTATTTATGTTGTTTTATCCTATGCTTCATTAAATTGTATTTATGTTGTTTTATCCTATGCTTTATTAAATTGTGTTTATGTTGTTTTAACCTATGCTTTATTAAACTGTATTTATGTTGTTTTATCCTATGCTTTATTAAATTGTATTTATGTTGTTTTAACCTATGCTTTATTAAATTGTATTTATGTTGTTTTATCCTATGCTTTATTAAATTGTATTTATGTTGTTTTATCCTATGCTTTATTAAATTGTATTTATGTTGTTTTATCCTATGCTTTATTAAATTGTATTTATGTTGTTTTATCCTACGCTTTATTAAATTGTATTTATGTTGTTTTAATCTATGCTTTATTACATCGTGTTTATGTTGTTTTATCCTATGCTTTATTAAATTGTATTTATGTTGCTTTAACCTATGCTTTATTAAATTGTATTTATGTTGTTTTATCCTATGCTTTATTAAATGGTATTTATGTTGTTTTATCCTATGCTTTATTAAATTGTATTTATGTTGTTTTAACCTATGCTTTATTAAATTGTATTAATGTTGTTTTAACCTATGCTTTATTAAATTGTATTTATGTTGTTTTAACCTATGCTTTACTAAATTGTATTTATGTTGTTTTAACCTATGCTTTATTAAATTGTATTTATGTTGTTTTATCCTATGCTTTATTAAATTGTATTTATGTTGTTTTATCCTATGCTTTATTAAATTGTATTTATGTTGTTTTATCCTATGCTTTATTAAATTGTATTTATGTTGTTTTATCCTATGCTTTATTAAATTGTATTTATGTTGTTTTAACCTATGCTTTATTAAATTGTATTTATGTTGTTTTATCCTATACTTTATTAAATTGTATTTATGTTGTTTTAACCTATGCTTTATTAAATTGTATTTATGTTGTTTTATCCTATGCTTTATTAAATTGTATTTATGTTGTTTTATCCTATGCTTTATTAAATTGTATTTATGTTGTTTTATCCTATGCTTTATTAAATTGTATTTATGTTGTTTTATCCTATGCTTTATTAAATTGTATTTATGTTGTTTTGTCCTATGCTTTATTAAATTGTATTTTTGTTGTTTTAAACCATGCTTCATTAAATTGTATTTATGTTGTTTTATCCTATGCTTCATTAAATTGTATTTATGTTGTTTTATCCTATGCTTTATTACATTGTATTTATGTTGTTTTATCCTATGCTTTATTAAATTGTATTTATGTTGTTTTAACCTATGTTTTATTAAATTGTATTTATGTTGTTTTATCCTATGCTTTATTAAATTGTATTTATGTTGTTTTATCCTATGCTTTATTAATTTGTATTTATGTTGTTTTAACCTATGTTTTATTAAATTGTATCTATGTTGTTTTATCCTATGCTTTATTAAATTGTATTTATGTTCTTTTAACCCATGCTTTATTAAATTGTATTTATGTTGTTTTATCCTATGCTTTATTAAATTGTATTTATGTTGTTTTAACCTATGCTTTATTAAATTGTATTTATGTTGTTTTAACCCATGCTTTATTAAATTGTATTTATTTTGTTTTGTCCTATGCTTTATTAAATTGTATTTATGTTGTTTTAACCTATGCTTTATTAAATTGTATTTATATTCTTTTATCCTATGATTTATTAAATTGTATTTATGTTCTTTTATTCTATGCTTTATTAAATTGTATTTATGTTGTTTTATCCTATGCTTTATTAAATTGTATTTATGTTGTTTTAACCTATGCTTTATTACATCCTGTTTATGTTGTTTTATCCTATGCTTTATTAAATTGTATTTATGTTGTTTTAACCTATGCTTTATTAAATTCTATTTATGTTGTTTTATACTATGTTATATTAAATTGTATTTACGTGGTTTCATCCTATGCTTTATTAAATTGTATTTATTTTGTTTTAACCTATGCTTTATTAAATTGTTTTTATGTTGCTTTATCCTATGCTTTATTAAATTGTATTTATGTTGTTTTAACCTATGCTTTATTAAATTGTATTTATGTTGTTTTATCCTATGCTTTATTAAATTGTATTCATGTTGTTTAATCCAATGCTTTATTAAATTGTATTTAAGTTGTTTTATCCTACGTTTCATTAAATTGTATTTATGTTGTTTTAACCTATGCTTTATTAAATTCTATTTATGTTGTTTTATGCTATGTTATATTAAATTGTATTTACGTGGTTTCATCCTATGCTTTATTAAATTGTATTTATTTTGTTTTAACCAATGCTTTATTACATTGTATTTATGCTGCTTTAACCCATGCTTTATTAAATTGTATTTATGTTGTTTTATCCTATGCTTTATTAAATTGTATTTATGTTGTTTTATCCTATGCTTTATTAAACTGTATTTATGTTGTTTTATCCTATGCTTTATTAAATTGTATTTATGTTGTTTTATGTTATGCTTTATTAAATTGTATTTATGTTGTTTTATCCTATGCTTTATTAAATTTTATTTATGTTGTTTTATCCTATGCTTTATTAAATTGTATTTATGTTGTTTTATCCTATGCTTTATGAAATTGTATTTATGTTGTTTTAACCTATGATTTATTAAATTGTATTTATGTTGTTTTATCCTATGCTTTATTAAATTGTATTTATGTTGTTTTATCCTATGCTTTATTAAATTGTATTTGTGTTGTTTTATCCTATGCTTTATTAAATTGTATTTATGTTGTTTTAACCTATGCTTTATTACATCGTGTTTATGTTGTTTTATCCTATGCTTTATTAAATTGTATTTATGTTGTTTTAACCTATGCTTTATTAAATTGTATTTATGTTGTTTTATCCTATGTTATATTAAATTGTATTTACGTGGTTTCATCCTATGCTTTATTAAATTGTATTTATTTTGTTTTAACCTATGCTTTATTAAATTGTTTTTATGTTGTTTTATCCTATGCTTTATTAAATTGTATTTATGTTGTTTTAACCTATGCTTTATTAAATTGTATTTATGTTGTTTTATCCTATGCTTTATTAAATTGTATTCATGTTGTTTTATCCAATGCTTTATTAAATTGTATTTATGTTGTTTTATCCTACGTTTCATTAAATTGTATTTATGTTGTTTTAAACAATGCTTTATTAAATTGTATTTATGCTGTTTTAACCCATGCTTTATTAAATTGTATTTATGTTGTTTTATCCTATGCTTTATTAAATTGTATTTATGTTGTTTTATCCCATGCTTTATTAAATTGTATTTATGTTGTTTTAACCTATGTTTTATTAAATTGTATCTATGTTGTTTTATCCTATGCTTAATTAAATTGTATTTATGTTGTTTTAATCCATGCTTTATTAAATTGTATTTATGTTGTTTTATCCTATGCTTTATTAAATTGTATTTATGTTGTTTTAACCTATGCTTTATTAAATTGTATTTATGTTGTTTTAACCCATGCTTTATTAAATTGTATTTATTTTGTTTTGTCCTATGCTTTATTAAATTGTATTTATGTTGTTTTAACCTATGCTTTATTAAATTGTATTTATATTGTTTTATCCTATGCTTTATTAAATTGTATTTATGTTGTTTTATTCTATGCTTTATTAAATTGCATTTATGTTGTTTTATCCTATGCTTTTTTAAATTGTATTTATGTTGTTTTAACCTATGCTTTATTACATCCTGTTTATGTTGTTTTATCCTATGCTTTATTAAATTGTATTTATGTTGTTTTAACCTATGCTTTATTAAATTGTATTTATGTTGTTTTATCCTATGTTATATTAAATTGTATTTACATGGTTTCATCCTATGCTTTATTAAATTGTATTTATGTTGTTTTAACCTATGCTTTATTAAATTGTATTTATGTTGTTTTATCCTATGCTTTATTAAATTGTATTCATGTTGTTTTATCCAATGCTTTATTAAATTGTATTTATGTTGTTTTATCCTATGTTTCATTAAATTGTATTTATGTTGTTTTAACCTATGCTTTATTAAATTGTATTTATGCTGTTTTATCCCATGCTTTATTAAATTGTATTTATGTTGTTTTATCCTATGCTTTATTAAATTGTATTTATGTTGTTTTATCCTATGCTATATTAAATTGTATTTATGTTGTTTTATCCTTTGCTTTATTAAATTGTATTTATGTTGCTTTATCCTATGCTTTATTAAATTGTATTTATATCGTTTTATATTATGCTTTATTAAATTGTATTTATGTTGTTTTAATCTATGCTTTTTTAAATTTTATTTATGTTGTTTTATCCTATGCTTTATTAAATTGTATTTATGTTGTTTTAACCTATGATTTATTAAATTGTATTTATGATGTTTTATCCTATGCTTTATTAAATTGTATTTATGTTGTTTTAACCTATGTTTTATTACATCCTGTTTATGTTGTTTTATCCTATGCTTTATTAAATTGTATTTATGTTGTTTTAACCAATGCTTTATTAAATTCTATTTATGTTGTTTTATCCTATGTTATATTAAATTGTATTTACGTGGTTTCATCCTATGCTTTATTAAATTGTATTTATTTTGTTTTAACCTATGCTTTATTAAATTGTTTTTATGTTGTTTTATCCTATGCTTTATTAAATTGTATTTATGTTGTTTTATCCTATGCTTTATTAAATTGTATTTATGTTGTTTTATCCTATGCTTTATTACATCCTGTTTATGTTGTTTTATCCTATGCTTTATTAAATTGTATTTATGTTGTTTTAACCTATGCTTTATTAAATTCTATTTATGTTGTTTTATGCTATGTTATATTAAATTGTATTTACGTGGTTTCATCCTATGCTTTATTAAATTGTATTTATTTTGTTTTAACCTATGCTTTATTAAATTGTTTTTATGTTGCTTTATCCTATGCTTTATTAAATTGTATTTATGTTGTTTTAACCTATGCTTTATTAAATTGTATTTATGTTGTTTTATCCTATGCTTTATTAAATTGTATTCATGTTGTTTAATCCAATGCTTTATTAAATTGTATTTAAGTTGTTTTATCCTACGTTTCATTAAATTGTATTTATGTTGTTTTAACCTATGCTTTATTAAATTCTATTTATGTTGTTTTATGCTATGTTATATTAAATTGTATTTACGTGGTTTCATCCTATGCTTTATTAAATTGTATTTATTTTGTTTTAACCAATGCTTTATTACATTGTATTTATGCTGCTTTAACCCATGCTTTATTAAATTGTATTTATGTTGTTTTATCCTATGCTTTATTAAATTGTATTTATGTTGTTTTATCCTATGCTTTATTAAACTGTATTTATGTTGTTTTATCCTATGCTTTATTAAATTGTATTTATGTTGTTTTATGTTATGCTTTATTAAATTGTATTTATGTTGTTTTATCCTATGCTTTATTAAATTTTATTTATGTTGTTTTATCCTATGCTTTATTAAATTGTATTTATGTTGTTTTATCCTATGCTTTATGAAATTGTATTTATGTTGTTTTAACCTATGATTTATTAAATTGTATTTATGTTGTTTTATCCTATGCTTTATTAAATTGTATTTATGTTGTTTTATCCTATGCTTTATTAAATTGTATTTGTGTTGTTTTATCCTATGCTTTATTAAATTGTATTTATGTTGTTTTAACCTATGCTTTATTACATCGTGTTTATGTTGTTTTATCCTATGCTTTATTAAATTGTATTTATGTTGTTTTAACCTATGCTTTATTAAATTGTATTTATGTTGTTTTATCCTATGTTATATTAAATTGTATTTACGTGGTTTCATCCTATGCTTTATTAAATTGTATTTATTTTGTTTTAACCTATGCTTTATTAAATTGTTTTTATGTTGTTTTATCCTATGCTTTATTAAATTGTATTTATGTTGTTTTAACCTATGCTTTATTAAATTGTATTTATGTTGTTTTATCCTATGCTTTATTAAATTGTATTCATGTTGTTTTATCCAATGCTTTATTAAATTGTATTTATGTTGTTTTATCCTACGTTTCATTAAATTGTATTTATGTTGTTTTAAACAATGCTTTATTAAATTGTATTTATGCTGTTTTAACCCATGCTTTATTAAATTGTATTTATGTTGTTTTATCCTATGCTTTATTAAATTGTATTTATGTTGTTTTATCCCATGCTTTATTAAATTGTATTTATGTTGTTTTAACCTATGTTTTATTAAATTGTATCTATGTTGTTTTATCCTATGCTTAATTAAATTGTATTTATGTTGTTTTAATCCATGCTTTATTAAATTGTATTTATGTTGTTTTATCCTATGCTTTATTAAATTGTATTTATGTTGTTTTAACCTATGCTTTATTAAATTGTATTTATGTTGTTTTAACCCATGCTTTATTAAATTGTATTTATTTTGTTTTGTCCTATGCTTTATTAAATTGTATTTATGTTGTTTTAACCTATGCTTTATTAAATTGTATTTATATTGTTTTATCCTATGCTTTATTAAATTGTATTTATGTTGTTTTATTCTATGCTTTATTAAATTGCATTTATGTTGTTTTATCCTATGCTTTTTTAAATTGTATTTATGTTGTTTTAACCTATGCTTTATTACATCCTGTTTATGTTGTTTTATCCTATGCTTTATTAAATTGTATTTATGTTGTTTTAACCTATGCTTTATTAAATTGTATTTATGTTGTTTTATCCTATGTTATATTAAATTGTATTTACATGGTTTCATCCTATGCTTTATTAAATTGTATTTATGTTGTTTTAACCTATGCTTTATTAAATTGTATTTATGTTGTTTTATCCTATGCTTTATTAAATTGTATTCATGTTGTTTTATCCAATGCTTTATTAAATTGTATTTATGTTGTTTTATCCTATGTTTCATTAAATTGTATTTATGTTGTTTTAACCTATGCTTTATTAAATTGTATTTATGCTGTTTTATCCCATGCTTTATTAAATTGTATTTATGTTGTTTTATCCTATGCTTTATTAAATTGTATTTATGTTGTTTTATCCTATGCTATATTAAATTGTATTTATGTTGTTTTATCCTTTGCTTTATTAAATTGTATTTATGTTGCTTTATCCTATGCTTTATTAAATTGTATTTATATCGTTTTATATTATGCTTTATTAAATTGTATTTATGTTGTTTTAATCTATGCTTTTTTAAATTTTATTTATGTTGTTTTATCCTATGCTTTATTAAATTGTATTTATGTTGTTTTAACCTACGATTTATTAAATTGTATTTATGATGTTTTATCCTATGCTTTATTAAATTGTATTTATGTTGTTTTAACCTATGTTTTATTACATCCTGTTTATGTTGTTTTATCCTATGCTTTATTAAATTGTATTTATGTTGTTTTAACCAATGCTTTATTAAATTCTATTTATGTTGTTTTATCCTATGTTATATTAAATTGTATTTACGTGGTTTCATCCTATGCTTTATTAAATTGTATTTATTTTGTTTTAACCTATGCTTTATTAAATTGTTTTTATGTTGTTTTATCCTATGCTTTATTAAATTGTATTTATGTTGTTTTATCCTATGCTTTATTAAATTGTATTTATGTTGTTTTATCCTATGCTTTATTAAATTGTATTTATGTTGTTTTATTTTATGCTTTATTAAATTGTATTTATGTTGTTTTAATCTATGCTTTATTAAAATTTATTTATGTTGTTTTATCCTATGCTTTATTAAATTGTTACATAGTTACATAGTTACATAGTTTATAAGGTCGAAAAAAGACAAGCGTCCATCCAGTTCAGCCTATTTCTTGTGCACTGCAGCTATTCCGCAGCGTTGATCCAGGGGAACGCAAAAAAAAACAAAACAAAACAAAAAAACATGCGGTATAGGCCAATTGACATCATTGAGGAAAAAATTCACTTCCCGACACCAATCTAGATTAATTAACTATCACTAAGCATAAGATGTAATTTTATTGTTCTCAAGAAAGGCGTCCAGGCCTCTCTTGAACTCATTAAGTGAGTTGGACATCACCACTTCCTCTCCCAGAGAGTTCCAGAGTCTCACGGCTCTGACCGTAAAGAATCCCCTTCTATGCTGGTGCAGGAACCTCCTTTCCTCCAGACGCATAGTGTGCCCCCTCGTCTTTGTCACCATCCTTGGTATAAACAGGTCATGGGAGAGATCTCTGTACTGCCCCCTGATGTATTTATACATGTTTATGAGGTCTCCCCTAAGCCTTCTCTTTTCCAACGTAAATAGGCCTAATTTTGACAACCTCTCTGGGTATTCTAGTCCCTCCATTCCCTTTATTACCTTAGTCGCCCTCCTTTGTACCCTCTCTAGCTCCAATATGTCTTTCCTGAGCACCGGAGCCCAGAACTGTGCACAATATTCTAAGTGCGGCCTTACCAGCGCTTTATACAGAGGAAGAACAATGTTCTCATCATATGCCCCTATTCCTCTTCTGATGCATGCCATGACTCTATTTGCCTTCGCAGCTGCTGCCTGACACTGGGCACTCCAATTTAATTTGCTATTAACCAAGACGCCCAGGTCCTTCTCCATGTCAGATTTCCCCAACGGTTTCCCATTTAATATGTATGGGTGACTGCTGTTTTTCTTTCCCATGTGCATGACTTTACATTTATCGGCATTGAACCCCATTTGCCATTTTTTGGTCCAACTCCCCAATTTATCTAAATCCTCCTGTAGCTGTGCCCTATCCTCATCTGTGTTAACTACTTTACAAAGTTTAGTATCATCTGCAAATATTGCTATTTTACTATGCAACCCTTCCACTAGATCATTAATAAATATATTAAATAATATAGGGCCCAAGACAGACCCTTGAGGCACCCCGCTAGTAACCCTGACACACCCTGAGCTTACTCCATTGATAACCACCCTCTGCTTTCTATCACTCAGCCAGCTATTTACCCACTTACACACATTATCCCCCAGACCAAGCATTCTCATTTTATATACCAACCTTTTGTGTGGCACGGTATCAAACGCTTTGGAGAAGTCAAGGTATACAACATCCACTGACTCTCCCCGGTCCAGCTGTGAGCTCACCTCCTCGTAGAAGGCAATCAGGTTTGTTTGGCAGGAGCGATCTCTCATGAATCCATGTTGATATGGAGTTAGACAGTTATTATCATTAAGATATTCTACAATAGCATCTCTAAGAAATCCTTCAAACAATTTACCCACAACAGACGTTAAGCTGACTGGTCTATAGTTCCCAGGGTCACTTTTAGACCCCTTTTTGAATATTGGTACCACATTTGCTTGGCGCCAGTCTAGTGGGGCAGTCCCTGTCCATAAAGAGTGCTTGAATATAAGATACAGCGGTCTGTCTATCACATTACTTAATTCTTTTAGTACCCGGGGGTGTATGCCATCTGGGCCTGGTGACTTGTCTATTTTGATATTATTTAGGCGTTTCTGAACTTCCTCCTGGGTTAGGTGGGTGATATTTAGCGGAGGGTTTACTTTATTACTTTGCATTTCCTCCGATAAATTGTTTTCTTTTGTGAAAACAGTGGAGAAGAAGCTATTGAGTAGGTTTGCTTTACCCTCATCGCCCTCTATGATTTTACCCAGGTTATTTTTCAATGGGCCAACTCCATCAGTTTTAATCCTTTTACTGTTTATATAGTTAAAGAACAGTTTGGGATTCGTTTTACTTTCTTTGGCAATTAGTCTCTCTGTCTCCTCTTTTGCTATTCTTATTTGTTTCTTACAGATTTTGTTTTTTTCCCTATAAGTTATTAGCGCTTCCTCGCTGCCTTCTTGTTTAAGTTTACCGAAAGCCCTTTTTTTGTTTTTCATTGCCCTCTTGACTTCCTTATTTAGCCACATTGGCTTCCTCCTATTCCTAGCCCTTTTATTCCCATAAGGTATGTACCTTCTACAGTGACTATGTAGGACTGTTTTGAAAATTTCCCATTTTCTATCCGTGCTCCTATTACTGAAGATACTATCCCAGTCTATAAGGTGAAGGGCATCTCTTAGCTGATCAAACTTTGCCCTCCTGAAGTTCAGTGTTTTTGTGACTCCCTTGCTGGGCACCCTACTGAAGCACATGTGGAATTGTATAATGTTGTGGTCACTATTTCCCAGGTGCCCCCCAACCTGCACCTCAGTTATTCTGTCTGGCCTGTTAGTTAATATTAAGTCTAAAAGGGCCGTCCCTCTAGTTGGTTCCTGCACAAGTTGTGACAAATAATTGTCTTTGATAATTGACAGAAACCTGTTTCCTTTCTGAGATCTACAGCTTTCGGTTTCCCAGTCTATATCGGGGTAGTTGAAGTCCCCCATAATAATCACCTCGTTATTTTTTGCTACTTCGTCTATTTGTCTCATTAATAGACTTTCCGTGGCTTCTGCTATATTTGGTGGTTTATAACAGACTCCTATGATAATTTTATTATTGTTTTTTGCCCCATGTATCTCCACCCATAAGGACTCGACCTCCTCATTTCCCTCCCATACATCCTCCCGTATTGTAGGCTTTAGACACGTCTTTACATATAGACAGACTCCACCCCCTTTCCGATTTCTTCGATCCCTTCTAAACAGACTGTAACCCTGTAAGTTAACTGCCCAGTCATAGCTTTCATCCAACCATGTCTCGGTTATTCCCACTATGTCATAGTTACCTGTAGATATTTCTGCTTCCAGTTCATCCATCTTGTTTGTCAGGCTCCTGGCATTTGCTAGCACGCAGTTTACACGATTATGTTTTGTTCCAATCTTCTCCCTGTGGATTGTATTAGAAATTTTCTTACCTTCCTTCCAAGTATCTTGTCTTGGACCTTCTTTGTCGCACTTCATATCTTTCATTAGTATGTCCTCTGGTTGCATGTTCGTGTCCGGCGTTTTTCTTCCCATCCCCTCTTCTTCTAGTTTAACGCCCTCCTGATGAGTGTTGCGAGTCTCCTGGCGAATGTGTGTTTCCCGGGTTTGTTGAGGTGTAGTCCGTCTCTGGCAAGGAGTCCATCATAGAGGTAATTCACACCGTGGTCCAGGAATCCAAATCCTTGTTGTCTGCACCAACGTCTCAGCCAGCTGTTCACATCAAGGATCCTGTTCCATCTCCTGACGCCATGCCCGTCTACTGGAAGGATAGAAGAAAAAACTACCTGCGCATCCAGTTCTTTTACTTTCTTCCCCAATGCTTCAAAGTCCTTGCAGATTGTCGGTAGGTCCTTCTTTGCCGTGTCATTGGTGCCAACATGTATCAGAAGAAATGGGTGGACATCCTTGGGACTGATGAGCTTTGGTATCCTATCGGTAACATCCTTGATTGTATTTATGTTGTTTTAACCTATGATTTATTAAATTGTATTTATGTTGTTTTATCCTATGCTTTATTAAATTGTATTCATGTTGTTTTATCCTATGCTTTATTAAATTGTATGTATGTTGTTTTAACCTATGCTTTATTACATCCTGTTTATGTTGTTTTATCCTATGCTTAATTAAATTGTATTTATGTTGTTTTAACCTATGCTTTATTAAATTCTATCTATGTTGTTTTATCCTATGTTATATTAAATTGTATTTACGTGGTTTCATCCTATGCTTTATTAAATTGTATTTATTTGTTTTAACCTATGCTTTATTAAATTGTTTTTATGTTGTTTTATCCTATGCTTTATTAAATTGTATTTATGTTGTTTTATCCTATGCTTTATTAAATTGTATTCATGTTGTTTTATCCAATGCTTTATTAAATTGTATTTATGTTGTTTTATCCTATGTTTCATTAAATTGTATTTATGTTGTTTTAACCTATGCTTTATTTAATTGTATTTATGCTGTTTTAACCCATGCTTTATTAAATTGTATTTATGTTGTTTTATCCTATGCTTTATTAAATTGTATTTATGTTGTTTTATCCTATGCTTTATTAAACTGTATTTATGTTGTTTTATCCTATGCTTTATTAAATTGTATTTATGTTGTTTTATGTTATGCTTTATTAAATTGTATTTATGTTGTTTTATCCTATGCTTTATTAAATTTTATTTATGTTGTTTTATCCTATGCTTTATTAAATTGTATTTATGTTGTTTTAACCTATGATTTATTAAATTGTATTTATGTTGTTTTATCCTATGCTTTATTAAATTGTATTTATGTTGTTTTATCCTATGCTTTATTAAATTGTATTTGTGTTGTTTTATCCTATGCTTTATTAAATTGTATTTATGTTGTTTTAACCTATGCTTTATTACATCGTGTTTATGTTGTTTTATCCTATGCTTTATTAAATTGTATTTATGTTGTTTTAACCTATGCTTTATTAAATTGTATTTATGTTGTTTTATCCTATGTTATATTAAATTGTATTTACGTGGTTTCATTCTATGCTTTATTAAATTGTATTTATTTTGTTTTAACGTATGCTTTATTAAATTGTATTCATGTTGTTTTATCCTATGCTTTATTAAATTGTATTTATGTTGTTTTATCCTATGCTTTATTAAATTGTATTTACGTGGTTTCATCCTATGCTTTATTAAATTGTATTTATGTTGTTTTAACCTATGCTTTATTAAATTGTATTTATGTTGTTTTATCCTATGCTTTATTAAATTGTATTCATGTTGTTTTATCCAATGCTTTATTAAATTGTATTTATGTTGTTTTATCCTATGTTTCATTAAATTGTATTTATGTTGTTTTAACCTATGCTTTATTAAATTGTATTTATGCTGTTTTAACCCATGCTTTATTAAATTGCATTTATGTTGTTTTATCCTATGCTTTATTAAATTGTATTTATGTTGTTTTATCCTATGCTATATTAAATTGTATTTATGTTGTTTTATCCTATGCTTTATTAAATTGTATTTATGTTGTTTTATCCTATGCTTTATTAAATTGTATTTATATTGTTTTATTCTATGCTTTATTAAATTGTATTTATGTTGTTTTAATCTATGCTTTTTTAAATTTTATTTATGTTGTTTTATCCTATGCTTTATTAAATTGTATTTATGTTGTTTTAACCTATGATTTATTAAATTGTATTTATGTTGTTTTATCCTATGCTTTATTAAATTGTATTTATGTTGTTTTAACCTATGCTTTATTACATCCTATTTATGTTGTTTTATCCTATGCTTTATTAAATTGTATTTATGTTGTTTTAACCTATGCTTTATTAAATTCTATTTATGTTGTTTTATCCTATGTTATATTAAATTGTATTTGCGTGGTTTCATCCTATGCTTTATTAAATTGTATTCATTTTGTTTTAACCTATGCTTTATTAAATTGTTTTTATGTTGTTTTATCCTATGCTTTATTAAATTGTATTTATGTTGTTTTATCCTATGCTTTATTAAATTGTATTTATGTTGTTTTATCCTATGCTTTATTAAATTGTATTTATGTTGTTTTATCCTACGTTTCATTAAATTGTATTAATGTAGTTTTAACCAATGCTTTATTAAATTGTATTTATGCTGTTTTAACCCATGCTTTATTAAATTGTATTTATGTTGTTTTATCCTATGTTTCATTAAATTGTATTTATGTTGTTTTAACCTATGCTTTATTAAATTGTATTTATGCTGTTTTAACCCATGCTTTATTAAATTGCATTTATGTTGTTTTATCCTATGCTTTATTAAATTTTATTTATGTTGTTTTATCCTATGCTTTATTAAATTGTATTTATGTTGTTTTAACCTATGATTTATTAAATTGTATTTATGTTGTTTTATCCTATGCTTTATTAAATTGTATTTATGTTGTTTTATCCTATGCTTTATTAAATTGTATTTGTGTTGTTTTATCCTATGCTTTATTAAATTGTATTTATGTTGTTTTAACCTATGCTTTATTACATCGTGTTTATGTTGTTTTATCCTATGCTTTATTAAATTGTATTTATGTTGTTTTAACCTATGCTTTATTAAATTGTATTTATGTTGTTTTATCCTATGTTATATTAAATTGTATTTACGTGGTTTCATTCTATGCTTTATTAAATTGTATTTATTTTGTTTTAACGTATGCTTTATTAAATTGTATTCATGTTGTTTTATCCTATGCTTTATTAAATTGTATTTATGTTGTTTTATCCTATGCTTTATTAAATTGTATTTACGTGGTTTCATCCTATGCTTTATTAAATTGTATTTATGTTGTTTTAACCTATGCTTTATTAAATTGTATTTATGTTGTTTTATCCTATGCTTTATTAAATTGTATTCATGTTGTTTTATCCAATGCTTTATTAAATTGTATTTATGTTGTTTTATCCTATGTTTCATTAAATTGTATTTATGTTGTTTTAACCTATGCTTTATTAAATTGTATTTATGCTGTTTTAACCCATGCTTTATTAAATTGCATTTATGTTGTTTTATCCTATGCTTTATTAAATTGTATTTATGTTGTTTTATCCTATGCTATATTAAATTGTATTTATGTTGTTTTATCCTATGCTTTATTAAATTGTATTTATGTTGTTTTATCCTATGCTTTATTAAATTGTATTTATATTGTTTTATTCTATGCTTTATTAAATTGTATTTATGTTGTTTTAATCTATGCTTTTTTAAATTTTATTTATGTTGTTTTATCCTATGCTTTATTAAATTGTATTTATGTTGTTTTATCCTATGCTTTATTAAATTGTATTTGTGTTGTTTTATCCTATGCTTTATTAAATTGTATTTATGTTGTTTTAACCTATGCTTTATTACATCGTGTTTATGTTGTTTTATCCTATGCTTTATTAAATTGTATTTATGTTGTTTTAACCTATGCTTTATTAAATTGTATTTATGTTGTTTTATCCTATGTTATATTAAATTGTATTTACGTGGTTTCATTCTATGCTTTATTAAATTGTATTTATTTTGTTTTAACGTATGCTTTATTAAATTGTATTCATGTTGTTTTATCCTATGCTTTATTAAATTGTATTTATGTTGTTTTATCCTATGCTTTATTAAATTGTATTTACGTGGTTTCATCCTATGCTTTATTAAATTGTATTTATGTTGTTTTAACCTATGCTTTATTAAATTGTATTTATGTTGTTTTATCCTATGCTTTATTAAATTGTATTCATGTTGTTTTATCCAATGCTTTATTAAATTGTATTTATGTTGTTTTATCCTATGTTTCATTAAATTGTATTTATGTTGTTTTAACCTATGCTTTATTAAATTGTATTTATGCTGTTTTAACCCATGCTTTATTAAATTGCATTTATGTTGTTTTATCCTATGCTTTATTAAATTGTATTTATGTTGTTTTATCCTATGCTATATTAAATTGTATTTATGTTGTTTTATCCTATGCTTTATT
Organism: Phyllobates terribilis; assembly: GCF_046119375.1. Lineage (NCBI taxonomy): Eukaryota > Metazoa > Chordata > Amphibia > Anura > Dendrobatidae > Phyllobates > Phyllobates terribilis. The sequence continues at coordinate 776,235 of NW_027363206.1, read as the reverse complement.
AAATTGTATTTATGTTGTTTTATCCTATGCTTTATTAAATTGTATTTATATTGTTTTATTCTATGCTTTATTAAATTGTATTTATGTTGTTTTAATCTATGCTTTTTTAAATTTTATTTATGTTGTTTTATCCTATGCTTTATTAAATTGTATTTATGTTGTTTTAACCTATGATTTATTAAATTGTATTTATGTTGTTTTATCCTATGCTTTATTAAATTGTATTTATGTTGTTTTAACCTATGCTTTATTACATCCTATTTATGTTGTTTTATCCTATGCTTTATTAAATTGTATTTATGTTGTTTTAACCTATGCTTTATTAAATTCTATTTATGTTGTTTTATCCTATGTTATATTAAATTGTATTTACGTGGTTTCATCCTATGCTTTATTAAATTGTATTCATTTTGTTTTAACCTATGCTTTATTAAATTGTTTTTATGTTGTTTTATCCTATGCTTTATTAAATTGTATTTATGTTGTTTTATCCTATGCTTTATTAAATTGTATTTATGTTGTTTTATCCTATGCTTTATTAAATTGTATTTATGTTGTTTTATCCTACGTTTCATTAAATTGTATTAATGTAGTTTTAACCAATGCTTTATTAAATTGTATTTATGCTGTTTTAACCCATGCTTTACTAAATTGTATTTATGTTGTTTTATCCTATGCTTTATTAAATTGTATTTATGTTGTTTTATCCTATGCTTTATTAAATTGTATTTATGTTGTTTTAACCTATGTTTTATTAAATTGTATCTATGTTGTTTTATCCTATGCTTTATTAAATTGTATTTATGTTGTTTTAACCGATGGTTTATTAAATTGTATTTATGTTGTTTTATCCTATCCTTTATTAAATTGTATTTATGTTGTTTTAACCTATGCTTTATTAAATTGTATTTATGTTGTTTTAACCCATGCTTTATTAAATTGTATTTATTTTGTTTTGTCCTATGCTTTATTAAATTGTATTTATGTTGTTTTAAAATATGCTTTATTAAATTGTATTTATATTGTTTTATCCTATGCTTTATTAAATTGTATTTATGTTGTTTTATTCTATGCTTTATTAAATTGTATTTATGTTGTTTTATCCTATGCTTTATTAAATTGTATTTATGTTGTTTTAACCTATGCTTTATTACATCCTGTTTATGTTGTTTTATCCTATGCTTTATTAAATTGTATTTATGTTGTTTTAACCTATGCTTTATTAAATTGTATTTATGTTGTTTTATCCTTTGTTATATTAAATTGTATTTACGTGGTTTCATCCTATGCTTTATTAAATTGTATTTATGTTGTTTTAACCTATGCTTTATTAAATTGTATTTATGTTGTTTTATCCTATGCTTTATTAAATTGTATTCATGTTGTTTTATCCAATGCTTTATTAAATTGTATTTATGTTGTTTTAACCTATGCTTTATTACATCGTGTTTATGTTGTTTTATCCTATGCTTTATTAAATTGTATTTATGTTGTTTTAACCTATGCTTTATTAAATTGTATTTATGTTGTTTTATCCTATGTTATATTAAATTGTATTTACGTGGTTTCATTCTATGCTTTATTAAATTGTATTTATTTTGTTTTAACGTATGCTTTATTAAATTGTATTCATGTTGTTTTATCCTATGCTTTATTAAATTGTATTTATGTTGTTTTATCCTATGCTTTATTAAATTGTATTTACGTGGTTTCATCCTATGCTTTATTAAATTGTATTTATGTTGTTTTAACCTATGCTTTATTAAATTGTATTTATGTTGTTTTATCCTATGCTTTATTAAATTGTATTCATGTTGTTTTATCCAATGCTTTATTAAATTGTATTTATGTTGTTTTATCCTATGTTTCATTAAATTGTATTTATGTTGTTTTAACCTATGCTTTATTAAATTGTATTTATGCTGTTTTAACCCATGCTTTATTAAATTGCATTTATGTTGTTTTATCCTATGCTTTATTAAATTGTATTTATGTTGTTTTATCCTATGCTATATTAAATTGTATTTATGTTGTTTTATCCTATGCTTTATTAAATTGTATTTATGTTGTTTTATCCTATGCTTTATTAAATTGTATTTATATTGTTTTATTCTATGCTTTATTAAATTGTATTTATGTTGTTTTAATCTATGCTTTTTTAAATTTTATTTATGTTGTTTTATCCTATGCTTTATTAAATTGTATTTATGTTGTTTTAACCTATGATTTATTAAATTGTATTTATGTTGTTTTATCCTATGCTTTATTAAATTGTATTTATGTTGTTTTAACCTATGCTTTATTACATCCTATTTATGTTGTTTTATCCTATGCTTTATTAAATTGTATTTATGTTGTTTTAACCTATGCTTTATTAAATTCTATTTATGTTGTTTTATCCTATGTTATATTAAATTGTATTTACGTGGTTTCATCCTATGCTTTATTAAATTGTATTCATTTTGTTTTAACCTATGCTTTATTAAATTGTTTTTATGTTGTTTTATCCTATGCTTTATTAAATTGTATTTATGTTGTTTTATCCTATGCTTTATTAAATTGTATTTATGTTGTTTTATCCTATGCTTTATTAAATTGTATTTATGTTGTTTTATCATACGTTTCATTAAATTGTATTAATGTAGTTTTAACCAATGCTTTATTAAATTGTATTTATGCTGTTTTAACCCATGCTTTATTAAATTGTATTTATGTTGTTTTATCCTATGTTTCATTAAATTGTATTTATGTTGTTTTAACCTATGCTTTATTAAATTGTATTTATGCTGTTTTAACCCATGCTTTATTAAATTGCATTTATGTTGTTTTATCCTATGCTTTATTAAATTTTATTTATGTTGTTTTATCCTATGCTTTATTAAATTGTATTTATGTAGTTTTAACCTATGATTTATTAAATTGTATTTATGTTGTTTTATCCTATGCTTTATTAAATTGTATTTATGTTGTTTTATCCTATGCTTTATTAAATTGTATTTGTGTTGTTTTATCCTATGCTTTATTAAATTGTATTTATGTTGTTTTAACCTATGCTTTATTACATCGTGTTTATGTTGTTTTATCCTATGCTTTATTAAATTGTATTTATGTTGTTTTAACCTATGCTTTATTAAATTGTATTTATGTTGTTTTATCCTATGTTATATTAAATTGTATTTACGTGGTTTCATTCTATGCTTTATTAAATTGTATTTATTTTGTTTTAACGTATGCTTTATTAAATTGTATTCATGTTGTTTTATCCTATGCTTTATTAAATTGTATTTATGTTGTTTTATCCTATGCTTTATTAAATTGTATTTACGTGGTTTCATCCTATGCTTTATTAAATTGTATTTATGTTGTTTTAACCTATGCTTTATTAAATTGTATTTATGTTGTTTTATCCTATGCTTTATTAAATTGTATTCATGTTGTTTTATCCAATGCTTTATTAAATTGTATTTATGTTGTTTTATCCTATGTTTCATTAAATTGTATTTATGTTGTTTTAACCTATGCTTTATTAAATTGTATTTATGCTGTTTTAACCCATGCTTTATTAAATTGCATTTATGTTGTTTTATCCTATGCTTTATTAAATTGTATTTATGTTGTTTTATCCTATGCTATATTAAATTGTATTTATGTTGTTTTATCCTATGCTTTATTAAATTGTATTTATGTTGTTTTATCCTATGCTTTATTAAATTGTATTTATATTGTTTTATTCTATGCTTTATTAAATTGTATTTATGTTGTTTTAATCTATGCTTTTTTAAATTTTATTTATGTTGTTTTATCCTATGCTTTATTAAATTGTATTTATGTTGTTTTATCCTATGCTTTATTAAATTGTATTTGTGTTGTTTTATCCTATGCTTTATTAAATTGTATTTATGTTGTTTTAACCTATGCTTTATTACATCGTGTTTATGTTGTTTTATCCTATGCTTTATTAAATTGTATTTATGTTGTTTTAACCTATGCTTTATTAAATTGTATTTATGTTGTTTTATCCTATGTTATATTAAATTGTATTTACGTGGTTTCATTCTATGCTTTATTAAATTGTATTTATTTTGTTTTAACGTATGCTTTATTAAATTGTATTCATGTTGTTTTATCCTATGCTTTATTAAATTGTATTTATGTTGTTTTATCCTATGCTTTATTAAATTGTATTTACGTGGTTTCATCCTATGCTTCATTAAATTGTATTTATGTTGTTTTAACCTATGCTTTATTAAATTGTATTTATGTTGTTTTATCCTATGCTTTATTAAATTGTATTCATGTTGTTTTATCCAATGCTTTATTAAATTGTATTTATGTTGTTTTATCCTATGTTTCATTAAATTGTATTTATGTTGTTTTAACCTATGCTTTATTAAATTGTATTTATGCTGTTTTAACCCATGCTTTATTAAATTGCATTTATGTTGTTTTATCCTATGCTTTATTAAATTGTATTTATGTTGTTTTATCCTATGCTATATTAAATTGTATTTATGTTGTTTTATCCTATGCTTTATTAAATTGTATTTATGTTGTTTTATCCTATGCTTTATTAAATTGTATTTATATTGTTTTATTCTATGCTTTATTAAATTGTATTTATGTTGTTTTAATCTATGCTTTTTTAAATTTTATTTATGTTGTTTTATCCTATGCTTTATTAAATTGTATTTATGTTGTTTTAACCTATGATTTATTAAATTGTATTTATGTTGTTTTATCCTATGCTTTATTAAATTGTATTTATGTTGTTTTAACCTATGCTTTATTACATCCTATTTATGTTGTTTTATCCTATGCTTTATTAAATTGTATTTATGTTGTTTTAACCTATGCTTTATTAAATTCTATTTATGTTGTTTTATCCTATCTTATATTAAATTGTATTTACGTGGTTTCATCCTATGCTTTATTAAATTGTATTCATTTTGTTTTAACCTATGCTTTATTAAATTGTTTTTATGTTGTTTTATCCTATGCTTTATTAAATTGTATTTATGTTGTTTTATCCTATGCTTTATTAAATTGTATTTATGTTGTTTTATCCTATGCTTTATTAAATTGTATTTATGTTGTTTTATCCTACGTTTCATTAAATTGTATTAATGTAGTTTTAACCAATGCTTTATTAAATTGTATTTATGCTGTTTTAACCCATGCTTTACTAAATTGTATTTATGTTGTTTTATCCTATGCTTTATTAAATTGTATTTATGTTGTTTTATCCTATGCTTTATTAAATTGTATTTATGTTGTTTTAACCTATGTTTTATTAAATTGTATCTATGTTGTTTTATCCTATGCTTTATTAAATTGTATTTATGTTGTTTTAACCCATGGTTTATTAAATTGTATTTATGTTGTTTTATCCTATCCTTTATTAAATTGTATTTATGTTGTTTTAACCTATGCTTTATTAAATTGTATTTATGTTGTTTTAACCCATGCTTTATTAAATTGTATTTATTTTGTTTTGTCCTATGCTTTATTAAATTGTATTTATGTTGTTTTAACCTATGCTTTATTAAATTGTATTTATATTGTTTTATCCTATGCTTTATTAAATTGTATTTATGTTGTTTTATTCTATGCTTTATTAAATTGTATTTATGTTGTTTTATCCTATGCTTTATTATATTGTATTTATGTTGTTTTAACCTATGCTTTATTACATCCTGTTTATGTTGTTTTATCCTATGCTTTATTAAATTGTATTTATGTTGTTTTAACCTATGCTTTATTAAATTGTATTTATGTTGTTTTATCCTTTGTTATATTAAATTGTATTTACGTGGTTTCATCCTATGCTTTATTAAATTGTATTTATGTTGTTTTAACCTATGCTTTATTAAATTGTATTTATGTTGTTTTATCCTATGCTTTATTAAATTGTATTCATGTTGTTTTATCCAATGCTTTATTAAATTGTATTTATGTTGTTTTAACCTATGCTTTATTACATCGTGTTTATGTTGTTTTATCCTATGCTTTATTAAATTGTATTTATGTTGTTTTAACCTATGCTTTATTAAATTGTATTTATGTTGTTTTATCCTATGTTATATTAAATTGTATTTACGTGGTTTCATTCTATGCTTTATTAAATTGTATTTATTTTGTTTTAACGTATGCTTTATTAAATTGTATTCATGTTGTTTTATCCTATGCTTTATTAAATTGTATTTATGTTGTTTTATCCTATGCTTTATTAAATTGTATTTACGTGGTTTCATCCTATGCTTTATTAAATTGTATTTATGTTGTTTTAACCTATGCTTTATTAAATTGTATTTATGTTGTTTTATCCTATGCTTTATTAAATTGTATTCATGTTGTTTTATCCAATGCTTTATTAAATTGTATTTATGTTGTTTTATCCTATGTTTCATTAAATTGTATTTATGTTGTTTTAACCTATGCTTTATTAAATTGTATTTATGCTGTTTTAACCCATGCTTTATTAAATTGCATTTATGTTGTTTTATCCTATGCTTTATTAAATTGTATTTATGTTGTTTTATCCTATGCTATATTAAATTGTATTTATGTTGTTTTATCCTATGCTTTATTAAATTGTATTTATGTTGTTTTATCCTATGCTTTATTAAATTGTATTTATATTGTTTTATTCTATGCTTTATTAAATTGTATTTATGTTGTTTTAATCTATGCTTTTTTAAATTTTATTTATGTTGTTTTATCCTATGCTTTATTAAATTGTATTTATGTTGTTTTATCCTATGCTTTATTAAATTGTATTTGTGTTGTTTTATCCTATGCTTTATTAAATTGTATTTATGTTGTTTTAACCTATGCTTTATTACATCGTGTTTATGTTGTTTTATCCTATGCTTTATTAAATTGTATTTATGTTGTTTTAACCTATGCTTTATTAAATTGTATTTATGTTGTTTTATCCTATGTTATATTAAATTGTATTTACGTGGTTTCATTCTATGCTTTATTAAATTGTATTTATTTTGTTTTAACGTATGCTTTATTAAATTGTATTCATGTTGTTTTATCCTATGCTTTATTAAATTGTATTTATGTTGTTTTATCCTATGCTTTATTAAATTGTATTTACGTGGTTTCATCCTATGCTTCATTAAATTGTATTTATGTTGTTTTAACCTATGCTTTATTAAATTGTATTTATGTTGTTTTATCCTATGCTTTATTAAATTGTATTCATGTTGTTTTATCCAATGCTTTATTAAATTGTATTTATGTTGTTTTATCCTATGTTTCATTAAATTGTATTTATGTTGTTTTAACCTATGCTTTATTAAATTGTATTTATGCTGTTTTAACCCATGCTTTATTAAATTGCATTTATGTTGTTTTATCCTATGCTTTATTAAATTGTATTTATGTTGTTTTATCCTATGCTATATTAAATTGTATTTATGTTGTTTTATCCTATGCTTTATTAAATTGTATTTATGTTGTTTTATCCTATGCTTTATTAAATTGTATTTATATTGTTTTATTCTATGCTTTATTAAATTGTATTTATGTTGTTTTAATCTATGCTTTTTTAAATTTTATTTATGTTGTTTTATCCTATGCTTTATTAAATTGTATTTATGTTGTTTTAACCTATGATTTATTAAATTGTATTTATGTTGTTTTATCCTATGCTTTATTAAATTGTATTTATGTTGTTTTAACCTATGCTTTATTACATCCTATTTATGTTGTTTTATCCTATGCTTTATTAAATTGTATTTATGTTGTTTTAACCTATGCTTTATTAAATTCTATTTATGTTGTTTTATCCTATCTTATATTAAATTGTATTTACGTGGTTTCATCCTATGCTTTATTAAATTGTATTCATTTTGTTTTAACCTATGCTTTATTAAATTGTTTTTATGTTGTTTTATCCTATGCTTTATTAAATTGTATTTATGTTGTTTTATCCTATGCTTTATTAAATTGTATTTATGTTGTTTTATCCTATGCTTTATTAAATTGTATTTATGTTGTTTTATCCTACGTTTCATTAAATTGTATTAATGTAGTTTTAACCAATGCTTTATTAAATTGTATTTATGCTGTTTTAACCCATGCTTTACTAAATTGTATTTATGTTGTTTTATCCTATGCTTTATTAAATTGTATTTATGTTGTTTTATCCTATGCTTTATTAAATTGTATTTATGTTGTTTTAACCTATGTTTTATTAAATTGTATCTATGTTGTTTTATCCTATGCTTTATTAAATTGTATTTATGTTGTTTTAACCCATGGTTTATTAAATTGTATTTATGTTGTTTTATCCTATCCTTTATTAAATTGTATTTATGTTGTTTTAACCTATGCTTTATTAAATTGTATTTATGTTGTTTTAACCCATGCTTTATTAAATTGTATTTATTTTGTTTTGTCCTATGCTTTATTAAATTGTATTTATGTTGTTTTAACCTATGCTTTATTAAATTGTATTTATATTGTTTTATCCTATGCTTTATTAAATTGTATTTATGTTGTTTTATTCTATGCTTTATTAAATTGTATTTATGTTGTTTTATCCTATGCTTTATTATATTGTATTTATGTTGTTTTAACCTATGCTTTATTACATCCTGTTTATGTTGTTTTATCCTATGCTTTATTAAATTGTATTTGTGTTGTTTTAACCTATGCTTTATTAAATTGTATTTATGTTGTTTTATCCTTTGTTATATTAAATTGTATTTACGTGGTTTCATCCTATGCTTTATTAAATTGTATTTATGTTGTTTTAACCTATGCTTTATTAAATTGTATTTATGTTGTTTTATCCTATGCTTTATTAAATTGTATTCATGTTGTTTTATCCAATGCTTTATTAAATTGTATTTATGTTGTTTTATCCTATGTTTCATTAAATTGTATTTATGTTGTTTTAACCTATGCTTTATTAAATTGTATTTATGCTGTTTTAACCCATGCTTTATTAAATTGTATTTATGTTGTTTTATCCTATGCTTTATTAAATTGTATTTATGTTGTTTTATCCTATGCTATATTAAATTGTATTTATGTTGTTTTATCCTATGCTTTATTAAATTGTATTTATGTTGTTTTATCCTATGCTTTATTAAATTGTATTTATATTGTTTTATTCTATGCTTTATTAAATTGTATTTATGTTGTTTTAATCTATGCTTTTTTAAATTTTATTTATGTTGTTTTATCCTATGCTTTATTAAATTGTATTTATGTTGTTTTAACCTATGATTTATTAAATTGTATTTATGTTGTTTTATCCTATGCTTTATTAAATTGTATTTATGTTGTTTTAACCTATGCTTTATTACATCCTGTTTATGTTGTTTTATCCTATGCTTTATTAAATTCTATTTATGTTATTTTAACCTATGCTTTATTAAATTCTATTTATGTTGTTTTATCCTATGTTATATTAAATTGTATTTACGTGGTTTCATCCTATGCTTTATTAAATTGTATTTATTTTCTTTTAACCTATGCTTTATTAAATTGTTTTTATGTTGTTTTATCCTATGCTTTATTAAATTCTATTTATGTTGTTTTAACCTATGCTTTATTAAATTGTATTTATGTTGTTTTATCCTATGCTTTATTAAATTGTATTCATGTTGTTTTATCCAATGCTTTATTAAATTGTATTTATGTTGTTTTATCCTATACTTTATTAAATTGTATTTATGTTGTTTTAACCTATGCTTTATTATATTGTATTTATGTTGTTTTATCCTATGCTTTATTAAATTGTATTTATGTTGTTTTATCCTATGCTTTATTAAATTGTATTTATGTTGTTTTAACCTATGCTTTATTAAATTGTATTTATGTTGTTTTATCCTATACTTTATTAAATTGTATTTATGTTGTTTTAACCTATGCTTTATTAAATTGTATTTATGTTGTTTTAACCTATGCTTTATTATATTGTATTTATGTTGTTTTATCCTATGCTTTATTAAATTGTATTTATGTTGTTTTATCCTATGCTTTATTAAATTGTATTTATGTTGTTTTAACCTATGCTTTATTAAATTGTATTTATGTTGTTTTATCCTATACTTTATTAAATTGTATTTATGTTGTTTTAACCTATGCTTTATTAAATTGTATTTATGTTGTTTTATCCTATGCTTTATTAAATTGTATTTATGTTGTTTTATCCTATGCTTTATTAAATTGTATTTATGTTGTTTTAACCTATGCTTTATTATATTGTATTTATGTTGTTTTATCCTATGCTTTATTAAATTGTATTTATGTTGTTTTATCGTATGCTTTATTAAATTGTATTTATGTTGTTTTAACCTATGCTTTATTAAATTGTATTTATGTTGTTTTATCCTATACTTTATTAAATTGTATTTATGTTGTTTTAACCTATGCTTTATTAAATTGTATTTATGTTGTTTTATCCTATGCTTTATTAAATTGTATTTATGTTGTTTTATCCTATGCTTTATTAAATTGTATTTATGTTGTTTTATCCTATGCTTTATTAAATTGTATTTATGTTGTTTTATCCTATGCTTCATTAAATTGTATTTATGTTGTTTTATCCTATGCTTTATTACATTGTATTTATGTTGTTTTATCCTATGCTTTATTAAATTGTATTTATGTTGTTTTAACCTATGTTTTATTAAATTGTATTTATGTTGTTTTATCCTATGCTTTATTAAATTGTATTTATGTTGTTTTATCCTATGCTTTATTAATTTGTATTTATGTTGTTTTAACCTATGTTTTATTAAATTGTATCTATGTTGTTTTATCCTATGCTTTATTAAATTGTATTTATGTTCTTTTAACCCATGCTTTATTAAATTGTATTTATGTTGTTTTATCCTATGCTTTATTAAATTGTATTTATGTTGTTTTAACCTATGCTTTATTAAATTGTATTTATGTTGTTTTAACCCATGCTTTATTAAATTTTATTTATGTTGTTTTATCCTATGCTTTATTAAATTGTATTTATGTTGTTTTAACCTATGATTTATTAAATTGTATTTATGTTGTTTTATCCTATGCTTTATTAAATTGTATTTATGTTGTTTTATCCTATGCTTTATTAAATTGTATTTGTGTTGTTTTATCCTATGCTTTATTAAATTGTATTTATGTTGTTTTAACCTATGCTTTATTACATCGTGTTTATGTTGTTTTATCCTATGCTTTATTAAATTGTATTTATGTTGTTTTAACCTATGCTTTATTAAATTGTATTTATGTTGTTTTATCCTATGTTATATTAAATTGTATTTACGTGGTTTCATTCTATGCTTTATTAAATTGTATTTATTTTGTTTTAACGTATGCTTTATTAAATTGTATTCATGTTGTTTTATCCTATGCTTTATTAAATTGTATTTATGTTGTTTTATCCTATGCTTTATTAAATTTTATTTACGTGGTTTCATCCTATGCTTTATTAAATTGTATTTATGTTGTTTTAACCTATGCTTTATTAAATTGTATTTATGTTGTTTTATCCTATGCTTTATTAAATTGTATTCATGTTGTTTTATCCAATGCTTTATTAAATTGTATTTATGTTGTTTTATCCTATGTTTCATTAAATTGTATTTATGTTGTTTTAACCTATGCTTTATTAAATTGTATTTATGCTGTTTTAACCCATGCTTTATTAAATTGCATTTATGTTGTTTTATCCTATGCTTTATTAAATTGTATTTATGTTGTTTTATCCTATGCTATATTAAATTGTATTTATGTTGTTTTATCCTATGCTTTATTAAATTGTATTTATGTTGTTTTATCCTATGCTTTATTAAATTGTATTTATATTGTTTTATTCTATGCTTTATTAAATTGTATTTATGTTGTTTTAATCTATGCTTTTTTAAATTTTATTTATGTTGTTTTATCCTATGCTTTATTAAATTGTATTTATGTTGTTTTATCCTATGCTTTATTAAATTGTATTTGTGTTGTTTTATCCTATGCTTTATTAAATTGTATTTATGTTGTTTTAACCTATGCTTTATTACATCGTGTTTATGTTGTTTTATCCTATGCTTTATTAAATTGTATTTATGTTGTTTTAACCTATGCTTTATTAAATTGTATTTATGTTGTTTTATCCTATGTTATATTAAATTGTATTTACGTGGTTTCATTCTATGCTTTATTAAATTGTATTTATTTTGTTTTAACGTATGCTTTATTAAATTGTATTCATGTTGTTTTATCCTATGCTTTATTAAATTGTATTTATGTTGTTTTATCCTATGCTTTATTAAATTGTATTTACGTGGTTTCATCCTATGCTTTATTAAATTGTATTTATGTTGTTTTAACCTATGCTTTATTAAATTGTATTTATGTTGTTTTATCCTATGCTTTATTAAATTGTATTCATGTTGTTTTATCCAATGCTTTATTAAATTGTATTTATGTTGTTTTATCCTATGTTTCATTAAATTGTATTTATGTTGTTTTAACCTATGCTTTATTAAATTGTATTTATGCTGTTTTAACCCATGCTTTATTAAATTGCATTTATGTTGTTTTATCCTATGCTTTATTAAATTGTATTTATGTTGTTTTATCCTATGCTATATTAAATTGTATTTATGTTGTTTTATCCTATGCTTTATTAAATTGTATTTATGTTGTTTTATCCTATGCTTTTTTAAATTGTATTTATATTGTTTTATTCTATGCTTTATTAAATTGTATTTATGTTGTTTTAATCTATGCTTTTTTAAATTTTATTTATGTTGTTTTATCCTATGCTTTATTAAATTGTATTTATGTTGTTTTAACCTATGATTTATTAAATTGTATTTATGTTGTTTTATCCTATGCTTTATTAAATTGTATTTATATTGTTTTATTCTATGCTTTATTAAATTGTATTTATGTTGTTTTAATCTATGCTTTTTTAAATTTTATTTATGTTGTTTTATCCTATGCTTTATTAAATTGTATTTATGTTGTTTTAACCTATGATTTATTAAATTGTATTTATGTTGTTTTATCCTATGCTTTATTAAATTGTATTTATGTTGTTTTAACCTATGCTTTATTACATCCTGTTTATGTTGTTTTATCCTATGCTTTATTAAATTGTATTTATGTTATTTTAACCTATGCTTTATTAAATTCTATTTATGTTGTTTTATCCTATGTTATATTAAATTGTATTTACGTGGTTTCATCCTATGCTTTATTAAATTGTTTTTATTTTCTTTTAACCTATGCTTTATTAAATTGTTTTTATGTTGTTTTATCCTATGCTTTATTAAATTCTATTTATGTTGTTTTAACCTATGCTTTATTAAATTGTATTTATGTTGTTTTATCCTATGCTTTATTAAATTGTATTTATGTTGTTTTAACCTATGCTTTATTAAATTGTATTTATGTTGTTTTATCCTATGTTATATTAAATTGTATTTACGTGGTTTCATTCTATGCTTTATTAAATTGTATTTATTTTGTTTTAACGTATGCTTTATTAAATTGTATTCATGTTGTTTTATCCTATGCTTTATTAAATTGTATTTATGTTGTTTTATCCTATGCTTTATTAAATTTTATTTACGTGGTTTCATCCTATGCTTTATTAAATTGTATTTATGTTGTTTTAACCTATGCTTTATTAAATTGTATTTATGTTGTTTTATCCTATGCTTTATTAAATTGTATTCATGTTGTTTTATCCAATGCTTTATTAAATTGTATTTATGTTGTTTTATCCTATGTTTCATTAAATTGTATTTATGTTGTTTTAACCTATGCTTTATTAAATTGTATTTATGCTGTTTTAACCCATGCTTTATTAAATTGCATTTATGTTGTTTTATCCTATGCTTTATTAAATTGTATTTATGTTGTTTTATCCTATGCTATATTAAATTGTATTTATGTTGTTTTATCCTATGCTTTATTAAATTGTATTTATGTTGTTTTATCCTATGCTTTATTAAATTGTATTTATATTGTTTTATTCTATGCTTTATTAAATTGTATTTATGTTGTTTTAATCTATGCTTTTTTAAATTTTATTTATGTTGTTTTATCCTATGCTTTATTAAATTGTATTTATGTTGTTTTATCCTATGCTTTATTAAATTGTATTTGTGTTGTTTTATCCTATGCTTTATTAAATTGTATTTATGTTGTTTTAACCTATGCTTTATTACATCGTGTTTATGTTGTTTTATCCTATGCTTTATTAAATTGTATTTATGTTGTTTTAACCTATGCTTTATTAAATTGTATTTATGTTGTTTTATCCTATGTTATATTAAATTGTATTTACGTGGTTTCATTCTATGCTTTATTAAATTGTATTTATTTTGTTTTAACGTATGCTTTATTAAATTGTATTCATGTTGTTTTATCCTATGCTTTATTAAATTGTATTTATGTTGTTTTATCCTATGCTTTATTAAATTGTATTTACGTGGTTTCATCCTATGCTTTATTAAATTGTATTTATGTTGTTTTAACCTATGCTTTATTAAATTGTATTTATGTTGTTTTATCCTATGCTTTATTAAATTGTATTCATGTTGTTTTATCCAATGCTTTATTAAATTGTATTTATGTTGTTTTATCCTATGTTTCATTAAATTGTATTTATGTTGTTTTAACCTATGCTTTATTAAATTGTATTTATGCTGTTTTAACCCATGCTTTATTAAATTGCATTTATGTTGTTTTATCCTATGCTTTATTAAATTGTATTTATGTTGTTTTATCCTATGCTATATTAAATTGTATTTATGTTGTTTTATCCTATGCTTTATTAAATTGTATTTATGTTGTTTTATCCTATGCTTTTTTAAATTGTATTTATATTGTTTTATTCTATGCTTTATTAAATTGTATTTATGTTGTTTTAATCTATGCTTTTTTAAATTTTATTTATGTTGTTTTATCCTATGCTTTATTAAATTGTATTTATGTTGTTTTAACCTATGATTTATTAAATTGTATTTATGTTGTTTTATCCTATGCTTTATTAAATTGTATTTATATTGTTTTATTCTATGCTTTATTAAATTGTATTTATGTTGTTTTAATCTATGCTTTTTTAAATTTTATTTATGTTGTTTTATCCTATGCTTTATTAAATTGTATTTATGTTGTTTTAACCTATGATTTATTAAATTGTATTTATGTTGTTTTATCCTATGCTTTATTAAATTGTATTTATGTTGTTTTAACCTATGCTTTATTACATCCTGTTTATGTTGTTTTATCCTATGCTTTATTAAATTGTATTTATGTTATTTTAACCTATGCTTTATTAAATTCTATTTATGTTGTTTTATCCTATGTTATATTAAATTGTATTTACGTGGTTTCATCCTATGCTTTATTAAATTGTTTTTATTTTCTTTTAACCTATGCTTTATTAAATTGTTTTTATGTTGTTTTATCCTATGCTTTATTAAATTCTATTTATGTTGTTTTAACCTATGCTTTATTAAATTGTATTTATGTTGTTTTATCCTATGCTTTATTAAATTGTATTTATGTTGTTTTATCCTATGTTTTATTAAATTGTATTTATGTTGTTTTGTCCTATGCTTTATTAAATTGTATTTTTGTTGTTTTAAACCATGCTTCATTAAATTGTATTTATGTTGTTTTATCCTATGCTTCATTAAATTGTATTTATGTTGTTTTATCCTATGCTTTATTACATTGTATTTATGTTGTTTTATCCTATGCTTTATTAAATTGTATTTATGTTGTTTTAACCTATGTTTTATTAAATTGTATTTATGTTGTTTTATCCTATGCTTTATTAAATTGTATTTATGTTGTTTTATCCTATGCTTTATTAATTTGTATTTATGTTGTTTTAACCTATGTTTTATTAAATTGTATCTATGTTGTTTTATCCTATGCTTTATTAAATTGTATTTATGTTCTTTTAACCCATGCTTTATTAAATTGTATTTATGTTGTTTTATCCTATGCTTTATTAAATTGTATTTATGTTGTTTTAACCTATGCTTTATTAAATTGTATTTATGTTGTTTTAACCCATGCTTTATTAAATTTTATTTATGTTGTTTTATCCTATGCTTTATTAAATTGTATTTATGTTGTTTTAACCTATGATTTATTAAATTGTATTTATGTTGTTTTATCCTATGCTTTATTAAATTGTATTTATGTTGTTTTATCCTATGCTTTATTAAATTGTATTTGTGTTGTTTTATCCTATGCTTTATTAAATTGTATTTATGTTGTTTTAACCTATGCTTTATTACATCGTGTTTATGTTGTTTTATCCTATGCTTTATTAAATTGTATTTATGTTGTTTTAACCTATGCTTTATTAAATTGTATTTATGTTGTTTTATCCTATGTTATATTAAATTGTATTTACGTGGTTTCATTCTATGCTTTATTAAATTGTATTTATTTTGTTTTAACGTATGCTTTATTAAATTGTATTCATGTTGTTTTATCCTATGCTTTATTAAATTGTATTTATGTTGTTTTATCCTATGCTTTATTAAATTGTATTTACGTGGTTTCATCCTATGCTTTATTAAATTGTATTTATGTTGTTTTAACCTATGCTTTATTAAATTGTATTTATGTTGTTTTATCCTATGCTTTATTAAATTGTATTCATGTTGTTTTATCCAATGCTTTATTAAATTGTATTTATGTTGTTTTATCCTATGTTTCATTAAATTGTATTTATGTTGTTTTAACCTATGCTTTATTAAATTGTATTTATGCTGTTTTAACCCATGCTTTATTAAATTGCATTTATGTTGTTTTATCCTATGCTTTATTAAATTGTATTTATGTTGTTTTATCCTATGCTATATTAAATTGTATTTATGTTGTTTTATCCTATGCTTTATTAAATTGTATTTATGTTGTTTTATCCTATGCTTTATTAAATTGTATTTATATTGTTTTATTCTATGCTTTATTAAATTGTATTTATGTTGTTTTAATCTATGCTTTTTTAAATTTTATTTATGTTGTTTTATCCTATGCTTTATTAAATTGTATTTATGTTGTTTTATCCTATGCTTTATTAAATTGTATTTGTGTTGTTTTATCCTATGCTTTATTAAATTGTATTTATGTTGTTTTAACCTATGCTTTATTACATCGTGTTTATGTTGTTTTATCCTATGCTTTATTAAATTGTATTTATGTTGTTTTAACCTATGCTTTATTAAATTGTATTTATGTTGTTTTATCCTATGTTATATTAAATTGTATTTACGTGGTTTCATTCTATGCTTTATTAAATTGTATTTATTTTGTTTTAACGTATGCTTTATTAAATTGTATTCATGTTGTTTTATCCTATGCTTTATTAAATTGTATTTATGTTGTTTTATCCTATGCTTTATTAAATTGTATTTACGTGGTTTCATCCTATGCTTTATTAAATTGTATTTATGTTGTTTTAACCTATGCTTTATTAAATTGTATTTATGTTGTTTTATCCTATGCTTTATTAAATTGTATTCATGTTGTTTTATCCAATGCTTTATTAAATTGTATTTATGTTGTTTTATCCTATGTTTCATTAAATTGTATTTATGTTGTTTTAACCTATGCTTTATTAAATTGTATTTATGCTGTTTTAACCCATGCTTTATTAAATTGCATTTATGTTGTTTTATCCTATGCTTTATTAAATTGTATTTATGTTGTTTTATCCTATGCTATATTAAATTGTATTTATGTTGTTTTATCCTATGCTTTATTAAATTGTATTTATGTTGTTTTATCCTATGCTTTATTAAATTGTATTTATATTGTTTTATTCTATGCTTTATTAAATTGTATTTATGTTGTTTTAATCTATGCTTTTTTAAATTTTATTTATGTTGTTTTATCCTATGCTTTATTAAATTGTATTTATGTTGTTTTAACCTATGATTTATTAAATTGTATTTATGTTGT
The DNA here is from genome assembly GCF_046119375.1 of Phyllobates terribilis. Lineage (NCBI taxonomy): Eukaryota > Metazoa > Chordata > Amphibia > Anura > Dendrobatidae > Phyllobates > Phyllobates terribilis. The sequence continues at coordinate 758,289 of NW_027363206.1, read as the reverse complement.
TTTATCCTATGCTTTATTAAATTGTATTTATATTGTTTTATTCTATGCTTTATTAAATTGTATTTATGTTGTTTTAATCTATGCTTTTTTAAATTTTATTTATGTTGTTTTATCCTATGCTTTATTAAATTGTATTTATGTTGTTTTAACCTATGATTTATTAAATTGTATTTATGTTGTTTATCCTATGCTTTATTAAATTGTATTTATGTTGTTTTAACCTATGCTTTATTACATCCTGTTTATGTTGTTTTATCCTATGCTTTATTAAATTGTATTTATGTTATTTTAACCTATGCTTTATTAAATTCTATTTATGTTGTTTTATCCTATGTTATATTAAATTGTATTTACGTGGTTTCATCCTATGCTTTATTAAATTGTTTTTATTTTCTTTTAACCTATGCTTTATTAAATTGTTTTTATGTTGTTTTATCCTATGCTTTATTAAATTCTATTTATGTTGTTTTAACCTATGCTTTATTAAATTGTATTTATGTTGTTTTATCCTATGCTTTATTAAATTGTATTCATGTTGTTTTATCCAATGCTGTATTAAATTGTATTTATGTTGTTTTATCCTATACTTTATTAAATTGTATTTATGTTGTTTTAACCTATGCTTTATTAAATTGTATTTATGTTGTTTTATCCTATGCTTTATTAAATTGTATTTATGTTGTTTTATCCTATGCTTTATTAAATTGTATTTATGTTGTTTTATCCTATGCTTTATTAAATTGTATTTATGTTGTTTTATCCTATGCTTTATTAAATTGTATTTATGTTGTTTTAACCTATGCTTTATTACATCGTGTTTATGTTGTTTTATCCTATGCTTTATTAAATTGTATTTATGTTGCTTTAACCTATGCTTTATTAAATTGTATTTATGTTGTTTTATCCTATGCTTTATTAAATGGTATTTATGTTGTTTTATCCTATGCTTTATTAAATTGTATTTATGTTGTTTTAACCTATGCTTTATTAAACTGTATTTATGTTGTTTTATCCTATGCTTTATTAAATTGTATTTATGTTGTTTTAACCTATGCTTTATTAAATTGTATTTATTTTGTTTTATCCTATGCTTTATTAAATTGTATTTATGTTGTTTTATCCTATGCTTTATTAAATTGTATTTATGTTGTTTTATCCTATGCTTTATTAAATTGTATTTATGTTGTTTTAACCTATGCTTTATTAAATTGTATTTATGTTGTTTTATCCTATACTTTATTAAATTGTATTTATGTTGTTTTAACCTATGCTTTATTAAATTGTATTTATGTTGTTTTATCCTATGCTTTATTAAATTGTATTTATGTTGTTTTATCCTATGCTTTATTAAATTGTATTTATGTTGTTTTATCCTATGCTTTATTAAATTGTATTTATGTTGTTTTATCCTATGCTTTATTAAATTGTATTTATGTTGTTTTGTCCTATGCTTTATTAAATTGTATTTTTGTTGTTTTAAACCATGCTTCATTAAATTGTATTTATGTTGTTTTATCCTATGCTTCATTAAATTGTATTTATGTTGTTTTATCCTATGCTTTATTACATTGTATTTATGTTGTTTTATCCTATGCTTTATTAAATTGTATTTATGTTGTTTTAACCTATGTTTTATTAAATTGTATTTATGTTGTTTTATCCTATGCTTTATTAAATTGTATTTATGTTGTTTTATCCTATGCTTTATTAATTTGTATTTATGTTGTTTTAACCTATGTTTTATTAAATTGTATCTATGTTGTTTTATCCTATGCTTTATTAAATTGTATTTATGTTCTTTTAACCCATGCTTTATTAAATTGTATTTATGTTGTTTTATCCTATGCTTTATTAAATTGTATTTATGTTGTTTTAACCTATGCTTTATTAAATTGTATTTATGTTGTTTTATCCCATGCTTTATTAAATTGTATTTATTTTGTTTTGTCCTATGCTTTATTAAATTGTATTTATGTTGTTTTAACCTATGCTTTATTAAATTGTATTTATATTCTTTTATCCTATGATTTATTAAATTGTATTTATGTTCTTTTATTCTATGCTTTATTAAATTGTATTTATGTTGTTTTATCCTATGCTTTATTAAATTGTATTTATGTTGTTTTAACCTATGCTTTATTACATCCTGTTTATGTTGTTTTATCCTATGCTTTATTAAATTGTATTTATGTTGTTTTAACCTATGCTTTATTAAATTCTATTTATGTTGTTTTATGCTATGTTATATTAAATTGTATTTACGTGGTTTCATCCTATGCTTTATTAAATTGTATTTATTTTGTTTTAACCTATGCTTTATTAAATTGTTTTTATGTTGCTTTATCCTATGCTTTATTAAATTGTATTTATGTTGTTTTAACCTATGCTTTATTAAATTGTATTTATGTTGTTTTATCCTATGCTTTATTAAATTGTATTCATGTTGTTTAATCCAATGCTTTATTAAATTGTATTTATGTTGTTTTATCCTACGTTTCATTAAATTGTATTTATGTTGTTTTAACCTATGCTTTATTAAATTCTATTTATGTTGTTTTATGCTATGTTATATTAAATTGTATTTACGTGGTTTCATCCTATGCTTTATTAAATTGTATTTATTTTGTTTTAACCAATGCTTTATTACATTGTATTTATGCTGCTTTAACCCATGCTTTATTAAATTGTATTTATGTTGTTTTATCCTATGCTTTATTAAATTGTATTTATGTTGTTTTATCCTATGCTTTATTAAACTGTATTTATGTTGTTTTATCCTATGCTTTATTAAATTGTATTTATGTTGTTTTATGTTATGCTTTATTAAATTGTATTTATGTTGTTTGATCCTATGCTTTATTAAATTTTATTTATGTTGTTTTATCCTATGCTTTATTAAATTGTATTTATGTTGTTTTATCCTATGCTTTATTAAATTGTATTTATGTTGTTTTAACCTATGATTTATTAAATTGTATTTATGTTGTTTTATCCTATGCTTTATTAAATTGTATTTATGTTGTTTTATCCTATGCTTTATTAAATTGTATTTGTGTTGTTTTATCCTATGCTTTATTAAATTGTATTTATGTTGTTTTAACCTATGCTTTATTACATCGTGTTTATGTTGTTTTATCCTATGCTTTATTAAATTGTATTTATGTTGTTTTAACCTATGCTTTATTAAATTGTATTTATGTTGTTTTATCCTATGTTATATTAAATTGTATTTACGTGGTTTCATCCTATGCTTTATTAAATTGTATTTATTTTGTTTTAACGTATGCTTTATTAAATTGTATTTATGTTGTTTTATCCTATGCTTTATTAAATTGTATTTATGTTGTTTTAACCTATGCTTTATTAAGTTCTATTTATGTTGTTTTATCCTATGTTATATTAAATTGTATTTACGTGGTTTCATCCTATGCTTTATTAAATTGTATTTATTTTGTTTTAACCTATGCTTTGTTAAATTGTTTTTATGTTGTTTTATCCTATGCTTTATTAAATTGTATTTATGTTGTTTTAACCTATGCTTTATTAAATTGTATTTATGTTGTTTTATCCTATGCTTTATTAAATTGTATTCATGTTGTTTTATCCAATGCTTTATTAAATTGTATTTATGTTGTTTTATCCTACGTTTCATTAAATTGTATTTATGTTGTTTTAAACAATGCTTTATTAAATTGTATTTATGCTGTTTTAACCCATGCTTTATTAAATTGTATTTATGTTGTTTTATCCTATGCTTTATTAAATTGTATTTATGTTGTTTTATCCCATGCTTTATTAAATTGTATTTATGTTGTTTTAACCTATGTTTTATTAAATTGTATCTATGTTGTTTTATCCTATGCTTTATTAAATTGTATTTATGTTGTTTTAACCTATGCTTTATTACATCCTGTTTATGTTGTTTTATCCTATGCTTTATTAAATTGTATTTATGTTGTTTTAACCTATGCTTTATTAAATTGTATTTATGTTGTTTTAACCCATGCTTTATTAAATTGTATTTATGTTGTTTTATGCTATGTTATATTAAATTGTATTTACGTGGTTTCATCCTATGCTTTATTAAATTGTATTTATTTTGTTTTAACCAATGCTTTATTACATTGTATTTATGCTGCTTTAACCCATGCTTTATTAAATTGTATTTATGTTGTTTTATCCTATGCTTTATTAAATTGTATTTATGTTGTTTTATCCTATGCTTTATTAAATTGTATTTATGTTGTTTTAACCTATGCTTTATTACATCGTGTTTATGTTGTTTTATCCTATGCTTTATTAAATTGTATTTATGTTGCTTTAACCTATGCTTTATTAAATTGTATTTATGTTGTTTTATCCTATGCTTTATTAAATGGTATTTATGTTGTTTTATCCTATGCTTTATTAAATTGTACTTATGTTGTTTTAACCTATGCTTTATTAAACTGTATTTATGTTGTTTTATCCTATGCTTTATTAAATTGTATTTATGTTGTTTTAACCTATGCTTTATTAAATTGTATTTATGTTGTTTTATCCTATGCTTTATTAAATTGTATTTATGTTGTTTTATCCTATGCTTTATTAAATTGTATTCATGTTGTTTTATCCTATGCTTTATTAAATTGTATTTATGTTGTTTTATCCTATGCTTTATTAAATTGTATTTATGTTGTTTTAATCTATGCTTTATTACATCGTGTTTATGTTGTTTTATCCTATGCTTTATTAAATTGTATTTATGTTGCTTTAACCTATGCTTTATTAAATTGTATTTATGTTGTTTTATCCTATGCTTTATTAAATGGTATTTATGTTGTTTTATCCTATGCTTTATTAAATTGTATTTATGTTGTTTTAACCTATGCTTTATTAAATTGTATTAATGTTGTTTTAACCTATGCTTTATTAAATTGTATTTATGTTGTTTTAACCTATGCTTTACTAAATTGTATTTATGTTGTTTTAACCTATGCTTTATTAAATTGTATTTATGTTGTTTTATCCTATGCTTTATTAAATTGTATTTATGTTGTTTTATCCTATGCTTTATTAAATTGTATTTATGTTGTTTTATCCTATGCTTTATTAAATTGTATTTATGTTGTTTTATCCTATGCTTTATTAAATTGTATTTATGTTGTTTTAACCTATGCTTTATTAAATTGTATTTATGTTGTTTTATCCTATACTTTATTAAATTGTATTTATGTTGTTTTAACCTATGCTTTATTAAATTGTATTTATGTTGTTTTATCCTATGCTTTATTAAATTGTATTTATGTTGTTTTATCCTATGCTTTATTAAATTGTATTTATGTTGTTTTATCCTATGCTTTATTAAATTGTATTTATGTTGTTTTATCCTATGCTTTATTAAATTGTATTTATGTTGTTTTGTCCTATGCTTTATTAAATTGTATTTTTGTTGTTTTAAACCATGCTTCATTAAATTGTATTTATGTTGTTTTATCCTATGCTTCATTAAATTGTATTTATGTTGTTTTATCCTATGCTTTATTACATTGTATTTATGTTGTTTTATCCTATGCTTTATTAAATTGTATTTATGTTGTTTTAACCTATGTTTTATTAAATTGTATTTATGTTGTTTTATCCTATGCTTTATTAAATTGTATTTATGTTGTTTTATCCTATGCTTTATTAATTTGTATTTATGTTGTTTTAACCTATGTTTTATTAAATTGTATCTATGTTGTTTTATCCTATGCTTTATTAAATTGTATTTATGTTCTTTTAACCCATGCTTTATTAAATTGTATTTATGTTGTTTTATCCTATGCTTTATTAAATTGTATTTATGTTGTTTTAACCTATGCTTTATTAAATTGTATTTATGTTGTTTTAACCCATGCTTTATTAAATTTTATTTATGTTGTTTTATCCTATGCTTTATTAAATTGTATTTATGTTGTTTTAACCTATGATTTATTAAATTGTATTTATGTTGTTTTATCCTATGCTTTATTAAATTGTATTTATGTTGTTTTATCCTATGCTTTATTAAATTGTATTTGTGTTGTTTTATCCTATGCTTTATTAAATTGTATTTATGTTGTTTTAACCTATGCTTTATTACATCGTGTTTATGTTGTTTTATCCTATGCTTTATTAAATTGTATTTATGTTGTTTTAACCTATGCTTTATTAAATTGTATTTATGTTGTTTTATCCTATGTTATATTAAATTGTATTTACGTGGTTTCATTCTATGCTTTATTAAATTGTATTTATTTTGTTTTAACGTATGCTTTATTAAATTGTATTCATGTTGTTTTATCCTATGCTTTATTAAATTGTATTTATGTTGTTTTATCCTATGCTTTATTAAATTGTATTTACGTGGTTTCATCCTATGCTTTATTAAATTGTATTTATGTTGTTTTAACCTATGCTTTATTAAATTGTATTTATGTTGTTTTATCCTATGCTTTATTAAATTGTATTCATGTTGTTTTATCCAATGCTTTATTAAATTGTATTTATGTTGTTTTATCCTATGTTTCATTAAATTGTATTTATGTTGTTTTAACCTATGCTTTATTAAATTGTATTTATGCTGTTTTAACCCATGCTTTATTAAATTGCATTTATGTTGTTTTATCCTATGCTTTATTAAATTGTATTTATGTTGTTTTATCCTATGCTATATTAAATTGTATTTATGTTGTTTTATCCTATGCTTTATTAAATTGTATTTATGTTGTTTTATCCTATGCTTTATTAAATTGTATTTATATTGTTTTATTCTATGCTTTATTAAATTGTATTTATGTTGTTTTAATCTATGCTTTTTTAAATTTTATTTATGTTGTTTTATCCTATGCTTTATTAAATTGTATTTATGTTGTTTTATCCTATGCTTTATTAAATTGTATTTGTGTTGTTTTATCCTATGCTTTATTAAATTGTATTTATGTTGTTTTAACCTATGCTTTATTACATCGTGTTTATGTTGTTTTATCCTATGCTTTATTAAATTGTATTTATGTTGTTTTAACCTATGCTTTATTAAATTGTATTTATGTTGTTTTATCCTATGTTATATTAAATTGTATTTACGTGGTTTCATTCTATGCTTTATTAAATTGTATTTATTTTGTTTTAACGTATGCTTTATTAAATTGTATTCATGTTGTTTTATCCTATGCTTTATTAAATTGTATTTATGTTGTTTTATCCTATGCTTTATTAAATTGTATTTACGTGGTTTCATCCTATGCTTTATTAAATTGTATTTATGTTGTTTTAACCTATGCTTTATTAAATTGTATTTATGTTGTTTTATCCTATGCTTTATTAAATTGTATTCATGTTGTTTTATCCAATGCTTTATTAAATTGTATTTATGTTGTTTTATCCTATGTTTCATTAAATTGTATTTATGTTGTTTTAACCTATGCTTTATTAAATTGTATTTATGCTGTTTTAACCCATGCTTTATTAAATTGCATCTATGTTGTTTTATCCTATGCTTTATTAAATTGTATTTATGTTGTTTTATCCTATGCTATATTAAATTGTATTTATGTTGTTTTATCCTATGCTTTATTAAATTGTATTTATGTTGTTTTATCCTATGCTTTATTAAATTGTATTTATATTGTTTTATTCTATGCTTTATTAAATTGTATTTATGTTGTTTTAATCTATGCTTTTTTAAATTTTATTTATGTTGTTTTATCCTATGCTTTATTAAATTGTGTTTATGTTGTTTTAACCTATGATTTATTAAATTGTATTTATGTTGTTTTATCCTATGCTTTATTAAATTGTATTTATATTGTTTTATTCTATGCTTTATTAAATTGTATTTATGTTGTTTTAATCTATGCTTTTTTAAATTTTATTTATGTTGTTTTATCCTATGCTTTATTAAATTGTATTTATGTTGTTTTAACCTATGATTTATTAAATTGTATTTATGTTGTTTTATCCTATGCTTTATTAAATTGTATTTATGTTGTTTTAACCTATGCTTTATTACATCCTGTTTATGTTGTTTTATCCTATGCTTTATTAAATTGTATTTATGTTATTTTAACCTATGCTTTATTAAATTCTATTTATGTTATTTTAACCTATGCTTTATTAAATTCTATTTATGTTGTTTTATCCTATGTTATATTAAATTGTATTTACGTGGTTTCATCCTATGCTTTATTAAATTGTTTTTATTTTCTTTTAACCTATGCTTTATTAAATTGTTTTTATGTTGTTTTATCCTATGCTTTATTAAATTCTATTTATGTTGTTTTAACCTATGCTTTATTAAATTGTATTTATGTTGTTTTATCCTATGCTTTATTAAATTGTATTCATGTTGTTTTATCCAATGCTGTATTAAATTGTATTTATGTTGTTTTATCCTATACTTTATTAAATTGTATTTATGTTGTTTTAACCTATGCTTTATTAAATTGTATTTATGTTGTTTTATCCTATGCTTTATTAAATTGTATTTATGTTGTTTTATCCTATGCTTTATTAAATTGTATTTATGTTGTTTTATCCTATGCTTTATTAAATTGTATTTATGTTGTTTTATCCTATGCTTTATTAAATTGTATTTATGTTGTTTTAACCTATGCTTTATTAAATTGTATTTATGTTGTTTTATCCTATGCTTTATTAAATTGTATTTATGTTGTTTTATCCTATGCTTTATTAAATTGTATTTATGTTGTTTTATCCTATGCTTTATTAAATTGTATTTATGTTGTTTTATCCTATGCTTTATTAAATTGTATTTATGTTGTTTTAATCTATGCTTTATTACATCGTGTTTATGTTGTTTTATCCTATGCTTTATTAAATTGTATTTATGTTGCTTTAACCTATGCTTTATTAAATTGTATTTATGTTGTTTTATCCTATGCTTTATTAAATGGTATTTATGTTGTTTTATCCTATGCTTTATTAAATTGTATTTATGTTGTTTTAACCTATGCTTTATTAAATTGTATTAATGTTGTTTTAACCTATGCTTTATTAAATTGTATTTATGTTGTTTTAACCTATGCTTTACTAAATTGTATTTATGTTGTTTTAACCTATGCTTTATTAAATTGTATTTATGTTGTTTTATCCTATGCTTTATTAAATTGTATTTATGTTGTTTTATCCTATGCTTTATTAAATTGTATTTATGTTGTTTTATCCTATGCTTTATTAAATTGTATTTATGTTGTTTTATCCTATGCTTTATTAAATTGTATTTATGTTGTTTTAACCTATGTTTTATTAAATTGTATCTATGTTGTTTTATCCTATGCTTTATTAAATTGTATTTATGTTGTTTTAATTTATGCTTTATTACATCGTGTTTATGTTGTTTTATCCTATGCTTTATTAAATTGTATTTATGTTGCTTTAACCTATGCTTTATTAAATTGTATTTATGTTGTTTTATCCTATGCTTTATTAAATGGTATTTATGTTGTTTTATCCTATGCTTTATTAAATTGTATTTATGTTGTTTTAACCTATGCTTTATTAAATTGTATTAATGTTGTTTTAACCTATGCTTTATTAAATTGTATTTATGTTGTTTTAACCTATGCTTTACTAAATTGTATTTATGTTGTTTTAACCTATGCTTTATTAAATTGTATTTATGTTGTTTTATCCTATGCTTTATTAAATTGTATTTATGTTGTTTTATCCTATGCTTTATTAAATTGTATTTATGTTGTTTTATCCTATGCTTTATTAAATTGTATTTATGTTGTTTTATCCTATGCTTTATTAAATTGTATTTATGTTGTTTTAACCTATGCTTTATTAAATTGTATTTATGTTGTTTTATCCTATACTTTATTAAATTGTTTTTATTTTCTTTTAACCTATGCTTTATTAAATTGTTTTTATGTTGTTTTATCCTATGCTTTATTAAATTCTATTTATGTTGTTTTAACCTATGCTTTATTAAATTGTATTTATGTTGTTTTATCCTATGCTTTATTAAATTGTATTCATGTTGTTTTATCCAATGCTGTATTAAATTGTATTTATGTTGTTTTATCCTATACTTTATTAAATTGTATTTATGTTGTTTTAACCTATGCTTTATTAAATTGTATTTATGTTGTTTTATCCTATGCTTTATTAAATTGTATTTATGTTGTTTTATCCTATGCTTTATTAAATTGTATTTATGTTGTTTTATCCTATGCTTTATTAAATTGTATTTATGTTGTTTTATCCTATGCTTTATTAAATTGTATTTATGTTGTTTTAACCTATGCTTTATTAAATTGTATTTATGTTGTTTTATCCTATGCTTTATTAAATTGTATTTATGTTGTTTTATCCTATGCTTTATTAAATTGTATTTATGTTGTTTTATCCTATGCTTTATTAAATTGTATTTATGTTGTTTTATCCTATGCTTTATTAAATTGTATTTATGTTGTTTTAATCTATGCTTTATTACATCGTGTTTATGTTGTTTTATCCTATGCTTTATTAAATTGTATTTATGTTGCTTTAACCTATGCTTTATTAAATTGTATTTATGTTGTTTTATCCTATGCTTTATTAAATGGTATTTATGTTGTTTTATCCTATGCTTTATTAAATTGTATTTATGTTGTTTTAACCTATGCTTTATTAAATTGTATTAATGTTGTTTTAACCTATGCTTTATTAAATTGTATTTATGTTGTTTTAACCTATGCTTTACTAAATTGTATTTATGTTGTTTTAACCTATGCTTTATTAAATTGTATTTATGTTGTTTTATCCTATGCTTTATTAAATTGTATTTATGTTGTTTTATCCTATGCTTTATTAAATTGTATTTATGTTGTTTTATCCTATGCTTTATTAAATTGTATTTATGTTGTTTTATCCTATGCTTTATTAAATTGTATTTATGTTGTTTTAACCTATGCTTTATTAAATTGTATTTATGTTGTTTTATCCTATACTTTATTAAATTGTATTTATGTCGTTTTAACCTATGCTTTATTAAATTGTATTTATGTTGTTTTATCCTATGCTTTATTAAATTGTATTTATGTTGTTTTATCCTATGCTTTATTAAATTGTATTTATGTTGTTTTATCCTATGCTTTATTAAATTGTATTTATGTTGTTTTATCCTATGCTTTATTAAATTGTATTTATGTTGTTTTGTCCTATGCTTTATTAAATTGTATTTTTGTTGTTTTAAACCATGCTTCATTAAATTGTATTTATGTTGTTTTATCCTATGCTTCATTAAATTGTATTTATGTTGTTTTATCCTATGCTTTATTACATTGTATTTATGTTGTTTTATCCTATGCTTTATTAAATTGTATTTATGTTGTTTTAACCTATGTTTTATTAAATTGTATTTATGTTGTTTTATCCTATGCTTTATTAAATTGTATTTATGTTGTTTTATCCTATGCTTTATTAATTTGTATTTATGTTGTTTTAACCTATGTTTTATTAAATTGTATCTATGTTGTTTTATCCTATGCTTTATTAAATTGTATTTATGTTCTTTAAACCCATGCTTTATTAAATTGTATTTATGTTGTTTTATCCTATGCTTTATTAAATTGTATTTATGTTGTTTTAACCTATGCTTTATTAAATTGTATTTATGTTGTTTTAACCCATGCTTTATTAAATTGTATTTATTTTGTTTTGTCCTATGCTTTATTAAATTGTATTTATGTTGTTTTAACCTATGCTTTATTAAATTGTATTTATATTCTTTTATCCTATGATTTATTAAATTGTATTTATGTTCTTTTATTCTATGCTTTATTAAATTGTATTTATGTTGTTTTATCCTATGCTTTATTAAATTGTATTTATGTTGTTTTAACCTATGCTTTATTACATCCTGTTTATGTTGTTTTATCCTATGCTTTATTAAATTGTATTTATGTTGTTTTAACCTATGCTTTATTAAATTCTATTTATGTTGTTTTATGCTATGTTATATTAAATTGTATTTACGTGGTTTCATCCTATGCTTTATTAAATTGTATTTATTTTGTTTTAACCTATGCTTTATTAAATTGTTTTTATGTTGCTTTATCCTATGCTTTATTAAATTGTATTTATGTTGTTTTAACCTATGCTTTTTTAAATTGTATTTATGTTGTTTTATCCTATGCTTTATTAAATTGTATTCATGTTGTTTAATCCAATGCTTTATTAAATTGTATTTATGTTGTTTTATCCTACGTTTCATTAAATTGTATTTATGTTGTTTTAACCTATGCTTTATTAAATTCTATTTATGTTGTTTTATGCTATGTTATATTAAATTGTATTTACGTGGTTTCATCCTATGCTTTATTAAATTGTATTTATTTTGTTTTAACCAATGCTTTATTACATTGTATTTATGCTGCTTTAACCCATGCTTTATTAAATTGTATTTATGTTGTTTTATCCTATGCTTTATTAAATTGTATTTATGTTGTTTTATCCTATGCTTTATTAAACTGTATTTATGTTGTTTTATCCTATGCTTTATTAAATTGTATTTATGTTGTTTTATGTTATGCTTTATTAAATTGTATTTATGTTGTTTGATCCTATGCTTTATTAAATTTTATTTATGTTGTTTTATCCTATGCTTTATTAAATTGTATTTATGTTGTTTTATCCTATGCTTTATTAAATTGTATTTATGTTGTTTTAACCTATGATTTATTAAATTGTATTTATGTTGTTTTATCCTATGCTTTATTAAATTGTATTTATGTTGTTTTATCCTATGCTTTATTAAATTGTATTTGTGTTGTTTTATCCTATGCTTTATTAAATTGTATTTATGTTGTTTTAACCTATGCTTTATTACATCGTGTTTATGTTGTTTTATCCTATGCTTTATTAAATTGTATTTATGTTGTTTTAACCTATGCTTTATTAAATTGTATTTATGTTGTTTTATCCTATGTTATATTAAATTGTATTTACGTGGTTTCATCCTATGCTTTATTAAATTGTATTTATTTTGTTTTAACGTATGCTTTATTAAATTGTATTTATGTTGTTTTATCCTATGCTTTATTAAATTGTATTTATGTTGTTTTAACCTATGCTTTATTAAGTTCTATTTATGTTGTTTTATCCTATGTTATATTAAATTGTATTTACGTGGTTTCATCCTATGCTTTATTAAATTGTATTTATTTTGTTTTAACCTATGCTTTGTTAAATTGTTTTTATGTTGTTTTATCCTATGCTTTATTAAATTGTATTTATGTTGTTTTAACCTATGCTTTATTAAATTGTATTTATGTTGTTTTATCCTATGCTTTATTAAATTGTATTCATGTTGTTTTATCCAATGCTTTATTAAATTGTATTTATGTTGTTTTATCCTACGTTTCATTAAATTGTATTTATGTTGTTTTAAACAATGCTTTATTAAATTGTATTTATGCTGTTTTAACCCATGCTTTATTAAATTGTATTTATGTTGTTTTATCCTATGCTTTATTAAATTGTATTTATGTTGTTTTATCCCATGCTTTATTAAATTGTATTTATGTTGTTTTAACCTATGTTTTATTAAATTGTATCTATGTTGTTTTATCCTATGCTTTATTAAATTGTATTTATGTTGTTTTAATCCATGCTTTATTAAATTGTATTTATGTTGTTTTATCCTATGCTTTATTAAATTGTATTTATGTTGTTTTAACCTATGCTTTATTAAATTGTATTTATGTTGTTTTAACCCATGCTTTATTAAATTGTATTTATTTTGTTTTGTCCTATGCTTTATTAAATTGTATTTATGTTGTTTTAACCTATGCTTTATTAAATTGTATTTATATTGTTTTATCCTATGCTTTATTAAACTGTATTTATGTTGTTTTATTCTATGCTTTATTAAATTGTATTTATGTTGTTTTATCCTATGCTTTATTAAATTGTATTTATGTTGTTTTAACCTATGCTTTATTACATCCTGTTTATGTTGTTTTATCCTATGCTTTATTAAATTGTATTTATGTTCTTTTAACCCATGCTTTATTAAATTGTATTTATGTTGTTTTATCCTATGCTTTATTAAATTGTATTTATGTTGTTTTAACCTATGCTTTATTAAATTGTATTTATGTTGTTTTAACCCATGCTTTATTAAATTGTATTTATTTTGTTTTGTCCTATGCTTTATTAAATTGTATTTATGTTGTTTTAACCTATGCTTTATTAAATTGTATTTATATTCTTTTATCCTATGATTTATTAAATTGTATTTATGTTCTTTTATTCTATGCTTTATTAAATTGTATTTATGTTGTTTTATCCTATGCTTTATTAAATTGTATTTATGTTGTTTTAACCTATGCTTTATTACATCCTGTTTATGTTGTTTTATCCTATGCTTTATTAAATTGTATTTATGTTGTTTTAACCTATGCTTTATTAAATTCTATTTATGTTGTTTTATGCTATGTTATATTAAATTGTATTTACGTGGTTTCATCCTATGCTTTATTAAATTGTATTTATTTTGTTTTAACCTATGCTTTATTAAATTGTTTTTATGTTGCTTTATCCTATGCTTTATTAAATTGTATTTATGTTGTTTTAACCTATGCTTTATTAAATTGTATTTATGTTGTTTTATCCTATGCTTTATTAAATTGTATTCATGTTGTTTAATCCAATGCTTTATTAAATTGTATTTATGTTGTTTTATCCTACGTTTCATTAAATTGTATTTATGTTGTTTTAACCTATGCTTTATTAAATTCTATTTATGTTGTTTTATGCTATGTTATATTAAATTGTATTTACGGGGTTTCATCCTATGCTTTATTAAATTGTATTTATTTTGTTTTAACCAATGCTTTATTACATTGTATTTATGCTGCTTTAACCCATGCTTTATTAAATTGTATTTATGTTGTTTTATCCTATGCTTTATTAAATTGTATTTATGTTGTTTTATCCTATGCTTTATTAAACTGTATTTATGTTGTTTTATCCTATGCTTTATTAAATTGTATTTATGTTGTTTTATGTTATGCTTTATTAAATTGTATTTATGTTGTTTTATCCTATGCTTTATTAAATTTTATTTATGTTGTTTTATCCTATGCTTTATTAAATTGTATTTATGTTGTTTTATCCTATGCTTTATTAAATTGTATTTATGTTGTTTTAACCTATGATTTATTAAATTGTATTTATGTTGTTTTTTCCTATGCTTTATTAAGTTGTATTTATGTTGTTTTATCCTATGCTTTATTAAATTGTATTTGTGTTGTTTTATCCTATGCTTTATTAAATTGTATTTATGTTGTTTTAACCTATGCTTTATTACATCGTGTTTATGTTGTTTTATCCTATGCTTTATTAAATTGTATTTATGTTGTTTTAACCTATGCTTTATTAAATTGTATTTATGTTGTTTTATGCTATGTTATATTAAATTGTATTTACGTGGTTTCATCCTATGCTTTATTAAATTGTATTTATTTTGTTTTAACCAATGCTTTATTACATTGTATTTATGCTGCTTTAACCCATGCTTTATTAAATTGTATTTATGTTGTTTTATCCTATGCTTTATTAAATTGTATTTATGTTGTTTTATCCTATGCTTTATTAAATTGTATTTATGTTGTTTTAACCTATGCTTTATTACATCGTGTTTATGTTGTTTTATCCTATGCTTTATTAAATTGTATTTATGTTGCTTTAACCTATGCTTTATTAAATTGTATTTATGTTGTTTTATCCTATGCTTTATTAAATGGTTTTTATGTTGTTTTATCCTATGCTTTATTAAATTGTACTTATGTTGTTTTAACCTATGCTTTATTAAACTGTATTTATGTTGTTTTATCCTATGCTTTATTAAATTGTATTTATGTTGTTTTAACCTATGCTTTATTAAATTGTATTTATGTTGTTTTATCCTATGCTTTATTAAATTGTATTTATGTTGTTTTATCCTATGCTTTATTAAATTGTATTCATGTTGTTTTATCCTATGCTTTATTAAATTGTATTTATGTTGTTTTATCCTATGCTTTATTAAATTGTATTTATGTTGTTTTAATCTATGCTTTATTACATCGTGTTTATGTTGTTTTATCCTATGCTTTATTAAATTGTATTTATGTTGCTTTAACCTATGCTTTATTAAATTGTATTTATGTTGTTTTATCCTATGCTTTATTAAATGGTATTTATGTTGTTTTATCCTATGCTTTATTAAATTGTATTTATGTTGTTTTAACCTATGCTTTATTAAATTGTATTAATGTTGTTTTAACCTATGCTTTATTAAATTGTATTTATGTTGTTTTAACCTATGCTTTACTAAATTGTATTTATGTTGTTTTAACCTATGCTTTATTAAATTGTATTTATGTTGTTTTATCCTATGCTTTATTAAATTGTATTTATGTTGTTTTATCCTATGCTTTATTAAATTGTATTTATGTTGTTTTATCCTATGCTTTATTAAATTGTATTTATGTTGTTTTATCCTATGCTTTATTAAATTGTATTTATGTTGTTTTAACCTATGCTTTATTAAATTGTATTTATGTTGTTTTATCCTATACTTTATTAAATTGTATTTATGTTGTTTTAACCTATGCTTTATTAAATTGTATTTATGTTGTTTTATCCTATGCTTTATTAAATTGTATTTATGTTGTTTTATCCTATGCTTTATTAAATTGTATTTATGTTGTTTTATCCTATGCTTTATTAAATTGTATTTATGTTGTTTTATCCTATGCTTTATTAAATTGTATTTATGTTGTTTTGTCCTATGCTTTATTAAATTGTATTTTTGTTGTTTTAAACCATGCTTCATTAAATTGTATTTATGTTGTTTTATCCTATGCTTCATTAAATTGTATTTATGTTGTTTTATCCTATGCTTTATTACATTGTATTTATGTTGTTTTATCCTATGCTTTATTAAATTGTATTTATGTTGTTTTAACCTATGTTTTATTAAATTGTATTTATGTTGTTTTATCCTATGCTTTATTAAATTGTATTTATGTTGTTTTATCCTATGCTTTATTAATTTGTATTTATGTTGTTTTAACCTATGTTTTATTAAATTGTATCTATGTTGTTTTATCCTATGCTTTATTAAATTGTATTTATGTTCTTTTAACCCATGCTTTATTAAATTGTATTTATGTTGTTTTATCCTATGCTTTATTAAATTGTATTTATGTTGTTTTAACCTATGCTTTATTAAATTGTATTTATGTTGTTTTAACCCATGCTTTATTAAATTGTATTTATTTTGTTTTGTCCTATGCTTTATTAAATTGTATTTATGTTGTTTTAACCTATGCTTTATTAAATTGTATTTATATTCTTTTATCCTATGATTTATTAAATTGTATTTATGTTCTTTTATTCTATGCTTTATTAAATTGTATTTATGTTGTTTTATCCTATGCTTTATTAAATTGTATTTATGTTGTTTTAACCTATGCTTTATTACATCCTGTTTATGTTGTTTTATCCTATGCTTTATTAAATTGTATTTATGTTGTTTTAACCTATGCTTTATTAAATTCTATTTATGTTGTTTTATGCTATGTTATATTAAATTGTATTTACGTGGTTTCATCCTATGCTTTATTAAATTGTATTTATTTTGTTTTAACCTATGCTTTATTAAATTGTTTTTATGTTGCTTTATCCTATGCTTTATTAAATTGTATTTATGTTGTTTTAACCTATGCTTTATTAAATTGTATTTATGTTGTTTTATCCTATGCTTTATTAAATTGTATTCATGTTGTTTAATCCAATGCTTTATTAAATTGTATTTATGTTGTTTTATCCTACGTTTCATTAAATTGTATTTATGTTGTTTTAACCTATGCTTTATTAAATTCTATTTATGTTGTTTTATGCTATGTTATATTAAATTGTATTTACGTGGTTTCATCCTATGCTTTATTAAATTGTATTTATTTTGTTTTAACCAATGCTTTATTACATTGTATTTATGCTGCTTTAACCCATGCTTTATTAAATTGTATTTATGTTGTTTTATCCTATGCTTTATTAAATTGTATTTATGTTGTTTTATCCTATGCTTTATTAAACTGTATTTATGTTGTTTTATCCTATGCTTTATTAAATTGTATTTATGTTGTTTTATGTTATGCTTTATTAAATTGTATTTATGTTGTTTTATCCTATGCTTTATTAAATTTTATTTATGTTGTTTTATCCTATGCTTTATTAAATTGTATTTATGTTGTTTTATCCTATGCTTTATTAAATTGTATTTATGTTGTTTTAACCTATGATTTATTAAATTGTATTTATGTTGTTTTATCCTATGCTTTATTAAATTGTATTTATGTTGTTTTATCCTATGCTTTATTAAATTGTATTTGTGTTGTTTTATCCTATGCTTTATTAAATTGTATTTATGTTGTTTTAACCTATGCTTTATTACATCGTGTTTATGTTGTTTTATCCTATGCTTTATTAAATTGTATTTATGTTGTTTTAACCTATGCTTTATTAAATTGTATTTATGTTGTTTTATCCTATGTTATATTAAATTGTATTTACGTGGTTTCATCCTATGCTTTATTAAATTGTATTTATTTTGTTTTAACGTATGCTTTATTAAATTGTATTTATGTTGTTTTATCCTATGCTTTATTAAATTGTATTTATGTTGTTTTAACCTATGCTTTATTAAGTTCTATTTATGTTGTTTTATCCTATGTTATATTAAATTGTATTTACGTGGTTTCATCCTATGCTTTATTAAATTGTATTTATTTTGTTTTAACCTATGCTTTGTTAAATTGTTTTTATGTTGTTTTATCCTATGCTTTATTAAATTGTATTTATGTTGTTTTAACCTATGCTTTATTAAATTGTATTTATGTTGTTTTATCCTATGCTTTATTAAATTGTATTCATGTTGTTTTATCCAATGCTTTATTAAATTGTATTTATGTTGTTTTATCCTACGTTTCATTAAATTGTATTTATGTTGTTTTAAACAATGCTTTATTAAATTGTATTTATGCTGTTTTAACCCATGCTTTATTAAATTGTATTTATGTTGTTTTATCCTATGCTTTATTAAATTGTATTTATGTTGTTTTATCCCATGCTTTATTAAATTGTATTTATGTTGTTTTAACCTATGTTTTATTAAATTGTATCTATGTTGTTTTATCCTATGCTTTATTAAATTGTATTTATGTTGTTTTAATCCATGCTTTATTAAATTGTATTTATGTTGTTTTATCCTATGCTTTATTAAATTGTATTTATGTTGTTTTAACCTATGCTTTATTAAATTGTATTTATGTTGTTTTAACCCATGCTTTATTAAATTGTATTTATTTTGTTTTGTCCTATGCTTTATTAAATTGTATTTATGTTGTTTTAACCTATGCTTTATTAAATTGTATTTATATTGTTTTATCCTATGCTTTATTAAACTGTATTTATGTTGTTTTATTCTATGCTTTATTAAATTGTATTTATGTTGTTTTATCCTATGCTTTATTAAATTGTATTTATGTTGTTTTAACCTATGCTTTATTACATCCTGTTTATGTTGTTTTATCCTATGCTTTATTAAATTGTATTTATGTTCTTTTAACCCATGCTTTATTAAATTGTATTTATGTTGTTTTATCCTATGCTTTATTAAATTGTATTTATGTTGTTTTAACCTATGCTTTATTAAATTGTATTTATGTTGTTTTAACCCATGCTTTATTAAATTGTATTTATTTTGTTTTGTCCTATGCTTTATTAAATTGTATTTATGTTGTTTTAACCTATGCTTTATTAAATTGTATTTATATTCTTTTATCCTATGATTTATTAAATTGTATTTATGTTCTTTTATTCTATGCTTTATTAAATTGTATTTATGTTGTTTTATCCTATGCTTTATTAAATTGTATTTATGTTGTTTTAACCTATGCTTTATTACATCCTGTTTATGTTGTTTTATCCTATGCTTTATTAAATTGTATTTATGTTGTTTTAACCTATGCTTTATTAAATTCTATTTATGTTGTTTTATGCTATGTTATATTAAATTGTATTTACGTGGTTTCATCCTATGCTTTATTAAATTGTATTTATTTTGTTTTAACCTATGCTTTATTAAATTGTTTTTATGTTGCTTTATCCTATGCTTTATTAAATTGTATTTATGTTGTTTTAACCTATGCTTTATTAAATTGTATTTATGTTGTTTTATCCTATGCTTTATTAAATTGTATTCATGTTGTTTAATCCAATGCTTTATTAAATTGTATTTATGTTGTTTTATCCTACGTTTCATTAAATTGTATTTATGTTGTTTTAACCTATGCTTTATTAAATTCTATTTATGTTGTTTTATGCTATGTTATATTAAATTGTATTTACGGGGTTTCATCCTATGCTTTATTAAATTGTATTTATTTTGTTTTAACCAATGCTTTATTACATTGTATTTATGCTGCTTTAACCCATGCTTTATTAAATTGTATTTATGTTGTTTTATCCTATGCTTTATTAAATTGTATTTATGTTGTTTTATCCTATGCTTTATTAAACTGTATTTATGTTGTTTTATCCTATGCTTTATTAAATTGTATTTATGTTGTTTTATGTTATGCTTTATTAAATTGTATTTATGTTGTTTTATCCTATGCTTTATTAAATTTTATTTATGTTGTTTTATCCTATGCTTTATTAAATTGTATTTATGTTGTTTTATCCTATGCTTTATTAAATTGTATTTATGTTGTTTTAACCTATGATTTATTAAATTGTATTTATGTTGTTTTTTCCTATGCTTTATTAAGTTGTATTTATGTTGTTTTATCCTATGCTTTATTAAATTGTATTTGTGTTGTTTTATCCTATGCTTTATTAAATTGTATTTATGTTGTTTTAACCTATGCTTTATTACATCGTGTTTATGTTGTTTTATCCTATGCTTTATTAAATTGTATTTATGTTGTTTTAACCTATGCTTTATTAAATTGTATTTATGTTGTTTTATGCTATGTTATATTAAATTGTATTTACGTGGTTTCATCCTATGCTTTATTAAATTGTATTTATTTTGTTTTAACCAATGCTTTATTACATTGTATTTATGCTGCTTTAACCCATGCTTTATTAAATTGTATTTATGTTGTTTTATCCTATGCTTTATTAAATTGTATTTATGTTGTTTTATCCTATGCTTTATTAAACTGTATTTATGTTGTTTTATCCTATGCTTTATTAAATTGTATTTATGTTGTTTTATGTTATGCTTTATTAAATTGTATTTATGTTGTTTTATCCTATGCTTTATTAAATTTTATTTATGTTGTTTTATCCTATGCTTTATTAAATTGTATTTATGTTGTTTTATCCTATGCTTTATTAAATTGTATTTATGTTGTTTTAACCTATGATTTATTAAATTGTATTTATGTTGTTTTATCCTATGCTTTATTAAATTGTATTTATGTTGTTTTATCCTATGCTTTATTAAATTGTATTTGTGTTGTTTTATCCTATGCTTTATTAAATTGTATTTATGTTGTTTTAACCTATGCTTTATTACATCGTGTTTATGTTGTTTTATCCTATGCTTTATTAAATTGTATTTATGTTGTTTTAACCTATGCTTTATTAAATTGTATTTATGTTGTTTTATCCTATGCTTTATTAAACTGTATTTATGTTGTTTTATCCTATGCTTTATTAAATTGTATTTATGTTGTTTTATGTTATGCTTTATTAAATTGTATTTATGTTGTTTTATCCTATGCTTTATTAAATTTTATTTATGTTGTTTTATCCTATGCTTTATTAAATTTTATTTATGTTGTTTTATCCTATGCTTTATTAAATTGTATTTATGTTGTTTTATCCTATGCTTTATTAAATTGTATTTATGTTGTTTAACCTATGATTTATTAAATTGTATTTATGTTGTTTTTTCCTATGCTTTATTAAGTTGTATTTATGTTGTTTTATCCTATGCTTTATTAAATTGTATTTGTGTTGTTTTATCCTATGCTTTATTAAATTGTATTTATGTTGTTTTAACCTATGCTTTATTACATCGTGTTTATGTTGTTTTATCCTATGCTTTATTAAATTGTATTTATGTTGTTTTAACCTATGCTTTATTAAATTGTATTTATGTTGTTTTATGCTATGTTATATTAAATTGTATTTACGTGGTTTCATCCTATGCTTTATTAAATTGTATTTATTTTGTTTTAACCAATGCTTTATTACATTGTATTTATGCTGCTTTAACCCATGCTTTATTAAATTGTATTTATGTTGTTTTATCCTATGCTTTATTAAATTGTATTTATGTTGTTTTATCCTATGCTTTATTAAACTGTATTTATGTTGTTTTATCCTATGCTTTATTAAATTGTATTTATGTTGTTTTATGTTATGCTTTATTAAATTGTATTTATGTTGTTTTATCCTATGCTTTATTAAATTTTATTTATGTTGTTTTATCCTATGCTTTATTAAATTGTATTTGTGTTGTTTTATCCTATGCTTTATTAAATTGTATTTATGTTGTTTTAACCTATGATTTATTAAATTGTATTTATGTTGTTTTATCCTATGCTTTATTAAATTGTATTTATGTTGTTTTATCCTATGCTTTATTAAATTGTATTTGTGTTGTTTTATCCTATGCTTTATTAAATTGTATTTATGTTGTTTTAACCTATGCTTTATTACATCGTGTTTATGTTGTTTTATCCTATGCTTTATTAAATTGTATTTATGTTGTTTTAACCTATGCTTTATTAAATTGTATTTATGTTGTTTTATCCTATGTTATATTAAATTGTATTTACGTGGTTTCATCCTATGCTTTATTAAATTGTATTTATTTTGTTTTAACGTATGCTTTATTAAATTGTATTTATGTTGTTTTATCCTATGCTTTATTAAATTGTATTTATGTTGTTTTAACCTATGCTTTATTAAGTTCTATTTATGTTGTTTTATCCTATGTTATATTAAATTGTATTTACGTGGTTTCATCCTATGCTTTATTAAATTGTATTTATTTTGTTTTAACCTATGCTTTATTAAATTGTTTTTATGTTGTTTTATCCTATGCTTTATTAAATTGTATTTATGTTGTTTTAACCTATGCTTTATTAAATTGTATTTATGTTGTTTTATCCTATGCTTTATTAAATTGTATTCATGTTGTTTTATCCAATGCTTTATTAAATTGTATTTATGTTGTTTTATCCTACGTTTCATTAAATTGTATTTATGTTGTTTTAAACAATGCTTTATTAAATTTTATTTATGCTGTTTTAACCCATGCTTTTTTAAATTGTATTTATGTTGTTTTATCCTATGCTTTATTAAATTGTATTTATGTTGTTTTATCCCATGCTTTATTAAATTGTATTTATGTTGTTTTAACCTATGTTTTATTAAATTGTATCTATGTTGTTTTATCCTATGCTTTATTAAATTGTATTTATGTTGTTTTAATCCATGCTTTATTAAATTGTATTTATGTTGTTTTATCCTATGCTTTACTAAATTGTATTTATGTTGTTTTAACCTATGCTTTATTAAATTGTATTTATGTTGTTTTAACCCATGCTTTATTAAATTGTATTTATTTTGTTTTGTCCTATGCTTTATTAAATTGTATTTATGTTGTTTTAACCTATGCTTTATTAAATTGTATTTATATTGTTTTATCCTATGCTTTATTAAACTGTATTTATGTTGTTTTATTCTATGCTTTATTAAATTGTATTTATGTTGTTTTATCCTATGCTTTATTAAATTGTATTTATGTTGTTTTAACCTATGCTTTATTACATCCTGTTTATGTTGTTTTATCCTATGCTTTATTAAATTGTATTTATGTTCTTTTAACCCATGCTTTATTAAATTGTATTTATGTTGTTTTATCCTATGCTTTATTAAATTGTATTTATGTTGTTTTAACCTATGCTTTATTAAATTGTATTTATGTTGTTTTAACCCATGCTTTATTAAATTGTATTTATTTTGTTTTGTCCTATGCTTTATTAAATTGTATTTATGTTGTTTTAACCTATGCTTTATTAAATTGTATTTATATTCTTTTATCCTATGATTTATTAAATTGTATTTATGTTCTTTTATTCTATGCTTTATTAAATTGTATTTATGTTGTTTTATCCTATGCTTTATTAAATTGTATTTATGTTGTTTTAACCTATGCTTTATTACATCCTGTTTATGTTGTTTTATCCTATGCTTTATTAAATTGTATTTATGTTGTTTTAACCTATGCTTTATTAAATTCTATTTATGTTGTTTTATGCTATGTTATATTAAATTGTATTTACGTGGTTTCATCCTATGCTTTATTAAATTGTATTTATTTTGTTTTAACCTATGCTTTATTAAATTGTTTTTATGTTGCTTTATCCTATGCTTTATTAAATTGTATTTATGTTGTTTTAACCTATGCTTTATTAAATTGTATTTATGTTGTTTTATCCTATGCTTTATTAAATTGTATTCATGTTGTTTAATCCAATGCTTTATTAAATTGTATTTATGTTGTTTTATCCTACGTTTCATTAAATTGTATTTATGTTGTTTTAACCTATGCTTTATTAAATTCTATTTATGTTGTTTTATGCTATGTTATATTAAATTGTATTTACGGGGTTTCATCCTATGCTTTATTAAATTGTATTTATTTTGTTTTAACCAATGCTTTATTACATTGTATTTATGCTGCTTTAACCCATGCTTTATTAAATTGTATTTATGTTGTTTTATCCTATGCTTTATTAAATTGTATTTATGTTGTTTTATCCTATGCTTTATTAAACTGTATTTATGTTGTTTTATCCTATGCTTTATTAAATTGTAATTATGTTGTTTTATGTTATGCTTTATTAAATTGTATTTATGTTGTTTTATCCTATGCTTTATTAAATTTTATTTATGTTGTTTTATCCTATGCTTTATTAAATTGTATTTATGTTGTTTTATCCTATGCTTTATTAAATTGTATTTATGTTGTTTTAACCTATGATTTATTAAATTGTATTTATGTTGTTTTTTCCTATGCTTTATTAAATTGTATTTATGTTGTTTTATCCTATGCTTTATTAAATTGTATTTGTGTTGTTTTATCCTATGCTTTATTAAATTGTATTTATGTTGTTTTAACCTATGCTTTATTACATCGTGTTTATGTTGTTTTATCCTATGCTTTATTAAATTGTATTTATGTTGTTTTAACCTATGCTTTATTAAATTGTATTTATGTTGTTTTATGCTATGTTATATTAAATTGTATTTACGTGGTTTCATCCTATGCTTTATTAAATTGTATTTATTTTGTTTTAACCAATGCTTTATTACATTGTATTTATGCTGCTTTAACCCATGCTTTATTAAATTGTATTTATGTTGTTTTATCCTATGCTTTATTAAATTGTATTTATGTTGTTTTATCCTATGCTTTATTAAACTGTATTTATGTTGTTTTATCCTATGCTTTATTAAATTGTATTTATGTTGTTTTATGTTATGCTTTATTAAATTGTATTTATGTTGTTTTATCCTATGCTTTATTAAATTTTATTTATGTTGTTTTATCCTATGCTTTATTAAATTTTATTTATGTTGTTTTATCCTATGCTTTATTAAATTGTATTTATGTTGTTTTAACCTATGATTTATTAAATTGTATTTATGTTGTTTTATCCTATGCTTTATTAAATTGTATTTATGTTGTTTTATCCTATGCTTTATTAAATTGTATTTGTGTTGTTTTATCCTATGCTTTATTAAATTGTATTTATGTTGTTTTAACCTATGCTTTATTACATCGTGTTTATGTTGTTTTATCCTATGCTTTATTAAATTGTATTTATGTTGTTTTAACCTATGCTTTATTAAATTGTATTTATGTTGTTTTATCCTATGTTATATTAAATTGTATTTACGTGGTTTCATCCTATGCTTTATTAAATTGTATTTATTTTGTTTTAACGTATGCTTTATTAAATTGTATTTATGTTGTTTCATCCTATGCTTTATTAAATTGTATTTATGTTGTTTTAACCTATGCTTTATTAAGTTCTATTTATGTTGTTTTATCCTATGTTATATTAAATTGTATTTACGTGGTTTCATCCTATGCTTTATTAAATTGTATTTATTTTGTTTTAACCTATGCTTTATTAAATTGTTTTTATGTTGTTTTATCCTATGCTTTATTAAATTGTATTTATGTTGTTTTAACCTATGCTTTATTAAATTGTATTTATGTTGTTTTATCCTATGCTTTATTAAATTGTATTCATGTTGTTTTATCCAATGCTTTATTAAATTGTATTTATGTTGTTTTATCCTACGTTTCATTAAATTGTATTTATGTTGTTTTAAACAATGCTTTATTAAATTGTATTTATGCTGTTTTAACCCATGCTTTATTAAATTGTATTTATGTTGTTTTATCCTATGCTTTATTAAATTGTATTTATGTTGTTTTATCCCATGCTTTATTAAATTGTATTTATGTTGTTTTAACCTATGTTTTATTAAATTGTATCTATGTTGTTTTATCCTATGCTTTATTAAATTGTATTTATGTTGTTTTAATCCATGCTTTATTAAATTGTATTTATGTTGTTTTATCCTATGCTTTACTAAATTGTATTTATGTTGTTTTAACCTATGCTTTATTAAATTGTATTTATGTTGTTTTAACCCATGCTTTATTAAATTGTATTTATTTTGTTTTGTCCTATGCTTTATTAAATTGTATTTATGTTGTTTTAACCTATGCTTTATTAAATTGTATTTATATTGTTTTATCCTATGCTTTATTAAACTGTATTTATGTTGTTTTATTCTATGCTTTATTAAATTGTATTTATGTTGTTTTATCCTATGCTTTATTAAATTGTATTTATGTTGTTTTAAACTATGCTTTATTACATCCTGTTTATGTTGTTTTATCCTATGCTTTATTAAATTGTATTTATGTTCTTTTAACCCATGCTTTATTAAATTGTATTTATGTTGTTTTATCCTATGCTTTATTAAATTGTATTTATGTTGTTTTAACCTATGCTTTATTAAATTGTATTTATGTTGTTTAACCCATGCTTTATTAAATTGTATTTATTTTGTTTTGTCCTATGCTTTATTAAATTGTATTTATGTTGTTTTAACCTATGCTTTATTAAATTGTATTTATATTCTTTTATCCTATGATTTATTAAATTGTATTTATGTTCTTTTATTCTATGCTTTATTAAATTGTATTTATGTTGTTTTATCCTATGCTTTATTAAATTGTATTTATGTTGTTTTAACCTATGCTTTATTACATCCTGTTTATGTTGTTTTATCCTATGCTTTATTAAATTGTATTTATGTTGTTTTAACCTATGCTTTATTAAATTCTATTTATGTTGTTTTATGCTATGTTATATTAAATTGTATTTACGTGGTTTCATCCTATGCTTTATTAAATTGTATTTATTTTGTTTTAACCTATGCTTTATTAAATTGTTTTTATGTTGCTTTATCCTATGCTTTATTAAATTGTATTTATGTTGTTTTAACCTATGCTTTATTAAATTGTATTTATGTTGTTTTATCCTATGCTTTATTAAATTGTATTCATGTTGTTTAATCCAATGCTTTATTAAATTGTATTTATGTTGTTTTATCCTACGTTTCATTAAATTGTATTTATGTTGTTTTAACCTATGCTTTATTAAATTGTATTTATGTTGTTTTAACCTATGCTTTATTAAATTGTATTTATGTTGTTTTAACCCATGCTTTATTAAATTGTATTTATTTTGTTTTGTCCTATGCTTTATTAAATTGTATTTATGTTGTTTTATCCTACGTTTCATTAAATTGTATTTATGTTGTTTTAACCTATACTTTATTAAATTCTATTTATGTTGTTTTATGCTATGTTATATTAAATTTTTATTTACGGGGTTTCATCCTATGCTTTATTAAATTGTATTTATTTTGTTTTAACCAATGCTTTATTACATTGTATTTATGCTGCTTTAACCCATGCTTTATTAAATTGTATTTATGTTGTTTTATCCTATGCTTTATTAAATTGTATTTATGTTGTTTTATCCTATGCTTTATTAAACTGTATTTATGTTGTTTTATCCTATGCTTTATTAAATTGTATTTATGTTGTTTTATGTTATGCTTTATTAAATTGTATTTATGTTGTTTTATCCTATGCTTTATTAAATTTTATTTATGTTGTTTTATCCTATGCTTTATTAAATTGTATTTATGTTGTTTTATCCTATGCTTTATTAAATTGTATTTATGTTGTTTTAACCTATGATTTATTAAATTGTATTTATGTTGTTTTTTCCTATGCTTTATTAAATTGTATTTATTTTGTTTTATCCTATGCTTTATTAAATTGTATTTGTGTTGTTTTATCCTATGCTTTATTAAATTGTATTTATGTTGTTTTAACCTATGCTTTATTACATCGTGTTTATGTTGTTTTATCCTATGCTTTATTAAATTGTATTTATGTTGTTTTAACCTATGCTTTATTAAATTGTATTTATGTTGTTTTATCCTATGTTATATTAAAATGTATTTACGTGGTTTCATCCTATGCTTTATTAAATTGTATTTATTTTGTTTTAACGTATGCTTTATTAAATTGTATTTATGTTGTTTTATCCTATGGTTTATTAAATTGTATTTATGTTGTTTTAACCTATGCTTTATTAAGTTCTATTTATGTTGTTTTATCCTATGTTATATTAAATTGTATTTACGTGGTTTCATCCTATGCTTTATTAAATTGTATTTATTTTGTTTTAACCTATGCTTTATTAAATTGTTTTTATGTTGTTTTATCCTATGCTTTATTAAATTGTATTTATGTTGTTTTAACCTATGCTTTATTAAATTGTATTTATGTTGTTTTATCCTATGCTTTATTAAATTGTATTCATGTTGTTTTATCCAATGCTTTATTAAATTGTATTTATGTTGTTTTATCCTACGTTTCATTAAATTGTATTTATGTTGTTTTAAACAATGCTTTATTAAATTGTATTTATGCTGTTTTAACCCATGCTTTATTAAATTGTATTTATGTTGTTTTATCCTATGCTTTATTAAATTGTATTTATGTTGTTTTATCCCATGCTTTATTAAATTGTATTTATGTTGTTTTAACCTATGTTTTATTAAATTGTATCTATGTTGTTTTATCCTATGCTTTATTAAATTGTATTTATGTTGTTTTAATCCATGCTTTATTAAATTGTATTTATGTTGTTTTATCCTATGCTTTATTAAATTGTATTTATGTTGTTTTAACCTATGCTTTATTAAATTGTATTTATGTTGTTTTAACCCATGCTTTATTAAATTGTATTTATTTTGTTTTGTCCTATGCTTTATTAAATTGTATTTATGTTGTTTTAACCTATGCTTTATTAAATTGTATTTATATTGTTTTATCCTATGCTTTATTAAACTGTATTTATGTTGTTTTATTCTATGCTTTATTAAATTGTATTTATGTTGTTTTATCCTATGCTTTATTAAATTGTATTTATGTTGTTTTAACCTATGCTTTATTACATCCTGTTTATGTTGTTTTATCCTATGCTTTATTAAATTGTATTTATGTTCTTTTAACCCATGCTTTATTAAATTGTATTTATGTTGTTTTATCCTATGCTTTATTAAATTGTATTTATGTTGTTTTAACCTATGCTTTATTAAATTGTATTTATGTTGTTTTAACCCATGCTTTATTAAATTGTATTTATTTTGTTTTGTCCTATGCTTTATTAAATTGTATTTATGTTGTTTTAACCTATGCTTTATTAAATTGTATTTATATTCTTTTATCCTATGATTTATTAAATTGTATTTATGTTCTTTTATTCTATGCTTTATTAAATTGTATTTATGTTGTTTTATCCTATGCTTTATTAAATTGTATTTATGTTGTTTTAACCTATGCTTTATTACATCCTGTTTATGTTGTTTTATCCTATGCTTTATTAAATTGTATTTATGTTGTTTTAACCTATGCTTTATTAAATTCTATTTATGTTGTTTTATGCTATGTTATATTAAATTGTATTTACGTGGTTTCATCCTATGCTTTATTAAATTGTATTTATTTTGTTTTAACCTATGCTTTATTAAATTGTTTTTATGTTGTTTTATCCTATGCTTTATTAAATTGTATTTATGTTGTTTTAACCTATGCTTTATTAAATTGTATTTATGTTGTTTTATCCTATGCTTTATTAAATTGTATTCATGTTGTTTTATCCAATGCTTTATTAAATTGTATTTATGTTGTTTTATCCTACGTTTCATTAAATTGTATTTATGTTGTTTTAAACAATGCTTTATTAAATTGTATTTATGCTGTTTTAACCCATGCTTTTTTAAATTGTATTTATGTTGTTTTATCCTATGCTTTATTAAATTGTATTTATGTTGTTTTATCCCATGCTTTATTAAATTGTATTTATGTTGTTTTAACCTATGTTTTATTAAATTGTATCTATGTTGTTTTATCCTATGCTTTATTAAATTGTATTTATGTTGTTTTAATCCATGCTTTATTAAATTGTATTTATGTTGTTTTATCCTATGCTTTACTAAATTGTATTTATGTTGTTTTAACCTATGCTTTATTAAATTGTATTTATGTTGTTTTAACCCATGCTTTATTAAAATGTATTTATTTTGTTTTGTCCTATGCTTTATTAAATTGTATTTATGTTGTTTTAACCTATGCTTTATTAAATTGTATTTATATTGTTTTATCCTATGCTTTATTAAACTGTATTTATGTTGTTTTATTCTATGCTTTATTAAATTGTATTTATGTTGTTTTATCCTATGCTTTATTAAATTGTATTTATGTTGTTTTAACCTATGCTTTATTACATCCTGTTTATGTTGTTTTATCCTATGCTTTATTAAATTGTATTTATGTTCTTTTAACCCATGCTTTATTAAATTGTATTTATGTTGTTTTATCCTATGCTTTATTAAATTGTATTTATGTTGTTTTAACCTATGCTTTATTAAATTGTATTTATGTTGTTTTAACCCATGCTTTATTAAATTGTATTTATTTTGTTTTGTCCTATGCTTTATTAAATTGTATTTATGTTGTTTTAACCTATGCTTTATTAAATTGTATTTATATTCTTTTATCCTATGATTTATTAAATTGTATTTATGTTCTTTTATTCTATGCTTTATTAAATTGTATTTATGTTGTTTTATCCTATGCTTTATTAAATTGTATTTATGTTGTTTTAACCTATGCTTTATTACATCCTGTTTATGTTGTTTTATCCTATGCTTTATTAAATTGTATTTATGTTGTTTTAACCTATGCTTTATTAAATTCTATTTATGTTGTTTTATGCTATGTTATATTAAATTGTATTTACGTGGTTTCATCCTATGCTTTATTAAATTGTATTTATTTTGTTTTAACCTATGCTTTATTAAATTGTTTTTATGTTGCTTTATCCTATGCTTTATTAAATTGTATTTATGTTGTTTTAACCTATGCTTTATTAAATTGTATTTATGTTGTTTTATCCTATGCTTTATTAAATTGTATTCATGTTGTTTAATCCAATGCTTTATTAAATTGTATTTATGTTGTTTTATCCTACGTTTCATTAAATTGTATTTATGTTGTTTTAACCTATGCTTTATTAAATTCTATTTATGTTGTTTTATGCTATGTTATATTAAATTGTATTTACGGGGTTTCATCCTATGCTTTATTAAATTGTATTTATTTTGTTTTAACCAATGCTTTATTACATTGTATTTATGCTGCTTTAACCCATGCTTTATTAAATTGTATTTATGTTGTTTTATCCTATGCTTTATTAAATTGTATTTATGTTGTTTTATCCTATGCTTTATTAAACTGTATTTATGTTGTTTTATCCTATGCTTTATTAAATTGTAATTAAGTTGTTTTATGTTATGCTTTATTAAATTGTATTTATGTTGTTTTATCCTATGCTTTATTAAATTTTATTTATGTTGTTTTATCCTATGCTTTATTAAATTGTATTTATGTTGTTTTATCCTATGCTTTATTAAATTGTATTTATGTTGTTTTAACCTATGATTTATTAAATTGTATTTATGTTGTTTTTTCCTATGCTTTATTAAATTGTATTTATGTTGTTTTATCCTATGCTTTATTAAATTGTATTTGTGTTGTTTTATCCTATGCTTTATTAAATTGTATTTATGTTGTTTTAACCTATGCTTTATTACATCGTGTTTATGTTGTTTTATCCTATGCTTTATTAAATTGTATTTATGTTGTTTTAACCTATGCTTTATTAAATTGTATTTATGTTGTTTTATGCTATGTTATATTAAATTGTATTTACGTGGTTTCATCCTATGCTTTATTAAATTGTATTTATTTTGTTTTAACCAATGCTTTATTACATTGTATTTATGCTGCTTTAACCCATGCTTTATTAAATTGTATTTATGTTGTTTTATCCTATGCTTTATTAAATTGTATTTATGTTGTTTTATCCTATGCTTTATTAAACTGTATTTATGTTGTTTTATCCTATGCTTTATTAAATTGTATTTATGTTGTTTTATGTTATGCTTTATTAAATTGTATTTATGTTGTTTTATCCTATGCTTTATTAAATTTTATTTATGTTGTTTTATCCTATGCTTTATTAAATTTTATTTATGTTGTTTTATCCTATGCTTTATTAAATTGTATTTATGTTGTTTTAACCTATGATTTATTAAATTGTATTTATGTTGTTTTATCCTATGCTTTATTAAATTGTATTTATGTTGTTTTATCCTATGCTTTATTAAATTGTATTTGTGTTGTTTTATCCTATGCTTTATTAAATTGTATTTATGTTGTTTTAACCTATGCTTTATTACATCGTGTTTATGTTGTTTTATCCTATGCTTTATTAAATTGTATTTATGTTGTTTTAACCTATGCTTTATTAAATTGTATTTATGTTGTTTTATCCTATGTTATATTAAATTGTATTTACGTGGTTTCATCCTATGCTTTATTAAATTGTATTTATTTTGTTTTAACGTATGCTTTATTAAATTGTATTTATGTTGTTTCATCCTATGCTTTATTAAATTGTATTTATGTTGTTTTAACCTATGCTTTATTAAGTTCTATTTATGTTGTTTTATCCTATGTTATATTAAATTGTATTTACGTGGTTTCATCCTATGCTTTATTAAATTGTATTTATTTTGTTTTAACCTATGCTTTATTAAATTGTTTTTATGTTGTTTTATCCTATGCTTTATTAAATTGTATTTATGTTGTTTTAACCTATGCTTTATTAAATTGTATTTATGTTGTTTTATCCTATGCTTTATTAAATTGTATTCATGTTGTTTTATCCAATGCTTTATTAAATTGTATTTATGTTGTTTTATCCTACGTTTCATTAAATTGTATTTATGTTGTTTTAAACAATGCTTTATTAAATTGTATTTATGCTGTTTTAACCCATGCTTTATTAAATTGTATTTATGTTGTTTTATCCTATGCTTTATTAAATTGTATTTATGTTGTTTTATCCCATGCTTTATTAAATTGTATTTATGTTGTTTTAACCTATGTTTTATTAAATTGTATCTATGTTGTTTTATCCTATGCTTTATTAAATTGTATTTATGTTGTTTTAATCCATGCTTTATTAAATTGTATTTATGTTGTTTTATCCTATGCTTTACTAAATTGTATTTATGTTGTTTTAACCTATGCTTTATTAAATTGTATTTATGTTGTTTTAACCCATGCTTTATTAAATTGTATTTATTTTGTTTTGTCCTATGCTTTATTAAATTGTATTTATGTTGTTTTAACCTATGCTTTATTAAATTGTATTTATATTGTTTTATCCTATGCTTTATTAAACTGTATTTATGTTGTTTTATTCTATGCTTTATTAAATTGTATTTATGTTGTTTTATCCTATGCTTTATTAAATTGTATTTATGTTGTTTTAAACTATGCTTTATTACATCCTGTTTATGTTGTTTTATCCTATGCTTTATTAAATTGTATTTATGTTCTTTTAACCCATGCTTTATTAAATTGTATTTATGTTGTTTTATCCTATGCTTTATTAAATTGTATTTATGTTGTTTTAACCTATGCTTTATTAAATTGTATTTATGTTGTTTAACCCATGCTTTATTAAATTGTATTTATTTTGTTTTGTCCTATGCTTTATTAAATTGTATTTATGTTGTTTTAACCTATGCTTTATTAAATTGTATTTATATTCTTTTATCCTATGATTTATTAAATTGTATTTATGTTCTTTTATTCTATGCTTTATTAAATTGTATTTATGTTGTTTTATCCTATGCTTTATTAAATTGTATTTATGTTGTTTTAACCTATGCTTTATTACATCCTGTTTATGTTGTTTTATCCTATGCTTTATTAAATTGTATTTATGTTGTTTTAACCTATGCTTTATTAAATTCTATTTATGTTGTTTTATGCTATGTTATATTAAATTGTATTTACGTGGTTTCATCCTATGCTTTATTAAATTGTATTTATTTTGTTTTAACCTATGCTTTATTAAATTGTTTTTATGTTGCTTTATCCTATGCTTTATTAAATTGTATTTATGTTGTTTTAACCTATGCTTTATTAAATTGTATTTATGTTGTTTTATCCTATGCTTTATTAAATTGTATTCATGTTGTTTAATCCAATGCTTTATTAAATTGTATTTATGTTGTTTTATCCTACGTTTCATTAAATTGTATTTATGTTGTTTTAACCTATGCTTTATTAAATTGTATTTATGTTGTTTTAACCTATGCTTTATTAAATTGTATTTATGTTGTTTTAACCCATGCTTTATTAAATTGTATTAATTTTGTTTTGTCCTATGCTTTATTAAATTGTATTTATGTTGTTTTATCCTACGTTTCATTAAATTGTATTTATGTTGTTTTAACCTATACTTTATTAAATTCTATTTATGTTGTTTTATGCTATGTTATATTAAATTTTTATTTACGGGGTTTCATCCTATGCTTTATTAAATTGTATTTATTTTGTTTTAACCAATGCTTTATTACATTGTATTTATGCTGCTTTAACCCATGCTTTATTAAATTGTATTTATGTTGTTTTATCCTATGCTTTATTAAATTGTATTTATGTTGTTTTATCCTATGCTTTATTAAACTGTATTTATGTTGTTTTATCCTATGCTTTATTAAATTGTATTTATGTTGTTTTATGTTATGCTTTATTAAATTGTATTTATGTTGTTTTATCCTATGCTTTATTAAATTTTATTTATGTTGTTTTATCCTATGCTTTATTAAATTGTATTTATGTTGTTTTATCCTATGCTTTATTAAATTGTATTTATGTTGTTTTAACCTATGATTTATTAAATTGTATTTATGTTGTTTTTTCCTATGCTTTATTAAATTGTATTTATTTTGTTTTATCCTATGCTTTATTAAATTGTATTTGTGTTGTTTTATCCTATGCTTTATTAAATTGTATTTATGTTGTTTTAACCTATGCTTTATTACATCGTGTTTATGTTGTTTTATCCTATGCTTTATTAAATTGTATTTATGTTGTTTTAACCTATGCTTTATTAAATTGTATTTATGTTGTTTTATCCTATGTTATATTAAAATGTATTTACGTGGTTTCATCCTATGCTTTATTAAATTGTATTTATTTTGTTTTAACGTATGCTTTATTAAATTGTATTTATGTTGTTTTATCCTATGGTTTATTAAATTGTATTTATGTTGTTTTAACCTATGCTTTATTAAGTTCTATTTATGTTGTTTTATCCTATGTTATATTAAATTGTATTTACGTGGTTTCATCCTATGCTTTATTAAATTGTATTTATTTTGTTTT
Source organism: Phyllobates terribilis (assembly GCF_046119375.1). Taxonomy (NCBI): domain Eukaryota; kingdom Metazoa; phylum Chordata; class Amphibia; order Anura; family Dendrobatidae; genus Phyllobates; species Phyllobates terribilis. The sequence goes on along the minus strand of NW_027363206.1, from coordinate 722,288 downwards.
AACCTATGCTTTATTAAATTGTTTTTATGTTGTTTTATCCTATGCTTTATTAAATTGTATTTATGTTGTTTTAACCTATGCTTTATTAAATTGTATTTATGTTGTTTTATCCTATGCTTTATTAAATTGTATTCATGTTGTTTTATCCAATGCTTTATTAAATTGTATTTATGTTGTTTTATCCTACGTTTCATTAAATTGTATTTATGTTGTTTTAAACAATGCTTTATTAAATTGTATTTATGCTGTTTTAACCCATGCTTTATTAAATTGTATTTATGTTGTTTTATCCTATGCTTTATTAAATTGTATTTATGTTGTTTTATCCCATGCTTTATTAAATTGTATTTATGTTGTTTTAACCTATGTTTTATTAAATTGTATCTATGTTGTTTTATCCTATGCTTTATTAAATTGTATTTATGTTGTTTTAATCCATGCTTTATTAAATTGTATTTATGTTGTTTTATCCTATGCTTTATTAAATTGTATTTATGTTGTTTTAACCTATGCTTTATTAAATTGTATTTATGTTGTTTTAACCCATGCTTTATTAAATTGTATTTATTTTGTTTTGTCCTATGCTTTATTAAATTGTATTTATGTTGTTTTAACCTATGCTTTATTAAATTGTATTTATATTGTTTTATCCTATGCTTTATTAAACTGTATTTATGTTGTTTTATTCTATGCTTTATTAAATTGTATTTATGTTGTTTTATCCTATGCTTTATTAAATTGTATTTATGTTGTTTTAACCTATGCTTTATTACATCCTGTTTATGTTGTTTTATCCTATGCTTTATTAAATTGTATTTATGTTCTTTTAACCCATGCTTTATTAAATTGTATTTATGTTGTTTTATCCTATGCTTTATTAAATTGTATTTATGTTGTTTTAACCTATGCTTTATTAAATTGTATTTATGTTGTTTTAACCCATGCTTTATTAAATTGTATTTATTTTGTTTTGTCCTATGCTTTATTAAATTGTATTTATGTTGTTTTAACCTATGCTTTATTAAATTGTATTTATATTCTTTTATCCTATGATTTATTAAATTGTATTTATGTTCTTTTATTCTATGCTTTATTAAATTGTATTTATGTTGTTTTATCCTATGCTTTATTAAATTGTATTTATGTTGTTTTAACCTATGCTTTATTACATCCTGTTTATGTTGTTTTATCCTATGCTTTATTAAATTGTATTTATGTTGTTTTAACCTATGCTTTATTAAATTCTATTTATGTTGTTTTATGCTATGTTATATTAAATTGTATTTACGTGGTTTCATCCTATGCTTTATTAAATTGTATTTATTTTGTTTTAACCAATGCTTTATTACATTGTATTTATGCTGCTTTAACCCATGCTTTATTAAATTGTATTTATGTTGTTTTATCCTATGCTTTATTAAATTGTATTTATGTTGTTTTATCCTATGCTTTATTAAACTGTATTTATGTTGTTTTATCCTATGCTTTATTAAATTGTATTTATGTTGTTTTATGTTATGCTTTATTAAATTGTATTTATGTTGTTTTATCCTATGCTTTATTAAATTTTATTTATGTTGTTTTATCCTATGCTTTATTAAATTGTATTTATGTTGTTTTATCCTATGCTTTATTAAATTGTATTTATGTTGTTTTAACCTATGATTTATTAAATTGTATTTATGTTGTTTTATCCTATGCTTTATTAAATTGTATTTATGTTGTTTTATCCTATGCTTTATTAAATTGTATTTGTGTTGTTTTATCCTATGCTTTATTAAATTGTATTTATGTTGTTTTAACCTATGCTTTATTACATCGTGTTTATGTTGTTTTATCCTATGCTTTATTAAATTGTATTTATGTTGTTTTAACCTATGCTTTATTAAATTGTATTTATGTTGTTTTATCCTATGCTTTATTAAACTGTATTTATGTTGTTTTATCCTATGCTTTATTAAATTGTATTTATGTTGTTTTATGTTATGCTTTATTAAATTGTATTTATGTTGTTTTATCCTATGCTTTATTAAATTTTATTTATGTTGTTTTATCCTATGCTTTATTAAATTTTATTTATGTTGTTTTATCCTATGCTTTATTAAATTGTATTTATGTTGTTTTATCCTATGCTTTATTAAATTGTATTTATGTTGTTTAACCTATGATTTATTAAATTGTATTTATGTTGTTTTTTCCTATGCTTTATTAAGTTGTATTTATGTTGTTTTATCCTATGCTTTATTAAATTGTATTTGTGTTGTTTTATCCTATGCTTTATTAAATTGTATTTATGTTGTTTTAACCTATGCTTTATTACATCGTGTTTATGTTGTTTTATCCTATGCTTTATTAAATTGTATTTATGTTGTTTTAACCTATGCTTTATTAAATTGTATTTATGTTGTTTTATGCTATGTTATATTAAATTGTATTTACGTGGTTTCATCCTATGCTTTATTAAATTGTATTTATTTTGTTTTAACCAATGCTTTATTACATTGTATTTATGCTGCTTTAACCCATGCTTTATTAAATTGTATTTATGTTGTTTTATCCTATGCTTTATTAAATTGTATTTATGTTGTTTTATCCTATGCTTTATTAAACTGTATTTATGTTGTTTTATCCTATGCTTTATTAAATTGTATTTATGTTGTTTTATGTTATGCTTTATTAAATTGTATTTATGTTGTTTTATCCTATGCTTTATTAAATTTTATTTATGTTGTTTTATCCTATGCTTTATTAAATTGTATTTGTGTTGTTTTATCCTATGCTTTATTAAATTGTATTTATGTTGTTTTAACCTATGATTTATTAAATTGTATTTATGTTGTTTTATCCTATGCTTTATTAAATTGTATTTATGTTGTTTTATCCTATGCTTTATTAAATTGTATTTGTGTTGTTTTATCCTATGCTTTATTAAATTGTATTTATGTTGTTTTAACCTATGCTTTATTACATCGTGTTTATGTTGTTTTATCCTATGCTTTATTAAATTGTATTTATGTTGTTTTAACCTATGCTTTATTAAATTGTATTTATGTTGTTTTATCCTATGTTATATTAAATTGTATTTACGTGGTTTCATCCTATGCTTTATTAAATTGTATTTATTTTGTTTTAACGTATGCTTTATTAAATTGTATTTATGTTGTTTTATCCTATGCTTTATTAAATTGTATTTATGTTGTTTTAACCTATGCTTTATTAAGTTCTATTTATGTTGTTTTATCCTATGTTATATTAAATTGTATTTACGTGGTTTCATCCTATGCTTTATTAAATTGTATTTATTTTGTTTTAACCTATGCTTTATTAAATTGTTTTTATGTTGTTTTATCCTATGCTTTATTAAATTGTATTTATGTTGTTTTAACCTATGCTTTATTAAATTGTATTTATGTTGTTTTATCCTATGCTTTATTAAATTGTATTCATGTTGTTTTATCCAATGCTTTATTAAATTGAATTTATGTTGTTTTATCCTACGTTTCATTAAATTGTATTTATGTTGTTTTAAACAATGCTTTATTAAATTGTATTTATGCTGTTTTAACCCATGCTTTTTTAAATTGTATTTATGTTGTTTTATCCTATGCTTTATTAAATTGTATTTATGTTGTTTTATCCCATGCTTTATTAAATTGTATTTATGTTGTTTTAACCTATGTTTTATTAAATTGTATCTATGTTGTTTTATCCTATGCTTTATTAAATTGTATTTATGTTGTTTTAATCCATGCTTTATTAAATTGTATTTATGTTGTTTTATCCTATGCTTTACTAAATTGTATTTATGTTGTTTTAACCTATGCTTTATTAAATTGTATTTATGTTGTTTTAACCCATGCTTTATTAAATTGTATTTATTTTGTTTTGTCCTATGCTTTATTAAATTGTATTTATGTTGTTTTAACCTATGCTTTATTAAATTGTATTTATATTGTTTTATCCTATGCTTTATTAAACTGTATTTATGTTGTTTTATTCTATGCTTTATTAAATTGTATTTATGTTGTTTTATCCTATGCTTTATTAAATTGTATTTATGTTGTTTTAACCTATGCTTTATTACATCCTGTTTATGTTGTTTTATCCTATGCTTTATTAAATTGTATTTATGTTCTTTTAATCCATGCTTTATTAAATTGTATTTATGTTGTTTTATCCTATGCTTTATTAAATTGTATTTATGTTGTTTTAACCTATGCTTTATTAAATTGTATTTATGTTGTTTTAACCCATGCTTTATTAAATTGTATTTATTTTGTTTTGTCCTATGCTTTATTAAATTGTATTTATGTTGTTTTAACCTATGCTTTATTAAATTGTATTTATATTCTTTTATCCTATGATTTATTAAATTGTATTTATGTTCTTTTATTCTATGCTTTATTAAATTGTATTTATGTTGTTTTATCCTATGCTTTATTAAATTGTATTTATGTTGTTTTAACCTATGCTTTATTACATCCTGTTTATGTTGTTTTATCCTATGCTTTATTAAATTGTATTTATGTTGTTTTAACCTATGCTTTATTAAATTCTATTTATGTTGTTTTATGCTATGTTATATTAAATTGTATTTACGTGGTTTCATCCTATGCTTTATTAAATTGTATTTATTTTGTTTTAACCTATGCTTTATTAAATTGTTTTTATGTTGCTTTATCCTATGCTTTATTAAATTGTATTTATGTTGTTTTAACCTATGCTTTATTAAATTGTATTTATGTTGTTTTATCCTATGCTTTATTAAATTGTATTCATGTTGTTTAATCCAATGCTTTATTAAATTGTATTTATGTTGTTTTATCCTACGTTTCATTAAATTGTATTTATGTTGTTTTAACCTATGCTTTATTAAATTCTATTTATGTTGTTTTATGCTATGTTATATTAAATTGTATTTACGGGGTTTCATCCTATGCTTTATTAAATTGTATTTATTTTGTTTTAACCAATGCTTTATTACATTGTATTTATGCTGCTTTAACCCATGCTTTATTAAATTGTATTTATGTTGTTTTATCCTATGCTTTATTAAATTGTATTTATGTTGTTTTATCCTATGCTTTATTAAACTGTATTTATGTTGTTTTATCCTATGCTTTATTAAATTGTAATTATGTTGTTTTATGTTATGCTTTATTAAATTGTATTTATGTTGTTTTATCCTATGCTTTATTAAATTTTATTTATGTTGTTTTATCCTATGCTTTATTAAATTGTATTTATGTTGTTTTATCCTATGCTTTATTAAATTGTATTTATGTTGTTTTAACCTATGATTTATTAAATTGTATTTATGTTGTTTTTTCCTATGCTTTATTAAATTGTATTTATGTTGTTTTATCCTATGCTTTATTAAATTGTATTTGTGTTGTTTTATCCTATGCTTTATTAAATTGTATTTATGTTGTTTTAACCTATGCTTTATTACATCGTGTTTATGTTGTTTTATCCTATGCTTTATTAAATTGTATTTATGTTGTTTTAACCTATGCTTTATTAAATTGTATTTATGTTGTTTTATGCTATGTTATATTAAATTGTATTTACGTGGTTTCATCCTATGCTTTATTAAATTGTATTTATTTTGTTTTAACCAATGCTTTATTACATTGTATTTATGCTGCTTTAACCCATGCTTTATTAAATTGTATTTATGTTGTTTTATCCTATGCTTTATTAAATTGTATTTATGTTGTTTTATCCTATGCTTTATTAAACTGTATTTATGTTGTTTTATCCTATGCTTTATTAAATTGTATTTATGTTGTTTTATGTTATGCTTTATTAAATTGTATTTATGTTGTTTTATCCTATGCTTTATTAAATTTTATTTATGTTGTTTTATCCTATGCTTTATTAAATTTTATTTATGTTGTTTTATCCTATGCTTTATTAAATTGTATTTATGTTGTTTTAACCTATGATTTATTAAATTGTATTTATGTTGTTTTATCCTATGCTTTATTAAATTGTATTTATGTTGTTTTATCCTATGCTTTATTAAATTGTATTTGTGTTGTTTTATCCTATGCTTTATTAAATTGTATTTATGTTGTTTTAACCTATGCTTTATTACATCGTGTTTATGTTGTTTTATCCTATGCTTTATTAAATTGTATTTATGTTGTTTTAACCTATGCTTTATTAAATTGTATTTATGTTGTTTTATCCTATGTTATATTAAATTGTATTTACGTGGTTTCATCCTATGCTTTATTAAATTGTATTTATTTTGTTTTAACGTATGCTTTATTAAATTGTATTTATGTTGTTTCATCCTATGCTTTATTAAATTGTATTTATGTTGTTTTAACCTATGCTTTATTAAGTTCTATTTATGTTGTTTTATCCTATGTTATATTAAATTGTATTTACGTGGTTTCATCCTATGCTTTATTAAATTGTATTTATTTTGTTTTAACCTATGCTTTATTAAATTGTTTTTATGTTGTTTTATCCTATGCTTTATTAAATTGTATTTATGTTGTTTTAACCTATGCTTTATTAAATTGTATTTATGTTGTTTTATCCTATGCTTTATTAAATTGTATTCATGTTGTTTTATCCAATGCTTTATTAAATTGTATTTATGTTGTTTTATCCTACGTTTCATTAAATTGTTTTTATGTTGTTTTAAACAATGCTTTATTAAATTGTATTTATGCTGTTTTAACCCATGCTTTATTAAATTGTATTTATGTTGTTTTATCCTATGCTTTATTAAATTGTATTTATGTTGTTTTATCCCATGCTTTATTAAATTGTATTTATGTTGTTTTAACCTATGTTTTATTAAATTGTATCTATGTTGTTTTATCCTATGCTTTATTAAATTGTATTTATGTTGTTTTAATCCATGCTTTATTAAATTGTATTTATGTTGTTTTATCCTATGCTTTACTAAATTGTATTTATGTTGTTTTAACCTATGCTTTATTAAATTGTATTTATGTTGTTTTAACCCATGCTTTATTAAATTGTATTTATTTTGTTTTGTCCTATGCTTTATTAAATTGTATTTATGTTGTTTTAACCTATGCTTTATTAAATTGTATTTATATTGTTTTATCCTATGCTTTATTAAACTGTATTTATGTTGTTTTATTCTATGCTTTATTAAATTGTATTTATGTTGTTTTATCCTATGCTTTATTAAATTGTATTTATGTTGTTTTAAACTATGCTTTATTACATCCTGTTTATGTTGTTTTATCCTATGCTTTATTAAATTGTATTTATGTTCTTTTAACCCATGCTTTATTAAATTGTATTTATGTTGTTTTATCCTATGCTTTATTAAATTGTATTTATGTTGTTTTAACCTATGCTTTATTAAATTGTATTTATGTTGTTTAACCCATGCTTTATTAAATTGTATTTATTTTGTTTTGTCCTATGCTTTATTAAATTGTATTTATGTTGTTTTAACCTATGCTTTATTAAATTGTATTTATATTCTTTTATCCTATGATTTATTAAATTGTATTTATGTTCTTTTATTCTATGCTTTATTAAATTGTATTTATGTTGTTTTATCCTATGCTTTATTAAATTGTATTTATGTTGTTTTAACCTATGCTTTATTACATCCTGTTTATGTTGTTTTATCCTATGCTTTATTAAATTGTATTTATGTTGTTTTAACCTATGCTTTATTAAATTCTATTTATGTTGTTTTATGCTATGTTATATTAAATTGTATTTACGTGGTTTCATCCTATGCTTTATTAAATTGTATTTATTTTGTTTTAACCTATGCTTTATTAAATTGTTTTTATGTTGCTTTATCCTATGCTTTATTAAATTGTATTTATGTTGTTTTAACCTATGCTTTATTAAATTGTATTTATGTTGTTTTATCCTATGCTTTATTAAATTGTATTCATGTTGTTTAATCCAATGCTTTATTAAATTGTATTTATGTTGTTTTATCCTACGTTTCATTAAATTGTATTTATGTTGTTTTAACCTATGCTTTATTAAATTGTATTTATGTTGTTTTAACCTATGCTTTATTAAATTGTATTTATGTTGTTTTAACCCATGCTTTATTAAATTGTATTAATTTTGTTTTGTCCTATGCTTTATTAAATTGTATTTATGTTGTTTTATCCTACGTTTCATTAAATTGTATTTATGTTGTTTTAACCTATACTTTATTAAATTCTATTTATGTTGTTTTATGCTATGTTATATTAAATTTTTATTTACGGGGTTTCATCCTATGCTTTATTAAATTGTATTTATTTTGTTTTAACCAATGCTTTATTACATTGTATTTATGCTGCTTTAACCCATGCTTTATTAAATTGTATTTATGTTGTTTTATCCTATGCTTTATTAAATTGTATTTATGTTGTTTTATCCTATGCTTTATTAAACTGTATTTATGTTGTTTTATCCTATGCTTTATTAAATTGTATTTATGTTGTTTTATGTTATGCTTTATTAAATTGTATTTATGTTGTTTTATCCTATGCTTTATTAAATTTTATTTATGTTGTTTTATCCTATGCTTTATTAAATTGTATTTATGTTGTTTTATCCTATGCTTTATTAAATTGTATTTATGTTGTTTTAACCTATGATTTATTAAATTGTATTTATGTTGTTTTTTCCTATGCTTTATTAAATTGTATTTATTTTGTTTTATCCTATGCTTTATTAAATTGTATTTGTGTTGTTTTATCCTATGCTTTATTAAATTGTATTTATGTTGTTTTAACCTATGCTTTATTACATCGTGTTTATGTTGTTTTATCCTATGCTTTATTAAATTGTATTTATGTTGTTTTAACCTATGCTTTATTAAATTGTATTTATGTTGTTTTATCCTATGTTATATTAAAATGTATTTACGTGGTTTCATCCTATGCTTTATTAAATTGTATTTATTTTGTTTTAACGTATGCTTTATTAAATTGTATTTATGTTGTTTTATCCTATGGTTTATTAAATTGTATTTATGTTGTTTTAACCTATGCTTTATTAAGTTCTATTTATGTTGTTTTATCCTATGTTATATTAAATTGTATTTACGTGGTTTCATCCTATGCTTTATTAAATTGTATTTATTTTGTTTTAACCTATGCTTTATTAAATTGTTTTTATGTTGTTTTATCCTATGCTTTATTAAATTGTATTTATGTTGTTTTAACCTATGCTTTATTAAATTGTATTTATGTTGTTTTATCCTATGCTTTATTAAATTGTATTCATGTTGTTTTATCCAATGCTTTATTAAATTGTATTTATGTTGTTTTATCCTACGTTTCATTAAATTGTATTTATGTTGTTTTAAACAATGCTTTATTAAATTGTATTTATGCTGTTTTAACCCATGCTTTATTAAATTGTATTTATGTTGTTTTATCCTATGCTTTATTAAATTGTATTTATGTTGTTTTATCCCATGCTTTATTAAATTGTATTTATTTTGTTTTAACCTATGTTTTATTAAATTGTATCTATGTTGTTTTATCCTATGCTTTATTAAATTGTATTTATGTTGTTTTAATCCATGCTTTATTAAATTGTATTTATGTTGTTTTATCCTATGCTTTATTAAATTGTATTTATGTTGTTGTAACCTATGCTTTATTAAATTGTATTTATGTTGTTTTAACCCATGCTTTATTAAATTGTATTTATTTTGTTTTGTCCTATGCTTTATTAAATTGTATTTATGTTGTTTTAACCTATGCTTTATTAAATTGTATTTATATTGTTTTATCCTATGCTTTATTAAATTGTATTTATGTTGTTTTATTCTATGCTTTATTAAATTGTATTTATGTTGTTTTATCCTATGCTTTATTAAATTGTATTTATGTTGTTTTAACCTATGCTTTATTACATCCTGTTTATGTTGTTTTATCCTATGCTTTATTAAATTGTATTTATGTTGTTTTAACCTATGCTTTATTAAATTGTATTTATGTTGTTTTATCCTATGTTATATTAAATTGTATTTACATGGTTTCATCCTATGCTTTATTAAATTGTATTTATGTTGTTTTATCCTATGCTTTATTAAATTGTATTCATGTTGTTTTATCCAATGCTTTATTAAATTGTATTTATGTTGTTTTATCCTATGTTTCATTAAATTGTATTTATGTTGTTTTAACCTATGCTTTATTAAATTGTATTTATGCTGTTTTATCCCATGCTTTATTAAATTGTATTTATGTTGTTTTATCCTATGCTTTATTAAATTGTATTTATGTTGTTTTATCCTATGCTATATTAAATTGTATTTATGTTGTTTTATCCTTTGCTTTATTAAATTGTATTTATGTTGCTTTATCCTATGCTTTATTAAATTGTATTTATATTGTTTTATATTATGCTTTATTAAATTGTATTTATGTTGTTTTAATCTATGCTTTTTTAAATTTTATTTATGTTGTTTTATCCTATGCTTTATTAAATTGTATTTATGTTGTTTTAACCTATGATTTATTAAATTGTATTTATGATGTTTTATCCTATGCTTTATTAAATTGTATTTATGTTGTTTTAACCTATGCTTTATTACATCCTGTTTATGTTGTTTTATCCTATGCTTTATTAAATTGTATTTATGTTGTTTTAACCAATGCTTTATTAAATTCTATTTATGTTGTTTTATCCTATGTTATATTAAATTGTATTTACGTGGTTTCATCCTATGCTTTATTAAATTGTATTTATTTTGTTTTAACCTATGCTTTATTAAATTGTTTTTATGTTGTGTTATCCTATGCTTTATTAAATTGTATTTATGTTGTTTTATCCTATGCTTTATTAAATTGTATTTATGTTGTTTTATCCTATGCTTTATTAAATTGTATTTATGTTGTTTTATTTTATGCTTTATTAAATTGTATTTATGTTGTTTTATCCTATGCTTTATTAAATTGTATTTATGTTGTTTTATCCCATGCTTTATTAAATTGTATTTATGTTGTTTTAACCTATGTTTTATTAAATTGTATCTATGTTGTTTTATCCTATGCTTTATTAAATTGTATTTATGTTGTTTTAATCCATGCTTTATTAAATTGTATTTATATTGTTTTATCCTATGCTTTATTAAATTGTATTTATGTTGTTTTAACCTATGCTTTATTAAATTGTATTTATGTTGTTTTAACCCATGCTTTATTAAATTGTATTTATTTTGTTTTGTCCTATGCTTTATTAAATTGTATTTATGTTGTTTTAACCTATGCTTTATTAAATTGTATTTATATTGTTTTATCCTATGCTTTATTAAATTGTATTTATGTTGTTTTATTCTATGCTTTATTAAATTGTATTTATGTTGTTTTATCCTATGCTTTATTAAATTGTATTTATGTTGTTTTAACCTATGCTTTATTACATCCTGTTTATGTTGTTTTATCCTATGCTTTATTAAATTGTATTTATGTTCTTTTAACCCATGCTTTATTAAATTGTATTTATGTTGTTTTATCCTATGCTTTATTAAATTGTATTTATGTTGTTTTAACCTATGCTTTATTAAATTGTATTTATGTTGTTTTAACCCATGCTTTATTAAATTGTATTTATTTTGTTTTGTCCTATGCTTTATTAAATTGTATTTATGTTGTTTTAACCTATGCTTTATTAAATTGTATTTATATTCTTTTATCCTATGATTTATTAAATTGTATTTATGTTCTTTTATTCTATGCTTTATTAAATTGTATTTATGTTGTTTTATCCTATGCTTTATTAAATTGTATTTATGTTGTTTTAACCTATGCTTTATTACATCCTGTTTATGTTGTTTTATCCTATGCTTTATTAAATTGTATTTATGTTGTTTTAACCTATGCTTTATTAAATTCTATTTATGTTGTTTTATGCTATGTTATATTAAATTGTATTTACGTGGTTTCATCCTATGCTTTATTAAATTGTATTTATTTTGTTTTAACCAATGCTTTATTACATTGTATTTATGCTGCTTTAACCCATGCTTTATTAAATTGTATTTATGTTGTTTTATCCTATGCTTTATTAAATTGTATTTATGTTGTTTTATCCTATGCTTTATTAAACTGTATTTATGTTGTTTTATCCTATGCTTTATTAAATTGTATTTATGTTGTTTTATGTTATGCTTTATTAAATTGTATTTATGTTGTTTTATCCTATGCTTTATTAAATTTTATTTATGTTGTTTTATCCTATGCTTTATTAAATTGTATTTATGTTGTTTTATCCTATGCTTTATTAAATTGTATTTATGTTGTTTTAACCTATGATTTATTAAATTGTATTTATGTTGTTTTATCCTATGCTTTATTAAATTGTATTTATGTTGTTTTATCCTATGCTTTATTAAATTGTATTTGTGTTGTTTTATCCTATGCTTTATTAAATTGTATTTATGTTGTTTTAACCTATGCTTTATTACATCGTGTTTATGTTGTTTTATCCTATGCTTTATTAAATTGTATTTATGTTGTTTTAACCTATGCTTTATTAAATTGTATTTATGTTGTTTTATCCTATGCTTTATTAAACTGTATTTATGTTGTTTTATCCTATGCTTTATTAAATTGTATTTATGTTGTTTTATGTTATGCTTTATTAAATTGTATTTATGTTGTTTTATCCTATGCTTTATTAAATTTTATTTATGTTGTTTTATCCTATGCTTTATTAAATTTTATTTATGTTGTTTTATCCTATGCTTTATTAAATTGTATTTATGTTGTTTTATCCTATGCTTTATTAAATTGTATTTATGTTGTTTAACCTATGATTTATTAAATTGTATTTATGTTGTTTTTTCCTATGCTTTATTAAGTTGTATTTATGTTGTTTTATCCTATGCTTTATTAAATTGTATTTGTGTTGTTTTATCCTATGCTTTATTAAATTGTATTTATGTTGTTTTAACCTATGCTTTATTACATCGTGTTTATGTTGTTTTATCCTATGCTTTATTAAATTGTATTTATGTTGTTTTAACCTATGCTTTATTAAATTGTATTTATGTTGTTTTATGCTATGTTATATTAAATTGTATTTACGTGGTTTCATCCTATGCTTTATTAAATTGTATTTATTTTGTTTTAACCAATGCTTTATTACATTGTATTTATGCTGCTTTAACCCATGCTTTATTAAATTGTATTTATGTTGTTTTATCCTATGCTTTATTAAATTGTATTTATGTTGTTTTATCCTATGCTTTATTAAACTGTATTTATGTTGTTTTATCCTATGCTTTATTAAATTGTATTTATGTTGTTTTATGTTATGCTTTATTAAATTGTATTTATGTTGTTTTATCCTATGCTTTATTAAATTTTATTTATGTTGTTTTATCCTATGCTTTATTAAATTGTATTTGTGTTGTTTTATCCTATGCTTTATTAAATTGTATTTATGTTGTTTTAACCTATGATTTATTAAATTGTATTTATGTTGTTTTATCCTATGCTTTATTAAATTGTATTTATGTTGTTTTATCCTATGCTTTATTAAATTGTATTTGTGTTGTTTTATCCTATGCTTTATTAAATTGTATTTATGTTGTTTTAACCTATGCTTTATTACATCGTGTTTATGTTGTTTTATCCTATGCTTTATTAAATTGTATTTATGTTGTTTTAACCTATGCTTTATTAAATTGTATTTATGTTGTTTTATCCTATGTTATATTAAATTGTATTTACGTGGTTTCATCCTATGCTTTATTAAATTGTATTTATTTTGTTTTAACGTATGCTTTATTAAATTGTATTTATGTTGTTTTATCCTATGCTTTATTAAATTGTATTTATGTTGTTTTAACCTATGCTTTATTAAGTTCTATTTATGTTGTTTTATCCTATGTTATATTAAATTGTATTTACGTGGTTTCATCCTATGCTTTATTAAATTGTATTTATTTTGTTTTAACCTATGCTTTATTAAATTGTTTTTATGTTGTTTTATCCTATGCTTTATTAAATTGTATTTATGTTGTTTTAACCTATGCTTTATTAAATTGTATTTATGTTGTTTTATCCTATGCTTTATTAAATTGTATTCATGTTGTTTTATCCAATGCTTTATTAAATTGAATTTATGTTGTTTTATCCTACGTTTCATTAAATTGTATTTATGTTGTTTTAAACAATGCTTTATTAAATTGTATTTATGCTGTTTTAACCCATGCTTTTTTAAATTGTATTTATGTTGTTTTATCCTATGCTTTATTAAATTGTATTTATGTTGTTTTATCCCATGCTTTATTAAATTGTATTTATGTTGTTTTAACCTATGTTTTATTAAATTGTATCTATGTTGTTTTATCCTATGCTTTATTAAATTGTATTTATGTTGTTTTAATCCATGCTTTATTAAATTGTATTTATGTTGTTTTATCCTATGCTTTACTAAATTGTATTTATGTTGTTTTAACCTATGCTTTATTAAATTTTATTTATGTTGTTTTAACCCATGCTTTATTAAATTGTATTTATTTTGTTTTGTCCTATGCTTTATTAAATTGTATTTATGTTGTTTTAACCTATGCTTTATTAAATTGTATTTATATTGTTTTATCCTATGCTTTATTAAACTGTATTTATGTTGTTTTATTCTATGCTTTATTAAATTGTATTTATGTTGTTTTATCCTATGCTTTATTAAATTGTATTTATGTTGTTTTAACCTATGCTTTATTACATCCTGTTTATGTTGTTTTATCCTATGCTTTATTAAATTGTATTTATGTTCTTTTAATCCATGCTTTATTAAATTGTATTTATGTTGTTTTATCCTATGCTTTATTAAATTGTATTTATGTTGTTTTAACCTATGCTTTATTAAATTGTATTTATGTTGTTTTAACCCATGCTTTATTAAATTGTATTTATTTTGTTTTGTCCTATGCTTTATTAAATTGTATTTATGTTGTTTTAACCTATGCTTTATTAAATTGTATTTATATTCTTTTATCCTATGATTTATTAAATTGTATTTATGTTCTTTTATTCTATGCTTTATTAAATTGTATTTATGTTGTTTTATCCTATGCTTTATTAAATTGTATTTATGTTGTTTTAACCTATGCTTTATTACATCCTGTTTATGTTGTTTTATCCTATGCTTTATTAAATTGTATTTATGTTGTTTTAACCTATGCTTTATTAAATTCTATTTATGTTGTTTTATGCTATGTTATATTAAATTGTATTTACGTGGTTTCATCCTATGCTTTATTAAATTGTATTTATTTTGTTTTAACCTATGCTTTATTAAATTGTTTTTATGTTGCTTTATCCTATGCTTTATTAAATTGTATTTATGTTGTTTTAACCTATGCTTTATTAAATTGTATTTATGTTGTTTTATCCTATGCTTTATTAAATTGTATTCATGTTGTTTAATCCAATGCTTTATTAAATTGTATTTATGTTGTTTTATCCTACGTTTCATTAAATTGTATTTATGTTGTTTTAACCTATGCTTTATTAAATTCTATTTATGTTGTTTTATGCTATGTTATATTAAATTGTATTTACGGGGTTTCATCCTATGCTTTATTAAATTGTATTTATTTTGTTTTAACCAATGCTTTATTACATTGTATTTATGCTGCTTTAACCCATGCTTTATTAAATTGTATTTATGTTGTTTTATCCTATGCTTTATTAAATTGTATTTATGTTGTTTTATCCTATGCTTTATTAAACTGTATTTATGTTGTTTTATCCTATGCTTTATTAAATTGTAATTATGTTGTTTTATGTTATGCTTTATTAAATTGTATTTATGTTGTTTTATCCTATGCTTTATTAAATTTTATTTATGTTGTTTTATCCTATGCTTTATTAAATTGTATTTATGTTGTTTTATCCTATGCTTTATTAAATTGTATTTATGTTGTTTTAACCTATGATTTATTAAATTGTATTTATGTTGTTTTTTCCTATGCTTTATTAAATTGTATTTATGTTGTTTTATCCTATGCTTTATTAAATTGTATTTGTGTTGTTTTATCCTATGCTTTATTAAATTGTATTTATGTTGTTTTAACCTATGCTTTATTACATCGTGTTTATGTTGTTTTATCCTATGCTTTATTAAATTGTATTTATGTTGTTTTAACCTATGCTTTATTAAATTGTATTTATGTTGTTTTATGCTATGTTATATTAAATTGTATTTACGTGGTTTCATCCTATGCTTTATTAAATTGTATTTATTTTGTTTTAACCAATGCTTTATTACATTGTATTTATGCTGCTTTAACCCATGCTTTATTAAATTGTATTTATGTTGTTTTATCCTATGCTTTATTAAATTGTATTTATGTTGTTTTATCCTATGCTTTATTAAACTGTATTTATGTTGTTTTATCCTATGCTTTATTAAATTGTATTTATGTTGTTTTATGTTATGCTTTATTAAATTGTATTTATGTTGTTTTATCCTATGCTTTATTAAATTTTATTTATGTTGTTTTATCCTATGCTTTATTAAATTTTATTTATGTTGTTTTATCCTATGCTTTATTAAATTGTATTTATGTTGTTTTAACCTATGATTTATTAAATTGTATTTATGTTGTTTTATCCTATGCTTTATTAAATTGTATTTATGTTGTTTTATCCTATGCTTTATTAAATTGTATTTGTGTTGTTTTATCCTATGCTTTATTAAATTGTATTTATGTTGTTTTAACCTATGCTTTATTACATCGTGTTTATGTTGTTTTATCCTATGCTTTATTAAATTGTATTTATGTTGTTTTAACCTATGCTTTATTAAATTGTATTTATGTTGTTTTATCCTATGTTATATTAAATTGTATTTACGTGGTTTCATCCTATGCTTTATTAAATTGTATTTATTTTGTTTTAACGTATGCTTTATTAAATTGTATTTATGTTGTTTCATCCTATGCTTTATTAAATTGTATTTATGTTGTTTTAACCTATGCTTTATTAAGTTCTATTTATGTTGTTTTATCCTATGTTATATTAAATTGTATTTACGTGGTTTCATCCTATGCTTTATTAAATTGTATTTATTTTGTTTTAACCTATGCTTTATTAAATTGTTTTTATGTTGTTTTATCCTATGCTTTATTAAATTGTATTTATGTTGTTTTAACCTATGCTTTATTAAATTGTATTTATGTTGTTTTATCCTATGCTTTATTAAATTGTATTCATGTTGTTTTATCCAATGCTTTATTAAATTGTATTTATGTTGTTTTATCCTACGTTTCATTAAATTGTTTTTATGTTGTTTTAAACAATGCTTTATTAAATTGTATTTATGCTGTTTTAACCCATGCTTTATTAAATTGTATTTATGTTGTTTTATCCTATGCTTTATTAAATTGTATTTATGTTGTTTTATCCCATGCTTTATTAAATTGTATTTATGTTGTTTTAACCTATGTTTTATTAAATTGTATCTATGTTGTTTTATCCTATGCTTTATTAAATTGTATTTATGTTGTTTTAATCCATGCTTTATTAAATTGTATTTATGTTGTTTTATCCTATGCTTTACTAAATTGTATTTATGTTGTTTTAACCTATGCTTTATTAAATTGTATTTATGTTGTTTTAACCCATGCTTTATTAAATTGTATTTATTTTGTTTTGTCCTATGCTTTATTAAATTGTATTTATGTTGTTTTAACCTATGCTTTATTAAATTGTATTTATATTGTTTTATCCTATGCTTTATTAAACTGTATTTATGTTGTTTTATTCTATGCTTTATTAAATTGTATTTATGTTGTTTTATCCTATGCTTTATTAAATTGTATTTATGTTGTTTTAAACTATGCTTTATTACATCCTGTTTATGTTGTTTTATCCTATGCTTTATTAAATTGTATTTATGTTCTTTTAACCCATGCTTTATTAAATTGTATTTATGTTGTTTTATCCTATGCTTTATTAAATTGTATTTATGTTGTTTTAACCTATGCTTTATTAAATTGTATTTATGTTGTTTAACCCATGCTTTATTAAATTGTATTTATTTTGTTTTGTCCTATGCTTTATTAAATTGTATTTATGTTGTTTTAACCTATGCTTTATTAAATTGTATTTATATTCTTTTATCCTATGATTTATTAAATTGTATTTATGTTCTTTTATTCTATGCTTTATTAAATTGTATTTATGTTGTTTTATCCTATGCTTTATTAAATTGTATTTATGTTGTTTTAACCTATGCTTTATTACATCCTGTTTATGTTGTTTTATCCTATGCTTTATTAAATTGTATTTATGTTGTTTTAACCTATGCTTTATTAAATTCTATTTATGTTGTTTTATGCTATGTTATATTAAATTGTATTTACGTGGTTTCATCCTATGCTTTATTAAATTGTATTTATTTTGTTTTAACCTATGCTTTATTAAATTGTTTTTATGTTGCTTTATCCTATGCTTTATTAAATTGTATTTATGTTGTTTTAACCTATGCTTTATTAAATTGTATTTATGTTGTTTTATCCTATGCTTTATTAAATTGTATTCATGTTGTTTAATCCAATGCTTTATTAAATTGTATTTATGTTGTTTTATCCTACGTTTCATTAAATTGTATTTATGTTGTTTTAACCTATGCTTTATTAAATTGTATTTATGTTGTTTTAACCTATGCTTTATTAAATTGTATTTATGTTGTTTTAACCCATGCTTTATTAAATTGTATTTATTTTGTTTTGTCCTATGCTTTATTAAATTGTATTTATGTTGTTTTATCCTACGTTTCATTAAATTGTATTTATGTTGTTTTAACCTATACTTTATTAAATTCTATTTATGTTGTTTTATGCTATGTTATATTAAATTTTTATTTACGGGGTTTCATCCTATGCTTTATTAAATTGTATTTATTTTGTTTTAACCAATGCTTTATTACATTGTATTTATGCTGCTTTAACCCATGCTTTATTAAATTGTATTTATGTTGTTTTATCCTATGCTTTATTAAATTGTATTTATGTTGTTTTATCCTATGCTTTATTAAACTGTATTTATGTTGTTTTATCCTATGCTTTATTAAATTGTATTTATGTTGTTTTATGTTATGCTTTATTAAATTGTATTTATGTTGTTTTATCCTATGCTTTATTAAATTTTATTTATGTTGTTTTATCCTATGCTTTATTAAATTGTATTTATGTTGTTTTATCCTATGCTTTATTAAATTGTATTTATGTTGTTTTAACCTATGATTTATTAAATTGTATTTATGTTGTTTTTTCCTATGCTTTATTAAATTGTATTTATTTTGTTTTATCCTATGCTTTATTAAATTGTATTTGTGTTGTTTTATCCTATGCTTTATTAAATTGTATTTATGTTGTTTTAACCTATGCTTTATTACATCGTGTTTATGTTGTTTTATCCTATGCTTTATTAAATTGTATTTATGTTGTTTTAACCTATGCTTTATTAAATTGTATTTATGTTGTTTTATCCTATGTTATATTAAAATGTATTTACGTGGTTTCATCCTATGCTTTATTAAATTGTATTTATTTTGTTTTAACGTATGCTTTATTAAATTGTATTTATGTTGTTTTATCCTATGGTTTATTAAATTGTATTTATGTTGTTTTAACCTATGCTTTATTAAGTTCTATTTATGTTGTTTTATCCTATGTTATATTAAATTGTATTTACGTGGTTTCATCCTATGCTTTATTAAATTGTATTTATTTTGTTTTAACCTATGCTTTATTAAATTGTTTTTATGTTGTTTTATCCTATGCTTTATTAAATTGTATTTATGTTGTTTTAACCTATGCTTTATTAAATTGTATTTATGTTGTTTTATCCTATGCTTTATTAAATTGTATTCATGTTGTTTTATCCAATGCTTTATTAAATTGTATTTATGTTGTTTTATCCTACGTTTCATTAAATTGTATTTATGTTGTTTTAAACAATGCTTTATTAAATTGTATTTATGCTGTTTTAACCCATGCTTTATTAAATTGTATTTATGTTGTTTTATCCTATGCTTTATTAAATTGTATTTATGTTGTTTTATCCCATGCTTTATTAAATTGTATTTATTTTGTTTTAACCTATGTTTTATTAAATTGTATCTATGTTGTTTTATCCTATGCTTTATTAAATTGTATTTATGTTGTTTTAATCCATGCTTTATTAAATTGTATTTATGTTGTTTTATCCTATGCTTTATTAAATTGTATTTATGTTGTTGTAACCTATGCTTTATTAAATTGTATTTATGTTGTTTTAACCCATGCTTTATTAAATTGTATTTATTTTGTTTTGTCCTATGCTTTATTAAATTGTATTTATGTTGTTTTAACCTATGCTTTATTAAATTGTATTTATATTGTTTTATCCTATGCTTTATTAAATTGTATTTATGTTGTTTTATTCTATGCTTTATTAAATTGTATTTATGTTGTTTTATCCTATGCTTTATTAAATTGTATTTATGTTGTTTTAACCTATGCTTTATTACATCCTGTTTATGTTGTTTTATCCTATGCTTTATTAAATTGTATTTATGTTGTTTTAACCTATGCTTTATTAAATTGTATTTATGTTGTTTTATCCTATGTTATATTAAATTGTATTTACATGGTTTCATCCTATGCTTTATTAAATTGTATTTATGTTGTTTTATCCTATGCTTTATTAAATTGTATTCATGTTGTTTTATCCAATGCTTTATTAAATTGTATTTATGTTGTTTTATCCTATGTTTCATTAAATTGTATTTATGTTGTTTTAACCTATGCTTTATTAAATTGTATTTATGCTGTTTTATCCCATGCTTTATTAAATTGTATTTATGTTGTTTTATCCTATGCTTTATTAAATTGTATTTATGTTGTTTTATCCTATGCTATATTAAATTGTATTTATGTTGTTTTATCCTTTGCTTTATTAAATTGTATTTATGTTGCTTTATCCTATGCTTTATTAAATTGTATTTATATTGTTTTATATTATGCTTTATTAAATTGTATTTATGTTGTTTTAATCTATGCTTTTTTAAATTTTATTTATGTTGTTTTATCCTATGCTTTATTAAATTGTATTTATGTTGTTTTAACCTATGATTTATTAAATTGTATTTATGATGTTTTATCCTATGCTTTATTAAATTGTATTTATGTTGTTTTAACCTATGCTTTATTACATCCTGTTTATGTTGTTTTATCCTATGCTTTATTAAATTGTATTTATGTTGTTTTAACCAATGCTTTATTAAATTCTATTTATGTTGTTTTATCCTATGTTATATTAAATTGTATTTACGTGGTTTCATCCTATGCTTTATTAAATTGTATTTATTTTGTTTTAACCTATGCTTTATTAAATTGTTTTTATGTTGTGTTATCCTATGCTTTATTAAATTGTATTTATGTTGTTTTATCCTATGCTTTATTAAATTGTATTTATGTTGTTTTATCCTATGCTTTATTAAATTGTATTTATGTTGTTTTATTTTATGCTTTATTAAATTGTATTTATGTTGTTTTATCCTATGCTTTATTAAATTGTATTTATGTTGTTTTATCCCATGCTTTATTAAATTGTATTTATGTTGTTTTAACCTATGTTTTATTAAATTGTATCTATGTTGTTTTATCCTATGCTTTATTAAATTGTATTTATGTTGTTTTAATCCATGCTTTATTAAATTGTATTTATATTGTTTTATCCTATGCTTTATTAAATTGTATTTATGTTGTTTTAACCTATGCTTTATTAAATTGTATTTATGTTGTTTTAACCCATGCTTTATTAAATTGTATTTATTTTGTTTTGTCCTATGCTTTATTAAATTGTATTTATGTTGTTTTAACCTATGCTTTATTAAATTGTATTTATATTGTTTTATCCTATGCTTTATTAAATTGTATTTATGTTGTTTTATTCTATGCTTTATTAAATTGTATTTATGTTGTTTTATCCTATGCTTTATTAAATTGTATTTATGTTGTTTTAACCTATGCTTTATTACATCCTGTTTATGTTGTTTTATCCTATGCTTTATTAAATTGTATTTATGTTGTTTTAACCTATGCTTTATTAAATTGTATTTATGTTGTTTTATCCTATGTTATATTAAATTGTATTTACATGGTTTCATCCTATGCTTTATTAAATTGTATTTATGTTGTTTTATCCTATGCTTTATTAAATTGGATTCATGTTGTTTTATCCAATGCTTTATTAAATTGTATTTATGTTGTTTTATCCTATGTTTCATTAAATTGTATTTATGTTGTTTTAACCTATGCTTTATTAAATTGTATTTATGCTGTTTTATCCCATGCTTTATTAAATTGTATTTATGTTGTTTTATCCTATGCTTTATTAAATTGTATTTATGTTGTTTTATCCTATGCTATATTAAATTGTATTTATGTTGTTTTATCCTTTGCTTTATTAAATTGTATTTATGTTGCTTTATCCTATGCTTTATTAAATTGTATTTATATTGTTTTATATTATGCTTTATTAAATTGTATTTATGTTGTTTTAATCTATGCTTTTTTAAATTTTATTTATGTTGTTTTATCCTATGCTTTATTAAATTGTATTTATGTTGTTTTAACCTATGATTTATTAAATTGTATTTATGATGTTTTATCCTATGCTTTATTAAATTGTATTTATGTTGTTTTAACCTATGCTTTATTACATCCTGTTTATGTTGTTTTATCCTATGCTTTATTAAATTGTATTTATGTTGTTTTAACCAATGCTTTATTAAATTCTATTTATGTTGTTTTATCCTATGTTATATTAAATTGTATTTACGTGGTTTCATCCTATGCTTTATTAAATTGTATTTATTTTGTTTTAACCTATGCTTTATTAAATTGTTTTTATGTTGTTTTATCCTATGCTTTATTAAATTGTATTTATGTTGTTTTATCCTATGCTTTATTAAATTGTATTTATGTTGTTTTATCCTATGCTTTATTAAATTGTATTTATGTTGTTTTATTTTATGCTTTATTAAATTGTATTTATGTTGTTTTATCCTATGCTTTATTAAATTGTATTTATGTTGTTTTATCCCATGCTTTATTAAATTGTATTTATGTTGTTTTAACCTATGTTTTATTAAATTGTATCTATGTTGTTTTATCCTATGCTTTATTAAATTGTATTTATGTTGTTTTAATCCATGCTTTATTAAATTGTATTTATATTGTTTTATCCTATGCTTTATTAAATTGTATTTATGTTGTTTTAACCTATGCTTTATTAAATTGTATTTATGTTGTTTTAACCCATGCTTTATTAAATTGTATTTATTTTGTTTTGTCCTATGCTTTATTAAATTGTATTTATGTTGTTTTAACCTATGCTTTATTAAATTGTATTTATATTGTTTTATCCTATGCTTTATTAAATTGTATTTATGTTGTTTTATTCTATGCTTTATTAAATTGTATTTATGTTGTTTTATCCTATGCTTTATTAAATTGTATTTATGTTGTTTTAACCTATGCTTTATTACATCCTGTTTATGTTGTTTTATCCTATGCTTTATTAAATTGTATTTATGTTGTTTTAACCTATGCTTTATTAAATTGTATTTATGTTGTTTTATCCTATGTTATATTAAATTGTATTTACATGGTTTCATCCTATGCTTTATTAAATTGTATTTATGTTGTTTTATCCTATGCTTTATTAAATTGGATTCATGTTGTTTTATCCAATGCTTTATTAAATTGTATTTATGTTGTTTTATCCTATGTTTCATTAAATTGTATTTATGTTGTTTTAACCTATGCTTTATTAAATTGTATTTATGCTGTTTTATCCCATGCTTTATTAAATTGTATTTATGTTGTTTTATCCTATGCTTTATTAAATTGTATTTATGTTGTTTTATCCTATGCTATATTAAATTGTATTTATGTTGTTTTATCCTTTGCTTTATTAAATTGTATTTATGTTGCTTTATCCTATGCTTTATTAAATTGTATTTATATTGTTTTATATTATGCTTTATTAAATTGTATTTATGTTGTTTTAATCTATGCTTTTTTAAATTTTATTTATGTTGTTTTATCCTATGCTTTATTAAATTGTATTTATGTTGTTTTAACCTATGATTTATTAAATTGTATTTATGATGTTTTATCCTATGCTTTATTAAATTGTATTTATGTTGTTTTAACCTATGCTTTATTACATCCTGTTTATGTTGTTTTATCCTATGCTTTATTAAATTGTATTTATGTTGTTTTAACCAATGCTTTATTAAATTCTATTTATGTTGTTTTATCCTATGTTATATTAAATTGTATTTACGTGGTTTCATCCTATGCTTTATTAAATTCTATTTATTTTGTTTTAACCTATGCTTTATTAAATTGTTTTTATGTTGTTTTATCCTATGCTTTATTAAATTGTATTTATGTTGTTTTATCCTATGCTTTATTAAATTGTATTTATGTTGTTTTATCCTATGCTTTATTAAATTGTATTTATGTTGTTTTATTTTATGCTTTATTAAATTGTATTTATGTTGTTTTAATCTATGCTTTATTAAAATTTATTTATGTTGTTTTATCCTATGCTTTATTAAATTGTTACATAGTTACATAGTTACATAGTTTATAAGGTCGAAAAAAGACAAGCGTCCATCCAGTTCAGCCTATTTCTTGTGCACTGCAGCTATTCCGCAGCGTTGATCCAGGGGAACGCAAAAAAAAACAAAACAAAACAAAAAAACATGCGGTATAGGCCAATTGACATCATTGAGGAAAAAATTCACTTCCCGACACCAATCTGGATTAATTAACTATCACTAAGCATAAGATGTAATTTTATTGTTCTCAAGAAAGGCGTCCAGGCCTCTCTTGAACTCATTAAGTGAGTTGGACATCACCACTTCCTCTCCCAGAGAGTTCCAGAGTCTCACGGCTCTGACCGTAAAGAATCCCCTTCTATGCTGGTGCAGGAACCTCCTTTCCTCCAGACGCATAGTGTGCCCCCTCGTCTTTGTCACCATCCTTGGTATAAACAGGTCATGGGAGAGATCTCTGTACTGCCCCCTGATGTATTTATACATGTTTATGAGGTCTCCCCTAAGCCTTCTCTTTTCCAACGTAAATAGGCCTAATTTTGACAACCTCTCTGGGTATTCTAGTCCCTCCATTCCCTTTATTACCTTAGTCGCCCTCCTTTGTACCCTCTCTAGCTCCAATATGTCTTTCCTGAGCACCGGAGCCCAGAACTGTGCACAATATTCTAAGTGCGGCCTTACCAGCGCTTTATACAGAGGAAGAACAATGTTCTCATCATATGCCCCTATTCCTCTTCTGATGCATGCCATGACTCTATTTGCCTTCGCAGCTGCTGCCTGACACTGGGCACTCCAATTTAATTTGCTATTAACCAAGACGCCCAGGTCCTTCTCCATGTCAGATTTCCCCAACGGTTTCCCATTTAATATGTATGGGTGACTGCTGTTTTTCTTTCCCATGTGCATGACTTTACATTTATCGGCATTGAACCCCATTTGCCATTTTTTGGTCCAACTCCCCAATTTATCTAAATCCTCCTGTAGCTGTGCCCTATCCTCATCTGTGTTAACTACTTTACAAAGTTTAGTATCATCTGCAAATATTGCTATTTTACTATGCAACCCTTCCACTAGATCATTAATAAATATATTAAATAATATAGGGCCCAAGACAGACCCTTGAGGCACCCCGCTAGTAACCCTGACACACCCTGAGCTTACTCCATTGATAACCACCCTCTGCTTTCTATCACTCAGCCAGCTATTTACCCACTTACACACATTATCCCCCAGACCAAGCATTCTCATTTTATATACCAACCTTTTGTGTGGCACGGTATCAAACGCTTTGGAGAAGTCAAGGTATACAACATCCACTGACTCTCCCCGGTCCAGCTGTGAGCTCACCTCCTCGTAGAAGGCAATCAGGTTTGTTTGGCAGGAGCGATCTCTCATGAATCCATGTTGATATGGAGTTAGACAGTTATTATCATTAAGATATTCTACAATAGCATCTCTAAGAAATCCTTCAAACAATTTACCCACAACAGACGTTAAGCTGACTGGTCTATAGTTCCCAGGGTCACTTTTAGACCCCTTTTTGAATATTGGTACCACATTTGCTTGGCGCCAGTCTAGTGGGGCAGTCCCTGTCCATAAAGAGTGCTTGAATATAAGATACAGCGGTCTGTCTATCACATTACTTAATTCTTTTAGTACCCGGGGGTGTATGCCATCTGGGCCTGGTGACTTGTCTATTTTGATATTATTTAGGCGTTTCTGAACTTCCTCCTGGGTTAGGTGGGTGATATTTAGCGGAGGGTTTACTTTATTACTTTGCATTTCCTCCGATAAATTGTTTTCTTTTGTGAAAACAGTGGAGAAGAAGCTATTGAGTAGGTTTGCTTTACCCTCATCGCCCTCTATGATTTTACCCAGGTTATTTTTCAATGGGCCAACTCCATCAGTTTTAATCCTTTTACTGTTTATATAGTTAAAGAACAGTTTGGGATTCGTTTTACTTTCTTTGGCAATTAATCTCTCTGTCTCCTCTTTTGCTATTCTTATTTGTTTCTTACAGATTTTGTTTTTTTCCCTATAAGTTATTAGCGCTTCCTCGCTGCCTTCTTGTTTAAGTTTACCGAAAGCCCTTTTTTTGTTTTTCATTGCCCTCTTGACTTCCTTATTTAGCCACATTGGCTTCCTCCTATTCCTAGCCCTTTTATTCCCATAAGGTATGTACCTTCTACAGTGACTATGTAGGACTGTTTTGAAAATTTCCCATTTTCTATCCGTGCTCCTATTACTGAAGATACTATCCCAGTCTATAAGGTGAAGGGCATCTCTTAGCTGATCAAACTTTGCCCTCCTGAAGTTCAGTGTTTTTGTGACTCCCTTGCTGGGCACCCTACTGAAGCACATGTGGAATTGTATAATGTTGTGGTCACTATTTCCCAGGTGCCCCCCAAACTGCACCTCAGTTATTCTGTCTGGCCTGTTAGTTAATATTAAGTCTAAAAGGGCCGTCCCTCTAGTTGGTTCCTGCACAAGTTGTGACAAATAATTGTCTTTGATAATTGACAGAAACCTGTTTCCTTTCTGAGATCTACAGCTTTCGGTTTCCCAGTCTATATCGGGGTAGTTGAAGTCCCCCATAATAATCACCTCGTTATTTTTTGCTACTTCGTCTATTTGTCTCATTAATAGACTTTCCGTGGCTTCTGCTATATTTGGTGGTTTATAACAGACTCCTATGATAATTTTATTATTGTTTTTTGCCCCATGTATCTCCACCCATAAGGACTCGACCTCCTCATTTCCCTCCCATACATCCTCCCGTATTGTAGGTTTTAGACACGTCTTTACATATAGACAGACTCCACCCCCTTTCCGATTTCTTCGATCCCTTCTAAACAGACTGTAACCCTGTAAGTTAACTGCCCAGTCATAGCTTTCATCCAACCATGTCTCGGTTATTCCCACTATGTCATAGTTACCTGTAGATATTTCTGCTTCCAGTTCATCCATCTTGTTTGTCAGGCTCCTGGCATTTGCTAGCACGCAGTTTACACGATTATGTTTTGTTCCAATCTTCTCCCTGTGGATTGTATTAGAAATTTTCTTACCTTCCTTCCAAGTATCTTGTCTTGGACCTTCTTTGTCGCACTTCATATCTTTCATTAGTATGTCCTCTGGTTGCATGTTCGTGTCCGGCGTTTTTCTTCCCATCCCCTCTTCTTCTAGTTTAACGCCCTCCTGATGAGTGTTGCGAGTCTCCTGGCGAATGTGTGTTTTCCGGGTTTGTTGAGGTGTAGTCCGTCTCTGGCAAGGAGTCCATCATAGAGGTAATTCACACCGTGGTCCAGGAATCCAAATCCTTGTTGTCTGCACCATCGTCTCAGCCAGCTGTTCACATCAAGGATCCTGTTCCATCTCCTGACGCCATGCCCGTCTACTGGAAGGATAGAAGAAAAAACTACCTGCGCATCCAGTTCTTTTACTTTCTTCCCCAATGCTTCAAAGTCCTTGCAGATTGTCGGTAGGTCCTTCTTTGCCGTGTCATTGGTGCCAACATGTATCAGAAGAAATGGGTGGACATCCTTGGGACTGATGAGCTTTGGTATCCTATCGGTAACATCCTTGATTGTATTTATGTTGTTTTAACCTATGATTTATTAAATTGTATTTATGTTGTTTTATCCTATGCTTTATTAAATTGTATTTATGTTGTTTTAACCTATGCTTTATTACATCCTGTTTATGTTGTTTTATCCTATGCTTAATTAAATTGTATTTATGTTGTTTTAACCTATGCTTTATTAAATTCTATCTATGTTGTTTTATCCTATGTTATATTAAATTGTATTTACGTGGTTTCATCCTATGCTTTATTAAATTGTATTTATTTGTTTTAACCTATGCTTTATTAAATTGTTTTTATGTTGTTTTATCCTATGCTTTATTAAATTGTATTTATGTTGTTTTATCCTATGCTTTATTAAATTGTATTCATGTTGTTTTATCCAATGCATTATTAAATTGTATTTATGTTGTTTTATCCTATGTTTCATTAAATTGTATTTATGTTGTTTTAACCTATGCTTTATTAAATTGTATTTATGCTGTTTTAACCCATGCTTTATTAAATTGTATTTATGTTGTTTTATCCTATGCTTTATTAAATTGTATTTATGTTGTTTTATCCTATGCTTTATTAAACTGTATTTATGTTGTTTTATCCTATGCTTTATTAAATTGTATTTATGTTGTTTTATGTTATGCTTTATTAAATTGTATTTATGTTGTTTTATCCTATGCTTTATTAAATTTTATTTATGTTGTTTTATCCTATGCTTTATTAAATTGTATTTATGTTGTTTTAACCTATGATTTATTAAATTGTATTTATGTTGTTTTATCCTATGCTTTATTAAATTGTATTTATGTTGTTTTATCCTATGCTTTATTAAATTGTATTTGTGTTGTTTTATCCTATGCTTTATTAAATTGTATTTATGTTGTTTTAACCTATGCTTTATTACATCGTGTTTATGTTGTTTTATCCTATGCTTTATTAAATTGTATTTATGTTGTTTTAACCTATGCTTTATTAAATTGTATTTATGTTGTTTTATCCTATGTTATATTAAATTGTATTTACGTGGTTTCATTCTATGCTTTATTAAATTGTATTTATTTTGTTTTAACGTATGCTTTATTAAATTGTATTCATGTTGTTTTATCCTATGCTTTATTAAATTGTATTTATGTTGTTTTATCCAATGCTTTATTAAATTGTATTTACGTGGTTTCATCCTATGCTTTATTAAATTGTATTTATGTTGTTTTAACCTATGCTTTATTAAATTGTATTTATGTTGTTTTATCCTATGCTTTATTAAATTGTATTCATGTTGTTTTATCCAATGCTTTATTAAATTGTATTTATGTTGTTTTATCCTATGTTTCATTAAATTGTATTTATGTTGTTTTAACCTATGCTTTATTAAATTGTATTTATGCTGTTTTAACCCATGCTTTATTAAATTGCATTTATGTTGTTTTATCCTATGCTTTATTAAATTGTATTTATGTTGTTTTATCCTATGCTATATTAAATTGTATTTATGTTGTTTTATCCTATGCTTTATTAAATTGTATTTATGTTGTTTTATCCTATGCTTTATTAAATTGTATTTATATTGTTTTATTCTATGCTTTATTAAATTGTATTTATGTTGTTTTAATCTATGCTTTTTTAAATTTTATTTATGTTGTTTTATCCTATGCTTTATTAAATTGTATTTATGTTGTTTTAACCTATGATTTATTAAATTGTATTTATGTTGTCTTATCCTATGCTTTATTAAATTGTATTTATGTTGTTTTAACCTATGCTTTATTACATCCTATTTATGTTGTTTTATCTTATCCTTTATTAAATTGTATTTATGTTGTTTTAACCTATGCTTTATTAAATTCTATTTATGTTGTTTTATCCTATGTTATATTAAATTGTATTTACGTGGTTTCATCCTATGCTTTATTAAATTGTATTCATTTTGTTTTAACCTATGCTTTATTAAATTGTTTTTATGTTGTTTTATCCTATGCTTTATTAAATTGTATTTATGTTGTTTTATCCTATGCTTTATTAAATTGTATTTATGTTGTTTTATCCTATGCTTTATTAAATTGTATTTATGTTGTTTTATCCTACGTTTCATTAAATTGTATTAATGTAGTTTTAACCAATGCTTTATTAAATTGTATTTATGCTGTTTTAACCCATGCTTTATTAAATTGTATTTATGTTGTTTTATCCTATGCTTTATTAAATTGTATTTATGTTGTTTTATCCTATGCTTTATTAAATTGTATTTATGTTGTTTTAACCTATGTTTTATTAAATTGTACCTATGTTGTTTTATCCCATGCTTTATTAAATTGTATTTATGTTGTTTTAACCCATGCTTTATTAAATTGTATTTATGTTGTTTTAACCTATGCTTTATTAAATTGTATTTATGTTGTTTTAACCCATGCTTTATTAAATTGTATTTATTTTGTTTTGTCCTATGCTTTATTAAATTGTATTTATGTTGTTTTAACCTATGCTTTATTAAATTGTATTTATATTGTTTTATCCTATGCTTTATTAAATTGTATTTATGTTGTTTTATTCTATGCTTTATTAAATTGTATTTATGTTGTTTTATCCTATGCTTTATTAAATTGTATTTATGTTGTTTTAACCTATGCTTTATTGCATCCTGTTTATGTTGTTTTATCCTATGCTTTATTAAATTGTATTTATGTTGTTTTAACCTATGCTTTATTAAATTGTATTTTTGTTGTTTTATCCTTTGTTATATTAAATTGTATTTACGTGGTTTCATCCTATGCTTTATTAAATTGTATTTATGTTGTTTTAACCTATGCTTTATTAAATTGTATTTATGTTGTTTTATCCTATGCTTTATTAAATTGTATTCATGTTGTTTTATCCAATGCTTTATTAAATTGTATTTATGTTGTTTTATCCTATGTTTCATTAAATTGTATTTATTTGTTTTAACCTATGCTTTATTAAATTGTATTTATGCTGTTTTAACCCATGCTTTATTAAATTGTATTTATGTTGTTTTATCCTATGCTTTATTAAATTGTATTTATGTTGTTTTATCCTATGCTATATTAAATTGTATTTATGTTGTTTTATCCTATGCTTTATTAAATTGTATTTATGTTGTTTTATCCTATGCTTTATTAAATTGTATTTATATTGTTTTATTCTATGCTTTATTAAATTGTATTTATGTTGTTTTAATCTATGCTTTTTTAAATTTTATTTATGTTGTTTTAACCTATGCTTTATTACATCCTGTTTATGTTGTTTTATCCTATGCTTTATTAAATTGTATTTATGTTATTTTAACCTATGCTTTATTAAATTCTATTTATGTTGTTTTATCCTATGTTATATTAAATTGTATTTACGTGGTTTCATCCTATGCTTTATTAAATTGTATTTATTTTCTTTTAACCTATGCTTTATTAAATTGTTTTTATGTTGTTTTATCCTATGCTTTATTAAATTCTATTTATGTTGTTTTAACCTATGCTTTATTAAATTGTATTTATGTTGTTTTATCCTATGCTTTATTAAATTGTATTCATGTTGTTTTATCCAATGCTTTATTAAATTGTATTTATGTTGTTTTATCCTACGTTTCATTAAATTGTATTTATGTTGTTTTAACCAATGCTTTATTAAATTGTATTTATGCTGTTTTAACCCATGCTTTATTAAATTGTATTTATGTTGTTTCATCCTATGCTTTATTAAATTGTATTTATGTTGTTTTATCCTATGCTTTATTAAATTGTATTTATGTTGTTTTATCCTATGCTTTATTAAATTGTATTTATGTTGTTTTATCCTATGCTTTATTAAATTGTATTTATATTGTTTTATTCTATGCTTTATTAAATTGTATTTATGTTGTTTTAATCTATGCTTTATTAAAATTTATTTATGTTGTTTTATCCTATGCTTTATTAAATTGTATTTATGTTGTTTTAACCTATGATTTATTAAATTGTATTTATGTTGTTTTATCCTATGCTTTACTAAATTGTATTTATGTTGTTTTATCCTATGCTTTATTAAATTGTATTTATGTTGTTTTAACCTATGCTTTATTACATCCTGTTTATGTTGTTTTATCCTATGCTTAATTAAATTGTATTTATGTTGTTTTAACCTATGCTTTATTAAATTCTATTTATGTTGTTTTATCCTATGTTATATTAAATTGTATTTACGTGGTTTCATCCTATGCTTTATTAAATTGTATTTATATTGTTTTATTCTATGCTTTATTAAATTGTATTTATGTTGTTTTAATCTATGCTTTTTTAAATTTTATTTATGTTGTTTTAACCTATGCTTTATTACATCCTGTTTATGTTGTTTTATCCTATGCTTTATTAAATTGTATTTATGTTATTTTAACCTATGCTTTATTAAATTCTATTTATGTTGTTTTATCCTATGTTATATTAAATTGTATTTACGTGGTTTCATCCTATGCTTTATTAAATTGTATTTATTTTCTTTTAACCTATGCTTTATTAAATTGTTTTTATGTTGTTTTATCCTATGCTTTATTAAATTCTATTTATGTTGTTTTAACCTATGCTTTATTAAATTGTATTTATGTTGTTTTATCCTATGCTTTATTAAATTGTATTCATGTTGTTTTATCCAATGCTTTATTAAATTGTATTTATGTTGTTTTATCCTACGTTTCATTAAATTGTATTTATGTTGTTTTAACCAATGCTTTATTAAATTGTATTTATGCTGTTTTAACCCATGCTTTATTAAATTGTATTTATGTTGTTTCATCCTATGCTTTATTAAATTGTATTTATGTTGTTTTATCCTATGCTTTATTAAATTGTATTTATGTTGTTTTATCCTATGCTTTATTAAATTGTATTTATGTTGTTTTATCCTATGCTTTATTAAATTGTATTTATATTGTTTTATTCTATGCTTTATTAAATTGTATTTATGTTGTTTTAATCTATGCTTTATTAAAATTTATTTATGTTGTTTTATCCTATGCTTTATTAAATTGTATTTATGTTGTTTTAACCTATGATTTATTAAATTGTATTTATGTTGTTTTATCCTATGCTTTACTAAATTGTATTTATGTTGTTTTATCCTATGCTTTATTAAATTGTATTTATGTTGTTTTAACCTATGCTTTATTACATCCTGTTTATGTTGTTTTATCCTATGCTTAATTAAATTGTATTTATGTTGTTTTAACCTATGCTTTATTAAATTCTATTTATGTTGTTTTATCCTATGTTATATTAAATTGTATTTACGTGGTTTCATCCTATGCTTTATTAAATTGTATTTATTTGTTTTAACCTATGCTTTAATAAACTGTTTTTATGTTGTTTTATCCTATGCTTTATTAAATTGTATTTATGTTGTTTTAACCTATGCTTTATTAAATTGTATTTATGTTGTTTTATCCTATGCTTTATTAAATTGTATTCATGTTGTTTTATCCAATGCTTTATTAAATTGTATTTATGTTGTTTTATCCTATGTTTCATTAAATTGTATTTATGTTGTTTTAACCTATGCTTTATTAAATTGTATTTATGCTGTTTTAACCCATGCTTTATTAAATTGTATTTATGTTGTTTTATCCTATGCTTTATTAAATTGTATTTATGTTGTTTTATCCTATGCTTTATTAAACTGTATTTATGTTGTTTTATCCTATGCTTTATTAAATTGTATTTATGTTGTTTTATTTTATGCTTTATTAAATTGTATTTATGTTGTTTTATCCTATGCTTTATTAAATTTTATTTATGTTGTTTTATCCTATGCTTTATTAAATTGTATTTATGTTGTTTTAACCTATGATTTATTAAATTGTATTTATGTTGTTTTATCCTATGCTTTATTAAATTGTATTTATGTTGTTTTATCCTATGCTTTATTAAATTGTATTTATGTTGTTTTATCCTATGCTTTATTAAATTGTATTCATGTTGTTTTATCCAATGCTTTATAAAATTGTATTTATGTTGTTTTATCCTATGTTTCATTAAATTGTATTTATGTTGTTTTAACCTATGCTTTATTAAATTGTATTTATGCTGTTTTAACCCATGCTTTATTAAATTGTATTTATGTTGTTTTATCCTATGCTTTATTAAATTGTATTTATGTTGTTTTATCCTATGCTATATTAAATTGTATTTATGTTGTTTTATCCTATGCTTTATTAAATTGTATTTATGTTGTTTTATCCTATGCTTTATTAAATTGTATTTATATTGTTTTATTCTATGCTTTATTAAATTGTATTTATGTTGTTTTAATCTATGCTTTTTTAAATTTTATTTATGTTGTTTTATCCTATGCTTTATTAAATTGTATTTATGTTGTTTTAACCTATGATTTATTAAATTGTATTTATGCTGTTTTATCCTATGCTTTATTAAATTGTATTTATGTTGTTTTAACCTATGCTTTATTACATCCTGTTTATGTTGTTTTATCCTATGCTTTATTAAATTGTATTTATGTTATTTTAACCTATGCTTTATTAAATTCTATTTATGTTGTTTTATCCTATGTTATATTAAATTGTATTTACGTGGTTTCATCCTATGCTTTATTAAATTGTATTTATTTTCTTTTAACCTATGCTTTATTAAATTGTTTTTATGTTGTTTTATCCTATGCTTTATTAAATTCTATTTATGTTGTTTTAACCTATGCTTTATTAAATTGTATTTATGTTGTTTTATCCTATGCTTTATTAAATTGTATTCATGTTGTTTTATCCAATGCTTTATTAAATTGTATTTATGTTGTTTTATCCTACGTTTCATTAAATTGTATTTATGTTGTTTTAACCAATGCTTTATTAAATTGTATTTATGCTGTTTTAAACCATGCTTTATTAAATTGTATTTATGTTGTTTCATCCTATGCTTTATTAAATTGTATTTATGTTGTTTTATCCTATGCTTTATTAAATTGTATTTATGTTGTTTTATCCTATGCTTTATTAAATTGTATTTATGTTGTTTTATCCTATGCTTTATTAAATTGTATTTATATTGTTTTATTCTATGCTTTATTAAATTGTATTTATGTTGTTTTAATCTATGCTTTATTAAAATTTATTTATGTTGTTTTATCCTATGCTTTATTAAATTGTATTTATGTTGTTTTAACCTATGATTTATTAAATTGTATTTATGTTGTTTAATCCTATGCTTTATTAAATTGTATTTATGTTGTTTTATCCTATGCTTTATTAAATTGTATTTATGTTGTTTTAACCTATGCTTTATTACATCCTGTTTATGTTGTTTTATCCTATGCTTAATTAAATTGTATTTATGTTGTTTTAACCTATGCTTTATTATATTCTATTTATGTTGTTTTATCCTATGTTATATTAAATTGTATTTACGTGGTTTCATCCTATGCTTTATTAAATTGTATTTATTTGTTTTAACCTATGCTTTAATAAACTGTTTTTATGTTGTTTTATCCTATGCTTTATTAAATTGTATTTATGTTGTTTTAACCTATGCTTTATTAAATTGTATTTATGTTGTTTTATCCTATGCTTTATTAAATTGTATTCATGTTGTTTTATCCAATGCTTTATTAAATTGTATTTATGTTGTTTTATCCTATGTTTCATTAAATTGTATTTATGTTGTTTTAACCTATGCTTTATTAAATTGTATTTATGCTGTTTTAACCCATGCTTTATTAAATTGTATTTATGTTGTTTTATCCTATGCTTTATTAAATTGTATTTATGTTGTTTTATCCTATGCTATATTAAATTGTATTTATGTTGTTTTATCCTATGCTTTATTAAATTGTATTTATGTTGTTTTATCCTATGCTTTATTAAATTGTATTTATATTGTTTTATTCTATGCTTTAATAAATTGTATTTATGTTGTTTTAATCTATGCTTTTTTAAATTTTATTTATGTTGTTTTATCCTATGCTTTATTAAATTGTATTTATGTTGTTTTAACCTATGATTTATTAAATTGTATTTATGTTGTTTTATCCTATGCTTTATTAAATTGTATTTATGTTGTTTTAACCTATGCTTTATTACATCCTGTTTATGTTGTTTTATCCTATGCTTTATTAAATTGTATTTATGTTATTTTAACCTATGCTTTATTAAATTCTATTTATGTTGTTTTATCCTATGTTATATTAAATTGTATTTACGTGGTTTCATCCTATGCTTTATTAAATTGTATTTATTTTCTTTTAACCTATGCTTTATTAAATTGTTTTTATGTTGTTTTATCCTATGCTTTATTAAATTCTATTTATGTTGTTTTAACCTATGCTTTATTAAATTGTATTTATGTTGTTTTATCCTATGCTTTATTAAATTGTATTCATGTTGTTTTATCCAATGCTTTATTAAATTGTATTTATGTTGTTTTATCCTACGTTTCATTAAATTGTATTTATGTTGTTTTAACCAATGCTTTATTAAATTGTATTTATGCTGTTTTAACCCATGCTTTATTAAATTGTATTTATGTTGTTTCATCCTATGCTTTATTAAATTGTATTTATGTTGTTTTATCCTATGCTTTATTAAATTGTATTTATGTTGTTTTATCCTATGCTTTATTAAATTGTATTTATGTTGTTTTATCCTATGCTTTATTAAATTGTATTTATATTGTTTTATTCTATGCTTTATTAAATTGTATTTATGTTGTTTTAATCTATGCTTTATTAAAATTTATTTATGTTGTTTTATCCTATGCTTTATTAAATTGTATTTATGTTGTTTTAACCTATGATTTATTAAATTGTATTTATGTTGTTTTATCCTATGCTTTATTAAATTGTATTTATGTTGTTTTATCCTATGCTTTATTAAATTGTATTTATGTTGTTTTAACCTATGCTTTATTACATCCTGTTTATGTTGTTTTATCCTATGCTTAATTAAATTGTATTTATGTTGTTTTAACCTATGCTTTATTAAATTCTATTTATGTTGTTTTATCCTATGTTATATTAAATTGTATTTACGTGGTTTCATCCTATGCTTTATTAAATTGTATTTATTTGTTTTAACCTATGCTTTAATAAACTGTTTTTATGTTGTTTTATCCTATGCTTTATTAAATTGTATTTATGTTGTTTTAACCTATGCTTTATTAAATTGTATTTATGTTGTTTTATCCTATGCTTTATTAAATTGTATTCATGTTGTTTTATCCAATGCTTTATTAAATTGTATTTATGTTGTTTTATCCTATGTTTCATTAAATTGTATTTATGTTGTTTTAACCTATGCTTTATTAAATTGTATTTATGCTGTTTTAACCCATGCTTTATTAAATTGTATTTATGTTGTTTTATCCTATGCTTTATTAAATTGTATTTATGTTGTTTTATCCTATGCTTTATTAAACTGTATTTATGTTGTTTTATCCTATGCTTTATTAAATTGTATTTATGTTGTTTTATTTTATGCTTTATTAAATTGTATTTATGTTGTTTTATCCTATGCTTTATTAAATTTTATTTATGTTGTTTTATCCTATGCTTTATTAAATTGTATTTATGTTGTTTTATCCTATGCTTTATTAAACTGTATTTATGTTGTTTTATCCTATGCTTTATTAAATTGTATTTATGTTGTTTTATTTTATGCTTTATTAAATTGTATTTATGTTGTTTTATCCTATGCTTTATTAAATTTTATTTATGTTGTTTTATCCTATGCTTTATTAAATTGTATTTATGTTGTTTTATTTTATTCTTTATTAAATTGTATTTATGTTGTTTTATCCTATGCTTTATTAAATTGTATTTATATTGTTTTATTCTATGCTTTATTAAATTGTATTTATGTTGTTTTAATCTATGCTTTATTAAAATTTATTTATGTTGTTTTATCATGCTTTATTAAATTGTATTTATGTTGTTTTAACCTATGATTTATTAAATTGTATTTATGTTGTTTTATCCTATGCTTTATTAAATTGTATTTATGTTGTTTTATCCTATGCTTTATTAAATTGTATTTATGTTGTTTTAACCTATGCTTTATTACATCCTGTTTATGTTGTTTTATCCTATGCTTAATTAAATTGTATTTATATTGTTTTAACCTATGCTTTATTAAATTCTATTTATGTTGTTTTATCCTATGTTATATTAAATTGTATTTACGTGGTTTCATCCTATGCTTTATTAAATTGTATTTAGTTGTTTTAACCTATGCTTTATTAAATTGTTTTTATGTTGTTTTATCCTATGCTTTATTAAATTGTATTCATGTTGTTTTATCCAATGCTTTATTAAATTGTATTTATGTTGTTTTATCCTATGTTTCATTAAATTGTATTTATGTTGTTTTATCCTATGCTTTATTAAATTGTATTTGTGTTGTTTTATCCTATGCTTTATTAAATTGTATTTATGTTGTTTTAACCTATGCTTTATTACATCCTGTTTATGTTGTTTTATCCTATGCTTAATTAAATTGTATTTATGTTGTTTTAACCTATGCTTTATTAAATTCTATTTATGTTGTTTTATCCTATGTTATATTAAATTGTATTTACGTGGTTTCATCCTATGCTTTATTAAATTGTATTTATTTGTTTTAACCTATGCTTTAATAAACTGTTTTTATGTTGTTTTATCCTATGCTTTATTAAATTGTATTTATGTTGTTTTAACCTATGCTTTATTAAATTGTATTTATGTTGTTTTATCCTATGCTTTATTAAATTGTATTCATGTTGTTTTATCCAATGCTTTATTAAATTGTATTTATGTTGTTTTATCCTATGTTTCATTAAATTGTATTTATGTTGTTTTAACCTATGCTTTATTAAATTGTATTTATGCTGTTTTAACCCATGCTTTATTAAATTGTATTTATGTTGTTTTATCCTATGCTTTATTAAATTGTATTTATGTTGTTTTATCCTATGCTTTATTAAACTGTATTTATGTTGTTTTATCCTATGCTTTATTAAATTGTATTTATGTTGTTTTATTTTATGCTTTATTAAATTGTATTTATGTTGTTTTATCCTATGCTTTATTAAATTTTATTTATGTTGTTTTATCCTATGCTTTTTTAAATTGTATTTGTGTTGTTTTATCCTATGCCATATTAAATTGTATTTATGTTGTTTGAACCTATGCTTTATTACATTGTGTTTATGTTGTTTTATCCTATGCTTTATTAAATTGTATTTATGTTGTTTTATCCTATGCTTTATTAAATTGTATTCATGTTGTTTTATCCAATGCTTTATTAAATTGTATTTATGTTGTTTTATCCTATGTTTTATTAAATTGTATTTATGTTGTTTTAACCTATGCTTTATTAAATTGTATTTATGCTGTTTTAACCCATGCTTTATTAAATTGTATTTATGTTGTTTTATCCTATGCTTTATTAAATTGTATTTATGTTGTTTTATCCTATGCTATATTAAATTGTATTTATGTTGTTTTATCCTATGCTTTATTAAATTGTATTTATGTTGTTTTATCCTATGCTTTATTAAATTGTATTTATATTGTTTTATTCTATGCTTTATTAAATTGTATTTATGTTGTTTTAATCTATGCTTTTTTAAATTTTATTTATGTTGTTTTATCCTATGCTTTATTAAATTGTATTTATGTTGTTTTAACCTATGCTTTATTACATCCTGTTTATGTTGTTTTATCCTATGCTTTATTAAATTGTATTTATGTTATTTTAACCTATGCTTTATTAAATTCTATTTATGTTGTTTTATCCTATGTTATATTAAATTGTATTTACGTGGTTTCATCCTATGCTTTATTAAATTGTATTTATTTTGTTTTATCCTATGCTTTATTAAATTGTTTTTATGTTGTTTTATCCTATGCTTTATTAAATTCTATTTATGTTGTTTTAACCTATGCTTTATTAAATTGTATTTATGTTGTTTTAGCCTATGCTTTATTAAATTGTATTCATGTTGTTTTATCCAATGCTTTATTAAATTGTATTTATGATGTTTTATCCTACTTTTCATTAAATTGTATTTATGTTGTTTTAACCAATGCTTTATTAAATTGTATTTATGCTGTTTTAACCCATGCTTTATTAAATTGTATTTATGTTGTTTTATCCTATGCTTTATTAAATTGTATTTATGTTGTTTTATCCTATGCTTTATTAAATTGTATTTATGTTGTTTTATCCTATGCTTTATTAAATTGTTTTTATGTTGCTTTATCCTATGCTTTATTAAATTCTATTTATGTTGTTTTAACCTATGCTTTATTAAATTCTATTTATGTTGTTTTAACCTATGCTTTATTAAATTGTATTTATGTTGTTTTAGCCTATGCTTTATTAAATTGTATTCATGTTGTTTTATCCAATGCTTTATTAAATTGTATTTATGATGTTTTATCCTACTTTTCATTAAATTGTATTTATGTTGTTTTAACCAATGCTTTATTAAATTGTATTTATGCTGTTTTAACCCATGCTTTATTAAATTGTATTTATGTTGTTTTATCCTATGCTTTATTAAATTGTATTTATGTTGTTTTATCCTATGCTTTATTAAATTGTATTTATGTTGTTTTATCCTATGCTTTATTAAATTGTATTTATGTTGTTTTATTTTATTCTTTATTAAATTGTATTTATGTTGTTTTATCCTATGCTTTATTAAATTGTATTTATATTGTTTTATTCTATGCTTTATTAAATTGTATTTATGTTGTTTTAATCTATGCTTTATTAAAATTTATTTATGTTGTTTTATCCTATGCTTTATTAAATTGTATTTATGTTGTTTTAACCTATGATTTATTAAATTGTATTTATGTTGTTTTATCCTATGCTTTATTAAATTGTATTTATGTTGTTTTATCCTATGCTTTATTAAATTGTATTTATGTTGTTTTAACCTATGCTTTATTACATCCTGTTTATGTTGTTTTATCCTATGCTTAATTAAATTGTATTTATATTGTTTTAACCTATGCTTTATTAAATTCTATTTATGTTGTTTTATCCTATGTTATATTAAATTGTATTTACGTGGTTTCATCCTATGCTTTATTAAATTGTATTTATTTGTTTTAACCTATGCTTTATTAAATTGTTTTTATGTTGTTTTATCCTATGCTTTATTAAATTGTATTTATGTTGTTTTATCCTATGCTTTATTAAATTGTATTCATGTTGTTTTATCCAATGCTTTATTAAATTGTATTTATGTTGTTTTATCCTATGTTTCATTAAATTGTATTAATGTTGTTTTATCCTATGCTTTATTAAATTGTATTTATGTTGTTTTAACCTATGCTTTATTACATCCTGTTTATGTTGTTTTATCCTATGCTTTATTAAATTGTATTTATGTTGTTTTATCCTATGCTTTATTAAATTGTATTTATATTGTTTTATTCTATGCTTTATTAAATTGTATTTATGTTGTTTTAATCTATGCTTTATTAAAATTTATTTATGTTGTTTTATCCTATGCTTTATTAAATTGTATTTATGTTGTTTTAACCTATGATTTATTAAATTGTATTTATGTTGTTTTATCCTATGCTTTATTAAATTGTATTTATGTTGTTTTATCCTATGCTTTATTAAATTGTATTTATGTTGTTTTAACCTATGCTTTATTACATCCTGTTTATGTTGTTTTATGCTATGCTTAATTAAATTGTATTTATGTTGTTTTAACCTATGCTTTATTAAATTCTATTTATGTTGTTTTATCCTATGTTATATTAAATTGTATTTACGTGGTTTCATCCTATGCTTTATTAAATTGTATTTATTTGTTTTAACCTATGCTTTAATAAACTGTTTTTATGTTGTTTTATCCTATGCTTTATTAAATTGTATTTATGTTGTTTTAACCTATGCTTTATTAAATTGTATTTATGTTGTTTTATCCTATGCTTTATTAAATTGTATTCATGTTGTTTTATCCAATGCTTTATTAAATTGTATTTATGTTGTTTTATCCTATGTTTCATTAAATTGTATTTATGTTGTTTTAACCTATGCTTTATTAAATTGTATTTATGCTGTTTTAACCCATGCTTTATTAAATTGTATTTATGTTGTTTTATCCTATGCTTTATTAAATTGTATTTATGTTGTTTTATCCTATGCTTTATTAAACTGTATTTATGTTGTTTTATCCTATGCTTTATTCAATTGTATTTATGTTGTTTTATTTTATGCTTTATTAAATTGTATTTATGTTGTTTTATCCTATGCTTTATTAAATTGTATTTATGTTGTTTTATCCTATGTTTCATTAAATTGTATTAATGTTGTTTTATCCTATGCTTTATTAAATTGTATTTATGTTGTTTTAACCTATGCTTTATTACATCCTGTTTATGTTGTTTTATCCTATGCTTAATTAAATTGTATTTATATTGTTTTAACCTATGCTTTATTAAATTCTATTTATGTTGTTTTATCCTATGTTATATTAAATTGTATTTACGTGGTTTCATCCTATGCTTTATTAAATTGTATTTATTTGTTTTAACCTATGCTTTATTAAATTGTTTTTATGTTGTTTTATCCTATGCTTTATTAAATTGTATTTATGTTGTTTTATCCTATGCTTTATTAAATTGTATTCATGTTGTTTTATCCAATGCTTTATTAAATTGCATTTATGTTGTTTTATCCTATGTTTCATTAAATTGTATTTATGTTGTTTTAACCTATGCTTTATTAACTTGTATTTATGCTGTTTTAACCCATGCTTTATTAAATTGTATTTATGTTGTTTTATCCTATGCTTTATTAAATTGTATTTATGTTGTTTTGTCCTATGCTTTATTAAACTGTATTTATGTTGTTTTATCCTATGCTTTATTAAATTGTATTTATGTTGTTTTATTTTATGCTTTATTAAATTGTATTTATGTTGTTTTATCCTATGCTTTATTAAATTTTATTTATGTTGTTTTATTTTATGCTTTATTAAATTGTATTTATGTTGTTTTATCCTATGCTTTATTAAATTGTATTTATATTGTTTTATTCTATGCTTTATTAAATTGTATTTATGTTGTTTTAATCTATGCTTTATTAAAATGTATTTATGTTGTTTTATCCTATGCTTTATTAAATTGTATTTATGTTGTTTTAACCTATGATTTATTAAATTGTATTTATGTTGTTTTATCCTATGCTTTATTAAATTGTATTTATGTTGTTTTATCCTATGCTTTATTAAATTGTATTTATGTTGTTTTAACCTATGCTTTATTACATCCTGTTTATGTTGTTTTATCCTATGCTTAATTAAATTGTATTTATGTTGTTTTAACCTATGCTTTATTAAATTCTATTTATTTTGTTTTATCCTATGTTATATTAAATTGTATTTACGTGGTTTCATCCTATGCTTTATTAAATTGTATTTATTTGTTTTAACCTATGCTTTATTAAATTGTTTTTATGTTGTTTTATCCTATGCTTTATTAAATTGTATTTATGTTGTTTTAACCTATGCTTTATTAAATTGTATTTATGTTGTTTTATCCTATGCGTTATTAAATTGTATTCATGTTGTTTTATCCAATGCTTTATTAAATTGTATTTATTTTGTTTTATCCTATGTTTTATTAAATTGTATTTATGTTGTTTTAACCTATGCTTTATTAAATTGTATTTATGCTGTTTTAACCCATGCTTTATTAAATTGTATTTATGTTGTTTTATCCTATGCTTTATTAAATTGTATTTATGTTGTTTTATCCTATGCTTTATTAAACTGTATTTATGTTGTTTTATCCTATGCTTTATTAAATTGTATTTATGTTGTTTTATTTTATGCTTTATTAAATTGTATTTATGTTGTTTTATCCTATGCTTTATTAAATTTTATTTATGTTGTTTTATCCTATGCTTTATTAAATTGTATTTATGTTGTTTTAACCTATGATTTATTAAATTGTATTTATGTTGTTTTATCCTATGCTTTATTAAATTGTATTTATGTTGTTTTATCCTATGCTTTATTAAATTGTATTTGTGTTGTTTTATCCTATGCTTTATTAAATTGTATTTATGTTGTTTTAACCTATGCTTTATTACATCGTGTTTATGTTGTTTTATCCTATGCTTTATTAAATTGTATTTATATTGTTTTATTCTATGCTTTATTAAATTGTATTTATGTTGTTTTAATCTATGCTTTTTTAAATTTTATTTATGTTGTTTTATCCTATGCTTTATTAAATTGTATTTATGTTGTTTTAACCTATGATTTATTAAATTGTATTTATGTTGTTTTATCCTATGCTTTATTAAATTGTATTTATGTTGTTTTAACCTATGCTTTATTACATCCTGTTTATGTTGTTTTATCCTATGCTTTATTAAATTGTATTTATGTTATTTTAACCTATGCTTTATTAAATTCTATTTATGTTGTTTTATCCTATGTTATATTAAATTGTATTTACGTGGTTTCATCCTATGCTTTATTAAATTGTATTTATTTTCTTTTAACCTATGCTTTATTAAATTGTTTTTATGTTGTTTTATCCTATGCTTTATTAAATTCTATTGATGTTGTTTTAACC
This sequence comes from Phyllobates terribilis, assembly GCF_046119375.1. Classification (NCBI taxonomy): domain Eukaryota; kingdom Metazoa; phylum Chordata; class Amphibia; order Anura; family Dendrobatidae; genus Phyllobates; species Phyllobates terribilis. Next base: position 677,533 of record NW_027363206.1, on the reverse strand, counting down.
TATGCTTTATTAAATTGTATTTATGTTGTTTTATCCTATGCTTTATTAAATTGTATTCATGTTGTTTTATCCAATGCTTTATTAAATTGTATTTATGTTGTTTTATCCTACGTTTCATTAAATTGTATTTATGTTGTTTTAACCAATGCTTTATTAAATTGTATTTATGCTGTTTTAACCCATGCTTTATTAAATTGTATTTATGTTGTTTCATCCTATGCTTTATTAAATTGTATTTATGTTGTTTTATCCTATGCTTTATTAAATTGTATTTATGTTGTTTTATCCTATGCTTTATTAAATTGTATTTATGTTGTTTTATCCTATGCTTTATTAAATTGTATTTATGTTGTTTTAACCTATGATTTATTAAATTGTATTTATGTTGTTTTATCCTATGCTTTATTAAATTGTATTTATGTTGTTTTATCCTATGCTTTATTAAATTGTATTTATGTTGTTTTAACCTATGCTTTATTACATCCTGTTTATGTTGTTTTATGCTATGCTTAATTAAATTGTATTTATGTTGTTTTAACCTATGCTTTATTAAATTCTATTTATGTTGTTTTAACCTATGCTTTATTAAATTGTATTTATGTTGTTTTATCCTATGCTTTATTAAATTGTATTCATGTTGTTTTATCCAATGCTTTATTAAATTGTATTTATGTTGTTTTATCCTATGTTTCATTAAATTGTATTTATGTTGTTTTAACCTATGCTTTATTAAATTGTATTTATGCTGTTTTAACCCATGCTTTATTAAATTGTATTTATGTTGTTTTATCCTATGCTTTATTAAATTGTATTTATGTTGTTTTATCCTATGCTTTATTAAACTGTATTTATGTTGTTTTATCCTATGCTTTATTCAATTGTATTTATGTTGTTTTATTTTATGCTTTATTAAATTGTATTTATGTTGTTTTATCCTATGCTTTATTAAATTTTATTTATGTTGTTTTATCCTATGCTTTATTAAATTGTATTTATGTTGTTTTAACCTATGATTTATTAAATTGTATTTATGTTGTTTAATCCTATGCTTTATTAAATTGTATTTATGTTGTTTTATCCTATGCTTTATTAAATTGTATTTGTGTTGTTTTATCCTATGCCTTATTAAATTGTATTTATGTTGTTTGAACCTATGCTTTATTACATCGTGTTTATGTTGTTTTATCCTATGCTTTATTAAATTGTATTTATGTTGTTTTATCCTATGCTTTATTAAATTGTATTCATGTTGTTTTATCCAATGCTTTATTAAATTGTATTTATGTTGTTTTATCCTATGTTTCATTAAATTGTATTTATGTTGTTTTAACCTATGCTTTATTAAATTGTATTTATGCTGTTTTAACCCATGCTTTATTAAATTGTATTTATGTTGTTTTATCCTATGCTTTATTAAATTGTATTTATGTTGTTTTATCCTATGCTATATTAAATTGTATTTATGTTGTTTTATCCTATGCTTTATTAAATTGTATTTATGTTGTTTTATCCTATGCTTTATTAAATTGTATTTATGTTGTTTTATCCTATGCTTTATTAAATTGTATTTGTGTTGTTTTATCCTATGCCTTATTAAATTGTATTTATGTTGTTTGAACCTATGCTTTATTACATCGTGTTTATGTTGTTTTATCCTATGCTTTATTAAATTGTATTTATGTTGTTTTATCCTATGCTTTATTAAATTGTATTTATGTTGTTTTAACCTATGCTTTATTAAATTGTATTTATGTTGTTTTATCCTATGCTTTATTAAATTGTATTTATGTTGTTTTAAACTATGCTTTATTAAATTGTATTTATGTTGTTTTATCCTATGCTTTATTAAATTTTATTTATGTTGTTTTATCCTATGCTTTATTAAATTGTATTTATGTTGTTTTAACCTATGATTTATTAAATTGTATTTATGTTGTTTAATCCTATGCTTTATTAAATTGTATTTATGTTGTTTTATCCTATGCTTTATTAAATTGTATTTGTGTTGTTTTATCCTATGCCTTATTAAATTGTATTTATGTTGTTTGAACCTATGCTTTATTACATCGTGTTTATGTTGTTTTATCCTATGCTTTATTAAATTGTATTTATGTTGTTTTATCCTATGCTTTATTAAATTGTATTCATGTTGTTTTATCCAATGCTTTATTAAATTGTATTTATGTTGTTTTATCCTATGTTTCATTAAATTGTATTTATGTTGTTTTAACCTATGCTTTATTAAATTGTATTTATGCTGTTTTAACCCATGCTTTATTAAATTGTATTTATGTTGTTTTATCCTATGCTTTATTAAATTGTATTTATGTTGTTTTATCCTATGCTATATTAAATTGTATTTATGTTGTTTTATCCTATGCTTTATTAAATTGTATTTATGTTGTTTTATCCTATGCTTTATTAAATTGTATTTATATTGTTTTATTCTATGCTTTATTAAATTGTATTTATGTTGTTTTAATCTATGCTTTTTTAAATTTTATTTATGTTGTTTTATCCTATGCTTTATTAAATTGTATTTATGTTGTTTTAACCTATGATTTATTAAATTGTATTTATGTTGTTTTATCCTATGCTTTATTAAATTGTATTTATGTTGTTTTAACCTATGCTTTATTACATCCTGTTTATGTTGTTTTATCCTATGCTTTATTAAATTGTATTTATGTTATTTTAACCTATGCTTTATTAAATTCTATTTATGTTGTTTTATCCTATGTTATATTAAATTGTATTTACGTGGTTTCATCCTATGCTTTATTAAATTGTATTTATTTTGTTTTATCCTATGCTTTATTAAATTGTTTTTATGTTGTTTTATCCTATGCTTTATTAAATTCTATTTATGTTGTTTTAACCTATGCTTTATTAAATTGTATTTATGTTGTTTTATCCTATGCTTTATTAAATTGTATTCATGTTGTTTTATCCAATGCTTTATTAAATTGTATTTATGATGTTTTATCCTACGTTTCATTAAATTGTATTTATGTTGTTTTAACCAATGCTTTATTAAATTGTATTTATGCTGTTTTAACCCATGCTTTATTAAATTGTATTTATATTGTTTTATTCTATGCTTTATTAAATTGTATTTATGTTGTTTTAATCTATGCTTTATTAAAATGTATTTATGTTGTTTTATCCTATGCTTTATTAAATTGTATTTATGTTGTTTTAACCTATGATTTATTAAATTGTATTTATGTTGTTTTATCCTATGCTTTATTAAATTGTATTTATGTTGTTTTAACCTATGCTTTATTACATCCTGTTTATGTTGTTTTATCCTATGCTTTATTAAATTGTATTTATATTGTTTTATTCTATGCTTTATTAAATTGTATTTATGTTGTTTTAATCTATGCTTTATTAAAATGTATTTATGTTGTTTTATCCTATGCTTTATTAAATTGTATTTATGTTGTTTTAACCTATGATTTATTAAATTGTATTTATGTTGTTTTATCCTATGCTTTATTAAATTGTATTTATGTTGTTTTAACCTATGCTTTATTACATCCTGTTTATGTTGTTTTATCCTATGCTTTATTAAATTGTATTTATGTTATTTTAACCTATGCTTTATTAAATTCTATTTATGTTGTTTTATCCTATGTTATATTAAATTGTATTTACGTGGTTTCATCCTATGCTTTATTAAATTGTATTTATTTTCTTTTAACCTATGCTTTATTAAATTGTTTTTATGTTGTTTTATCCTATGCTTTATTAAATTCTATTTATGTTGTTTTAACCTATGCTTTATTAAATTGTATTTATGTTGTTTTATCCTATGCTTTATTAAATTGTATTCATGTTGTTTTATCCAATGCTTTATTAAATTGTATTTATGTTGTTTTATCCTACGTTTCATTAAATTGTATTTATGTTGTTTTAACCAATGCTTTATTAAATTGTATTTATGCTGTTTTAACCCATGCTTTATTAAATTGTATTTATGTTGTTTCATCCTATGCTTTATTAAATTGTATTTATGTTGTTTTATCCTATGCTTTATTAAATTGTATTTATGTTGTTTTATCCTATGCTTTATTAAATTGTATTTATGTTGTTTTATCCTATGCTTTATTAAATTGTATTTATATTGTTTTATTCTATGCTTTATTAAATTGTATTTATGTTGTTTTAATCTATGCTTTATTAAAATTTATTTATGTTGTTTTATCCTATGCTTTATTAAATTGTATTTATGTTGTTTTAACCTATGATTTATTAAATTGTATTTATGTTGTTTTATCCTATGCTTTATTAAATTGTATTTATGTTGTTTTATCCTATGCTTTATTAAATTGTATTTATGTTGTTTTAACCTATGCTTTATTACATCCTGTTTATGTTGTTTTATGCTATGCTTAATTAAATTGTATTTATGTTGTTTTAACCTATGCTTTATTAAATTCTATTTATGTTGTTTTATCCTATGTTATATTAAATTGTATTTACGTGGTTTCATCCTATGCTTTATTAAATTGTATTTATTTGTTTTAACCTATGCTTTAATAAACTGTTTTTATGTTGTTTTATCCTATGCTTTATTAAATTGTATTTATGTTGTTTGAACCTATGCTTTATTAAATTGTATTTATGTTGTTTTATCCTATGCTTTATTAAATTGTATTCATGTTGTTTTATCCAATGCTTTATTAAATTGTATTTATGTTGTTTTATCCTATGTTTCATTAAATTGTATTTATGTTGTTTTAACCTATGCTTTATTAAATTGTATTTATGCTGTTTTAACCCATGCTTTATTAAATTGTATTTATGTTGTTTTATCCTATGCTTTATTAAATTGTATTTATGTTGTTTTATCCTATGCTTTATTAAACTGAATTTATGTTGTTTTATCCTATGCTTTATTCAATTGTATTTATGTTGTTTTATTTTATGCTTTATTAAATTGTATTTATGTTGTTTTATCCTATGCTTTATTAAATTTTATTTATGTTGTTTTATCCTATGCTTTATTAAATTGTATTTATGTTGTTTTAACCTATGATTTATTAAATTGTATTTATGTTGTTTAATCCTATGCTTTATTAAATTGTATTTATGTTGTTTTATCCTATGCTTTATTAAATTGTATTTGTGTTGTTTTATCCTATGCCTTATTAAATTGTATTTATGTTGTTTGAACCTATGCTTTATTACATCGTGTTTATGTAGTTTTATCCTATGCTTTATTAAATTGTATTTATGTTGTTTTATCCTATGCTTTATTAAATTGTATTCATGTTGTTTTATCCAATGCTTTATTAAATTGTATTTATGTTGTTTTATCCTATGTTTCATTAAATTGTATTTATGTTGTTTTAACCTATGCTTTATTAAATTGTATTTATGCTGTTTTAACCCATGCTTTATTAAATTGTATTTATGTTGTTTTATCCTATGCTTTATTAAATTGTATTTATGTTGTTTTATCCTATGCTATATTAAATTGTATTTATGTTGTTTTATCCTATGCTTTATTAAATTGTATTTATGTTGTTTTATCCTATGCTTTATTAAATTGTATTTATATTGTTTTATTCTATGCTTTATTAAATTGTATTTATGTTGTTTTAATCTATGCTTTTTTAAATTTTATTTATGTTGTTTTATCCTATGCTTTATTAAATTGTATTTATGTTGTTTTAACCTATGATTTATTAAATTGTATTTATGTTGTTTTATCCTATGCTTTATTAAATTGTATTTATGTTGTTTTATCCTATGCTTTATTAAATTGTATTTATGTTGTTTTAACCTATGCTTTATTACATCCTGTTTATGTTGTTTTATGCTATGCTTAATTAAATTGTATTTATGTTGTTTTAACCTATGCTTTATTAAATTCTATTTATGTTGTTTTATCCTATGTTATATTAAATTGTATTTACGTGGTTTCATCCTATGCTTTATTAAATTGTATTTATTTGTTTTAACCTATGCTTTAATAAACTGTTTTTATGTTGTTTTATCCTATGCTTTATTAAATTGTATTTATGTTGTTTTAACCTATGCTTTATTAAATTGTATTTATGTTGTTTTATCCTATGCTTTATTAAATTGTATTCATGTTGTTTTATCCAATGCTTTATTAAATTGTATTTATGTTGTTTTATCCTATGTTTCATTAAATTGTATTTATGTTGTTTTAACCTATGCTTTATTAAATTGTATTTATGCTGTTTTAACCCATGCTTTATTAAATTGTATTTATGTTGTTTTATCCTATGCTTTATTAAATTGTATTTATGTTGTTTTATCCTATGCTTTATTAAACTGTATTTATGTTGTTTTATCCTATGCTTTATTCAATTGTATTTATGTTGTTTTATTTTATGCTTTATTAAATTGTATTTATGTTGTTTTATCCTATGCTTTATTAAATTTTATTTATGTTGTTTTATCCTATGCTTTATTAAATTGTATTTATGTTGTTTTAACCTATGATTTATTAAATTGTATTTATGTTGTTTAATCCTATGCTTTATTAAATTGTATTTATGTTGTTTTATCCTATGCTTTATTAAATTGTATTTGTGTTGTTTTATCCTATGCCTTATTAAATTGTATTTATGTTGTTTGAACCTATGCTTTATTACATCGTGTTTATGTTGTTTTATCCTATGCTTTATTAAATTGTATTTATGTTGTTTTATCCTATGCTTTATTAAATTGTATTCATGTTGTTTTATCCAATGCTTTATTAAATTGTATTTATGTTGTTTTATCCTATGTTTCATTAAATTGTATTTATGTTGTTTTAACCTATGCTTTATTAAATTGTATTTATGCTGTTTTAACCCATGCTTTATTAAATTGTATTTATGTTGTTTTATCCTATGCTTTATTAAATTGTATTTATGTTGTTTTATCCTATGCTATATTAAATTGTATTTATGTTGTTTTATCCTATGCTTTATTAAATTGTATTTATGTTGTTTTATCCTATGCTTTATTAAATTGTATTTATATTGTTTTATTCTATGCTTTATTAAATTGTATTTATGTTGTTTTAATCTATGCTTTTTTAAATTTTATTTATGTTGTTTTATCCTATGCTTTATTAAATTGTATTTATGTTGTTTTAACCTATGATTTATTAAATTGTATTTATGTTGTTTTATCCTATGCTTTATTAAATTGTATTTATGTTGTTTTAACCTATGCTTTATTACATCCTGTTTATGTTGTTTTATCCTATGCTTTATTAAATTGTATTTATGTTATTTTAACCTATGCTTTATTAAATTCTATTTATGTTGTTTTATCCTATGTTATATTAAATTGTATTTACGTGGTTTCATCCTATGCTTTATTAAATTGTATTTATTTTGTTTTATCCTATGCTTTATTAAATTGTTTTTATGTTGTTTTATCCTATGCTTTATTAAATTCTATTTATGTTGTTTTAACCTATGCTTTATTAAATTGTATTTATGTTGTTTTATCCTATGCTTTATTAAATTGTATTCATGTTGTTTTATCCAATGCTTTATTAAATTGTATTTATGATGTTTTATCCTACGTTTCATTAAATTGTATTTATGTTGTTTTAACCAATGCTTTATTAAATTGTATTTATGCTGTTTTAACCCATGCTTTATTAAATTGTATTTATGTTGTTTTATCCTATGCTTTATTAAATTGTATTTATGTTGTTTTATCCTATGCTTTATTAAATTGTATTTATGTTGTTTTATCCTATGCTTTATTAAATTGTATTTATGTTGTTTTATTTTATTCTTTATTAAATTGTATTTATGTTGTTTTATCCTATGCTTTATTAAATTGTATTTATATTGTTTTATTCTATGCTTTATTAAATTGTATTTATGTTGTTTTAATCTATGCTTTATTAAAATGTATTTATGTTGTTTTATCCTATGCTTTATTAAATTGTATTTATGTTGTTTTAACCTATGATTTATTAAATTGTATTTATGTTGTTTTATCCTATGCTTTATTAAATTGTATTTATGTTGTTTTATCCTATGCTTTATTAAATTGTATTTATGTTGTTTTAACCTATGCTTTATTACATCCTGTTTATGTTGTTTTATCCTATGCTTAATTAAATTGTATTTATATTGTTTTAACCTATGCTTTATTAAATTCTATTTATGTTGTTTTATCCTATGTTATATTAAATTGTATTTACGTGGATTCATCCTATGCTTTATTAAATTTTATTTATTTGTTTTAACCTATGCTTTATTAAATTGTTTTTATGTTGTTTTATCCTATGCTTTATTAAATTGTATTTATGTTGTTTTATCCTATGCTTTATTAAATTGTATTCATGTTGTTTTATCCAATGCTTTATTAAATTGTATTTATGTTGTTTTATCCTATGTTTCATTAAATTGTATTTATGTTGTTTTATCCTATGCTTTATTAAATTGTATTTATGTTGTTTTATCCTATGCTTTATTAAATTGTATTTATGTTGTTTTAACCTATGCTTTATTACATCCTGTTTATGTTGTTTTATCCTATGCTTAATTAAATTGTATTTATGTTGTTTTAACCTATGCTTTATTAAATTATATTTATGTTGTTTTATCCTATGTTATATTAAATTGTATTTACGTGGTTTCATCCTATGCTTTATTAAATTGTATTTATTTGTTTTAACCTATGCTTTAATAAACTGTTTTTATGTTGTTTTATCCTATGCTTTATTAAATTGTATTTATGTTGTTTTAACCTATGATTTATTAAATTGTATTTATGTTGTTTTATCCTATGCTTTATTAAATTTTATTTATGTTGTTTTATCCTATGCTTTATTAAATTGTATTTATGTTGTTTTAACCTATGATTTATTAAATTGTATTTATGTTGTTTTATCCTATGCTTTATTAAATTGTATTTATGTTGTTTTATCCTATGCTTTATTAAATTGTATTTGTGTTGTTTTATCCTATGCCTTATTAAATTGTATTTATGTTGTTTGAACCTATGCTTTATTACATCGTGTTTATGTTGTTTTATCCTATGCTTTATTAAATTGTATTTATGTTGTTTTATCCTATGCTTTATTAAATTGTATTCATGTTGTTTTATCCAATGCTTTATTAAATTGTATTTATGTTGTTTTATCCTATGTTTCATTAAATTGTATTTATGTTGTTTTAACCTATGCTTTATTAAATTGTATTTATTCTGTTTTAACCCATGCTTTATTAAATTGTATTTATGTTGTTTTATCCTATGCTTTATTAAATTGTATTTATGTTGTTTTATCCTATGCTATATTAAATTGTATTTATGTTGTTTTATCCTATGCTTTATTAAATTGTATTTATGTTGTTTTATCCTATGCTTTATTAAATTGTATTTATATTGTTTTATTCTATGCTTTATTAAATTGTATTTATGTTGTTTTAATCTATGCTTTTTTAAATTTTATTTATGTTGTTTTATCCTATGCTTTATTAAATTGTATTTATGTTGTTTTAACCTATGATTTATTAAATTGTATTTATGTTGTTTTATCCTATGCTTTATTAAATTGTATTTATGTTGTTTTAACCTATGCTTTATTACATCCTGTTTATGTTGTTTTATCCTATGCTTTATTAAATTGTATTTATGTTATTTTAACCTATGCTTTATTAAATTCTATTTATGTTGTTTTATCCTATGTTATATTAAATTGTATTTACGTGGTTTCATCCTATGCTTTATTAAATTCTATTTATGTTGTTTTAACCTATGCTTTATTAAATTGTATTTATGTTGTTTTATCCTATGCTTTATTAAATTGTATTTATGTTGTTTTATCCTATGCTTTATTAAATTGTATTTATATTGTTTTATTCTATGCTTTATTAAATTGTATTTATGTTGTTTTAATCTATGCTTTTTTAAATTTTATTTATGTTGTTTTATCCTATGCTTTATTAAATTGTATTTATGTTGTTTTAACCTATGATTTATTAAATTGTATTTATGTTGTTTTATCCTATGCTTTATTAAATTGTATTTATGTTGTTTTAACCTATGCTTTATTACATCCTGTTTATGTTGTTTTATCCTATGCTTTATTAAATTGTATTTATGTTATTTTAACCTATGCTTTATTAAATTCTATTTATGTTGTTTTATCCTATGTTATATTAAATTGTATTTACGTGGTTTCATCCTATGCTTTATTAAATTCTATTTATGTTGTTTTAACCTATGCTTTATTAAATTGTATTTATGTTGTTTTATCCTATGCTTTATTAAATTGTATTCATGTTGTTTTATCCAATGCTTTATTAAATTGTATTTATGATGTTTTATCCTACGTTTCATTAAATTGTATTTATGTTGTTTTAACCAATGCTTTATTAAATTGTATTTATGCTGTTTTAACCCATGCTTTATTAAATTGTATTTATGTTGTTTTATCCTATGCTTTATTAAATTGTATTTATGTTGTTTTATCCTATGCTTTATTAAATTGTATTTATGTTGTTTTATCCTATGCTTTATTAAATTGTATTTTTGTTGTTTTATTTTATTCTTTATTAAATTGTATTTATGTTGTTTTATCCTATGCTTTATTAAATTGTATTTATATTGTTTTATTCTATGCTTTATTAAATTGTATTTATGTTGTTTTAATCTATGCTTTATTAAAATTTATTTATGTTGTTTTATCCTATGCTTTATTAAATTGTATTTATGTTGTTTTAACCTATGATTTATTAAATTGTATTTATATTGTTTTAACCTATGCTTTATTAAATTCTATTTATGTTGTTTTATCCTATGTTATATTAAATTGTATTTACGTGGATTCATCCTATGCTTTATTAAATTTTATTTATTTGTTTTAACCTATGCTTTATTAAATTGTTTTATGTTGTTTTATCCTATGCTTTATTAAATTGTATTTATGTTGTTTTATCCTATGCTTTATTAAATTGTATTCATGTTGTTTTATCCAATGCTTTATTAAATTGTATTTATGTTGTTTTATCCTATGTTTCATTAAATTGTATTTATGTTGTTTTATCCTATGCTTTATTAAATTGTATTTATGTTGTTTTATCCTATGCTTTATTAAATTGTATTTATGTTGTTTTAACCTATGCTTTATTACATCCTGTTTATGTTGTTTTATCCTATGCTTAATTAAATTGTATTTATGTTGTTTTAACCTATGCTTTATTAAATTATATTTATGTTGTTTTATCCTATGTTATATTAAATTGTATTTACGTGGTTTCATCCTATGCTTTATTAAATTGTATTTATTTGTTTTAACCTATGCTTTAATAAACTGTTTTTATGTTGTTTTATCCTATGCTTTATTAAATTGTATTTATGTTGTTTTAACCTATGCTTTATTAAATTGTATTTATGTTGTTTTATCCTATGCTTTATTAAATTGTATTCATGTTGTTTTATCCAATGCTTTATTAAATTGTATTTATGTTGTTTTATCCTATGTTTCATTAAATTGTATTTATGTTGTTTTAACCTATGCTTTATTAAATTGTATTTATGCTGTTTTAACCCATGCTTTATTAAATTGTATTTATGTTGTTTTATCCTATGCTTTATTAAATTGTATTTATGTTGTTTTATCCTATGCTTTATTAAACTGTATTTATGTTGTTTTATCCTATGCTTTATTAAATTGTATTTATGTTGTTTTATTTTATGCTTTATTAAATTGTATTTATGTTGTTTTATCCTATGCTTTATTAAATTTTATTTATGTTGTTTTATCCTATGCTTTATTAAATTGTATTTATGTTGTTTTAACCTATGATTTATTAAATTGTATTTATGTTGTTTTATCCTATGCTTTATTAAATTGTATTTATGTTGTTTTATCCTATGCTTTATTAAATTGTATTTGTGTTGTTTTATCCTATGCCTTATTAAATTGTATTTATGTTGTTTGAACCTATGCTTTATTACATCGTGTTTATGTTGTTTTATCCTATGCTTTATTAAATTGTATTTATGTTGTTTTATCCTATGCTTTATTAAATTGTATTCATGTTGTTTTATCCAATGCTTTATTAAATTGTATTTATGTTGTTTTATCCTATGTTTCATTAAATTGTATTTATGTTGTTTTAACCTATGCTTTATTAAATTGTATTTATTCTGTTTTAACCCATGCTTTATTAAATTGTATTTATGTTGTTTTATCCTATGCTTTATTAAATTGTATTTATGTTGTTTTATCCTATGCTATATTAAATTGTATTTATGTTGTTTTATCCTATGCTTTATTAAATTGTATTTATGTTGTTTTATCCTATGCTTTATTAAATTGTATTTATATTGTTTTATTCTATGCTTTATTAAATTGTATTTATGTTGTTTTAATCTATGCTTTTTTAAATTTTATTTATGTTGTTTTATCCTATGCTTTATTAAATTGTATTTATGTTGTTTTAACCTATGATTTATTAAATTGTATTTATGTTGTTTTATCCTATGCTTTATTAAATTGTATTTATGTTGTTTTAACCTATGCTTTATTACATCCTGTTTATGTTGTTTTATCCTATGCTTTATTAAATTCTATTTATGTTGTTTTATCCTATGTTATATTAAATTGTATTTACGTGGTTTCATCCTATGCTTTATTAAATTCTATTTATGTTGTTTTAACCTATGCTTTATTAAATTGTATTTATGTTGTTTTATCCTATGCTTTATTAAATTGTATTCATGTTGTTTTATCCAATGCTTTATTAAATTGTATTTATGATGTTTTATCCTACGTTTCATTAAATTGTATTTATGTTGTTTTAACCAATGCTTTATTAAATTGTATTTATGCTGTTTTAACCCATGCTTTATTAAATTGTATTTATGTTGTTTTATCCTATGCTTTATTAAATTGTATTTATGTTGTTTTATCCTATGCTTTATTAAATTGTATTTATGTTGTTTTATCCTATGCTTTATTAAATTGTATTTATGTTGTTTTATTTTATTCTTTATTAAATTGTATTTATGTTGTTTTATCCTATGCTTTATTAAATTGTATTTATATTGTTTTATTCTATGCTTTATTAAATTGTATTTATGTTGTTTTAATCTATGCTTTATTAAAATTTATTTATGTTGTTTTATCCTATGCTTTATTAAATTGTATTTATGTTGTTTTAACCTATGATTTATTAAATTGTATTTATGTTGTTTTATCCTATGCTTTATTAAATTGTATTTATGTTGTTTTATCCTATGCTTTATTAAATTGTATTTATGTTGTTTTAACCTATGCTTTATTACATCCTGTTTATGTTGTTTTATCCTATGCTTAATTAAATTGTATTTATATTGTTTTAACCTATGCTTTATTAAATTCTATTTATGTTGTTTTATCCTATGTTATATTAAATTGTATTTACGTGGTTTCATCCTATGCTTTATTAAATTGTATTTATTTGTTTTAACCTATGCTTTATTAAATTGTTTTTATGTTGTTTTATCCTATGCTTTATTAAATTGTATTTATGTTGTTTTATCCTATGCTTTATTAAATTGTATTCATGTTGTTTTATCCAATGCTTTATTAAATTGTATTTATGTTGTTTTATCCTATGTTTCATTAAATTGTATTTATGTTGTTTTATCCTATGCTTTATTAAATTGTATTTATGTTGTTTTAACCTATGCTTTATTACATCCTGTTTATGTTGTTTTATCCTATGCTTAATTAAATTGTATTTATATTGTTTTAACCTATGCTTTATTAAATTCTATTTATGTTGTTTTATCCTATGTTATATTAAATTGTATTTACGTGGTTTCATCCTATGCTTTATTAAATTGTATTTATTTGTTTTAGCCTATGCTTTATTAAATTGTTTTTATGTTGTTTTATCCTATGCTTTATTAAATTGTATTTATGTTGTTTTATCCTATGCTTTATTAAATTGTATTCATGTTGTTTTATCCAATGCTTTATTAAATTGCATTTATGTTGTTTTATCCTATGTTTCATTAAATTGTATTTATGTTGTTTTAACCTATGCTTTATTAACTTGTATTTATGCTGTTTTAACCCATGCTTTATTAAATTGTATTTATGTTGTTTTATCCTATGCTTTATTAAATTGTATTTATGTTGTTTTGTCCTATGCTTTATTAAACTGTATTTATGTTGTTTTATCCTATGCTTTATTAAATTGTATTTATGTTGTTTTATTTTATGCTTTATTAAATTGTATTTATGTTGTTTTATCCTATGCTTTATTAAATTTTATTTATGTTGTTTTATTTTATGCTTTATTAAATTGTATTTATGTTGTTTTATCCTATGCTTTATTAAATTGTATTTATATTGTTTTATTCTATGCTTTATTAAATTGTATTTATGTTGTTTTAATCTATGCTTTATTAAAATGTATTTATGTTGTTTTATCCTATGCTTTATTAAATTGTATTTATGTTGTTTTAACCTATGATTTATTAAATTGTATTTATGTTGTTTTATCCTATGCTTTATTAAATTGTATTTATGTTGTTTTATCCTATGCTTTATTAAATTGTATTTATGTTGTTTTAACCTATGCTTTATTACATCCTGTTTATGTTGTTTTATCCTATGCTTAATTAAATTGTATTTATATTGTTTTAACCTATGCTTTATTAAATTCTATTTATGTTGTTTTATCCTATGTTATATTAAATTGTATTTACGTGGATTCATCCTATGCTTTATTAAATTGTATTTATTTGTTTTAACCTATGCTTTATTAAATTGTTTTTATGTTGTTTTATCCTATGCTTTATTAAATTGTATTTATGTTGTTTTATCCTATGCTTTATTAAATTGTATTCATGTTGTTTTATCCAATGCTTTATTAAATTGTATTTATGTTGTTTTATCCTATGTTTCATTAAATTGTATTTATGTTGTTTTATCCTATGCTTTATTAAATTGTATTTATGTTGTTTTATCCTATGCTTTATTAAATTGTATTTATGTTGTTTTAACCTATGCTTTATTACATCCTGTTTATGTTGTTTTATCCTATGCTTAATTAAATTGTATTTATGTTGTTTTAACCTATGCTTTATTAAATTCTATTTATGTTGTTTTATCCTATGTTATATTAAATTGTATTTACGTGGTTTCATCCTATGCTTTATTAAATTGTATTTATTTGTTTTAACCTATGCTTTAATAAACTGTTTTATGTTGTTTTATCCTATGCTTTATTAAATTGTATTTATGTTGATTTAACCTATGCTTTATTAAATTGTATTTATGTTGTTTTATCCTATGCTTTATTAAATTGTATTCATGTTGTTTTATCCAATGCTTTATTAAATTGTATTTATGTTGTTTTATCCTATGTTTCATTAAATTGTATTTATGTTGTTTTAACCTATGCTTTATTAAATTGTATTTATGCTGTTTTAACCCATGCTTTATTAAATTGTATTTATGTTGTTTTATCCTATGCTTTATTAAATTGTATTTATGTTGTTTCATCCTATGCTTTATTAAACTGTATTTATGTTGTTTTATCCTATGCTTTATTAAATTGTATTTATGTTGTTTTATTTTATGCTTTATTAAATTGTATTTATGTTGTTTTATCCTATGCTTTATTAAATTTTATTTATGTTGTTTTATCCTATGCTTTATTAAATTGTATTTATGTTGTTTTAACCTATGATTTATTAAATTGTATTTATGTTGTTTTATCCTATGCTTTATTAAATTGTATTTATGTTGTTTTATCCTATGCTTTATTAAATTGTATTTGTGTTGTTTTATCCTATGCCTTATTAAATTGTATTTATGTTGTTTGAACCTATGCTTTATTACATCGTGTTTATGTTGTTTTATCCTATGCTTTATTAAATTGTATTTATGTTGTTTTATCCTATGCTTTATTAAATTGTATTCATGTTGTTTTATCCAATGCTTTATTAAATTGTATTTATGTTGTTTTATCCTATGTTTCATTAAATTGTATTTATGTTGTTTTAACCTATGCTTTATTAAATTGTATTTATGCTGTTTTAACCCATGCTTTATTAAATTGTATTTATGTTGTTTTATCCTATGCTTTATTAAATTGTATTTATGTTGTTTTATCCTATGCTATATTAAATTGTATTTATGTTGTTTTATCCTATGCTTTATTAAATTGTATTTATGTTGTTTTATCCTATGCTTTATTAAATTGTATTTATATTGTTTTATTCTATGCTTTATTAAATTGTATTTATGTTGTTTTAATCTATGCTTTTTTAAATTTTATTTATGTTGTTTTATCCTATGCTTTATTAAATTGTATTTATGTTGTTTTAACCTATGATTTATTAAATTGTATTTATGTTGTTTTATCCTATGCTTTATTAAATTGTATTTATGTTGTTTTAACCTATGCTTTATTACATCCTGTTTATGTTGTTTTATCCTATGCTTTATTAAATTGTATTTATGTTATTTTAACCTATGCTTTATTAAATTCTATTTATGTTGTTTTATCCTATGTTATATTAAATTGTATTTACGTGGTTTCATCCTATGCTTTATTAAATTCTATTTATGTTGTTTTAACCTATGCTTTATTAAATTGTATTTATGTTGTTTTATCCTATGCTTTATTAAATTGTATTCATGTTGTTTTATCCAATGCTTTATTAAATTGTATTTATGATGTTTTATCCTACGTTTCATTAAATTGTATTTATGTTGTTTTAACCAATGCTTTATTAAATTGTATTTATGCTGTTTTAACCCATGCTTTATTAAATTGTATTTATGTTGTTTTATCCTATGCTTTATTAAATTGTATTTATGTTGTTTTATCCTATGCTTTATTAAATTGTATTTATGTTGTTTTATCCTATGCTTTATTAAATTGTATTTATGTAGTTTTATTTTATTCTTTATTAAATTGTATTTATGTTGTTTTATCCTATGCTTTATTAAATTGTATTTATATTGTTTTATTCTATGCTTTATTAAATTGTATTTATGTTGTTTTAATCTATGCTTTATTAAAATTTATTTATGTTGTTTTATCCTATGCTTTATTAAATTGTATTTATGTTGTTTTAACCTATGATTTATTAAATTGTATTTATGTTGTTTTATCCTATGCTTTATTAAATTGTATTTATGTTGTTTTATCCTATGCTTTATTAAATTGTATTTATGTTGTTTTAACCTATGCTTTATTACATCCTGTTTATGTTGTTTTATCCTATGCTTAATTAAATTGTATTTATATTGTTTTAACCTATGCTTTATTAAATTCTATTTATGTTGTTTTATCCTATGTTATATTAAATTGTATTTACGTGGTTTCATCCTATGCTTTATTAAATTGTATTTATTTGTTTTAACCTATGCTTTATTAAATTGTTTTTATGTTGTTTAATCCTATGCTTTATTAAATTGTATTTATGTTGTTTTATCCTATGCTTTATTAAATTGTATTCATGTTGTTTTATCCAATGCTTTATTAAATTGTATTTATGTTGTTTTATCCAATGTTTCATTAAATTGTATTTATGTTGTTTTAACCTATGCTTTATTAAATTGTATTTATTCTGTTTTAACCCATGCTTTATTAAATTGTATTTATGTTGTTTTATCCTATGCTTTATTAAATTGTATTTATGTTGTTTTATCCTATGCTATATTAAATTGTATTTATGTTGTTTTATCCTATGCTTTATTAAATTGTATTTATGTTGTTTTATCCTATGCTTTATTAAATTGTATTTATATTGTTTTATTCTATGCTTTATTAAATTGTATTTATGTTGTTTTAATCTATGCTTTTTTAAATTTTATTTATGTTGTTTTATCCTATGCTTTATTAAATTGTATTTATGTTGTTTTAACCTATGATTTATTAAATTGTATTTATGTTGTTTTATCCTATGCTTTATTAAATTGTATTTATGTTGTTTTAACCTATGCTTTATTACATCCTGTTTATGTTGTTTTATCCTATGCTTTATTAAATTGTATTTATGTTATTTTAACCTATGCTTTATTAAATTCTATTTATGTTGTTTTATCCTATGTTATATTAAATTGTATTTACGTGGTTTCATCCTATGCTTTATTAAATTCTATTTATGTTGTTTTAACCTATGCTTTATTAAATTGTATTTATGTTGTTTTATCCTATGCTTTATTAAATTGTATTTATGTTGTTTTATCCTATGCTTTATTAAATTGTATTTATATTGTTTTATTCTATGCTTTATTAAATTGTATTTATGTTGTTTTAATCTATGCTTTTTTAAATTTTATTTATGTTGTTTTATCCTATGCTTTATTAAATTGTATTTATGTTGTTTTAACCTATGATTTATTAAATTGTATTTATGTTGTTTTATCCTATGCTTTATTAAATTGTATTTATGTTGTTTTAACCTATGCTTTATTACATCCTGTTTATGTTGTTTTATCCTATGCTTTATTAAATTGTATTTATGTTATTTTAACCTATGCTTTATTAAATTCTATTTATGTTGTTTTATCCTATGTTATATTAAATTGTATTTACGTGGTTTCATCCTATGCTTTATTAAATTCTATTTATGTTGTTTTAACCTATGCTTTATTAAATTGTATTTATGTTGTTTTATCCTATGCTTTATTAAATTGTATTCATGTTGTTTTATCCAATGCTTTATTAAATTGTATTTATGATGTTTTATCCTACGTTTCATTAAATTGTATTTATGTTGTTTTAACCAATGCTTTATTAAATTGTATTTATGCTGTTTTAACCCATGCTTTATTAAATTGTATTTATGTTGTTTTATCCTATGCTTTATTAAATTGTATTTATGTTGTTTTATCCTATGCTTTATTAAATTGTATTTATGTTGTTTTATCCTATGCTTTATTAAATTGTATTTTTGTTGTTTTATTTTATTCTTTATTAAATTGTATTTATGTTGTTTTATCCTATGCTTTATTAAATTGTATTTATATTGTTTTATTCTATGCTTTATTAAATTGTATTTATGTTGTTTTAATCTATGCTTTATTAAAATTTATTTATGTTGTTTTATCCTATGCTTTATTAAATTGTATTTATGTTGTTTTAACCTATGATTTATTAAATTGTATTTATATTGTTTTAACCTATGCTTTATTAAATTCTATTTATGTTGTTTTATCCTATGTTATATTAAATTGTATTTACGTGGATTCATCCTATGCTTTATTAAATTTTATTTATTTGTTTTAACCTATGCTTTATTAAATTGTTTTATGTTGTTTTATCCTATGCTTTATTAAATTGTATTTATGTTGTTTTATCCTATGCTTTATTAAATTGTATTCATGTTGTTTTATCCAATGCTTTATTAAATTGTATTTATGTTGTTTTATCCTATGTTTCATTAAATTGTATTTATGTTGTTTTATCCTATGCTTTATTAAATTGTATTTATGTTGTTTTATCCTATGCTTTATTAAATTGTATTTATGTTGTTTTAACCTATGCTTTATTACATCCTGTTTATGTTGTTTTATCCTATGCTTAATTAAATTGTATTTATGTTGTTTTAACCTATGCTTTATTAAATTATATTTATGTTGTTTTATCCTATGTTATATTAAATTGTATTTACGTGGTTTCATCCTATGCTTTATTAAATTGTATTTATTTGTTTTAACCTATGCTTTAATAAACTGTTTTTATGTTGTTTTATCCTATGCTTTATTAAATTGTATTTATGTTGTTTTAACCTATGCTTTATTAAATTGTATTTATGTTGTTTTATCCTATGCTTTATTAAATTGTATTCATGTTGTTTTATCCAATGCTTTATTAAATTGTATTTATGTTGTTTTATCCTATGTTTCATTAAATTGTATTTATGTTGTTTTAACCTATGCTTTATTAAATTGTATTTATGCTGTTTTAACCCATGCTTTATTAAATTGTATTTATGTTGTTTTATCCTATGCTTTATTAAATTGTATTTATGTTGTTTTATCCTATGCTTTATTAAACTGTATTTATGTTGTTTTATCCTATGCTTTATTAAATTGTATTTATGTTGTTTTATTTTATGCTTTATTAAATTGTATTTATGTTGTTTTATCCTATGCTTTATTAAATTTTATTTATGTTGTTTTATCCTATGCTTTATTAAATTGTATTTATGTTGTTTTAACCTATGATTTATTAAATTGTATTTATGTTGTTTTATCCTATGCTTTATTAAATTGTATTTATGTTGTTTTATCCTATGCTTTATTAAATTGTATTTGTGTTGTTTTATCCTATGCCTTATTAAATTGTATTTATGTTGTTTGAACCTATGCTTTATTACATCGTGTTTATGTTGTTTTATCCTATGCTTTATTAAATTGTATTTATGTTGTTTTATCCTATGCTTTATTAAATTGTATTCATGTTGTTTTATCCAATGCTTTATTAAATTGTATTTATGTTGTTTTATCCTATGTTTCATTAAATTGTATTTATGTTGTTTTAACCTATGCTTTATTAAATTGTATTTATTCTGTTTTAACCCATGCTTTATTAAATTGTATTTATGTTGTTTTATCCTATGCTTTATTAAATTGTATTTATGTTGTTTTATCCTATGCTATATTAAATTGTATTTATGTTGTTTTATCCTATGCTTTATTAAATTGTATTTATGTTGTTTTATCCTATGCTTTATTAAATTGTATTTATATTGTTTTATTCTATGCTTTATTAAATTGTATTTATGTTGTTTTAATCTATGCTTTTTTAAATTTTATTTATGTTGTTTTATCCTATGCTTTATTAAATTGTATTTATGTTGTTTTAACCTATGATTTATTAAATTGTATTTATGTTGTTTTATCCTATGCTTTATTAAATTGTATTTATGTTGTTTTAACCTATGCTTTATTACATCCTGTTTATGTTGTTTTATCCTATGCTTTATTAAATTCTATTTATGTTGTTTTATCCTATGTTATATTAAATTGTATTTACGTGGTTTCATCCTATGCTTTATTAAATTCTATTTATGTTGTTTTAACCTATGCTTTATTAAATTGTATTTATGTTGTTTTATCCTATGCTTTATTAAATTGTATTCATGTTGTTTTATCCAATGCTTTATTAAATTGTATTTATGATGTTTTATCCTACGTTTCATTAAATTGTATTTATGTTGTTTTAACCAATGCTTTATTAAATTGTATTTATGCTGTTTTAACCCATGCTTTATTAAATTGTATTTATGTTGTTTTATCCTATGCTTTATTAAATTGTATTTATGTTGTTTTATCCTATGCTTTATTAAATTGTATTTATGTTGTTTTATCCTATGCTTTATTAAATTGTATTTATGTTGTTTTATTTTATTCTTTATTAAATTGTATTTATGTTGTTTTATCCTATGCTTTATTAAATTGTATTTATATTGTTTTATTCTATGCTTTATTAAATTGTATTTATGTTGTTTTAATCTATGCTTTATTAAAATTTATTTATGTTGTTTTATCCTATGCTTTATTAAATTGTATTTATGTTGTTTTAACCTATGATTTATTAAATTGTATTTATGTTGTTTTATCCTATGCTTTATTAAATTGTATTTATGTTGTTTTATCCTATGCTTTATTAAATTGTATTTATGTTGTTTTAACCTATGCTTTATTACATCCTGTTTATGTTGTTTTATCCTATGCTTAATTAAATTGTATTTATATTGTTTTAACCTATGCTTTATTAAATTCTATTTATGTTGTTTTATCCTATGTTATATTAAATTGTATTTACGTGGTTTCATCCTATGCTTTATTAAATTGTATTTATTTGTTTTAACCTATGCTTTATTAAATTGTTTTTATGTTGTTTTATCCTATGCTTTATTAAATTGTATTTATGTTGTTTTATCCTATGCTTTATTAAATTGTATTCATGTTGTTTTATCCAATGCTTTATTAAATTGTATTTATGTTGTTTTATCCTATGTTTCATTAAATTGTATTTATGTTGTTTTATCCTATGCTTTATTAAATTGTATTTATGTTGTTTTAACCTATGCTTTATTACATCCTGTTTATGTTGTTTTATCCTATGCTTAATTAAATTGTATTTATATTGTTTTAACCTATGCTTTATTAAATTCTATTTATGTTGTTTTATCCTATGTTATATTAAATTGTATTTACGTGGTTTCATCCTATGCTTTATTAAATTGTATTTATTTGTTTTAGCCTATGCTTTATTAAATTGTTTTTATGTTGTTTTATCCTATGCTTTATTAAATTGTATTTATGTTGTTTTATCCTATGCTTTATTAAATTGTATTCATGTTGTTTTATCCAATGCTTTATTAAATTGCATTTATGTTGTTTTATCCTATGTTTCATTAAATTGTATTTATGTTGTTTTAACCTATGCTTTATTAACTTGTATTTATGCTGTTTTAACCCATGCTTTATTAAATTGTATTTATGTTGTTTTATCCTATGCTTTATTAAATTGTATTTATGTTGTTTTGTCCTATGCTTTATTAAACTGTATTTATGTTGTTTTATCCTATGCTTTATTAAATTGTATTTATGTTGTTTTATTTTATGCTTTATTAAATTGTATTTATGTTGTTTTATCCTATGCTTTATTAAATTTTATTTATGTTGTTTTATTTTATGCTTTATTAAATTGTATTTATGTTGTTTTATCCTATGCTTTATTAAATTGTATTTATATTGTTTTATTCTATGCTTTATTAAATTGTATTTATGTTGTTTTAATCTATGCTTTATTAAAATGTATTTATGTTGTTTTATCCTATGCTTTATTAAATTGTATTTATGTTGTTTTAACCTATGATTTATTAAATTGTATTTATGTTGTTTTATCCTATGCTTTATTAAATTGTATTTATGTTGTTTTATCCTATGCTTTATTAAATTGTATTTATGTTGTTTTAACCTATGCTTTATTACATCCTGTTTATGTTGTTTTATCCTATGCTTAATTAAATTGTATTTATATTGTTTTAACCTATGCTTTATTAAATTCTATTTATGTTGTTTTATCCTATGTTATATTAAATTGTATTTACGTGGATTCATCCTATGCTTTATTAAATTGTATTTATTTGTTTTAACCTATGCTTTATTAAATTGTTTTTATGTTGTTTTATCCTATGCTTTATTAAATTGTATTTATGTTGTTTTATCCTATGCTTTATTAAATTGTATTCATGTTGTTTTATCCAATGCTTTATTAAATTGTATTTATGTTGTTTTATCCTATGTTTCATTAAATTGTATTTATGTTGTTTTATCCTATGCTTTATTAAATTGTATTTATGTTGTTTTATCCTATGCTTTATTAAATTGTATTTATGTTGTTTTAACCTATGCTTTATTACATCCTGTTTATGTTGTTTTATCCTATGCTTAATTAAATTGTATTTATGTTGTTTTAACCTATGCTTTATTAAATTCTATTTATGTTGTTTTATCCTATGTTATATTAAATTGTATTTACGTGGTTTCATCCTATGCTTTATTAAATTGTATTTATTTGTTTTAACCTATGCTTTAATAAACTGTTTTATGTTGTTTTATCCTATGCTTTATTAAATTGTATTTATGTTGATTTAACCTATGCTTTATTAAATTGTATTTATGTTGTTTTATCCTATGCTTTATTAAATTGTATTCATGTTGTTTTATCCAATGCTTTATTAAATTGTATTTATGTTGTTTTATCCTATGTTTCATTAAATTGTATTTATGTTGTTTTAACCTATGCTTTATTAAATTGTATTTATGCTGTTTTAACCCATGCTTTATTAAATTGTATTTATGTTGTTTTATCCTATGCTTTATTAAATTGTATTTATGTTGTTTCATCCTATGCTTTATTAAACTGTATTTATGTTGTTTTATCCTATGCTTTATTAAATTGTATTTATGTTGTTTTATTTTATGCTTTATTAAATTGTATTTATGTTGTTTTATCCTATGCTTTATTAAATTTTATTTATGTTGTTTTATCCTATGCTTTATTAAATTGTATTTATGTTGTTTTAACCTATGATTTATTAAATTGTATTTATGTTGTTTTATCCTATGCTTTATTAAATTGTATTTATGTTGTTTTATCCTATGCTTTATTAAATTGTATTTGTGTTGTTTTATCCTATGCCTTATTAAATTGTATTTATGTTGTTTGAACCTATGCTTTATTACATCGTGTTTATGTTGTTTTATCCTATGCTTTATTAAATTGTATTTATGTTGTTTTATCCTATGCTTTATTAAATTGTATTCATGTTGTTTTATCCAATGCTTTATTAAATTGTATTTATGTTGTTTTATCCTATGTTTCATTAAATTGTATTTATGTTGTTTTAACCTATGCTTTATTAAATTGTATTTATGCTGTTTTAACCCATGCTTTATTAAATTGTATTTATGTTGTTTTATCCTATGCTTTATTAAATTGTATTTATGTTGTTTTATCCTATGCTATATTAAATTGTATTTATGTTGTTTTATCCTATGCTTTATTAAATTGTATTTATGTTGTTTTATCCTATGCTTTATTAAATTGTATTTATATTGTTTTATTCTATGCTTTATTAAATTGTATTTATGTTGTTTTAATCTATGCTTTTTTAAATTTTATTTATGTTGTTTTATCCTATGCTTTATTAAATTGTATTTATGTTGTTTTAACCTATGATTTATTAAATTGTATTTATGTTGTTTTATCCTATGCTTTATTAAATTGTATTTATGTTGTTTTAACCTATGCTTTATTACATCCTGTTTATGTTGTTTTATCCTATGCTTTATTAAATTGTATTTATGTTATTTTAACCTATGCTTTATTAAATTCTATTTATGTTGTTTTATCCTATGTTATATTAAATTGTATTTACGTGGTTTCATCCTATGCTTTATTAAATTCTATTTATGTTGTTTTAACCTATGCTTTATTAAATTGTATTTATGTTGTTTTATCCTATGCTTTATTAAATTGTATTCATGTTGTTTTATCCAATGCTTTATTAAATTGTATTTATGATGTTTTATCCTACGTTTCATTAAATTGTATTTATGTTGTTTTAACCAATGCTTTATTAAATTGTATTTATGCTGTTTTAACCCATGCTTTATTAAATTGTATTTATGTTGTTTTATCCTATGCTTTATTAAATTGTATTTATGTTGTTTTATCCTATGCTTTATTAAATTGTATTTATGTTGTTTTATCCTATGCTTTATTAAATTGTATTTATGTAGTTTTATTTTATTCTTTATTAAATTGTATTTATGTTGTTTTATCCTATGCTTTATTAAATTGTATTTATATTGTTTTATTCTATGCTTTATTAAATTGTATTTATGTTGTTTTAATCTATGCTTTATTAAAATTTATTTATGTTGTTTTATCCTATGCTTTATTAAATTGTATTTATGTTGTTTTAACCTATGATTTATTAAATTGTATTTATGTTGTTTTATCCTATGCTTTATTAAATTGTATTTATGTTGTTTTATCCTATGCTTTATTAAATTGTATTTATGTTGTTTTAACCTATGCTTTATTACATCCTGTTTATGTTGTTTTATCCTATGCTTAATTAAATTGTATTTATATTGTTTTAACCTATGCTTTATTAAATTCTATTTATGTTGTTTTATCCTATGTTATATTAAATTGTATTTACGTGGTTTCATCCTATGCTTTATTAAATTGTATTTATTTGTTTTAACCTATGCTTTATTAAATTGTTTTTATGTTGTTTAATCCTATGCTTTATTAAATTGTATTTATGTTGTTTTATCCTATGCTTTATTAAATTGTATTCATGTTGTTTTATCCAATGCTTTATTAAATTGTATTTATGTTGTTTTATCCAATGTTTCATTAAATTGTATTTATGTTGTTTTATCCTATGCTTTATTAAATTGTATTTATGTTGTTTTAACCTATGCTTTATTACATCCTGTTTATGTTGTTTTATCCTATGCTTAATTAAATTGTATTTATATTGTTTTAACCTATGCTTTATTAAATTCTATTTATGTTGTTTTATCCTATGTTATATTAAATTGTATTTACGTGGTTTCATCCTATGCTTTATTAAATTGTATTTATTTGTTTTAACCTATGCTTTATTAAATTGTTTTTATGTTGTTTTATCCTATGCTTTATTAAATTGTATTTATGTTGTTTTATCCTATGCTTTATTAAATTGTATTCATGTTGTTTTATCCAATGCTTTATTAAATTGCATTTATGTAGTTTTATCCTATGTTTCATTAAATTGTATTTATGTTGTTTTAACCTATGCTTTATTAACTTGTATTTATGCTGTTTTACCCCATGCTTTATTAAATTGTATTTATGTTGTTTTATCCTATGCTTTATTAAATTGTATTTATGTTGTTTTGTCCTATGCTTTATTAAACTGTATTTATGTTGTTTTATCCTATGCTTTATTAAATTGTATTTATGTTGTTTTATTTTATGCTTTATTAAATTGTATTTATGTTGTTTTATCCTATGCTTTATTAAATTTTATTTATGTTGTTTTATTTTATGCTTTATTAAAATGTATTTATGTTGTTTTATCCTATGCTTTATTAAATTGTATTTATGTTGTTTTAACCTATGATTTATTAAATTGTATTTATGTTGTTTTATCCTATGTTATATTAAATTGTA
The DNA here is from genome assembly GCF_046119375.1 of Phyllobates terribilis. Lineage (NCBI taxonomy): Eukaryota > Metazoa > Chordata > Amphibia > Anura > Dendrobatidae > Phyllobates > Phyllobates terribilis. The sequence goes on along the minus strand of NW_027363206.1, from coordinate 650,825 downwards.
TTTACGTGGTTTCATCCTATGCTTTATTAAATTGTATTTATTTGTTTTAACCTATGCTTTATTAAATTGTTTTTATGTTGTTTTATCCTATGCTTTATTAAATTGTACTTATGTTGTTTTAACCTATGCTTTATTAAATTGTATTTATGTTGTTTTATCCTATGCTTTATTAAATTGTATTCATGTTGTTTTATCCAATGCTTTATTAAATTGTATTTATTTTGTTTTATCCTATGTTTTATTAAATTGTATTTATGTTGTTTTAACCTATGCTTTATTAAATTGTATTTATGCTGTTTTAACCCATGCTTTATTAAATTGTATTTATGTTGTTTTATCCTATGCTTTATTAAATTGTATTTATGTTGTTTTATCCTATGCTTTATTAAACTGTATTTATGTTGTTTTATCCTATGCTTTATTAAATTGTATTTATGTTGTTTTATTTTATGCTTTATTAAATTGTATTTATGTTGTTTTATCCTATGCTTTATTAAATTTTATTTATGTTGTTTTATCCTATGCTTTATTAAATTGTATTTATGTTGTTTTAACCTATGATTTATTAAATTGTATTTATGTTGTTTTATCCTATGCTTTATTAAATTGTATTTATGTTGTTTTAACCTATGCTTTATTAAATTGTATTTATGTTGTTGTTTCCTATGTTATATTAAATTGTTTTTACGTGGTTTCATCCTATGCTTTATTAAATTGTATTTACGTGGCTTCATCCTATGCTTTATTAAATTGTATTTATGTTGTTTTAACCTATGCTTTATTAAATTGTATTTATGTTGTTTTATCCTATGCTTTATTAAATTGTATTCATGTTGTTTTATCCAATGCTTTATTAAATTGTATTTATGTTGTTTTATCCTATGTTTTATTAAATTGTATTTAAGTTGTTTTAACCTATGCTTTATTAAATTGTATTTATGCTGTTTTAACCCATGCTTTATTAAATTGTATTTATGTTGTTTTATCCTATGCTTTATTAAATTGTATTTATGTTGTTTTATCCTATGCTATATTAAATTGTATTTATGTTGTTTTATCCTATGCTTTATTAAATTGTATTTATGTTGTTTTATCCTGTGCTTTATTAAATTGTATGTATATTGTTTTATTCTATGCTTTATTAAATTGTATTTATGTTGTTTTAATCTATGCTTTTTTAAATTTTATTTATGTTGTTTTATCCTATGCTTTATTAAATTGTATTTATGTTGTTTTAACCTATGATTTATTAAATTGTATTTATGTTGTTTTATCCTATGCTTTATTAAATTGTATTTATGTTGTTTTAACCTATGCTTTATTACATCCTGTTTATGTTGTTTTATCCTATGCTTTATTAAATTTATTTATGTTGTTTTAACCTATGCTTTATTAAATTCTATTTATGTTGTTTTATCCTATGTTATATTAAATTGTATTTACGTGGTTTCATCCTATGCTTTATTAAATTGTATTTATTTTGTTTTAACCTATGCTTTATTAAATTGTTTTTATGTTGTTTTATCCTATGCTTTATTAAATTGTATTTATGTTGTTTTAACCTATGCTTTATTATATTGTATTTATGTTGTTTTATCCTATGCTTTATTAAATTGTATTCATGTTGTTTTATCCAATGCTTTATTAAATTGTATTTATGTTGTTTTATCCTACGTTTCATTAAATTGTATTTATGTTGTTTTAACCTATGCTTTATTAAATTGTATTTATGTTGTTTTATCCTATGCTTTATTAAATTGTATTCATGTTGTTTTATCCAATGCTTTATTAAATTGTTTTTATGTTGTTTTATCCTATGCTTTATTAAATTGTATTTATGTTGTTTTAACCTATGCTTTATTACATCGTGTTTATGTTGTTTTATCCTATGCTTTATTAAATTGTATTTATGTTGCTTTAACCTATGCTTTATTAAATTGTATTTATGTTGTTTTATCCTATGCTTTATTAAATGGTATTTATGTTGTTTTATCCTATGCTTTATTAAATTGTATTTATGTTGTTTTAACCTATGCTTTATTAAATTGTATTTATGTTGTTTTATCCTATGCTTTATTAAATTGTATTTATGTTGTTTTAACCTATGCTTTATTAAATTGTAATTATGTTGTTTTAACCTATGCTTTATTAAATTGTATTTATGTTGTTTTATAATATGCTTTACTAAATTGTATTTATGTTGTTTTAACCTATGCTTTATTAAATTGTATTTATGTTGTTTTATCCTATGCTTTATTAAATTGTATTTATGTTGTTTTATCCTATGCTTTATTAAATTGTATTTATGTTGTTTTATCCTATGCTTTATTAAATTGTATTTATGTTGTTTTATCCTATGCTTTATTAAAGTGTATTTATGTTGTTTTAACCCATGCTTCATTAAATTGTATTTATGTTGTTTTATCCTATGCTTCATTAAATTGTATTTATGTTCTTTTATCCTATGCTTCATTAAATTGTATTTATGTTGTTTTAACCCATGCTTCATTAAATTGTATTTGTTCTTTTATCCTATGCTTCATTAAATTTTATTTATGTTGTTTTAACCTATGCTTTATTAAATTGTATTTATGTTGTTTTATCCTATGCTTTATTAAATTGTATTAATGTTGTTTTATCCTATGCTTCATTAAATTGTATTTATGTTCTTTTATCCTATGCTTTATTAAATTGTTTTTATGTTGTTTTAACCTATGCTTTATTAAATTGTATTTATGTTGTTTTATCCTATGCTTTATTAAATTGTATTTATGTTGTTTTATCCTATGCTTTATTAAATTGTATTCATGTTGTTTTAACCTATGCTTTATTAAACTGTATTTATCTTGTTTTATCCTATGCTTTATTAAATTTTATTTATGTTGTTTTATCCTATGCTTTATTGAATTGTATTTATGTTGTTTTAACCTATGCTTTATTAAATTGTATTTATATTGTTTTATCCTATGCTTTATTAAATTGTATTTATGTTGTTTTATTCTATGCTTTATTAAATTGTATTTATGTTGTTTTATCCTATGCTTTATTAAATTGTATTTATGTTGTTTTATCCTATGCTTTATTAAATTGTATTTATGTTGTTTTAACCTTTGCTTTATTACATCCTGTTTATGCTGTTTTATCCTATGCTTTATTAAATTGTATTTATGTTGTTTTAACCTATGCTTTATTAAATTGTATTTATGTTGTTTTATCCTATGCTTTATTAAATTGTATTTATGTTGTTTTATCCTATGCTTTATTACATTGTATTTATGTTGTTTTTTCCTATGCTTTATTATATTGTATTTATGTTGTTTTAACCCATGCTTCATTAAATTGTATTTATGTTGTTTTATCCTATGCTTTATTAAATTGTATTTATTTTGTTTTGTCCTATGCTTTATTAAATTGTATTTATGTTGTTTTAACCTATGCTTTATTAAATTGTATTTATATTGTTTTATCCTATGCTTTATTGAATTGTATTTATGTTGTTTTATTCTATGCTTTATTAAATTGTATTTATGTTGTTTTATCCTATGCTTTATTAAATTGTATTTATGTTGTTTTAACCTATGCTTTATTAAATTGTATTTATGTTGTTTTAACCTATGCTTTATTACATCCTGTTTATGTTGTTTTATCCTATGCTTTACTAAATTGTATTTATGTTGTTTTAACCTATGCTTTATTAAATTGTATTTATGTGTTTTTATCCTATGTTATATTAAATTGTATTTACGTGGTTTCATCCTATGCTTTATTAAATTGTATTTATGTTGTTTTAACCTATGCTTTATTAAATTGTTTTTATGTTGTTTTATCCTATGCTTTATTAAATTGTATTTATGTTGTTTTAACCTATGCTTTATTAAATTGTATTTATGTTGTTTTATCCTATGCTTTATTAAATTGTATTTACGTCGTTTCATCCTATGCTTTAAAAAATTGTATTTATGTTGTTTTAACCTATGCTTTATTAAATTGTATTTATGATGTTTTATCCTATGCTTTATTAAATTGTATTCATGTTGTTTTATCCAATGCTTTATTAAATTGTATTTATGTTGTTTTATCCTATGTTTCATTATATTGTATTTATGTTGTTTTAACCTATGCTTTATTAAATTGTATTTATGCTGTTTTAACCCATGCTTTATTAAATTGTATTTATGTTGTTTTATCCTATGCTTTATTAAATTGTATTTATGTTGTTTTATCCTATGCTATACTAAATTGTATTTATGTTGTTTTCTCCTATACTTTATTAAATTGTATTTATGTTGTTTTATCCTATGCTTTATTAAATTGTATTTATATTGTTTTATTCTATGCTTTATTAAATTGTTTTTATGTTGTTTTAATCTATGCTTTTTTAAATTTTATTTATGTTGTTTTATCCTATGCTTTATTAAATTGTATTTATGTTGTTTTAACCTATGATTTATTAAATTCTATTTATGTTGTTTTATCCTATGCTTTATTAAATTGTATTTATGTTGTTTTAACCTATGCTTTATTACATCCTGTTTATGTTTTTTTATCCTATGCTTTATTAAATTGTATTTATGTTGTTTTAACCTATGCTTTATTAAATTCTATTTATGTTGTTTTATCCTATGTTATATTAAATTGTATTTACGTGGTTTCATCCTATGCTTTATTAAATTGTATTTATTTTGTTTTAACCTATGCTTTATTAAATTGTTTTTATGTTGTTTTATCCTATGCTTTATTAAATTGTATTTATGTTGTTTTAACCTATGCTTTATTAAATTGTATTTATGTTGTTTTATCCTATGCTTTATTAAATTGTATTCATGTTGTTTTATCCAATGCTTTATTAAATTGTATTTATGTTGTTTTATCCTACGTTTCATTAAATTGTATTTATGTTGTTTTAACCAATGCTTTATTAAATTGTATTTATGATGTTTTAACCCATGCTTTATTAAATTGTATTTATGTTGTTTTATCCTATGCTTTATTAAATTGTATTTATGTTGTTTTCTCCTATGCTTTATTAAATTGTATTTATGTTGTTTTATCCTATGCTTTATTAAATTGTATTTATGTTGTTTTATCCTATGCTTTATTAAATTGTATTTATGTTGTTTTATTTTATGCTTTATTAAATTGTATTTATGTTGTTTTATCCTATGCTTTATTAAATTGTATTTATATTATTTATTCTATGCTTTATTAAATTGTATTTATGTTGTTTTAATCTATACTTTATTAAATTTTATTTATGTTGTTTTATCCTATGCTTTATTAAATTGTATTTATGTTGTTTTAACCTATGATTTATTAAATTGTATTTATGTTGTTTTATCCTATGCTTTATTAAATTGTATTTATGTTGTTTTATCCTATGCTTTATTAAATTGTATTTATGTTGTTTTAACCTATGCTTTATTACATCCTGTTTATGTTGTTTTATCCTATGCTTTAATAAATTGCATTTATGTTGTTTTAACCTATGCTTTATTAAATTCTATTTATGTTGTTTTATCCTATGTTATATTAAATTGTATTTACGTGGTTTCATCCTATGCTTTATTAAATTGTATTTATTTGTTTTAACCTATGCTTTATTAAATTGTTTTTATGTTGTTTTATCCTATGCTTTATTAAATTGTATTTATGTTGTTTTAACCTATGCTTTATTAAATTGTATTTATGTTGTTTTATCCTATGCTTTATTAAATTGTATTCATGTTGTTTTATCCAATGCTTTATTAAATTGTATTTATGTTGTTTTATCCTATGTTTCATTAAGTTGTATTTATGTTGTTTTAACCTATGCTTTATTAAATTGTATTTATGCTGTTTTAACCCATGCTTTATTAAATTGTATTTATGTTGTTTTATCCTATGCTTTATTAAATTGTATTTATGCTGTTTTAACCTATGCTTTATTACATCGTGTTTATGTTGTTTTATCCTATGCTTTATTAAATTGTATTTATGTTGTTTTAACCTATGCTTTATTAAATTGTATTTATGTTGTTTTATCCTATGTTATATTAAATTGTATTTACGTGGTTTCAGCCTATGCTTTATTAAATTGTATTTATTTTGTTTTAACGTATGCTTTATTAAATTGTATTTATGTTGTTTTATCCTATGCTTTATTAAATTGTATTTATGTTGTTTTATCCTATGCTTTATTAAATTGTATTTATGTGGTTTCATCCTATGCTTCATTAAATTGTATTTATGTTGTTTTAACCTATGCTTTATTAAATTGTATTTATGTTGTTTTATCCTATGCTTTATTAAATTGTATTTATGTTGTTTTATCCTATGCTTCATTAAATTGTATTTATGTTGTTTTATCCTATGCTTTATTAAATTGTATTTATGTTGTTTTAACCTATGCTTTATTAAATTGTATTTATGTTGTTTTATCCTATGCTTTATTAAATTGTATTTATGTTGTTTTATCCTATGCTTTATTAAATTGTATTTATGTTGTTTTAACCTATGCTTTATTAAATTGTATTTATGTTGTTTTATCCTATACTTTATTAAATTGTATTTATGTTGTTTTTACCTATGCTTTATTAAATTGTATTTATGTTGTTTTATCCTATGCTTTATTAAATTGTATTTATGTTGTTTTATCCTATACTTTATTAAATTGTATTTTTGTTGTTTTAACCCATGCTTCATTAAATTGTATTTATGTTGTTTTATCCTATGCTTCATTAAATTGTATTTACGTTGTTTTATCCTATGCTTTATTAAATTGTATTTATGTTGTTTTATCCTATGCTTTATTAAATTGTATTTATGTTGTTTTAACCTATGTTTTATTAAATTGTATCTATGTTGTTTTATCCTATGCTTTATTAAATTGTATTTATGTTGTTTTAACCCATGCTTTATTAAATTGTATTTATGTTGTTTTATCCTATGCTTTATTAAATTGTATTTATGTTGTTTTAACCTATGCTTTATTAAATTGTATTTATGTTGTTTTAACCCATGCTTTATTAAATTGTATTTATTTTGTTTTGTCCTATGCTTTATTAAATTGTATTTATGTTGTTTTAACCTATGCTTTATTAAATTGTATTTATATTGTTTTATCCTATGCTTTATTAAATTGTATTTATGTTGTTTTATTCTATGCTTTATTAAATTGTATTTATGTGGTTTTATCCTATGCTTTATTAAATTGTATTTATGTTGTTTTATCCTATGCTTTATTAAATTGTATTTATGTTGTTTTAACCTTTGCTTAATTACATCCTGTTTATGCTGTTTTATCCTATGCTTTATTAAATTGTATTTATATTGTTTTAACCTATGCTTTATTAAATTGTATTTATGTTGTTTTATCCTATGTTATATTAAATTGTATTTACGTGGTTTCATCCTATGCTTTATTAAATTGTATTTATTTTGTTTTAACCTATGCTTTATTAAATTGTTTTTATGTTGTTTTATCCTATGCTTTATTAAATTGTATTTATGTTGTTTTAACCTATGCTTTATTAAATTGTATTTATGTTGTTTTATCCTATGCTTTATTAAATTGTATTTATATTGTTTTATTCTATGCTTTATTAAATTGTATTTATGTTGTTTTATCCTATGCTATATTAAATTGTATTTATGTTGTTTTATCCTATACTTTATTAAATTATATTTATGTTGTTTTATCCTATGCTTTATTAAATTGTATTTATGTTGTTTTAACCTATGTTTTATTAAATTGTATCTATGTTGTTTTATCCTATGCTTTATTAAATTGTATTTATGTTGTTTTAACCCATGCTTTATTAAATTGTATTTATGTTGTTTTATCCTATGCTTTATTAAATTGTATTTATGTTGTTTTAACCTATGCTTTATTAAATTGTATTTATGTTGTTTTAACCTATGCTTTATTACATCCTGTTTATGTTGTTTTATCCTATGCTTTATTAAATTGTAATTATGTTGTTTTAACCTATGCTTTATTAAATTCTATTTATGTTGTTTTATCCTATGTTATATTAAATTGTATTTACGTGGTTTCATCCTATGCTTTATTAAATTGTATTTATTTTGTTTTAACCTATGCTTTATTAAATTGTTTTTATGTTGTTTTATCCTATGCTTTATTAAATTGTATTTATGTTGTTTTAACCTATGCTTTATTAAATTGTATTTATGTTGTTTTCTCCTATACTTTATTAAATTGTATTTACGTGGTTTCATCCTATGCTTTATAAAATTGTATTTATGTTGTTTTAACCTATGCTTTATTAAATTGTATTTATGTTGTTTTATCCTATGCTTTATTAAATTGTATTCATGTTGTTTTATCCAATGCTTTATTAAATTGTATTTATGTTGTTTTATCCTATGTTTCATTATATTGTATTTATGTTGTTTTAACCTATGCTTTATTAAATTGTATTTATGCTGTTTTAACCCATGCTTTATTAAATTGTATTTATGTTGTTTTATCCTATGCTATATTAAATTGTATTTATGTTGTTTTATCCTATACTTTATTAAATTGTATTTATGTTGTTTTATCCTATGCTTTATTAAATTGTATTTATATTGTTTTATTCTATGCTTTATTAAATTGTATTTATGTTGTTTTATCCTATGCTATATTAAAATGTATTTATGTTGTTTTATCCTATACTTTATTAAATTGTATTTATGTTGTTTTATCCTATGCTTTATTAAATTGTATTTATGTTGTTTTAACCTATGTTTTATTAAATTGTATCTATGTTGTTTTATCCTATGCTTTATTAAATTGTATTTATGTTGTTTTAACCCATGCTTTATTAAATTGTATTTATGTTGTTTTATCCTATGCTTTATTAAATTGTATTTATGTTGTTTTAACCTATGCTTTATTAAATTGTATTTATGTTGTTTTAACCTATGCTTTATTACATCCTGTTTATGTTGTTTTATCCTATGCTTTATTAAAATGTAATTATGTTGTTTTAACCTATGCTTTATTAAATTCTATTTATGTTGTTTTATCCTATGTTATATTAAATTGTATTTACGTGGTTTCATCCTATGCTTTATTAAATTGTATTTATTTTGTTTTAACCTATGCTTTATTAAATTGTTTTTATGTTGTTTTATCCTATGATTTATTAAATTGTATTTATGTTGTTTTAACATATGCTTTATTAAATTGTATTTATGTTGTTTTATCCCATGCTTTATTAAATTGTATTCATGTTGTTTTATCCAATGCTTTATTAAATTGTATTTATGTTGTTTTATCCTACGTTTCATTAAATTGTATTTATGTTGTTTTAACCAATGCTTTATTAAATTGTATTTATGATGTTTTAACCCATGCTTTACTAAATTGTATTTATGTTGTTTTATCCTATGCTTTATTAAATTGTATTTATGTTGTTTTATCCTATGCTTTATTAAATTGTATTTATGTTGTTTTATCCTATGCTTTATTAAATTGTATTTATGTTGTTTTATCCTATGCTTTATTAAATTGTATTTATGTTGTTTTATTTTATGCTTTATTTAATTGTATTTATGTTGTTTTATCCTATGCTTTATTAAATTGTATTTATATTGTTTTATTCTATGCTTTATTAAATTGTATTTATGTTGTTTTAATCTATGCTTTATTAAATTTTATTTATGTTGTTTTATCCTATGCTTTTTTAAATTGTATTTATGTTGTTTTAACCTATGATTTATTAAATTGTATTTATGTTGTTTTATCCTATGCTTTATTAAATTGTATTTATGTTGTTTTATCCTATGCTTTATTAAATTGTATTTATGTTGTTTTGTCCTATGCTTTATTACATTGTATTTATGTTGTTTTAACCCATGCTTCATTAAATTGTATTTATGTTGTTTTATCCTATGCTTCATTAAATTGTATTTATGTTGTTTTAACCTATGCTTTATTAAATTGTATTTATGTTGTTTTATCCTATGCTTTATTAAAAGGTATTTATGTTGTTTTATCCTATGCTTTATTAAATTGTATTTATGTTGTTTTAACCTATGCTTTATTAAACTGTATTTATGTTGTTTTATCCTATGCTTTATTAATTTGTATTTATGTTGTTTTATCCTATGCTTTATTAAATTGTATTTATGTTGTTTTAACCTATCCTTTATTAAATTGTATTTATGTTGTTTTAACCTATGCTTTATTAAATTGTATTTATGTTGTTTTAACCTATGCTTTATTACATCTTGTTTATGTTGTTTTATCCTATGCTTTATTAAATTGTATTTATGTTGCTTTAACCTATGCTTTATTAAATTGTATTTATGTTGTTTTATCCTATGCTTTATTAAATGGTATTTATGTTGTTTTATCCTATGCTTTATTAAATTGTATTTATGTTGTTTTAACCTATGCTTTATTAAACTGTATTTATGTTGTTTTATCCTATGCTTTATTAAATTGTATTTATGTTGTTTTATCCTATGCTTTATTAAATTGTATTTATGTTGTTTTAACCTATGCTTTATTAAATTGTATTTATGTTGTTTTAACCTATGCTTTATTAAATTGTATTTATGTTGTTTTATCCTATGCTTTATTAAATTGTATTTATGTTGCTTTAACCTATGCTTTATTAAATTGTATTTATGTTGTTTTATCCTATGCTTTATTAAATTGTATTTATGTTGTTTTATCCTATGCTTTATTAAATTGTATTTATGTTGTTTTATCCTATGCTTTATTAAATTGTATTTATGTTGTTTTATCCTATGCTTTATTAAATTTTATTTATGTTGTTTTATCCTATGCTTTATTAAATTGTATTTATGTTGTTTTAACCTATGATTTATTAAATTGTATTTATGTTGTTTTATCCTATGCTTTATTAAATTGTATTTATGTTGTTTTATCCTATGCTTTATTAAATTGTATTTATGTTGTTTTAACCTATGCTTTATTACATCCTGTTTATGTTGTTTTATCCTATGCTTTAATAAATTGCATTTATGTTGTTTTAACCTATGCTTTATTAAATTCTATTTATGTTGTTTTATCCTATGTTATATTAAATTGTATTTACGTGGTTTCATCCTATGCTTTATTAAATTGTATTTATTTGTTTTAACCTATGCTTTATTAAATTGTTTTTATGTTGTTTTATCCTATGCTTTATTAAATTGTATTTATGTTGTTTTAACCTATGCTTTATTAAATTGTATTTATGTTGTTTTATCCTATGCTTTATTAAATTGTATTCATGTTGTTTTATCCAATGCTTTATTAAATTGTATTTATGTTGTTTTATCCTATGTTTCATTAAGTTGTATTTATGTTGTTTTAACCTATGCTTTATTAAATTGTATTTATGCTGTTTTAACCCATGCTTTATTAAATTGTATTTATGTTGTTTTATCCTATGCTTTATTAAATTGTATTTATGCTGTTTTAACCTATGCTTTATTACATCGTGTTTATGTTGTTTTATCCTATGCTTTATTAAATTGTATTTATGTTGTTTTAACCTATGCTTTATTAAATTGTATTTATGTTGTTTTATCCTATGTTATATTAAATTGTATTTACGTGGTTTCAGCCTATGCTTTATTAAATTGTATTTATTTTGTTTTAACGTATGCTTTATTAAATTGTATTTATGTTGTTTTATCCTATGCTTTATTAAATTGTATTTATGTTGTTTTATCCTATGCTTTATTAAATTGTATTTATGTGGTTTCATCCTATGCTTCATTAAATTGTATTTATGTTGTTTTAACCTATGCTTTATTAAATTGTATTTATGTTGTTTTATCCTATGCTTTATTAAATTGTATTTATGTTGTTTTATCCTATGCTTCATTAAATTGTATTTATGTTGTTTTATCCTATGCTTTATTAAATTGTATTTATGTTGTTTTAACCTATGCTTTATTAAATTGTATTTATGTTGTTTTATCCTATGCTTTATTAAATTGTATTTATGTTGTTTTATCCTATGCTTTATTAAATTGTATTTATGTTGTTTTAACCTATGCTTTATTAAATTGTATTTATGTTGTTTTATCCTATACTTTATTAAATTGTATTTATGTTGTTTTTACCTATGCTTTATTAAATTGTATTTATGTTGTTTTATCCTATGCTTTATTAAATTGTATTTATGTTGTTTTATCCTATACTTTATTAAATTGTATTTTTGTTGTTTTAACCCATGCTTCATTAAATTGTATTTATGTTGTTTTATCCTATGCTTCATTAAATTGTATTTACGTTGTTTTATCCTATGCTTTATTAAATTGTATTTATGTTGTTTTATCCTATGCTTTATTAAATTGTATTTATGTTGTTTTAACCTATGTTTTATTAAATTGTATCTATGTTGTTTTATCCTATGCTTTATTAAATTGTATTTATGTTGTTTTAACCCATGCTTTATTAAATTGTATTTATGTTGTTTTATCCTATGCTTTATTAAATTGTATTTATGTTGTTTTAACCTATGCTTTATTAAATTGTATTTATGTTGTTTTAACCCATGCTTTATTAAATTGTATTTATTTTGTTTTGTCCTATGCTTTATTAAATTGTATTTATGTTGTTTTAACCTATGCTTTATTAAATTGTATTTATATTGTTTTATCCTATGCTTTATTAAATTGTATTTATGTTGTTTTATTCTATGCTTTATTAAATTGTATTTATGTGGTTTTATCCTATGCTTTATTAAATTGTATTTATGTTGTTTTATCCTATGCTTTATTAAATTGTATTTATGTTGTTTTAACCTTTGCTTAATTACATCCTGTTTATGCTGTTTTATCCTATGCTTTATTAAATTGTATTTATATTGTTTTAACCTATGCTTTATTAAATTGTATTTATGTTGTTTTATCCTATGTTATATTAAATTGTATTTACGTGGTTTCATCCTATGCTTTATTAAATTGTATTTATTTTGTTTTAACCTATGCTTTATTAAATTGTTTTTATGTTGTTTTATCCTATGCTTTATTAAATTGTATTTATGTTGTTTTAACCTATGCTTTATTAAATTGTATTTATGTTGTTTTATCCTATGCTTTATTAAATTGTATTTATATTGTTTTATTCTATGCTTTATTAAATTGTATTTATGTTGTTTTATCCTATGCTATATTAAATTGTATTTATGTTGTTTTATCCTATACTTTATTAAATTATATTTATGTTGTTTTATCCTATGCTTTATTAAATTGTATTTATGTTGTTTTAACCTATGTTTTATTAAATTGTATCTATGTTGTTTTATCCTATGCTTTATTAAATTGTATTTATGTTGTTTTAACCCATGCTTTATTAAATTGTATTTATGTTGTTTTATCCTATGCTTTATTAAATTGTATTTATGTTGTTTTAACCTATGCTTTATTAAATTGTATTTATGTTGTTTTAACCTATGCTTTATTACATCCTGTTTATGTTGTTTTATCCTATGCTTTATTAAATTGTAATTATGTTGTTTTAACCTATGCTTTATTAAATTCTATTTATGTTGTTTTATCCTATGTTATATTAAATTGTATTTACGTGGTTTCATCCTATGCTTTATTAAATTGTATTTATTTTGTTTTAACCTATGCTTTATTAAATTGTTTTTATGTTGTTTTATCCTATGCTTTATTAAATTGTATTTATGTTGTTTTAACCTATGCTTTATTAAATTGTATTTATGTTGTTTTCTCCTATACTTTATTAAATTGTATTTACGTGGTTTCATCCTATGCTTTATAAAATTGTATTTATGTTGTTTTAACCTATGCTTTATTAAATTGTATTTATGTTGTTTTATCCTATGCTTTATTAAATTGTATTCATGTTGTTTTATCCAATGCTTTATTAAATTGTATTTATGTTGTTTTATCCTATGTTTCATTATATTGTATTTATGTTGTTTTAACCTATGCTTTATTAAATTGTATTTATGCTGTTTTAACCCATGCTTTATTAAATTGTATTTATGTTGTTTTATCCTATGCTATATTAAATTGTATTTATGTTGTTTTATCCTATACTTTATTAAATTGTATTTATGTTGTTTTATCCTATGCTTTATTAAATTGTATTTATATTGTTTTATTCTATGCTTTATTAAATTGTATTTATGTTGTTTTATCCTATGCTATATTAAATTGTATTTATGTTGTTTTATCCTATACTTTATTAAATTGTATTTATGTTGTTTTATCCTATGCTTTATTAAATTGTATTTATGTTGTTTTAACCTATGTTTTATTAAATTGTATCTATGTTGTTTTATCCTATGCTTTATTAAATTGTATTTATGTTGTTTTAACCCATGCTTTATTAAATTGTATTTATGTTGTTTTATCCTATGCTTTATTAAATTGTATTTATGTTGTTTTAACCTATGCTTTATTAAATTGTATTTATGTTGTTTTAACCTATGCTTTATTACATCCTGTTTATGTTGTTTTATCCTATGCTTTATTAAAATGTAATTATGTTGTTTTAACCTATGCTTTATTAAATTCTATTTATGTTGTTTTATCCTATGTTATATTAAATTGTATTTACGTGGTTTCATCCTATGCTTTATTAAATTGTATTTATTTTGTTTTAACCTATGCTTTATTAAATTGTTTTTATGTTGTTTTATCCTATGATTTATTAAATTGTATTTATGTTGTTTTAACATATGCTTTATTAAATTGTATTTATGTTGTTTTATCCCATGCTTTATTAAATTGTATTCATGTTGTTTTATCCAATGCTTTATTAAATTGTATTTATGTTGTTTTATCCTACGTTTCATTAAATTGTATTTATGTTGTTTTAACCAATGCTTTATTAAATTGTATTTATGATGTTTTAACCCATGCTTTACTAAATTGTATTTATGTTGTTTTATCCTATGCTTTATTAAATTGTATTTATGTTGTTTTATCCTATGCTTTATTAAATTGTATTTATGTTGTTTTATCCTATGCTTTATTAAATTGTATTTATGTTGTTTTATCCTATGCTTTATTAAATTGTATTTATGTTGTTTTATTTTATGCTTTATTTAATTGTATTTATGTTGTTTTATCCTATGCTTTATTAAATTGTATTTATATTGTTTTATTCTATGCTTTATTAAATTGTATTTATGTTGTTTTAATCTATGCTTTATTAAATTTTATTTATGTTGTTTTATCCTATGCTTTTTTAAATTGTATTTATGTTGTTTTAACCTATGATTTATTAAATTGTATTTATGTTGTTTTATCCTATGCTTTATTAAATTGTATTTATGTTGTTTTATCCTATGCTTTATTAAATTGTATTTATGTTGTTTTGTCCTATGCTTTATTACATTGTATTTATGTTGTTTTAACCCATGCTTCATTAAATTGTATTTATGTTGTTTTATCCTATGCTTCATTAAATTGTATTTATGTTGTTTTAACCTATGCTTTATTAAATTGTATTTATGTTGTTTTATCCTATGCTTTATTAAAAGGTATTTATGTTGTTTTATCCTATGCTTTATTAAATTGTATTTATGTTGTTTTAACCTATGCTTTATTAAACTGTATTATGTTGTTTTATCCTATGCTTTATTAATTTGTATTTATGTTGTTTTATCCTATGCTTTATTAAATTGTATTTATGTTGTTTTAACCTATCCTTTATTAAATTGTATTTATGTTGTTTTAACCTATGCTTTATTAAATTGTATTTATGTTGTTTTAACCTATGCTTTATTACATCTTGTTTATGTTGTTTTATCCTATGCTTTATTAAATTGTATTTATGTTGCTTTAACCTATGCTTTATTAAATTGTATTTATGTTGTTTTATCCTATGCTTTATTAAATGGTATTTATGTTGTTTTATCCTATGCTTTATTAAATTGTATTTATGTTGTTTTAACCTATGCTTTATTAAACTGTATTTATGTTGTTTTATCCTATGCTTTATTAAATTGTATTTATGTTGTTTTATCCTATGCTTTATTAAATTGTATTTATGTTGTTTTAACCTATGCTTTATTAAATTGTATTTATGTTGTTTTAACCTATGCTTTATTAAATTGTATTTATGTTGTTTTATCCTATGCTTTATTAAATTGTATTTATGTTGCTTTAACCTATGCTTTATTAAATTGTATTTATGTTGTTTTATCCTATGCTTTATTAAATTGTATTTATGTTGTTTTATCCTATGCTTTATTAAATTGTATTTATGTTGTTTTATCCTATGCTTTATTAAATTGTATTTATGTTGTTTTATCCTATGCTTTATTAAATTGTATTTATGTTGTTTTAACCTATGCTTTATTAAATTGTATTTATGTTGTTTTAACCTATGCTTTATTAAATTGTATTTATGTTGTTTTATCCTATGCTTTATTAAATTGTATTTATGTTGTTTTATCCTATGCTTTATTAAATTGTATTTATGTTGTTTTATCCTATGCTTTATTAAATTGTATTTATGTTGTTTTATCCTATGCTTTATTAAATTGTATTTATGTTGTTTTATCCTATGCTTTATTAAATTGTATTTATGTTGTTTTAACCTATGCTTTATTAAATTGTATTTATGTTGTTTTATCCTATACTTAATTAAATTGTATTTATGTTGTTTTAACCTATGCTTTATTAAATGGTATTTATGTTGTTTTATCCTATGCTTTATTAAATTGTATTTATGTTTTTTTATCCTATGCTTTATTAAATTGTATTTATGTTGTTTTATCCTATGCTTTATTAAATTGTATTTATGTTGTTTTATCCTATGCTTTATTAAATTGTATTTATGTTGTTTTGTCCTATGCTTTATTAAATTGTATTTTTGTTGTTTTAACCCATGCTTCATTAAATTGTATTTATGTTGTTTTATCCTATGCTTCATTAAATTGTATTTATGTTGTTTTATCTTATGCTTTATTAAATTGTATTTATGTTGTTTTATCCTATGCTTTATTAAATTGTATTTATGTTGTTTTAACCTATGTTTTATTAAATTGTATTTATGTTGTTTTATCCTATGCTTTATTAAATTGTATTTATGTTGTTTTATCCTATGCTTTGTTAAATTGTATTTATGTTGTTTTAACCTATGCTTTATTAAATTGTATTTATGTTGTTTTATCCTATGCTTTATTAAATTGTATTTATGTTGTTTTATCCTATGCTTTATTACATCCTGTTTATGCTGTTTTATCCTATGCTTTATTAAATTGTATTTATGTTGTTTTAACCTATGCTTTATTAAATTGTATTTATGTTGTTTTATCCTATGCTTTATTAAATTGTATTTATGTTGTTTTATCCTATGCTTTATTACATTGTATTTATGTTGTTTTTTCCTATGCTTTATTATATTGTATTTATGTTGTTTTAACCCATGCTTCATTAAATTGTATTTATGTTGTTTTATCCTATGCTTTATTAAATTGTATTTATTTTGTTTTGTCCTATGCTTTATTAAATTGTATTTATGTTGTTTTAACCTATGCTTTATTAAATTGTATTTATATTGTTTTATCCTATGCTTTATTGAATTGTATTTATGTTGTTTTATTCTATGCTTTATTAAATTGTATTTATGTTGTTTTATCCTATGCTTTATTAAATTGTATTTATGTTGTTTTAACCTATGCTTTATTAAATTGTATTTATGTTGTTTTAACCTATGCTTTATTACATCCTGTTTATGTTGTTTTATCCTATGCTTTATTAAATTGTATTTATGTTGTTTTAACCTATGCTTTATTAAATTGTATTTATGTGTTTTTATCCTATGTTATATTAAATTGTATTTACGTGGTTTCATCCTATGCTTTATTAAATTGTATTTATGTTGTTTTAACCTATGCTTTATTAAATTGTTTTTATGTTGTTTTATCCTATGCTTTATTAAATTGTATTTATGTTGTTTTAACCTATGCTTTATTAAATTGTATTTATGTTGTTTTATCCTATGCTTTATTAAATTGTATTTACGTCGTTTCATCCTATGCTTTAATAAATTGTATTTATGTTGTTTTAACCTATGCTTTATTAAATTGTATTTATGATGTTTTATCCTATGCTTTATTAAATTGTATTCATGTTGTTTTATCCAATGCTTTATTAAATTGTATTTATGTTGTTTTATCCTATGTTTCATTATATTGTATTTATGTTGTTGTAACCTATGCTTTATTAAATTGTATTTATGCTGTTTTAACCCATGCTTTATTAAATTGTATTTATGTTGTTTTATCCTATGCTTTATTAAATTGTATTTATGTTGTTTTATCCTATGCTATACTAAATTGTATTTATGTTGTTTTCTCCTATACTTTATTAAATTGTATTTATGTTGTTTTATCCTATGCTTTATTAAATTGTATTTATATTGTTTTATTCTATGCTTTATTAAATTGTTTTTATGTTGTTTTAATCTATGCTTTTTTAAATTTTATTTACGTTGTTTTATCCTATGCTTTATTAAATTGTATTTATGTTGTTTTAACCTATGATTTATTAAATTCTATTTATGTTGTTTTATCCTATGCTTTATTAAATTGTATTTATGTTGTTTTATCCTATGCTTTATTAAATTGTATTTATGTTGTTTTAACCTATGCTTTATTACATCCTGTTTATGTTGCTTTATCCTATGCTTTAATAAATTGCATTTATGTTGTTTTAACCTATGCTTTATTAAATTCTATTTATGTTGTTTTATCCTATGTTATATTAAATTGTATTTACGTGGTTTCATCCTATGCTTTATTAAATTGTATTTATTTGTTTTAACCTATGCTTTATTAAATTGTTTTTATGTTGTTTTATCCTATGCTTTATTAAATTGTATTTATGTTGTTTTAACCTATGCTTTATTAAATTGTATTTATGTTGTTTTATCCTATGCTTTATTAAATTGTATTCATGTTGTTTTATCCAATGCTTTATTAAATTGTATTTATGTTGTTTTATCCTATGTTTCATTAAGTTGTATTTATGTTGTTTTAACCTATGCTTTATTAAATTGTATTTATGCTGTTTTAACCCATGCTTTATTAAATTGTATTTATGTTGTTTTATCCTATGCTTTATTAAATTGTATTTATGCTGTTTTAACCTATGCTTTATTACATCGTGTTTATGTTGTTTTATCCTATGCTTTATTAAATTGTATTTATGTTGTTTTAACCTATGCTTTATTAAATTGTATTTATGTTGTTTTAACCTATGCTTTATTAAATTGTATTTATGTTGTTTTATCCTATGTTATATTAAATTGTATTTACGTGGTTTCAGCCTATGCTTTATTAAATTGTATTTATTTTGTTTTAACGTATGCTTTATTAAATTGTATTTATGTTGTTTTAACCTATGCTTTATTAAATTGTATTTATGTTGTTTTATCCTATGCTTTATTAAATTGTATTTATGTTGTTTTATCCTATGCTTCATTAAATTGTATTTATGTTGTTTTATCCTATGCTTTATTAAATTGTATTAATGTTGTTTTAACGTATGCTTTATTGAATTGTATTTATGTTGTTTTATCCTATGCTTTATTAAATTGTATTTATGTTGTTTTATCCTATGCTTTATTAAATTGTATTTATGTTGTTTTAACCTATGCTTTATTAAATTGTATTTATGTTGTTTTATCCTATACTTTATTAAATTGTATTTATGTTGTTTTAACCTATGCTTTATTAAATTGTATTTATGTTGTTTTATCCTATGCTTTATTAAATTGTATTTATGTTGTTTTATCCTATACTTTATTAAATTGTATTTTTGTTGTTTTAACCCATGCTTCATTAAATTGTATTTATGTTGTTTTATCCTATGCTTCATTAAATTGTATTTACGTTGTTTTATCCTATGCTTTATTAAATTGTATTTATGTTGTTTTATCCTATGCTTTATTAAATTGTATTTATGTTGTTTTAACCTATGTTTTATTAAATTGTATCTATGTTGTTTTATCCTATGGTTTATTAAATTGTATTTATGTTGTTTTAACCCATGCTTTATTAAATTGTATTTATGTTGTTTTATCCTATGCTTTATTAAATTGTATTTATGTTGTTTTAACCTATGCTTTATTAAATTGTATTTATGTTGTTTTAACCCATGCTTTATTAAATTGTATTTATTTTGTTTTGTCCTATGCTTTATTAAATTGTATTTATGTTGTTTTAACCTATGCTTTATTAAATTGTATTTATATTGTTTTATCCTATGCTTTATTAAATTGTATTTATGTTGTTTTATTCTATGCTTTATTAAATTGTATTTATGTGATTTTATCCTATGCTTTATTAAATTGTATTTATGTTGTTTTATCCTATGCTTTATTAAATTGTATTTATGTTGTTTTAACCTTTGCTTAATTAAATCCTGTTTATGCTGTTTTATCCTATGCTTTATTAAATTGTATTTATATTGTTTTAACCTATGCTTTATTAAATTGTATTTATGTTGTTTTATCCTATGTTATATTAAATTGTATTTACGTGGTTTCATCCTATGCTTTATTAAATTGTATTTATTTTGTTTTAACCTATGCTTTATTAAATTGTTTTTATGTTGTTTTATCCTATGCTTTATTAAATTGTATTTATGTTGTTTTAACCTATGCTTTATTAAATTGTATTTATGTTGTTTTATCCTATGCTTTATTAAATTGTATTTATATTGTTTTATTCTATGCTTTATTAAATTGTATTTATGTTGTTTTATCCTATGCTATATTAAATTGTATTTATGTTGTTTTATCCTATACTTTATTAAATTGTATTTATGTTGTTTTATCCTATGCTTTATTAAATTGTATTTATGTTGTTTTAACCTATGTTTTATTAAATTGTATCTATGTTGTTTTATCCTATGCTTTATTAAATTGTATTTATGTTGTTTTAACCCATGCTTTATTAAATTGTATTTATGTTGTTTTATCCTATGCTTTATTAAATTGTATTTATGTTGTTTTAACCTATGCTTTATTAAATTGTATTTATGTTGTTTTAACCTATGCTTTATTACATCCTGTTTATGTTGTTTTATCCTATGCTTTATTAAATTGTAATTATGTTGTTTTAACCTATGCTTTATTAAATTCTATTTATGTTGTTTTATCCTATGTTATATTAAATTGTATTTACGTGGTTTCATCCTATGCTTTATTAAATTGTATTTATTTTGTTTTAACCTATGCTTTATTAAATTGTTTTTATGTTGTTTTATCCTATGCTTTATTAAATTGTATTTATGTTGTTTTAACCTATGCTTTATTAAATTGTATTTATGTTGTTTTCTCCTATACTTTATTAAATTGTATTTACGTGGTTTCATCCTATGCTTTATAAAATTGTATTTATGTTGTTTTAACCTATGCTTTATTAAATTGTATTTATGTTGTTTTATCCTATGCTTTATTAAATTGTATTCATGTTGTTTTATCCAATGCTTTATTAAATTGTATTTATGTTGTTTTATCCTATGTTTCATTATATTGTATTTATGTTGTTTTAACCTATGCTTTATTAAATTGTATTTATGCTGTTTTAACCCATGCTTTATTAAATTGTATTTATGTTGTTTTATCCTATGCTATATTAAATTGTATTTATGTTGTTTTATCCTATACTTTATTAAATTGTATTTATGTTGTTTTATCCTATGCTTTATTAAATTGTATTTATATTGTTTTATTCTATGCTTTATTAAATTGTATTTATGTTGTTTTATCCTATGCTATATTAAATTGTATTTATGTTGTTTTATCCTATACTTTATTAAATTGTATTTATGTTGTTTTATCCTATGCTTTATTAAATTGTATTTATGTTGTTTTAACCTATGTTTTATTAAATTGTATCTATGTTGTTTTATCCTATGCTTTATTAAATTGTATTTATGTTGTTTTAACCCATGCTTTATTAAATTGTATTTATGTTGTTTTATCCTATGCTTTATTAAATTGTATTTATGTTGTTTTAACCTATGCTTTATTAAATTGTATTTATGTTGTTTTAACCTATGCTTTATTACATCCTGTTTATGTTGTTTTATCCTATGCTTTATTAAATTGTAATTATGTTGTTTTAACCTATGCTTTATTAAATTCTATTTATGTTGTTTTATCCTATGTTATATTAAATTGTATTTACGTGGTTTCATCCTATGCTTTATTAAATTGTATTTATTTTGTTTTAACCTATGCTTTATTAAATTGTTTTTATGTTGTTTTATCCTATGATTTATTAAATTGTATTTATGTTGTTTTAACATATGCTTTATTAAATTGTATTTATGTTGTTTTATCCCATGCTTTATTAAATTGTATTCATGTTGTTTTATCCAATGCTTTATTAAATTGTATTTATGTTGTTTTATCCTACGTTTCATTAAATTGTATTTATGTTGTTTTAACCAATGCTTTATTAAATTGTATTTATGATGTTTTAACCCATGCTTTACTAAATTGTATTTATGTTGTTTTATCCTATGCTTTATTAAATTGTATTTATGTTGTTTTATCCTATGCTTTATTAAATTGTATTTATGTTGTTTTATCCTATGCTTTATTAAATTGTATTTATGTTGTTTTATCCTATGCTTTATTAAATTGTATTTATGTTGTTTTATTTTATGCTTTATTTAATTGTATTTATGTTGTTTTATCCTATGCTTTATTAAATTGTATTTATATTGTTTTATTCTATGCTTTATTAAATTGTATTTATGTTGTTTTAATCTATGCTTTATTAAATTTTATTTATGTTGTTTTATCCTATGCTTTTTTAAATTGTATTTATGTTGTTTTAACCTATGATTTATTAAATTGTATTTATGTTGTTTTATCC
This sequence comes from Phyllobates terribilis, assembly GCF_046119375.1. Classification (NCBI taxonomy): domain Eukaryota; kingdom Metazoa; phylum Chordata; class Amphibia; order Anura; family Dendrobatidae; genus Phyllobates; species Phyllobates terribilis. The sequence continues at coordinate 627,993 of NW_027363206.1, read as the reverse complement.
TATGCTTTATTAAATTGTATTTATGTTGTTTTATCCTATGCTTTATTAAATTGTATTTATGTTGTTTTGTCCTATGCTTTATTACATTGTATTTATGTTGTTTTAACCCATGCTTCATTAAATTGTATTTATGTTGTTTTATCCTATGCTTCATTAAATTGTATTTATGTTGTTTTAACCTATGCTTTATTAAATTGTATTTATGTTGTTTTATCCTATGCTTTATTAAAAGGTATTTATGTTGTTTTATCCTATGCTTTATTAAATTGTATTTATGTTGTTTTAATCTATGCTTTATTAAACTGTATTTATGTTGTTTTATCCTATGCTTTATTAATTTGTATTTATGTTGTTTTATCCTATGCTTTATTAAATTGTATTTATGTTGTTTTAACCTATCCTTTATTAAATTGTATTTATGTTGTTTTAACCTATGCTTTATTAAATTGTATTTATGTTGTTTTAACCTATGCTTTATTACATCTTGTTTATGTTGTTTTATCCTATGCTTTATTAAATTGTATTTATGTTGCTTTAACCTATGCTTTATTAAATTGTATTTATGTTGTTTTATCCTATGCTTTATTAAATGGTATTTATGTTGTTTTATCCTATGCTTTATTAAATTGTATTTATGTTGTTTTAACCTATGCTTTATTAAACTGTATTTATGTTGTTTTATCCTATGCTTTATTAAATTGTATTTATGTTGTTTTATCCTATGCTTTATTAAATTGTATTTATGTTGTTTTAACCTATGCTTTATTAAATTGTATTTATGTTGTTTTAACATATGCTTTATTAAATTGTATTTATGTTGTTTTATCCTATGCTTTATTAAATTGTATTTATGTTGCTTTAACCTATGCTTTATTAAATTGTATTTATGTTGTTTTATCCTATGCTTTATTAAATTGTATTTATGTCGTTTTATCCTATGCTTTATTAAATTGTATTTATGTTGTTTTATCCTATGCTTTATTAAATTGTATTTATGTTGTTTTATCCTATGCTTTATTAAATTGTATTTATGTTGTTTTAACCTATGCTTTATTAAATTGTATTTATGTTGTTTTAACCTATGCTTTATTAAATTGTATTTATGTTGTTTTAACCTATGCTTTATTAAATTGTATTTATGTTGTTTTAACCTATGCTTTATTACATCCTGTTTATGTTGTTTTATCCTATGCTTTATTAAATTGTAATTATGTTGTTTTAACCTATGCTTTATTAAATTCTATTTATGTTGTTTTATCCTATGTTATATTAAATTGTATTTACGTGGTTTCATCCTATGCTTTATTAAATTGTATTTATTTTGTTTTAACCTATGCTTTATTAAATTGTTTTTATGTTGTTTTATCCTATGCTTTATTAAATTGTATTTATGTTGTTTTAACCTATGCTTTATTAAATTGTATTTATGTTGTTTTCTCCTATACTTTATTAAATTGTATTTACGTGGTTTCATCCTATGCTTTATAAAATTGTATTTATGTTGTTTTAACCTATGCTTTATTAAATTGTATTTATGTTGTTTTATCCTATGCTTTATTAAATTGTATTCATGTTGTTTTATCCAATGCTTTATTAAATTGTATTTATGTTGTTTTATCCTATGTTTCATTATATTGTATTTATGTTGTTTTAACCTATGCTTTATTAAATTGTATTTATGCTGTTTTAACCCATGCTTTATTAAATTGTATTTATGTTGTTTTATCCTATGCTATATTAAATTGTATTTATGTTGTTTTATCCTATACTTTATTAAATTGTATTTATGTTGTTTTATCCTATGCTTTATTAAATTGTATTTATATTGTTTTATTCTATGCTTTATTAAATTGTATTTATGTTGTTTTATCCTATGCTATATTAAATTGTATTTATGTTGTTTTATCCTATACTTTATTAAATTGTATTTATGTTGTTTTATCCTATGCTTTATTAAATTGTATTTATGTTGTTTTAACCTATGTTTTATTAAATTGTATCTATGTTGTTTTATCCTATGCTTTATTAAATTGTATTTATGTTGTTTTAACCCATGCTTTATTAAATTGTATTTATGTTGTTTTATCCTATGCTTTATTAAATTGTATTTATGTTGTTTTAACCTATGCTTTATTAAATTGTATTTATGTTGTTTTAACCTATGCTTTATTACATCCTGTTTATGTTGTTTTATCCTATGCTTTATTAAATTGTAATTATGTTGTTTTAACCTATGCTTTATTAAATTCTATTTATGTTGTTTTATCCTATGTTATATTAAATTGTATTTACGTGGTTTCATCCTATGCTTTATTAAATTGTATTTATTTTGTTTTAACCTATGCTTTATTAAATTGTTTTTATGTTGTTTTATCCTATGATTTATTAAATTGTATTTATGTTGTTTTAACATATGCTTTATTAAATTGTATTTATGTTGTTTTATCCCATGCTTTATTAAATTGTATTCATGTTGTTTTATCCAATGCTTTATTAAATTGTATTTATGTTGTTTTATCCTACGTTTCATTAAATTGTATTTATGTTGTTTTAACCAATGCTTTATTAAATTGTATTTATGATGTTTTAACCCATGCTTTACTAAATTGTATTTATGTTGTTTTATCCTATGCTTTATTAAATTGTATTTATGTTGTTTTATCCTATGCTTTATTAAATTGTATTTATGTTGTTTTATCCTATGCTTTATTAAATTGTATTTATGTTGTTTTATCCTATGCTTTATTAAATTGTATTTATGTTGTTTTATTTTATGCTTTATTTAATTGTATTTATGTTGTTTTATCCTATGCTTTATTAAATTGTATTTATATTGTTTTATTCTATGCTTTATTAAATTGTATTTATGTTGTTTTAATCTATGCTTTATTAAATTTTATTTATGTTGTTTTATCCTATGCTTTTTTAAATTGTATTTATGTTGTTTTAACCTATGATTTATTAAATTGTATTTATGTTGTTTTATCCTATGCTTTATTAAATTGTATTTATGTTGTTTTATCCTATGCTTTATTAAATTGTATTTATGTTGTTTTGTCCTATGCTTTATTACATTGTATTTATGTTGTTTTAACCCATGCTTCATTAAATTGTATTTATGTTGTTTTATCCTATGCTTCATTAAATTGTATTTATGTTGTTTTAACCTATGCTTTATTAAATTGTATTTATGTTGTTTTATCCTATGCTTTATTAAAAGGTATTTATGTTGTTTTATCCTATGCTTTATTAAATTGTATTTATGTTGTTTTAATCTATGCTTTATTAAACTGTATTTATGTTGTTTTATCCTATGCTTTATTAATTTGTATTTATGGTGTTTTATCCTATGCTTTATTAAATTGTATTTATGTTGTTTTAACCTATCCTTTATTAAATTGTATTTATGTTGTTTTAACCTATGCTTTATTAAATTGTATTTATGTTGTTTTAACCTATGCTTTATTACATCTTGTTTATGTTGTTTTATCCTATGCTTTATTAAATTGTATTTATGTTGCTTTAACCTATGCTTTATTAAATTGTATTTATGTTGTTTTATCCTATGCTTTATTAAATGGTATTTATGTTGTTTTATCCTATGCTTTATTAAATTGTATTTATGTTGTTTTAACCTATGCTTTATTAAACTGTATTTATGTTGTTTTATCCTATGCTTTATTAAATTGTATTTATGTTGTTTTATCCTATGCTTTATTAAATTGTATTTATGTTGTTTTAACCTATGCTTTATTAAATTGTATTTATGTTGTTTTAACCTATGCTTTATTAAATTGTATTTATGTTGTTTTATCCTATGCTTTATTAAATTGTATTTATGTTGCTTTAACCTATGCTTTATTAAATTGTATTTATGTTGTTTTATCCTATGCTTTATTAAATTGTATTTATGTCGTTTTATCCTATGCTTTATTAAATTGTATTTATGTTGTTTTATCCTATGCTTTATTAAATTGTATTTATGTTGTTTTATCCTATGCTTTATTAAATTGTATTTATGTTGTTTTAACCTATGCTTTATTAAATTGTATTTATGTTGTTTTAACCTATGCTTTATTAAATTGTATTTATGTTGTTTTAACCTATGCTTTATTAAATTGTATTTATGTTGTTTTATCCTATGCTTTATTAAATTGTATTTATGTTGTTTTATCCTATGCTTTATTAAATTGTATTTATGTTGTTTTATCCTATGCTTTATTAAATTGTATTTATGTTGTTTTATCCTATGCTTTATTAAATTGTATTTATGTTGTTTTAACCTATGCTTTATTAAATTGTATTTATGTTGTTTTATCCTATACTTAATTAAATTGTATTTATGTTGTTTTAACCTATGCTTTATTAAATGGTATTTATGTTGTTTTATCCTATGCTTTATTAAATTGTATTTATGTTTTTTTATCCTATGCTTTATTAAATTGTATTTATGTTGTTTTATCCTATGCTTTATTAAATTGTATTTATGTTGTTTTATCCTATGCTTTATTAAATTGTATTTATGTTGTTTTGTCCTATGCTTTATTAAATTGTATTTTTGTTGTTTTAACCCATGCTTCATTAAATTGTATTTATGTTGTTTTATCCTATGCTTCATTAAATTGTATTTATGTTGTTTTATCTTATGCTTTATTAAATTGTATTTATGTTGTTTTATCCTATGCTTTATTAAATTGTATTTATGTTGTTTTAACCTATGTTTTATTAAATTGTATTTATGTTGTTTTATCCTATGCTTTATTAAATTGTATTTATGTTGTTTTATCCTATGCTTTGTTAAATTGTATTTATGTTGTTTTAACCTATGTTTTATTAAATTGTATCTATGTTGTTTTATCCTATGCTTTATTAAATTGTATTTATGTTGTTTTAACCCATGCTTTATTAAATTGTATTTATGTTGTTTTATCCTATGCTTTATTAAATTGTATTTATGTTGTTTTAACCTATGCTTTATTAAATTGTATTTATGTTGTTTTAACCCATGCTTTATTAAATTGTATTTATTTTGTTTTGTCCTATGCTTTATTAAATTGTATTTATGTTGTTTTAACCTATGCTTTATTAAATTGTATTCATATTGTTTTATCCTATGCTTTATTAAATTGTATTTATGTTGTTTTATTCTATGCTTTATTAAATTGTATTTATGTTGTTTTATCCTATGCTTTATTAAATTGTATTTATGTTGTTTTATCCTATGCTTTATTAAATTGTATTTATGTTGTTTTAACCTATGCTTTATTACATCCTGTTTATGTTGTTTTATCCTATGCTTTATTAAATTGTATTTATGTTGTTTTAACCTATGCTTTATTAAATTGTATTTATGTTGTTTTATCCTATGTTATATTAAATTGTATTTACGTGGTTTCATCCTATGCTTTATTAAATTGCATTTATTTTGTTTTAACCTATGCTTTATTAAATTGTTTTTATGTTGTTTTATCCTATGCTTTATTAAATTGTATTTATGTTGTTTTAACCTATGCTTTATTAAATTGTATTTATGTTGTTTTATCCTATGCTTTATTAAATTGTGTTTACGTGGTTTCATCCTATGCTTTATTAAATTGTATTTTTGTTGTTTTAACCCATGCTTCATTAAATTGTATTTATGTTGTTTTATCCTATGCTTCATTAAATTGTATTTATGTTGTTTTATCCTATGCTTTATTAAATTGTATTTATGTTGTTTTATCCTATGCTTTATTAAATTGTATTTATGTTGTTTTAACCTATGTTTTATTAAATTGTATTTATGTTGTTTTATCCTATGCTTTATTAAATTGTATTTATGTTGTTTTATCCTATGCTTTATTAAATTGTATTTATGTTGTTTTAACCTATGCTTTATTAAATTGTATTTATGTTGTTTTATCCTATGCTTTATTAAATTGTATTTATGTTGTTTTAACCTATGCTTTATTAAATTGTATTTATGTTGTTTTATCCTATGCTTTATTAAATTGTATTTATGTTGTTTTAACCTATGCTTTATAAAATTGTATTTATGTTGTTTTATCCTATGCTTTATTAAATTGTATTTATGTTGTTTTAACCTATGTTTTATTAAATTGTATCTATGTTGTTTTATCCTATGCTTTATTAAATTGTATTTATGTTGTTTTAACCCATGCTTTATTAAATTGTATTTATGTTGTTTTATCCTATGCTTTATTAAATTGTATTTATGTTGTTTTAACCTATGCTTTATTAAATTGTATTTATGTTGTTTTAACCTATGCTTTATTACATCCTGTTTATGTTGTTTTATCCTATGCTTTATTAAATTGTAATTATGTTGTTTTAACCTATGCTTTATTAAATTCTATTTATGTTGTTTTATCCTATGTTATATTAAATTGTATTTACGTGGTTTCATCCTATGCTTTATTAAATTGTATTTATTTTGTTTTAACCTATGCTTTATTAAATTGTTTTTATGTTGTTTTATCCTATGCTTTATTAAATTGTATTTATGTTGTTTTAACCTATGCTTTATTAAATTGTATTTATGTTGTTTTCTCCTATACTTTATTAAATTGTATTTACGTGGTTTCATCCTATGCTTTATAAAATTGTATTTATGTTGTTTTAACCTATGCTTTATTAAATTGTATTTATGTTGTTTTATCCTATGCTTTATTAAATTGTATTCATGTTGTTTTATCCAATGCTTTATTAAATTGTATTTATGTTGTTTTATCCTATGTTTCATTATATTGTATTTATGTTGTTTTAACCTATGCTTTATTAAATTGTATTTATGCTGTTTTAACCCATGCTTTATTAAATTGTATTTATGTTGTTTTATCCTATGCTATATTAAATTGTATTTATGTTGTTTTATCCTATACTTTATTAAATTGTATTTATGTTGTTTTATCCTATGCTTTATTAAATTGTATTTATATTGTTTTATTCTATGCTTTATTAAATTGTATTTATGTTGTTTTATCCTATGCTATATTAAATTGTATTTATGTTGTTTTATCCTATACTTTATTAAATTGTATTTATGTTGTTTTATCCTATGCTTTATTAAATTGTATTTATGTTGTTTTAACCTATGTTTTATTAAATTGTATCTATGTTGTTTTATCCTATGCTTTATTAAATTGTATTTATGTTGTTTTAACCCATGCTTTATTAAATTGTATTTATGTTGTTTTATCCTATGCTTTATTAAATTGTATTTATGTTGTTTTAACCTATGCTTTATTAAATTGTATTTATGTTGTTTTAACCTATGCTTTATTACATCCTGTTTATGTTGTTTTATCCTATGCTTTATTAAATTGTAATTATGTTGTTTTAACCTATGCTTTATTAAATTCTATTTATGTTGTTTTATCCTATGTTATATTAAATTGTATTTACGTGGTTTCATCCTATGCTTTATTAAATTGTATTTATTTTGTTTTAACCTATGCTTTATTAAATTGTTTTTATGTTGTTTTATCCTATGATTTATTAAATTGTATTTATGTTGTTTTAACATATGCTTTATTAAATTGTATTTATGTTGTTTTATCCCATGCTTTATTAAATTGTATTCATGTTGTTTTATCCAATGCTTTATTAAATTGTATTTATGTTGTTTTATCCTACGTTTCATTAAATTGTATTTATGTTGTTTTAACCAATGCTTTATTAAATTGTATTTATGATGTTTTAACCCATGCTTTACTAAATTGTATTTATGTTGTTTTATCCTATGCTTTATTAAATTGTATTTATGTTGTTTTATCCTATGCTTTATTAAATTGTATTTATGTTGTTTTATCCTATGCTTTATTAAATTGTATTTATGTTGTTTTATCCTATGCTTTATTAAATTGTATTTATGTTGTTTTATTTTATGCTTTATTTAATTGTATTTATGTTGTTTTATCCTATGCTTTATTAAATTGTATTTATATTGTTTTATTCTATGCTTTATTAAATTGTATTTATGTTGTTTTAATCTATGCTTTATTAAATTTTATTTATGTTGTTTTATCCTATGCTTTTTTAAATTGTATTTATGTTGTTTTAACCTATGATTTATTAAATTGTATTTATGTTGTTTTATCCTATGCTTTATTAAATTGTATTTATGTTGTTTTATCCTATGCTTTATTAAATTGTATTTATGTTGTTTTGTCCTATGCTTTATTACATTGTATTTATGTTGTTTTAACCCATGCTTCATTAAATTGTATTTATGTTGTTTTATCCTATGCTTCATTAAATTGTATTTATGTTGTTTTAACCTATGCTTTATTAAATTGTATTTATGTTGTTTTATCCTATGCTTTATTAAAAGGTATTTATGTTGTTTTATCCTATGCTTTATTAAATTGTATTTATGTTGTTTTAATCTATGCTTTATTAAACTGTATTTATGTTGTTTTATCCTATGCTTTATTAATTTGTATTTATGTTGTTTTATCCTATGCTTTATTAAATTGTATTTATGTTGTTTTAACCTATCCTTTATTAAATTGTATTTATGTTGTTTTAACCTATGCTTTATTAAATTGTATTTATGTTGTTTTAACCTATGCTTTATTACATCTTGTTTATGTTGTTTTATCCTATGCTTTATTAAATTGTATTTATGTTGCTTTAACCTATGCTTTATTAAATTGTATTTATGTTGTTTTATCCTATGCTTTATTAAATGGTATTTATGTTGTTTTATCCTATGCTTTATTAAATTGTATTTATGTTGTTTTAACCTATGCTTTATTAAACTGTATTTATGTTGTTTTATCCTATGCTTTATTAAATTGTATTTATGTTGTTTTATCCTATGCTTTATTAAATTGTATTTATGTTGTTTTAACCTATGCTTTATTAAATTGTATTTATGTTGTTTTAACCTATGCTTTATTAAATTGTATTTATGTTGTTTTATCCTATGCTTTATTAAATTGTATTTATGTTGTTTTATCCTATGCTTTATTAAATTGTATTTATGTTGTTTTATCCTATGCTTTATTAAATTGTATTTATGTTGTTTTATCCTATGCTTTATTAAATTGTATTTATGTTGTTTTAACCTATGCTTTATTAAATTGTATTTATGTTGTTTTAACCTATGCTTTATTAAATTGTATTTATGTTGTTTTATCCTATGCTTTATTAAATTGTATTTATGTTGTTTTATCCTATGCTTTATTAAATTGTATTTATGTTGTTTTATCCTATGCTTTATTAAATTGTATTTATGTTGTTTTATCATATGCTTTATTAAATTGTATTTATGTTGTTTTATCCTATGCTTTATTAAATTGTATTTATGTTGTTTTAACCTATGCTTTATTAAATTGTATTTATGTTGTTTTATCCTATACTTAATTAAATTGTATTTATGTTGTTTTAACCTATGCTTTATTAAATGGTATTTATGTTGTTTTATCCTATGCTTTATTAAATTGTATTTATGTTTTTTTATCCTATGCTTTATTAAATTGTATTTATGTTGTTTTATCCTATGCTTTATTAAATTGTATTTATGTTGTTTTATCCTATGCTTTATTAAATTGTATTTATGTTGTTTTGTCCTATGCTTTATTAAATTGTATTTTTGTTGTTTTAACCCATGCTTCATTAAATTGTATTTATGTTGTTTTATCCTATGCTTCATTAAATTGTATTTATGTTGTTTTATCTTATGCTTTATTAAATTGTATTTATGTTGTTTTATCCTATGCTTTATTAAATTGTATTTATGTTGTTTTAACCTATGTTTTATTAAATTGTATTTATGTTGTTTTATCCTATGCTTTATTAAATTGTATTTATGTTGTTTTATCCTATGCTTTGTTAAATTGTATTTATGTTGTTTTAACCTATGTTTTATTAAATTGTATCTATGTTGTTTTATCCTATGCTTTATTAAATTGTATTTATGTTGTTTTAACCCATGCTTTATTAAATTGTATTTATGTTGTTTTATCCTATGCTTTATTAAATTGTATTTATGTTGTTTTAACCTATGCTTTATTAAATTGTATTTATGTTGTTTTAACCCATGCTTTATTAAATTGTATTTATTTTGTTTTGTCCTATGCTTTATTAAATTGTATTTATGTTGTTTTAACCTATGCTTTATTAAATTGTATTCATATTGTTTTATCCTATGCTTTATTAAATTGTATTTATGTTGTTTTATTCTATGCTTTATTAAATTGTATTTATGTTGTTTTATCCTATGCTTTATTAAATTGTATTTATGTTGTTTTATCCTATGCTTTATTAAATTGTATTTATGTTGTTTTAACCTATGCTTTATTACATCCTGTTTATGTTGTTTTATCCTATGCTTTATTAAATTGTATTTATGTTGTTTTAACCTATGCTTTATTAAATTGTATTTATGTTGTTTTATCCTATGTTATATTAAATTGTATTTACGTGGTTTCATCCTATGCTTTATTAAATTGCATTTATTTTGTTTTAACCTATGCTTTATTAAATTGTTTTTATGTTGTTTTATCCTATGCTTTATTAAATTGTATTTATGTTGTTTTAACCTATGCTTTATTAAATTGTATTTATGTTGTTTTATCCTATGCTTTATTAAATTGTGTTTACGTGGTTTCATCCTATGCTTTATTAAATTGTATTTTTGTTGTTTTAACCCATGCTTCATTAAATTGTATTTATGTTGTTTTATCCTATGCTTCATTAAATTGTATTTATGTTGTTTTATCCTATGCTTTATTAAATTGTATTTATGTTGTTTTATCCTATGCTTTATTAAATTGTATTTATGTTGTTTTAACCTATGTTTTATTAAATTGTATTTATGTTGTTTTATCCTATGCTTTATTAAATTGTATTTATGTTGTTTTATCCTATGCTTTATTAAATTGTATTTATGTTGTTTTAACCTATGCTTTATTAAATTGTATTTATGTTGTTTTATCCTATGCTTTATTAAATTGTATTTATGTTGTTTTAACCTATGCTTTATTAAATTGTATTTATGTTGTTTTATCCTATGCTTTATTAAATTGTATTTATGTTGTTTTAACCTATGCTTTATAAAATTGTATTTATGTTGTTTTATCCTATGCTTTATTAAATTGTATTTATGTTGTTTTAACCTATGTTTTATTAAATTGTATCTATGTTGTTTTATCCTATGCTTTATTAAATTGTATTTATGTTGTTTTAACCCATGCTTTATTAAATTGTATTTATGTTGTTTTATCCTATGCTTTATTAAATTGTATTTATGTTGTTTTAACCTATGCTTTATTAAATTGTATTTATGTTGTTTTAACCTATGCTTTATTACATCCTGTTTATGTTGTTTTATCCTATGCTTTATTAAATTGTAATTATGTTGTTTTAACCTATGCTTTATTAAATTCTATTTATGTTGTTTTATCCTATGTTATATTAAATTGTATTTACGTGGTTTCATCCTATGCTTTATTAAATTGAATTTATTTTGTTTTAACCTATGCTTTATTAAATTGTTTTTATGTTGTTTTATCCTATGATTTATTAAATTGTATTTATGTTGTTTTAACATATGCTTTATTAAATTGTATTTATGTTGTTTTATCCCATGCTTTATTAAATTGTATTCATGTTGTTTTATCCAATGCTTTATTAAATTGTATTTATGTTGTTTTATCCTACGTTTCATTAAATTGTATTTATGTTGTTTTAACCAATGCTTTATTAAATTGTATTTATGATGTTTTAACCCATGCTTTACTAAATTGTATTTATGTTGTTTTATCCTATGCTTTATTAAATTGTATTTATGTTGTTTTATCCTATGCTTTATTAAATTGTATTTATGTTGTTTTATCCTATGCTTTATTAAATTGTATTTATGTTGTTTTATCCTATGCTTTATTAAATTGTATTTATGTTGTTTTATTTTATGCTTTATTTAATTGTATTTATGTTGTTTTATCCTATGCTTTATTAAATTGTATTTATATTGTTTTATTCTATGCTTTATTAAATTGTATTTATGTTGTTTTAATCTATGCTTTATTAAATTTTATTTATGTTGTTTTATCCTATGCTTTTTTAAATTGTATTTATGTTGTTTTAACCTATGATTTATTAAATTGTATTTATGTTGTTTTATCCTATGCTTTATTAAATTGTATTTATGTTGTTTTATCCTATGCTTTATTAAATTGTATTTATGTTGTTTTGTCCTATGCTTTATTACATTGTATTTATGTTGTTTTAACCCATGCTTCATTAAATTGTATTTATGTTGTTTTATCCTATGCTTCATTAAATTGTATTTATGTTGTTTTAACCTATGCTTTATTAAATTGTATTTATGTTGTTTTATCCTATGCTTTATTAAAAGGTATTTATGTTGTTTTATCCTATGCTTTATTAAATTGTATTTATGTTGTTTTAACCTATGCTTTATTAAACTGTATTTATGTTGTTTTATCCTATGCTTTATTAATTTGTATTTATGTTGTTTTATCCTATGCTTTATTAAATTGTATTTATGTTGTTTTAACCTATCCTTTATTAAATTGTATTTATGTTGTTTTAACCTATGCTTTATTAAATTGTATTTATGTTGTTTTAACCTATGCTTTATTACATCTTGTTTATGTTGTTTTATCCTATGCTTTATTAAATTGTATTTATGTTGCTTTAACCTATGCTTTATTAAATTGTATTTATGTTGTTTTATCCTATGCTTTATTAAATGGTATTTATGTTGTTTTATCCTATGCTTTATTAAATTGTATTTATGTTGTTTTAACCTATGCTTTATTAAACTGTATTTATGTTGTTTTATCCTATGCTTTATTAAATTGTATTTATGTTGTTTTATCCTATGCTTTATTAAATTGTATTTATGTTGTTTTAACCTATGCTTTATTAAATTGTATTTATGTTGTTTTAACCTATGCTTTATTAAATTGTATTTATGTTGTTTTATCCTATGCTTTATTAAATTGTATTTATGTTGCTTTAACCTATGCTTTATTAAATTGTATTTATGTTGTTTTATCCTATGCTTTATTAAATTGTATTTATGTCGTTTTATCCTATGCTTTATTAAATTGTATTTATGTTGTTTTATCCTATGCTTTATTAAATTGTATTTATGTTGTTTTATCCTATGCTTTATTAAATTGTATTTATGTTGTTTTAACCTATGCTTTATTAAATTGTATTTATGTTGTTTTAACCTATGCTTTATTAAATTGTATTTATGTTGTTTTAACCTATGCTTTATTAAATTGTATTTATGTTGTTTTATCCTATGCTTTATTAAATTGTATTTATGTTGTTTTATCCTATGCTTTATTAAATTGTATTTATGTTGTTTTATCCTATGCTTTATTAAATTGTATTTATGTTGTTTTATCCTATGCTTTATTAAATTGTATTTATGTTGTTTTAACCTATGCTTTATTAAATTGTATTTATGTTGTTTTATCCTATACTTAATTAAATTGTATTTATGTTGTTTTAACCTATGCTTTATTAAATGGTATTTATGTTGTTTTATCCTATGCTTTATTAAATTGTATTTATGTTTTTTTATCCTATGCTTTATTAAATTGTATTTATGTTGTTTTATCCTATGCTTTATTAAATTGTATTTATGTTGTTTTATCCTATGCTTTATTAAATTGTATTTATGTTGTTTTGTCCTATGCTTTATTAAATTGTATTTTTGTTGTTTTAACCCATGCTTCATTAAATTGTATTTATGTTGTTTTATCCTATGCTTCATTAAATTGTATTTATGTTGTTTTATCTTATGCTTTATTAAATTGTATTTATGTTGTTTTATCCTATGCTTTATTAAATTGTATTTATGTTGTTTTAACCTATGTTTTATTAAATTGTATTTATGTTGTTTTATCCTATGCTTTATTAAATTGTATTTATGTTGTTTTATCCTATGCTTTGTTAAATTGTATTTATGTTGTTTTAACCTATGTTTTATTAAATTGTATCTATGTTTTTTTATCCCAAGCTTTATTAAATTGTATTTATGTTGTTTTAACCCATGCTTTATTAAATTGTATTTATGTTGTTTTATCCTATGCTTTATTAAATTGTATTTATGTTGTTTTAACCTATGCTTTATTAAATTGTATTTATGTTGTTTTAACCCATGCTTTATTAAATTGTATTTATTTTGTTTTGTCCTATGCTTTATTAAATTGTATTTATGTTGTTTTAACCTATGCTTTATTAAATTGTATTTATATTGTTTTATCCTATGCTTTATTAAATTGTATTTATGTTGTTTTATTCTATGCTTTATTAAATTGTATTTATGTTGTTTTATCCTATGCTTTATTAAATTGTATTTATGTTGTTTTATTCTATGCTTTATTAAATTGTATTTATGTTGTTTTAACCTATGCTTTATTACATCCTGTTTATGTTGTTTTATCCTATGCTTTATTAAATTGTATTTATGTTGTTTTAACCTATGCTTTATTAAATTGTATTTATGTTGTTTTATCCTATGTTATATTAAATTGTATTTACGTGGTTTCATCCTATGCTTTATTAAATTGCATTTATTTTGTTTTAACCTATGCTTTATTAAATTGTTTTTATGTTGTTTTATCCTATGCTTTATTAAATTGTATTTATGTTGTTTTAACCTATGCTTTATTAAATTGTATTTATGTTGTTTTATCCTATGCTTTATTAAATTGTGTTTACGTGGTTTCATCCTATGCTTTATTAAATTGTATTTTTGTTGTTTTAACCCATGCTTCATTAAATTGTATTTATGTTGTTTTATCCTATGCTTCATTAAATTGTATTTATGTTGTTTTATCCTATGCTTTATTAAATTGTATTTATGTTGTTTTATCCTATGCTTTATTAAATTGTATTTATGTTGTTTTAACCTATGTTTTATTAAATTGTATTTATGTTGTTTTATCCTATGCTTTATTAAATTGTATTTATGTTGTTTTATCCTATGCTTTATTAAATTGTATTTATGTTGTTTTAACCTATGCTTTATTAAATTGTATTTATGTTGTTTTATCCTATGCTTTATTAAATTGTATTTATGTTGTTTTAACCTATGCTTTATTAAATTGTATTTATGTTGTTTTATCCTATGCTTTATTAAATTGTATTTATGTTGTTTTAACCTATGCTTTATAAAATTGTATTTATGTTGTTTTATCCTATGCTTTATTAAATTGTATTTATGTTGTTTTAACCTATGCTTTATTAAATTGTATTTATGTTGTTTTATCCTATGCTTTATTAAATTGTATTTATGTTGTTTTAAACTATGCTTTATTAAATTGTATTTATGTTGTTTTATCCTATGCTTTATTAAATGGTATTTATGTTGTTTTATCCTATGCTTTATTAAATTGTATTTATGTTGTTTTATCCTATGCTTTATTAAATTGCATTTATGTTGTTTTATCCTATGCTTTATTAAATTGTATTTATGTTGTTTTATCCTATGCTTTATTAAATTGTATTTATGTTGTTTTGTCCTATGCTTTATTACATTGTATTTATGTTGTTTTAACCCATGCTTCATTAAATTGTATTTATGTTGTTTTATCCTATGCTTCATTAAATTGTATTTATGTTGTTTTAACCTATGCTTTATTAAATTGTATTTATGTTGTTTTATCCTATGCTTTATTAAAAGGTATTTATGTTGTTTTATCCTATGCTTTATTAAATTGTATTTATGTTGTTTTAACCTATGCTTTATTAAACTGTATTTATGTTGTTTTATCCTATGCTTTATTAATTTGTATTTATGTTGTTTTATCCTATGCTTTATTAAATTGTATTTATGTTGTTTTAACCTATCCTTTATTAAATTGTATTTATGTTGTTTTAACCTATGCTTTATTAAATTGTATTTATGTTGTTTTAACCTATGCTTTATTACATCTTGTTTATGTTGTTTTATCCTATGCTTTATTAAATTGTATTTATGTTGCTTTAACCTATGCTTTATTAAATTGTATTTATGTTGTTTTATCCTATGCTTTATTAAATGGTATTTATGTTGTTTTATCCTATGCTTTATTAAATTGTATTTATGTTGTTTTGTCCTATGCTTTATTACATTGTATTTATGTTGTTTTAACCCATGCTTCATTAAATTGTATTTATGTTGTTTTATCCTATGCTTCATTAAATTGTATTTATGTTGTTTTAACCTATGCTTTATTAAATTGTATTTATGTTGTTTTATCCTATGCTTCATTAAATTGTATTTATGTTGTTTTAACCTATGCTTTATTAAATTGTATTTATGTTGTTTTATCCTATGCTTTATTAAATTGTATTTATGTTGTTTTAACCTATGCTTTATTAAACTGTATTTATGTTGTTTTATCCTATGCTTTATTAATTTGTATTTATGTTGTTTTATCCTATGCTTTATTAAATTGTATTTATGTTGTTTTAACCTATCCTTTATTAAATTGTATTTATGTTGTTTTAACCTATGCTTTATTAAATTGTATTTATGTTGTTTTAACCTATGCTTTATTACATCTTGTTTATGTTGTTTTATCCTATGCTTTATTAAATTGTATTTATGTTGCTTTAACCTATGCTTTATTAAATTGTATTTATGTTGTTTTATCCTATGCTTTATTAAATGTTATTTATGTTGTTTTATCCTATGCTTTATTAAATTGTATTTATGTTGTTTTAACCTATGCTTTATTAAACTGTATTTATGTTGTTTTATCCTATGCTTTATTAAATTGTATTTATGTTGTTTTATCCTATGCTTTATTAAATTGTATTTATGTTGTTTTAACCTATGCTTTATTAAATTGTATTTATGTTGTTTTAACCTATGCTTTATTAAATTGTATTTATGTTGTTTTATCCTATGCTTTATTAAATTGTATTTATGTTGCTTTAACCTATGCTTTATTAAATTGTATTTATGTTGTTTTATCCTATGCTTTATTAAATTGTATTTATGTCGTTTTATCCTATGCTTTATTAAATTGTATTTATGTTGTTTTATCCTATGCTTTATTAAATTGTATTTATGTTGTTTTATCCTATGCTTTATTAAATTGTATTTATGTTGTTTTATCCTATGCTTTATTAAATTGTATTTATGTTGTTTTAACCTATGCTTTATTAAATTGTATTTATGTTGTTTTATCCTATACTTAATTAAATTGTATTTATGTTGTTTTAACCTATGCTTTATTAAATGGTATTTATGTTGTTTTATCCTATGCTTTATTAAATTGTATTTATGTTTTTTTATCCTATGCTTTATTAAATTGTATTTATGTTGTTTTATCCTATGCTTTATTAAATTGTATTTATGTTGTTTTATCCTATGCTTTATTAAATTGTATTTATGTTGTTTTGTCCTATGCTTTATTAAATTGTATTTTTGTTGTTTTAACCCATGCTTCATTAAATTGTATTTATGTTGTTTTATCCTATGCTTCATTAAATTGTATTTACGTGGTTTCATCCTATGCTTTATTAAATTGTATTTATTTTGTTTTAACCTATGCTTTATTAAATTGTTTTTATGTTGTTTTATCCTATGCTTTATTAAATTGTATTTATGTTGTTTTAACCTATGCTTTATTAAATTGTATTTATGTTGTTTTCTCCTATACTTTATTAAATTGTATTTACGTGGTTTCATCCTATGCTTTATAAAATTGTATTTATGTTGTTTTAACCTATGCTTTATTAAATTGTATTTATGTTGTTTTATCCTATGCTTTATTAAATTGTATTCATGTTGTTTTATCCAATGCTTTATTAAATTGTATTTATGTTGTTTTATCCTATGTTTCATTATATTGTATTTATGTTGTTTTAACCTATGCTTTATTAAATTGTATTTATGCTGTTTTAACCCATGCTTTATTAAATTGTATTTATGTTGTTTTATCCTATGCTATATTAAATTGTATTTATGTTGTTTTATCCTATACTTTATTAAATTGTATTTATGTTGTTTTATCCTATGCTTTATTAAATTGTATTTATATTGTTTTATTCTATGCTTTATTAAATTGTATTTATGTTGTTTTATCCTATGCTATATTAAATCGTATTTATGTTGTTTTATCCTATACTTTATTAAATTGTATTTATGTTGTTTTATCCTATGCTTTATTAAATTGTATTTATGTTGTTTTAACCTATGTTTTATTAAATTGTATCTATGTTGTTTTATCCTATGCTTTATTAAATTGTATTTATGTTGTTTTAACCCATGCTTTATTAAATTGTATTTAGGTTGTTTTATCCTATGCTTTATTAAATTGTATTTATGTTGTTTTAACCTATGCTTTATTAAATTGTATTTATGTTGTTTTAACCTATGCTTTATTACATCCTGTTTATGTTGTTTTATCCTATGCTTTATTAAATTGTAATTATGTTGTTTTAACCTATGCTTTATTAAATTCTATTTATGTTGTTTTATCCTATGTTATATTAAATTGTATTTACGTGGTTTCATCCTATGCTTTATTAAATTGTATTTATTTTGTTTTAACCTATGCTTTATTAAATTGTTTTTATGTTGTTTTATCCTATGATTTATTAAATTGTATTTATGTTGTTTTAACATATGCTTTATTAAATTGTATTTATGTTGTTTTATCCCATGCTTTATTAAATTGTATTCATGTTGTTTTATCCAATGCTTTATTATATTGTATTTATGTTGTTTTATCCTACGTTTCATTAAATTGTATTTATGTTGTTTTAACCAATGCTTTATTAAATTGTATTTATGATGTTTTAACCCATGCTTTACTAAATTGTATTTATGTTGTTTTATCCTATGCTTTATTAAATTGTATTTATGTTGTTTTATCCTATGCTTTATTAAATTGTATTTATGTTGTTTTATCCTATGCTTTATTAAATTGTATTTATGTTGTTTTATCCTATGCTTTATTAAATTGTATTTATGTTGTTTTATCCTATGCTTTATTAAATTGTATTTATGTTGTTTTATTTTATGCTTTATTTAATTGTATTTATGTTGTTTTATCCTATGCTTTATTAAATTGTATTTATATTGTTTTATTCTATGCTTTATTAAATTGTATTTATGTTGTTTTAATCTATGCTTTATTAAATTTTATTTATGTTGTTTTATCCTATGCTTTTTTAAATTGTATTTATGTTGTTTTAACCTATGATTTATTAAATTGTATTTATGTTGTTTTATCCTATGCTTTATTAAATTGTATTTATGTTGTTTTATCCTATGCTTTATTAAATTGTATTTATGTTGTTTTGTCCTATGCTTTATTACATTGTATTTATGTTGTTTTAACCCATGCTTCATTAAATTGTATTTATGTTGTTTTATCCTATGCTTCATTAAATTGTATTTATGTTGTTTTAACCTATGCTTTATTAAATTGTATTTATGTTGTTTTATCCTATGCTTTATTAAAAGGTATTTATGTTGTTTTATCCTATGCTTTATTAAATTGTATTTATGTTGTTTTAACCTATGCTTTATTAAACTGTATTTATGTTGTTTTATCCTATGCTTTATTAATTTGTATTTATGTTGTTTTATCCTATGCTTTATTAAATTGTATTTATGTTGTTTTAACCTATCCTTTATTAAATTGTATTTATGTTGTTTTAACCTATGCTTTATTAAATTGTATTTATGTTGTTTTAACCTATGCTTTATTACATCTTGTTTATGTTGTTTTATCCTATGCTTTATTAAATTGTATTTATGTTGCTTTAACCTATGCTTTATTAAATTGTATTTATGTTGTTTTATCCTATGCTTTATTAAATGGTATTTATGTTGTTTTATCCTATGCTTTATTAAATTGTATTTATGTTGTTTTAACCTATGCTTTATTAAACTGTATTTATGTTGTTTTATCCTATGCTTTATTAAATTGTATTTATGTTGTTTTATCCTATGCTTTATTAAATTGTATTTATGTTATTTTAACCTATGCTTTATTAAATTGTATTTATGTTGTTTTAACCTATGCTTTATTAAATTGTATTTATGTTGTTTTATCCTATGCTTTATTAAATTGTATTTATGTTGCTTTAACCTATGCTTTATTAAATTGTATTTATGTTGTTTTATCCTATGCTTTATTAAATTGTATTTATGTCGTTTTATCCTATGCTTTATTAAATTGTATTTATGTTGTTTTATCCTATGCTTTATTAAATTGTATTTATGTTGTTTTATCCTATGCTTTATTAAATTGTATTTATGTTGTTTTAACCTATGCTTTATTAAATTGTATTTATGTTGTTTTAACCTATGCTTTATTAAATTGTATTTATGTTGTTTTAACCTATGCTTTATTAAATTGTATTTATGTTGTTTTATCCTATGCTTTATTAAATTGTATTTATGTTGTTTTATCCTATGCTTTATTAAATTGTATTTATGTTGTTTTATCCTATGCTTTATTAAATTGTATTTATGTTGTTTTATCCTATGCTTTATTAAATTGTATTCATGTTGTTTTAACCTATGCTTTATTAAATTGTATTTATGTTGTTTTATCCTATACTTAATTAAATTGTATTTATGTTGTTTTAACCTATGCTTTATTAAATGGTATTTATGTTGTTTTATCCTATGCTTTATTAAATTGTATTTATGGTTTTTTATCCTATGCTTTATTAAATTGTATTTATGTTGTTTTATCCTATGCTTTATTAAATTGTATTTATGTTGTTTTATCCTATGCTTTATTAAATTGTATTTATGTTGTTTTGTCCTATGCTTTATTAAATTGTATTTTTGTTGTTTTAACCCATGCTTCATTAAATTGTATTTATGTTGTTTTATCCTATGCTTCATTAAATTGTATTTATGTTGTTTTATCTTATGCTTTATTAAATTGTATTTATGTTGTTTTATCCTATGCTTTATTAAATTGTATTTATGTTGTTTTAACCTATGTTTTATTAAATTGTATTTATGTTGTTTTATCCTATGCTTTATTAAATTGTATTTATGTTGTTTTATCCTATGCTTTGTTAAATTGTATTTATGTTGTTTTAACCTATGTTTTATTAAATTGTATCTATGTTGTTTTATCCTATGCTTTATTAAATTGTATTTATGTTGTTTTAACCCATGCTTTATTAAATTGTATTTATGTTGTTTTATCCTATGCTTTATTAAATTGTATTTATGTTGTTTTAACCTATGCTTTATTAAATTGTATTTATGTTGTTTTAACCCATGCTTCATTAAATTGTATTTATTTTGTTTTGTCCTATGCTTTATTAAATTATATTTATGTTGTTTTAACCTATGCTTTATTAAATTGTATTTATGTTGTTTTATTCTATGCTTTATTAAATTGTATTTATGTTGTTTTATCCTATGCTTTATTAAATTGTATTTATGTTGTTTTATCCTATGCTTTATTAAATTGTATTTATGTTGTTTTAACCTATGCTTTATTACATCCTGTTTATGTTGTTTTATCCTATGCTTTATTAAATTGTATTTATGTTGTTTTAACCTATGCTTTATTAAATTGTATTTATGTTGTTTTATCCTATGTTATATTAAATTGTATTTACGTGGTTTCATCCTATGCTTTATTAAATTGCATTTATTTTGTTTTAACCTATGCTTTATTAAATTTTTTTTATGTTGTTTTATCCTATGCTTTATTAAATTGTATTTATGTTGTTTTAACCTATGCTTTATTAAATTGTATTTATGTTGTTTTATCCTATGCTTTATTAAATTGTGTTTACGTGGTTTCATCCTATGCTTTATTAAATTGTATTTTTGTTGTTTTAACCCATGCTTCATTAAATTGTATTTATGTTGTTTTATCCTATGCTTCATTAAATTGTATTTATGTTGTTTTATCCTATGCTTTATTAAACTGTATTTATGTTGTTTTATCCTATGCTTTATTAAATTGTATTTATGTTGTTTTAACCTATGTTTTATTAAATTGTATTTATGTTGTTTTATCCTATGCTTTATTAAATTGTATTTATGTTGTTTTATCCTATGCTTTATTAAATTGTATTTATGTTGTTTTAACCTATGCTTTATTAAATTGTATTTATGTTGTTTTATCCTATGCTTTATTAAATTGTATTTATGTTGTTTTAACCTATGCTTTATTAAATTGTATTTATGTTGTTTTATCCTATGCTTTATTAAATTGTATTTATGTTGTTTTAACCTATGCTTTATAAAATTGTATTTATGTTGTTTTATCCTATGCTTTATTAAATTGTATTTATGTTGTTTTAACCTATGCTTTATTAAATTGTATTTATGTTGTTTTATCCTATGCTTTATTAAATTGTATTTATGTTGTTTTAAACTATGCTTTATTAAATTGTATTTATGTTGTTTTATCCTATGCTTTATTAAATGGTATTTATGTTGTTTTATCCTATGCTTTATTAAATTGTATTTATGTTGTTTTATCCTATGCTTTATTAAATTGCATTTATGTTGTTTTATCCTATGCTTTATTAAATTGTATTTATGTTGTTTTATCCTATGCTTTATTAAATTGTATTTATGTTGTTTTGTCCTATGCTTTATTACATTGTATTTATGTTGTTTTAACCCATGCTTCATTAAATTGTATTTATGTTGTTTTATCCTATGCTTCATTAAATTGTATTTATGTTGTTTTAACCTATGCTTTATTAAATTGTATTTATGTTGTTTTATCCTATGCTTTATTAAAAGGTATTTATGTTGTTTTATCCTATGCTTTATTAAATTGTATTTATGTTGTTTTAACCTATGCTTTATTAAACTGTATTTATGTTGTTTTATCCTATGCTTTATTAATTTGTATTTATGTTGTTTTATCCTATGCTTTATTAAATTGTATTTATGTTGTTTTAACCTATCCTTTATTAAATTGTATTTATGTTGTTTTAACCTATGCTTTATTAAATTGTATTTATGTTGTTTTAACCTATGCTTTATTACATCTTGTTTATGTTGTTTTATCCTATGCTTTATTAAATTGTATTTATGTTGCTTTAACCTATGCTTTATTAAATTGTATTTATGTTGTTTTATCCTATGCTTTATTAAATGGTATTTATGTTGTTTTATCCTATGCTTTATTAAATTGTATTTATGTTGTTTTAACCTATGCTTTATTAAACTGTATTTATGTTGTTTTATCCTATGCTTTATTAAATTGTATTTATGTTGTTTTATCCTATGCTTTATTAAATTGTATTTATGTTGTTTTAACCTATGCTTTATTAAATTGTATTTATGTTGTTTTAACCTATGCTTTATTAAATTGTATTTATGTTGTTTTAACCTATGCTTTATTAAATTGTATTTATGTTGTTTTCTCCTATACTTTATTAAATTGTATTTACGTGGTTTCATCCTATGCTTTATAAAATTGTATTTATGTTGTTTTAACCTATGCTTTATTAAATTGTATTTATGTTGTTTTATCCTATGCTTTATTAAATTGTATTTATGTTGTTTTAACCTATGCTTTATTAAATTGTATTTATGTTGTTTTCTCCTATACTTTATTAAATTGTATTTACGTGGTTTCATCCTATGCTTTATAAAATTGTATTTATGTTGTTTTAACCTATGCTTTATTAAATTGTATTTATGTTGTTTTATCCTATGCTTTATTAAATTGTATTCATGTTGTTTTATCCAATGCTTTATTAAATTGTATTTATGTTGTTTTATCCTATGTTTCATTATATTGTATTTATGTTGTTTTAACCTATGCTTTATTAAATTGTATTTATGCTGTTTTAACCCATGCTTTATTAAATTGTATTTATGTTGTTTTATCCTATGCTATATTAAATTGTATTTATGTTGTTTTATCCTATACTTTATTAAATTGTATTTATGTTGTTTTATCCTATGCTTTATTAAATTGTATTTATATTGTTTTATTCTATGCTTTATTAAATTGTATTTATGTTGTTTTATCCTATGCTATATTAAATTGTATTTATGTTGTTTTATCCTATACTTTATTAAATTGTATTTATGTTGTTTTATCCTATGCTTTATTAAATTGTATTTATGTTGTTTTAACCTATGTTTTATTAAATTGTATCTATGTTGTTTTATCCTATGCTTTATTAAATTGTATTTATGTTGTTTTAACCCATGCTTTATTAAATTGTATTTAGGTTGTTTTATCCTATGCTTTATTAAATTGTATTTATGTTGTTTTAACCTATGCTTTATTAAATTGTATTTATGTTGTTTTAACCTATGCTTTATTACATCATGTTTATGTTGTTTTATCCTATGCTTTATTAAATTGTAATTATGTTGTTTTAACCTATGCTTTATTAAATTCTATTTATGTTGTTTTATCCTATGTTATATTAAATTGTATTTACGTGGTTTCATCCTATGCTTTATTAAATTGTATTTATTTTGTTTTAACCTATGCTTTATTAAATTGTTTTTATGTTGTTTTATCCTATGATTTATTAAATTGTATTTATGTTGTTTTAACATATGCTTTATTAAATTGTATTTATGTTGTTTTATCCCATGCTTTATTAAATTGTATTCATGTTGTTTTATCCAATGCTTTATTAAATTGTATTTATGTTGTTTTATCCTACGTTTCATTAAATTGTATTTATGTTGTTTTAACCAATGCTTTATTAAATTGTATTTATGATGTTTTAACCCATGCTTTACTAAATTGTATTTATGTTGTTTTATCCTATGCTTTATTAAATTGTATTTATGTTGTTTTATCCTATGCTTTATTAAATTGTATTTATGTTGTTTTATCCTATGCTTTATTAAATTGTATTTATGTTGTTTTATCCTATGCTTTATTAAATTGTATTTATGTTGTTTTAACCTATGCTTTATTAAATTGTATTTATGTTGTTTTATTTTATGCTTTATTTAATTGTATTTATGTTGTTTTATCCTATGCTTTATTAAATTGTATTTATATTGTTTTATTCTATGCTTTATTAAATTGTATTTATGTTGTTTTAATCTATGCTTTATTAAATTTTATTTATGTTGTTTTATCCTATGCTTTTTTAAATTGTATTTATGTTGTTTTAACCTATGATTTATTAAATTGTATTTATGTTGTTTTATCCTATGCTTTATTAAATTGTATTTATGTTGTTTTATCCTATGCTTTATTAAATTGTATTTATGTTGTTTTGTCCTATGCTTTATTACATTGTATTTATGTTGTTTTAACCCATGCTTCATTAAATTGTATTTATGTTGTTTTATCCTATGCTTCATTAAATTGTATTTATGTTGTTTTAACCTATGCTTTATTAAATTGTATTTATGTTGTTTTATCCTATGCTTTATTAAAAGGTATTTATGTTGTTTTATCCTATGCTTTATTAAATTGTATTTATGTTGTTTTAACCTATGCTTTATTAAACTGTATTTATGTTGTTTTATCCTATGCTTTATTAATTTGTATTTATGTTGTTTTATCCTATGCTTTATTAAATTGTATTTATGTTGTTTTAACCTATCCTTTATTAAATTGTATTTATGTTGTTTTAACCTATGCTTTATTAAATTGTATTTATGTTGTTTTAACCTATGCTTTATTACATCTTGTTTATGTTGTTTTATCCTATGCTTTATTAAATTGTATTTATGTTGCTTTAACCTATGCTTTATTAAATTGTATTTATGTTGTTTTATCCTATGCTTTATTAAATGGTATTTATGTTGTTTTATCCTATGCTTTATTAAATTGTATTTATGTTGTTTTAACCTATGCTTTATTAAACTGTATTTATGTTGTTTTATCCTATGCTTTATTAAATTGTATTTATGTTGTTTTATCCTATGCTTTATTAAATTGTATTTATGTTGTTTTAACCTATGCTTTATTAAATTGTATTTATGTTGTTTTAACCTATGCTTTATTAAATTGTATTTATGTTGTTTTATCCTATGCTTTATTAAATTGTATTTATGTTGCTTTAACCTATGCTTTATTAAATTGTATTTATGTTGTTTTATCCTATGCTTTATTAAATTGTATTTATGTCGTTTTATCCTATGCTTTATTAAATTGTATTTATGTTGTTTTATCCTATGCTTTATTAAATTGTATTTATGTTGTTTTATCCTATGCTTTATTAAATTGTATTTATGTTGTTTTAACCTATGCTTTATTAAATTGTATTTATGTTGTTTTAACCTATGCTTTATTAAATTGTATTTATGTTGTTTTAACCTATGCTTTATTAAATTGTATTTATGTTGTTTTATCCTATGCTTTATTAAATTGTATTTATGTTGTTTTATCCTATGCTTTATTAAATTGTATTTATGTTGTTTTATCCTATGCTTTATTAAATTGTATTTATGTTGTTTTATCCTATGCTTTATTAAATTGTATTTATGTTGTTTTAACCTATGCTTTATTAAATTGTATTTATGTTGTTTTATCCTATACTTAATTAAATTGTATTTATGTTGTTTTAACCTATGCTTTATTAAATGGTATTTATGTTGTTTTATCCTATGCTTTATTAAATTGTATTTATGTTTTTTTATCCTATGCTTTATTAAATTGTATTTATGTTGTTTTATCCTATGCTTTATTAAATTGTATTTATGTTGTTTTATCCTATGCTTTATTAAATTGTATTTATGTTGTTTTGTCCTATGCTTTATTAAATTGTATTTTTGTTGTTTTAACCCATGCTTCATTAAATTGTATTTATGTTGTTTTATCCTATGCTTCATTAAATTGTATTTATGTTGTTTTATCTTATGCTTTATTAAATTGTATTTATGTTGTTTTATCCTATGCTTTATTAAATTGTATTTATGTTGTTTTAACCTATGTTTTATTAAATTGTATTTATGTTGTTTTATCCTATGCTTTATTAAATTGTATTTATGTTGTTTTATCCTATGCTTTGTTAAATTGTATTTATGTCGTTTTAACCTATGTTTTATTAAATTGTATCTATGTTGTTTTATCCTATGCTTTATTAAATTGTATTTATGTTGTTTTAACCCATGCTTTATTAAATTGTATTTATGTTGTTTTATCCTATGCTTTATTAAATTGTATTTATGTTGTTTTAACCTATGCTTTATTAAATTGTATTTATGTTGTTTTAACCCATGCTTTATTAAATTGTATTTATTTTGTTTTGTCCTATGCTTTATTAAATTGTATTTATGTTGTTTTAACCTATGCTTTATTAAATTGTATTTATATTGTTTTATCCTATGCTTTATTAAATTGTATTTATGTTGTTTTATTCTATGCTTTATTAAATTGTATTTATGTTGTTTTATCCTATGCTTTATTAAATTGTATTTATGTTGTTTTATCCTATGCTTTATTAAATTGTATTTATGTTGTTTTAACCTATGCTTTATTACATCCTGTTTATGTTGTTTTATCCTATGCTTTATTAAATTGTATTTATGTTGTTTTAACCTATGCTTTATTAAATTGTATTTATGTTGTTTTATCCTATGTTATATTAAATTGTATTTACGTGGTTTCATCCTATGCTTTATTAAATTGCATTTATTTTGTTTTAACCTATGCTTTATTAAATTTTTTTTATGTTGTTTTATCCTATGCTTTATTAAATTGTATTTATGTTGTTTTAACCTATGCTTTATTAAATTGTATTTATGTTGTTTTATCCTATGCTTTATTAAATTGTGTTTACGTGGTTTCATCCTATGCTTTATTAAATTGTATTTTTGTTGTTTTAACCCATGCTTCATTAAATTGTATTTATGTTGTTTTATCCTATGCTTCATTAAATTGTATTTATGTTGTTTTATCCTATGCTTTATTAAACTGTATTTATGTTGTTTTATCCTATGCTTTATTAAATTGTATTTATGTTGTTTTAACCTATGTTTTATTAAATTGTATTTATGTTGTTTTATCCTATGCTTTATTAAATTGTATTTATGTTGTTTTATCCTATGCTTTATTAAATTGTATTTATGTTGTTTTAACCTATGCTTTATTAAATTGTATTTATGTTGTTTTATCCTATGCTTTATTAAATTGTATTTATGTTGTTTTAACCTATGCTTTATTAAATTGTATTTATGTTGTTTTATCCTATGCTTTATTAAATTGTATTTATGTTGTTTTAACCTATGCTTTACAAAATTGTATTTATGTTGTTTTATCCTATGCTTTATTAAATTGTATTTATGTTGTTTTAACCTATGCTTTATTAAATTGTATTTATGTTGTTTTATCCTATGCTTTATTAAATTGTATTTATGTTGTTTTAAACTATGCTTTATTAAATTGTATTTATGTTGTTTTATCCTATGCTTTATTAAATGGTATTTATGTTGTTTTATCCTATGCTTTATTAAATTGTATTTATGTTGTTTTATCCTATGCTTTATTAAATTGCATTTATGTTGTTTTATCCTATGCTTTATTAAATTGTATTTATGTTGTTTTATCCTATGCTTTATTAAATTGTATTTATGTTGTTTTGTCCTATGCTTTATTACATTGTATTTATGTTGTTTTAACCCATGCTTCATTAAATTGTATTTATGTTGTTTTATCCTATGCTTCATTAAATTGTATTTATGTTGTTTTAACCTATGCTTTATTAAATTGTATTTATGTTGTTTTATCCTATGCTTTATTAAAAGGTATTTATGTTGTTTTATCCTATGCTTTATTAAATTGTATTTATGTTGTTTTAACCTTTGCTTTATTAAACTGTATTTATGTTGTTTTATCCTATGCTTTATTAATTTGTATTTATGTTGTTTTATCCTATGCTTTATTAAATTGTATTTATGTTGTTTTAACCTATCCTTTATTAAATTGTATTTATGTTGTTTTAACCTATGCTTTATTAAATTGTATTTATGTTGTTTTAACCTATGCTTTATTACATCTTGTTTATGTTGTTTTATCCTATGCTTTATTAAATTGTATTTATGTTGCTTTAACCTATGCTTTATTAAATTGTATTTATGTTGTTTTATCCTATGCTTTATTAAATGGTATTTATGTTGTTTTATCCTATGCTTTATTAAATTGTATTTATGTTGTTTTAACCTATGCTTTATTAAACTGTATTTATGTTGTTTTATCCTATGCTTTATTAAATTGTATTTATGTTGTTTTAACCTATGCTTTATTAAATTGTATTTATGTTGTTTTATCCTATACTTAATTAAATTGTATTTATGTTGTTTTAACCTATGCTTTATTAAATGGTATTTATGTTGTTTTATCCTATGCTTTATTAAATTGTATTTATGTTTTTTTATCCTATGCTTTATTAAATTGTATTTATGTTGTTTTATCCTATGCTTTATTAAATTGTATTTATGTTGTTTTATCCTATGCTTTATTAAATTGTATTTATGTTGTTTTGTCCTATGCTTTATTAAATTGTATTTTTGTTGTTTTAACCCATGCTTCATTAAATTGTATTTATGTTGTTTTATCCTATGCTTCATTAAATTGTATTTATGTTGTTTTATCTTATGCTTTATTAAATTGTATTTATGTTGTTTTATCCTATGCTTTATTAAATTGTATTTATGTTGTTTTAACCTATGTTTTATTAAATTGTATTTATGTTGTTTTATCCTATGCTTTATTAAATTGTATTTATGTTGTTTTATCCTATGCTTTGTTAAATTGTATTTATGTCGTTTTAACCTATGTTTTATTAAATTGTATCTATGTTGTTTTATCCTATGCTTTATTAAATTGTATTTATGTTGTTTTAACCCATGCTTTATTAAATTGTATTTATGTTGTTTTATCCTATGCTTTATTAAATTGTATTTATGTTGTTTTAACCTATGCTTTATTAAATTGTATTTATGTTGTTTTAACCCATGCTTTATTAAATTGTATTTATTTTGTTTTGTCCTATGCTTTATTAAATTGTATTTATGTTGTTTTAACCTATGCTTTATTAAATTGTATTTATATTGTTTTATCCTATGCTTTATTAAATTGTATTTATGTTGTTTTATTCTATGCTTTATTAAATTGTATTTATGTTGTTTTATCCTATGCTTTATTAAATTGTATTTATGTTGTTTTATCCTATGCTTTATTAAATTGTATTTATGTTGTTTTAACCTATGCTTTATTACATCCTGTTTATGTTGTTTTATCCTATGCTTTATTAAATTGTATTTATGTTGTTTTAACCTATGCTTTATTAAATTGTATTTATGTTGTTTTATCCTATGTTATATTAAATTGTATTTACGTGGTTTCATCCTATGCTTTATTAAATTGCATTTATTTTGTTTTAACCTATGCTTTATTAAATTTTTTTTATGTTGTTTTATCCTATGCTTTATTAAATTGTATTTATGTTGTTTTAACCTATGCTTTATTAAATTGTATTTATGTTGTTTTATCCTATGCTTTATTAAATTGTGTTTACGTGGTTTCATCCTATGCTTTATTAAATTGTATTTTTGTTGTTTTAACCCATGCTTCATTAAATTGTATTTATGTTGTTTTATCCTATGCTTCATTAAATTGTATTTATGTTGTTTTATCCTATGCTTTATTAAACTGTATTTATGTTGTTTTATCCTATGCTTTATTAAATTGTATTTATGTTGTTTTAACCTATGTTTTATTAAATTGTATTTATGTTGTTTTATCCTATGCTTTATTAAATTGTATTTATGTTGTTTTATCCTATGCTTTATTAAATTGTATTTATGTTGTTTTAACCTATGCTTTATTAAATTGTATTTATGTTGTTTTATCCTATGCTTTATTAAATTGTATTTATGTTGTTTTAACCTATGCTTTATTAAATTGTATTTATGTTGTTTTATCCTATGCTTTATTAAATTGTATTTATGTTGTTTTAACCTATGCTTTACAAAATTGTATTTATGTTGTTTTATCCTATGCTTTATTAAATTGTATTTATGTTGTTTTAACCTATGCTTTATTAAATTGTATTTATGTTGTTTTATCCTATGCTTTATTAAATTGTATTTATGTTGTTTTAAACTATGCTTTATTAAATTGTATTTATGTTGTTTTATCCTATGCTTTATTAAATGGTATTTATGTTGTTTTATCCTATGCTTTATTAAATTGTATTTATGTTGTTTTATCCTATGCTTTATTAAATTGCATTTATGTTGTTTTATCCTATGCTTTATTAAATTGTATTTATGTTGTTTTATCCTATGCTTTATTAAATTGTATTTATGTTGTTTTGTCCTATGCTTTATTACATTGTATTTATGTTGTTTTAACCCATGCTTCATTAAATTGTATTTATGTTGTTTTATCCTATGCTTCATTAAATTGTATTTATGTTGTTTTAACCTATGCTTTATTAAATTGTATTTATGTTGTTTTATCCTATGCTTTATTAAAAGGTATTTATGTTGTTTTATCCTATGCTTTATTAAATTGTATTTATGTTGTTTTAACCTTTGCTTTATTAAACTGTATTTATGTTGTTTTATCCTATGCTTTATTAATTTGTATTTATGTTGTTTTATCCTATGCTTTATTAAATTGTATTTATGTTGTTTTAACCTATCCTTTATTAAATTGTATTTATGTTGTTTTAACCTATGCTTTATTAAATTGTATTTATGTTGTTTTAACCTATGCTTTATTACATCTTGTTTATGTTGTTTTATCCTATGCTTTATTAAATTGTATTTATGTTGCTTTAACCTATGCTTTATTAAATTGTATTTATGTTGTTTTATCCTATGCTTTATTAAATGGTATTTATGTTGTTTTATCCTATGCTTTATTAAATTGTATTTATGTTGTTTTAACCTATGCTTTATTAAACTGTATTTATGTTGTTTTATCCTATGCTTTATTAAATTGTATTTATGTTGTTTTATCCTATGCTTTATTAAATTGTATTTATGTTGTTTTAACCTATGCTTTATTAAATTGTATTTATGTTGTTTTAACCTATGCTTTATTAAATTGTATTTATGTTGTTTTATCCTATGCTTTATTAAATTGTATTTATGTTGCTTTAACCTATGCTTTATTAAATTGTATTTATGTTGTTTTATCCTATGCTTTATTAAATTGTATTTATGTCGTTTTATCCTATGCTTTATTAAATTGTATTTATGTTGTTTTATCCTATGCTTTATTAAATTGTATTTATGTTGTTTTATCCTATGCTTTATTAAATTGTATTTATATTGTTTTATCCTATGCTTTATTAAATTGTATTTATGTTGTTTTAACCTATGCTTTATTAAATTGTATTTATGTTGTTTTATCCTATACTTAATTAAATTGTATTTATGTTGTTTTAACCTATGCTTTATTAAATGGTATTTATGTTGTTTTATCCTATGCTTTATTAAATTGTATTTATGTTTTTTTATCCTATGCTTTATTAAATTGTATTTATGTTGTTTTATCCTATGCTTTATTAAATTGTATTTATGTTGTTTTATCCTATGCTTTATTAAATTGTATTTATGTTGTTTTGTCCTATGCTTTATTAAATTGTATTTTTGTTGTTTTAACCCATGCTTCATTAAATTGTATTTATGTTGTTTTATCCTATGCTTCATTAAATTGTATTTATGTTGTTTTATCCTATGCTTTATTAAATTGTATTTATGTTGTTTTATCCTATGCTTTATTAAATTGTATTTATGTTGTTTTATCCTATGCTTTATTAAATTGTATTTATGTTGTTTTAACCTATGCTTTATTAAATTGTATTTATGTTGTTTTATCCTATACTTAATTAAATTGTATTTATGTTGTTTTAACCTATGCTTTATTAAATGGTATTTATGTTGTTTTATCCTATGCTTTATTAAATTGTATTTATGTTTTTTTATCCTATGCTTTATTAAATTGTATTTATGTTGTTTTATCCTATGCTTTATTAAATTGTATTTATGTTGTTTTATCCTATGCTTTATTAAATTGTATTTATGTTGTTTTGTCCTATGCTTTATTAAATTGTATTTTTGTTGTTTTAACCCATGCTTCATTAAATTGTATTTATGTTGTTTTATCCTATGCTTCATTAAATTGTATTTATGTTGTTTTATCTTATGCTTTATTAAATTGTATTTATGTTGTTTTATCCTATGCTTTATTAAATTGTATTTATGTTGTTTTAACCTATGTTTTATTAAATTGTATTTATGTTGTTTTATCCTATGCTTTATTAAATTGTATTTATGTTGTTTTATCCTATGCTTTGTTAAATTGTATTTATGTCGTTTTAACCTATGTTTTATTAAATTGTATCTATGTTGTTTTATCCTATGCTTTATTAAATTGTATTTATGTTGTTTTAACCCATGCTTTATTAAATTGTATTTATGTTGTTTTATCCTATGCTTTATTAAATTGTATTTATGTTGTTTTAACCTATGCTTTATTAAATTGTATTTATGTTGTTTTAACCCATGCTTTATTAAATTGTATTTATTTTGTTTTGTCCTATGCTTTATTAAATTGTATTTATGTTGTTTTAACCTATGCTTTATTAAATTGTATTTATATTGTTTTATCCTATGCTTTATTAAATTGTATTTATGTTGTTTTATTCTATGCTTTATTAAATTGTATTTATGTTGTTTTATCCTATGCTTTATTAAATTGTATTTATGTTGTTTTATCCTATGCTTTATTAAATTGTATTTATGTTGTTTTAACCTATGCTTTATTACATCCTGTTTATGTTGTTTTATCCTATGCTTTATTAAATTGTATTTATGTTGTTTTAACCTATGCTTTATTAAATTGTATTTATGTTGTTTTATCCTATGTTATATTAAATTGTATTTACGTGGTTTCATCCTATGCTTTATTAAATTGCATTTATTTTGTTTTAACCTATGCTTTATTAAATTTTTTTTATGTTGTTTTATCCTATGCTTTATTAAATTGTATTTATGTTGTTTTAACCTATGCTTTATTAAATTGTATTTATGTTGTTTTATCCTATGCTTTATTAAATTGTGTTTACGTGGTTTCATCCTATGCTTTATTAAATTGTATTTTTGTTGTTTTAACCCATGCTTCATTAAATTGTATTTATGTTGTTTTATCCTATGCTTCATTAAATTGTATTTATGTTGTTTTATCCTATGCTTTATTAAACTGTATTTATGTTGTTTTATCCTATGCTTTATTAAATTGTATTTATGTTGTTTTAACCTATGTTTTATTAAATTGTATTTATGTTGTTTTATCCTATGCTTTATTAAATTGTATTTATGTTGTTTTATCCTATGCTTTATTAAATTGTATTTATGTTGTTTTAACCTATGCTTTATTAAATTGTATTTATGTTGTTTTATCCTATGCTTTATTAAATTGTATTTATGTTGTTTTAACCTATGCTTTATTAAATTGTATTTATGTTGTTTTATCCTATGCTTTATTAAATTGTATTTATGTTGTTTTAACCTATGCTTTACAAAATTGTATTTATGTTGTTTTATCCTATGCTTTATTAAATTGTATTTATGTTGTTTTAACCTATGCTTTATTAAATTGTATTTATGTTGTTTTATCCTATGCTTTATTAAATTGTATTTATGTTGTTTTAAACTATGCTTTATTAAATTGTATTTATGTTGTTTTATCCTATGCTTTATTAAATGGTATTTATGTTGTTTTATCCTATGCTTTATTAAATTGTATTTATGTTGTTTTATCCTATGCTTTATTAAATTGCATTTATGTTGTTTTATCCTATGCTTTATTAAATTGTATTTATGTTGTTTTATCCTATGCTTTATTAAATTGTATTTATGTTGTTTTGTCCTATGCTTTATTACATTGTATTTATGTTGTTTTAACCCATGCTTCATTAAATTGTATTTATGTTGTTTTATCCTATGCTTCATTAAATTGTATTTATGTTGTTTTAACCTATGCTTTATTAAATTGTATTTATGTTGTTTTATCCTATGCTTTATTAAAAGGTATTTATGTTGTTTTATCCTATGCTTTATTAAATTGTATTTATGTTGTTTTAACCTTTGCTTTATTAAACTGTATTTATGTTGTTTTATCCTATGCTTTATTAATTTGTATTTATGTTGTTTTATCCTATGCTTTATTAAATTGTATTTATGTTGTTTTAACCTATCCTTTATTAAATTGTATTTATGTTGTTTTAACCTATGCTTTATTAAATTGTATTTATGTTGTTTTAACCTATGCTTTATTACATCTTGTTTATGTTGTTTTATCCTATGCTTTATTAAATTGTATTTATGTTGCTTTAACCTATGCTTTATTAAATTGTATTTATGTTGTTTTATCCTATGCTTTATTAAATGGTATTTATGTTGTTTTATCCTATGCTTTATTAAATTGTATTTATGTTGTTTTAACCTATGCTTTATTAAACTGTATTTATGTTGTTTTATCCTATGCTTTATTAAATTGTATTTATGTTGTTTTATCCTATGCTTTATTAAATTGTATTTATGTTGTTTTAACCTATGCTTTATTAAATTGTATTTATGTTGTTTTAACCTATGCTTTATTAAATTGTATTTATGTTGTTTTATCCTATGCTTTATTAAATTGTATTTATGTTGCTTTAACCTATGCTTTATTAAATTGTATTTATGTTGTTTTATCCTATGCTTTATTAAATTGTATTTATGTCGTTTTATCCTATGCTTTATTAAATTGTATTTATGTTGTTTTATCCTATGCTTTATTAAATTGTATTTATGTTGTTTTATCCTATGCTTTATTAAATTGTATTTATATTGTTTTATCCTATGCTTTATTAAATTGTATTTATGTTGTTTTAACCTATGCTTTATTAAATTGTATTTATGTTGTTTTATCCTATACTTAATTAAATTGTATTTATGTTGTTTTAACCTATGCTTTATTAAATGGTATTTATGTTGTTTTATCCTATGCTTTATTAAATTGTATTTATGTTTTTTATCCTATGCTTTATTAAATTGTATTTATGTTGTTTTATCCTATGCTTTATTAAATTGTATTTATGTTGTTTTATCCTATGCTTTATTAAATTGTATTTATGTTGTTTTGTCCTATGCTTTATTAAATTGTATTTTTGTTGTTTTAACCCATGCTTCATTAAATTGTATTTATGTTGTTTTATCCTATGCTTCATTAAATTGTATTTATGTTGTTTTATCCTATGCTTTATTAAATTGTATTTATGTTGTTTTATCCTATGCTTTATTAAATTGTATTTATGTTGTTTTATCCTATGCTTTATTAAATTGTATTTATGTTGTTTTAACCTATGCTTTATTAAATTGTATTTATGTTGTTTTATCCTATACTTAATTAAATTGTATTTATGTTGTTTTAACCTATGCTTTATTAAATGGTATTTATGTTGTTTTATCCTATGCTTTATTAAATTGTATTTATGTTTTTTTATCCTATGCTTTATTAAATTGTATTTATGTTGTTTTATCCTATGCTTTATTAAATTGTATTTATGTTGTTTTATCCTATGCTTTATTAAATTGTATTTATGTTGTTTTGTCCTATGCTTTATTAAATTGTATTTTTGTTGTTTTAACCCATGCTTCATTAAATTGTATTTATGTTGTTTTATCCTATGCTTCATTAAATTGTATTTATGTTGTTTTATCCTATGCTTTATTAAATTGTATTTATGTTGTTTTATCCTATGCTTTATTAAATTGTATTTATGTTGTTTTAACCTATGTTTTATTAAATTGTATTTATGTTGTTTTATCCTATGCTTTATTAAATTGTATTTATGTTGTTTTATCCTATGCTTTGTTAAATTGTATTTATGTTGTTTTAAGCTATGTTTTATTAAATTGTATCTATGTTGTTTTATCCTATGCTTTATTAAATTGTATTTATGTTGTTTTAACCCATGCTTTATTAAATTGTATTTATGTTGTTTTATCCTATGCTTTATTAAATTGTATTTATGTTGTTTTAACCTATGCTTTATTAAATTGTATTTATGTTGTTTTAACCCATGCTTTATTAAATTGTATTTATTTTGTTTTGTCCTATGCTTTATTAAATTGTATTTATGTTGTTTTAACCTATGCTTTATTAAATTGTATTTATATTGTTTTATCCTATGCTTTATTAAATTGTATTTATGTTGTTTTATTCTATGCTTTATTAAATTGTATTTATGTTGTTTTATCCTATGCTTTATTAAATTGTATTTATGTTGTTTTATCCTATGCTTTATTAAATTGTATTTATGTTGTTTTAACCTATGCTTTATTACATCCTGTTTATGTTGTTTTATCCTATGCTTTATTAAATTGTATTTATGTTGTTTTAACCTATGCTTTATTAAATTGTATTTATGTTGTTTTATCCTATGCTTTATTAAATTGTGTTTACGTGGTTTCATCCTATGCTTTATTAAATTGTATTTTTGTTGTTTTAACCCATGCTTCATTAAATTGTATTTATGTTGTTTTATCCTATGCTTCATTAAATTGTATTTATGTTGTTTTAACCTATGTTTTATTAAATTGTATTTATGTTGTTTTATCCTATGCTTTATTAAATTGTATTTATGTTGTTTTATCCTATGCTTTATTAAATTGTATTTATGTTGTTTTAACCTATGCTTTATTAAATTGTATTTATGTTGTTTTATCCTATGCTTTATTAAATTGTATTTATGTTGTTTTGTCCTATGCTTTATTAAATTGTATTTTTGTTGTTTTAACCCATGCTTCATTAAATTGTATTTATGTTGTTTTAACCTATGCTTTATTAAATTGTATTTATGTTGTTTTATCCTATGTTATATTAAATTGTATTTACGTGGTTTCATCCTATGCTTTATTAAATTGCATTTATTTTGTTTTAACCTATGCTTTATTAAATTGTTTTTATGTTGTTTTATCCTATGCTTTATTAAATTGTATTTATGTTGTTTTAACCTATGCTTTATTAAATTGTATTTATGTTGTTTTATCCTATGCTTTATTAAATTGTGTTTACGTGGTTTCATCCTATGCTTTATTAAATTGTATTTTTGTTGTTTTAACCCATGCTTCATTAAATTGTATTTATGTTGTTTTATCCTATGCTTTATTAAATTGTATTTATGTTGTTTTAACCTATGTTTTATTAAATTGTATTTATGTTGTTTTATCCTATGCTTTATTAAATTGTATTTATGTTGTTTTATCCTATGCTTTATTAAATTGTATTTATGTTGTTTTAACCTATGCTTTATTAAATTGTATTTATGTTGTTTTATCCTATGCTTTATTAAATTGTATTTATGTTGTTTTGTCCTATGCTTTATTAAATTGTATTTTTGTTGTTTTAACCCATGCTTCATTAAATTGTATTTATGTTGTTTTATCCTATGCTTCATTAAATTGTATTTATGTTGTTTTATCCTATGCTTTATTAAATTGTATTTATGTTGTTTTATCCTATGCTTTATTAAATTGTATTTATGTTGTTTTATCCTATGCTTTATTAAATTGTATTTATGTTGTTTTAACCTATGCTTTATTAAATTGTATTTATGTTGTTTTATCCTATACTTAATTAAATTGTATTTATGTTGTTTTAACCTATGCTTTATAAAATTGTATTTATGTTGTTTTATCCTATGCTTTATTAAATTGTATTTATGTTGTTTTAACCTATGCTTTATTAAATTGTATTTATGTTGTTTTAACCTATCCTTTATTAAATTGTATTTATGTTGTTTTAACCTATGCTTTATTAAATTGTATTTATGTTGTTTTAACCTATGCTTTATTACATCTTGTTTATGTTGTTTTATCCTATGCTTTATTAAATTGTATTTATGTTGTTTTGTCCTATGCTTTATTAAATTGTATTTTTGTTGTTTTAACCCATGCTTCATTAAATTGTATTTATGTTGTTTTATCCTATGCTTCATTAAATTGTATTTATGTTGTTTTATCCTATGCTTTATTAAATTGTATTTATGTTGTTTTATCCTATGCTTTATTAAATTGTATTTATGTTGTTTTAACCTATGTTTTATTAAATTGTATTTATGTTGTTTTATCCTATGCTTTATTAAATTGTATTTATGCTGTTTTATCCTATGCTTTGTTAAATTGTATTTATGTTGTTTTAACCTATGTTTTATTAAATTGTATCTATGTTGTTTTATCCTATGCTTTATTAAATTGTATTTATGTTGTTTTAACCCATGCTTTATTAAATTGTATTTATGTTGTTTTATCCTATGCTTTATTAAATTGTATTTATGTTGTTTTAACCTATGCTTTATTAAATTGTATTTATGTTGTTTTAACCCATGCTTTATTAAATTGTATTTATTTTGTTTTGTCCTATGCTTTATTAAATTGTATTTATGTTGTTTTAACCTATGCTTTATTAAATTGTATTTATATTGTTTTATCCTATGCTTTATTAAATTGTATTTATGTTGTTTTATTCTATGCTTTATTAAATTGTATTTATGTTGTTTTATCCTATGCTTTATTAAATTGTATTTATGTTGTTTTATCCTATGCTTTATTAAATTGTATTTATGTTGTTTTAACCTATGCTTTATTACATCCTGTTTATGTTGTTTTATCCTATGCTTTATTAAATTGTATTTATGTTGTTTTAACCTATGCTTTATTAAATTGTATTTATGTTGTTTTATCCTATGTTATATTAAATTGTATTTACGTGGTTTCATCCTATGCTTTATTAAATTGCATTTATTTTGTTTTAACCTATGCTTTATTAAATTGTTTTTATGTTGTTTTATCCTATGCTTTATTAAATTGTATTTATGTTGTTTTAACCTATGCTTTATTAAATTGTATTTATGTTGTTTTATCCTATGCTTTATTAAATTGTGTTTACGTGGTTTCATCCTATGCTTTATTAAATTGTATTTTTGTTGTTTTAACCCATGCTTCATTAAATTGTATTTATGTTGTTTTATCCTATGCTTCATTAAATTGTATTTATGTTGTTTTATCCTATGCTTTATTAAATTGTATTTATGTTGTTTTATCCTATGCTTTATTAAATTGTATTTATGTTGTTTTAACCTATGTTTTATTAAATTGTATTTATGTTGTTTTATCCTATGCTTTATTAAATTGTATTTATGTTGTTTTATCCTATGCTTTATTAAATTGTATTTATGTTGTTTTAACCTATGCTTTATTAAATTGTATTTATGTTGTTTTATCCTATGCTTTATTAAATTGTATTTATGTTGTTTTGTCCTATGCTTTATTAAATTGTATTTTTGTTGTTTTAACCCATGCTTCATTAAATTGTATTTATGTTGTTTTATCCTATGCTTCATTAAATTGTATTTATGTTGTTTTATCCTATGCTTTATTAAATTGTATTTATGTTGTTTTATCCTATGCTTTATTAAATTGTATTTATGTTGTTTTATCCTATGCTTTATTAAATTGTATTTATGTTGTTTTAACCTATGCTTTATTAAATTGTATTTATGTTGTTTTATCCTATACTTAATTAAATTGTATTTATGTTGTTTTAACCTATGCTTTATAAAATTGTATTTATGTTGTTTTATCCTATGCTTTATTAAATTGTATTTATGTTGTTTTAACCTATGCTTTATTAAATTGTATTTATGTTGTTTTAACCTATCCTTTATTAAATTGTATTTATGTTGTTTTAACCTATGCTTTATTAAATTGTATTTATGTTGTTTTAACCTATGCTTTATTACATCTTGTTTATGTTGTTTTATCCTATGCTTTATTAAATTGTATTTATCTTGCTTTAACCTATGCTTTATTAAATTGTATTTATGTTGTTTTATCCTATGCTTTATTAAATGGTATTTATGTTGTTTTATCCTATGCTTTATTAAATTGTATTTATGTTGTTTTAACCTATGCTTTATTAAACTGTATTTATGTTGTTTTATCCTATGCTTTATTAAATTGTATTTATGTTGTTTTATCCTATGCTTTATTAAATTGTATTTATGTTGTTTTAACCTATGCTTTATTAAATTGTATTTATGTTGTTTTAACCTATGCTTTATTAAATTGTATTTATGTTGTTTTATCCTATGCTTTATTAAATTGTATTTATGTTGTTTTATCCTATGCTTTATTAAATTGTATTTATGTTGTTTTATCCTATGCTTTATTAAATTGTTTTTATGTTGTTTTATCCTATGCTTTATTAAATTGTATTTATGTTGTTTTAACCTATGCTTTATTAAATTGTATTTATGTTGTTTTATCCTATACTTAATTAAATTCTATTTATGTTGTTTTAACCTATGCTTTATTAAATGGTATTTATGTTGTTTTATCCTATGCTTTATTAAATTGTATTTATGTTTTTTTATCCTATGCTTTATTAAATTGTATTTATGTTGTTTTATCCTATGCTTTATTAAATTGTATTTATGTTGTTTTGTCCTATGCTTTATTAAATTG
The DNA here is from genome assembly GCF_046119375.1 of Phyllobates terribilis. Lineage (NCBI taxonomy): Eukaryota > Metazoa > Chordata > Amphibia > Anura > Dendrobatidae > Phyllobates > Phyllobates terribilis. The sequence goes on along the minus strand of NW_027363206.1, from coordinate 586,541 downwards.
TATTTTTGTTGTTTTAACCCATGCTTCATTAAATTGTATTTATGTTGTTTTATCCTATGCTTCATTAAATTGTATTTATGTTGTTTTATCTTATGCTTTATTAAATTGTATTTATGTTGTTTTATCCTATGCTTTATTAAATTGTATTTATGTTGTTTTAACCTATGTTTTATTAAATTGTATTTATGTTGTTTTATCCTATGCTTTATTAAATTGTATTTATGTTGTTTTATCCTATGCTTTGTTAAATTGTATTTATGTTGTTTTAACCTATGTTTTATTAAATTGTATCTATGTTGTTTTATCCTATGCTTTATTAAATTGTATTTATGTTGTTTTAACCCATGCTTTATTAAATTGTATTTATGTTGTTTTATCCTATGCTTTATTAAATTGTATTTATGTTGTTTTAACCTATGCTTTATTAAATTGTATTTATGTTGTTTTAACCCATGCTTTATTAAATTGTATTTATTTTGTTTTGTCCTATGCTTTATTAAATTGTATTTATGTTGTTTTAACCTATGCTTTATTAAATTGTATTTATATTGTTTTATCCTATGCTTTATTAAATTGTATTTATGTTGTTTTATTCTATGCTTTATTAAATTGTATTTATGTTGTTTTATCCTATGCTTTATTAAATTGTATTTATGTTGTTTTATCCTATGCTTTATTAAATTGTATTTATGTTGTTTTAACCTATGCTTTATTACATCCTGTTTATGTTGTTTTATCCTATGCTTTATTAAATTGTATTTATGTTGTTTTAACCTATGCTTTATTAAATTGTATTTATGTTGTTTTATCCTATGTTATATTAAATTGTATTTACGTGGTTTCATCCTATGCTTTATTAAATTGCATTTATTTTGTTTTAACCTATGCTTTATTAAATTGTTTTTATGTTGTTTTATCCTATGCTTTATTAAATTGTATTTATGTTGTTTTAACCTATGCTTTATTAAATTGTATTTATGTTGTTTTATCCTATGCTTTATTAAATTGTGTTTACGTGGTTTCATCCTATGCTTTATTAAATTGTATTTTTGTTGTTTTAACCCATGCTTCATTAAATTGTATTTATGTTGTTTTATCCTATGCTTCATTAAATTGTATTTATGTTGTTTTATCCTATGCTTTATTAAATTGTATTTATGTTGTTTTATCCTATGCTTTATTAAATTGTATTTATGTTGTTTTAACCTATGTTTTATTAAATTGTATTTATGTTGTTTTATCCTATGCTTTATTAAATTGTATTTATGTTGTTTTAACCTATGCTTTATTAAATTGTATTTATGTTGTTTTAACCCATGCTTTATTAAATTGTATTTATTTTGTTTTGTCCTATGCTTTATTAAATTGTATTTATGTTGTTTTAACCTATGCTTTATTAAATTGTATTTATGTTGTTTTATCCTATGCTTTATTAAATTGTGTTTACGTGGTTTCATCCTATGCTTTATTAAATTGTATTTTTGTTGTTTTAACCCATGCTTCATTAAATTGTATTTATGTTGTTTTATCCTATGCTTCATTAAATTGTATTTATGTTGTTTTATCCTATGCTTTATTAAATTGTATTTATGTTGTTTTATCCTATGCTTTATTAAATTGTATTTATGTTGTTTTATTCTATGCTTTATTAAATTGTATTTATGTTGTTTTATCCTATGCTTTATTAAATTGTATTTATGTTGTTTTATCCTATGCTTTATTAAATTGTATTTATGTTGTTTTAACCTATGCTTTATTACATCCTGTTTATGTTGTTTTATCCTATGCTTTATTAAATTGTATTTATGTTGTTTTAACCTATGCTTTATTAAATTGTATTTATGTTGTTTTATCCTATGTTATATTAAATTGTATTTACGTGGTTTGATCCTATGCTTTATTAAATTGCATTTATTTTGTTTTAACCTATGCTTTATTAAATTGTTTTTATGTTGTTTTATCCTATGCTTTATTAAATTGTATTTATGTTGTTTTAACCTATGCTTTATTAAATTGTATTTATGTTGTTTTATCCTATGCTTTATTAAATTGTGTTTACGTGGTTTCATCCTATGCTTTATTAAATTGTATTTTTGTTGTTTTAACCCATGCTTCATTAAATTGTATTTATGTTGTTTTATCCTATGCTTCATTAAATTGTATTTATGTTGTTTTATCCTATGCTTTATTAAATTGTATTTATGTTGTTTTATCCTATGCTTTATTAAATTGTATTTATGTTGTTTTAACCTATGTTTTATTAAATTGTATTTATGTTGTTTTATCCTATGCTTTATTAAATTGTATTTATGTTGTTTTATCCTATGCTTTATTAAATTGTATTTATGTTGTTTTAACCTATGCTTTATTAAATTGTATTTATGTTGTTTTATCCTATGCTTTATTAAATTGTATTTATGTTGTTTTAACCTATGCTTTATTAAATTGTATTTATGTTGTTTTATCCTATGCTTTATTAAATTGTATTTATGTTGTTTTAACCTATGCTTTATTAAATTGTATTTATGTTGTTTTAACCTATGCTTTATTACATCTTGTTTATGTTGTTTTATCCTATGCTTTATTAAATTGTATTTATGTTGCTTTAACCTATGCTTTATTAAATTGTATTTATGTTGTTTTATCCTATGCTTTATTAAATGGTATTTATGTTGTTTTATCCTATGCTTTATTAAATTGTATTTATGTTGTTTTAACCTATGCTTTATTAAACTGTATTTATGTTGTTTTATCCTATGCTTTATTAAATTGTATTTATGTTGTTTTATCCTATGCTTTATTAAATTGTATTTATGTTGTTTTAACCTATGCTTTATTAAATTGTATTTATGTTGTTTTAACCTATGCTTTATTAAATTGTATTTATGTTGTTTTATCCTATGCTTTATTAAATTGTATTTATGTTGCTTTAACCTATGCTTTATTAAATTGTATTTATGTTGTTTTATCCTATGCTTTATTAAATTGTATTTATGTCGTTTTATCCTATGCTTTATTAAATTGTATTTATGTTGTTTTATCCTATGCTTTATTAAATTGTATTTATGTTGTTTTAACCTATGCTTTATTAAATTGTATTTATGTTGTTTTATCCTATACTTAATTAAATTGTATTTATGTTGTTTTAACCTATGCTTTATTAAATGGTATTTATGTTGTTTTATCCTATGCTTTATTAAATTGTATTTATGTTTTTTTATCCTATGCTTTATTAAATTGTATTTATGTTGTTTTAACCTATGCTTTATAAAATTGTATTTATGTTGTTTTATCCTATGCTTTATTAAATTGTATTTATGTTGTTTTAACCTATGCTTTATTAAATTGTATTTATGTTGTTTTATCCTATGCTTTATTAAATTGTATTTATGTTGTTTTAAACTATGCTTTATTAAATTGTATTTATGTTGTTTTATCCTATGCTTTATTAAATGGTATTTATGTTGTTTTATCCTATGCTTTATTAAATTGTATTTATGTTGTTTTATCCTATGCTTTATTAAATTGCATTTATGTTGTTTTATCCTATGCTTTATTAAATTGTATTTATGTTGTTTTATCCTATGCTTTATTAAATTGTATTTATGTTGTTTTGTCCTATGCTTTATTACATTGTATTTATGTTGTTTTAACCCATGCTTCATTAAATTGTGTTTATGTTGTTTTATCCTATGCTTCATTAAATTGTATTTATGTTGTTTTAACCTATGCTTTATTAAATTGTATTTATGTTGTTTTATCCTATGCTTTATTAAAAGGTATTTATGTTGTTTTATCCTATGCTTTATTAAATTGTATTTATGTTGTTTTAACCTATGCTTTATTAAACTGTATTTATGTTGTTTTATCCTATGCTTTATTAATTTGTATTTATGTTGTTTTATCCTATGCTTTATTAAATTGTATTTATGTTGTTTTAACCTATCCTTTATTAAATTGTATTTATGTTGTTTTAACCTATGCTTTATTAAATTGTATTTATGTTGTTTTAACCTATGCTTTATTACATCTTGTTTATGTTGTTTTATCCTATGCTTTATTAAATTGTATTTATGTTGCTTTAACCTATGCTTTATTAAATTGTATTTATGTTGTTTTATCCTATGCTTTATTAAATGGTATTTATGTTGTTTTATCCTATGCTTTATTAAATTGTATTTATGTTGTTTTAACCTATGCTTTATTAAACTGTATTTATGTTGTTTTATCCTATGCTTTATTAAATTGTATTTATGTTGTTTTATCCTATGCTTTATTAAATTGTATTTATGTTGTTTTAACCTATGCTTTATTAAATTGTATTTATGTTGTTTTAACCTATGCTTTATTAAATTGTATTTATGTTGTTTTATCCTATGCTTTATTAAATTGTATTTATGTTGCTTTAACCTATGCTTTATTAAATTGTATTTATGTTGTTTTATCCTATGCTTTATTAAATTGTATTTATGTCGTTTTATCCTATGCTTTATTAAATTGTATTTATGTTGTTTTATCCTATGCTTTATTAAATTGTATTTATGTTGTTTTATCCTATGCTTTATTAAATTGTATTTATATTGTTTTATCCTATGCTTTATTAAATTGTATTTATGTTGTTTTAACCTATGCTTTATTAAATTGTATTTATGTTGTTTTATCCTATACTTAATTAAATTGTATTTATGTTGTTTTAACCTATGCTTTATTAAATGGTATTTATGTTGTTTTATCCTATGCTTTATTAAATTGTATTTATGTTTTTTTATCCTATGCTTTATTAAATTGTATTTATGTTGTTTTAACCTATGCTTTATTAAATTGTATTTATGTTGTTTTATCCTATGCTTTATTAAACTGTATTTATGTTGTTTTATCCTATGCTTTATTAATTTGTATTTATGTTGTTTTATCCTATGCTTTATTAAATTGTATTTATGTTGTTTTAACCTATCCTTTATTAAATTGTATTTATGTTGTTTTAACCTATGCTTTATTAAATTGTATTTATGTTGTTTTAACCTATGCTTTATTACATCTTGTTTATGTTGTTTTCTCCTATGCTTTATTAAATTGTATTTATGTTGCTTTAACCTATGCTTTATTAAATTGTATTTATGTTGTTTTATCCTATGCTTTATTAAATGGTATTTATGTTGTTTTATCCTATGCTTTATTAAATTGTATTTATGTTGTTTTAACCTATGCTTTATTAAACTGTATTTATGTTGTTTTATCCTATGCTTTATTAAATTGTATTTATGTTGTTTTATCCTATGCTTTATTAAATTGTATTTATGTTGTTTTAACCTATGCTTTATTAAATTGTATTTATGTTGTTTTAACCTATGCTTTATTAAATTGTATTTATGTTGTTTTATCCTATGCTTTATTAAATTGTATTTATGTTGCTTTAACCTATGCTTTATTAAATTGTATTTATGTTGTTTTATCCTATGCTTTATTAAATTGTATTTATGTCGTTTTATCCTATGCTTTATTAAATTGTATTTATGTTGTTTTATCCTATGCTTTATTAAATTGTATTTATGTTGTTTTATCCTATGCTTTATTAAATTGTATTTATATTGTTTTATCCTATGCTTTATTAAATTGTATTTATGTTGTTTTAACCTATGCTTTATTAAATTGTATTTATGTTGTTTTATCCTATACTTAATTAAATTGTATTTATGTTGTTTTAACCTATGCTTTATTAAATGGTATTTATGTTGTTTTATCCTATGCTTTATTAAATTGTATTTATGTTTTTTTATCCTATGCTTTATTAAATTGTATTTATGTTGTTTTATCCTATGCTTTATTAAATTGTATTTATGTTGTTTTATCCTATGCTTTATTAAATTGTATTTATGTTGTTTTGTCCTATGCTTTATTAAATTGTATTTTTGTTGTTTTAACCCATGCTTCATTAAATTGTACTTATGTTGTTTTATACTATGCTTCATTAAATTGTATTTATGTTGTTTTATCCTATGCTTTATTAAATTGTATTTATGTTGTTTTATCCTATGCTTTATTAAATTGTATTTATGTTGTTTTGTCCTATGCTTCATTAAATTGTATTTATGTTGTTTTATCCTATGCTTTATTAAATTGTATTTATGTTGTTTTAACCTATGCTTTATTAAATTGTATTTATGTTGTTTTATCCTATACTTAATTAAATTGTATTTATGTTGTTTTAACCTATGCTTTATTAAATGGTATTTATGTTGTTTTATCCTATGCTTTATTAAATTGTATTTATGTTTTTTTATCCTATGCTTTATTAAATTGTATTTATGTTGTTTTATCCTATGCTTTATTAAATTGTATTTATGTTGTTTTATCCTATGCTTTATTAAATTGTATTTATGTTGTTTTGTCCTATGCTTCATTAAATTGTATTTATGTTGTTTTATCCTATGCTTCATTAAATTGTATTTATGTTGTTTTATCCTATGCTTTATTAAATTGTATTTATGTTGTTTTATCCTATGCTTTATTAAATTGTATTTATGTTGTTTTAACCTATGTTTTATTAAATTGTATTTATGTTGTTTTATCCTATGCTTTATTAAATTGTATTTATGTTGTTTTATCCTATGCTTTGTTAAATTGTATTTATGTTGTTTTAACCTATGTTTTATTAAATTGTATCTATGTTGTTTTATCCTATGCTTTATTAAATTGTATTTATGTTGTTTTAACCCATGCTTTATTAAATTGTATTTATGTTGTTTTATCCTATGCTTTATTAAATTGTATTTATGTTGTTTTAACCTATGCTTTATTAAATTGTATTTATGTTGTTTTAACCCATGCTTTATTAAATTGTATTTATTTTGTTTTGTCCTATGCTTTATTAAATTGTATTTATGTTGTTTTAACCTATGCTTTATTAAATTGTATTTATATTGTTTTATCCTATGCTTTATTAAATTGTATTTATGTTGTTTTATTCTATGCTTTATTAAATTGTATTTATGATGTTTTATCCTATGCTTTATTAAATTGTATTTATGTTGCTTTATCCTATGCTTTATTAAATTGTATTTATGTTGTTTTAACCTATGCTTTATTACATCCTGTTTATGTTGTTTTATCCTATGCTTTATTAAATTGTATTTATGTTGTTTTAACCTATGCTTTATTAAATTGTATTTATGTTGTTTTATCCTATGTTATATTAAATTGTATTTACGTGGTTTCATCCTATGCTTTATTAAATTGCATTTATTTTGTTTTAACCTATGCTTTATTAAATTGTTTTTATGTTGTTTTATCCTATGCTTTATTAAATTGTATTTATGTTCTTTTAACCTATGCTTTATTAAATTGTATTTATGTTGTTTTATCCTATGCTTTATTAAATTGTGTTTACGTGGTTTCATCCTATGCTTTATTAAATTGTATTTTTGTTGTTTTAACCCATGCTTCATTAAATTGTATTTATGTTGTTTTATCCTATGCTTCATTAAATTGTATTTATGTTGTTTTATCCTATGCTTTATTAAATTGTATTTATGTTGTTTTATCCTATGCTTTATTAAATTGTATTTATGTTGTTTTAACCTATGTTTTATTAAATTGTATTTATGTTGTTTTATCCTATGCTTTATTAAATTGTATTTATGTTGTTTTATCCTATGCTTTATTAAATTGTATTTATGTTGTTTTAACCTATGCTTTATTAAATTGTATTTATGTTGTTTTATCCTATGCTTTATTAAATTGTATTTATGTTGTTTTAACCTATGCTTTATTAAATTGTATTTATGTTGTTTTATCCTATGCTTTATTAAATTGTATTTATGTTGTTTTAACCTATGCTTTATTAAATTGTATTTATGTTGTTTTATCCTATGCTTTATTAAATTGTATTTATGTTGTTTTAACCTATGCTTTATTAAATTGTATTTATGTTGTTTTATCCTATGCTTTATTAAATTGTATTTATGTTGTTTTATCCTATGCTTTATTAAATTGTATTTATGTTGTTTTAACCTATGTTTTATTAAATTGTATTTATGTTGTTTTATCCTATGCTTTATTAAATTGTATTTATGTTGTTTTATCCTATGCTTTATTAAATTGTATTTATGTTGTTTTAACCTATGCTTTATTAAATTGTATTTATGTTGTTTTATCCTATGCTTTATTAAATTGTATTTATGTTGTTTTAACCTATGCTTTATTAAATTGTATTTATGTTGTTTTATCCTATGCTTTATTAAATTGTATTTATGTTGTTTTAAGCTATGCTTTATAAAATTGTATTTATGTTGTTTTATCCTATGCTTTATTAAATTGTATTTATGTTGTTTTAACCTATGCTTTATTAAATTGTATTTATGTTGTTTTATCCTATGCTTTATTAAATTGTATTTATGTTGTTTTAAACTATGCTTTATTAAATTGTATTTATGTTGTTTTATCCTATGCTTTATTAAATGGTATTTATGTTGTTTTATCCTATGCTTTATTAAATTGTATTTATGTTGTTTTATCCTATGCTTTATTAAATGGTATTTATGTTGTTTTATCCTATGCTTTATTAAATTGCATTTATGTTGTTTTATCCTATGCTTTATTAAATTGTATTTATGTTGTTTTATCCTATGCTTTATTAAATTGTATTTATGTTGTTTTGTCCTATGCTTTATTACATTGTATTTATGTTGTTTTAACCCATGCTTCATTAAATTGTATTTATGTTGTTTTATCCTATGCTTCATTAAATTGTATTTATGTTGTTTTAACCTATGCTTTATTAAATTGTATTTATGTTGTTTTATCCTATGCTTTATTAAAAGGTATTTATGTTGTTTTATCCTATGCTTTATTAAATTGTATTTATGTTGTTTTAACCTATGCTTTATTAAACTGTATTTATGTTGTTTTATCCTATGCTTTATTAATTTGTATTTATGTTGTTTTATCCTATGCTTTATTAAATTGTATTTATGTTGTTTTAACCTATCCTTTATTAAATTGTATTTATGTTGTTTTAACCTATGCTTTATTAAATTGTATTTATGTTGTTTTAACCTATGCTTTATTACATCTTGTTTATGTTGTTTTATCCTATGCTTTATTAAATTGTATTTATGTTGCTTTAACCTATGCTTTATTAAATTGTATTTATGTTGTTTTATCCTATGCTTTATTAAATGGTATTTATGTTGTTTTATCCTATGCTTTATTAAATTGTATTTATGTTGTTTTAACCTATGCTTTATTAAACTGTATTTATGTTGTTTTATCCTATGCTTTATTAAATTGTATTTATGTTGTTTTATCCTATGCTTTATTAAATTGTATTTATGTTGTTTTAACCTATGCTTTATTAAATTGTATTTATGTTGTTTTAACCTATGCTTTATTAAATTGTATTTATGTTGTTTTATCCTATGCTTTATTAAATTGTATTTATGTTGCTTTAACCTATGCTTTATTAAATTGTATTTATGTTGTTTTATCCTATGCTTTATTAAATTGTATTTATGTCGTTTTATCCTATGCTTTATTAAATTGTATTTATGTTGTTTTATCCTATGCTTTATTAAATTGTATTTATGTTGTTTTATCCTATGCTTTATTAAATTGTATTTATATTGTTTTATCCTATGCTTTATTAAATTGTATTTATGTTGTTTTAACCTATGCTTTATTAAATTGTATTTATGTTGTTTTATCCTATACTTAATTAAATTGTATTTATGTTGTTTTAACCTATGCTTTATTAAATGGTATTTATGTTGTTTTATCCTATGCTTTATTAAATTGTATTTATGTTTTTTTATCCTATGCTTTATTAAATTGTATTTATGTTGTTTTATCCCATGCTTTATTAAATTGTATTTATGTTGTTTTATCCTATGCTTTATTAAATTGTATTTATGTTGTTTTGTCCTATGCTTTATTAAATTGTATTTTTGTTGTTTTAACCCATGCTTCATTAAATTGTACTTATGTTGTTTTATCCTATGCTTCATTAAATTGTATTTATGTTGTTTTATCCTATGCTTTATTAAATTGTATTTATGTTGTTTTATCCTATGCTTTATTAAATTGTATTTATGTTGTTTTATCCTATGCTTTATTAAATTGTATTTATGTTGTTTTAACCTATGCTTTATTAAATTGTATTTATGTTGTTTTATCCTATACTTAATTAAATTGTATTTATGTTGTTTTAACCTATGCTTTATTAAATGGTATTTATGTTGTTTTATCCTATGCTTTATTAAATTGTATTTATGTTTTTTTATCCTATGCTTTATTAAATTGTATTTATGTTGTTTTAACCTATGCTTTATAAAATTGTATTTATGTTGTTTTATCCTATGCTTTATTAAATTGTATTTATGTTGTTTTAACCTATGCTTTATTAAATTGTATTTATGTTGTTTTATCCTATGCTTTATTAAATTGTATTTATGTTGTTTTAAACTATGCTTTATTAAATTGTATTTATGTTGTTTTATCCTATGCTTTATTAAATGGTATTTATGTTGTTTTATCCTATGCTTTATTAAATTGTATTTATGTTGTTTTATCCTATGCTTTATTAAATTGCATTTATGTTGTTTTATCCTATGCTTTATTAAATTGTATTTATGTTGTTTTATCCTATGCTTTATTAAATTGTATTTATGTTGTTTTGTCCTATGCTTTATTACATTGTATTTATGTTGTTTTAACCCATGCTTCATTAAATTGTATTTATGTTGTTTTATCCTATGCTTCATTAAATTGTATTTATGTTGTTTTATCCTATGCTTTATTAAAAGGTATTTATGTTGTTTTATCCTATGCTTTATTAAATTGTATTTATGTTGTTTTAACCTATGCTTTATTAAACTGTATTTATGTTGTTTTATCCTATGCTTTATTAATTTGTATTTATGTTGTTTTATCCTATGCTTTATTAAATTGTATTTATGTTGTTTTAACCTATGCTTTATTAAATTGTATTTATGTTGTTTTATCCTATGCTTTATTAAACTGTATTTATGTTGTTTTATCCTATGCTTTATTAATTTGTATTTATGTTGTTTTATCCTATGCTTTATTAAATTGTATTTATGTTGTTTTAACCTATCCTTTATTAAATTGTATTTATGTTGTTTTAACCTATGCTTTATTAAATTGTATTTATGTTGTTTTAACCTATGCTTTATTACATCTTGTTTATGTTGTTTTATCCTATGCTTTATTAAATTGTATTTATGTTGCTTTAACCTATGCTTTATTAAATTGTATTTATGTTGTTTTATCCTATGCTTTATTAAATGGTATTTATGTTGTTTTATCCTATGCTTTATTAAATTGTATTTATGTTGTTTTAACCTATGCTTTATTAAACTGTATTTATGTTGTTTTATCCTATGCTTTATTAAATTGTATTTATGTTGTTTTATCCTATGCTTTATTAAATTGTATTTATGTTGTTTTAACCTATGCTTTATTAAATTGTATTTATGTTGTTTTAACCTATGCTTTATTAAATTGTATTTATGTTGTTTTATCCTATGCTTTATTAAATTGTATTTATGTTGCTTTAACCTATGCTTTATTAAATTGTATTTATGTTGTTTTATCCAATGCTTTATTAAATTGTATTTATGTCGTTTTATCCTATGCTTTATTAAATTGTATTTATGTTGTTTTATCCTATGCTTTATTAAATTGTATTTATGTTGTTTTATCCTATGCTTTATTAAATTGTATTTATATTGTTTTATCCTATGCTTTATTAAATTGTATTTATGTTGTTTTAACCTATGCTTTATTAAATTGTATTTATGTTGTTTTATCCTATACTTAATTAAATTGTATTTATGTTGTTTTAACCTATGCTTTATTAAATGGTATTTATGTTGTTTTATCCTATGCTTTATTAAATTGTATTTATGTTTTTTTATCCTATGCTTTATTAAATTGTATTTATGTTGTTTTATCCTATGCTTTATTAAATTGTATTTATGTTGTTTTATCCTATGCTTTATTAAATTGTATTTATGTTGTTTTGTCCTATGCTTTATTAAATTGTATTTTTGTTGTTTTAACCCATGCTTCATTAAATTGTACTTATGTTGTTTTATCCTATGCTTCATTAAATTGTATTTATGTTGTTTTATCCTATGCTTTATTAAATTGTATTTATGTTGTTTTATCCTATGCTTTATTAAATTGTATTTATGTTGTTTTATCCTATGCTTTATTAAATTGTATTTATGTTGTTTTAACCTATGCTTTATTAAATTGTATTTATGTTGTTTTATCCTATACTTAATTAAATTGTATTTATGTTGTTTTAACCTATGCTTTATTAAATGGTATTTATGTTGTTTTATCCTATGCTTTATTAAATTGTATTTATGTTTTTTTATCCTATGCTTTATTAAATTGTATTTATGTTGTTTTATCCTATGCTTTATTAAATTGTATTTATGTTGTTTTATCCTATGCTTTATTAAATTGTATTTATGTTGTTTTGTCCTATGCTTTATTAAATTGTATTTTTGTCGTTTTAACCCATGCTTCATTAAATTGTATTTATGTTGTTTTATCCTATGCTTCATTAAATTGTATTTATGTTGTTTTATCCTATGCTTTATTAAATTGTATTTATGTTGTTTTATCCTATGCTTTATTAAATTGTATTTATGTTGTTTTAACCTATGTTTTATTAAATTGTATTTATGTTGTTTTATCCTATGCTTTATTAAATTGTATTTATGTTGTTTTATCCTATGCTTTGTTAAATTGTATTTATGTTGTTTTAACCTATGTTTTATTAAATTGTATCTATGTTGTTTTATCCTATGCTTTATTAAATTGTATTTATGTTGTTTTAACCCATGCTTTATTAAATTGTATTTATGTTGTTTTATCCTATGCTTTATTAAATTGTATTTATGTTGTTTTAACCTATGCTTTATTAAATTGTATTTATGTTGTTTTAACCCATGCTTTATTAAATTGTATTTATTTTGTTTTGTCCTATGCTTTATTAAATTGTATTTATGTTGTTTTAACCTATGCTTTATTAAATTGTATTTATATTGTTTTATCCTATGCTTTATTAAATTGTATTTATGTTGTTTTATTCTATGCTTTATTAAATTGTATTTATGATGTTTTATCCTATGCTTTATTAAATTGTATTTATGTTGCTTTATCCTATGCTTTATTAAATTGTATTTATGTTGTTTTAACCTATGCTTTATTACATCCTGTTTATGTTGTTTTATCCTATGCTTTATTAAATTGTATTTATGTTGTTTTAACCTATGCTTTATTAAATTGTATTTATGTTGTTTTATCCTATGTTATATTAAATTGTATTTACGTGGTTTCATCCTATGCTTTATTAAATTGCATTTATTTTGTTTTAACCTATGCTTTATTAAATTGTTTTTATGTTGTTTTATCCTATGCTTTATTAAATTGTATTTATGTTGTTTTAACCTATGCTTTATTAAATTGTATTTATGTTGTTTTATCCTATGCTTTATTAAATTGTGTTTACGTGGTTTCATCCTATGCTTTATTAAATTGTATTTTTGTTGTTTTAACCCATGCTTCATTAAATTGTATTTATGTTGTTTTATCCTATGCTTCATTAAATTGTATTTATGTTGTTTTATCCTATGCTTTATTAAATTGTATTTATGTTGTTTTATCCTATGCTTTATTAAATTGTATTTATGTTGTTTTAACCTATGTTTTATTAAATTGTATTTATGTTGTTTTATCCTATGCTTTATTAAATTGTATTTATGTTGTTTTATCCTATGCTTTATTAAATTGTATTTATGTTGTTTTAACCTATGCTTTATTAAATTGTATTTATGTTGTTTTATCCTATGCTTTATTAAATTGTATTTATGTTGTTTTAACCTATGCTTTATTAAATTGTATTTATGTTGTTTTATCCTATGCTTTATTAAATTGTATTTATGTTGTTTTAACCTATGCTTTATTAAATTGTATTTATGTTGTTTTATCCTATGCTTTATTAAATTGTATTTATGTTGTTTTAACCTATGCTTTATTAAATTGTATTTATGTTGTTTTATCCTATGCTTTATTAAATTGTATTTATGTTGTTTTAACCTATGCTTTATTAAATTGTATTTATGTTGTTTTATCCTATGCTTTATTAAATTGTATTTATGTTGTTTTAACCTATGCTTTATTAAATTGTATTTATGTTGTTTTATCCTATGCTTTATTAAATTGTATTTATGTTGTTTTAACCTATGCTTTATTAAATTGTATTTATGTTGTTTTATCCTATGCTTTATTAAATTGTATTTATGTTGTTTTATCCTATGCTTTATTAAATTGTATTTATGTTGTTTTAACCTATGTTTTATTAAATTGTATTTATGTTGTTTTATCCTATGCTTTATTAAATTGTATTTATGTTGTTTTATCCTATGCTTTATTAAATTGTATTTATGTTGTTTTAACCTATGCTTTATTAAATTGTATTTATGTTGTTTTATCCTATGCTTTATTAAATTGTATTTATGTTGTTTTAACCTATGCTTTATTAAATTGTATTTATGTTGTTTTATCCTATGCTTTATTAAATTGTATTTATGTTGTTTTAAGCTATGCTTTATAAAATTGTATTTATGTTGTTTTATCCTATGCTTTATTAAATTGTATTTATGTTGTTTTAACCTATGCTTTATTAAATTGTATTTATGTTGTTTTATCCTATGCTTTATTAAATTGTATTTATGTTGTTTTAAACTATGCTTTATTAAATTGTATTTATGTTGTTTTATCCTATGCTTTATTAAATGGTATTTATGTTGTTTTATCCTATGCTTTATTAAATTGTATTTATGTTGTTTTATCCTATGCTTTATTAAATGGTATTTATGTTGTTTTATCCTATGCTTTATTAAATTGCATTTATGTTGTTTTATCCTATGCTTTATTAAATTGTATTTATGTTGTTTTATCCTATGCTTTATTAAATTGTATTTATGTTGTTTTGTCCTATGCTTTATTACATTGTATTTATGTTGTTTTAACCCATGCTTCATTAAATTGTATTTATGTTGTTTTATCCTATGCTTCATTAAATTGTATTTATGTTGTTTTAACCTATGCTTTATTAAATTGTATTTATGTTGTTTTATCCTATGCTTTATTAAAAGGTATTTATGTTGTTTTATCCTATGCTTTATTAAATTGTATTTATGTTGTTTTAACCTATGCTTTATTAAACTGTATTTATGTTGTTTTATCCTATGCTTTATTAATTTGTATTTATGTTGTTTTATCCTATGCTTTATTAAATTGTATTTATGTTGTTTTAACCTATCCTTTATTAAATTGTATTTATGTTGTTTTAACCTATGCTTTATTAAATTGTATTTATGTTGTTTTAACCTATGCTTTATTACATCTTGTTTATGTTGTTTTATCCTATGCTTTATTAAATTGTATTTATGTTGCTTTAACCTATGCTTTATTAAATTGTATTTATGTTGTTTTATCCTATGCTTTATTAAATGGTATTTATGTTGTTTTATCCTATGCTTTATTAAATTGTATTTATGTTGTTTTAACCTATGCTTTATTAAACTGTATTTATGTTGTTTTATCCTATGCTTTATTAAATTGTATTTATGTTGTTTTATCCTATGCTTTATTAAATTGTATTTATGTTGTTTTAACCTATGCTTTATTAAATTGTATTTATGTTGTTTTAACCTATGCTTTATTAAATTGTATTTATGTTGTTTTATCCTATGCTTTATTAAATTGTATTTATGTTGCTTTAACCTATGCTTTATTAAATTGTATTTATGTTGTTTTATCCTATGCTTTATTAAATTGTATTTATGTCGTTTTATCCTATGCTTTATTAAATTGTATTTATGTTGTTTTATCCTATGCTTTATTAAATTGTATTTATGTTGTTTTATCCTATGCTTTATTAAATTGTATTTATATTGTTTTATCCTATGCTTTATTAAATTGTATTTATGTTGTTTTAACCTATGCTTTATTAAATTGTATTTATGTTGTTTTATCCTATACTTAATTAAATTGTATTTATGTTGTTTTAACCTATGCTTTATTAAATGGTATTTATGTTGTTTTATCCTATGCTTTATTAAATTGTATTTATGTTTTTTTATCCTATGCTTTATTAAATTGTATTTATGTTGTTTTATCCCATGCTTTATTAAATTGTATTTATGTTGTTTTATCCTATGCTTTATTAAATTGTATTTATGTTGTTTTGTCCTATGCTTTATTAAATTGTATTTTTGTTGTTTTAACCCATGCTTCATTAAATTGTACTTATGTTGTTTTATCCTATGCTTCATTAAATTGTATTTATGTTGTTTTATCCTATGCTTTATTAAATTGTATTTATGTTGTTTTATCCTATGCTTTATTAAATTGTATTTATGTTGTTTTATCCTATGCTTTATTAAATTGTATTTATGTTGTTTTAACCTATGCTTTATTAAATTGTATTTATGTTGTTTTATCCTATACTTAATTAAATTGTATTTATGTTGTTTTAACCTATGCTTTATTAAATGGTATTTATGTTGTTTTATCCTATGCTTTATTAAATTGTATTTATGTTTTTTTATCCTATGCTTTATTAAATTGTATTTATGTTGTTTTAACCTATGCTTTATAAAATTGTATTTATGTTGTTTTATCCTATGCTTTATTAAATTGTATTTATGTTGTTTTAACCTATGCTTTATTAAATTGTATTTATGTTGTTTTATCCTATGCTTTATTAAATTGTATTTATGTTGTTTTAAACTATGCTTTATTAAATTGTATTTATGTTGTTTTATCCTATGCTTTATTAAATGGTATTTATGTTGTTTTATCCTATGCTTTATTAAATTGTATTTATGTTGTTTTATCCTATGCTTTATTAAATTGCATTTATGTTGTTTTATCCTATGCTTTATTAAATTGTATTTATGTTGTTTTATCCTATGCTTTATTAAATTGTATTTATGTTGTTTTGTCCTATGCTTTATTACATTGTATTTATGTTGTTTTAACCCATGCTTCATTAAATTGTATTTATGTTGTTTTATCCTATGCTTCATTAAATTGTATTTATGTTGTTTTATCCTATGCTTTATTAAAAGGTATTTATGTTGTTTTATCCTATGCTTTATTAAATTGTATTTATGTTGTTTTAACCTATGCTTTATTAAACTGTATTTATGTTGTTTTATCCTATGCTTTATTAATTTGTATTTATGTTGTTTTATCCTATGCTTTATTAAATTGTATTTATGTTGTTTTAACCTATGCTTTATTAAATTGTATTTATGTTGTTTTATCCTATGCTTTATTAAACTGTATTTATGTTGTTTTATCCTATGCTTTATTAATTTGTATTTATGTTGTTTTATCCTATGCTTTATTAAATTGTATTTATGTTGTTTTAACCTATCCTTTATTAAATTGTATTTATGTTGTTTTAACCTATGCTTTATTAAATTGTATTTATGTTGTTTTAACCTATGCTTTATTACATCTTGTTTATGTTGTTTTATCCTATGCTTTATTAAATTGTATTTATGTTGCTTTAACCTATGCTTTATTAAATTGTATTTATGTTGTTTTATCCTATGCTTTATTAAATGGTATTTATGTTGTTTTATCCTATGCTTTATTAAATTGTATTTATGTTGTTTTAACCTATGCTTTATTAAACTGTATTTATGTTGTTTTATCCTATGCTTTATTAAATTGTATTTATGTTGTTTTATCCTATGCTTTATTAAATTGTATTTATGTTGTTTTAACCTATGCTTTATTAAATTGTATTTATGTTGTTTTAACCTATGCTTTATTAAATTGTATTTATGTTGTTTTATCCTATGCTTTATTAAATTGTATTTATGTTGCTTTAACCTATGCTTTATTAAATTGTATTTATGTTGTTTTATCCAATGCTTTATTAAATTGTATTTATGTCGTTTTATCCTATGCTTTATTAAATTGTATTTATGTTGTTTTATCCTATGCTTTATTAAATTGTATTTATGTTGTTTTATCCTATGCTTTATTAAATTGTATTTATATTGTTTTATCCTATGCTTTATTAAATTGTATTTATGTTGTTTTAACCTATGCTTTATTAAATTGTATTTATGTTGTTTTATCCTATACTTAATTAAATTGTATTTATGTTGTTTTAACCTATGCTTTATTAAATGGTATTTATGTTGTTTTATCCTATGCTTTATTAAATTGTATTTATGTTTTTTTATCCTATGCTTTATTAAATTGTATTTATGTTGTTTTATCCTATGCTTTATTAAATTGTATTTATGTTGTTTTATCCTATGCTTTATTAAATTGTATTTATGTTGTTTTGTCCTATGCTTTATTAAATTGTATTTTTGTTGTTTTAACCCATGCTTCATTAAATTGTACTTATGTTGTTTTATCCTATGCTTCATTAAATTGTATTTATGTTGTTTTATCCTATGCTTTATTAAATTGTATTTATGTTGTTTTATCCTATGCTTTATTAAATTGTATTTATGTTGTTTTATCCTATGCTTTATTAAATTGTATTTATGTTGTTTTAACCTATGCTTTATTAAATTGTATTTATGTTGTTTTATCCTATACTTAATTAAATTGTATTTATGTTGTTTTAACCTATGCTTTATTAAATGGTATTTATGTTGTTTTATCCTATGCTTTATTAAATTGTATTTATGTTTTTTTATCCTATGCTTTATTAAATTGTATTTATGTTGTTTTATCCTATGCTTTATTAAATTGTATTTATGTTGTTTTATCCTATGCTTTATTAAATTGTATTTATGTTGTTTTGTCCTATGCTTTATTAAATTGTATTTTTGTCGTTTTAACCCATGCTTCATTAAATTGTATTTATGTTGTTTTATCCTATGCTTCATTAAATTGTATTTATGTTGTTTTATCCTATGCTTTATTAAATTGTATTTATGTTGTTTTATCCTATGCTTTATTAAATTGTATTTATGTTGTTTTAACCTATGTTTTATTAAATTGTATTTATGTTGTTTTATCCTATGCTTTATTAAATTGTATTTATGTTGTTTTATCCTATGCTTTGTTAAATTGTATTTATGTTGTTTTAACCTATGTTTTATTAAATTGTATCTATGTTGTTTTATCCTATGCTTTATTAAATTGTATTTATGTTGTTTTAACCCATGCTTTATTAAATTGTATTTATGTTGTTTTATCCTATGCTTTATTAAATTGTATTTATGTTGTTTTAACCTATGCTTTATTAAATTGTATTTATGTTGTTTTAACCCATGCTTTATTAAATTGTATTTATTTTGTTTTGTCCTATGCTTTATTAAATTGTATTTATGTTGTTTTAACCTATGCTTTATTAAATTGTATTTATATTGTTTTATCCTATGCTTTATTAAATTGTATTTATGTTGTTTTATTCTATGCTTTATTAAATTGTATTTATGATGTTTTATCCTATGCTTTATTAAATTGTATTTATGTTGCTTTATCCTATGCTTTATTAAATTGTATTTATGTTGTTTTAACCTATGCTTTATTACATCCTGTTTATGTTGTTTTATCCTATGCTTTATTAAATTGTATTTATGTTGTTTTAACCTATGCTTTATTAAATTGTATTTATGTTGTTTTATCCTATGTTATATTAAATTGTATTTACGTGGTTTCATCCTATGCTTTATTAAATTGCATTTATTTTGTTTTAACCTATGCTTTATTAAATTGTTTTTATGTTGTTTTATCCTATGCTTTATTAAATTGTATTTATGTTGTTTTAACCTATGCTTTATTAAATTGTATTTATGTTGTTTTATCCTATGCTTTATTAAATTGTGTTTACGTGGTTTCATCCTATGCTTTATTAAATTGTATTTTTGTTGTTTTAACCCATGCTTCATTAAATTGTATTTATGTTGTTTTATCCTATGCTTCATTAAATTGTATTTATGTTGTTTTATCCTATGCTTTATTAAATTGTATTTATGTTGTTTTATCCTATGCTTTATTAAATTGTATTTATGTTGTTTTAACCTATGTTTTATTAAATTGTATTTATGTTGTTTTATCCTATGCTTTATTAAATTGTATTTATGTTGTTTTATCCTATGCTTTATTAAATTGTATTTATGTTGTTTTAACCTATGCTTTATTAAATTGTATTTATGTTGTTTTATCCTATGCTTTATTAAATTGTATTTATGTTGTTTTAACCTATGCTTTATTAAATTGTATTTATGTTGTTTTATCCTATGCTTTATTAAATTGTATTTATGTTGTTTTAACCTATGCTTTATTAAATTGTATTTATGTTGTTTTATCCTATGCTTTATTAAATTGTATTTATGTTGTTTTAACCTATGCTTTATTAAATTGTATTTATGTTGTTTTATCCTATGCTTTATTAAATTGTATTTATGTTGTTTTAACCTATGCTTTATTAAATTGTATTTATGTTGTTTTATCCTATGCTTTATTAAATTGTATTTATGTTGTTTTAACCTATGCTTTATTAAATTGTATTTATGTTGTTTTATCCTATGCTTTATTAAATTGTATTTATGTTGTTTTAACCTATGCTTTATTAAATTGTATTTATGTTGTTTTATCCTATGCTTTATTAAATTGTATTTATGTTGTTTTAACCTATGCTTTATTAAATTGTATTTATGTTGTTTTATCCTATGCTTTATTAAATTGTATTTATGTTGTTTTAACCTATGCTTTATTAAATTGCATTTATTTTGTTTTAACCTATGCTTTATTAAATTGTTTTTATGTTGTTTTATCATATGCTTTATTAAATTGTATTTATGTTGTTTTAACCTATGCTTTATTAAATTGTATTTATGTTGTTTTATCCTATGCTTTATTAAATTGTGTTTACGTGGTTTCATCCTATGCTTTATTAAATTGTATTTTTGTTGTTTTAACCCATGCTTCATTAAATTGTATTTATGTTGTTTTATCCTATGCTTCATTAAATTGTATTTATGTTGTTTTATCCTATGCTTTATTAAATTGTATTTATGTTGTTTTATCCTGTTATATTAAATTGTATTTACGTGGTTTCATCCTATGCTTTATTAAATTGCATTTATTTTGTTTTAACCTATGCTTTATTAAATTGTTTTTATGTTGTTTTATCCTATGCTTTATTAAATTGTATTTATGTTGTTTTAACCTATGCTTTATTAAATTGTATTTATGTTGTTTTATCCTATGCTTTATTAAATTGTGTTTACGTGGTTTCATCCTATGCTTTATTAATTTGTATTTTTGTTGTTTTAACCCATGCTTCATTAAATTGTATTTATGTTGTTTTATCCTATGCTTCATTAAATTGTATTTATGTTGTTTTATCCTATGCTTTATTAAATTGTATTTATGTTGTTTTATCCTATGCTTTATTAAATTGTATTTATGTTGTTTTAACCTATGCTTTATTACATCTTGTTTATGTTGTTTTATCCTATGCTTTATTAAATTGTATTTATGTTGCTTTAACCTATGCTTTATTAAATTGTATTTATGTTGTTTTATCCTATGCTTTATTAAATGGTATTTATGTTGTTTTATCCTATGCTTTATTAAATTGTATTTATGTTGTTTTAACCTATGCTTTATTAAACTGTATTTATGTTGTTTTATCCTATGCTTTATTAAATTGTATTTATGTTGTTTTATCCTATGCTTTATTAAATTGTATTTATGTTGTTTTAACCTATGCTTTATTAAATTGTATTTATGTTGTTTTAACCTATGCTTTATTAAATTGTATTTATGTTGTTTTATCCTATGCTTTATTAAATTGTATTTATGTTGCTTTAACCTATGCTTTATTAAATTGTATTTATGTTGTTTTATCCTATGCTTTATTAAATTGTATTTATGTCGTTTTATCCTATGCTTTATTAAATTGTATTTATGTTGTTTTATCCTATGCTTTATTAAATTGTATTTATGTTGTTTTATCCTATGCTTTATTAAATTGTATTTATATTGTTTTATCCTATGCTTTATTAAATTGTATTTATGTTGTTTTAACCTATGCTTTATTAAATTGTATTTATGTTGTTTTATCCTATACTTAATTAAATTGTATTTATGTTGTTTTAACCTATGCTTTATTAAATGGTATTTATGTTGTTTTATCCTATGCTTTATTAAATTGTATTTATGTTTTTTTATCCTATGCTTTATTAAATTGTATTTATGTTGTTTTATCCTATGCTTTATTAAATTGTATTTATGTTGTTTTATCCTATGCTTTATTAAATTGTATTTATGTTGTTTTGTCCTATGCTTTATTAAATTGTATTTTTGTTGTTTTAACCCATGCTTCATTAAATTGTATTTATGTTGTTTTATCCTATGCTTCATTAAATTGTATTTATGTTGTTTTATCCTATGCTTTATTAAATTGTATTTATGTTGTTTTATCCTATGCTTTATTAAATTGTATTTATGTTGTTTTATCCTATGCTTTATTAAATTGTATTTATGTTGTTTTAACCTATGCTTTATTAAATTGTATTTATGTTGTTTTATCCTATACTTAATTAAATTGTATTTATGTTGTTTTAACCTATGCTTTATTAAATGGTATTTATGTTGTTTTATCCTATGCTTTATTAAATTGTATTTATGTTTTTTTATCCTATGCTTTATTAAATTGTATTTATGTTGTTTTATCCTATGCTTTATTAAATTGTATTTATGTTGTTTTATCCTATGCTTTATTAAATTGTATTTATGTTGTTTTGTCCTATGCTTTATTAAATTGTATTTTTGTTGTTTTAACCCATGCTTCATTAAATTGTATTTATGTTGTTTTATCCTATGCTTCATTAAATTGTATTTATGTTGTTTTATCCTATGCTTTATTAAATTGTATTTATGTTGTTTTATCCTATGCTTTATTAAATTGTATTTATGTTGTTTTAACCTATGTTTTATTAAATTGTATTTATGTTGTTTTATCCTATGCTTTATTAAATTGTATTTATGTTGTTTTATCCTATGCTTTGTTAAATTGTATTTATGTTGTTTTAACCTATGTTTTATTAAATTGTATCTATGTTGTTTTATCCTATGCTTTATTAAATTGTATTTATGTTGTTTTAACCCATGCTTTATTAAATTGTATTTATGTTGTTTTATCCTATGCTTTATTAAATTGTATTTATGTTGTTTTAACCTATGCTTTATTAAATTGTATTTATGTTGTTTTAACCCATGCTTTATTAAATTGTATTTATTTTGTTTTGTCCTATGCTTTATTAAATTGTATTTATGTTGTTTTAACCTATGCTTTATTAAATTGTATTTATATTGTTTTATCCTATGCTTTATTAAATTGTATTTATGTTGTTTTATTCTATGCTTTATTAAATTGTATTTATGTTGTTTTATCCTATGCTTTATTAAATTGTATTTATGTTGTTTTATCCTATGCTTTATTAAATTGTATTTATGTTGTTTTAACCTATGCTTTATTACATCCTGTTTATGTTGTTTTATCCTATGCTTTATTAAATTGTATTTATGTTGTTTTAACCTATGCTTTATTAAATTGTATTTATGTTGTTTTATCCTATGTTATATTAAATTGTATTTACGTGGTTTCATCCTATGCTTTATTAAATTGCATTTATTTTGTTTTAACCTATGCTTTATTAAATTGTTTTTATGTTGTTTTATCCTATGCTTTATTAAATTGTATTTATGTTGTTTTAACCTATGCTTTATTAAATTGTGTTTATGTTGTTTTATCCTATGCTTTATTAAATTGTGTTTACGTGGTTTCATCCTATGCTTTATTAAATTGTATTTTTGTTGTTTTAACCCATGCTTCATTAAATTGTATTTATGTTGTTTTATCCTATGCTTCATTAAATTGTATTTATGTTGTTTTATCCTATGCTTTATTAAATTGTATTTATGTTGTTTTATCCTATGCTTTATTAAATTGTATTTATGTTGTTTTAACCTATGTTTTATTAAATTGTATTTATGTTGTTTTATCCTATGCTTTATTAAATTGTATTTATGTTGTTTTATCCTATGCTTTATTAAATTGTATTTATGTTGTTTTAACCTATGCTTTATTAAATTGTATTTATGTTGTTTTATCCTATGCTTTATTAAATTGTATTTATGTTGTTTTAACCTATGCTTTATTAAATTGTATTTATGTTGTTTTATCCTATGCTTTATTAAATTGTATTTATGTTGTTTTAACCTATGCTTTATTAAATTGTATTTATGTTGTTTTATCCTATGCTTTATTAAATTGTATTTATGTTGTTTTAACCTATGCTTTATTAAATTGTATTTATGTTGTTTTATCCTATGCTTTATTAAATTGTATTTATGTTGTTTTAAACTATGCTTTATTAAATTGTATTTATGTTGTTTTATCCTATGCTTTATTAAATGGTATTTATGTTGTTTTATCCTATGCTTTATTAAATTGTATTTATGTTGTTTTATCCTATGCTTTATTAAATTGCATTTATGTTGTTTTATCCTATGCTTTATTAAATTGTATTTATGTTGTTTTAACCTATGCTTTATTAAATTGTATTTATGTTGTTTTATCCTATGTTATATTAAATTGTATTTACGTGGTTTCATCCTATGCTTTATTAAATTGCATTTATTTTGTTTTAACCTATGCTTTATTAAATTGTTTTTATGTTGTTTTATCCTATGCTTTATTAAATTGTATTTATGTTGTTTTAACCTATGCTTTATTAAATTGTATTTATGTTGTTTTATCCTATGCTTTATTAAATTGTGTTTACGTGGTTTCATCCTATGCTTTATTAAATTGTATTTTTGTTGTTTTAACCCATGCTTCATTAAATTGTATTTATGTTGTTTTATCCTATGCTTCATTAAATTGTATTTATGTTGTTTTATCCTATGCTTTATTAAATTGTATTTATGTTGTTTTATCCTATGTTATATTAAATTGTATTTACGTGGTTTCATCCTATGCTTTATTAAATTGCATTTATTTTGTTTTAACCTATGCTTTATTAAATTGTTTTTATGTTGTTTTATCCTATGCTTTATTAAATTGTATTTATGTTGTTTTAACCTATGCTTTATTAAATTGTATTTATGTTGTTTTATCCTATGCTTTATTAAATTGTGTTTACGTGGTTTCATCCTATGCTTTATTAATTTGTATTTTTGTTGTTTTATCCTATGCTTCATTAAATTGTATTTATGTTGTTTTATCCTATGCTTTATTAAATTGTATTTATGTTGTTTTATCCTATGCTTTATTAAATTGTATTTATGTTGTTTTAACCTATGTTTTATTAAATTGTATTTATGTTGTTTTATCCTATGCTTTATTAAATTGTATTTATGTTGTTTTATCCTATGCTTTATTAAATTGTATTTATGTTGTTTTAACCTATGCTTTATTAAATTGTATTTATGTTGTTTTATCCTATGCTTTATTAAATTGTATTTATGTTGTTTTATCCTATGCTTTATTAAATTGTATTTATGTTGTTTTATCCTATGCTTTATTAAATTGTATTTATGTTGTTTTAACCTATGCTTTATTAAATTGTATTTATGTTGTTTTATCCTATGCTTTATTAAATTATATTTATGTTGTTTTAACCTATGCTTTATTAAATTGTATTTATGTTGTTTTATCCTATGCTTTATTAAATTGTATTTATGTTGTTTTAACCTATGCTTTATTAAATTGTATTTATGTTGTTTTATCCTATGCTTTATTAAATTGTATTTATGTTGTTTTAACCTATGCTTTATTAAATTGTATTTATGTTGTTTTATCCTATGCTTTATTAAATTGTATTTATGTTGTTTTAAACTATGCTTTATTAAATTGTATTTATGTTGTTTTATCCTATGCTTTATTAAATGGTATTTATGTTGTTTTATCCTATGCTTTATTAAATTGTATTTATGTTGTTTTATCCTATGCTTTATTAAATTGCATTTATGTTGTTTTATCCTATGCTTTATTTTGTATTTATGTTGTTTTAACCTATGCTTTATTAAATTGTATTTATGTTGTTTTATCCTATGTTATATTAAATTGTATTTACGTGGTTTCATCCTATGCTTTATTAAATTGCATTTATTTTGTTTTAACCTATGCTTTATTAAATTGTTTTTATGTTGTTTTATCCTATGCTTTATTAAATTGTATTTATGTTGTTTTAACCTATGCTTTATTAAATTGTATTTATGTTGTTTTATCCTATGCTTTATTAAATTGTGTTTACGTGGTTTCATCCTATGCTTTATTAAATTGTATTTTTGTTGTTTTAACCCATGCTTCATTAAATTGTATTTATGTTGTTTTATCCTATGCTTCATTAAATTGTATTTATGTTGTTTTATCCTATGCTTTATTAAATTGTATTTATGTTGTTTTATCCTATGTTATATTAAATTGTATTTACGTGGTTTCATCCTATGCTTTATTAAATTGCATTTATTTTGTTTTAACCTATGCTTTATTAAATTGTTTTTATGTTGTTTTATCCTATGCTTTATTAAATTGTATTTATGTTGTTTTAACCTATGCTTTATTAAATTGTATTTATGTTGTTTTATCCTATGCTTTATTAAATTGTGTTTACGTGGTTTCATCCTATGCTTTATTAAATTGTATTTTTGTTGTTTTAACCCATGCTTCATTAAATTGTATTTATGTTGTTTTATCCTATGCTTCATTAAATTGTATTTATGTTGTTTTAACCTATGCTTTATTAAATTGTATTTATATTGTTTTATCCTATGCTTTATTAAATTGTATTTATGTTGTTTTATTCTATGCTTTATTAAATTGTATTTATGTTGTTTTATCCTATGCTTTATTAAATTGTATTTATGTTGTTTTATCCTATGCTTTATTAAATTGTATTTATGTTGTTTTAACCTATGCTTTATTACATCCTGTTTATGTTGTTTTATCCTATGCTTTATTAAATTGTATTTATGTTGTTTTAACCTATGCTTTATTAAATTGTATTTATGTTGTTTTATCCTATGTTATATTAAATTGTATTTACGTGGTTTCATCCTATGCTTTATTAAATTGCATTTATTTTGTTTTAACCTATGCTTTATTAAATTGTTTTTATGTTGTTTTATCCTATGCTTTATTAAATTGTATTTATGTTGTTTTAACCTATGCTTTATTAAATTGTGTTTATGTTGTTTTATCCTATGCTTTATTAAATTGTGTTTACGTGGTTTCATCCTATGCTTTATTAAATTGTATTTTTGTTGTTTTAACCCATGCTTCATTAAATTGTATTTATGTTGTTTTATCCTATGCTTCATTAAATTGTATTTATGTTGTTTTATCCTATGCTTTATTAAATTGTATTTATGTTGTTTTATCCTATGCTTTATTAAATTGTATTTATGTTGTTTTAACCTATGTTTTATTAAATTGTATTTATGTTGTTTTATCCTATGCTTTATTAAATTGTATTTATGTTGTTTTATCCTATGCTTTATTAAATTGTATTTATGTTGTTTTAACCTATGCTTTATTAAATTGTATTTATGTTGTTTTATCCTATGCTTTATTAAATTGTATTTATGTTGTTTTAACCTATGCTTTATTAAATTGTATTTATGTTGTTTTATCCTATGCTTTATTAAATTGTATTTATGTTGTTTTAACCTATGCTTTATTAAATTGTATTTATGTTGTTTTATCCTATGCTTTATTAAATTGTATTTATGTTGTTTTAACCTATGCTTTATTAAATTGTATTTATGTTGTTTTATCCTATGCTTTATTAAATTGTATTTATGTTGTTTTAAACTATGCTTTATTAAATTGTATTTATGTTGTTTTATCCTATGCTTTATTAAATGGTATTTATGTTGTTTTATCCTATGCTTTATTAAATTGTATTTATGTTGTTTTATCCTATGCTTTATTAAATTGCATTTATGTTGTTTTATCCTATGCTTTATTAAATTGTATTTATGTTGTTTTAACCTATGCTTTATTAAATTGTATTTATGTTGTTTTATCCTATGTTATATTAAATTGTATTTACGTGGTTTCATCCTATGCTTTATTAAATTGCATTTATTTTGTTTTAACCTATGCTTTATTAAATTGTTTTTATGTTGTTTTATCCTATGCTTTATTAAATTGTATTTATGTTGTTTTAACCTATGCTTTATTAAATTGTATTTATGTTGTTTTATCCTATGCTTTATTAAATTGTGTTTACGTGGTTTCATCCTATGCTTTATTAAATTGTATTTTTGTTGTTTTAACCCATGCTTCATTAAATTGTATTTATGTTGTTTTATCCTATGCTTCATTAAATTGTATTTATGTTGTTTTATCCTATGCTTTATTAAATTGTATTTATGTTGTTTTATCCTATGTTATATTAAATTGTATTTACGTGGTTTCATCCTATGCTTTATTAAATTGCATTTATTTTGTTTTAACCTATGCTTTATTAAATTGTTTTTATGTTGTTTTATCCTATGCTTTATTAAATTGTATTTATGTTGTTTTAACCTATGCTTTATTAAATTGTATTTATGTTGTTTTATCCTATGCTTTATTAAATTGTGTTTACGTGGTTTCATCCTATGCTTTATTAATTTGTATTTTTGTTGTTTTATCCTATGCTTCATTAAATTGTATTTATGTTGTTTTATCCTATGCTTTATTAAATTGTATTTATGTTGTTTTATCCTATGCTTTATTAAATTGTATTTATGTTGTTTTAACCTATGTTTTATTAAATTGTATTTATGTTGTTTTATCCTATGCTTTATTAAATTGTATTTATGTTGTTTTATCCTATGCTTTATTAAATTGTATTTATGTTGTTTTAACCTATGCTTTATTAAATTGTATTTATGTTGTTTTATCCTATGCTTTATTAAATTGTATTTATGTTGTTTTATCCTATGCTTTATTAAATTGTATTTATGTTGTTTTATCCTATGCTTTATTAAATTGTATTTATGTTGTTTTAACCTATGCTTTATTAAATTGTATTTATGTTGTTTTATCCTATGCTTTATTAAATTATATTTATGTTGTTTTAACCTATGCTTTATTAAATTGTATTTATGTTGTTTTATCCTATGCTTTATTAAATTGTATTTATGTTGTTTTAACCTATGCTTTATTAAATTGTATTTATGTTGTTTTATCCTATGCTTTATTAAATTGTATTTATGTTGTTTTAACCTATGCTTTATTAAATTGTATTTATGTTGTTTTATCCTATGCTTTATTAAATTGTATTTATGTTGTTTTAAACTATGCTTTATTAAATTGTATTTATGTTGTTTTATCCTATGCTTTATTAAATGGTATTTATGTTGTTTTATCCTATGCTTTATTAAATTGTATTTATGTTGTTTTATCCTATGCTTTATTAAATTGCATTTATGTTGTTTTATCCTATGCTTTATTTTGTATTTATGTTGTTTTAACCTATGCTTTATTAAATTGTATTTATGTTGTTTTATCCTATGTTATATTAAATTGTATTTACGTGGTTTCATCCTATGCTTTATTAAATTGCATTTATTTTGTTTTAACCTATGCTTTATTAAATTGTTTTTATGTTGTTTTATCCTATGCTTTATTAAATTGTATTTATGTTGTTTTAACCTATGCTTTATTAAATTGTATTTATGTTGTTTTATCCTATGCTTTATTAAATTGTGTTTACGTGGTTTCATCCTATGCTTTATTAAATTGTATTTTTGTTGTTTTAACCCATGCTTCATTAAATTGTATTTATGTTGTTTTATCCTATGCTTCATTAAATTGTATTTATGTTGTTTTATCCTATGCTTTATTAAATTGTATTTATGTTGTTTTATCCTATGTTATATTAAATTGTATTTACGTGGTTTCATCCTATGCTTTATTAAATTGCATTTATTTTGTTTTAACCTATGCTTTATTAAATTGTTTTTATGTTGTTTTATCCTATGCTTTATTAAATTGTATTTATGTTGTTTTAACCTATGCTTTATTAAATTGTATTTATGTTGTTTTATCCTATGCTTTATTAAATTGTGTTTACGTGGTTTCATCCTATGCTTTATTAAATTGTATTTTTGTTGTTTTAACCCATGCTTCATTAAATTGTATTTATGTTGTTTTATCCTATGCTTCATTAAATTGTATTTATGTTGTTTTAACCTATGCTTTATTAAATTGTATTTATGTTGTTTTATCCTATGTTATATTAAATTGTATTTACGTGGTTTCATCCTATGCTTTATTAAATTGCATTTATTTTGTTTTAACCTATGCTTTATTAAATTGTTTTTATGCTGTTTTATCCTATGCTTTATTAAATTGTATTTATGTTGTTTTAACCTATGCTTTATTAAATTGTATTTATGTTGTTTTATCCTATGCTTTATTAAATTGTGTTTACGTGGTTTCATCCTATGCTTTATTAAATTGTATTTTTGTTGTTTTAACCCATGCTTCATTAAATTGTATTTATGTTGTTTTATCCTATGCTTCATTAAATTGTATTTATGTTGTTTTATCCTATGCTTTATTAAATTGTATTTATGTTGTTTTATCCTATGCTTTATTAAATTGTATTTATGTTGTTTTAACCTATGTTTTATTAAATTGTATTTATGTTGTTTTATCCTATGCTTTATTAAATTGTATTTATGTTGTTTTATCCCATGCTTTATTAAATTGTATTTATGTTGTTTTAACCTATGCTTTATTAAATTGTATTTATGTTGTTTTATCCTATGCTTTATTAAATTGTATTTATGTTGTTTTGTCCTATGCTTTATTACATTGTATTTATGTTGTTTTAACCCATGCTTCATTAAATTGTATTTATGTTGTTTTATCCTATGCTTCATTAAATTGTATTTATGTTGTTTTAACCTATGCTTTATTAAATTGTATTTATGTTGTTTTATCCTATGCTTTATTAAAAGGTATTTATGTTGTTTTATCCTATGCTTTATTAAATTGTATTTATGTTGTTTTATCCTATACTTAATTAAATTGTATTTATGTTGTTTTAACCTATGCTTTATTAAATGGTATTTATGTTGTTTTATCCTATGCTTTATTAAATTGTATTTATGTTGTTTTAACCTATGCTTTATTAAATTGTGTTTACGTGGTTTCATCCTATGCTTTATTAAATTGTATTTTTGTTGTTTTAACCCATGCTTCATTAAATTGTATTTATGTTGTTTTATCCTATGCTTCATTAAATTGTATTTATGTTGTTTTAACCTATGCTTTATTAAATTGTATTTATGTTGTTTTATCCTATGTTATATTAAATTGTATTTACGTGGTTTCATCCTGTGCTTTATTAAATTGCATTTATTTTGTTTTAACCTATGCTTTATTAAATTGTTTTTATGTTGTTTTATCCTATGCTTTATTAAATTGTATTTATGTTGTTTTAACCTATGCTTTATTAAATTGTATTTATGTTGTTTTATCCTATGCTTTATTAAATTGTGTTTACGTGGTTTCATCCTATGCTTTATTAAATTGTATTTTTGTTGTTTTAACCCATGCTTCATTAAATTGTATTTATGTTGTTTTATCCTATGCTTCATTAAATTGTATTTATGTTGTTTTATCCTATGCTTTATTAAATTGTATTTATGTTGTTTTATCCTATGCTTTATTAAATTGTATTTATGTTGTTTTAACCTATGTTTTATTAAATTGTATTTATGTTGTTTTATCCTATGCTTTATTAAATTGTATTTATGTTGTTTTATCCCATGCTTTATTAAATTGTATTTATGTTGTTTTAACCTATGCTTTATTAAATTGTATTTATGTTGTTTTATCCTATGCTTTATTAAATTGTATTTATGTTGTTTTAACCTATGCTTTATTAAATTGTATTTATGTTGTTTTATCCTATGCTTTATTAAATTGTGTTTACGTGGTTTCATCCTATGCTTTATTAAATTGTATTTTTGTTGTTTTAACCCATGCTTCATTAAATTGTATTTATGTTGTTTTATCCTATGCTTCATTAAATTGTATTTATGTTGTTTTATCCTATGCTTTATTAAATTGTATTTATGTTGTTTTATCCTATGTTATATTAAATTGTATTTACGTGGTTTCATCCTATGCTTTATTAAATTGCATTTATTTTGTTTTAACCTATGCTTTATTAAATTGTTTTTATGTTGTTTTATCCTATGCTTTATTAAATTGTATTTATGTTGTTTTAACCTATGCTTTATTAAATTGTATTTATGTTGTTTTATCCTATGCTTTATTAAATTGTGTTTACGTGGTTTCATCCTATGCTTTATTAAATTGTATTTTTGTTGTTTTATCCTATGCTTCATTAAATTGTATTTATGTTGTTTTATCCTATGCTTTATTAAATTGTATTTATGTTGTTTTATCCTATGCTTTATTAAATTGTATTTATGTTGTTTTAACCTATGCTTTATTAAATTGTATTTATGTTGTTTTAACCTATGCTTTATTAAATTGTATTTATGTTGTTTTATCCTATGCTTTATTAAATTGTATTTATGTTGTTTTATCCTATGCTTTATTAAATTGTATTTATGTTGTTTTATCCTATGCTTTATTAAATTGTATTTATGTTGTTTTAACCTATGCTTTATTAAATTGTATTTATGTTGTTTTATCCTATGCTTTATTAAATTGTATTTATGTTGTTTTAACCTATGCTTTATTAAATTGTATTTATGTTGTTTTATCCTATGCTTTATTAAATTATATTTATGTTGTTTTAACCTATGCTTTATTAAATTGTATTTATGTTGTTTTATCCTATGCTTTATTAAATTGTATTTATGTTGTTTTAACCTATGCTTTATTAAATTGTATTTATGTTGTTTTATCCTATGCTTTATTAAATTGTATTTATGTTGTTTTAAACTATGCTTTATTAAATTGTATTTATGTTGTTTTATCCTATGCTTTATTAAATGGTATTTATGTTGTTTTATCCTATGCTTTATTAAATTGTATTTATGTTGTTTTATCCTATGCTTTATTAAATTGCATTTATGTTGTTTTATCCTATGCTTTATTTTGTATTTATGTTGTTTTAACCTATGCTTTATTAAATTGTATTTATGTTGTTTTATCCTATGTTATATTAAATTGTATTTACGTGGTTTCATCCTATGCTTTATTAAATTGCATTTATTTTGTTTTAACCTATGCTTTATTAAATTGTTTTTATGTTGTTTTATCCTATGCTTTATTAAATTGTATTTATGTTGTTTTAACCTATGCTTTATTAAATTGTATTTATGTTGTTTTATCCTATGCTTTATTAAATTGTGTTTACGTGGTTTCATCCTATGCTTTATTAAATTGTATTTTTGTTGTTTTAACCCATGCTTCATTAAATTGTATTTATGTTGTTTTATCCTATGCTTCATTAAATTGTATTTATGTTGTTTTATCCTATGCTTTATTAAATTGTATTTATGTTGTTTTATCCTATGTTATATTAAATTGTATTTACGTGGTTTCATCCTATGCTTTATTAAATTGCATTTATTTTGTTTTAACCTATGCTTTATTAAATTGTTTTTATGTTGTTTTATCCTATGCTTTATTAAATTGTATTTATGTTGTTTTAACCTATGCTTTATTAAATTGTATTTATGTTGTTTTATCCTATGCTTTATTAAATTGTGTTTACGTGGTTTCATCCTATGCTTTATTAAATTGTATTTTTGTTGTTTTAACCCATGCTTCATTAAATTGTATTTATGTTGTTTTATCCTATGCTTTATTAAATTGTATTTATGTTGTTTTATCCTATGTTATATTAAATTGTATTTACGTGGTTTCATCCTATGCTTTATTAAATTGCATTTATTTTGTTTTAACCTATGCTTTATTAAATTGTTTTTATGTTGTTTTATCCTATGCTTTATTAAATTGTATTTATGTTGTTTTAACCTATGCTTTATTAAATTGTATTTATGTTGTTTTATCCTATGCTTTATTAAATTGTGTTTACGTGGTTTCATCCTATGCTTTATTAAACTGTATTTTTGTTGTTTTAACCCTTGCTTCATTAAATTGTATTTATGTTGTTTTATCCTATGCTTCATTAAATTGTATTTATGTTGTTTTATCCTATGCTTTATTAAATTGTATTTATGTTGTTTTATCCTATGCTTTATTAAATTGTATTTATGTTGTTTTAACCTATGTTTTATTAAATTGTATTTATGTTGTTTTATCCTATGCTTTATTAAATTGTATTTATGTTGTTTTATCCCATGCTTTATTAAATTGTATTTATGTTGTTTTAACCTATGCTTTATTAAATTGTATTTA
The DNA here is from genome assembly GCF_046119375.1 of Phyllobates terribilis. NCBI lineage: Eukaryota > Metazoa > Chordata > Amphibia > Anura > Dendrobatidae > Phyllobates > Phyllobates terribilis. The sequence goes on along the minus strand of NW_027363206.1, from coordinate 552,094 downwards.
TGTTGTTTTATCCTATGCTTTATTAAATTGTATTTATGTTGTTTTGTCCTATGCTTTATTACATTGTATTTATGTTGTTTTAACCCATGCTTCATTAAATTGTATTTATGTTGTTTTATCCTATGCTTCATTAAATTGTATTTATGTTGTTTTAACCTATGCTTTATTAAATTGTATTTATGTTGTTTTATCCTATGCTTTATTAAAAGGTATTTATGTTGTTTTATCCTATGCTTTATTAAATTGTATTTATGTTGTTTTATCCTATACTTAATTAAATTGTATTTATGTTGTTTTAACCTATGCTTTATTAAATGGTATTTATGTTGTTTTATCCTATGCTTTATTAAATTGTATTTATGTTTTTTTATCCTATGCTTTATTAAATTGTATTTATGTTGTTTTATCCTATGCTTTATTAGATTGTATTTATTTTGTTTTATACTATGCTTTATTAAAGTGTATTTATGTTGTTTTGTCCTATGCTTTATTAAATTGTATTTTTGTTGTTTTAACCCATGCTTCATTAAATTGTATTTATGTTGTTTTATCCTATGCTTCATTAAATTGTATTTATGTTGTTTTATCTTATGCTTTATTAAATTGTATTTATGTTGTTTTATCCTATGCTTTATTAAATTGTATTTATGTTGTTTTAACCTATGTTTTATTAAATTGTATTTATGTTGTTTTATCCTATGCTTTATTAAATTGTATTTATGTTGTTTTATCCTATGCTTTGTTAAATTGTATTTATGTTGTTTTAACCTATGTTTTATTAAATTGTATCTATGTTGTTTTATCCTATGCTTTATTAAATTGTATTTATGTTGTTTTAACCCATGCTTTATTAAATTGTATTTATGTTGTTTTATCCTATGCTTTATTAAATTGTATTTATGTTGTTTTAACCTATGCTTTATTAAATTGTATTTATGTTGTTTTAACCCATGCTTTATTAAATTGTATTTATTTTGTTTTGTCCTATGCTTTATTAAATTGTATTTATGTTGTTTTAACCTATGCTTTATTAAATTGTATTTATATTGTTTTATCCTATGCTTTATTAAATTGTATTTATGTTGTTTTAACCTATGCTTTATTACATCCTGTTTATGTTGTTTTATCCTATGCTTTATTAAATTGTATTTATGTTGTTTTAACCTATGCTTTATTAAATTGTATTTATGTTGTTTTATCCTATGTTATATTAAATTGTATTTACGTGGTTTCATCCTATGCTTTATTAAATTGCATTTATTTTGTTTTAACCTATGCTTTATTAAATTGTTTTTATGTTGTTTTATCCTATGCTTTATTAAATTGTATTTATGTTGTTTTAACCTATGCTTTATTAAATTGTATTTATGTTGTTTTATCCTATGCTTTATTAAATTGTGTTTACGTGGTTTCATCCTATGCTTTATTAAATTGTATTTTTGTTGTTTTAACCCATGCTTCATTAAATTGTATTTATGTTGTTTTATCCTATGCTTCATTAAATTGTATTTATGTTGTTTTATCCTATGCTTTATTAAATTGTATTTATGTTGTTTTATCCTATGCTTTATTAAATTGTATTTATGTTGTTTTAACCTATGTTTTATTAAATTGTATTTATGTTGTTTTATCCTATGCTTTATTAAATTGTATTTATGTTGTTTTATCCTATGCTTTATTAAATTGTATTTATGTTGTTTTAACCTATGCTTTATTAAATTGTATTTATGTTGTTTTATCCTATGCTTTATTAAATTGTATTTATGTTGTTTTAACCTATGCTTTATTAAATTGTATTTATGTTGTTTTATCCTATGCTTTATTAAATTGTATTTATGTTGTTTTAACCTATGCTTTATAAAATTGTATTTATGTTGTTTTATCCTATGCTTTATTAAATTGTATTTATGTTGTTTTAACCTATGCTTTATTAAATTGTATTTATGTTGTTTTATCCTATGCTTTATTAAATTGTATTTATGTTGTTTTAAACTATGCTTTATTAAATTGTATTTATGATGTTTTATCCTATGCTTTATTAAATGGTATTTATGTTGTTTTATCCTATGCTTTATTAAATTGTATTTATGTTGTTTTATCCTATGCTTTATTAAATTGTATTTATGTTGTTTTAAACTATGCTTTATTAAATTGTATTTATGTTGTTTTATCCTATGCTTTATTAAATGGTATTTATGTTGTTTTATCCTATGCTTTATTAAATTGTATTTATGTTGTTTTATCCTATGCTTTATTAAATTGCATTTATGTTGTTTTATCCTATGCTTTATTAAATTGTATTTATGTTGTTTTAACCTATGCTTTATTAAATTGTATTTATGTTGTTTTATCCTATGTTATATTAAATTGTATTTACGTGGTTTCATCCTATGCTTTATTAAATTGCATTTATTTTGTTTTAACCTATGCTTTATTAAATTGTTTTTATGTTGTTTTATCCTATGCTTTATTAAATTGTATTTATGTTGTTTTAACCTATGCTTTATTAAATTGTATTTATGTTGTTTTATCCTATGCTTTATTAAATTGTGTTTACGTGGTTTCATCCTATGCTTTATTAAATTGTATTTTTGTTGTTTTAACCCATGCTTCATTAAATTGTATTTATGTTGTTTTATCCTATGCTTCATTAAATTGTATTTATGTTGTTTTATCCTATGCTTTATTAAATTGTATTTATGTTGTTTTATCCTATGTTATATTAAATTGTATTTACGTGGTTTCATCCTATGCTTTATTAAATTGCATTTATTTTGTTTTAACCTATGCTTTATTAAATTGTTTTTATGTTGTTTTATCCTATGCTTTATTAAATTGTATTTATGTTGTTTTAACCTATGCTTTATTAAATTGTATTTATGTTGTTTTATCCTATGCTTTATTAAATTGTATTTATGTTGTTTTATCCTATGCTTTATTAAATTGTATTTATGTTGTTTTATCCTATGCTTTATTAAATTGTATTTATGTTGTTTTAACCTATGCTTTATTAAATTGTATTTATGTTGTTTTATCCTATGCTTTATTAAATTGTATTTATGTTGTTTTAACCTATGCTTTATTAAATTGTATTTATGTTGTTTTATCCTATGCTTTATTAAATTGTATTTATGTTGTTTTAACCTATGCTTTATTAAATTGTATTTATGTTGTTTTATCCTATGCTTTATTAAATTGTATTTATGTTGTTTTAACCTATGCTTTATTAAATTGTATTTATGTTGTTTTATCCTATGCTTTATTAAATTGTATTTATGTTGTTTTAAACTATGCTTTATTAAATTGTATTTATGTTGTTTTATCCTATGCTTTATTAAATGGTATTTATGTTGTTTTATCCTATGCTTTATTAAATTGTATTTATGTTGTTTTATCCTATGCTTTATTAAATTGCATTTATGTTGTTTTATCCTATGCTTTATTTTGTATTTATGTTGTTTTAACCTATGCTTTATTAAATTGTATTTATGTTGTTTTATCCTATGTTATATTAAATTGTATTTACGTGGTTTCATCCTATGCTTTATTAAATTGCATTTATTTTGTTTTAACCTATGCTTTATTAAATTGTTTTTATGTTGTTTTATCCTATGCTTTATTAAATTGTATTTATGTTGTTTTAACCTATGCTTTATTAAATTGTATTTATGTTGTTTTATCCTATGCTTTATTAAATTGTGTTTACGTGGTTTCATCCTATGCTTTATTAAATTGTATTTTTGTTGTTTTAACCCATGCTTCATTAAATTGTATTTATGTTGTTTTATCCTATGCTTCATTAAATTGTATTTATGTTGTTTTAACCTATGCTTTATTAAATTGTATTTATGTTGTTTTATCCTATGTTATATTAAATTGTATTTACGTGGTTTCATCCTATGCTTTATTAAATTGCATTTATTTTGTTTTAACCTATGCTTTATTAAATTGTTTTTATGTTGTTTTATCCTATGCTTTATTAAATTGTATTTATGTTGTTTTAACCTATGCTTTATTAAATTGTATTTATGTTGTTTTATCCTATGCTTTATTAAATTGTGTTTACGTGGTTTCATCCTATGCTTTATTAAATTGTATTTTTGTTGTTTTAACCCATGCTTCATTAAATTGTATTTATGTTGTTTTATCCTATGCTTCATTAAATTGTATTTATGTTGTTTTATCCTATGCTTTATTAAATTGTATTTATGTTGTTTTATCCTATGCTTTATTAAATTGTATTTATGTTGTTTTAACCTATGTTTTATTAAATTGTATTTATGTTGTTTTATCCTATGCTTTATTAAATTGTATTTATGTTGTTTTATCCCATGCTTTATTAAATTGTATTTATGTTGTTTTAACCTATGCTTTATTAAATTGTATTTATGTTGTTTTATCCTATGCTTTATTAAATTGTATTTATGTTGTTTTGTCCTATGCTTTATTACATTGTATTTATGTTGTTTTAACCCATGCTTCATTAAATTGTATTTATGTTGTTTTATCCTATGCTTCATTAAATTGTATTTATGTTGTTTTAACCTATGCTTTATTAAATTGTATTTATGTTGTTTTATCCTATGCTTTATTAAAAGGTATTTATGTTGTTTTATCCTATGCTTTATTAAATTGTATTTATGTTGTTTTATCCTATACTTAATTAAATTGTATTTATGTTGTTTTAACCTATGCTTTATTAAATGGTATTTATGTTGTTTTATCCTATGCTTTATTAAATTGTATTTATGTTTTTTTATCCTATGCTTTATTAAATTGTATTTATGTTGTTTTATCCTATGCTTTATTAAATTGTATTTATGTTGTTTTATCCTATGCTTTATTAAATTGTATTTATGTTGTTTTGTCCTATGCTTTATTAAATTGTATTTTTGTTGTTTTAACCCATGCTTCATTAAATTGTATTTATGTTGTTTTATCCTATGCTTCATTAAATTGTATTTATGTTGTTTTATCTTATGCTTTATTAAATTGTATTTATGTTGTTTTATCCTATGCTTTATTAAATTGTATTTATGTTGTTTTAACCTATGTTTTATTAAATTGTATTTATGTTGTTTTATCCTATGCTTTATTAAATTGTATTTATGTTGTTTTATCCTATGCTTTGTTAAATTGTATTTATGTTGTTTTAACCTATGTTTTATTAAATTGTATCTATGTTGTTTTATCCTATGCTTTATTAAATTGTATTTATGTTGTTTTAACCCATGCTTTATTAAATTGTATTTATGTTGTTTTATCCTATGCTTTATTAAATTGTATTTATGTTGTTTTAACCTATGTTATATTAAATTGTATTTACGTGGTTTCATCCTATGCTTTATTAAATTGCATTTATTTTGTTTTAACCTATGCTTTATTAAATTGTTTTTATGTTGTTTTATCCTATGCTTTATTAAATTGTATTTATGTTGTTTTAACCTATGCTTTATTAAATTGTATTTATGTTGTTTTATCCTATGCTTTATTAAATTGTATTTATGTTGTTTTATCCTATGCTTTATTAAATTGTATTTATGTTGTTTTATCCTATGCTTTATTAAATTGTATTTATGTTGTTTTAACCTATGCTTTATTAAATTGTATTTATGTTGTTTTATCCTATGCTTTATTAAATTGTATTTATGTTGTTTTAACCTATGCTTTATTAAATTGTATTTATGTTGTTTTATCCTATGCTTTATTAAATTGTATTTATGTTGTTTTAACCTATGCTTTATTAAATTGTATTTATGTTGTTTTATCCTATGCTTTATTAAATTGTATTTATGTTGTTTTAACCTATGCTTTATTAAATTGTATTTATGTTGTTTTATCCTATGCTTTATTAAATTGTATTTATGTTGTTTTAAACTATGCTTTATTAAATTGTATTTATGTTGTTTTATCCTATGCTTTATTAAATGGTATTTATGTTGTTTTATCCTATGCTTTATTAAATTGTATTTATGTTGTTTTATCCTATGCTTTATTAAATTGCATTTATGTTGTTTTATCCTATGCTTTATTTTGTATTTATGTTGTTTTAACCTATGCTTTATTAAATTGTATTTATGTTGTTTTATCCTATGTTATATTAAATTGTATTTACGTGGTTTCATCCTATGCTTTATTAAATTGCATTTATTTTGTTTTAACCTATGCTTTATTAAATTGTTTTTATGTTGTTTTATCCTATGCTTTATTAAATTGTATTTATGTTGTTTTAACCTATGCTTTATTAAATTGTATTTATGTTGTTTTATCCTATGCTTTATTAAATTGTGTTTACGTGGTTTCATCCTATGCTTTATTAAATTGTATTTTTGTTGTTTTAACCCATGCTTCATTAAATTGTATTTATGTTGTTTTATCCTATGCTTCATTAAATTGTATTTATGTTGTTTTAACCTATGCTTTATTAAATTGTATTTATGTTGTTTTATCCTATGTTATATTAAATTGTATTTACGTGGTTTCATCCTATGCTTTATTAAATTGCATTTATTTTGTTTTAACCTATGCTTTATTAAATTGTTTTTATGTTGTTTTATCCTATGCTTTATTAAATTGTATTTATGTTGTTTTAACCTATGCTTTATTAAATTGTATTTATGTTGTTTTATCCTATGCTTTATTAAATTGTGTTTACGTGGTTTCATCCTATGCTTTATTAAATTGTATTTTTGTTGTTTTAACCCATGCTTCATTAAATTGTATTTATGTTGTTTTATCCTATGCTTCATTAAATTGTATTTATGTTGTTTTATCCTATGCTTTATTAAATTGTATTTATGTTGTTTTATCCTATGCTTTATTAAATTGTATTTATGTTGTTTTAACCTATGTTTTATTAAATTGTATTTATGTTGTTTTATCCTATGCTTTATTAAATTGTATTTATGTTGTTTTATCCCATGCTTTATTAAATTGTATTTATGTTGTTTTAACCTATGCTTTATTAAATTGTATTTATGTTGTTTTATCCTATGCTTTATTAAATTGTATTTATGTTGTTTTGTCCTATGCTTTATTACATTGTATTTATGTTGTTTTAACCCATGCTTCATTAAATTGTATTTATGTTGTTTTATCCTATGCTTCATTAAATTGTATTTATGTTGTTTTAACCTATGCTTTATTAAATTGTATTTATGTTGTTTTATCCTATGCTTTATTAAAAGGTATTTATGTTGTTTTATCCTATGCTTTATTAAATTGTATTTATGTTGTTTTATCCTATACTTAATTAAATTGTATTTATGTTGTTTTAACCTATGCTTTATTAAATGGTATTTATGTTGTTTTATCCTATGCTTTATTAAATTGTATTTATGTTGTTTTAACCTATGCTTTATTAAATTGTGTTTACGTGGTTTCATCCTATGCTTTATTAAATTGTATTTTGTTGTTTTAACCCATGCTTCATTAAATTGTATTTATGTTGTTTTATCCTATGCTTCATTAAATTGTATTTATGTTGTTTTAACCTATGCTTTATTAAATTGTATTTATGTTGTTTTATCCTATGTTATATTAAATTGTATTTACGTGGTTTCATCCTATGCTTTATTAAATTGCATTTATTTTGTTTTAACCTATGCTTTATTAAATTGTTTTTATGTTGTTTTATCCTATGCTTTATTAAATTGTATTTATGTTGTTTTAACCTATGCTTTATTAAATTGTATTTATGTTGTTTTATCCTATGCTTTATTAAATTGTGTTTACGTGGTTTCATCCTATGCTTTATTAAATTGTATTTTTGTTGTTTTAACCCATGCTTCATTAAATTGTATTTATGTTGTTTTATCCTATGCTTCATTAAATTGTATTTATGTTGTTTTATCCTATGCTTTATTAAATTGTATTTATGTTGTTTTATCCTATGCTTTATTAAATTGTATTTATGTTGTTTTAACCTATGTTTTATTAAATTGTATTTATGTTGTTTTATCCTATGCTTTATTAAATTGTATTTATGTTGTTTTATCCCATGCTTTATTAAATTGTATTTATGTTGTTTTAACCTATGCTTTATTAAATTGTATTTATGTTGTTTTATCCTATGCTTTATTAAATTGTATTTATGTTGTTTTAACCTATGCTTTATTAAATTGTATTTATGTTGTTTTATCCTATGCTTTATTAAATTGTGTTTACGTGGTTTCATCCTATGCTTTATTAAATTGTATTTTTGTTGTTTTAACCCATGCTTCATTAAATTGTATTTATGTTGTTTTATCCTATGCTTCATTAAATTGTATTTATGTTGTTTTATCCTATGCTTTATTAAATTGTATTTATGTTGTTTTATCCTATGTTATATTAAATTGTATTTACGTGGTTTCATCCTATGCTTTATTAAATTGCATTTATTTTGTTTTAACCTATGCTTTATTAAATTGTTTTTATGTTGTTTTATCCTATGCTTTATTAAATTGTATTTATGTTGTTTTAACCTATGCTTTATTAAATTGTATTTATGTTGTTTTATCCTATGCTTTATTAAATTGTGTTTACGTGGTTTCATCCTATGCTTTATTAAATTGTATTTTTGTTGTTTTATCCTATGCTTCATTAAATTGTATTTATGTTGTTTTATCCTATGCTTTATTAAATTGTATTTATGTTGTTTTATCCTATGCTTTATTAAATTGTATTTATGTTGTTTTAACCTATGTTTTATTAAATTGTATTTATGTTGTTTTATCCTATGCTTTATTAAATTGTATTTATGTTGTTTTATCCTATGCTTTATTAAATTGTATTTATGTTGTTTTAACCTATGCTTTATTAAATTGTATTTATGTTGTTTTATCCTATGCTTTATTAAATTGTATTTATGTTGTTTTATCCTATGCTTTATTAAATTGTATTTATGTTGTTTTATCCTATGCTTTATTAAATTGTATTTATGTTGTTTTAACCTATGCTTTATTAAATTGTATTTATGTTGTTTTATCCTATGCTTTATTAAATTGTATTTATGTTGTTTTAACCTATGCTTTATTAAATTGTATTTATGTTGTTTTATCCTATGCTTTATTAAATTGTATTTATGTTGTTTTAACCTATGCTTTATTAAATTGTATTTATGTTGTTTTATCCTATGCTTTATTAAATTGTATTTATGTTGTTTTAACCTATGCTTTATTAAATTGTATTTATGTTGTTTTATCCTATGCTTTATTAAATTGTATTTATGTTGTTTTAAACTATGCTTTATTAAATTGTATTTATGTTGTTTTATCCTATGCTTTATTAAATGGTATTTATGTTGTTTTATCCTATGCTTTATTAAATTGTATTTATGTTGTTTTATCCTATGCTTTATTAAATTGCATTTATGTTGTTTTATCCTATGCTTTATTTTGTATTTATGTTGTTTTAACCTATGCTTTATTAAATTGTATTTATGTTGTTTTATCCTATGTTATATTAAATTGTATTTACGTGGTTTCATCCTATGCTTTATTAAATTGCATTTATTTTGTTTTAACCTATGCTTTATTAAATTGTTTTTATGTTGTTTTATCCTATGCTTTATTAAATTGTATTTATGTTGTTTTAACCTATGCTTTATTAAATTGTATTTATGTTGTTTTATCCTATGCTTTATTAAATTGTGTTTACGTGGTTTCATCCTATGCTTTATTAAATTGTATTTTTGTTGTTTTAACCCATGCTTCATTAAATTGTATTTATGTTGTTTTATCCTATGCTTCATTAAATTGTATTTATGTTGTTTTATCCTATGCTTTATTAAATTGTATTTATGTTGTTTTATCCTATGTTATATTAAATTGTATTTACGTGGTTTCATCCTATGCTTTATTAAATTGCATTTATTTTGTTTTAACCTATGCTTTATTAAATTGTTTTTATGTTGTTTTATCCTATGCTTTATTAAATTGTATTTATGTTGTTTTAACCTATGCTTTATTAAATTGTATTTATGTTGTTTTATCCTATGCTTTATTAAATTGTGTTTACGTGGTTTCATCCTATGCTTTATTAAATTGTATTTTTGTTGTTTTAACCCATGCTTCATTAAATTGTATTTATGTTGTTTTATCCTATGCTTCATTAAATTGTATTTATGTTGTTTTAACCTATGCTTTATTAAATTGTATTTATGTTGTTTTATCCTATGTTATATTAAATTGTATTTACGTGGTTTCATCCTATGCTTTATTAAATTGCATTTATTTTGTTTTAACCTATGCTTTATTAAATTGTTTTTATGTTGTTTTATCCTATGCTTTATTAAATTGTATTTATGTTGTTTTAACCTATGCTTTATTAAATTGTATTTATGTTGTTTTATCCTATGCTTTATTAAATTGTGTTTACGTGGTTTCATCCTATGCTTTATTAAACTGTATTTTTGTTGTTTTAACCCTTGCTTCATTAAATTGTATTTATGTTGTTTTATCCTATGCTTCATTAAATTGTATTTATGTTGTTTTATCCTATGCTTTATTAAATTGTATTTATGTTGTTTTATCCTATGCTTTATTAAATTGTATTTATGTTGTTTTAACCTATGTTTTATTAAATTGTATTTATGTTGTTTTATCCTATGCTTTATTAAATTGTATTTATGTTGTTTTATCCCATGCTTTATTAAATTGTATTTATGTTGTTTTAACCTATGCTTTATTAAATTGTATTTATGTTGTTTTATCCTATGCTTTATTAAATTGTATTTATGTTGTTTTGTCCTATGCTTTATTACATTGTATTTATGTTGTTTTAACCCATGCTTCATTAAATTGTATTTATGTTGTTTTATCCTATGCTTCATTAAATTGTATTTATGTTGTTTTAACCTATGCTTTATTAAATTGTATTTATGTTGTTTTATCCTATGCTTTATTAAAAGGTATTTATGTTGTTTTATCCTATGCTTTATTAAATTGTATTTATGTTGTTTTATCCTATACTTAATTAAATTGTATTTATGTTGTTTTAACCTATGCTTTATTAAATGGTATTTATGTTGTTTTATCCTATGCTTTATTAAATTGTATTTATGTTTTTTTATCCTATGCTTTATTAAATTGTATTTATGTTGTTTTATCCTATGCTTTATTAAATTGTATTTATGTTGTTTTATCCTATGCTTTATTAAATTGTATTTATGTTGTTTTGTCCTATGCTTTATTAAATTGTATTTTTGTTGTTTTAACCCATGCTTCATTAAATTGTATTTATGTTGTTTTATCCTATGCTTCATTAAATTGTATTTATGTTGTTTTATCTTATGCTTTATTAAATTGTATTTATGTTGTTTTATCCTATGCTTTATTAAATTGTATTTATGTTGTTTTAACCTATGTTTTATTAAATTGTATTTATGTTGTTTTATCCTATGCTTTATTAAATTGTATTTATGTTGTTTTATCCTATGCTTTGTTAAATTGTATTTATGTTGTTTTAACCTATGTTTTATTAAATTGTATCTATGTTGTTTTATCCTATGCTTTATTAAATTGTATTTATGTTGTTTTAACCCATGCTTTATTAAATTGTATTTATGTTGTTTTATCCTATGCTTTATTAAATTGTATTTATGTTGTTTTAACCTATGCTTTATTAAATTGTATTTATGTTGTTTTAACCCATGCTTTATTAAATTGTATTTATTTTGTTTTGTCCTATGCTTTATTAAATTGTATTTATGTTGTTTTAACCTATGCTTTATTAAATTGTATTTATATTGTTTTATCCTATGCTTTATTAAATTGTATTTATGTTGTTTTAACCTATGCTTTATTACATCCTGTTTATGTTGTTTTATCCTATGCTTTATTAAATTGTATTTATGTTGTTTTAACCTATGCTTTATTAAATTGTATTTATGTTGTTTTATCCTATGTTATATTAAATTGTATTTACGTGGTTTCATCCTATGCTTTATTAAATTGCATTTATTTTGTTTTAACCTATGCTTTATTAAATTGTTTTTATGTTGTTTTATCCTATGCTTTATTAAATTGTATTTATGTTGTTTTAACCTATGCTTTATTAAATTGTATTTATGTTGTTTTATCCTATGCTTTATTAAATTGTGTTTACGTGGTTTCATCCTATGCTTTATTAAATTGTATTTTTGTTGTTTTAACCCATGCTTCATTAAATTGTATTTATGTTGTTTTATCCTATGCTTCATTAAATTGTATTTATGTTGTTTTATCCTATGCTTTATTAAATTGTATTTATGTTGTTTTATCCTATGCTTTATTAAATTGTATTTATGTTGTTTTAACCTATGTTTTATTAAATTGTATTTATGTTGTTTTATCCTATGCTTTATTAAATTGTATTTATGTTGTTTTATCCTATGCTTTATTAAATTGTATTTATGTTGTTTTAACCTATGCTTTATTAAATTGTATTTATGTTGTTTTATCCTATGCTTTATTAAATTGTATTTATGTTGTTTTAACCTATGCTTTATTAAATTGTATTTATGTTGTTTTATCCTATGCTTTATTAAATTGTGTTTACGTGGTTTCATCCTATGCTTTATTAAATTGTATTTTTGTTGTTTTAACCCATGCTTCATTAAATTGTATTTATGTTGTTTTATCCTATGCTTCATTAAATTGTATTTATGTTGTTTTATCCTATGCTTTATTAAATTGTATTTATGTTGTTTTATCCTATGCTTTATTAAATTGTATTTATGTTGTTTTAACCTATGTTTTATTAAATTGTATTTATGTTGTTTTATCCTATGCTTTATTAAATTGTATTTATGTTGTTTTATCCTATGCTTTATTAAATTGTATTTATGTTGTTTTAACCTATGCTTTATTAAATTGTATTTATGTTGTTTTATCCTATGCTTTATTAAATTGTATTTATGTTGTTTTAACCTATGCTTTATTAAATTGTATTTATGTTGTTTTATCCTATGCTTTATTAAATTGTATTTATGTTGTTTTAACCTATGCTTTATAAAATTGTATTTATGTTGTTTTATCCTATGCTTTATTAAATTGTATTTATGTTGTTTTAACCTATGCTTTATTAAATTGTATTTATGTTGTTTTATCCTATGCTTTATTAAATTGTATTTATGTTGTTTTAAACTATGCTTTATTAAATTGTATTTATGATGTTTTATCCTATGCTTTATTAAATGGTATTTATGTTGTTTTATCCTATGCTTTATTAAATTGTATTTATGTTGTTTTATCCTATGCTTTATTAAATTGTATTTATGTTGTTTTAAACTATGCTTTATTAAATTGTATTTATGTTGTTTTATCCTATGCTTTATTAAATGGTATTTATGTTGTTTTATCCTATGCTTTATTAAATTGTATTTATGTTGTTTTATCCTATGCTTTATTAAATTGCATTTATGTTGTTTTATCCTATGCTTTATTAAATTGTATTTATGTTGTTTTAACCTATGCTTTATTAAATTGTATTTATGTTGTTTTATCCTATGTTATATTAAATTGTATTTACGTGGTTTCATCCTATGCTTTATTAAATTGCATTTATTTTGTTTTAACCTATGCTTTATTAAATTGTTTTTATGTTGTTTTATCCTATGCTTTATTAAATTGTATTTATGTTGTTTTAACCTATGCTTTATTAAATTGTATTTATGTTGTTTTATCCTATGCTTTATTAAATTGTGTTTACGTGGTTTCATCCTATGCTTTATTAAATTGTATTTTTGTTGTTTTAACCCATGCTTCATTAAATTGTATTTATGTTGTTTTATCCTATGCTTCATTAAATTGTATTTATGTTGTTTTATCCTATGCTTTATTAAATTGTATTTATGTTGTTTTATCCTATGTTATATTAAATTGTATTTACGTGGTTTCATCCTATGCTTTATTAAATTGCATTTATTTTGTTTTAACCTATGCTTTATTAAATTGTTTTTATGTTGTTTTATCCTATGCTTTATTAAATTGTATTTATGTTGTTTTAACCTATGCTTTATTAAATTGTATTTATGTTGTTTTATCCTATGCTTTATTAAATTGTATTTATGTTGTTTTATCCTATGCTTTATTAAATTGTATTTATGTTGTTTTATCCTATGCTTTATTAAATTGTATTTATGTTGTTTTAACCTATGCTTTATTAAATTGTATTTATGTTGTTTTATCCTATGCTTTATTAAATTGTATTTATGTTGTTTTAACCTATGCTTTATTAAATTGTATTTATGTTGTTTTATCCTATGCTTTATTAAATTGTATTTATGTTGTTTTAACCTATGCTTTATTAAATTGTATTTATGTTGTTTTATCCTATGCTTTATTAAATTGTATTTATGTTGTTTTAACCTATGCTTTATTAAATTGTATTTATGTTGTTTTATCCTATGCTTTATTAAATTGTATTTATGTTGTTTTAAACTATGCTTTATTAAATTGTATTTATGTTGTTTTATCCTATGCTTTATTAAATGGTATTTATGTTGTTTTATCCTATGCTTTATTAAATTGTATTTATGTTGTTTTATCCTATGCTTTATTAAATTGCATTTATGTTGTTTTATCCTATTCTTTATTTTGTATTTATGTTGTTTTAACCTATGCTTTATTAAATTGTATTTATGTTGTTTTATCCTATGTTTTATTAAATTGTATTTACGTGGTTTCATCCTATGCTTTATTAAATTGCATTTATTTTGTTTTAACCTATGCTTTATTAAATTGTTTTTATGTTGTTTTATCCTATGCTTTATTAAATTGTATTTATGTTGTTTTAACCTATGCTTTATTAAATTGTATTTATGTTGTTTTATCCTATGCTTTATTAAATTGTGTTTACGTGGTTTCATCCTATGCTTTATTAAATTGTATTTTTGTTGTTTTAACCCATGCTTCATTAAATTGTATTTATGTTGTTTTATCCTATGCTTCATTAAATTGTATTTATGTTGTTTTATCCTATGCTTTATTAAATTGTATTTATGTTGTTTTATCCTATGCTTTATTAAATTGTATTTATGTTGTTTTAACCTATGTTTTATTAAATTGTATTTATGTTGTTTTATCCTATGCTTTATTAAATTGTATTTATGTTGTTTTATCCCATGCTTTATTAAATTGTATTTATGTTGTTTTAACCTATGCTTTATTAAATTGTATTTATGTTGTTTTATCCTATGCTTTATTAAATTGTATTTATGTTGTTTTGTCCTATGCTTTATTACATTGTATTTATGTTGTTTTAACCCATGCTTCATTAAATTGTATTTATGTTGTTTTATCCTATGCTTCATTAAATTGTATTTATGTTGTTTTATCCTATGCTTCATTAAATTGTATTTATGTTGTTTTATCCTATGCTTTATTAAATTGTATTTATGTTGTTTTATCCTATGTTATATTAAATTGTATTTATGTTGTTTTAACCTATGCTTTATTAAATTGTATTTATGTTGTTTTATCCTATGCTTTATTAAATTGTATTTATGTTGTTTTATTCTATGTTATATTAAATTGTATTTACGTGGTTTCATCCTATGCTTTATTAAATTGCATTTATTTTGTTTTAACCTATGCTTTATTAAATTGTTTTTATGTTGTTTTATCCTATGCTTTATTAAATTGTATTTATGTTGTTTTAACCTATGCTTTATTAAATTGTATTTATGTTGTTTTATCCTATGCTTTATTAAATTGTGTTTACGTGGTTTCATCCTATGCTTTATTAAATTGTATTTTTGTTGTTTTAACCCATGCTTCATTAAATTGTATTTATGTTGTTTTATCCTATGCTTCATTAAATTGTATTTATGTTGTTTTAACCTATGCTTTATTAAATTGTATTTATGTTGTTTTATCCTATGTTATATTAAATTGTATTTACGTGGTTTCATCCTATGCTTTATTAAATTGCATTTATTTTGTTTTAACCTATGCTTTATTAAATTGTTTTTATGTTGTTTTATCCTATGCTTTATTAAATTGTATTTATGTTGTTTTAACCTATGCTTTATTAAATTGTATTTATGTTGTTTTATCCTATGCTTTATTAAATTGTGTTTACGTGGTTTCATCCTATGCTTTATTAAATTGTATTTTTGTTGTTTTAACCCATGCTTCATTAAATTGTATTTATGTTGTTTTATCCTATGCTTCATTAAATTGTATTTATGTTGTTTTATCCTATGCTTTATTAAATTGTATTTATGTTGTTTTATCCTATGCTTTATTAAATTGTATTTATGTTGTTTTAACCTATGTTTTATTAAATTGTATTTATGTTGTTTTATCCTATGCTTTATTAAATTGTATTTATGTTGTTTTATCCCATGCTTTATTAAATTGTATTTATGTTGTTTTAACCTATGCTTTATTAAATTGTATTTATGTTGTTTTATCCTATGCTTTATTAAATTGTATTTATGTTGTTTTGTCCTATGCTTTATTACATTGTATTTATGTTGTTTTAACCCATGCTTCATTAAATTGTATTTATGTTGTTTTATCCTATGCTTCATTAAATTGTATTTATGTTGTTTTAACCTATGCTTTATTAAATTGTATTTATGTTGTTTTATCCTATGCTTTATTAAAAGGTATTTATGTTGTTTTATCCTATGCTTTATTAAATTGTATTTATGTTGTTTTATCCCATACTTAATTAAATTGTATTTATGTTGTTTTAACCTATGCTTTATTAAATGGTATTTATGTTGTTTTATCCTATGCTTTATTAAATTGTATTTATGTTTTTTTATCCTATGCTTTATTAAATTGTATTTATGTTGTTTTATCCTATGCTTTATTAAATTGTATTTATGTTGTTTTATCCTATGCTTTATTAAATTGTATTTATGTTGTTTTGTCCTATGCTTTATTAAATTGTATTTTTGTTGTTTTAACCCATGCTTCATTAAATTGTATTTATGTTGTTTTATCCTATGCTTCATTAAATTGTATTTATGTTGTTTTATCTTATGCTTTATTAAATTGTATTTATGTTGTTTTATCCTATGCTTTATTAAATTGTATTTATGTTGTTTTAACCTATGTTTTATTAAATTGTATTTATGTTGTTTTATCCTATGCTTTATTAAATTGTATTTATGTTGTTTTATCCTATGCTTTGTTAAATTGTATTTATGTTGTTTTAACCTATGTTTTATTAAATTGTATCTATGTTGTTTTATCCTATGCTTTATTAAATTGTATTTATGTTGTTTTAACCCATGCTTTATTAAATTGTATTTATGTTGTTTTATCCTATGCTTTATTAAATTGTATTTATGTTGTTTTAACCTATGCTTTATTAAATTGTATTTATGTTGTTTTAACCCATGCTTTATTAAATTGTATTTATTTTGTTTTGTCCTATGCTTTATTAAATTGTATTTATGTTGTTTTAACCTATGCTTTATTAAATTGTATTTATATTGTTTTATCCTATGCTTTATTAAATTGTATTTATGTTGTTTTATTCTATGCTTTATTAAATTGTATTTATGTTGTTTTATCCTATGCTTTATTAAATTGTATTTATGTTGTTTTATCCTATGCTTTATTAAATTGTATTTATGTTGTTTTAACCTATGCTTTATTACATCCTGTTTATGTTGTTTTATCCTATGCTTTATTAAATTGTATTTATGTTGTTTTAACCTATGCTTTATTAAATTGTATTTATGTTGTTTTATCCTATGCTTTATTAAATTGTATTTATGTTGTTTTATCCTATGCTTTATTAAATTGTATTTATGTTGTTTTAACCTATGCTTTATTACATCCTGTTTATGTTGTTTTATCCTATGCTTTATTAAATTGCATTTATTTTGTTTTAACCTATGCTTTATTAAATTGTTTTTATGTTGTTTTATCCTATGCTTTATTAAATTGTATTTATGTTGTTTTAACCTATGCTTTATTAAATTGTATTTATGTTGTTTTATCCTATGCTTTATTAAATTGTGTTTACGTGGTTTCATCCTATGCTTTATTAAATTGTATTTTTGTTGTTTTAACCCATGCTTCATTAAATTGTATTTATGTTGTTTTATCCTATGCTTCATTAAATTGTATTTATGTTGTTTTATCCTATGCTTTATTAAATTGTATTTATGTTGTTTTATCCTATGCTTTATTAAATTGTATTTATGTTGTTTTAACCTATGTTTTATTAAATTGTATTTATGTTGTTTTATCCTATGCTTTATTAAATTGTATTTATGTTGTTTTATCCTATGCTTTATTAAATTGTATTTATGTTGTTTTAACCTATGCTTTATTAAATTGTATTTATGTTGTTTTATCCTATGCTTTATTAAATTGTATTTATGTTGTTTTAACCTATGCTTTATTAAATTGTATTTATGTTGTTTTATCCTATGCTTTATTAAATTGTATTTATGTTGTTTTAACCTATGCTTTATAAAATTGTATTTATGTTGTTTTATCCTATGCTTTATTAAATTGTATTTATGTTGTTTTAACCTATGCTTTATTAAATTGTATTTATGTTGTTTTATCCTATGCTTTATTAAATTGTATTTATGTTGTTTTAAACTATGCTTTATTAAATTGTATTTATGTTGTTTTATCCTATGCTTTATTAAATGGTATTTATGTTGTTTTATCCTATGCTTTATTAAATTGTATTTATGTTGTTTTATCCTATGCTTTATTAAATTGCATTTATGTTGTTTTATCCTATGCTTTATTAAATTGTATTTATGTTGTTTTATCCTATGCTTTATTAAATTGTATTTATGTTGTTTTGTCCTATGCTTTATTACATTGTATTTATGTTGTTTTAACCCATGCTTCATTAAATTGTATTTATGTTGTTTTATCCTATGCTTCATTAAATTGTATTTATGTTGTTTTAACCTATGCTTTATTAAATTGTATTTATGTTGTTTTATCCTATGCTTTATTAAAAGGTATTTATGTTGTTTTATCCTATGCTTTATTAAATTGTATTTATGTTGTTTTAACCTATGCTTTATTAAACTGTATTTATGTTGTTTTATCCTATGCTTTATTAATTTGTATTTATGTTGTTTTATCCTATGCTTTATTAAATTGTATTTATGTTGTTTTAACCTATCCTTTATTAAATTGTATGTATGTTGTTTTAACCTATGCTTTATTAAATTGTATTTATGTTGTTTTAACCTATGCTTTATTACATCTTGTTTATGTTGTTTTATCCTATGCTTTATTAAATTGTATTTATGTTGCTTTAACCTATGCTTTATTAAATTGTATTTATGTTGTTTTATCCTATGCTTTATTAAATGGTATTTATGTTGTTTTATCCTATGCTTTATTAAATTGTATTTATGTTGTTTTAACCTATGCTTTATTAAACTGTATTTATGTTGTTTTATCCTATGCTTTATTAAATTGTATTTATGTTGTTTTATCCTATGCTTTATTAAATTGTATTTATGTTGTTTTAACCTATGCTTTATTAAATTGTATTTATGTTGTTTTAACCTATGCTTTATTAAATTGTATTTATGTTGTTTTATCCTATGCTTTATTAAATTGTATTTATGTTGCTTTAACCTATGCTTTATTAAATTGTATTTATGTTGTTTTATCCTATGCTTTATTAAATTGTATTTATGTTGTTTTATCCTATGCTTTATTAAATTGTATTTATGTTGTTTTATCCTATGCTTTATTAAATTGTATTTATGTTGTTTTATCCTATGCTTTATTAAATTGTATTTATGTTGTTTTAACCTATGCTTTATTAAATTGTATTTATGTTGTTTTATCCTATACTTAATTAAATTGTATTTATGTTGTTTTAACCTATGCTTTATTAAATGGTATTTATGTTGTTTTATCCTATGCTTTATTAAATTGTATTTATGTTTTTTTATCCTATGCTTTATTAAATTGTATTTATGTTGTTTTATCCTATGCTTTATTAAATTGTATTTATGTTGTTTTATCCTATGCTTTATTAAATTGTATTTATGTTGTTTTGTCCTATGCTTTATTAAATTGTATTTTTGTTGTTTTAACCCATGCTTCATTAAATTGTATTTATGTTGTTTTATCCTATGCTTCATTAAATTGTATTTATGTTGTTTTATCCTATGCTTTATTAAATTGTATTTATGTTGTTTTATCCTATGCTTTATTAAATTGTATTTATGTTGTTTTATCCTATGCTTTATTAAATTGTATTTATGTTGTTTTAACCTATGCTTTATTAAATTGTATTTATGTTGTTTTATCCTATACTTAATTAAATTGTATTTATGTTGTTTTAACCTATGCTTTATTAAATGGTATTTATGTTGTTTTATCCTATGCTTTATTAAATTGTATTTATGTTTTTTTATCCTATGCTTTATTAAATTGTATTTATGTTGTTTTATCCTATGCTTTATTAAATTGTATTTATGTTGTTTTATCCTATGCTTTATTAAATTGTATTTATGTTGTTTTGTCCTATGCTTTATTAAATTGTATTTTTGTTGTTTTAACCCATGCTTCATTAAATTGTATTTATGTTGTTTTATCCTATGCTTCATTAAATTGTATTTATGTTGTTTTATCCTATGCTTTATTAAATTGTATTTATGTTGTTTTATCCTATGCTTTATTAAATTGTATTTATGTTGTTTTAACCTATGTTTTATTAAATTGTATTTATGTTGTTTTATCCTATGCTTTATTAAATTGTATTTATGTTGTTTTATCCTATGCTTTGTTAAATTGTATTTATGTTGTTTTAACCTATGTTTTATTAAATTGTATCTATGTTGTTTTATCCTATGCTTTATTAAATTGTATTTATGTTGTTTTAACCCATGCTTTATTAAATTGTATTTATGTTGTTTTATCCTATGCTTTATTAAATTGTATTTATGTTGTTTTAACCTATGCTTTATTAAATTGTATTTATGTTGTTTTAACCCATGCTTTATTAAATTGTATTTATTTTGTTTTGTCCTATGCTTTATTAAATTGTATTTATGTTGTTTTAACCTATGCTTTATTAAATTGTATTTATATTGTTTTATCCTATGCTTTATTAAATTGTATTTATGTTGTTTTATTCTATGCTTTATTAAATTGTATTTATGTTGTTTTATCCTATGCTTTATTAAATTGTATTTATGTTGTTTTATCCTATGCTTTATTAAATTGTATTTATGTTGTTTTAACCTATGCTTTATTACATCCTGTTTATGTTGTTTTATCCTATGCTTTATTAAATTGTATTTATGTTGTTTTAACCTATGCTTTATTAAATTGTATTTATGTTGTTTTATCCTATGTTATATTAAATTGTATTTACGTGGTTTCATCCTATGCTTTATTAAATTGCATTTATTTTGTTTTAACCTATGCTTTATTAAATTGTTTTTATGTTGTTTTATCCTATGCTTTATTAAATTGTATTTATGTTGTTTTAACCTATGCTTTATTAAATTGTATTTATGTTGTTTTATCCTATGCTTTATTAAATTGTGTTTACGTGGTTTCATCCTATGCTTTATTAAATTGTATTTTTGTTGTTTTAACCCATGCTTCATTAAATTGTATTTATGTTGTTTTATCCTATGCTTCATTAAATTGTATTTATGTTGTTTTATCCTATGCTTTATTAAATTGTATTTATGTTGTTTTATCCTATGCTTTATTAAATTGTATTTATGTTGTTTTAACCTATGTTTTATTAAATTGTATTTATGTTGTTTTATCCTATGCTTTATTAAATTGTATTTATGTTGTTTTATCCTATGCTTTATTAAATTGTATTTATGTTGTTTTAACCTATGCTTTATTAAATTGTATTTATGTTGTTTTATCCTATGCTTTATTAAATTGTATTTATGTTGTTTTAACCTATGCTTTATTAAATTGTATTTATGTTGTTTTATCCTATGCTTTATTAAATTGTATTTATGTTGTTTTAACCTATGCTTTATTAAATTGTATTTATGTTGTTTTATCCTATGCTTTATTAAATTGTATTTATGTTGTTTTAACCTATGCTTTATTAAATTGTATTTATGTTGTTTTATCCTATGCTTTATTAAATTGTATTTATGTTGTTTTAAACTATGCTTTATTAAATTGTATTTATGTTGTTTTATCCTATGCTTTATTAAATGGTATTTATGTTGTTTTATCCTATGCTTTATTAAATTGTATTTATGTTGTTTTATCCTATGCTTTATTAAATTGCATTTATGTTGTTTTATCCTATGCTTTATTAAATTGTATTTATGTTGTTTTAACCTATGCTTTATTAAATTGTATTTATGTTGTTTTATCCTATGTTATATTAAATTGTATTTACGTGGTTTCATCCTATGCTTTATTAAATTGCATTTATTTTGTTTTAACCTATGCTTTATTAAATTGTTTTTATGTTGTTTTATCCTATGCTTTATTAAATTGTATTTATGTTGTTTTAACCTATGCTTTATTAAATTGTATTTATGTTGTTTTATCCTATGCTTTATTAAATTGTGTTTACGTGGTTTCATCCTATGCTTTATTAAATTGTATTTTTGTTGTTTTAACCCATGCTTCATTAAATTGTATTTATGTTGTTTTATCCTATGCTTCATTAAATTGTATTTATGTTGTTTTATCCTATGCTTTATTAAATTGTATTTATGTTGTTTTATCCTATGTTATATTAAATTGTATTTACGTGGTTTCATCCTATGCTTTATTAAATTGCATTTATTTTGTTTTAACCTATGCTTTATTAAATTGTTTTTATGTTGTTTTATCCTATGCTTTATTAAATTGTATTTATGTTGTTTTAACCTATGCTTTATTAAATTGTATTTATGTTGTTTTATCCTATGCTTTATTAAATTGTGTTTACGTGGTTTCATCCTATGCTTTATTAATTTGTATTTTTGTTGTTTTAACCCATGCTTCATTAAATTGTATTTATGTTGTTTTATCCTATGCTTCATTAAATTGTATTTATGTTGTTTTATCCTATGCTTTATTAAATTGTATTTATGTTGTTTTATCCTATGCTTTATTAAATTGTATTTATGTTGTTTTAACCTATGTTTTATTAAATTGTATTTATGTTGTTTTATCCTATGCTTTATTAAATTGTATTTATGTTGTTTTATCCTATGCTTTATTAAATTGTATTTATGTTGTTTTAACCTATGCTTTATTAAATTGTATTTATGTTGTTTTATCCTATGCTTTATTAAATTGTATTTATGTTGTTTTAACCTATGCTTTATTAAATTGTATTTATGTTGTTTTATCCTATGCTTTATTAAATTGTATTTATGTTGTTTTAACCTATGCTTTATTAAATTGTATTTATGTTGTTTTATCCTATGCTTTATTAAATTGTATTTATGTTGTTTTAACCTATGCTTTATTAAATTGTATTTATGTTGTTTTATCCTATGCTTTATTAAATTGTATTTATGTTGTTTTAAACTATGCTTTATTAAATTGTATTTATGTTGTTTTATCCTATGCTTTATTAAATGGTATTTATGTTGTTTTATCCTATGCTTTATTAAATTGTATTTATGTTGTTTTATCCTATGCTTTATTAAATTGCATTTATGTTGTTTTATCCTATGCTTTATTTTGTATTTATGTTGTTTTAACCTATGCTTTATTAAATTGTATTTATGTTGTTTTATCCTATGTTATATTAAATTGTATTTACGTGGTTTCATCCTATGCTTTATTAAATTGCATTTATTTTGTTTTAACCTATGCTTTATTAAATTGTTTTTATGTTGTTTTATCCTATGCTTTATTAAATTGTATTTATGTTGTTTTAACCTATGCTTTATTAAATTGTATTTATGTTGTTTTATCCTATGCTTTATTAAATTGTGTTTACGTGGTTTCATCCTATGCTTTATTAAATTGTATTTTTGTTGTTTTAACCCATGCTTCATTAAATTGTATTTATGTTGTTTTATCCTATGCTTCATTAAATTGTATTTATGTTGTTTTATCCTATGCTTTATTAAATTGTATTTATGTTGTTTTATCCTATGTTATATTAAATTGTATTTACGTGGTTTCATCCTATGCTTTATTAAATTGCATTTATTTTGTTTTAACCTATGCTTTATTAAATTGTTTTTATGTTGTTTTATCCTATGCTTTATTAAATTGTATTTATGTTGTTTTAACCTATGCTTTATTAAATTGTATTTATGTTGTTTTATCCTATGCTTTATTAAATTGTGTTTACGTGGTTTCATCCTATGCTTTATTAAATTGTATTTTTGTTGTTTTAACCCATGCTTCATTAAATTGTATTTATGTTGTTTTATCCTATGCTTCATTAAATTGTATTTATGTTGTTTTAACCTATGCTTTATTAAATTGTATTTATGTTGTTTTATCCTATGTTATATTAAATTGTATTTACGTGGTTTCATCCTATGCTTTATTAAATTGCATTTATTTTGTTTTAACCTATGCTTTATTAAATTGTTTTTATGTTGTTTTATCCTATGCTTTATTAAATTGTATTTATGTTGTTTTAACCTATGCTTTATTAAATTGTATTTATGTTGTTTTATCCTATGTTATATTAAATTGTATTTACGTGGTTTCATCCTATGCTTTATTAAATTGCATTTATTTTGTTTTAACCTATGCTTTATTAAATTGTTTTTATGTTGTTTTATCCTATGCTTTATTAAATTGTATTTATGTTGTTTTAACCTATGCTTTATTAAATTGTATTTATGTTGTTTTATCCTATGCTTTATTAAATTGTGTTTACGTGGTTTCATCCTATGCTTTATTAAATTGTATTTTTGTTGTTTTAACCCATGCTTCATTAAATTGTATTTATGTTGTTTTATCCTATGCTTCATTAAATTGTATTTATGTTGTTTTATCCTATGCTTTATTAAATTGTATTTATGTTGTTTTATCCTATGCTTTATTAAATTGTATTTATGTTGTTTTAACCTATGTTTTATTAAATTGTATTTATGTTGTTTTATCCTATGCTTTATTAAATTGTATTTATGTTGTTTTATCCTATGCTTTATTAAATTGTATTTATGTTGTTTTAACCTATGCTTTATTAAATTGTATTTATGTTGTTTTATCCTATGCTTTATTAAATTGTATTTATGTTGTTTTAACCTATGCTTTATTAAATTGTATTTATGTTGTTTTATCCTATGCTTTATTAAATTGTATTTATGTTGTTTTAACCTATGCTTTATTAAATTGTATTTATGTTGTTTTATCCTATGCTTTATTAAATTGTATTTATGTTGTTTTAACCTATGCTTTATTAAATTGTATTTATGTTGTTTTATCCTATGCTTTATTAAATTGTATTTATGTTGTTTTAAACTATGCTTTATTAAATTGTATTTATGTTGTTTTATCCTATGCTTTATTAAATGGTATTTATGTTGTTTTATCCTATGCTTTATTAAATTGTATTTATGTTGTTTTATCCTATGCTTTATTAAATTGCATTTATGTTGTTTTATCCTATGCTTTATTAAATTGTATTTATGTTGTTTTAACCTATGCTTTATTAAATTGTATTTATGTTGTTTTATCCTATGTTATATTAAATTGTATTTACGTGGTTTCATCCTATGCTTTATTAAATTGCATTTATTTTGTTTTAACCTATGCTTTATTAAATTGTTTTTATGTTGTTTTATCCTATGCTTTATTAAATTGTATTTATGTTGTTTTAACCTATGCTTTATTAAATTGTATTTATGTTGTTTTATCCTATGCTTTATTAAATTGTGTTTACGTGGTTTCATCCTATGCTTTATTAAATTGTATTTTTGTTGTTTTAACCCATGCTTCATTAAATTGTATTTATGTTGTTTTATCCTATGCTTCATTAAATTGTATTTATGTTGTTTTATCCTATGCTTTATTAAATTGTATTTATGTTGTTTTATCCTATGTTATATTAAATTGTATTTACGTGGTTTCATCCTATGCTTTATTAAATTGCATTTATTTTGTTTTAACCTATGCTTTATTAAATTGTTTTTATGTTGTTTTATCCTATGCTTTATTAAATTGTATTTATGTTGTTTTAACCTATGCTTTATTAAATTGTATTTATGTTGTTTTATCCTATGCTTTATTAAATTGTGTTTACGTGGTTTCATCCTATGCTTTATTAATTTGTATTTTTGTTGTTTTAACCCATGCTTCATTAAATTGTATTTATGTTGTTTTATCCTATGCTTCATTAAATTGTATTTATGTTGTTTTATCCTATGCTTTATTAAATTGTATTTATGTTGTTTTATCCTATGCTTTATTAAATTGTATTTATGTTGTTTTAACCTATGTTTTATTAAATTGTATTTATGTTGTTTTATCCTATGCTTTATTAAATTGTATTTATGTTGTTTTATCCTATGCTTTATTAAATTGTATTTATGTTGTTTTAACCTATGCTTTATTAAATTGTATTTATGTTGTTTTATCCTATGCTTTATTAAATTGTATTTATGTTGTTTTAACCTATGCTTTATTAAATTGTATTTATGTTGTTTTATCCTATGCTTTATTAAATTGTATTTATGTTGTTTTAACCTATGCTTTATTAAATTGTATTTATGTTGTTTTATCCTATGCTTTATTAAATTGTATTTATGTTGTTTTAACCTATGCTTTATTAAATTGTATTTATGTTGTTTTATCCTATGCTTTATTAAATTGTATTTATGTTGTTTTAAACTATGCTTTATTAAATTGTATTTATGTTGTTTTATCCTATGCTTTATTAAATGGTATTTATGTTGTTTTATCCTATGCTTTATTAAATTGTATTTATGTTGTTTTATCCTATGCTTTATTAAATTGCATTTATGTTGTTTTATCCTATGCTTTATTTTGTATTTATGTTGTTTTAACCTATGCTTTATTAAATTGTATTTATGTTGTTTTATCCTATGTTATATTAAATTGTATTTACGTGGTTTCATCCTATGCTTTATTAAATTGCATTTATTTTGTTTTAACCTATGCTTTATTAAATTGTTTTTATGTTGTTTTATCCTATGCTTTATTAAATTGTATTTATGTTGTTTTAACCTATGCTTTATTAAATTGTATTTATGTTGTTTTATCCTATGCTTTATTAAATTGTGTTTACGTGGTTTCATCCTATGCTTTATTAAATTGTATTTTTGTTGTTTTAACCCATGCTTCATTAAATTGTATTTATGTTGTTTTATCCTATGCTTCATTAAATTGTATTTATGTTGTTTTATCCTATGCTTTATTAAATTGTATTTATGTTGTTTTATCCTATGTTATATTAAATTGTATTTACGTGGTTTCATCCTATGCTTTATTAAATTGCATTTATTTTGTTTTAACCTATGCTTTATTAAATTGTTTTTATGTTGTTTTATCCTATGCTTTATTAAATTGTATTTATGTTGTTTTAACCTATGCTTTATTAAATTGTATTTATGTTGTTTTATCCTATGCTTTATTAAATTGTGTTTACGTGGTTTCATCCTATGCTTTATTAAATTGTATTTTTGTTGTTTTAACCCATGCTTCATTAAATTGTATTTATGTTGTTTTATCCTATGCTTCATTAAATTGTATTTATGTTGTTTTAACCTATGCTTTATTAAATTGTATTTATGTTGTTTTATCCTATGTTATATTAAATTGTATTTACGTGGTTTCATCCTATGCTTTATTAAATTGCATTTATTTTGTTTTAACCTATGCTTTATTAAATTGTTTTTATGTTGTTTTATCCTATGCTTTATTAAATTGTATTTATGTTGTTTTAACCTATGCTTTATTAAATTGTATTTATGTTGTTTTATCCTAGGCTTTATTAAATTGTGTTTACGTGGTTTCATCCTATGCTTTATTAAATTGTATTTTTGTTGTTTTAACCCATGCTTCATTAAATTGTATTTATGTTGTTTTATCCTATGCTTCATTAAATTGTATTTATGTTGTTTTATCCTATGCTTTATTAAATTGTATTTATGTTGTTTTATCCTATGCTTTATTAAATTGTATTTATGTTGTTTTAACCTATGTTTTATTAAATTGTATTTATGTTGTTTTATCCTATGCTTTATTAAATTGTATTTATGTTGTTTTATCCCATGCTTTATTAAATTGTATTTATGTTGTTTTAACCTATGCTTTATTAAATTGTATTTATGTTGTTTTATCCTATGCTTTATTAAATTGTATTTATGTTGTTTTGTCCTATGCTTTATTACATTGTATTTATGTTGTTTTAACCCATGCTTCATTAAATTGTATTTATGTTGTTTTATCCTATGCTTCATTAAATTGTATTTATGTTGTTTTAACCTATGCTTTATTAAATTGTATTTATGTTGTTTTATCCTATGCTTTATTAAAAGGTATTTATGTTGTTTTATCCTATGCTTTATTAAATTGTATTTATGTTGTTTTAACCTATGCTTTATTAAACTGTATTTATGTTGTTTTATCCTATGCTTTATTAATTTGTATTTATGTTGTTTTATCCTATGCTTTATTAAATTGTATTTATGTTGTTTTAACCTATCCTTTATTAAATTGTATTTATGTTGTTTTAACCTATGCTTTATTAAATTGTATTTATGTTGTTTTAACCTATGCTTTATTACATCTTGTTTATGTTGTTTTATCCTATGCTTTATTACATTGTATTTATGTTGCTTTAACCTATGCTTTATTAAATTGTATTTATGTTGTTTTATCCTATGCTTTATTAAATGGTATTTATGTTGTTTTATCCTATGCTTTATTAAATTGTATTTATGTTGTTTTAACCTATGCTTTATTAAACTGTATTTATGTTGTTTTATCCTATGCTTTATTAAATTGTATTTATGTTGTTTTATCCTATGCTTTATTAAATTGTATTTATGTTGTTTTAACCTATGCTTTATTAAATTGTATTTATGTTGTTTTAACCTATGCTTTATTAAATTGTATTTATGTTGTTTTATCCTATGCTTTATTAAATTGTGTTTACGTGGTTTCATCCTATGCTTTATTAAATTGTATTTTTGTTGTTTTAACCCATGCTTCATTAAATTGTATTTATGTTGTTTTATCCTATGCTTCATTAAATTGTATTTATGTTGTTTTATCCTATGCTTTATTAAATTGTATTTATGTTGTTTTATCCTATGCTTTATTAAATTGTATTTATGTTGTTTTAACCTATGTTTTATTAAATTGTATTTATGTTGTTTTATCCTATGCTTTATTAAATTGTATTTATGTTGTTTTATCCTATGCTTTATTAAATTGTATTTATGTTGTTTTAACCTATGCTTTATTAAATTGTATTTATGTTGTTTTATCCTATGCTTTATTAAATTGTATTTATGTTGTTTTAACCTATGCTTTATTAAATTGTATTTATGTTGTTTATCCTATGCTTTATTAAATTGTATTTATGTTGTTTTAACCTATGCTTTATTAAATTGTATTTATGTTGTTTTATCCTATGCTTTATTAAATTTTATTTATGTTGTTTTAACCTATGCTTTATTAAATTGTATTTATGTTGTTTTATCCTATGCTTTATTAAATTGTATTTATGTTGTTTTAAACTATGCTTTATTAAATTGTATTTATGTTGTTTTATCCTATGCTTTATTAAATGGTATTTATGTTGTTTTATCCTATGCTTTATTAAATTGTATTTATGTTGTTTTATCCTATGCTTTATTAAATTGCATTTATGTTGTTTTATCCTATGCTTTATTAAATTGTATTTATGTTGTTTTATCCTATGCTTTATTAAATTGTATTTATGTTGTTTTGTCTTATGCTTTATTACATTGTATTTATGTTGTTTTAACCCATGCTTCATTAAATTGTATTTATGTTGTTTTATCCTATGCTTCATTAAATTGTATTTATGTTGTTTTAACCTATGCTTTATTAAATTGTATTTATGTTGTTTTATCCTATGCTTTATTAAAAGGTATTTATGTTGTTTTATCCTATGCTTTATTAAATTGTATTTATGTTGTTTTAACCTATGCTTTATTAAACTGTATTTATGTTGTTTTATCCTATGCTTTATTAATTTGTATTTATGTTGTTTTATCCTATGCTTTATTAAATTGTATTTATGTTGTTTTAACCTATCCTTTATTAAATTGTATTTATGTTGTTTTAACCTATGCTTTATTAAATTGTATTTATGTTGTTTTAACCTATGCTTTATTACATCTTGTTTATGTTGTTTTATCCTATGCTTTATTAAATTGTATTTATGTTGCTTTAACCTATGCTTTATTAAATTGTATTTATGTTGTTTTATCCTATGCTTTATTAAATGGTATTTATGTTGTTTTATCCTATGCTTTATTAAATTGTATTTATGTTGTTTTAACCTATGCTTTATTAAACTGTATTTATGTTGTTTTATCCTATGCTTTATTAAATTGTATTTATGTTGTTTTATCCTATGCTTTATTAAATTGTATTTATGTTGTTTTAACCTATGCTTTATTAAATTGTATTTATGTTGTTTTAACCTATGCTTTATTAAATTGTATTTATGTTGTTTTATCCTATGCTTTATTAAATTGTGTTTACGTGGTTTCATCCTATGCTTTATTAAATTGTATTTTTGTTGTTTTAACCCATGCTTCATTAAATTGTATTTATGTTGTTTTATCCTATGCTTCATTAAATTGTATTTATGTTGTTTTATCCTATGCTTTATTAAATTGTATTTATGTTGTTTTATCCTATGCTTTATTAAATTGTATTTATGTTGTTTTAACCTATGTTTTATTAAATTGTATTTATGTTGTTTTATCCTATGCTTTATTAAATTGTATTTATGTTGTTTTATCCTATGCTTTATTAAATTGTATTTATGTTGTTTTAACCTATGCTTTATTAAATTGTATTTATGTTGTTTTATCCTATGCTTTATTAAATTGTATTTATGTTGTTTTAACCTATGCTTTATTAAATTGTATTTATGTTGTTTATCCTATGCTTTATTAAATTGTATTTATGTTGTTTTAACCTATGCTTTATTAAATTGTATTTATGTTGTTTTATCCTATGCTTTATTAAATTTTATTTATGTTGTTTTAACCTATGCTTTATTAAATTGTATTTATGTTGTTTTATCCTATGCTTTATTAAATTGTATTTATGTTGTTTTAAACTATGCTTTATTAAATTGTATTTATGTTGTTTTATCCTATGCTTTATTAAATGGTATTTATGTTGTTTTATCCTATGCTTTATTAAATTGTATTTATGTTGTTTTATCCTATGCTTTATTAAATTGCATTTATGTTGTTTTATCCTATGCTTTATTAAATTGTATTTATGTTGTTTTATCCTATGCTTTATTAAATTGTATTTATGTTGTTTTGTCTTATGCTTTATTACATTGTATTTATGTTGTTTTAACCCATGCTTCATTAAATTGTATTTATGTTGTTTTATCCTATGCTTCATTAAATTGTATTTATGTTGTTTTAACCTATGCTTTATTAAATTGTATTTATGTTGTTTTATCCTATGCTTTATTAAAAGGTATTTATGTTGTTTTATCCTATGCTTTATTAAATTGTATTTATGTTGTTTTAACCTATGCTTTATTAAACTGTATTTATGTTGTTTTATCCTATGCTTTATTAATTTGTATTTATGTTGTTTTATCCTATGCTTTATTAAATTGTATTTATGTTGTTTTAACCTATCCTTTATTAAATTGTATTTATGTTGTTTTAACCTATGCTTTATTAAATTGTATTTATGTTGTTTTAACCTATGCTTTATTACATCTTGTTTATGTTGTTTTATCCTATGCTTTATTAAATTGTATTTATGTTGCTTTAACCTATGCTTTATTAAATTGTATTTATGTTGTTTTATCCTATGCTTTATTAAATGGTATTTATGTTGTTTTATCCTATGCTTTATTAAATTGTATTTATGTTGTTTTAACCTATGCTTTATTAAACTGTATTTATGTTGTTTTATCCTATGCTTTATTAAATTGTATTTATGTTGTTTTATCCTATGCTTTATTAAATTGTATTTATGTTGTTTTAACCTATGCTTTATTAAATTGTATTTATGTTGTTTTAACCTATGCTTTATTAAATTGTATTTATGTTGTTTTATCCTATGCTTTATTAAATTGTATTTATGTTGCTTTAACCTATGCTTTATTAAATTGTATTTATGTTGTTTTATCCTATGCTTTATTAAATTGTATTTATGTCGTTTTATCCTATGCTTTATTAAATTGTATTTATGTTGTTTTATCCTATGCTTTATTAAATTGTATTTATGTTGTTTTATCCTATGCTTTATTAAATTGTATTTATGTTGTTTTAACCTATGCTTTATTAAATTGTATTTATGTTGTTTTAACCTATGCTTTATTAAATTGTATTTATGTTGTTTTATCCTATGCTTTATTAAATTGTATTTATGTTGTTTTATCCTATGCTTTATTAAATTGTATTTATGTTGTTTTATCCTATGCTTTATTAAATTGTATTTATGTTGTTTTATCCTATGCTTTATTAAATTGTATTTATGTTGTTTTAACCTATGCTTTATTAAATTGTATTTATGTTGTTTTATCCTATACTTAATTAAATTGTATTTATGTTGTTTTAACCTATGCTTTATTAAATGGTATTTATGTTGTTTTATCCTATGCTTTATTAAATTGTATTTATGTTGTTTTATCCTATGCTTTATTAAATTGTATTTATGTTGTTTTATCCTATGCTTTATTAAATTGTATTTATGTTGTTTTGTCCTATGCTTTATTACATTGTATTTATGTTGTTTTAACCCATGCTTCATTAAATTGTATTTATGTTGTTTTATCCTATGCTTCATTAAATTGTATTTATGTTGTTTTAACCTATGCTTTATTAAATTGTATTTATGTTGTTTTATCCTATGCTTTATTAAAAGGTATTTATGTTGTTTTATCCTATGCTTTATTAAATTGTATTTATGTTGTTTTAACCTATGCTTTATTAAACTGTATTTATGTTGTTTTATCCTATGCTTTATTAATTTGTATTTATGTTGTTTTATCCTATGCTTTATTAAATTGTATTTATGTTGTTTTAACCTATCCTTTATTAAATTGTATTTATGTTGTTTTAACCTATGCTTTATTAAATTGTATTTATGTTGTTTTAACCTATGCTTTATTACATCTTGTTTATGTTGTTTTATCCTATGCTTTAT
This sequence comes from Phyllobates terribilis, assembly GCF_046119375.1. Classification (NCBI taxonomy): domain Eukaryota; kingdom Metazoa; phylum Chordata; class Amphibia; order Anura; family Dendrobatidae; genus Phyllobates; species Phyllobates terribilis. The sequence continues at coordinate 518,864 of NW_027363206.1, read as the reverse complement.
TACATTGTATTTATGTTGCTTTAACCTATGCTTTATTAAATTGTATTTATGTTGTTTTATCCTATGCTTTATTAAATGGTATTTATGTTGTTTTATCCTATGCTTTATTAAATTGTATTTATGTTGTTTTAACCTATGCTTTATTAAACTGTATTTATGTTGTTTTATCCTATGCTTTATTAAATTGTATTTATGTTGTTTTATCCTATGCTTTATTAAATTGTATTTATGTTGTTTTAACCTATGCTTTATTAAATTGTATTTATGTTGTTTTAACCTATGCTTTATTAAATTGTATTTATGTTGTTTTATCCTATGCTTTATTAAATTGTGTTTACGTGGTTTCATCCTATGCTTTATTAACTTGTATTTTTGTTGTTTTAACCCATGCTTCATTAAATTGTATTTATGTTGTTTTATCCTATGCTTCATTAAATTGTATTTATGTTGTTTTATCCTATGCTTTATTAAATTGTATTTATGTTGTTTTATCCTATGCTTTATTAAATTGTATTTATGTTGTTTTAACCTATGTTTTATTAAATTGTATTTATGTTGTTTTATCCTATGCTTTATTAAATTGTATTTATGTTGTTTTATCCTATGCTTTATTAAATTGTATTTATGTTGTTTTAACCTATGCTTTATTAAATTGTATTTATGTTGTTTTATCCTATGCTTTATTAAATTGTATTTATGTTGTTTTAACCTATGCTTTATTAAATTGTATTTATGTTGTTTATCCTATGCTTTATTAAATTGTATTTATGTTGTTTTAACCTATGCTTTATTAAATTGTATTTATGTTGTTTTATCCTATGCTTTATTAAATTTTATTTATGTTGTTTTAACCTATGCTTTATTAAATTGTATTTATGTTGTTTTATCCTATGCTTTATTAAATTGTATTTATGTTGTTTTAAACTATGCTTTATTAAATTGTATTTATGTTGTTTTATCCTATGCTTTATTAAATGGTATTTATGTTGTTTTATCCTATGCTTTATTAAATTGTATTTATGTTGTTTTATCCTATGCTTTATTAAATTGCATTTATGTTGTTTTATCCTATGCTTTATTAAATTGTATTTATGTTGTTTTATCCTATGCTTTATTAAATTGTATTTATGTTGTTTTGTCTTATGCTTTATTACATTGTATTTATGTTGTTTTAACCCATGCTTCATTAAATTGTATTTATGTTGTTTTATCCTATGCTTCATTAAATTGTATTTATGTTGTTTTAACCTATGCTTTATTAAATTGTATTTATGTTGTTTTATCCTATGCTTTATTAAAAGGTATTTATGTTGTTTTATCCTATGCTTTATTAAATTGTATTTATGTTGTTTTAACCTATGCTTTATTAAACTGTATTTATGTTGTTTTATCCTATGCTTTATTAATTTGTATTTATGTTGTTTTATCCTATGCTTTATTAAATTGTATTTATGTTGTTTTAACCTATCCTTTATTAAATTGTATTTATGTTGTTTTAACCTATGCTTTATTAAATTGTATTTATGTTGTTTTAACCTATGCTTTATTACATCTTGTTTATGTTGTTTTATCCTATGCTTTATTAAATTGTATTTATGTTGCTTTAACCTATGCTTTATTAAATTGTATTTATGTTGTTTTATCCTATGCTTTATTAAATGGTATTTATGTTGTTTTATCCTATGCTTTATTAAATTGTATTTATGTTGTTTTAACCTATGCTTTATTAAACTGTATTTATGTTGTTTTATCCTATGCTTTATTAAATTGTATTTATGTTGTTTTATCCTATGCTTTATTAAATTGTATTTATGTTGTTTTAACCTATGCTTTATTAAATTGTATTTATGTTGTTTTAACCTATGCTTTATTAAATTGTATTTATGTTGTTTTATCCTATGCTTTATTAAATTGTGTTTACGTGGTTTCATCCTATGCTTTATTAAATTGTATTTTTGTTGTTTTAACCCATGCTTCATTAAATTGTATTTATGTTGTTTTATCCTATGCTTCATTAAATTGTATTTATGTTGTTTTATCCTATGCTTTATTAAATTGTATTTATGTTGTTTTATCCTATGCTTTATTAAATTGTATTTATGTTGTTTTAACCTATGTTTTATTAAATTGTATTTATGTTGTTTTATCCTATGCTTTATTAAATTGTATTTATGTTGTTTTATCCTATGCTTTATTAAATTGTATTTATGTTGTTTTAACCTATGCTTTATTAAATTGTATTTATGTTGTTTTATCCTATGCTTTATTAAATTGTATTTATGTTGTTTTAACCTATGCTTTATTAAATTGTATTTATGTTGTTTATCCTATGCTTTATTAAATTGTATTTATGTTGTTTTAACCTATGCTTTATTAAATTGTATTTATGTTGTTTTATCCTATGCTTTATTAAATTTTATTTATGTTGTTTTAACCTATGCTTTATTAAATTGTATTTATGTTGTTTTATCCTATGCTTTATTAAATTGTATTTATGTTGTTTTAAACTATGCTTTATTAAATTGTATTTATGTTGTTTTATCCTATGCTTTATTAAATGGTATTTATGTTGTTTTATCCTATGCTTTATTAAATTGTATTTATGTTGTTTTATCCTATGCTTTATTAAATTGCATTTATGTTGTTTTATCCTATGCTTTATTAAATTGTATTTATGTTGTTTTATCCTATGCTTTATTAAATTGTATTTATGTTGTTTTGTCTTATGCTTTATTACATTGTATTTATGTTGTTTTAACCCATGCTTCATTAAATTGTATTTATGTTGTTTTATCCTATGCTTCATTAAATTGTATTTATGTTGTTTTAACCTATGCTTTATTAAATTGTATTTATGTTGTTTTATCCTATGCTTTATTAAAAGGTATTTATGTTGTTTTATCCTATGCTTTATTAAATTGTATTTATGTTGTTTTAACCTATGCTTTATTAAACTGTATTTATGTTGTTTTATCCTATGCTTTATTAATTTGTATTTATGTTGTTTTATCCTATGCTTTATTAAATTGTATTTATGTTGTTTTAACCTATCCTTTATTAAATTGTATTTATGTTGTTTTAACCTATGCTTTATTAAATTGTATTTATGTTGTTTTAACCTATGCTTTATTACATCTTGTTTATGTTGTTTTATCCTATGCTTTATTAAATTGTATTTATGTTGCTTTAACCTATGCTTTATTAAATTGTATTTATGTTGTTTTATCCTATGCTTTATTAAATGGTATTTATGTTGTTTTATCCTATGCTTTATTAAATTGTATTTATGTTGTTTTAACCTATGCTTTATTAAACTGTATTTATGTTGTTTTATCCTATGCTTTATTAAATTGTATTTATGTTGTTTTATCCTATGCTTTATTAAATTGTATTTATGTTGTTTTAACCTATGCTTTATTAAATTGTATTTATGTTGTTTTAACCTATGCTTTATTAAATTGTATTTATGTTGTTTTATCCTATGCTTTATTAAATTGTATTTATGTTGCTTTAACCTATGCTTTATTAAATTGTATTTATGTTGTTTTATCCTATGCTTTATTAAATTGTATTTATGTCGTTTTATCCTATGCTTTATTAAATTGTATTTATGTTGTTTTATCCTATGCTTTATTAAATTGTATTTATGTTGTTTTATCCTATGCTTTATTAAATTGTATTTATGTTGTTTTAACCTATGCTTTATTAAATTGTATTTATGTTGTTTTAACCTATGCTTTATTAAATTGTATTTATGTTGTTTTATCCTATGCTTTATTAAATTGTATTTATGTTGTTTTATCCTATGCTTTATTAAATTGTATTTATGTTGTTTTATCCTATGCTTTATTAAATTGTATTTATGTTGTTTTATCCTATGCTTTATTAAATTGTATTTATGTTGTTTTAACCTATGCTTTATTAAATTGTATTTATGTTGTTTTATCCTATACTTAATTAAATTGTATTTATGTTGTTTTAACCTATGCTTTATTAAATGGTATTTATGTTGTTTTATCCTATGCTTTATTAAATTGTATTTATGTTGTTTTATCCTATGCTTTATTAAATTGTATTTATGTTGTTTTATCCTATGCTTTATTAAATTGTATTTATGTTGTTTTGTCCTATGCTTTATTAAATTGTATTTTTGTTGTTTTAACCCATGCTTCATTAAATTGTATTTATGTTGTTTTATCCTATGCTTCATTAAATTGTATTTATGTTGTTTTATCCTATGCTTTATTAAATTGTGTTTATGTTGTTTTATCCTATGCTTTATTAAATTGTATTTATGTTGTTTTAACCTATGTTTTATTAAATTGTATTTATGTTGTTTTATACTATGCTTTATTAAATTGTATTTATGTTGTTTTATCCTATGCTTTGTTAAATTGTATTTATGTTGTTTTAACCTATGTTTTATTAAATTGTATCTATGTTGTTTTATCCTATGCTTTATTAAATTGTATTTATGTTGTTTTAACCCATGCTTTATTAAATTGTATTTATGTTGTTTTATCCTATGCTTTATTAAATTGTATTTATGTTGTTTTAACCTATGCTTTATTAAATTGTATTTATGTTGTTTTAACCCATGCTTTATTAAATTGTATTTATTTTGTTTTGTCCTATGCTTTATTAAATTGTATTTATGTTGTTTTAACCTATGCTTTATTAAATTGTATTTATATTGTTTTATCCTATGCTTTATTAAATTGTATTTATGTTGTTTTATTCTATGCTTTATTAAATTGTATTTATGTTGTTTTATCCTATGCTTTATTAAATTGTATTTATGTTGTTTTATCCTATGCTTTATTAAATTGTATTTATGTTGTTTTAACCTATGCTTTATTACATCCTGTTTATGTTGTTTTATCCTATGCTTTATTAAATTGTATTTATGTTGTTTTAACCTATGCTTTATTTAATTGTATTTATGTTGTTTTATCCTATGTTATATTAAATTGTATTTACGTGGTTTCATCCTATGCTTTATTAAATTGCATTTATTTTGTTTTAACCTATGCTTTATTAAATTGTTTTTATGTTGTTTTATCCTATGCTTTATTAAATTGTATTTATGTTGTTTTAACCTATGCTTTATTAAATTGTATTTATGTTGTTTTATCCTATGCTTTATTAAATTGTGTTTACGTGGTTTCATCCTATGCTTTATTAAATTGTATTTTTGTTGTTTTAACCCATGCTTCATTAAATTGTATTTATGTTGTTTTATCCTATGCTTCATTAAATTGTATTTATGTTGTTTTATCCTATGCTTTATTAAATTGTATTTATGTTGTTTTATCCTATGCTTTATTAAATTGTATTTATGTTGTTTTAACCTATGTTTTATTAAATTGTATTTATGTTGTTTTATCCTATGCTTTATTAAATTGTATTTATGTTGTTTTATCCTATGCTTTATTAAATTGTATTTATGTTGTTTTAACCTATGTTTTATTAAATTGTATCTATGTTGTTTTATCCTACGCTTTATTAAATTGTATTTATGTTGTTTTAACCCATGCTTTATTAAATTGTATTTATGTTGTTTTAACCTATGTTTTATTAAATTGTATCTATGTTGTTTTATCCTATGCTTTATTAAATTGTATTTATGTTGTTTTATCCAATGCTTTATTAAATTGTATTTATGTTGTTTTAACCTATGCTTTATTAAATTGTATTTATGTTGTTTTAACCCATGCTTTATTAAATTGTATTTATTTTGTTTTGTCCTATGCTTTATTAAATTGTATTTATGTTGTTTTAACTTATGCTTTATTAAATTGTATTTATGTTGTTTTGTCTTATGCTTTATTACATTGTATTTATGTTGTTTTAACCCATGCTTCATTAAATTGTATTTATGTTGTTTTATCCTATTCTTCATTAAATTGTATTTATGTTGTTTTAACCTATGCTTTATTAAATTGTATTTATGTTGTTTTATCCTATGCTTTATTAAAAGGTATTTATGTTGTTTTATCCTATGCTTTATTAAATTGTATTTATGTTGTTTTAACCTATGCTTTATTAAACTGTATTTATGTTGTTTTATCCTATGCTTTATTAATTTGTATTTATGTTGTTTTATCCTATGCTTTATTAAATTGTATTTATGTTGTTTTAACCTATCCTTTATTAAATTGTATTTATGTTGTTTTAACCTATGCTTTATTAAATTGTATTTATGTTGTTTTAACCTATGCTTTATTAAATTGTATTTATGTTGTTTTAACCTATCCTTTATTAAATTGTATTTATGTTGTTTTAACCTATGCTTTATTAAATTGTATTTATGTTGTTTTATCCTATGCTTTATTAAATTGTATTTATGTTGTTTTAACCTATCCTTTATTAAATTGTATTTATGTTGTTTTAACCTATGCTTTATTAAATTGTATTTATGTTGTTTTATCCTATGCTTTATTAAATTGTATTTATGTTGTTTTATCCTATGCTTTATTAAATTGTATTTATGTTGTTTTATCCTATGCTTTATTAAATTGTATTTATGTTGTTTTATCCTATGCTTTATTAAATTGTATTTATGTTGTTTTAACCTATGCTTTATTAAATTGTATTTATGTTGTTTTATCCTATACTTAATTAAATTGTATTTATGTTGTTTTAACCTATGCTTTATTAAATGGTATTTATGTTGTTTTATCCTATGCTTTATTAAATTGTATTTATGTTGTTTTATCCTATGCTTTATTAAATTGTATTTATGTTGTTTTATCCTATGCTTTATTAAATTGTATTTATGTTGTTTTGTCCTATGCTTTATTAAATTGTATTTTTGTTGTTTTAACCCATGCTTCATTAAATTGTATTTATGTTGTTTTATCCTATGCTTCATTAAATTGTATTTATGTTGTTTTATCCTATGCTTTATTAAATTGTGTTTATGTTGTTTTATCCTATGCTTTATTAAATTGTATTTATGTTGTTTTAACCTATGTTTTATTAAATTGTATTTATGTTGTTTTATCCTATGCTTTATTAAATTGTATTTATGTTGTTTTATCCTATGCTTTATTAAATTGTATTTATGTTGTTTTAACCTATGCTTTATTAAATTGTATTTATGTTGTTTTATCCTATGCTTTATTAAATTGTATTTATGTTGTTTTAACCTATGCTTTATTAAATTGTATTTATGTTGTTTTATCCTATGCTTTATTAAATTTTATTTATGTTGTTTTAACCTATGCTTTATTAAATTGTATTTATGTTGTTTTATCCTATGCTTTATTAAATTGTATTTATGTTGTTTTAAACTATGCTTTATTAAATTGTATTTATGTTGTTTTATCCTATGCTTTATTAAATGGTATTTATGTTGTTTTATCCTATGCTTTATTAAATTGTATTTATGTTGTTTTATCCTATGCTTTATTAAATTGCATTTATGTTGTTTTATCCTATGCTTTATTAAATTGTATTTATGTTGTTTTATCCTATGCTTTATTAAATTGTATTTATGTTGTTTTGTCTTATGCTTTATTACATTGTATTTATGTTGTTTTAACCCATGCTTCATTAAATTGTATTTATGTTGTTTTATCCTATGCTTCATTAAATTGTATTTATGTTGTTTTAACCTATGCTTTATTAAATTGTATTTATGTTGTTTTATCCTATGCTTTATTAAAAGGTATTTATGTTGTTTTATCCTATGCTTTATTAAATTGTATTTATGTTGTTTTAACCTATGCTTTATTAAACTGTATTTATGTTGTTTTATCCTATGCTTTATTAATTTGTATTTATGTTGTTTTATCCTATGCTTTATTAAATTGTATTTATGTTGTTTTAACCTATCCTTTATTAAATTGTATTTATGTTGTTTTAACCTATGCTTTATTAAATTGTATTTATGTTGTTTTAACCTATGCTTTATTACATCTTGTTTATGTTGTTTTATCCTATGCTTTATTAAATTGTATTTATGTTGCTTTAACCTATGCTTTATTAAATTGTATTTATGTTGTTTTATCCTATGCTTTATTAAATGGTATTCATGTTGTTTTATCCTATGCTTTATTAAATTGTATTTATGTTGTTTTAACCTATGCTTTATTAAACTGTATTTATGTTGTTTTATCCTATGCTTTATTAAATTGTATTTATGTTGTTTTATCCTATGCTTTATTAAATTGTATTTATGTTGTTTTAACCTATGCTTTATTAAATTGTATTTATGTTGTTTTAACCTATGCTTTATTAAATTGTATTTATGTTGTTTTATCCTATGCTTTATTAAATTGTATTTATGTTGCTTTAACCTATGCTTTATTAAATTGTATTTATGTTGTTTTATCCTATGCTTTATTAAATTGTATTTATGTCGTTTTATCCTATGCTTTATTAAATTGTATTTATGTTGTTTTATCCTATGCTTTATTAAATTGTATTTATGTTGTTTTATCCTATGCTTTATTAAATTGTATTTATGTTGTTTTAACCTATGCTTTATTAAATTGTATTTATGTTGTTTTAACCTATGCTTTATTAAATTGTATTTATGTTGTTTTATCCTATGTTTTATTAAATTGTATTTATGTTGTTTTATCCTATGCTTTATTAAATTGTATTTATGTTGTTTTATCCTATGCTTTATTAAATTGTATTTATGTTGTTTTATCCTATGCTTTATTAAATTGTATTTATGTTGTTTTAACCTATGCTTTATTAAATTGTATTTATGTTGTTTTATCCTATACTTAATTAAATTGTATTTATGTTGTTTTAACCTATGCTTTATTAAATCGTATTCATGTTGTTTTATCCTATGCTTTATTAAATTGTATTTATGTTGTTTTATCCTATGCTTTATTAAATTGTATTTATGTTGTTTTATCCTATGCTTTATTAAATTGTATTTATGTTGTTTTGTCCTATGCTTTATTAAATTGTATTTTTGTTGTTTTAACCCATGCTTCATTAAATTGTATTTATGTTGTTTTATCCTATGCTTCATTAAATTGTATTTATGTTGTTTTATCCTATGCATTATTAAATTGTGTTTATGTTGTTTTATCCTATGCTTTATTAAATTGTATTTATGTTGTTTTAACCTATGTTTTATTAAATTGTATTTATGTTGTTTTATACTATGCTTTATTAAATTGTATTTATGTTGTTTTATCCTATGCTTTGTTAAATTGTATTTATGTTGTTTTAACCTATGTTTTATTAAATTGTATCTATGTTGTTTTATCCTATGCTTTATTAAATTGTATTTATGTTGTTTTAACCCATGCTTTATTAAATTGTATTTATGTTGTTTTATCCTATGCTTTATTAAATTGTATTTATGTTGTTTTAACCTATGCTTTATTAAATTGTATTTATGTTGTTTTAACCCATGCTTTATTAAATTGTATTTATTTTGTTTTGTCCTATGCTTTATTAAATTGTATTTATGTTGTTTTAACCTATGCTTTATTAAATTGTATTTATATTGTTTTATCCTATGCTTTATTAAATTGTATTTATGTTGTTTTATTCTATGCTTTATTAAATTGTATTTATGTTGTTTTATCCTATGCTTTATTAAATTGTATTTATGTTGTTTTATCCTATGCTTTATTAAATTGTATTTATGTTGTTTTAACCTATGCTTTATTACATCCTGTTTATGTTGTTTTATCCTATGCTTTATTAAATTGTATTTATGTTGTTTTAACCTATGCTTTATTTAATTGTATTTATGTTGTTTTATCCTATGTTATATTAAATTGTATTTACGTGGTTTCATCCTATGCTTTATTAAATTGCATTTATTTTGTTTTAACCTATGCTTTATTAAATTGTTTTTATGTTGTTTTATCCTATGCTTTATTAAATTGTATTTATGTTGTTTTAACCTATGCTTTATTAAATTGTATTTATGTTGTTTTATCCTATGCTTTATTAAATTGTGTTTACGTGGTTTCATCCTATGCTTTATTAAATTGTATTTTTGTTGTTTTAACCCATGCTTCATTAAATTGTATTTATGTTGTTTTATCCTATGCTTCATTAAATTGTATTTATGTTGTTTTATCCTATGCTTTATTAAATTGTATTTATGTTGTTTTATCCTATGCTTTATTAAATTGTATTTATGTTGTTTTAACCTATGTTTTATTAAATTGTATTTATGTTGTTTTATCCTATGCTTTATTAAATTGTATTTATGTTGTTTTATCCTATGCTTTATTAAATTGTATTTATGTTGTTTTAACCTATGTTTTATTAAATTGTATCTATGTTGTTTTATCCTACGCTTTATTAAATTGTATTTATGTTGTTTTAACCCATGCTTTATTAAATTGTATTTATGTTGTTTTAACCTATGTTTTATTAAATTGTATCTATGTTGTTTTATCCTATGCTTTATTAAATTGTATTTATGTTGTTTTATCCAATGCTTTATTAAATTGTATTTATGTTGTTTTAACCTATGCTTTATTAAATTGTATTTATGTTGTTTTAACCCATGCTTTATTAAATTGTATTTATTTTGTTTTGTCCTATGCTTTATTAAATTGTATTTATGTTGTTTTAACCTATGCTTTATTAAATTGTATTTATGTTGTTTTGTCTTATGCTTTATTACATTGTATTTATGTTGTTTTAACCCATGCTTCATTAAATTGTATTTATGTTGTTTTATCCTATGCTTCATTAAATTGTATTTATGTTGTTTTAACCTATGCTTTATTAAATTGTATTTATGTTGTTTTATCCTATGCTTTATTAAAAGGTATTTATGTTGTTTTATCCTATGCTTTATTAAATTGTATTTATGTTGTTTTAACCTATGCTTTATTAAACTGTATTTATGTTGTTTTATCCTATGCTTTATTAATTTGTATTTATGTTGTTTTATCCTATGCTTTATTAAATTGTATTTATGTTGTTTTAACCTATCCTTTATTAAATTGTATTTATGTTGTTTTAACCTATGCTTTATTAAATTGTATTTATGTTGTTTTAACCTATGCTTTATTACATCTTTTTTATGTTGTTTTATCCTATGCTTTATTAAATTGTATTTATGTTGCTTTAACCTATGCTTTATTAAATTGTATTTATGTTGTTTTATCCTATGCTTTATTAAATGGTATTTATGTTGTTTTATCCTATGCTTTATTAAATTGTATTTATGTTGTTTTAACCTATGCTTTATTAAACTGTATTTATGTTGTTTTATCCTATGCTTTATTAAATTGTATTTATGTTGTTTTATCCTATGCTTTATTAAATTGTATTTATGTTGTTTTAACCTATGCTTTATTAAATTGTATTTATGTTGTTTTAACCTATGCTTTATTAAATTGTATTTATGTTGTTTTATCCTATGCTTTATTAAATTGTATTTATGTTGCTTTAACCTATGCTTTATTAAATTGTATTTATGTTGTTTTATCCTATGCTTTATTAAATTGTATTTATGTCGTTTTATCCTATGCTTTATTAAATTGTATTTATGTTGTTTTATCCTATGCTTTATTAAATTGTATTTATGTTGTTTTATCCTATGCTTTATTAAATTGTATTTATGTTGTTTTAACCTATGCTTTATTAAATTGTATTTATGTTGTTTTAACCTATGCTTTATTAAATTGTATTTATGTTGTTTTAACCTATGCTTTATTAAATTGTATTTATGTTGTTTTATCCTATGCTTTATTAAATTGTATTTATGTTGTTTTATCCTATGCTTTATTAAATTGTATTTATGTTGTTTTATCCTATGCTTTATTAAATTGTATTTATGTTGTTTTATCCTATGCTTTATTAAATTGTATTTATGTTGTTTTAACCCATGCTTTATTAAATTGTATTTATTTTGTTTTGTCCTATGCTTTATTAAATTGTATTTATGTTGTTTTAACCTATGCTTTATTAAATTGTATTTATGTTGTTTTGTCTTATGCTTTATTACATTGTATTTATGTTGTTTTAACCCATGCTTCATTAAATTGTATTTATGTTGTTTTATCCTATGCTTCATTAAATTGTATTTATGTTGTTTTAACCTATGCTTTATTAAATTGTATTTATGTTGTTTTATCCTATGCTTTATTAAAAGGTATTTATGTTGTTTTATCCTATGCTTTATTAAATTGTATTTATGTTGTTTTAACCTATGCTTTATTAAACTGTATTTATGTTGTTTTATCCTATGCTTTATTAATTTGTATTTATGTTGTTTTATCCTATGCTTTATTAAATTGTATTTATGTTGTTTTAACCTATCCTTTATTAAATTGTATTTATGTTGTTTTAACCTATGCTTTATTAAATTGTATTTATGTTGTTTTAACCTATGCTTTATTAAATTGTATTTATGTTGTTTTAACCTATCCTTTATTAAATTGTATTTATGTTGTTTTAACCTATGCTTTATTAAATTGTATTTATGTTGTTTTATCCTATGCTTTATTAAATTGTATTTATGTTGTTTTAACCTATCCTTTATTAAATTGTATTTATGTTGTTTTAACCTATGCTTTATTAAATTGTATTTATGTTGTTTTATCCTATGCTTTATTAAATTGTATTTATGTTGTTTTATCCTATGCTTTATTAAATTGTATGTATGTTGTTTTATCCTATGCTTTATTAAATTGTATTTATGTTGTTTTATCCTATGCTTTATTAAATTGTATTTATGTTGTTTTAACCTATGCTTTATTAAATTGTATTTATGTTGTTTTATCCTATACTTAATTAAATTGTATTTATGTTGTTTTAACCTATGCTTTATTAAATGGTATTTATGTTGTTTTATCCTATGCTTTATTAAATTGTATTTATGTTGTTTTATCCTATGCTTTATTAAATTGTATTTATGTTGTTTTATCCTATGCTTTATTAAATTGTATTTATGTTGTTTTGTCCTATGCTTTATTAAATTGTATTTTTGTTGTTTTAACCCATGCTTCATTAAATTGTATTTATGTTGTTTTATCCTATGCTTCATTAAATTGTATTTATGTTGTTTTATCCTATGCTTTATTAAATTGTGTTTATGTTGTTTTATCCTATGCTTTATTAAATTGTATTTATGTTGTTTTAACCTATGTTTTATTAAATTGTATTTATGTTGTTTTATACTATGCTTTATTAAATTGTATTTATGTTGTTTTATCCTATGCTTTGTTAAATTGTATTTATGTTGTTTTAACCTATGTTTTATTAAATTGTATCTATGTTGTTTTATCCTATGCTTTATTAAATTGTATTTATGTTGTTTTAACCCATGCTTTATTAAATTGTATTTATGTTGTTTTATCCTATGCTTTATTAAATTGTATTTATGTTGTTTTAACCTATGCTTTATTAAATTGTATTTATGTTGTTTTAACCCATGCTTTATTAAATTGTATTTATTTTGTTTTGTCCTATGCTTTATTAAATTGTATTTATGTTGTTTTAACCTATGCTTTATTAAATTGTATTTATATTGTTTTATCCTATGCTTTATTAAATTGTATTTATGTTGTTTTAACCTATGCTTTATTACATCCTGTTTATGTTGTTTTATCCTATGCTTTATTAAATTGTATTTATGTTGTTTTAACCTATGCTTTATTTAATTGTATTTATGTTGTTTTATCCTATGTTATATTAAATTGTATTTACGTGGTTTCATCCTATGCTTTATTAAATTGCATTTATTTTGTTTTAACCTATGCTTTATTAAATTGTTTTTATGTTGTTTTATCCTATGCTTTATTAAATTGTATTTATGTTGTTTTAACCTATGCTTTATTAAATTGTATTTATGTTGTTTTATCCTATGCTTTATTAAATTGTGTTTACGTGGTTTCATCCTATGCTTTATTAAATTGTATTTTTGTTGTTTTAACCCATGCTTCATTAAATTGTATTTATGTTGTTTTATCCTATGCTTCATTAAATTGTATTTATGTTGTTTTATCCTATGCTTTATTAAATTGTATTTATGTTGTTTTATCCTATGCTTTATTAAATTGTATTTATGTTGTTTTAACCTATGTTTTATTAAATTGTATTTATGTTGTTTTATCCTATGCTTTATTAAATTGTATTTATGTTGTTTTATCCTATGCTTTATTAAATTGTATTTATGTTGTTTTAACCTATGTTTTATTAAATTGTATCTATGTTGTTTTATCCTACGCTTTATTAAATTGTATTTATGTTGTTTTAACCCATGCTTTATTAAATTGTATTTATGTTGTTTTAACCTATGTTTTATTAAATTGTATCTATGTTGTTTTATCCTATGCTTTATTAAATTGTATTTATGTTGTTTTATCCAATGCTTTATTAAATTGTATTTATGTTGTTTTAACCTATGCTTTATTAAATTGTATTTATGTTGTTTTAACCCATGCTTTATTAAATTGTATTTATTTTGTTTTGCCCTATGCTTTATTAAATTGTATTTATGTTGTTTTAACCTATGCTTTATTAAATTGTATTTATGTTGTTTTGTCTTATGCTTTATTACATTGTATTTATGTTGTTTTAACCCATGCTTCATTAAATTGTATTTATGTTGTTTTATCCTATGCTTCATTAAATTGTATTTATGTTGTTTTAACCTATGCTTTATTAAATTGTATTTATGTTGTTTTATCCTATGCTTTATTAAAAGGTATTTATGTTGTTTTATCCTATGCTTTATTAAATTGTATTTATGTTGTTTTAACCTATGCTTTATTAAACTGTATTTATGTTGTTTTATCCTATGCTTTATTAATTTGTATTTATGTTGTTTTATCCTATGCTTTATTAAATTGTATTTATGTTGTTTTAACCTATCCTTTATTAAATTGTATTTATGTTGTTTTAACCTATGCTTTATTAAATTGTATTTATGTTGTTTTAACCTATGCTTTATTACATCTTGTTTATGTTGTTTTATCCTATGCTTTATTAAATTGTATTTATGTTGCTTTAACCTATGCTTTATTAAATTGTATTTATGTTGTTTTATCCTATGCTTTATTAAATGGTATTTATGTTGTTTTATCCTATGCTTTATTAAATTGTATTTATGTTGTTTTAACCTATGCTTTATTAAACTGTATTTATGTTGTTTTATCCTATGCTTTATTAAATTGTATTTATGTTGTTTTATCCTATGCTTTATTAAATTGTATTTATGTTGTTTTAACCTATGCTTTATTAAATTGTATTTATGTTGTTTTAACCTATGCTTTATTAAATTGTATTTATGTTGTTTTATCCTATGCTTTATTAAATTGTATTTATGTTGCTTTAACCTATGCTTTATTAAATTGTATTTATGTTGTTTTATCCTATGCTTTATTAAATGGTATTTATGTTGTTTTATCCTATGCTTTATTAAATTGTATTTATGTTGTTTTAACCTATGCTTTATTAAACTGTATTTATGTTGTTTTATCCTATGCTTTATTAAATTGTATTTATGTTGTTTTATCCTATGCTTTATTAAATTGTATTTATGTTGTTTTAACCTATGCTTTATTAAATTGTATTTATGTTGTTTTAACCTATGCTTTATTAAATTGTATTTATGTTGTTTTATCCTATGCTTTATTAAATTGTGTTTACGTGGTTTCATCCTATGCTTTATTAAATTGTATTTTTGTTGTTTTAACCCATGCTTCATTAAATTGTATTTATGTTGTTTTATCCTATGCTTCATTAAATTGTATTTATGTTGTTTTATCCTATGCTTTATTAAATTGTATTTATATTGTTTTATCCTATGCTTTATTAAATTGTATTTATGTTGTTTTAACCTATGTTTTATTAAATTGTATTTATGTTGTTTTATCCTATGCTTTATTAAATTGTATTTATGTTGTTTTATCCTATGCTTTATTAAATTGTATTTATGTTGTTTTAACCTATGCTTTATTAAATTGTATTTATGTTGTTTTATCCTATGCTTTATTAAATTGTATTTATGTTGTTTTAACCTATGCTTTATTAAATTGTATTTATGTTGTTTATCCTATGCTTTATTAAATTGTATTTATGTTGTTTTAACCTATGCTTTATTAAATTGTATTTATGTTGTTTTATCCTATGCTTTATTAAATTTTATTTATGTTGTTTTAACCTATGCTTTATTAAATTGTATTTATGTTGTTTTATCCTATGCTTTATTAAATTGTATTTATGTTGTTTTAAACTATGCTTTATTAAATTGTATTTATGTTGTTTTATCCTATGCTTTATTAAATGGTATTTATGTTGTTTTATCCTATGCTTTATTAAATTGTATTTATGTTGTTTTATCCTATGCTTTATTAAATTGCATTTATGTTGTTTTATCCTATGCTTTATTAAATTGTATTTATGTTGTTTTATCCTATGCTTTATTAAATTGTATTTATGTTGTTTTGTCTTATGCTTTATTACATTGTATTTATGTTGTTTTAACCCATGCTTCATTAAATTGTATTTATGTTGTTTTATCCTATGCTTCATTAAATTGTATTTATGTTGTTTTAACCTATGCTTTATTAAATTGTATTTATGTTGTTTTATCCTATGCTTTATTAAAAGGTATTTATGTTGTTTTATCCTATGCTTTATTAAATTGTATTTATGTTGTTTTAACCTATGCTTTATTAAACTGTATTTATGTTGTTTTATCCTATGCTTTATTAATTTGTATTTATGTTGTTTTATCCTATGCTTTATTAAATTGTATTTATGTTGTTTTAACCTATCCTTTATTAAATTGTATTTATGTTGTTTTAACCTATGCTTTATTAAATTGTATTTATGTTGTTTTAACCTATGCTTTATTACATCTTGTTTATGTTGTTTTATCCTATGCTTTATTAAATTGTATTTATGTTGCTTTAACCTATGCTTTATTAAATTGTATTTATGTTGTTTTATCCTATGCTTTATTAAATGGTATTTATGTTGTTTTATCCTATGCTTTATTAAATTGTATTTATGTTGTTTTAACCTATGCTTTATTAAACTGTATTTATGTTGTTTTATCCTATGCTTTATTAAATTGTATTTATGTTGTTTTATCCTATGCTTTATTAAATTGTATTTATGTTGTTTTAACCTATGCTTTATTAAATTGTATTTATGTTGTTTTAACCTATGCTTTATTAAATAGTATTTATGTTGTTTTATCCTATGCTTTATTAAATTGTATTTATGTTGCTTTAACCTATGCTTTATTAAATTGTATTTATGTTGTTTTATCCTATGCTTTATTAAATTGTATTTATGTCGTTTTATCCTATGCTTTATTAAATTGTATTTATGTTGTTTTATCCTATGCTTTATTAAATTGTATTTATGTTGTTTTATCCTATGCTTTATTAAATTGTATTTATGTTGTTTTAACCTATGCTTTATTAAATTGTATTTATGTTGTTTTAACCTATGCTTTATTAAATTGTATTTATGTTGTTTTATCCTATGCTTTATTAAATTGTATTTATGTTGTTTTAACCTATCCTTTATTAAATTGTATTTATGTTGTTTTAACCTATGCTTTATTAAATTGTATTTATGTTGTTTTATCCTATGCTTTATTAAATTGTATTTATGTTGTTTTATCCTATGCTTTATTAAATTGTATGTATGTTGTTTTATCCTATGCTTTATTAAATTGTATTTATGTTGTTTTATCCTATGCTTTATTAAATTGTATTTATGTTGTTTTAACCTATGCTTTATTAAATTGTATTTATGTTGTTTTATCCTATACTTAATTAAATTGTATTTATGTTGTTTTAACCTATGCTTTATTAAATGGTATTTATGTTGTTTTATCCTATGCTTTATTAAATTGTATTTATGTTGTTTTATCCTATGCTTTATTAAATTGTATTTATGTTGTTTTATCCTATGCTTTATTAAATTGTATTTATGTTGTTTTGTCCTATGCTTTATTAAATTGTATTTTTGTTGTTTTAACCCATGCTTCATTAAATTGTATTTATGTTGTTTTATCCTATGCTTCATTAAATTGTATTTATGTTGTTTTATCCTATGCTTTATTAAATTGTGTTTATGTTGTTTTATCCTATGCTTTATTAAATTGTATTTATGTTGTTTTAACCTATGTTTTATTAAATTGTATTTATGTTGTTTTATACTATGCTTTATTAAATTGTATTTATGTTG
The DNA here is from genome assembly GCF_046119375.1 of Phyllobates terribilis. NCBI lineage: Eukaryota > Metazoa > Chordata > Amphibia > Anura > Dendrobatidae > Phyllobates > Phyllobates terribilis. The sequence continues at coordinate 500,705 of NW_027363206.1, read as the reverse complement.
TTTTATCCTATGCTTTGTTAAATTGTATTTATGTTGTTTTAACCTATGTTTTATTAAATTGTATCTATGTTGTTTTATCCTATGCTTTATTAAATTGTATTTATGTTGTTTTAACCCATGCTTTATTAAATTGTATTTATGTTGTTTTATCCTATGCTTTATTAAATTGTATTTATGTTGTTTTAACCTATGCTTTATTAAATTGTATTTATGTTGTTTTAACCCATGCTTTATTAAATTGTATTTATTTTGTTTTGTCCTATGCTTTATTAAATTGTATTTATGTTGTTTTAACCTATGCTTTATTAAATTGTATTTATATTGTTTTATCCTATGCTTTATTAAATTGTATTTATGTTGTTTTAACCTATGCTTTATTACATCCTGTTTATGTTGTTTTATCCTATGCTTTATTAAATTGTATTTATGTTGTTTTAACCTATGCTTTATTTAATTGTATTTATGTTGTTTTATCCTATGTTATATTAAATTGTATTTACGTGGTTTCATCCTATGCTTTATTAAATTGCATTTATTTTGTTTTAACCTATGCTTTATTAAATTGTTTTTATGTTGTTTTATCCTATGCTTTATTAAATTGTATTTATGTTGTTTTAACCTATGCTTTATTAAATTGTATTTATGTTGTTTTATCCTATGCTTTATTAAATTGTGTTTACGTGGTTTCATCCTATGCTTTATTAAATTGTATTTTTGTTGTTTTAACCCATGCTTCATTAAATTGTATTTATGTTGTTTTATCCTATGCTTCATTAAATTGTATTTATGTTGTTTTATCCTATGCTTTATTAAATTGTATTTATGTTGTTTTATCCTATGCTTTATTAAATTGTATTTATGTTGTTTTAACCTATGTTTTATTAAATTGTATTTATGTTGTTTTATCCTATGCTTTATTAAATTGTATTTATGTTGTTTTATCCTATGCTTTATTAAATTGTATTTATGTTGTTTTAACCTATGTTTTATTAAATTGTATCTATGTTGTTTTATCCTACGCTTTATTAAATTGTATTTATGTTGTTTTAACCCATGCTTTATTAAATTGTATTTATGTTGTTTTAACCTATGTTTTATTAAATTGTATCTATGTTGTTTTATCCTATGCTTTATTAAATTGTATTTATGTTGTTTTATCCAATGCTTTATTAAATTGTATTTATGTTGTTTTAACCTATGCTTTATTAAATTGTATTTATGTTGTTTTAACCCATGCTTTATTAAATTGTATTTATTTTGTTTTGTCCTATGCTTTATTAAATTGTATTTATGTTGTTTTAACCTATGCTTTATTAAATTGTATTTATGTTGTTTTGTCTTATGCTTTATTACATTGTATTTATGTTGTTTTAACCCATGCTTCATTAAATTGTATTTATGTTGTTTTATCCTATGCTTCATTAAATTGTATTTATGTTGTTTTAACCTATGCTTTATTAAATTGTATTTATGTTGTTTTATCCTATGCTTTATTAAAAGGTATTTATGTTGTTTTATCCTATGCTTTATTAAATTGTATTTATGTTGTTTTAACCTATGCTTTATTAAACTGTATTTATGTTGTTTTATCCTATGCTTTATTAATTTGTATTTATGTTGTTTTATCCTATGCTTTATTAAATTGTATTTATGTTGTTTTAACCTATCCTTTATTAAATTGTATTTATGTTGTTTTAACCTATGCTTTATTAAATTGTATTTATGTTGTTTTAACCTATGCTTTATTACATCTTGTTTATGTTGTTTTATCCTATGCTTTATTAAATTGTATTTATGTTGCTTTAACCTATGCTTTATTAAATTGTATTTATGTTGTTTTATCCTATGCTTTATTAAATGGTATTTATGTTGTTTTATCCTATGCTTTATTAAATTGTATTTATGTTGTTTTAACCTATGCTTTATTAAACTGTATTTATGTTGTTTTATCCTATGCTTTATTAAATTGTATTTATGTTGTTTTATCCTATGCTTTATTAAATTGTATTTATGTTGTTTTAACCTATGCTTTATTAAATTGTATTTATGTTGTTTTAACCTATGCTTTATTAAATTGTATTTATGTTGTTTTATCCTATGCTTTATTAAATTGTATTTATGTTGCTTTAACCTATGCTTTATTAAATTGTATTTATGTTGTTTTATCCTATGCTTTATTAAATGGTATTTATGTTGTTTTATCCTATGCTTTATTAAATTGTATTTATGTTGTTTTAACCTATGCTTTATTAAACTGTATTTATGTTGTTTTATCCTATGCTTTATTAAATTGTATTTATGTTGTTTTATCCTATGCTTTATTAAATTGTATTTATGTTGTTTTAACCTATGCTTTATTAAATTGTATTTATGTTGTTTTAACCTATGCTTTATTAAATTGTATTTATGTTGTTTTATCCTATGCTTTATTAAATTGTGTTTACGTGGTTTCATCCTATGCTTTATTAAATTGTATTTTTGTTGTTTTAACCCATGCTTCATTAAATTGTATTTATGTTGTTTTATCCTATGCTTCATTAAATTGTATTTATGTTGTTTTATCCTATGCTTTATTAAATTGTATTTATGTTGTTTTATCCTATGCTTTATTAAATTGTATTTATGTTGTTTTAACCTATGTTTTATTAAATTGTATTTATGTTGTTTTATCCTATGCTTTATTAAATTGTATTTATGTTGTTTTATCCTATGCTTTATTAAATTGTATTTATGTTGTTTTAACCTATGCTTTATTAAATTGTATTTATGTTGTTTTATCCTATGCTTTATTAAATTGTATTTATGTTGTTTTAACCTATGCTTTATTAAATTGTATTTATGTTGTTTATCCTATGCTTTATTAAATTGTATTTATGTTGTTTTAACCTATGCTTTATTAAATTGTATTTATGTTGTTTTATCCTATGCTTTATTAAATTTTATTTATGTTGTTTTAACCTATGCTTTATTAAATTGTATTTATGTTGTTTTATCCTATGCTTTATTAAATTGTATTTATGTTGTTTTAAACTATGCTTTATTAAATTGTATTTATGTTGTTTTATCCTATGCTTTATTAAATGGTATTTATGTTGTTTTATCCTATGCTTTATTAAATTGTATTTATGTTGTTTTATCCTATGCTTTATTAAATTGCATTTATGTTGTTTTATCCTATGCTTTATTAAATTGTATTTATGTTGTTTTATCCTATGCTTTATTAAATTGTATTTATGTTGTTTTGTCTTATGCTTTATTACATTGTATTTATGTTGTTTTAACCCATGCTTCATTAAATTGTATTTATGTTGTTTTATCCTATGCTTCATTAAATTGTATTTATGTTGTTTTAACCTATGCTTTATTAAATTGTATTTATGTTGTTTTATCCTATGCTTTATTAAAAGGTATTTATGTTGTTTTATCCTATGCTTTATTAAATTGTATTTATGTTGTTTTAACCTATGCTTTATTAAACTGTATTTATGTTGTTTTATCCTATGCTTTATTAATTTGTATTTATGTTGTTTTATCCTATGCTTTATTAAATTGTATTTATGTTGTTTTAACCTATCCTTTATTAAATTGTATTTATGTTGTTTTAACCTATGCTTTATTAAATTGTATTTATGTTGTTTTAACCTATGCTTTATTACATCTTGTTTATGTTGTTTTATCCTATGCTTTATTAAATTGTATTTATGTTGCTTTAACCTATGCTTTATTAAATTGTATTTATGTTGTTTTATCCTATGCTTTATTAAATGGTATTTATGTTGTTTTATCCTATGCTTTATTAAATTGTATTTATGTTGTTTTAACCTATGCTTTATTAAACTGTATTTATGTTGTTTTATCCTATGCTTTATTAAATTGTATTTATGTTGTTTTATCCTATGCTTTATTAAATTGTATTTATGTTGTTTTAACCTATGCTTTATTAAATTGTATTTATGTTGTTTTAACCTATGCTTTATTAAATAGTATTTATGTTGTTTTATCCTATGCTTTATTAAATTGTATTTATGTTGCTTTAACCTATGCTTTATTAAATTGTATTTATGTTGTTTTATCCTATGCTTTATTAAATTGTATTTATGTCGTTTTATCCTATGCTTTATTAAATTGTATTTATGTTGTTTTATCCTATGCTTTATTAAATTGTATTTATGTTGTTTTATCCTATGCTTTATTAAATTGTATTTATGTTGTTTTAACCTATGCTTTATTAAATTGTATTTATGTTGTTTTAACCTATGCTTTATTAAATTGTATTTATGTTGTTTTATCCTATGCTTTATTAAATTGTATTTATGTTGTTTTATCCTATGCTTTATTAAATTGTATTTATGTTGTTTTATCCTATGCTTTATTAAATTGTATTTATGTTGTTTTATCCTATGCTTTATTAAATTGTATTTATGTTGTTTTAACCTATGCTTTATTAAATTGTATTTATGTTGTTTTATCCTATACTTAATTAAATTGTATTTATGTTGTTTTAACCTATGCTTTATTAAATGGTATTTATGTTGTTTTATCCTATGCTTTATTAAATTGTATTTATGTTGTTTTATCCTATGCTTTATTAAATTGTATTTATGTTGTTTTATCCTATGCTTTATTAAATTGTATTTATGTTGTTTTGTCCTATGCTTTATTAAATTGTATTTTTGTTGTTTTAACCCATGCTTCATTAAATTGTATTTATGTTGTTTTATCCTATGCTTCATTAAATTGTATTTATGTTGTTTTATCCTATGCTTTATTAAATTGTGTTTATGTTGTTTTATCCTATGCTTTATTAAATTGTATTTATGTTGTTTTAACCTATGTTTTATTAAATTGTATTTATGTTGTTTTATACTATGCTTTATTAAATTGTATTTATGTTGTTTTATCCTATGCTTTGTTAAATTGTATTTATGTTGTTTTAACCTATGTTTTATTAAATTGTATCTATGTTGTTTTATCCTATGCTTTATTAAATTGTATTTATGTTGTTTTAACCCATGCTTTATTAAATTGTATTTATGTTGTTTTATCCTATGCTTTATTAAATTGTATTTATGTTGTTTTAACCTATGCTTTATTAAATTGTATTTATGTTGTTTTAACCCATGCTTTATTAAATTGTATTTATTTTGTTTTGTCCTATGCTTTATTAAATTGTATTTATGTTGTTTTAACCTATGCTTTATTAAATTGTATTTATATTGTTTTATCCTATGCTTTATTAAATTGTATTTATGTTGTTTTATTCTATGCTTTATTAAATTGTATTTATGTTGTTTTATCCTATGCTTTATTAAATTGTATTTATGTTGTTTTATCCTATGCTTTATTAAATTGTATTTATGTTGTTTTAACCTATGCTTTATTACATCCTGTTTATGTTGTTTTATCCTATGCTTTATTAAATTGTATTTATGTTGTTTTAACCTATGCTTTATTTAATTGTATTTATGTTGTTTTATCCTATGTTATATTAAATTGTATTTACGTGGTTTCATCCTATGCTTTATTAAATTGCATTTATTTTGTTTTAACCTATGCTTTATTAAATTGTTTTTATGTTGTTTTATCCTATGCTTTATTAAATTGTATTTATGTTGTTTTATCCTATGCTTTATTAAATTGTATTTATGTTGTTTTAACCTATGTTTTATTAAATTGTATTTATGTTGTTTTATCCTATGCTTTATTAAATTGTATTTATGTTGTTTTATCCTATGCTTTATTAAATTGTATTTATGTTGTTTTAACCTATGTTTTATTAAATTGTATCTATGTTGTTTTATCCTACGCTTTATTAAATTGTATTTATGTTGTTTTAACCCATGCTTTATTAAATTGTATTTATGTTGTTTTAACCTATGTTTTATTAAATTGTATCTATGTTGTTTTATCCTATGCTTTATTAAATTGTATTTATGTTGTTTTATCCAATGCTTTATTAAATTGTATTTATGTTGTTTTAACCTATGCTTTATTAAATTGTATTTATGTTGTTTTAACCCATGCTTTATTAAATTGTATTTATTTTGTTTTGTCCTATGCTTTATTAAATTGTATTTATGTTGTTTTAACCTATGCTTTATTAAATTGTATTTATGTTGTTTTGTCTTATGCTTTATTACATTGTATTTATGTTGTTTTAACCCATGCTTCATTAAATTGTATTTATGTTGTTTTATCCTATGCTTCATTAAATTGTATTTATGTTGTTTTAACCTATGCTTTATTAAATTGTATTTATGTTGTTTTATCCTATGCTTTATTAAAAGGTATTTATGTTGTTTTATCCTATGCTTTATTAAATTGTATTTATGTTGTTTTAACCTATGCTTTATTAAACTGTATTTATGTTGTTTTATCCTATGCTTTATTAATTTGTATTTATGTTGTTTTATCCTATGCTTTATTAAATTGTATTTATGTTGTTTTAACCTATCCTTTATTAAATTGTATTTATGTTGTTTTAACCTATGCTTTATTAAATTGTATTTATGTTGTTTTAACCTATGCTTTATTACATCTTGTTTATGTTGTTTTATCCTATGCTTTATTAAATTGTATTTATGTTGCTTTAACCTATGCTTTATTAAATTGTATTTATGTTGTTTTATCCTATGCTTTATTAAATGGTATTTATGTTGTTTTATCCTATGCTTTATTAAATTGTATTTATGTTGTTTTAACCTATGCTTTATTAAACTGTATTTATGTTGTTTTATCCTATGCTTTATTAAATTGTATTTATGTTGTTTTATCCTATGCTTTATTAAATTGTATTTATGTTGTTTTAACCTATGCTTTATTAAATTGTATTTATGTTGTTTTAACCTATGCTTTATTAAATTGTATTTATGTTGTTTTATCCTATGCTTTATTAAATTGTATTTATGTTGCTTTAACCTATGCTTTATTAAATTGTATTTATGTTGTTTTATCCTATGCTTTATTAAATGGTATTTATGTTGTTTTATCCTATGCTTTATTAAATTGTATTTATGTTGTTTTAACCTATGCTTTATTAAACTGTATTTATGTTGTTTTATCCTATGCTTTATTAAATTGTATTTATGTTGTTTTATCCTATGCTTTATTAAATTGTATTTATGTTGTTTTAACCTATGCTTTATTAAATTGTATTTATGTTGTTTTAACCTATGCTTTATTAAATTGTATTTATGTTGTTTTATCCTATGCTTTATTAAATTGTGTTTACGTGGTTTCATCCTATGCTTTATTAAATTGTATTTTTGTTGTTTTAACCCATGCTTCATTAAATTGTATTTATGTTGTTTTATCCTATGCTTCATTAAATTGTATTTATGTTGTTTTATCCTATGCTTTATTAAATTGTATTTATGTTGTTTTATCCTATGCTTTATTAAATTGTATTTATGTTGTTTTAACCTATGTTTTATTAAATTGTATTTATGTTGTTTTATCCTATGCTGTATTAAATTGTATTTATGTTGTTTTATCCTATGCTTTATTAAATTGTATTTATGTTGTTTTATCCTATGCTTTATTAAATTGTATTTATGTTGCTTTAACCTATGCTTTATTAAATTGTATTTATGTTGTTTTATCCTATGCTTTATTAAATGGTATTTATGTTGTTTTATCCTATGCTTTATTAAATTGTATTTATGTTGTTTTAACCTATGCTTTATTAAACTGTATTTATGTTGTTTTATCCTATGCTTTATTAAATTGTATTTATGTTGTTTTATCCTATGCTTTATTAAATTGTATTTATGTTGTTTTAACCTATGCTTTATTAAATTGTATTTATGTTGTTTTAACCTATGCTTTATTAAATTGTATTTATGTTGTTTTATCCTATGCTTTATTAAATTGTGTTTACGTGGTTTCATCCTATGCTTTATTAAATTGTATTTTTGTTGTTTTAACCCATGCTTCATTAAATTGTATTTATGTTGTTTTATCCTATGCTTCATTAAATTGTATTTATGTTGTTTTATCCTATGCTTTATTAAATTGTATTTATGTTGTTTTATCCTATGCTTTATTAAATTGTATTTATGTTGTTTTAACCTATGCTTTATTAAATTGTATTTATGTTGTTTTAACCTATGCTTTATTAAATTGTATTTATGTTGTTTTATCCTATGCTTTATTAAATTGTGTTTACGTGGTTTCATCCTATGCTTTATTAAATTGTATTTTTGTTGTTTTAACCCATGCTTCATTAAATTGTATTTATGTTGTTTTATCCTATGCTTCATTAAATTGTATTTATGTTGTTTTATCCTATGCTTTATTAAATTGTATTTATGTTGTTTTATCCTATGCTTTATTAAATTGTATTTATGTTGTTTTAACCTATGTTTTATTAAATTGTATTTATGTTGTTTTATCCTATGCTTTATTAAATTGTATTTATGTTGTTTTATCCTATGCTTTATTAAATTGTATTTATGTTGTTTTAACCTATGCTTTATTAAATTGTATTTATGTTGTTTTATCCTATGCTTTATTAAATTGTATTTATGTTGTTTTAACCTATGCTTTATTAAATTGTATTTATGTTGTTTATCCTATGCTTTATTAAATTGTATTTATGTTGTTTTAACCTATGCTTTATTAAATTGTATTTATGTTGTTTTATCCTATGCTTTATTAAATTTTATTTATGTTGTTTTAACCTATGCTTTATTAAATTGTATTTATGTTGTTTTATCCTATGCTTTATTAAATTGTATTTATGTTGTTTTAAACTATGCTTTATTAAATTGTATTTATGTTGTTTTATCCTATGCTTTATTAAATGGTATTTATGTTGTTTTATCCTATGCTTTATTAAATTGTATTTATGTTGTTTTATCCTATGCTTTATTAAATTGCATTTATGTTGTTTTATCCTATGCTTTATTAAATTGTATTTATGTTGTTTTATCCTATGCTTTATTAAATTGTATTTATGTTGTTTTGTCTTATGCTTTATTACATTGTATTTATGTTGTTTTAACCCATGCTTCATTAAATTGTATTTATGTTGTTTTATCCTATGCTTCATTAAATTGTATTTATGTTGTTTTAACCTATGCTTTATTAAATTGTATTTATGTTGTTTTATCCTATGCTTTATTAAAAGGTATTTATGTTGTTTTATCCTATGCTTTATTAAATTGTATTTATGTTGTTTTAACCTATGCTTTATTAAACTGTATTTATGTTGTTTTATCCTATGCTTTATTAATTTGTATTTATGTTGTTTTATCCTATGCTTTATTAAATTGTATTTATGTTGTTTTAACCTATCCTTTATTAAATTGTATTTATGTTGTTTTAACCTATGCTTTATTAAATTGTATTTATGTTGTTTTAACCTATGCTTTATTACATCTTGTTTATGTTGTTTTATCCTATGCTTTATTAAATTGTATTTATGTTGCTTTAACCTATGCTTTATTAAATTGTATTTATGTTGTTTTATCCTATGCTTTATTAAATGGTATTTATGTTGTTTTATCCTATGCTTTATTAAATTGTATTTATGTTGTTTTAACCTATGCTTTATTAAACTGTATTTATGTTGTTTTATCCTATGCTTTATTAAATTGTATTTATGTTGTTTTATCCTATGCTTTATTAAATTGTATTTATGTTGTTTTAACCTATGCTTTATTAAATTGTATTTATGTTGTTTTAACCTATGCTTTATTAAATAGTATTTATGTTGTTTTATCCTATGCTTTATTAAATTGTATTTATGTTGCTTTAACCTATGCTTTATTAAATTGTATTTATGTTGTTTTATCCTATGCTTTATTAAATTGTATTTATGTCGTTTTATCCTATGCTTTATTAAATTGTATTTATGTTGTTTTATCCTATGCTTTATTAAATTGTATTTATGTTGTTTTATCCTATGCTTTATTAAATTGTATTTATGTTGTTTTAACCTATGCTTTATTAAATTGTATTTATGTTGTTTTAACCTATGCTTTATTAAATTGTATTTATGTTGTTTTATCCTATGCTTTATTAAATTGTATTTATGTTGTTTTATCCTATGCTTTATTAAATTGTATTTATGTTGTTTTATCCTATGCTTTATTAAATTGTATTTATGTTGTTTTATCCTATGCTTTATTAAATTGTATTTATGTTGTTTTAACCTATGCTTTATTAAATTGTATTTATGTTGTTTTATCCTATACTTAATTAAATTGTATTTATGTTGTTTTAACCTATGCTTTATTAAATGGTATTTATGTTGTTTTATCCTATGCTTTATTAAATTGTATTTATGTTGTTTTATCCTATGCTTTATTAAATTGTATTTATGTTGTTTTATCCTATGCTTTATTAAATTGTATTTATGTTGTTTTGTCCTATGCTTTATTAAATTGTATTTTTGTTGTTTTAACCCATGCTTCATTAAATTGTATTTATGTTGTTTTATCCTATGCTTCATTAAATTGTATTTATGTTGTTTTATCCTATGCTTTATTAAATTGTGTTTATGTTGTTTTATCCTATGCTTTATTAAATTGTATTTATGTTGTTTTAACCTATGTTTTATTAAATTGTATTTATGTTGTTTTATACTATGCTTTATTAAATTGTATTTATGTTGTTTTATCCTATGCTTTGTTAAATTGTATTTATGTTGTTTTAACCTATGTTTTATTAAATTGTATCTATGTTGTTTTATCCTATGCTTTATTAAATTGTATTTATGTTGTTTTAACCCATGCTTTATTAAATTGTATTTATGTTGTTTTATCCTATGCTTTATTAAATTGTATTTATGTTGTTTTAACCTATGCTTTATTAAATTGTATTTATGTTGTTTTAACCCATGCTTTATTAAATTGTATTTATTTTGTTTTGTCCTATGCTTTATTAAATTGTATTTATGTTGTTTTAACCTATGCTTTATTAAATTGTATTTATATTGTTTTATCCTATGCTTTATTAAATTGTATTTATGTTGTTTTATTCTATGCTTTATTAAATTGTATTTATGTTGTTTTATCCTATGCTTTATTAAATTGTATTTATGTTGTTTTATCCTATGCTTTATTAAATTGTATTTATGTTGTTTTAACCTATGCTTTATTACATCCTGTTTATGTTGTTTTATCCTATGCTTTATTAAATTGTATTTATGTTGTTTTAACCTATGCTTTATTTAATTGTATTTATGTTGTTTTATCCTATGTTATATTAAATTGTATTTACGTGGTTTCATCCTATGCTTTATTAAATTGCATTTATTTTGTTTTAACCTATGCTTTATTAAATTGTTTTTATGTTGTTTTATCCTATGCTTTATTAAATTGTATTTATGTTGTTTTATCCTATGCTTTATTAAATTGTATTTATGTTGTTTTAACCTATGTTTTATTAAATTGTATTTATGTTGTTTTATCCTATGCTTTATTAAATTGTATTTATGTTGTTTTATCCTATGCTTTATTAAATTGTATTTATGTTGTTTTAACCTATGTTTTATTAAATTGTATCTATGTTGTTTTATCCTACGCTTTATTAAATTGTATTTATGTTGTTTTAACCCATGCTTTATTAAATTGTATTTATGTTGTTTTAACCTATGTTTTATTAAATTGTATCTATGTTGTTTTATCCTATGCTTTATTAAATTGTATTTATGTTGTTTTATCCAATGCTTTATTAAATTGTATTTATGTTGTTTTAACCTATGCTTTATTAAATTGTATTTATGTTGTTTTAACCCATGCTTTATTAAATTGTATTTATTTTGTTTTGTCCTATGCTTTATTAAATTGTATTTATGTTGTTTTAACCTATGCTTTATTAAATTGTATTTATGTTGTTTTGTCTTATGCTTTATTACATTGTATTTATGTTGTTTTAACCCATGCTTCATTAAATTGTATTTATGTTGTTTTATCCTATGCTTCATTAAATTGTATTTATGTTGTTTTAACCTATGCTTTATTAAATTGTATTTATGTTGTTTTATCCTATGCTTTATTAAAATGTATTTATGTTGTTTTATCCTATGCTTTATTAAATTGTATTTATGTTGTTTTAACCTATGCTTTATTAAACTGTATTTATGTTGTTTTATCCTATGCTTTATTAATTTGTATTTATGTTGTTTTATCCTATGCTTTATTAAATTGTATTTATGTTGTTTTAACCTATCCTTTATTAAATTGTATTTATGTTGTTTTAACCTATGCTTTATTAAATTGTATTTATGTTGTTTTAACCTATGCTTTATTACATCTTGTTTATGTTGTTTTATCCTATGCTTTATTAAATTGTATTTATGTTGCTTTAACCTATGCTTTATTAAATTGTATTTATGTTGTTTTATCCTATGCTTTATTAAATGGTATTTATGTTGTTTTATCCTATGCTTTATTAAATTGTATTTATGTTGTTTTAACCTATGCTTTATTAAACTGTATTTATGTTGTTTTATCCTATGCTTTATTAAATTGTATTTATGTTGTTTTATCCTATGCTTTATTAAATTGTATTTATGTTGTTTTAACCTATGCTTTATTAAATTGTATTTATGTTGTTTTAACCTATGCTTTATTAAATTGTATTTATGTTGTTTTATCCTATGCTTTATTAAATTGTATTTATGTTGCTTTAACCTATGCTTTATTAAATTGTATTTATGTTGTTTTATCCTATGCTTTATTAAATGGTATTTATGTTGTTTTATCCTATGCTTTATTAAATTGTATTTATGTTGTTTTAACCTATGCTTTATTAAACTGTATTTATGTTGTTTTATCCTATGCTTTATTAAATTGTATTTATGTTGTTTTATCCTATGCTTTATTAAATTGTATTTATGTTGTTTTAACCTATGCTTTATTAAATTGTATTTATGTTGTTTTAACCTATGCTTTATTAAATTGTATTTATGTTGTTTTATCCTATGCTTTATTAAATTGTGTTTACGTGGTTTCATCCTATGCTTTATTAAATTGTATTTTTGTTGTTTTAACCCATGCTTCATTAAATTGTATTTATGTTGTTTTATCCTATGCTTCATTAAATTGTATTTATGTTGTTTTATCCTATGCTTTATTAAATTGTATTTATGTTGTTTTATCCTATGCTTTATTAAATTGTATTTATGTTGTTTTAACCTATGTTTTATTAAATTGTATTTATGTTGTTTTATCCTATGCTGTATTAAATTGTATTTATGTTGTTTTATCCTATGCTTTATTAAATTGTATTTATGTTGTTTTAACCTATGCTTTATTAAATTGTATTTATGTTGTTTTATCCTATGCTTTATTAAATTGTATTTATGTTGTTTTAACCTATGCTTTATTAAATTGTATTTATGTTGTTTATCCTATGCTTTATTAAATTGTATTTATGTTGTTTTAACCTATGCTTTATTAAATTGTATTTATGTTGTTTTATCCTATGCTTTATTAAATTTTATTTATGTTGTTTTAACCTATGCTTTATTAAATTGTATTTATGTTGTTTTATCCTATGCTTTATTAAATTGTATTTATGTTGTTTTAAACTATGCTTTATTAAATTGTATTTATGTTGTTTTATCCTATGCTTTATTAAATGGTATTTATGTTGTTTTATCCTATGCTTTATTAAATTGTATTTATGTTGTTTTATCCTATGCTTTATTAAATTGCATTTATGTTGTTTTATCCTATGCTTTATTAAATTGTATTTATGTTGTTTTATCCTATGCTTTATTAAATTGTATTTATGTTGTTTTGTCTTATGCTTTATTACATTGTATTTATGTTGTTTTAACCCATGCTTCATTAAATTGTATTTATGTTGTTTTATCCTATGCTTCATTAAATTGTATTTATGTTGTTTTAACCTATGCTTTATTAAATTGTATTTATGTTGTTTTATCCTATGCTTTATTAAAAGGTATTTATGTTGTTTTATCCTATGCTTTATTAAATTGTATTTATGTTGTTTTAACCTATGCTTTATTAAACTGTATTTATGTTGTTTTATCCTATGCTTTATTAATTTGTATTTATGTTGTTTTATCCTATGCTTTATTAAATTGTATTTATGTTGTTTTAACCTATCCTTTATTAAATTGTATTTATGTTGTTTTAACATATGCTTTATTAAATTGTATTTATGTTGTTTTAACCTATGCTTTATTACATCTTGTTTATGTTGTTTTATCCTATGCTTTATTAAATTGTATTTATGTTGCTTTAACCTATGCTTTATTAAATTGTATTTATGTTGTTTTATCCTATGCTTTATTAAATGGTATTTATGTTGTTTTATCCTATGCTTTATTAAATTGTATTTATGTTGTTTTAACCTATGCTTTATTAAACTGTATTTATGTTGTTTTATCCTATGTTTTATTAAATTGTATTTATGTTGTTTTATCCTATGCTTTATTAAATTGTATTTATGTTGTTTTAACCTATGCTTTATTAAATTGTATTTATGTTGTTTTAACCTATGCTTTATTAAATTGTATTTATGTTGTTTTATCCTATGCTTTATTAAATTGTATTTATGTTGCTTTAACCTATGCTTTATTAAATTGTATTTATGTTGTTTTATCCTATGCTTTATTAAATTGTATTTATGTCGTTTTATCCTATGCTTTATTAAATTGTATTTATGTTGTTTTATCCTATGCTTTATTAAATTGTATTTATGTTGTTTTATCCTATGCTTTATTAAATTGTATTTATGTTGTTTTAACCTATGCTTTATTAAATTGTATTTATGTTGTTTTATCCTATGCTTTATTAAATTGTATTTATGTTGTTTTATCCTATGCTTTATTAAATTGTATTTATGTTGTTTTATCCTATGCTTTATTAAATTGTATTTATGTTGTTTTATCCTATGCTTTATTAAATTGTATTTATGTTGTTTTAACCTATGCTTTATTAAATTGTATTTATGTTGTTTTATCCTATACTTAATTAAATTGTATTTATGTTGTTTTAACCTATGCTTTATTAAATGGTATTTATGTTGTTTTATCCTATGCTTTATTAAATTGTATTTATGTTGTTTTATCCTATGCTTTATTAAATTGTATTTATGTTGTTTTATCCTATGCTTTATTAAATTGTATTTATGTTGTTTTGTCCTATGCTTTATTAAATTGTATTTTTGTTGTTTTAACCCATGCTTCATTAAATTGTATTTATGTTGTTTTATCCTATGCTTCATTAAATTGTATTTATGTTGTTTTATCCTATGCTTTATTAAATTGTGTTTATGTTGTTTTATCCTATGCTTTATTAAATTGTATTTATGTTGTTTTAACCTATGTTTTATTAAATTGTATTTATGTTGTTTTATACTATGCTTTATTAAATTGTATTTATGTTGTTTTATCCTATGCTTTGTTAAATTGTATTTATGTTGTTTTAACCTATGTTTTATTAAATTGTATCTATGTTGTTTTATCCTATGCTTTATTAAATTGTATTTATGTTGTTTTAACCCATGCTTTATTAAATTGTATTTATGTTGTTTTATCCTATGCTTTATTAAATTGTATTTATGTTGTTTTAACCTATGCTTTATTAAATTGTATTTATGTTGTTTTAACCCATGCTTTATTAAATTGTATTTATTTTGTTTTGTCCTATGCTTTATTAAATTGTATTTATGTTGTTTTAACCTATGCTTTATTAAATTGTATTTATATTGTTTTATCCTATGCTTTATTAAATTGTATTTATGTTGTTTTATTCTATGCTTTATTAAATTGTATTTATGTTGTTTTATCCTATGCTTTATTAAATTGTATTTATGTTGTTTTATCCTATGCTTTATTAAATTGTATTTATGTTGTTTTAACCTATGCTTTATTTAATTGTATTTATGTTGTTTTATCCTATGTTATATTAAATTGTATTTACGTGGTTTCATCCTATGCTTTATTAAATTGCATTTATTTTGTTTTAACCTATGCTTTATTAAATTGTTTTTATGTTGTTTTATCCTATGCTTTATTAAATTGTATTTATGTTGTTTTAACCTATGCTTTATTAAATTGTATTTATGTTGTTTTATCCTATGCTTTATTAAATTGTGTTTACGTGGTTTCATCCTATGCTTTATTAAATTGTATTTTTGTTGTTTTATCCTATGCTTTATTAAATTGTATTTATGTTGTTTTAACCTATGCTTTATTAAATTGTATTTATGTTGTTTTATCCTATGCTTTATTAAATTGTGTTTACGTGGTTTCATCCTATGCTTTATTAAATTGTATTTTTGTTGTTTTAACCCATGCTTCATTAAATTGTATTTATGTTGTTTTATCCTATGCTTCATTAAATTGTATTTATGTTGTTTTATCCTATGCTTTATTAAATTGTATTTATGTTGTTTTATCCTATGCTTTATTAAATTGTATTTATGTTGTTTTAACCTATGTTTTATTAAATTGTATTTATGTTGTTTTATCCTATGCTTTATTAAATTGTATTTATGTTGTTTTATCCTATGCTTTATTAAATTGTATCTATGTTGTTTTAACCTATGTTTTATTAAATTGTATCTATGTTGTTTTATCCTACGCTTTATTAAATTGTATTTATGTTGTTTTAACCCATGCTTTATTAAATTGTATTTATGTTGTTTTAACCTATGTTTTATTAAATTGTATCTATGTTGTTTTATCCTATGCTTTATTAAATTGTATTTATGTTGTTTTATCCAATGCTTTATTAAATTGTATTTATGTTGTTTTAACCTATGCTTTATTAAATTGTATTTATGTTGTTTTAACCCATGCTTTATTAAATTGTATTTATTTTGTTTTGTCCTATGCTTTATTAAATTGTATTTATGTTGTTTTAACCTATGCTTTATTAAATTGTATTTATGTTGTTTTGTCTTATGCTTTATTACATTGTATTTATGTTGTTTTAACCCATGCTTCATTAAATTGTATTTATGTTGTTTTATCCTATTCTTCATTAAATTGTATTTATGTTGTTTTAACCTATGCTTTATTAAATTGTATTTATGTTGTTTTATCCTATGCTTTATTAAAAGGTATTTATGTTGTTTTATCCTATGCTTTATTAAATTGTATTTATGTTGTTTTAACCTATGCTTTATTAAACTGTATTTATGTTGTTTTATCCTATGCTTTATTAATTTGTATTTATGTTGTTTTATCCTATGCTTTATTAAATTGTATTTATGTTGTTTTAACCTATCCTTTATTAAATTGTATTTATGTTGTTTTAACCTATGCTTTATTAAATTGTATTTATGTTGTTTTAACCTATGCTTTATTAAATTGTATTTATGTTGTTTTAACCTATCCTTTATTAAATTGTATTTATGTTGTTTTAACCTATGCTTTATTAAATTGTATTTATGTTGTTTTATCCTATGCTTTATTAAATTGTATTTATGTTGTTTTAACCTATCCTTTATTAAATTGTATTTATGTTGTTTTAACCTATGCTTTATTAAATTGTATTTATGTTGTTTTATCCTATGCTTTATTAAATTGTATTTATGTTGTTTTATCCTATGCTTTATTAAATTGTATTTATGTTGTTTTATCCTATGCTTTATTAAATTGTATTTATGTTGTTTTATCCTATGCTTTATTAAATTGTATTTATGTTGTTTTAACCTATGCTTTATTAAATTGTATTTATGTTGTTTTATCCTATACTTAATTAAATTGTATTTATTTTGTTTTAACCTATGCTTTATTAAATGGTATTTATGTTGTTTTATCCTATGCTTTATTAAATTGTATTTATGTTGTTTTATCCTATGCTTTATTAAATTGTATTTATGTTGTTTTATCCTATGCTTTATTAAATTGTATTTATGTTGTTTTGTCCTATGCTTTATTAAATTGTATTTTTGTTGTTTTAACCCATGCTTCATTAAATTGTATTTATGTTGTTTTATCCTATGCTTCATTAAATTGTATTTATGTTGTTTTATCCTATGCTTTATTAAATTGTGTTTATGTTGTTTTATCCTATGCTTTATTAAATTGTATTTATGTTGTTTTAACCTATGTTTTATTAAATTGTATTTATGTTGTTTTATACTATGCTTTATTAAATTGTATTTATGTTGTTTTATCCTATGCTTTGTTAAATTGTATTTATGTTGTTTTAACCTATTTTTTATTAAATTGTATCTATGTTGTTTTATCCTATGCTTTATTAAATTGTATTTATGTTGTTTTAACCCATGCTTTATTAAATTGTATTTATGTTGTTTTATCCTATGCTTTATTAAATTGTATTTATGTTGTTTTAACCTATGCTTTATTAAATTGTATTTATGTTGTTTTAACCCATGCTTTATTAAATTGTATTTATTTTGTTTTGTCCTATGCTTTATTAAATTGTATTTATGTTGTTTTAACCTATGCTTTATTAAATTGTATTTATATTGTTTTATCCTATGCTTTATTAAATTGTATTTATGTTGTTTTATTCTATGCTTTATTAAATTGTATTTATGTTGTTTTATCCTATGCTTTATTAAATTGTATTTATGTTGTTTTATCCTATGCTTTATTAAATTGTATTTATGTTGTTTTAACCTATGCTTTATTACATCCTGTTTATGTTGTTTTATCCTATGCTTTATTAAATTGTATTTATGTTGTTTTAACCTATGCTTTATTTAATTGTATTTATGTTGTTTTATCCTATGTTATATTAAATTGTATTTACGTGGTTTCATCCTATGCTTTATTAAATTGCATTTATTTTGTTTTAACCTATGCTTTATTAAATTGTTTTTATGTTGTTTTATCCTATGCTTTATTAAATTGTATTTATGTTGTTTTAACCTATGCTTTATTAAATTGTATTTATGTTGTTTTATCCTATGCTTTATTAAATTGTGTTTACGTGGTTTCATCCTATGCTTTATTAAATTGTATTTTTGTTGTTTTAACCCATGCTTCATTAAATTGTATTTATGTTGTTTTATCCTATGCTTCATTAAATTGTATTTATGTTGTTTTATCCTATGCTTTATTAAATTGTATTTATGTTGTTTTATCCTATGCTTTATTAAATTGTATTTATGTTGTTTTAACCTATGTTTTATTAAATTGTATTTATGTTGTTTTATCCTATGCTTTATTAAATTGTATTTATGTTGTTTTATCCTATGCTTTATTAAATTGTATTTATGTTGTTTTAACCTATGTTTTATTAAATTGTATCTATGTTGTTTTATCCTACGCTTTATTAAATTGTATTTATGTTGTTTTAACCCATGCTTTATTAAATTGTATTTATGTTGTTTTAACCTATGTTTTATTAAATTGTATCTATGTTGTTTTATCCTATGCTTTATTAAATTGTATTTATGTTGTTTTATCCAATGCTTTATTAAATTGTATTTATGTTGTTTTAACCTATGCTTTATTAAATTGTATTTATGTTGTTTTAACCCATGCTTTATTAAATTGTATTTATTTTGTTTTGTCCTATGCTTTATTAAATTGTATTTATGTTGTTTTAACCTATGCTTTATTAAATTGTATTTATGTTGTTTTGTCTTATGCTTTATTACATTGTATTTATGTTGTTTTAACCCATGCTTCATTAAATTGTATTTATGTTGTTTTATCCTATGCTTCATTAAATTGTATTTATGTTGTTTTAACCTATGCTTTATTAAATTGTATTTATGTTGTTTTATCCTATGCTTTATTAAAAGGTATTTATGTTGTTTTATCCTATGCTTTATTAAATTGTATTTATGTTGTTTTAACCTATGCTTTATTAAACTGTATTTATGTTGTTTTATCCTATGCTTTATTAATTTGTATTTATGTTGTTTTATCCTATGCTTTATTAAATTGTATTTATGTTGTTTTAACCTATCCTTTATTAAATTGTATTTATGTTGTTTTAACCTATGCTTTATTAAATTGTATTTATGTTGTTTTAAACTATGCTTTATTACATCTTTTTTATGTTGTTTTATCCTATGCTTTATTAAATTGTATTTATGTTGCTTTAACCTATGCTTTATTAAATTGTATTTATGTTGTTTTATCCTATGCTTTATTAAATGGTATTTATGTTGTTTTATCCTATGCTTTATTAAATTGTATTTATGTTGTTTTAACCTATGCTTTATTAAACTGTATTTATGTTGTTTTATCCTATGCTTTATTAAATTGTATTTATGTTGTTTTATCCTATGCTTTATTAAATTGTATTTATGTTGTTTTAACCTATGCTTTATTAAATTGTATTTATGTTGTTTTAACCTATGCTTTATTAAATTGTATTTATGTTGTTTTATCCTATGCTTTATTAAATTGTATTTATGTTGCTTTAACCTATGCTTTATTAAATTGTATTTATGTTGTTTTATCCTATGCTTTATTAAATTGTATTTATGTCGTTTTATCCTATGCTTTATTAAATTGTATTTATGTTTTTATCCTATGCTTTATTAAATTGTATTTATGTTGTTTTATCCTATGCTTTATTAAATTGTATTTATGTTGTTTTAACCTATGCTTTATTAAATTGTATTTATGTTGTTTTAACCTATGCTTTATTAAATTGTATTTATGTTGTTTTAACCTATGCTTTATTAAATTGTATTTATGTTGTTTTATCCTATGCTTTATTAAATTGTATTTATGTTGTTTTATCCTATGCTTTATTAAATTGTATTTATGTTGTTTTATCCTATGCTTTATTAAATTGTATTTATGTTGTTTTATCCTATGCTTTATTAAATTGTATTTATGTTGTTTTAACCCATGCTTTATTAAATTGTATTTATTTTGTTTTGTCCTATGCTTTATTAAATTGTATTTATGTTGTTTTAACCTATGCTTTATTAAATTGTATTTATGTTGTTTTGTCTTATGCTTTATTACATTGTATTTATGTTGTTTTAACCCATGCTTCATTAAATTGTATTTATGTTGTTTTATCCTATGCTTCATTAAATTGTATTTATGTTGTTTTAACCTATGCTTTATTAAATTGTATTTATGTTGTTTTATCCTATGCTTTATTAAAAGGTATTTATGTTGTTTTATCCTATGCTTTATTAAATTGTATTTATGTTGTTTTAATCTATGCTTTATTAAACTGTATTTATGTTGTTTTATCCTATGCTTTATTAATTTGTATTTATGTTGTTTTATCCTATGCTTTATTAAATTGTATTTATGTTGTTTTAACCTATCCTTTATTAAATTGTATTTATGTTGTTTTAACCTATGCTTTATTAAATTGTATTTATGTTGTTTTAACCTATGCTTTATTAAATTGTATTTATGTTGTTTTAACCTATCCTTTATTAAATTGTATTTATGTTGTTTTAACCTATGCTTTATTAAATTGTATTTATGTTGTTTTATCCTATGCTTTATTAAATTGTATTTATGTTGTTTTAACCTATCCTTTATTAAATTGTATTTATGTTGTTTTAACCTATGCTTTATTAAATTGTATTTATGTTGTTTTATCCTATGCTTTATTAAATTGTATTTATGTTGTTTTATCCTATGCTTTATTAAATTGTATTTATGTTGTTTTATCCTATGCTTTATTAAATTGTATTTATGTTGTTTTATCCTATGCTTTATTAAATTGTATTTATGTTGTTTTAACCTATGCTTTATTAAATTGTATTTATGTTGTTTTATCCTATACTTAATTAAATTGTATTTATGTTGTTTTAACCTATGCTTTATTAAATGGTATTTATGTTGTTTTATCCTATGCTTTATTAAATTGTATTTATGTTGTTTTATCCTATGCTTTATTAAATTGTATTTATGTTGTTTTATCCTATGCTTTATTAAATTGTATTTATGTTGTTTTGTCCTATGCTTTATTAAATTGTATTTTTGTTGTTTTAACCCATGCTTCATTAAATTGTATTTATGTTGTTTTATCCTATGCTTCATTAAATTGTATTTATGTTGTTTTATCCTATGCTTTATTAAATTGTGTTTATGTTGTTTTATCCTATGCTTTATAAAATTGTATTTATGTTGTTTTAACCTATGTTTTATTAAATTGTATTTATGTTGTTTTATACTATGCTTTATTAAATTGTATTTATGTTGTTTTATCCTATGCTTTGTTAAATTGTATTTATGTTGTTTTAACCTATGTTTTATTAAATTGTATCTATGTTGTTTTATCCTATGCTTTATTAAATTGTATTTATGTTGTTTTAACCCATGCTTTATTAAATTGTATTTATGTTGTTTTATCCTATGCTTTATTAAATTGTATTTATGTTGTTTTAACCTATGCTTTATTAAATTGTATTTATGTTGTTTTAACCCATGCTTTATTAAATTGTATTTATTTTGTTTTGTCCTATGCTTTATTAAATTGTATTTATGTTGTTTTAACCTATGCTTTATTAAATTGTATTTATATTGTTTTATCCTATGCTTTATTAAATTGTATTTATGTTGTTTTATTCTATGCTTTATTAAATTGTATTTATGTTGTTTTATCCTATGCTTTATTAAATTGTATTTATGTTGTTTTATCCTATGCTTTATTAAATTGTATTTATGTTGTTTTAACCTATGCTTTATTACATCCTGTTTATGTTGTTTTATCCTATGCTTTATTAAATTGTATTTATGTTGTTTTAACCTATGCTTTATTTAATTGTATTTATGTTGTTTTATCCTATGTTATATTAAATTGTATTTACGTGGTTTCATCCTATGCTTTATTAAATTGCATTTATTTTGTTTTAACCTATGCTTTATTAAATTGTTTTTATGTTGTTTTATCCTATGCTTTATTAAATTGTATTTATGTTGTTTTAACCTATGCTTTATTAAATTGTATTTATGTTGTTTTATCCTATGCTTTATTAAATTGTGTTTACGTGGTTTCATCCTATGCTTTATTAAATTGTATTTTTGTTGTTTTAACCCATGCTTCATTAAATTGTATTTATGTTGTTTTATCCTATGCTTCATTAAATTGTATTTATGTTGTTTTATCCTATGCTTTATTAAATTGTATTTATGTTGTTTTATCCTATGCTTTATTAAATTGTATTTATGTTGTTTTAACCTATGTTTTATTAAATTGTATTTATGTTGTTTTATCCTATGCTTTATTAAATTGTATTTATGTTGTTTTATCCTATGCTTTATTAAATTGTATTTATGTTGTTTTAACCTATGTTTTATTAAATTGTATCTATGTTGTTTTATCCTACGCTTTATTAAATTGTATTTATGTTGTTTTAACCCATGCTTTATTAAATTGTATTTATGTTGTTTTAACCTATGTTTTATTAAATTGTATCTATGTTGTTTTATCCTATGCTTTATTAAATTGTATTTATGTTGTTTTATCCAATGCTTTATTAAATTGTATTTATGTTGTTTTAACCTATGCTTTATTAAATTGTATTTATGTTGTTTTAACCCATGCTTTATTAAATTGTATTTATTTTGTTTTGTCCTATGCTTTATTAAATTGTATTTATGTTGTTTTAACCTATGCTTTATTAAATTGTATTTATGTTGTTTTGTCTTATGCTTTATTACATTGTATTTATGTTGTTTTAACCCATGCTTCATTAAATTGTATTTATGTTGTTTTATCCTATGCTTCATTAAATTGTATTTATGTTGTTTTAACCTATGCTTTATTAAATTGTATTTATGTTGTTTTATCCTATGCTTTATTAAAAGGTATTTATGTTGTTTTATCCTATGCTTTATTAAATTGTATTTATGTTGTTTTAACCTATGCTTTATTAAACTGTATTTATGTTGTTTTATCCTATGCTTTATTAATTTGTATTTATGTTGTTTTATCCTATGCTTTATTAAATTGTATTTATGTTGTTTTAACCTATCCTTTATTAAATTGTATTTATGTTGTTTTAACCTATGCTTTATTAAATTGTATTTATGTTGTTTTAACCTATGCTTTATTACATCTTGTTTATGTTGTTTTATCCTATGCTTTATTAAATTGTATTTATGTTGCTTTAACCTATGCTTTATTAAATTGTATTTATGTTGTTTTATCCTATGCTTTATTAAATGGTATTTATGTTGTTTTATCCTATGCTTTATTAAATTGTATTTATGTTGTTTTAACCTATGCTTTATTAAACTGTATTTATGTTGTTTTATCCTATGCTTTATTAAATTGTATTTATGTTGTTTTATCCTATGCTTTATTAAATTGTATTTATGTTGTTTTAACCTATGCTTTATTAAATTGTATTTATGTTGTTTTAACCTATGCTTTATTAAATTGTATTTATGTTGTTTTATCCTATGCTTTATTAAATTGTATTTATGTTGCTTTAACCTATGCTTTATTAAATTGTATTTATGTTGTTTTATCCTATGCTTTATTAAATTGTATTTATGTCGTTTTATCCTATGCTTTATTAAATTGTATTTATGTTGTTTTATCCTATGCTTTATTAAATTGTATTTATGTTGTTTTATCCTATGCTTTATTAAATTGTATTTATGTTGTTTTAACCTATGCTTTATTAAATTGTATTTATGTTGTTTTAACCTATGCTTTATTAAATTGTATTTATGTTGTTTTATCCTATGCTTTATTAAATTGTATTTATGTTGTTTTATCCTATGCTTTATTAAATTGTATTTATGTTGTTTTATCCTATGCTTTATTAAATTGTATTTATGTTGTTTTAACCTATGCTTTATTAAATTGTATTTATGTTGTTTTATCCTATACTTAATTAAATTGTATTTATGTTGTTTTAACCTATGCTTTATTAAATGGTATTTATGTTGTTTTATCCTATGCTTTATTAAATTGTATTTATGGTGTTTTATCCTATGCTTTATTAAATTGTATTTATGTTGTTTTATCCTATGCTTTATTAAATTGTATTTATGTTGTTTTGTCCTATGCTTTATTAAATTGTATTTTTGTTGTTTTAACCCATGCTTCATTAAATTGTATTTATGTTGTTTTATCCTATGCTTCATTAAATTGTATTTATGTTGTTTTATCCTATGCTTTATTAAATTGTGTTTATGTTGTTTTATCCTATGCTTTATTAAATTGTATTTATGTTGTTTTAACCTATGTTTTATTAAATTGTATTTATGTTGTTTTATCCTATGCTTTATTAAATTGTATTTATGTTGTTTTATCCTATGCTTTGTTAAATTGTATTTATGTTGTTTTAACCTATGTTTTATTAAATTGTATCTATGTTGTTTTATCCTATGCTTTATTAAATTGTATTTATGTTGTTTTAACCCATGCTTTATTAAATTGTATTTATGTTGTTTTATCCTATGCTTTATTAAATTGTATTTATGTTGTTTTAACCTATGCTTTATTAAATTGTATTTATGTTGTTTTAACCCATGCTTTATTAAATTGTATTTATTTTGTTTTGTCCTATGCTTTATTAAATTGTATTTATGTTGTTTTAACCTATGCTTTATTAAATTGTATTTATATTGTTTTATCCTATGCTTTATTAAATTGTATTTATGTTGTTTTATTCTATGCTTTATTAAATTGTATTTATGTTGTTTTATCCTATGCTTTATTAAATTGTATTTATGTTGTTTTATCCTATGCTTTATTAAATTGTATTTATGTTGTTTTAACCTATGCTTTATTAAATTGTATTTATGTTGTTTTATCCTATGTTATATTAAATTGTATTTACGTGGTTTCATCCTATGCTTTATTAAATTGCATTTATTTTGTTTTAACCTATGCTTTATTAAATTGTTTTTATGTTGTTTTATCCTATGCTTTATTAAATTGTATTTATGTTGTTTTAACCTATGCTTTATTAAATTGTATTTATGTTGTTTTATCCTATGCTTTATTAAATTGTGTTTACGTGGTTTCATCCTATGCTTTATTAAATTGTATTTTTGTTGTTTTAACCCATGCTTCATTAAATTGTATTTATGTTGTTTTATCCTATGCTTCATTAAATTGTATTTATGTTGTTTTATCCTATGCTTTATTAAATTGTATTTATGTTGTTTTATCCTATGCTTTATTAAATTGTATTTATGTTGTTTTAACCTATGTTTTATTAAATTGTATTTATGTTGTTTTATCCTATGCTTTATTAAATTGTATTTATGTTGTTTTATCCTATGCTTTATTAAATTGTATTTATGTTGTTTTAACCTATGTTTTATTAAATTGTATCTATGTTGTTTTATCCTACGCTTTATTAAATTGTATTTATGTTGTTTTAACCCATGCTTTATTAAATTGTATTTATGTTGTTTTAACCTATGTTTTATTAAATTGTATCTATGTTGTTTTATCCTATGCTTTATTAAATTGTATTTATGTTGTTTTATCCAATGCTTTATTAAATTGTATTTATGTTGTTTTAACCTATGCTTTATTAAATTGTATTTATGTTGTTTTAACCCATGCTTTATTAAATTGTATTTATTTTGTTTTGTCCTATGCTTTATTAAATTGTATTTATGTTGTTTTAACCTATGCTTTATTAAATTGTATTTATATTGTTTTATCCTATGCTTTATTAAATTGTATTTATGTTGTTTTATTCTATGCTTTATTAAATTGTATTTATGTTGTTTTATCCTATGCTTTATTAAATTGTATTTATGTTGTTTTATCCTATGCTTTATTAAATTGTATTTATGTTGTTTTAACCTATGCTTTATTACATCCTGTTTATGTTGTTTTATCCTATGCTTTATTAAATTGTATTTATGTTGTTTTAACCTATGCTTTATTAAATTGTATTTATGTTGTTTTATCCTATGTTATATTAAATTGTATTTACGTGGTTTCATCCTATGCTTTATTAAATTGTATTTATTTTGTTTTAACCTATGCTTTATTAAATTGTTTTTATGTTGTTTTATCCTATGCTTTATTAAATTGTATTTATGTTGTTTTAACCTATGCTTTATTAAATTGTATTTATGTTGTTTTATCCTATGCTTTATTAAATTGTATTTACGTGGTTTCATCCTATGCTTTATTAAATTGTATTTATGTTGTTTTAACCTATGCTTTATTAAATTGTATTTATGTTGTTTTATCCTATGCTTTATTAAATTGTATTCATGTTGTTTTATCCAATGCTTTATTAAATTGTATTTATGTTGTTTTATCCTATGTTTCATTATATTGTATTTATGTTGTTTTACCCTATGCTTTATTAAATTGTATTTATGCTGTTTTATCCTATGCTTTATTAAATTGTATTTATGTTGTTTTAACCTATGCTTTATTAAATTGTATTTATGTTGTTTTAACCTATGCTTTATTAAATTGTATTTATGTTGTTTTAACCTATGCTTTATTAAATTGTATTTATGTTGTTTTATCCTATGCTTTATTAAATTGTATTTATGTTGTTTTATCCTATGCTTTATTAAATTGTATTCATGTTGTTTTATCCTATGCTTTATTAAATTGTATTTATGTTGTTTTATCCTATGCTTTATTAAATTGTATTTATGTTGTTTTAACCTATGCTTTATTAAATTGTATTTATGTTGTTTTATCCTATACTTTATTAAATTGTATTTATGTTGTTTTAACCTATGCTTTATTAAATTGTATTTATGTTGTTTTATCCTATGCTTTATTAAATTGTATTTATGTTGTTTTATCCTATGCTTTATTAAATTGTATTTATGTTATTTTGTCCTATGCTTTATTAAATTGTATTTTTGTTGTTTTAACCCATGCTTCATTAAATTGTATTTATGTTGTTTTATCCTATGCTTCATTAAATTGTATTTATGTTGTTTTATCCTATGCTTTATTAAATTGTATTTATGTTGTTTTATCCTATGCTTTATTAAATTGTATTTATGTTGTTTTAACCTATGTTTTATTAAATTGTATTTATGTTGTTTTATCCTATGCTTTATTAAATTGTATTTATGTTGTTTTATCCTATGCTTTATTAAATTGTATTTATGTTGTTTTAACCTATGTTTTATTAAATTGTAGTTATGTTGTTTTATCCTACGCTTTATTAAATTGTATTTATGTTGTTTTATCCTATGCTTTATTAAATTGTATTTATGTTGTTTTAACCTATGTTTTATTAAATTGTATCTATGTTGTTTTATCCTACGCTTTATTAAATTGTATTTATGTTGTTTTAACCCATGCTTTATTAAATTGTATTTATGTTGTTTTAACCTATGTTTTATTAAACTGTATCTATGTTGTTTTATCCTATGCTTTATTAAATTGTATTTATGTTGTTTTATCCAATGCTTTATTAAATTGTATTTATGTTGTTTTAACCTATGCTTTATTAAATTGTATTTATGTTGTTTTAACCTATGTTTTATTAAATTGTATCTATGTTGTTTTATCCTATGCTTTATTAAATTGTATTTATGTTGTTTTATCCAATGCTTTATTAAATTGTATTTATGTTGTTTTAACCTATGCTTTATTAAATTGTATTTATGTTGTTTTAACCCATGCTTTATTAAATTGTATTTATTTTGTTTTGTCCTATGCTTTATTAAATTGTATTTATGTTGTTTTAACCTATGCTTTATTAAATTGTATTTATATTGTTTTATCCTATGCTTTATTAAATTGTATTTATGTTGTTTTAT
The DNA here is from genome assembly GCF_046119375.1 of Phyllobates terribilis. NCBI lineage: Eukaryota > Metazoa > Chordata > Amphibia > Anura > Dendrobatidae > Phyllobates > Phyllobates terribilis. The sequence continues at coordinate 472,084 of NW_027363206.1, read as the reverse complement.
TCTATGCTTTATTAAATTGTATTTATGTTGTTTTATCCTATGCTTTATTAAATTGTATTTATGTTGTTTTATCCTATGCTTTATTAAATTGTATTTATGTTGTTTTAACCTATGCTTTATTACATCCTGTTTATGTTGTTTTATCCTATGCTTTATTAAATTGTATTTATGTTGTTTTAACCTATGCTTTATTAAATTGTATTTATGTTGTTTTATCCTATGTTATATTAAATTGTATTTACGTGGTTTCATCCTATGCTTTATTAAATTGTATTTATTTTGTTTTAACCTATGCTTTATTAAATTGTTTTTATGTTGTTTTATCCTATGCTTTATTAAATTGTATTTATGTTGTTTTAACCTATGCTTTATTAAATTGTATTTATGTTGTTTTATCCTATGCTTTATTAAATTGTATTTACGTGGTTTCATCCTATGCTTTATTAAATTGTATTTATGTTGTTTTAACCTATGCTTTATTAAATTGTATTTATGTTGTTTTATCCTATGCTTTATTAAATTGTATTCATGTTGTTTTATCCAATGCTTTATTAAATTGTATTTATGTTGTTTTATCCTATGTTTCATTATATTGTATTTATGTTGTTTTAACCTATGCTTTATTAAATTGTATTTATGCTGTTTTATCCTAAGCTTTATTAAATTGTATTTATGTTGTTTTAACCTATGCTTTATTAAATTGTATTTATGTTGTTTTAACCTATGCTTTATTAAATTGTATTTATGTTGTTTTAACCTATGCTTTATTAAATTGTATTTATGTTGTTTTATCCTATGCTTTATTAAATTGTATTTATGTTGTTTTATCCTATGCTTTATTAAATTGTATTCATGTTGTTTTATCCTATGCTTTATTAAATTGTATTTATGTTGTTTTATCCTATGCTTTATTAAATTGTATTTATGTTGTTTTAACCTATGCTTTATTAAATTGTATTTATGTTGTTTTATCCTATACTTTATTAAATTGTATTTATGTTGTTTTAACCTATGCTTTATTAAATTGTATTTATGTTGTTTTATCCTATGCTTTATTAAATTGTATTTATGTTGTTTTATCCTATGCTTTATTAAATTGTATTTATGTTATTTTTTCCTATGCTTTATTAAATTGTATTTTTGTTGTTTTAACCCATGCTTCATTAAATTGTATTTATGTTGTTTTATCCTATGCTACATTAAATTGTATTTATGTTGTTTTATCCTATGCTTTATTAAATTGTATTTATGTTGTTTTATCCTATGCTTTATTAAATTGTATTTATGTTGTTTTAACCTATGTTTTATTAAATTGTATTTATGTTGTTTTATCCTATGCTTTATTAAATTGTATTTATGTTGTTTTATCCTATGCTTTATTAAATTGTATTTATGTTGTTTTAACCTATGCTTTATTAAATTGTATTTATGTTGTTTTATCCAATACTTTATTAAATTGTATTTATGTTGTTTTAACCTATGCTTTATTAAATTGTATTTATGTTGTTTTATCCTATGCTTTATTAAATTGTATTTATGTTGTTTTATCCTATGCTTTATTAAATTGTATTTATCTTATTTTGTCCTATGCTTTATTAAATTGTATTTTTGTTGTTTTAACCCATGCTTCATTAAATTGTATTTATGTTGTTTTATCCTATGCTTTATTAAATTGTATTTATGTTGTTTTAACCTATGTTTTATTAAATTGTATCTATGTTGTTTTATCCTACGCTTTATTAAATTGTATTTATGTTGTTTTAACCCATGCTTTATTAAATTGTATTTATGTTGTTTTAACCTATGTTTTATTAAATTGTATCTATGTTGTTTTATCCTATGCTTTATTAAATTGTATTTATGTTGTTTTAACCCATGCTTTATTAAATTGTATTTATGTTGTTTTATCCAATGCTTTATTAAATTGTATTTATGTTGTTTTAACCTATGCTTTATTAAATTGTATTTATGTTGTTTTAACCCATGCTTTATTAAATTGTATTTATTTTGTTTTGTCCTATGCTTTATTAAATTGTATTTATGTTGTTTTAACCTATGCTTTATTAAATTGTATTTATATTGTTTTATCCTATGCTTTATTAAATTGTATTTATGTTGTTTTATTCTATGCTTTATTAAATTGTATTTATGTTGTTTTATCCTATGCTTTATTAAATTGTATTTATGTTGTTTTATCCTATGCTTTATTAAATTGTATTTATGTTGTTTTAACCTATGCTTTATTACATCCTGTTTATGTTGTTTTATCCTATGCTTTATTAAATTGTATTTATGTTGTTTTAACCTATGCTTTATTAAATTGTATTTATGTTGTTTTATCCTATGTTATATTAAATTGTATTTACGTGGTTTCATCCTATGCTTTATTAAATTGTATTTATTTTGTTTTAACCTATGCTTTATTAAATTGTTTTTATGTTGTTTTATCCTATGCTTTATTAAATTGTATTTATGTTGTTTTAACCTATGCTTTATTAAATTGTATTTATGTTGTTTTATCCTATGCTTTATTAAATTGTATTTACGTGGTTTCACCCTATGCTTTATTAAATTGTATTTATGTTGTTTTAACCTATGCTTTATTAAATTGTATTTATGTTGTTTTATCCTATGCTTTATTAAATTGTATTCATGTTGTTTTATCCAATGCTTTATTAAATTGTATTTATGTTGTTTTATCCTATGTTTCATTATATTGTATTTATGTTGTTTTAACCTATGCTTTATTAAATTGTATTTATGCTGTTTTAACCCATGCTTTATTAAATTGTATTTATGTTGTTTTATCCTATGCTTTATTAAATTGTATTTATGTTGTTTTATCCTATGCTATATTAAATTGTATTTATGTTGTTTTATCCTATACTTTATTAAATTGTATTTATGTTGTTTTATCCTATGCTTTATTAAATTGTTTTTATGTTGTTTTAATCTATGCTTTTTTAAATTTTATTTATGTTGTTTTATCCTATGCTTTATTAAATTGTATTTATGTTGTTTTAACCTATGATTTATTAAATTGTATTTATGTTGTTTTATACTATGCTTTATTAAATTGTATTTATGTTGTTTTAACCTATGCTTTATTACATCCTATTTATGTTGTTTTATCCTATGCTTTATTAAATTGTATTTATGTTGTTTTAACCTATGCTTTATTAAATTCTATTTATGTTGTTTTATCCTATGTTATATTAAATTGTATTTACGTGGTTTCATCCTATGCTTTATTAAATTGTATTTATTTTGTTTTAACCTATGCTTTATTAAATTGTTTTTATGTTGTTTTATCCTATGCTTTATTAAATTGTATTTATGTTGTTTTAACCTATGCTTTATTAAATTGTATTTATGTTGTTTTATCCTATGCTTTATTAAATTGTATTCATGTTGTTTTATCCAATGCTTTATTAAATTGTATTTATGTTGTTTTATCCTACGTTTCATTAAATTGTATCTATGTTGTTTTAACCAATGCTTTATTAAATTGTATTTATGATGTTTTAACCCATGCTTTATTAAATTGTATTTATGTTGTTTTATCCTATGTTTTATTAAATTGTATTTATGTTGTTTTATCCTATGCTTTATTAAATTGTATTTATGTTGTTTTATTTTATGCTTTATTAAATTGCATTTATGCTGTTTTATCCTATGCTTTATTAAATTGTATTTATATTGTTTTATTCTATGCTTTATTAAATTGTATTTATGTTGTTTTAACCTATGCTTTATTACATCCTGTTTATGTTGTTTTATCCTATGCTTTATTAAATTGCATTTATGTTGTTTTAACCTATGCTTTATTAAATTCTATTTATGTTGTTTTATCCTATGTTATATTATATTGTATTTAAGTGATTTCATCCTATGCTTTATTAAATTGTATTTATATTGTTTTATTCTATGCTTTATTAAATTGTATTTATGTTGTTTTAACCTATGCTTTATTACATCCTGTTTATGTTGTTTTATCCTATGCTTTATTAAATTGCATTTATGTTGTTTTAACCTATGCTTTATTAAATTCTATTTATGTTGTTTTATCCTATGTTATATTAAATTGTATTTAAGTGATTTCATCCTATGCTTTATTAAATTGTATTTATTTGTTTTAACCTATGCTTTATTAAATTGTTTTTATGTTGTTTTATCCTATGCTTTATTAAATTGTATTTATGTTGTTTTAACCTATGCTTTATTACATTGTATTTATCTTGTTTTATCCTATGCTTTATTAAATTGTATTCATGTTGTTTTATCCAATGCTTTATTAAATTGTATTTATGTTGTTTTATCCTATGTTTCATTAAATTGTATTTATGTTGTTTTAACCTATGCTTTATTAAATTGTATTTATGCTGTTTTAACCCATGCTTTATTAAATTGTATTTATGTTGTTTTATCCTATGCTTTATTAAATTGTATTTATGTTGTTTTATACTACGCTTTATTAAACTGTATTTATGTTGTTTTATCCTATGCTTTATTAAATTGTATTTATGTTGTTTTATTTTAAGCTTTATTAAATTGTATTTATGTTGCTTTATCCTATGCTTTATTAAATTTTATTTATGTTGTTTTATCCTATGCTTTATTAAATTGTATTTATGTTGTTTTATCCTATGCTTTAGTAAATTGTATTTATGTTGTTTTAACCTATCCTTTATTACATCGTGTTTATGTTGTTTTATCCTATGCTTTATTAAATTGTATTTATGTTGTTTTAACCTATGCTTTATTAAATTCTATTTATGTTGTTTTATCCTATGTTATATTAAATTGTATTTACGTGGTTTCATCCTATGCTTTATTAAATTGTATTTATTTTGGTTTAACCTATGCTTTATTAAATTGTATTTATGTGATTTTATCCTATGCTTTATTAAATTGTATTTATGTTGTTTTATCTTATGCTTTATTAAATTGTATTTATGTTGTTTTATCCTATGCTTTATTAAATTGTATTTATGTTGTTTTATCCTATGCTTTATTAAATTGTATTTATGTTGTTTTAACCTATGCTTTATTACATCCTGTTTATGTTATTTTATCCTATGCTTTATTAAATTGTATTTATGTTGTTTTAACCTATGCTTTATTAAATTCTATTTATGTTGTTTTATCCTATGTTATATTAAATTGTATTTACGTGGTTTCATCCTATGCTTTATCAAATTGTATTTATTTTGTTTTAACCTATGCTTTATTAAATTGTTTTTATGTTGTTTTATCCTATGCTTTATTAAATTGTATTTATGTTGTTTTAACCTATGATTTATTAAATTGTATTTATGTTGTTTTATCCTATGCTTTATTAAATTGTATTCATGTTGTTTTATCCAATGCTTTATTAAATTGTTTTTATGTTGTTTTATCCTATGCTTTATTAAATTGTATTCATGTTGTTTTAACCTATGCTTTATTATATCGTGTTTATGTTGTTTTATCCTATGCTTTATTAAATTGTATTTATGTTGTTTTAACCTATGCTTTATTAAATTGTATTTATGTTGTTTTATCCTATGCTTTATTAAATGGTATTTATGTTGTTTTATCCTATGCTTTATTAAATTGTATTTATGTTGTTTTAACCTATGCTTTATTAAATTGTATTTATGTTGTTTTATCCTATGCTTTATTAAATTGTATTTATGTTGTTTTAACCTATGCTTTATTAAATTGTATTTATGTTGTTTTAACCTATGCTTTATTAAATTGTATTTATGTTGTTTTATCCTATGCTTTATTTAATTGTATTGATGTTGTTTTAACCTATGCTTTATTAAATTGTATTTATGTTGTTTTATCCTATGCTTTATTAAATTGTATTTATGTTGTTTTATCCTATGCATTATTAAATTGTATTTATGTTGTTTTAACCTATGCTTTATTAAATTGTATTTATGTTGTTTTAACCTATGCTTTATTAAATTGTATTTATGTTGTTTTATCCTATGCTTTATTTAATTGTATTGATGTTGTTTTAACCTATGCTTTATTAAATTGTATTTATGTTGTTTTATCCTATGCTTTATTAAATTGTATTTATGTTGATTTAACCTATGCTTTATTAAAGTGTATTTATGTTGTTTTATCCTATGCTTTATTAAATTGTATTTATGTTGTTTTATTTTATGCTTTATTAAATTGTATTTATGTTGCTTTATCCTATGCTTTATTAAATTTTATTTATGTTGTTTTATCCTATGCTTTATTAAATTGTATTTATGTTGTTTTATCCTATGCTTTAGTAAATTGTATTTATGTTGTTTTAACCTATCCTTTATTACATCGTGTTTATGTTGTTTTATCCTATGCTTTATTAAATTGTATTTATGTTGTTTTAACCTATGCTTTATTAAATTGTATTTATGTTGTTTTATCCTATGTTATATTAAATTGTATTTACGTGGTTTCAGCCTATGCTTTATTAAATTGTATTTATTTTGTTTTAACGTATGCTTTATTAATTTGTATTTATGTTGTTTTATCCTATGCTTTATTAAATTGTATTTATGTTGTTTTATCCTATGCTTTATTAAATTGTATTTACGTGGTTTCATCCTATGCTTTATTAAATTGTATTTATGTTGTTTTAACCTATGCTTTATTAAATTGTATTTATGTTGTTTTATCCTATGCTTTATTAAATTGTATTCATGTTGTTTTATCCAATGCTTTATTAAATTGTATTTATGTTGTTTTATCCTATGTTTCATTAAATTGTATTAATGTTGTTTTAACCTATGCTTTATTAAATTGTATTTATGCTGTTTTAACCCATGCTTTATTAAATTGTATTCATGTTGTTTTATCCTATGCTTTATTAAATTGTATTTATGTTGTTTTATCCAATGCTTTATTAAATTGTATTTATGTTGTTTTAACCTATGCTTTATTACATCCTGTTTATGTTGTTTTATCCTATGCTTTATTAAATTGTATTTATGTTGTTTTAACCTATGCTTTATTAAATTCTATTTATGTTGTTTTATCCTATGCTTTATTAAATTGTATTCATGTTGTTTTATCCAATGCTTTATTAAATTGTATTTATGTTGTTTTAACCTATGCTTTATTACATCCTGTTTATGTTGTTTTATCCTATGCTTTATTAAATTGTATTTATGTTGTTTTAACCTATGCTTTATTAAATTCTATTTATGTTGTTTTATCCTATGTTATATTAAATTGTATTTACGTGGTTTCATCCTATGCTTTATTAAATTGTATTTATTTGTTTTAACCTATGCTTTATTAAATTGTTTTTATGTTGTTTTATCCTATGCTTTATTAAATTGTATTTATGTTGTTTTAACCTATGCTTTATTAAATTGTATTTATGTTGTTTTATCCTATGCTTTATTAAATTGTATTTATATTGTTTTATTCTATGCTTTAGTAAATTGTATTTATGTTGTTTTAACCTATGCTTTATTAAATTGTATTTATTTGTTTTAACCTATGCTTTATTAAATTGTTTTTATGTTGTTTTATCCTATGCTTTATTAAATTGTATTTATGTAGTTTTAACCTATGCTTTATTAAATTGTATTTATGTTGTTTTATCCTATGCTTTATTAAATTGTATTCATGTTGTTTTATCCAATGCTTTATTAAATTGTATTTATGTTGTTTTATCCTATGTTTCATTAAATTGTATTTATGTTGTTTTAACCTATGCTTTATTAAATTGTATTTATGCTGTTTTAACCCATGCTTTATTAAACTGTATTTATGTTGTTTTATCCTATGCTTTATTAAATTGTATTTATGTTGTTTTATTTTATGCTTTATTAAATTGTATTTATGTTGCTTTATCCTATGCTTTATTAAATTTTATTTATGTTGTTTTATCCTATGCTTTATTAAATTGTATTTATGTTGTTTTATCCTATGCTTTAGTAAATTGTATTTATGTTGTTTTAACCTATCCTTTATTACATCGTGTTTATGTTGTTTTATCCTATGCTTTATTAAATTGTATTTATGTTGTTTTAACCTATGCTTTATTAAATTGTATTTATGTTGTTTTATCCTATGTTATATTAAATTGTATTTACGTGGTTTCAGCCTATGCTTTATTAAATTGTATTTATTTTGTTTTAACGTATGCTTTATTAATTTGTATTGATGTTGTTTTATCCTATGCTTTATTAAATTGTATTTATGTTGTTTTATCCTATGCTTTATTAAATTGTATTTACGTGGTTTCATCCTATGCTTTATTAAATTGTATTTATGTTGTTTTAACCTATGCTTTATTAAATTGTATTTATGTTGTTTTATCCTATGCTTTATTAAATTGTATTCATGTTGTTTTATCCAATGCTTTATTAAATTGTATTTATGTTGTTTTATCCTATGTTTCATTAAATTGTATTAATGTTGTTTTAACCTATGCTTTATTAAATTGTATTTATGCTGTTTTAACCCATGCTTTATTAAATTGTATTTATGTTGTTTTATCCTATGCTTTATTAAATTGTATTTATGTTGTTTTATCCTATGCTATATTAAATTGTATTTATGTTGTTTTATCCTATGCTTTATTAAATTGTATTTATGTTGTTTTATCCTATGCTTTATTAAATTGTATTTATATTGTTTTATTCTATGCTTTATTAAATTGTATTTATGTTGTTTTAATCTATGCTTTTTTAAATTTTATTTATGTTGTTTTATCCTATGCTTTATTAAATTGTATTTATGTTGTTTTAATCTATGCTTTTTTAAATTTTATTTATGTTGTTTTATCCTATGCTTTATTAAATTATATTTATGTTGTTTTAACCTATGATTTATTAAATTGTATTTATGTTGTTTTATCCTATGCTTTATTAAATTGTATTTATGTTGTTTTATCCTATGCTTTATTAAATTGTATTTATGTTGTTTTAATCTATGCTTTATTAAATTGTATTTATGTTGTTTTATCCTATGCTTTATTAAATTGTATTTACGTGGTTTCATCCTATGCTTTATTAAATTGTATTTATGTTGTTTTAACCTATGCTTTATTAAATTGTATTTATGTTGTTTTATCCTATGCTTTATTAAATTGTATTCATGTTGTTTTATCCAATGCTTTATTAAATTGTATTTATGTTGTTTTCTCCTATGCTTCATTAAATTGTATTTATGTTGTTTTAACCTATGCTTTATTACATCCTGTTTATGTTGTTTTATCCTATGCTTTATTAAATTGTATTTATGTTGTTTTAACCTATGCTTTATTAAATTCTATTTATGTTGTTTTATCCTATGCTTCATTAAATTGTATTTATGTTGTTTTAACCTATGCTTTATTAAATTGTATTTATGTTGTTTTATCCTATGCTTTATTAAATTGTATATATGTTGTTTTATTCTTTGCTTTATTAAATTGTATTTATGTTGTTTTATCCTATGCTTTATTAAATTGTATTTATGTGATTTTATCCTATGCTTTATTAAATTGTATTTATGTTGTTTTATCCTATGCTTTATTAAATTGTATTTATGTGGTTTTATCCTATGCTTCATTAAATTGTATTTATCTTGTTTTATCCTATGCTTTATTAAATTGTTTTTATGTGGTTTTATCCTATGCTTTATTAAATTTTATTTATGTTGTTTTATCCTATGCTTTATTAAATTGTATTTATGTTGTTTTATCCTATGCTTTATTAAACTGTAGTTATATTGTTTTATTCTATGCTTTATTAAATTGTATTTATGTTGTTTTAATCTATGCTTTTTTAAGTTTTATTTATGTTGTTTTATCCTATGCTTTATTAAATTGTATTTATGTTGTTTTAACCTATGATTTATTAAATTGTATTTATGTTGTTTTATCCTATGCTTTATTAAATTGTATTTATGTTGTTTTAACCTATGCTTTATTACATCCTGTTTATGTTGTTTTATCCTATGCTTTATTAAATTGTATTTATGTTGTTTTAACCTATGCTTTATTAAATTATATTTATGTTGTTTTATCCTATGTTATATTAAATTGTATTTACGTGGTTTCATCCTATGCTTTATTAAATTTTATTTATTTTGGTTTAACCTATGCTTTATTAAATTGTATTTATGTGATTTTATCCTATGCTTTATTAAATTGTATTTATGTTGTTTTATCTTATGCTTTATTAAATTGTATTTATGTTGTTTTATCCTATGCTTTATTAAATTGTATTTATGTTGTTTTATCCTATGCTTTATTAAATTGTATTTATGTTGTTTTAACCTATGCTTTATTACATCCTGTTTATGTTATTTTATCCTATGCTTTATTAAATTGTATTTATGTTGTTTTAACCTATGCTTTATTAAATTCTATTTATGTTGTTTTATCCTATGTTATATTAAATTGTATTTACGTGGTTTCATCCTATGCTTTATCAAATTGTATTTATTTTGTTTTAACCTATGCTTTATTAAATTGTTTTTATGTTGTTTTATCCTATGCTTTATTAAATTGTATTTATGTTGTTTTAACCTATGCTTTATTAAATTGTATTTATGTTGTTTTATCCTATGCTTTATTAAATTGTATTCATGTTGTTTTATCCAATGCTTTATTAAATTGTTTTTATGTTGTTTTATCCTATGCTTTATTAAATTGTATTCATGTTGTTTTAACCTATGCTTTATTATATCGTGTTTATGTTGTTTTATCCTATGCTTTATTAAATTGTATTTATGTTGTTTTAACCTATGCTTTATTAAATTGTATTTATGTTGTTTTATCCTATGCTTTATTAAATGGTATTTATTTTGTTTTATCCTATGCTTTATTAAATTGTATTTATGTTGTTTTAACCTATGCTTTATTAAATTGTATTTATGTTGTTTTATCCTATGCTTTATTAAATTGTATTTATGTTGTTTTAACCTATGCTTTATTAAATTGTATTTATGTTGTTTTAACCTATGCTTTATTAAATTGTATTTATGTTGTTTTATCCTATGCTTTATTTAATTGTATTGATGTTGTTTTAACCTATGCTTTATTAAATTGTATTTATGTTGTTTTATCCTATGCTTTATTAAATTGTATTTATGTTGTTTTATCCTATGCATTATTAAATTGTATTTATGTTGTTTTAACCTATGCTTTATTAAATTGTATTTATGTTGTTTTAACCTATGCTTTATTAAATTGTATTTATGTTGTTTTATCCTATGCTTTATTTAATTGTATTGATGTTGTTTTAACCTATGCTTTATTAAATTGTATTTATGTTGTTTTATCCTATGCTTTATTAAATTGTATTTATGTTGATTTAACCTATGCTTTATTAAAGTGTATTTATGTTGTTTTATCCTATGCTTTATTAAATTGTATTTATGTTGTTTTATTTTATGCTTTATTAAATTGTATTTATGTTGCTTTATCCTATGCTTTATTAAATTTTATTTATGTTGTTTTATCCTATGCTTTATTAAATTGTATTTATGTTGTTTTATCCTATGCTTTAGTAAATTGTATTTATGTTGTTTTAACCTATCCTTTATTACATCGTGTTTATGTTGTTTTATCCTATGCTTTATTAAATTGTATTTATGTTGTTTTAACCTATGCTTTATTAAATTGTATTTATGTTGTTTTATCCTATGTTATATTAAATTGTATTTACGTGATTTCAGCCTATGCTTTATTAAATTGTATTTATTTTGTTTTAACGTATGCTTTATTAATTTGTATTTATGTTGTTTTATCCTATGCTTTATTAAATTGTATTTATGTTGTTTTATCCTATGCTTTATTAAATTGTATTTACGTGGTTTCATCCTATGCTTTATTAAATTGTATTTATGTTGTTTTAACCTATGCTTTATTAAATTGTATTTATGTTGTTTTATCCTATGCTTTATTAAATTGTATTCATGTTGTTTTATCCAATGCTTTATTAAATTGTATTTATGTTGTTTTATCCTATGTTTCATTAAATTGTATTAATGTTGTTTTAACCTATGCTTTATTAAATTGTATTTATGCTGTTTTAACCCATGCTTTATTAAATTGTATTTATGTTGTTTTATCCTATGCTTTATTAAATTGTATTTATGTTGTTTTATCCTATGCTATATTAAATTGTATTTATGTTGTTTTATCCTATGCTTTATTAAATTGTATTTATGTTGTTTTATCCTATGCTTTATTAAATTGTATTTATATTGTTTTATTCTATGCTTTATTAAATTGTATTTATGTTGTTTTAATCTATGCTTTTTTAAATTTTATTTATGTTGTTTTATCCTATGCTTTATTAAATTGTATTTATGTTGTTTTAATCTATGCTTTTTTAAATTTTATTTATGTTGTTTTATCCTATGCTTTATTAAATTATATTTATGTTGTTTTAACCTATGATTTATTAAATTGTATTTATGTTGTTTTATCCTATGCTTTATTAAATTGTATTTATGTTGTTTTATCCTATGCTTTATTAAATTGTATTTATGTTGTTTTATCCTATGCTTTATTAAATTGTATTTATGTTGTTTTATCCTATGCTTTATTAAATTGTATTTATGTTGTTTTATTTTATGCTTTATTAAATTGTATTTATGTTGTTTTATCCTATGCTTTATTAAATTGTATTTATGTTGTTTTATTTTATGCTTTATTAAATTGTATTTATGTTGTTTTATCCTATGCTTTATTAAATTTTATTTATGTTGTTTTATCCTATGCTTTATTAAATTGTATTTATGTTGTTTTAACCTATGATTTATTAAATTGTATTTATGTTGTTTTATCCTATGCTTAATTAAATTGTATTTATGTTGTTTTATCCTATGCTTTATTAAATTGTATTTGTGTTGTTTTATCCTATGCTTTATTAAATTGTATTTATGTTGTTTTAACCTATGCTTTATTACATCGTGTTTATGTTGTTTTATCCTATGCTTTATTAAATTGTATTTATGTTGTTTTAACCTATGCTGTATTAAATTGTTTTTATGTTGTTTTATCCTATGTTATATTAAATTGTATTTACGTGGTTTCATCCTATGCTTTATTAAATTGTATTTATTTTGTTTTAACGTATGCTTTATTAAATTGTATTTATGTTGTTTTATCCTATGCTTTATTAAATTGTATTTATGTTGTTTTAATCTATGCTTTATTAAATTGTATTTATGTTGTTTTATCCTATGCTTTATTAAATTGTATTTACGTGGTTTCATCCTATGCTTTATTAAATTGTATTTATGTTGTTTTAACCTATGCTTTATTAAATTGTATTTATGTTGTTTTATCCTATGCTTTATTAAATTGTATTCATGTTGTTTTATCCAATGCTTTATTAAATTGTATTTATGTTGTTTTCTCCTATGCTTCATTAAATTGTATTTATGTTGTTTTAACCTATGCTTTATTACATCCTGTTTATGTTGTTTTATCCTATGCTTTATTAAATTGTATTTATGTTGTTTTAACCTATGCTTTATTAAATTCTATTTATGTTGTTTTATCCTATGCTTCATTAAATTGTATTTATCTTGTTTTAACCTATGCTTTATTAAATTGTATTTATGTTGTTTTATCCTATGCTTTATTAAATTGTATATATGTTGTTTTATTCTTTGCTTTATTAAATTGTATTTATGTTGTTTTATCCTATGCTTTATTAAATTGTATTTATGTGATTTTATCCTATGCTTTATTAAATTGTATTTATGTTGTTTTATCCTATGCTTTATTAAATTGTATTTATGTTGTTTTAACCTATGCTTTATTAAATTGTATTTATGTTGTTTTAACCTATGCTTTATTAAATTGTATTTATGTTGTTTTATCCTATGCTTTATTTAATTGTATTGATGTTGTTTTAACCTATGCTTTATTAAATTGTATTTATGTTGTTTTATCCTATGCTTTATTAAATTGTATTTATGTTGTTTTATCCTATGCATTATTAAATTGTATTTATGTTGTTTTAACCTATGCTTTATTAAATTGTATTTATGTTGTTTTAACCTATGCTTTATTAAATTGTATTTATGTTGTTTTATCCTATGCTTTATTTAATTGTATTGATGTTGTTTTAACCTATGCTTTATTAAATTGTATTTATGTTGTTTTATCCTATGCTTTATTAAATTGTATTTATGTTGATTTAACCTATGCTTTATTAAAGTGTATTTATGTTGTTTTATCCTATGCTTTATTAAATTGTATTTATGTTGTTTTATTTTATGCTTTATTAAATTGTATTTATGTTGCTTTATCCTATGCTTTATTAAATTTTATTTATGTTGTTTTATCCTATGCTTTATTAAATTGTATTTATGTTGTTTTATCCTATGCTTTAGTAAATTGTATTTATGTTGTTTTAACCTATCCTTTATTACATCGTGTTTATGTTGTTTTATCCTATGCTTTATTAAATTGTATTTATGTTGTTTTAACCTATGCTTTATTAAATTGTATTTATGTTGTTTTATCCTATGCTTTATTAAATGGTATTTATTTTGTTTTATCCTATGCTTTATTAAATTGTATTTATGTTGTTTTAACCTATGCTTTATTAAATTGTATTTATGTTGTTTTATCCTATGCTTTATTAAATTGTATTTATGTTGTTTTAACCTATGCTTTATTAAATTGTATTTATGTTGTTTTAACCTATGCTTTATTAAATTGTATTTATGTTGTTTTATCCTATGCTTTATTTAATTGTATTGATGTTGTTTTAACCTATGCTTTATTAAATTGTATTTATGTTGTTTTATCCTATGCTTTATTAAATTGTATTTATGTTGTTTTATCCTATGCATTATTAAATTGTATTTATGTTGTTTTAACCTATGCTTTATTAAATTGTATTTATGTTGTTTTAACCTATGCTTTATTAAATTGTATTTATGTTGTTTTATCCTATGCTTTATTTAATTGTATTGATGTTGTTTTAACCTATGCTTTATTAAATTGTATTTATGTTGTTTTATCCTATGCTTTATTAAATTGTATTTATGTTGATTTAACCTATGCTTTATTAAAGTGTATTTATGTTGTTTTATCCTATGCTTTATTAAATTGTATTTATGTTGTTTTATTTTATGCTTTATTAAATTGTATTTATGTTGCTTTATCCTATGCTTTATTAAATTTTATTTATGTTGTTTTATCCTATGCTTTATTAAATTGTATTTATGTTGTTTTATCCTATGCTTTAGTAAATTGTATTTATGTTGTTTTAACCTATCCTTTATTACATCGTGTTTATGTTGTTTTATCCTATGCTTTATTAAATTGTATTTATGTTGTTTTAACCTATGCTTTATTAAATTGTATTTATGTTGTTTTATCCTATGTTATATTAAATTGTATTTACGTGATTTCAGCCTATGCTTTATTAAATTGTATTTATTTTGTTTTAACGTATGCTTTATTAATTTGTATTTATGTTGTTTTATCCTATGCTTTATTAAATTGTATTTATGTTGTTTTATCCTATGCTTTATTAAATTGTATTTACGTGGTTTCATCCTATGCTTTATTAAATTGTATTTATGTTGTTTTAACCTATGCTTTATTAAATTGTATTTATGTTGTTTTATCCTATGCTTTATTAAATTGTATTCATGTTGTTTTATCCAATGCTTTATTAAATTGTATTTATGTTGTTTTATCCTATGTTTCATTAAATTGTATTAATGTTGTTTTAACCTATGCTTTATTAAATTGTATTTATGCTGTTTTAACCCATGCTTTATTAAATTGTATTTATGTTGTTTTATCCTATGCTTTATTAAATTGTATTTATGTTGTTTTATCCTATGCTATATTAAATTGTATTTATGTTGTTTTATCCTATGCTTTATTAAATTGTATTTATGTTGTTTTATCCTATGCTTTATTAAATTGTATTTATATTGTTTTATTCTATGCTTTATTAA
This sequence comes from Phyllobates terribilis, assembly GCF_046119375.1. NCBI lineage: Eukaryota > Metazoa > Chordata > Amphibia > Anura > Dendrobatidae > Phyllobates > Phyllobates terribilis. Next base: position 456,160 of record NW_027363206.1, on the reverse strand, counting down.
ATTGTATTTATGTTGTTTTAATCTATGCTTTTTTAAATTTTATTTATGTTGTTTTATCCTATGCTTTATTAAATTGTATTTATGTTGTTTTAATCTATGCTTTTTTAAATTTTATTTATGTTGTTTTATCCTATGCTTTATTAAATTATATTTATGTTGTTTTAACCTATGATTTATTAAATTGTATTTATGTTGTTTTATCCTATGCTTTATTAAATTGTATTTATGTTGTTTTATCCTATGCTTTATTAAATTGTATTTATGTTGTTTTATCCTATGCTTTATTAAATTGTATTTATGTTGTTTTATCCTATGCTTTATTAAATTGTATTTATGTTGTTTTATTTTATGCTTTATTAAATTGTATTTATGTTGTTTTATCCTATGCTTTATTAAATTGTATTTATGTTGTTTTATTTTATGCTTTATTAAATTGTATTTATGTTGTTTTATCCTATGCTTTATTAAATTTTATTTATGTTGTTTTATCCTATGCTTTATTAAATTGTATTTATGTTGTTTTAACCTATGATTTATTAAATTGTATTTATGTTGTTTTATCCTATGCTTAATTAAATTGTATTTATGTTGTTTTATCCTATGCTTTATTAAATTGTATTTGTGTTGTTTTATCCTATGCTTTATTAAATTGTATTTATGTTGTTTTAACCTATGCTTTATTACATCGTGTTTATGTTGTTTTATCCTATGCTTTATTAAATTGTATTTATGTTGTTTTAACCTATGCTGTATTAAATTGTTTTTATGTTGTTTTATCCTATGTTATATTAAATTGTATTTACGTGGTTTCATCCTATGCTTTATTAAATTGTATTTATTTTGTTTTAACGTATGCTTTATTAAATTGTATTTATGTTGTTTTATCCTATGCTTTATTAAATTGTATTTATGTTGTTTTAATCTATGCTTTATTAAATTGTATTTATGTTGTTTTATCCTATGCTTTATTAAATTGTATTTACGTGGTTTCATCCTATGCTTTATTAAATTGTATTTATGTTGTTTTAACCTATGCTTTATTAAATTGTATTTATGTTGTTTTATCCTATGCTTTATTAAATTGTATTCATGTTGTTTTATCCAATGCTTTATTAAATTGTATTTATGTTGTTTTCTCCTATGCTTCATTAAATTGTATTTATGTTGTTTTAACCTATGCTTTATTACATCCTGTTTATGTTGTTTTATCCTATGCTTTATTAAATTGTATTTATGTTGTTTTAACCTATGCTTTATTAAATTCTATTTATGTTGTTTTATCCTATGCTTCATTAAATTGTATTTATGTTGTTTTAACCTATGCTTTATTAAATTGTATTTATGTTGTTTTATCCTATGCTTTATTAAATTGTATATATGTTGTTTTATTCTTTGCTTTATTAAATTGTATTTATGTTGTTTTATCCTATGCTTTATTAAATTGTATTTATGTGATTTTATCCTATGCTTTATTAAATTGTATTTATGTTGTTTTATCCTATGCTTTATTAAATTGTATTTATGTTGTTTTAACCTATGCTTTATTAAATTGTATTTATGTTGTTTTAACCTATGCTTTATTAAATTGTATTTATGTTGTTTTATCCTATGCTTTATTTAATTGTATTGATGTTGTTTTAACCTATGCTTTATTAAATTGTATTTATGTTGTTTTATCCTATGCTTTATTAAATTGTATTTATGTTGTTTTATCCTATGCATTATTAAATTGTATTTATGTTGTTTTAACCTATGCTTTATTAAATTGTATTTATGTTGTTTTAACCTATGCTTTATTAAATTGTATTTATGTTGTTTTATCCTATGCTTTATTTAATTGTATTGATGTTGTTTTAACCTATGCTTTATTAAATTGTATTTATGTTGTTTTATCCTATGCTTTATTAAATTGTATTTATGTTGATTTAACCTATGCTTTATTAAAGTGTATTTATGTTGTTTTATCCTATGCTTTATTAAATTGTATTTATGTTGTTTTATTTTATGCTTTATTAAATTGTATTTATGTTGCTTTATCCTATGCTTTATTAAATTTTATTTATGTTGTTTTATCCTATGCTTTATTAAATTGTATTTATGTTGTTTTATCCTATGCTTTAGTAAATTGTATTTATGTTGTTTTAACCTATCCTTTATTACATCGTGTTTATGTTGTTTTATCCTATGCTTTATTAAATTGTATTTATGTTGTTTTAACCTATGCTTTATTAAATTGTATTTATGTTGTTTTATCCTATGTTATATTAAATTGTATTTACGTGGTTTCAGCCTATGCTTTATTAAATTGTATTTATTTTGTTTTAACGTATGCTTTATTAATTTGTATTTATGTTGTTTTATCCTATGCTTTATTAAATTGTATTTATGTTGTTTTATCCTATGCTTTATTAAATTGTATTTACGTGGTTTCATCCTATGCTTTATTAAATTGTATTTATGTTGTTTTAACCTATGCTTTATTAAATTGTATTTATGTTGTTTTATCCTATGCTTTATTAAATTGTATTCATGTTGTTTTATCCAATGCTTTATTAAATTGTATTTATGTTGTTTTATCCTATGTTTCATTAAATTGTATTAATGTTGTTTTAACCTATGCTTTATTAAATTGTATTTATGCTGTTTTAACCCATGCTTTATTAAATTGTATTTATGTTGTTTTATCCTATGCTTTATTAAATTGTATTTATGTTGTTTTATCCTATGCTATATTAAATTGTATTTATGTTGTTTTATCCTATGCTTTATTAAATTGTATTTATGTTGTTTTATCCTATGCTTTATTAAATTGTATTTATATTGTTTTATTCTATGCTTTATTAAATTGTATTTATGTTGTTTTAATCTATGCTTTTTTAAATTTTATTTATGTTGTTTTATCCTATGCTTTATTAAATTGTATTTATGTTGTTTTAATCTATGCTTTTTTAAATTTTATTTATGTTGTTTTATCCTATGCTTTATTAAATTATATTTATGTTGTTTTAACCTATGATTTATTAAATTGTATTTATGTTGTTTTATCCTATGCTTTATTAAATTGTATTTATGTTGTTTTATCCTATGCTTTATTAAATTGTATTTATGTTGTTTTATCCTATGCTTTATTAAATTGTATTTATGTTGTTTTATCCTATGCTTTATTAAATTGTATTTATGTTGTTTTATTTTATGCTTTATTAAATTGTATTTATGTTGTTTTATCCTATGCTTTATTAAATTGTATTTATGTTGTTTTATTTTATGCTTTATTAAATTGTATTTATGTTGTTTTATCCTATGCTTTATTAAATTTTATTTATGTTGTTTTATCCTATGCTTTATTAAATTGTATTTATGTTGTTTTAACCTATGATTTATTAAATTGTATTTATGTTGTTTTATCCTATGCTTTATTAAATTGTATTTATGTTGTTTTATCCTATGCTTTATTAAATTGTATTTGTGTTGTTTTATCCTATGCTTTATTAAATTGTATTTATGTTGTTTTAACCTATGCTTTATTACATCGTGTTTATGTTGTTTTATCCTATGCTTTATTAAATTGTATTTATGTTGTTTTAACCTATGCTGTATTAAATTGTTTTTATGTTGTTTTATCCTATGTTATATTAAATTGTATTTACGTGGTTTCATCCTATGCTTTATTAAATTGTATTTATTTTGTTTTAACGTATGCTTTATTAAATTGTATTTATGTTGTTTTATCCTATGCTTTATTAAATTGTATTTATGTTGTTTTAATCTATGCTTTATTAAATTGTATTTATGTTGTTTTATCCTATGCTTTATTAAATTGTATTTACGTGGTTTCATCCTATGCTTTATTAAATTGTATTTATGTTGTTTTAACCTATGCTTTATTAAATTGTATTTATGTTGTTTTATCCTATGCTTTATTAAATTGTATTCATGTTGTTTTATCCAATGCTTTATTAAATTGTATTTATGTTGTTTTCTCCTATGCTTCATTAAATTGTATTTATGTTGTTTTAACCTATGCTTTATTACATCCTGTTTATGTTGTTTTATCCTATGCTTTATTAAATTGTATTTATGTTGTTTTAACCTATGCTTTATTAAATTCTATTTATGTTGTTTTATCCTATGCTTCATTAAATTGTATTTATGTTGTTTTAACCTATGCTTTATTAAATTGTATTTATGTTGTTTTATCCTATGCTTTATTAAATTGTATATATGTTGTTTTATTCTTTGCTTTATTAAATTGTATTTATGTTGTTTTATCCTATGCTTTATTAAATTGTATTTATGTGATTTTATCCTATGCTTTATTAAATTGTATTTATGTTGTTTTATCCTATGCTTTATTAAATTGTATTTATGTGGTTTTATCCTATGCTTCATTAAATTGTATTTATCTTGTTTTATCCTATGCTTTATTAAATTGTTTTTATGTGGTTTTATCCTATGCTTTATTAAATTTTATTTATGTTGTTTTATCCTATGCTTTATTAAATTGTATTTATGTTGTTTTATCCTATGCTTTATTAAACTGTAGTTATATTGTTTTATTCTATGCTTTATTAAATTGTATTTATGTTGTTTTAATCTATGCTTTTTTAAGTTTTATTTATGTTGTTTTATCCTATGCTTTATTAAATTGTATTTATGTTGTTTTAACCTATGATTTATTAAATTGTATTTATGTTGTTTTATCCTATGCTTTATTAAATTGTATTTATGTTGTTTTAACCTATGCTTTATTACATCCTGTTTATGTTGTTTTATCCTATGCTTTATTAAATTGTATTTATGTTGTTTTAACCTATGCTTTTAAATTCTATTTATGTTGTTTTATCCTATGTTATATTAAATTGTATTTACGTGGTTTCATCCTATGCTTTATTAAATTGTATTTATTTTGGTTTAACCTATGCTTTATTAAATTGTATTTATGTGATTTTATCCTATGCTTTATTAAATTGTATTTATGTTGTTTTATCTTTTGCTTTATTAAATTGTATTTATGTTGTTTTATCCTATGCTTTATTAAATTGTATTTATGTTGTTTTATCCTATGCTTTATTAAATTGTATTTATGTTGTTTTAACCTATGCTTTATTACATCCTGTTTATGTTATTTTATCCTATGCTTTATTAAATTGTATTTATGTTGTTTTAACCTATGCTTTATTAAATTCTATATATGTTGTTTTATCCTATGTTATATTAAATTGTATTTACGTGGTTTCATCCTATGCTTTATCAAATTGTATTTATTTTGTTTTAACCTATGCTTTATTAAATAGTTTTTATGTTGTTTTATCCTATGCTTTATTAAATTGTATTTATGTTGTTTTAACCTATGCTTTATTAAATTGTATTTATGTTGTTTTATCCTATGCTTTATTAAATTGTATTCATGTTGTTTTATCCAATGCTTTATTAAATTGTTTTTATGTTGTTTTATCCTATGCTTTATTAAATTGTATTCATGTTGTTTTAACCTATGCTTTATTATATCGTGTTTATGTTGTTTTATCCTATGCTTTATTAAATTGTATTTATGTTGTTTTAACCTATGCTTTATTAAATTGTATTTATGTTGTTTTATCCTATGCTTTATTAAATGGTATTTATGTTGTTTTATCCTATGCTTTATTAAATTGTATTTATGTTGTTTTAACCTATGCTTTATTAAATTTTATTTATGTTGTTTTATCCTATGCTTTATTAAATTGTATTTATGTTGTTTTAACCTATGCTTTATTAAATTGTATTTATGTTGTTTTAACCTATGCTTTATTAAATTGTATTTATGTTGTTTTATCCTATGCTTTATTTAATTGTATTGATGTTGTTTTAACCTATGCTTTATTAAATTGTATTTATGTTGTTTTATCCTATGCTTTATTAAATTGTATTTATGTTGTTTTATCCTATGCATTATTAAATTGTATTTATGTTGTTTTAACCTATGCTTTATTAAATTGTATTTATGTTGTTTTAACCTATGCTTTATTAAATTGTATTTATGTTGTTTTATCCTATGCTTTATTTAATTGTATTGATGTTGTTTTAACCTATGCTTTATTAAATTGTATTTATGTTGTTTTATCCTATGCTTTATTAAATTGTATTTATGTTGATTTAACCTATGCTTTATTAAAGTGTATTTATGTTGTTTTATCCTATGCTTTATTAAATTGTATTTATGTTGTTTTATCCTATGCTTTATTAAATTGTATTTATGTTGTTTTATCCTATGCTTTATTAAATTGTATTTATGTTGTTTTATCCTATGCTTTATTAAATTGTATTTATGTTGTTTTATCCTATGCTTTATTAAATTGTATTTATGTTGTTTTAACCTATGCTTTATTAAATTGTATTTATGTTGTTTTATCCTATACTTTATTAAATTGTATTTATGTTGTTTTATCCTATGCTTTATTAAATTGTATTTATGTTGTTTTATCCTATGCTTTATTAAATTGTATTTATGTTGTTTTATCCTATGCTTTATTAAATTGTATTTATGTTGTTTTATCCTATGCTTTATTAAATTGTATTTATGTTGTTTTATCCTATGCTTTATTAAATTGTATTTATGTTGTTTTATCCTATGCTTTATTAAATTGTATTCATGTTGTTTTGTCCTATGCTTTATTAAATTGTATTTTTGTTGTTTTAACCCATGCTTCATTAAATTGTATTTATGTTGTTTTATCCTATGCTTCATTAAATTGTATTTATGTTGTTTTATCCTATGCTTTATTAAATTGTATTTATGTTGTTTTATCCTATGCTTTATTAAATTGTATTTATGTTGTTTTAACCTATGTTTTATTAAATTGTATTTATGTTGTTTTATCCTATGCTTTATTAAATTGTATTTATGTTGTTTTATCCTATGCTTTATTAAATTGTGTTTATGTTGTTTTAACCTATGTTTTATTAAATTGTATCTATGTTGTTTTATCCTATGCTTTATTAAATTGTGTTTATGTTGTTTTAACCCATGCTTTATTAAATTGTATTTATGTTGTTTTATCCTATGCTTTATTAAATTGTATTTATGTTGTTTTATCCTATGCTTTATTAAATTGTATTTATGGTGTTTTATCCTATGTTTTATTAAATTGTATTTATGTTGTTTTATCCTATGCTTTATTAAATTGTATTTATGTTGTTTTATCCTATGCTTTATTAAATTGTATTTATGTTGTTTTATCCTATGCTTTATTAAATTGTATTTATGTTGTTTTATCCTATGCTTTATTAAATTGTATTTATGTTGTTTTATCCTATGCTTTATTAAATTGTATTTATGTTGTTTTAACCTATGCTTTATTAAATTGTATTTATGTTGTTTTATCCTATACTTTATTAAATTGTATTTATGTTGTTTTATCCTATGCTTTATTAAATTGTATTTATGTTGTTTTATCCTACGCTTTATTAAATTGTATTTATGTTGTTTTATCCCATGCTTTATTAAATTGTATTTATGTTGTTTTAACCTATGCTTTATTAAATTGTATTTATGTTGTTTTATCCTATGCTTTATTAAATTGTATTTATGTTGTTTTATCCTATGCTTTATTAAATTGTATTTATGTTGTTTTATCCTATGCTTTATTAAATTGTATTTATGTTGTTTTGTCTTATGCTTTATTAAATTGTATTTTTGATGCTTTAACCCATGCTTCATTAAATTGTATTTATGTTGTTTTATCCTATGCTTCAATAAATTGTATTTATGTTGTTTTATCCTATGCTTTATTAAATTGTATTTATGTTGTTTTATCCTATGCTTTATTAAATTGTATTTATGTTGTTTTAACCTATGTTTTATTAAATTGTATTAATGTTGTTTTATCCTATGCTTTATTAAATTGTATTTATGTTGTTTTATCCTATGCTTTATTAAATTGTATTTATGTTGTTTTAACCTATGTTTTATTAAATTGTATCTATGTTGTTTTATCCTATGCTTTATTAAATTGTATTTATGTTGTTTTAACCCATGCTTTATTAAATTGTATTTATGTTGTTTTATCCTATGCTTTATTAAATTGTATTTATGTTGTTTTATCCTATGCTTTATTAAATTGTATTTATTTTGTTTTAACCTATGCTTTATTATATTGTTTTTATGTTGTTTTATCCTATTCTTTATTAAATTGTATTTATGTTGTTTTAACCTATGCTTTATTATATTGTATTTATGTTGTTTTATCCTATGCTTTATGAAATTGTATTTATGTTGTTTTAACCTATGCTTTATGAAATTGTATTTATGTTGTTTTAAACTATGCTTTATTAAATTGTATTTATGTTGTTTTATCCTATGCTTTATTAAATTGTATTTATGTTGTTTTAACCTATGCTTTATTACATCCTGTTTATGTTATTTTATCCTATGCTTTATTAAATTGTATTTATGTTGTTTTAACCTATGCTTTATTAAATTCTATTTATGTTGTTTTATCCTATGTTATATTAAATTGTATTTACGTGGTTTCATCCTATGCTTTATCAAATTGTATTTATTTTGTTTTAACCTATGCTTTATTAAATTGTTTTTATGTTGTTTTATCCTATGCTTTATTAAATTGTATTTATGTTGTTTTAACCTATGCTTTATTAAATTGTATTTATGTTGTTTTATCCTATGCTTTATTAAATTGTATTCATGTTGTTTTATCCAATGCTTTATTAAATTGTTTTTATGTTGTTTTATCCTATGCTTTATTAAATTGTATTTATGTTGTTTTAACCTATGCTTTATTATATCGTGTTTATGTTGTTTTATCCTATGCTTTATTAAATTGTATTTATGTTGTTTTAACCTATGCTTTATTAAATTGTATTTATGTTGTTTTATCCTATGCTTTATTAAATGGTATTTATGTTGTTTTATCCTATGCTTTATTAAATTGTATTTATGTTGTTTTAACCTATGCTTTATTAAATTTTATTTATGTTGTTTTATCCTATGCTTTATTAAATTGTATTTATGTTGTTTTAACCTATGCTTTATTAAATTGTATTTATGTTGTTTTAACCTATGCTTTATTAAATTGTATTTATGTTGTTTTATCCTATGCTTTATTTAATTGTATTGATGTTGTTTTAACCTATGCTTTATTAAATTGTATTTATGTTGTTTTATCCTATGCTTTATTAAATTGTATTTATGTTGTTTTATCCTATGCATTATTAAATTGTATTTATGTTGTTTTAACCTATGCTTTATTAAATTGTATTTATGTTGTTTTAACCTATGCTTTATTAAATTGTATTTATGTTGTTTTATCCTATGCTTTATTTAATTGTATTGATGTTGTTTTAACCTATGCTTTATTAAATTGTATTTATGTTGTTTTATCCTATGCTTTATTAAATTGTATTTATGTTGATTTAACCTATGCTTTATTAAAGTGTATTTATGTTGTTTTATCCTATGCTTTATTAAATTGTATTTATGTTGTTTTATCCTATGCTTTATTAAATTGTATTTATGTTGTTTTATCCTATGCTTTATTAAATTGTATTTATGTTGTTTTATCCTATGCTTTATTAAATTGTATTTATGTTGTTTTATCCTATGCTTTATTAAATTGTATTTATGTTGTTTTAACCTATGCTTTATTAAATTGTATTTATGTTGTTTTATCCTATACTTTATTAAATTGTATTTATGTTGTTTTATCCTATGCTTTATTAAATTGTATTTATGTTGTTTTATCCTATGCTTTATTAAATTGTATTTATGTTGTTTTATCCTATGCTTTATTAAATTGTATTTATGTTGTTTTATCCTATGCTTTATTAAATTGTATTTATGTTGTTTTATCCTATGCTTTATTAAATTGTATTTATGTTGTTTTATCCTATGCTTTATTAAATTGTATTCATGTTGTTTTGTCCTATGCTTTATTAAATTGTATTTTTGTTGTTTTAACCCATGCTTCATTAAATTGTATTTATGTTGTTTTATCCTATGCTTCATTAAATTGTATTTATGTTGTTTTATCCTATGCTTTATTAAATTGTATTTATGTTGTTTTATCCTATGCTTTATTAAATTGTATTTATGTTGTTTTAACCTATGTTTTATTAAATTGTATTTATGTTGTTTTATCCTATGCTTTATTAAATTGTATTTATGTTGTTTTATCCTATGCTTTATTAAATTGTGTTTATGTTGTTTTAACCTATGTTTTATTAAATTGTATCTATGTTGTTTTATCCTATGCTTTATTAAATTGTGTTTATGTTGTTTTAACCCATGCTTTATTAAATTGTATTTATGTTGTTTTATCCTATGCTTTATTAAATTGTATTTATGTTGTTTTATCCTATGCTTTATTAAATTGTATTTATGGTGTTTTATCCTATGCTTTATTAAATTGTATTTATGTTGTTTTATCCTATGCTTTATTAAATTGTATTTATGTTGTTTTATCCTATGCTTTATTAAATTGTATTTATGTTGTTTTATCCTATGCTTTATTAAATTGTATTTATGTTGTTTTATCCTATGCTTTATTAAATTGTATTTATGTTGTTTTATCCTATGCTTTATTAAATTGTATTTATGTTGTTTTAACCTATGCTTTATTAAATTGTATTTATGTTGTTTTATCCTATACTTTATTAAATTGTATTTATGTTGTTTTATCCTATGCTTTATTAAATTGTATTTATGTTGTTTTATCCTACGCTTTATTAAATTGTATTTATGTTGTTTTATCCCATGCTTTATTAAATTGTATTTATGTTGTTTTAACCTATGCTTTATTAAATTGTATTTATGTTGTTTTATCCTATGCTTTATTAAATTGTATTTATGTTGTTTTATCCTATGCTTTATTAAATTGTATTTATGTTGTTTTATCCTATGCTTTATTAAATTGTATTTATGTTGTTTTGTCTTATGCTTTATTAAATTGTATTTTTGATGCTTTAACCCATGCTTCATTAAATTGTATTTATGTTGTTTTATCCTATGCTTCAATAAATTGTATTTATGTTGTTTTATCCTATGCTTTATTAAATTGTATTTATGTTGTTTTATCCTATGCTTTATTAAATTGTATTTATGTTGTTTTAACCTATGTTTTATTAAATTGTATTAATGTTGTTTTATCCTATGCTTTATTAAATTGTATTTATGTTGTTTTATCCTATGCTTTATTAAATTGTATTTATGTTGTTTTAACCTATGTTTTATTAAATTGTATCTATGTTGTTTTATCCTATGCTTTATTAAATTGTATTTATGTTGTTTTAACCCATGCTTTATTAAATTGTATTTATGTTGTTTTATCCTATGCTTTATTAAATTGTATTTATGTTGTTTTATCCTATGCTTTATTAAATTGTATTTATTTTGTTTTAACCTATGCTTTATTATATTGTTTTTATGTTGTTTTATCCTATTCTTTATTAAATTGTATTTATGTTGTTTTAACCTATGCTTTATTATATTGTATTTATGTTGTTTTATCCTATGCTTTATGAAATTGTATTTATGTTGTTTTAACCTATGCTTTATGAAATTGTATTTATGTTGTTTTAAACTATGCTTTATTAAATTGTATTTATGTTGTTTTATCCTATGCTTTATTAAATTGTATTTATGTTGTTTTAACCTATGCTTTATTACATCCTGTTTATGTTATTTTATCCTATGCTTTATTAAATTGTATTTATGTTGTTTTAACCTATGCTTTATTAAATTCTATTTATGTTGTTTTATCCTATGTTATATTAAATTGTATTTACGTGGTTTCATCCTATGCTTTATCAAATTGTATTTATTTTGTTTTAACCTATGCTTTATTAAATTGTTTTTATGTTGTTTTATCCTATGCTTTATTAAATTGTATTTATGTTGTTTTAACCTATGCTTTATTAAATTGTATTTATGTTGTTTTATCCTATGCTTTATTAAATTGTATTCATGTTGTTTTATCCAATGCTTTATTAAATTGTTTTTATGTTGTTTTATCCTATGCTTTATTAAATTGTATTTATGTTGTTTTAACCTATGCTTTATTATATCGTGTTTATGTTGTTTTATCCTATGCTTTATTAAATTGTATTTATGTTGTTTTAACCTATGCTTTATTAAATTGTATTTATGTTGTTTTATCCTATGCTTTATTAAATGGTATTTATGTTGTTTTATCCTATGCTTTATTAAATTGTATTTATGTTGTTTTAACCTATGCTTTATTAAATTGTATTTATGTTGTTTTATCCTATGCTTTATTTAATTGTATTGATGTTGTTTTAACCTATGCTTTATTAAATTGTATTTATGTTGTTTTATCCTATGCTTTATTAAATTGTATTTATGTTGTTTTATCCTATGCATTATTAAATTGTATTTATGTTGTTTTAACCTATGCTTTATTAAATTGTATTTATGTTGTTTTAACCTATGCTTTATTAAATTGTATTTATGTTGTTTTATCCTATGCTTTATTTAATTGTATTGATGTTGTTTTAACCTATGCTTTATTAAATTGTATTTATGTTGATTTAACCTATGCTTTATTAAAGTGTATTTATGTTGTTTTATCCTATGCTTTATTAAATTGTATTTATGTTGTTTTATCCTATGCTTTATTAAATTGTATTTATGTTGTTTTATCCTATGCTTTATTAAATTGTATTTATGTTGTTTTATCCTATGCTTTATTAAATTGTATTTATGTTGTTTTATCCTATGCTTTATTAAATTGTATTTATGTTGTTTTATCCTATGCTTTATTAAATTGTATTTATGTTGTTTTAACCTATGCTTTATTAAATTGTATTTATGTTGTTTTATCCTATACTTTATTAAATTGTATTTATGTTGTTTTATCCTATGCTTTATTAAATTGTATTTATGTTGTTTTATCCTATGCTTTATTAAATTGTATTTATGTTGTTTTATCCTATGCTTTATTAAATTGTATTTATGTTGTTTTATCCTATGCTTTATTAAATTGTATTTGTGTTGTTTTATCCTATGCTTTATTAAATTGTATTTATGTTGTTTTATCCTATGCTTTATTAAATTGTATTCATGTTGTTTTGTCCTATGCTTTATTAAATTGTATTTTTGTTGTTTTAACCCATGCTTCATTAAATTGTATTTATGTTGTTTTATCCTATGCTTCATTAAATTGTATTTATGTTGTTTTATCCTATGCTTTATTAAATTGTATTTATGTTGTTTTATCCTATGCTTTATTAAATTGTATTTATGTTGTTTTAACCTATGTTTTATTAAATTGTATTTATGTTGTTTTATCCTATGCTTTATTAAATTGTATTTATGTTGTTTTATCCTATGCTTTATTAAATTGTGTTTATGTTGTTTTAACCTATGTTTTATTAAATTGTATTTATGTTGTTTTATCCTATGCTTTATTAAATTGTGTTTATGTTGTTTTAACCCATGCTTTATTAAATTGTATTTATGTTGTTTTATCCTATGCTTTATTAAATTGTATTTATGTTGTTTTATCCTATGCTTTATTAAATTGTATTTATGGTGTTTTATCCTATGCTTTATTAAATTGTATTTATGTTGTTTTATCCTATGCTTTATTAAATTGTATTTATGTTGTTTTATCCTATGCTTTATTAAATTGTATTTATGTTGTTTTATCCTATGCTTTATTAAATTGTATTTATGTTGTTTTATCCTATGCTTTATTAAATTGTATTTATGTTGTTTTAACCTATGCTTTATTAAATTGTATTTATGTTGTTTTATCCTATACTTTATTAAATTGTATTTATGTTGTTTTATCCTACGCTTTATTAAATTGTATTTATGTTGTTTTATCCTATGCTTTATTAAATTGTATTTATGTTGTTTTAACCTATGCTTTATTAAATTGTATTTATGTTGTTTTATCCTATGCTTTATTAAATTGTATTTATGTTGTTTTATCCTATGCTTTATTAAATTGTATTTATGTTGTTTTATCCTATGCTTTATTAAATTGTATTTATGTTGTTTTATCCTATGCTTTATTAAATTGTATTTATGTTGTTTTGTCTTATGCTTTATTAAATTGTATTTTTGATGCTTTAACCCATGCTTCATTAAATTGTATTTATGTTGTTTTATCCTATGCTTCATTAAATTGTATTTATGTTGTTTTATCCTATGCTTTATTAAATTGTATTTATGTTGTTTTAACCTATGTTTTATTAAATTGTATTAATGTTGTTTTATCCTATGCTTTATTAAATTGTATTTATGTTGTTTTATCCTATGCTTTATTAAATTGTATTTATGTTGTTTTAACCTATGTTTTATTAAATTGTATCTATGTTGTTTTATCCTATGCTTTATTAAATTGTATTTATGTTGTTTTATCCTATGCTTTATGAAATTGTATTTATGTTGTTTTAACCTATGCTTTATGAAATTGTATTTATGTTGTTTTAACCTATGCTTTATTAAATTGTATTTATGTTGTTTTATCCTATACTTTATTAAATTGTATTTATGTTGTTTTATCCTATGCTTTATTACATCGTGTTTATGTTGTTTTATCCTATGCTTTATTAAATTGTATTTATGTTGTTTTATCCTATACTTTATTAAATTGTATTTATGTTGTTTTAACCTATGCTTTATTAAATTGTATTTATGTTGTTTTATCCTATACTTTATTAAATTGTATTTATGTTGTTTTAACCTATGCTTTATTAAATTGTATTTATGTTGTTTTATCCTATGCTTTATTACATCGTGCTTATGTTGTTTTATCCTATGCTTTATTAAATTGTATTTATGTTGTTTTATCCTATACTTTATTAAATTGTATTTATGTTGTTTTAACCTATGCTTTATTAAATTGTATTTATGTTGTTTTATCCTATGCTTTATTACATCGTGTTTATGTTGTTTTACCTATGCTTTATTAAATTGTATTTATGTTGTTTTATCCTATGCTTTATTAAATTGTATTTATGTTGTTTTAACCTATGCTTTATTACATCGTGTTTATGTTGTTTTATCCTATGCTTTATTAAATTGTATTTATGTTGCTTTAACCTATGCTTTATTAAATTGTATTTATGTTGTTTTATCCTATGCTTTATTAAATGGTATTTATGTTGTTTTATCCTATGCTTTGTTAAATTGTATTTATGTTGATTTAACCTATGCTTTATTAAACTGTATTTATGTTGTTTTATCCTATGCTTTATTAAATTGTATTTATGTTGTTTTATCCTATGCTTTATTAAATTGTATTTATGTTGTTTTATCCTATGCTTTATTAAATTGTATTTATGTTGTTTTATCCTATGCTTTATTAAATTGTATTTATGTTGTTTTATCCTATGCTTTATTAAATTGTATTTATGTTGTTTTATCCTATGCTTTATTAAATTGTATTTATGTTGTTTTAACCTATGCTTTATTAAATTGTATTTATGTTGTTTTATCCTATACTTTATTAAATTGTATTTATGTTGTTTTATCCTATGCTTTATTAAATTGTATTTATGTTGTTTTATCCTATGCTTTATTAAATTGTATTTATGTTGTTTTATCCTATGCTTTATTAAATTGTATTTATGTTGTTTTAACCTATGCTTTATTAAATTGTATTTATGTTGTTTTATCCTATGCTTTATTAAATTGTATTTATGTTGTTTTATCCTATGCTTTATTAAATTGTATTTATGTTGTTTTATCCTATGCTTTATTAAATTGTATTTATGTTGTTTTATCCTAGGCTTTATTAAATTGTATTTATGTTGTTTTGTCCTATGCTTTATTAAATTGTATTTTTGTTGCTTTAACCCATGCTTCATTAAATTGTATTTATGTTGTTTTATCCTATGCTTCATTAAATTGTATTTATGTTGTTTTATCCTATGCTTTATTAAATTGTATTTATGTTGTTTTATCCTATGCTTTATTAAATTGTATTTATGTTGTTTTAACCTATGTTTTATTAAATTGTATTAATGTTGTTTTATCCTATGCTTTATTAAATTGTATTTATGTTGTTTTATCCTATGCTTTATTAAATTGTATTTATGTTGTTTTAACCTATGTTTTATTAAATTGTATCTATGTTGTTTTATCCTATGCTTTATTAAATTGTATTTATGTTGTTTTAACCCATGCTTTATTAAATTGTATTTATGTTGTTTTATCCTATGCTTTATTAAATTGTATTTATGTTGTTTTATCCTATGCTTTATTAAATTGTATTTATTTTGTTTTAACCTATGCTTTATTATATTGTTTTTATGTTGTTTTATCCTATGCTTTATTAAATTGTATTTATGTTGTTTTAACCTATGCTTTATTATATTGTATTTATGTTGTTTTATCCTATGCTTTATGAAATTGTATTTATGTTGTTTTAATCTATGCTTTATTAAATTGTATTTATGTTGTTTTATCCTATACTTTATTAAATTGTATTTATGTTGTTTTAACCTATGCTTTATTAAATTGTATTTAGTTGTTTTATCCTCTGCTTTATTACATCATGTTTATGCTGTTTTATCCTATGCTTTATTAAATTGTATTTATGTTGTTTTATCCTATACTTTATTAAATTGTATTTATGTTGTTTTAACCTATGCTTTATTAAATTGTATTTATGTTGTTTTATCCTATACTTTATTAAATTGTATTTATGTTGTTTTAACCTATGCTTTATTAAATTGTATTTATGTTGTTTTATCCTATGCTTTATTACATCGTGTTTATGTTGTTTTATCCTATGCTTTATTAAATTGTACTTATGTTGTTTTATCCTATACTTTATTAAATTGTATTTATGTTGTTTTAGCCTATGCTTTATTAAATTGTATTTATGTTGTTTTATCCTATGCTTTATTACATCGTGTTTATGTTGTTTTACCTATGCTTTATTAAATTGTATTTTTGTTGCTTTAACCCATGCTTCATTAAATTGTATTTATGTTGTTTTATCCTATGCTTCATTAAATTGTATTTATGTTGTTTTATCCTATGCTTTATTAAATTGTATTTATGTTGCTTTATCCTATGCTTTATTAAATTGTATTTATGTTGTTTTAACCTATGTTTTATTAAATTGTATTAATGTTGTTTTATCCTATGCTTTATTAAATTGTATTTATGTTGTTTTATCTTATGCTTTATTAAATTGTATTTATGTTGTTTTAACCTATGTTTTATTAAATTGTATCTATGTTGTTTTATCCTATGCTTTATTAAATTGTATTTATGTTGTTTTATCCTATGCTTTATTAAATTGTATTTATGTTGTTTTATCCTATGCTTTATTAAATTGTATTTATTTTGTTTTAACCTATGCTTTATTATATTGTTTTTATGTTGTTTTATCCTATGCTTTATTAAATTGTATTTATGTTGTTTTAACCTATGCTTTATTATATTGTATTTATGTTGTTTTTTCCTATGCTTTATGAAATTGTATTTATGTTGTTTTAACCTATGCTTTATTATATTGTTTTTATGTTGTTTTATCCTATGCTTTATTAAATTGTATTTATGTTGTTTTAACCTATGCTTTATTATATTGTATTTATGTTGTTTTATCCTATGCTTTATGAAATTGTATTTATGTTGTTTTAACCTATGCTTTATTAAATTGTATTTATGTTGTTTTATCCTATGCTTTATTACATCGTGTTTATGTTGTTTTATCCTATGCTTTATTAAATTGTATTTATGTTGTTTTATCCTATACTTTATTAAATTGTATTTATGTTGTTTTAACCTATGCTTTATTAAATTGTATTTATGTTGTTTTATCCTATACTTTATTAAATTGTATTTATGTTGTTTTAACCTATGCTTTATTAAATTGTATTTATGTTGTTTTATCCTATGCTTTATTACATCGTGTTTATGTTGTTTTATCCTATGCTTTATTAAATTGTATTTATGTTGTTATATCCTATACTTTATTAAATTGTATTTATGTTGTTTTAGCCTATGCTTTATTAAATTGTATTTATGTTGTTTTATCCTATGCTTTATTACATCGTGTTTATGTTGTTTTACCTATGCTTTATTAAATTGTATTTATGTTGTTTTATCCTATGCTTTATTAAATTGTATTTATGTTGTTTTAACCTATGCTTTATTACATCGTGTTTATGTTGTTTTATCCTATGCTTTATTAAATTGTATTTATGTTGCTTTAACCTATGCTTTATTAAATTGTATTTATGTTGTTTTATCCTATGCTTTATTAAATGGTATTTATGTTGTTTTATCCTATGCTTTATTAAATTGTATTTATGTTGATTTAACCTATGCTTTATTAAACTGTATTTATGTTGTTTTATCCTATGCTTTATTAAATTGTATTTATGTTGTTTTATCCTATGCTTTATTAAATTGTATTTATGTTGTTTTATCCTATGCTTTATTAAATTGTATTCATGTTGTTATATCCTATACTTTATTAAATTGTATTTATGTTGTTTTAGCCTATGCTTTATTAAATTGTATTTATGTTGTTTTATCCTATGCTTTATTACATCGTGTTTATGTTGTTTTACCTATGCTTTATTAAATTGTATTTATGTTGTTTTATCCTATGCTTTATTAAATTGTATTTATGTTGTTTTAACCTATGCTTTATTTCATCGTGTTTATGTTGTTTTATCCTATGCTTTATTAAATTGTATTTATGTTGCTTTAACCTATGCTTTATTAAATTGTATTTATGTTGTTTTATCCTATGCTTTATTAAATGGTATTTATGTTGTTTTATCCTATGCTTTATTAAATTGTATTTATGTTGATTTAACCTATGCTTTATTAAACTGTATTTATGTTGTTTTATCCTATGCTTTATTAAATTGTATTTATGTTGTTTTATCCTATGCTTTATTAAATTGTATTTATGTTGTTTTATCCTATGCTTTATTAAATTGTATTTATGTTGTTATATCCTATACTTTATTAAATTGTATTTATGTTGTTTTAGCCTATGCTTTATTAAATTGTATTTATGTTGTTTTATCCTATGCTTTATTACATCGTGTTTATGTTGTTTTACCTATGCTTTATTAAATTGTATTTATGTTGTTTTATCCTATGCTTTATTAAATTGTATTTATGTTGTTTTAACCTATGCTTTATTACATCGTGTTTATGTTGTTTTATCCTATGCTTTATTAAATTGTATTTATGTTGCTTTAACCTATGCTTTATTAAATTGTATTTATGTTGATTTAACCTATGCTTTATTAAACTGTATTTATGTTGTTTTATCCTATGCTTTATTAAATTGTATTTATGTTGTTTTATCCTATGCTTTATTAAATTGTATTTATGTTGTTTTATCCTATGCTTTATTAAATTGTATTTATGTTGTTTTATCATATGCTTTATTAAATTGTATTTATGTTGTTTTATCCTATGCTTTATTAAATTGTATTTATGTTGTTTTATCCTATGCTTTATTAAATTGTATTTATGTTGTTTTATCCTATGCTTTATTAAATTGTATTTATGTTGTTTTAACCTATGCTTTATTAAATTGTATTTATGTTGTTTTATCCTATGCTTTATTAAATTGTATTTATGTTGTTTTATCCTATGCTTTATTAAATTGTATTTATGTTGTTTTATCCTATGCTTTATTAAATTGTATTTATGTTGTTTTATCCTATGCTTTATTAAATTGTATTTATGTTGTTTTGTCCTATGCTTTATTAAATTGTATTTTTGTTGCTTTAACCCATGCTTCATTAAATTGTATTTATGTTGTTTTATCCTATGCTTCATTAAATTGTATTTATGTTGTTTTATCCTATGCTTTATTAAATTGTATTTATGTTGTTTTATCCTATGCTTTATTAAATTGTATTTATGTTGTTTTAACCTATGTTTTATTAAATTGTATTAATGTTGTTTTATCCTATGCTTTATTAAATTGTATTTATGTTGTTTTATCCTATGCTTTATTAAATTGTATTTATGTTGTTTTAACCTATGTTTTATTAAATTGTATCTATGTTGTTTTATCCTATGCTTTATTAAATTGTATTTATGTTGTTTTAACCCATGCTTTATTAAATTGTATTTATGTTGTTTTATCCTATGCATTATTAAATTGTATTTATGTTGTTTTATCCTATGCTTTATTAAATTGTATTTATTTTGTTTTAACCTATGCTTTATTATATTGTTTTTATGTTGTTTTATCCTATGCTTTATTAAATTGTATTTATGTTGTTTTAACCTATGCTTTATTATATTGTATTTATGTTGTTTTATCCTATGCTTTATGAAATTGTATTTATGTTGTTTTAATCTATGCTTTATTAAATTGTATTTATGTTGTTTTATCCTATACTTTATTAAATTGTATTTATGTTGTTTTAACCTATGCTTTATTAAATTGTATTTAGTTGTTTTATCCTATGCTTTATTACATCGTGTTTATGCTGTTTTATCCTATGCTTTATTAAATTGTATTTATGTTGTTTTATCCTATACTT
This sequence comes from Phyllobates terribilis, assembly GCF_046119375.1. Classification (NCBI taxonomy): domain Eukaryota; kingdom Metazoa; phylum Chordata; class Amphibia; order Anura; family Dendrobatidae; genus Phyllobates; species Phyllobates terribilis. The sequence continues at coordinate 435,655 of NW_027363206.1, read as the reverse complement.
TATTAAATTGTATTTATGTTGTTTTAACCTATGCTTTATTAAATTGTATTTATGTTGTTTTATCCTATACTTTATTAAATTGTAATTATGTTGTTTTAACCTATGCTTTATTAAATTGTATTTATGTTGTTTTATCCTATGCTTTATTACATCGTGTTTATGTTGTTTTATCCTATGCTTTATTAAATTGTATTTATGTTGTTTTATCCTATACTTTATTAAATTGTATTTATGTTGTTTTAGCCTATGCTTTATTAAATTGTATTTATGTTGTTTTATCCTATGCTTTATTACATCGTGTTTATGTTGTTTTACCTATGCTTTATTAAATTGTATTTTTGTTGCTTTAACCCATGCTTCATTAAATTGTATTTATGTTGTTTTATCCTATGCTTCATTAAATTGTATTTATGTTGTTTTATCCTATGCTTTATTAAATTGTATTTATGTTGCTTTATCCTATGCTTTATTAAATTGTATTTATGTTGTTTTAACCTATGTTTTATTAAATTGTATTAATGTTGTTTTATCCTATGCTTTATTAAATTGTATTTATGTTGTTTTATCTTATGCTTTATTAAATTGTATTTATGTTGTTTTAACCTATGTTTTATTAAATTGTATCTATGTTGTTTTATCCTATGCTTTATTAAATTGTATTTATGTTGTTTTAACCCATGCTTTATTAAATTGTATTTATGTTGTTTTATCCTATGCTTTATTAAATTGTATTTATGTTGTTTTATCCTATGCTTTATTAAATTGTATTTATTTTGTTTTAACCTATGCTTTATTATATTGTTTTTATGTTGTTTTATCCTATGCTTTATTAAATTGTATTTATGTTGTTTTAACCTATGCTTTATTATATTGTATTTATGTTGTTTTATCCTATGCTTTATGAAATTGTATTTATGTTGTTTTAACCTATGCTTTATTAAATTTTATTTATGTTGTTTTATCCTATACTTTATTAAATTGTATTTATGTTGTTTTAACCTATGCTTTATTAAATTGTATTTATGTTGTTTTATCCTATGCTTTATTACATCGTGTTTATGTTGTTTTATCCTATGCTTTATTAAATTGTATTTATGTTGTTTTATCCTATACTTTATTAAATTGTATTTATGTTGTTTTAACCTATGCTTTATTAAATTGTATTTATGTTGTTTTATCCTATACTTTATTAAATTGTATTTATGTTGTTTTAACCTATGCTTTATTAAATTGTATTTATGTTGTTTTATCCTATGCTTTATTACATCGTGTTTATGTTGTTTTATCCTATGCTTTATTAAATAGTATTTATGTTGTTATATCCTATACTTTATTAAATTGTATTTATGTTGTTTTAGCCTATGCTTTATTAAATTGTATTTATGTTGTTTTATCCTATGCTTTATTACATCGTGTTTATGTTGTTTTACCTATGCTTTATTAAATTGTATTTATGTTGTTTTATCCTATGCTTTATTAAATTGTATTTATGTTGTTTTAACCTATGCTTTATTACATCGTGTTTATGTTGTTTTATCCTATGCTTTATTAAATTGTATTTATGTTGCTTTAACCTATGCTTTATTAAATTGTATTTATGTTGTTTTATCCTATGCTTTATTAAATGGTATTTATGTTGTTTTATCCTATGCTTTATTAAATTGTATTTATGTTGATTTAACCTATGCTTTATTAAACTGTATTTATGTTGTTTTATCCTATGCTTTATTAAATTGTATTTATGTTGTTTTATCCTATGCTTTATTAAATTGTATTTATGTTGTTTTATCCTATGCTTTATTAAATTGTATTTATGTTGTTTTATCCTATGCTTTATTAAATTGTATTTATGTTGTTTTATCATATGCTTTATTAAATTGTATTTATGTTGTTTTATCCTATGCTTTATTAAATTGTATTTATGTTGTTTTAACCTATGCTTTATTAAATTGTATTTATGTTGTTTTATCCTATACTTTATTAAATTGTATTTATGTTGTTTTATCCTATGCTTTATTAAATTGTATTTATGTTGTTTTATCCTATGCTTTATTAAATTGTATTTATGTTGTTTTAACCTATGCTTTATTAAATTGTATTTATATTGTTTTATCCTATGCTTTATTAAATTGTATTTATTTTGTTTTGTCCTATGCTTTATTAAATTGTAATTATGTTGTTTTAACCTATGCTTTATTAAATTGTATTTATATTGTTTTATCCTATGCTTTATTAAATTGTATTTATGTTGTTTTATTCTATGCTTTATTAAATTGTATTTATGTTGTTTTATCCTATGTTTTATTAAATTGTATTTATGTTGTTTTAACCTATGCTTTATTAAATTGTATTTATGTTGTTTTATCCTATGCTTTATTAAATTGTATATATGTCGTTTTATCCAATGCTTTATTAAATTGTATTTATGTTGTTTTATCCTATGTTTTATTAAATTGTATTTATGTTGTTTTAACCTATGCTTTATTAAATTGTATTTATGTTGTTTTATCCTATGCTTTATTAAATTGTATTTATGTTGTTTTAACCTATGCTTTATTATATTGTATTTATGTTGTTTTATCCTATGCTTTATTAAATTGTATTCATGTTGTTTTATCCAATGCTTTATTAAATTGTATTTATGTTGTTTTATCCTACGTTTCATTAAATTGTATTTATGTTGTTTTAACCAATGCTTTATTAAATTGTATTTATGCTGTTTTAACCCATGATTTATTAAATTGTATTTATGTTGTTTTATCCTATGCTTTATTAAATTGTATTTATGTTGTTTTATCCTATGCTTTATTAAATTGTATTTATGTTGTTTTATCCTATGCTTTATTAAATTGTATTTATGTTGTTTTATCCTATGCTTTATTAAATTGTATTTATGTTGTTTTACTTTATGCTTTATTAAATTGTATTTATGTTGTTTTATCCTATGCTTTATTAAATTGTATTTATATTGTTTTATTCTATGCTTTATTAAATTGTATTTATGTTGTTTTAATCTATGCTTTATTAAATTTTATTTATGTTGTTTTATCCTATGCTTTATTAAATTGTATTTATGTTGTTTTAACCTATGATTTATTAAATTGTATTTATGTTGTTTTATCCTATGCTTTACTAAATTGTATTTATGTTGTTTTAACCTATGCTTTATGACATCCTGTTTATGTTGTTTTATCCTATGCTTTATTAAATTGTATTTATGTTGTTTTAACCTATGCTTTTTTTAAATTCTATTTATGTTGTTTTATCCTATGTTATATTAAATTGTATTTACGTGGTTTCATCCTATGCTTTATTAAATTGTATTTATTTTGTTTTAACCTATGCTTTATTAAATTGTTTTTATGTTGTTTTATCCTATGCTTTATTAAATTGTATTTATGTTGTTTTATCCTATGCTTTATTAAATTGTATTTATGTTGTTTTATCCTATACTTTATTAAATTGTATTTATGTTGTTTTAACCTATGCTTTATTAAATTGTATTTATGTTGTTTTATCCTATACTTTATTAAATTGTATTTATGTTGTTTTAACCTATGCTTTATTAAATTGTATTTATGTTGTTTTATCCTATGCTTTATTACATCGTGTTTATGTTGTTTTATCCTATGCTTTATTAAATTGTATTTATGTTGTTATATCCTATACTTTATTAAGTTGTATTTATGTTGTTTTAGCCTATGTTTTATTAAATTGTATTTATGTTGTTTTATCCTATGCTTTATTACATCGTGTTTATGTTGTTTTACCTATGCTTTATTAAATTGTATTTATGTTGTTTTATCCTATGCTTTATTAAATTGTATTCATATTGTTTTATTCTTTGCTTTATTAAATTGTTTTTATGTTGTTTTAATCTATGCTTTTTTAAATTTTATTTATGTTGTTTTATCCTATGCTTTATTAAATTGTATTTATGTTGTTTTAACCTATGATTTATTAAATTGTATTTATGTTGTTTTATCCTATGCTTTATTAAATTGTATTCATGTTGTTTTATCCAATGCTTTATTAAATTGTATTTATGTTGTTTTATCCTACGTTTCATTAAATTGTATTTATGTTGTTTTAACCAATGCTTTATTAAATTGTATTTATGCTGTTTTAACCCATGATTTATTAAATTGTATTTATGTTGTTTTATCCTATGCTTTATTAAATTGTATTTATATTGTTTTATTCTATGCTTTATTAAATTGTATTTATGTTGTTTTAATCTATGCTTTATTAAATTTTATTTATGTTGTTTTATCCTATGCTTTATTAAATTGTATTTATGTTGTTTTAACCTATGATTTATTAAATTGTATTTATGTTGTTTTATCCTATGCTTTACTAAATTGTATTTATGTTGTTTTAACCTATGCTTTATGACATCCTGTTTATGTTGTTTTATCCTATGCTTTATTAAATTGTATTTATGTTGTTTTAACCTATGCTTTTTTTAAATTCTATTTATGTTGTTTTATCCTATGTTATATTAAATTGTATTTACGTGGTTTCATCCTATGCTTTATTAAATTGTATTTATTTTGTTTTAACCTATGCTTTATTAAATTGTTTTTATGTTGTTTTATCCTATGCTTTATTAAATTGTATTTATGTTGTTTTATCCTATGCTTTATTAAATTGTATTTATGTTGTTTTATCCTATACTTTATTAAATTGTATTTATGTTGTTTTAACCTATGCTTTATTAAATTGTATTTATGTTGTTTTATCCTATACTTTATTAAATTGTATTTATGTTGTTTTAACCTATGCTTTATTAAATTGTATTTATGTTGTTTTATCCTATGCTTTATTACATCGTGTTTATGTTGTTTTATCCTATGCTTTATTAAATTGTATTTATGTTGTTATATCCTATACTTTATTAAGTTGTATTTATGTTGTTTTAGCCTATGTTTTATTAAATTGTATTTATGTTGTTTTATCCTATGCTTTATTACATCGTGTTTATGTTGTTTTACCTATGCTTTATTAAATTGTATTTATGTTGTTTTATCCTATGCTTTATTAAATTGTATTCATATTGTTTTATTCTTTGCTTTATTAAATTGTTTTTATGTTGTTTTAATCTATGCTTTTTTAAATTTTATTTATGTTGTTTTATCCTATGCTTTATTAAATTGTATTTATGTTGTTTTAACCTATGATTTATTAAATTGTATTTATGTTGTTTTATCCTATGCTTTATTAAATTGTATTCATGTTGTTTTATCCAATGCTTTATTAAATTGTATTTATGTTGTTTTATCCTACGTTTCATTAAATTGTATTTATGTTGTTTTAACCAATGCTTTATTAAATTGTATTTATGCTGTTTTAACCCATGATTTATTAAATTGTATTTATGTTGTTTTATCCTATGCTTTATTAAATTGTATTTATGTTGTTTTATCCTATGCTTTATTAAATTGTATTTATGTTGTTTTATCCTATGCTTTATTAAATTGTATTTATGTTGTTTTATCCTATGCTTTATTAAATTGTATTTATGTTGTTTTACTTTATGCTTTATTAAATTGTATTTATGTTGTTTTATCCTATGCTTTATTAAATTGTATTTATATTGTTTTATTCTATGCTTTATTAAATTGTATTTATGTTGTTTTAATCTATGCTTTATTAAATTTTATTTATGTTGTTTTATCCTATGCTTTATTAAATTGTATTTATGTTGTTTTAACCTATGATTTATTAAATTGTATTTATGTTGTTTTATCCTATGCTTTACTAAATTGTATTTATGTTGTTTTAACCTATGCTTTATGACATCCTGTTTATGTTGTTTTATCCTATGCTTTATTAAATTGTATTTATGTTGTTTTAACCTATGCTTTTTTTAAATTCTATTTATGTTGTTTTATCCTATGTTATATTAAATTGTATTTACGTGGTTTCATCCTATGCTTTATTAAATTGTATTTATTTTGTTTTAACCTATGCTTTATTAAATTGTTTTTATGTTGTTTTATCCTATGCTTTATTAAATTGTATTTATGTTGTTTTAACCTATGCTTTATTAAATTGTATTTATGTTGTTTTATCCTATGCTTTATTAAATTGTATTCATGTTGTTTTATCCTATGCTTTATTAAATTGTATTTATTTTGTTTTAACCTATGCTTTATTATATTGTTTTTATGTTGTTTTATCCTATGCTTTATTAAATTGTATTTATGTTGTTTTAACCTATGCTTTATTATATTGTATTTATGTTGTTTTATCCTATGCTTTATGAAATTGTATTTATGTTGTTTTAACCTATGCTTTATTAAATTGTATTTATGTTGTTTTATCCTATACTTTATTAAATTGTATTTATGTTGTTTTAACCTATGCTTTATTAAATTGTATTTATGTTGTTTTATCCTATGCTTTATTAAATTGTATTCATGTTGTTTTATCCTATGCTTTATTAAATTGTATTTATTTTGTTTTAACCTATGCTTTATTATATTGTTTTTATGTTGTTTTATCCTATGCTTTATTAAATTGTATTTATGTTGTTTTAACCTATGCTTTATTATATTGTATTTATGTTGTTTTATCCTATGCTTTATGAAATTGTATTTATGTTGTTTTAACCTATGCTTTATTAAATTGTATTTATGTTGTTTTATCCTATACTTTATTAAATTGTATTTATGTTGTTTTAACCTATGCTTTATTAAATTGTATTTATGTTGTTTTATCCTATACTTTATTAAATTGTATTTATGTTGTTTTAACCTATGCTTTATTATATTGTATTTATGTTGTTTTATCCTATGCTTTATGAAATTCTATTTATGTTGTTTTAACCTATGCTTTATTAAATTGTATTTATGTTGTTTTATCCTATACTTTATTAAATTGTATTTATGTTGTTTTAACCTATGCTTTATTAAATTGTATTTATGTTGTTTTATCCTATGCTTTAATAAATTGAATTTATGTTGTTTTATCCTATGCTTTATTAAATTGTATTTATGTTGTTTTATCCTATGCTTTATTAAATTGTATTTATGTTGTTTTAACCTATGCTTTATTAAATTGTATTTATGTTGTTTTATCCTATACTTTATTAAATTGTATTTATGTTGTTTTATCCTATGCTTTATTAAATTGTATTTATGTTGTTTTATCCTATGCTTTATTAAATTGTATTTATGTTGTTTTATCCTATGCTTTATTAAATTGTATTTATGTTGTTTTAACCTATGTTTTATTAAATTGTATTTATGTTGTTTTATCCTATGCTTTATTAAATTGTATTTATGTTGTTTTATCCTATGCTTTATTAAATTGTGTTTATGTTGTTTTATCCTATGCTTTATTAAATTGTATTTATGTTGTTTTAACCTATGCTTTATTAAATTGTATTTATGTTGTTTTATCCTATGCTTTATTAAATTGTATTTACGTGGTTTCATCCTATGCTTTATTAAATTGTATTTATGTTGTTTTACCTATGCTTTATTAAATTGTATTTATGATGTTTTATCCTATGCTTTATTAAATTGTATTCATGTTGTTTTATCCAATGCTTTATTAAATTGTATTTATGTTGTTTTATCCTATGTTTCATTATATTGTATTTATGTTGTTTTAACCTATGCTTTATTAAATTGTATTTATGCTGTTTTAACCCATGCTTTATTAAATTGTATTTATGTTGTTTTATCCTATGCTTTATTAAATTGTATTTATGTTGTTTTATCCTATGCTATATTAAATTGTATTTATGTTGTTTTATCCTATACTTTATTAAATTGTATTTATGTTGTTTTATCCTATGCTTTATTAAATTGTATTCATATTGTTTTATTCTTTGCTTTATTAAATTGTTTTTATGTTGTTTTAATCTATGCTTTTTTAAATTTTATTTATGTTGTTTTATCCTATGCTTTATTAAATTGTATTTATGTTGTTTTAACCTATGATTTATTAAATTGTATTTATGTTGTTTTATCCTATGCTTTATTAAATTGTATTTATGTTGTTTTATCCTATGCTTTATTAAATTGTATTTATGTTGTTTTATTTTATGCTTTATTAAATTGTATTTATGTTGTTTTAACCTATCCTTTATTAAATTGTTTTTATGTTGTTTTAACCTATGCTTTATTAAATTGTATTTATGTTGTTTTAACCTATGCTTTATTAAACTGTATTTATGTTGTTTTATCCTATGCTTTATTAAATTGTATTTATGTTGTTTTATCCTATGCTTTATTAAATTGTATTTATGTTGTTTTAACCAATGCTTTATTAAATTGTATTTATGTTGTTTTAACCTATGCTTTATTAAATTGTATTTATGTTGTTTTATCCTATGCTTTATTAAATTGTATTTATGTTGCTTTAACCTATGCTTTATTAAATTGTATTTATGTTGTTTTATCCTATGCTTTATTAAATTGTATTTATGTCGTTTTATCCTATGCTTTATTAAATTGTATTTATGTTGTTTTATCCTATGCTTTATTAAATTGTATTTATGTCGTTTTATCCAATGCTTTATTAAATTGTATTTATGTTGTTTTATCCTATGTTTTATTAAATTGTATTTATGTTGTTTTAACCTATGCTTTATTAAATTGTATTTATGCTGTTTTAACCCATGCTTTATTAAATTGTATTTATGTTGTTTTATCCTATGCTTTATTAAATTGTATTTATGTTGTTTTATCCTATGCTTTATTAAATTGTATTTATGTTGCTTTAACCTATGCTTTATTAAATTGTATTTATGTTGCTTTAACCTATGCTTTATTAAATTGTATTTATGTTGTTTTATCCTATGCTTTATTAAATTGTATTTATGTCGTTTTATCCTATGCTTTATTAAATTGTATTTATGTTGTTTTATCCTATGCTTTATTAAATTGTATTTATGTCGTTTTATCCAATGCTTTATTAAATTGTATTTATGTTGTTTTATCCTATGCTTTATTACATCGTGTTTATGTTGTTTTATCCTATGCTTTATTAAATTGTATTTATGTTGTTATATCCTATACTTTATTAAATTGTATTTATGTTGTTTTAGCCTATGCTTTATTAAATTGTATTTATGTTGTTTTATCCTATGCTTTATTACATCGTGTTTATGTTGTTTTACCTATGCTTTATTAAATTGTATTTATGTTGTTTTATCCTATGCTTTATTAAATTGTATTCATATTGTTTTATTCTTTGCTTTATTAAATTTTTTTTATGTTGTTTTAATCTATGCTTTTTTAAATTTTATTTATGTTGTTTTATCCTATGCTTTATTAAATTGTATTTATCTTGTTTTAAACTATGATTTATTAAATTGTATTTATGTTGTTTTATCCTATGCTTTATTAAATTGTATTTATGTTGTTTTATCCTATGCTTTATTAAATTGTATTTATGTTGTTTTATTTTATGCTTTATTAAATTGTATTTATGTTGTTTTAACCTATCCTTTATTAAATTGTTTTTATGTTGTTTTAACCTATGCTTTATTAAATTGTATTTATGTTGTTTTAACCTATGCTTTATTAAACTGTATTTATGTTGTTTTATCCTATGCTTTATTAAATTGTATTTATGTTGTTTTATCCTATGCTTTATTAAATTGTATTTATGTTGTTTTAACCAATGCTTTATTAAATTGTATTTATGTTGTTTTAACCTATGCTTTATTAAATTCTATTTATGTTGTTTTATCCTATGCTTTATTAAATTGTATTTATGTTGCTTTAACCTATGCTTTATTAAATTGTATTTATGTTGTTTTATCCTATGCTTTATTAAATTGTATTTATGTCGTTTTATCCTATGCTTTATTAAATTGTATTTATGTTGTTTTATCCTATGCTTTATTAAATTGTATTTATGTCGTTTTATCCAATGCTTTATTAAATTGTATTTATGTTGTTTTATCCTATGTTTTATTAAATTGTATTTATGTTGTTTTAACCTATGCTTTATTAAATTGTATTTATGCTGTTTTAACCCATGCTTTATTAAATTGTATTTATGTTGTTTTATCCTATGCTTTATTAAATTGTATTTATGTTGTTTTATCCTATGCTTTATTAAATTGTATTTATGTTGCTTTAACCTATGCTTTATTAAATTGTATTTATGTTGTTTTATCCTATGCTTTATTAAATTGTATTTATGTCGTTTTATCCTATGCTTTATTAAATTGTATTTATGTTGTTTTATCCTATGCTTTATTAAATTGTATTTATGTCGTTTTATCCAATGCTTTATTAAATTGTATTTATGTTGTTTTAACCTATGCTTTATTAAATTGTATTTATGTTGTTTTATCCTATGCTTTATTAAATTGTATTTATGTTGTTTTAACCTATGCTTTATTATATTGTATTTATGTTGTTTTATCTTATGCTTTATTATATTGTATTTATGTTGTTTTATCCTATGCTTTATTAAATTGTATTCATGTTGTTTTATCCAATGCTTTATTAAATTGTATTTATGTTGTTTTATCCTACGTTTCATTAAATTGTATTTATGTTGTTTTAACCAATGCTTTATTAAATTGTATTTATGCTGTTTTAACCCATGATTTATTAAATTGTATTTATGTTGTTTTATCCTATGCTTTATTAAATTGTATTTATGTTGTTTTATCCTATGCTTTATTAAATTGTATTTATGTTGTTTTATCCTATGCTTTATTAAATTGTATTTATGTTGTTTTATCCTATGCTTTATTAAATTGTATTTATGTTGTTTTATCCTATGCTTTATTAAATTGTATTTATGTTGTTTTACTTTATGCTTTATTAAATTGTATTTATGTTGTTTTATCCTATGCTTTATTAAATTGTATTTATATTGTTTTATTCTATGCTTTATTAAATTGTATTTATGTTGTTTTAATCTATGCTTTATTAAATTTTAATTATGTTGTTTTATCCTATGCTTTATTAAATTGTATTTATGTTGTTTTAACCTATGATTTATTAAATTGTATTTATGTTGTTTTATCCTATGCTTTACTAAATTGTATTTATGTTGTTTTAACCTATGCTTTATGACATCCTGTTTATGTTGTTTTAACCTATGCTTTATTAAATTGTATTTATGTTGTTTTAACCTATGCTTTATTAAATTCTATTTATGTTGTTTTATCCTATGTTATATTAAATTGTATTTACGTGGTTTCATCCTATGCTTTATTAAATTGTATTTATTTTGTTTTAACCTATGCTTTATTAAATTGTTTTTATGTTGTTTTATCCTATGCTTTATTAAATTGTATTTATGTTGTTTTAACCTATGCTTTATTAAATTGTATTTATGTTGTTTTATCCTATGCTTTATTAAATTGTATTCATGTTGTTTTATCCAATGCTTTATTAAATTGTTTTTATGTTGTTTTGTCCTATGCTTTATTAAATTGTATTTATGTTGTTTTAACCTATGCTTTATTACATCGTGTTTATGTTGTTTTATCCTATGCTTTATTAAATTGTATTTATGTTGTTTTATCCTATGCTTTATTAAATTGAATTTATGTTGTTTTATCCTATGCTTTATTAAATTGTATTTATGTTGTTTTATCCTATGCTTTATTAAATTGTATTTATGTTGTTTTAACCTATGCTTTATTAAATTGTATTTATGTTGTTTTATCCTATACTTTATTAAATTGTATTTATGTTGTTTTATCCTATGCTTTATTAAATTGTATTTATGTTGTTTTATCCTATGCTTTATTAAATTGTATTTATGTTGTTTTATCCTATGCTTTATTAAATTGTATTTATGTTGTTTTAACCTATGTTTTATTAAATTGTATTTATGTTGTTTTATCCTATGCTTTATTAAATTGTATTTATGTTGTTTTATCCTATGTTTTATTAAATTGTATCTATGTTGTTTTATCCTATGCTTTATTAAATTGTATTTATGTTGTTTTAACCCATGCTTTATTAAATTGTATTTATGTTGTTTTATCCTATGCTTTATTAAATTGTATTTATGTTGTTTTAACCTATGCTTTATTAAATTGTATTTATATTGTTTTATCCTATGCTTAATTAAATTGTATTTATTTTGTTTTGTCCTATGCTTTATTAAATTGTAAATATGTTGTTTTAACCTATGCTTTATTAAATTGTATTTATATTGTTTTATCCTATGCTTTATTAAATTGTATTTATGTTGTTTTATTCTATGCTTTATTAAATTGTATTTATGTTGTTTTATCCTTTGCTTTATTAAATTGTATTTATGTTGTTTTAACCTATGCTTTATTAAATTGTATTTATGTTGTTTTAACCTATGCTTTATTACATCCTGTTTATGTTGTTTTATCCTATGCTTTATTAAATTGTATTTATGGTGTTTTAACCTATGCTTTATTAAATTGTATTTATGTTGTTTTATCCTATGTTATATTAAATTGTATTTACGTGGTTTCATCCTATGCTTTATTAAATTGTATTTATTTTGTTTTAACCTATGCTTTATTAAATTGTTTTTATGTTGTTTTATCCTATGCTTTATTAAATTGTATTTATGTTGTTTTAACCTATGCTTTATTAAATTGTATTTATGTTGTTTTATCCTATGCTTTATTAAATTGTATTTACGTGGTTTCATCCTATGCTTTATTAAATTGTATTTATGTTGTTTTACCTATGCTTTATTAAATTGTATTTATGATGTTTTATCCTATGCTTTATTAAATTGTATTCATGTTGTTTTATCCAATGCTTTATTAAATTGTATTTATGTTGTTTTATCCTATGTTTCATTATATTGTATTTATGTTGTTTTAACCTATGCTTTATTAAATTGTATTTATGCTGTTTTAACCCATGCTTTATTAAATTGTATTTATGTTGTTTTATCCTATGCTTTATTAAATTGTATTTATGTTGTTTTATCCTATGCTATATTAAATTGTATTTATGTTGTTTTATCCTATACTTTATTAAATTGTATTTATGTTGTTTTATCCTATGCTTTATTAAATTGTATTCATATTGTTTTATTCTTTGCTTTATTAAATTGTTTTTATGTTGTTTTAATCTATGCTTTTTTAAATTTTATTTATGTTGTTTTATCCTATGCTTTATTAAATTGTATTTATGTTGTTTTAACCTATGATTTATTAAATTGTATTTATGTTGTTTTATCCTATGCTTTATTAAATTGTATTTATGTTGTTTTATCCTATGCTTTATTAAATTGTATTTATGTTGTTTTATTTTATGCTTTATTAAATTGTATTTATGTTGTTTTAACCTATCCTTTATTAAATTGTTTTTATGTTGTTTTAACCTATGCTTTATTAAATTGTATTTATGTTGTTTTAACCTATGCTTTATTAAACTGTATTTATGTTGTTTTATCCTATGCTTTATTAAATTGTATTTATGTTGTTTTATCCTATGCTTTATTAAATTGTATTTATGTTGTTTTAACCAATGCTTTATTAAATTGTATTTATGTTGTTTTAACCTATGCTTTATTAAATTGTATTTATGTTGTTTTATCCTATGCTTTATTAAATTGTATTTATGTTGCTTTGACCTATGCTTTATTAAATTGTATTTATGTTGTTTTATCCTATGCTTTATTAAATTGTATTTATGTCGTTTTATCCTATGCTTTATTAAATTGTATTTATGTTGTTTTATCCTATGCTTTATTAAATTGTATTTATGTCGTTTTATCCAATGCTTTATTAAATTGTATTTGTGTTGTTTTATCCTATGTTTTATTAAATTGTATTTATGTTGTTTTAACCTATGCTTTATTAAATTGTATTTATGCTGTTTTAACCCATGCTTTATTAAATTGTATTTATGTTGTTTTATCCTATGCTTTATTAAATTGTATTTATGTTGTTTTATCCTATGCTTTATTAAATTGTATTTATGTTGCTTTAACCTATGCTTTATTAAATTGTATTTATGTTGCTTTAACCTATGCTTTATTAAATTGTATTTATGTTGTTTTATCCTATGCTTTATTAAATTGTATTTATGTCGTTTTATCCTATGCTTTATTAAATTGTATTTATGTTGTTTTATCCTATGCTTTATTAAATTGTATTTATGTCGTTTTATCCAATGCTTTATTAAATTGTATTTATGTTGTTTTATCCTATGCTTTATTACATCGTGTTTATGTTGTTTTATCCTATGCTTTATTAAATTGTATTTATGTTGTTATATCCTATACTTTATTAAATTGTATTTATGTTGTTTTAGCCTATGCTTTATTAAATTGTATTTATGTTGTTTTATCCTATGCTTTATTACATCGTGTTTATGTTGTTTTACCTATGCTTTATTAAATTGTATTTATGTTGTTTTATCCTATGCTTTATTAAATTGTATTCATATTGTTTTATTCTTTGCTTTATTAAATTTTTTTTATGTTGTTTTAATCTATGCTTTTTTAAATTTTATTTATGTTGTTTTATCCTATGCTTTATTAAATTGTATTTATCTTGTTTTAACCTATGATTTATTAAATTGTATTTATGTTGTTTTATCCTATGCTTTATTAAATTGTATTTATGTTGTTTTATCCTATGCTTTATTAAATTGTATTTATGTTGTTTTATTTTATGCTTTATTAAATTGTATTTATGTTGTTTTAACCTATCCTTTATTAAATTGTTTTTATGTTGTTTTAACCTATGCTTTATTAAATTGTATTTATGTTGTTTTAACCTATGCTTTATTAAACTGTATTTATGTTGTTTTATCCTATGCTTTATTAAATTGTATTTATGTTGTTTTATCCTATGCTTTATTAAATTGTATTTATGTTGTTTTAACCAATGCTTTATTAAATTGTATTTATGTTGTTTTAACCTATGCTTTATTAAATTCTATTTATGTTGTTTTATCCTATGCTTTATTAAATTGTATTTATGTTGCTTTAACCTATGCTTTATTAAATTGTATTTATGTTGTTTTATCCTATGCTTTATTAAATTGTATTTATGTCGTTTTATCCTATGCTTTATTAAATTGTATTTATGTTGTTTTATCCTATGCTTTATTAAATTGTATTTATGTCGTTTTATCCAATGCTTTATTAAATTGTATTTATGTTGTTTTATCCTATGTTTTATTAAATTGTATTTATGTTGTTTTAACCTATGCTTTATTAAATTGTATTTATGCTGTTTTAACCCATGCTTTATTAAATTGTATTTATGTTGTTTTATCCTATGCTTTATTAAATTGTATTTATGTTGTTTTATCCTATGCTTTATTAAATTGTATTTATGTTGCTTTAACCTATGCTTTATTAAATTGTATTTATGTTGTTTTATCCTATGCTTTATTAAATTGTATTTATGTCGTTTTATCCTATGCTTTATTAAATTGTATTTATGTTGTTTTATCCTATGCTTTATTAAATTGTATTTATGTCGTTTTATCCAATGCTTTATTAAATTGTATTTATGTTGTTTTATCCTATGTTTTATTAAATTGTATTTATGTTGTTTTAACCTATGCTTTATTAAATTGTATTTATGTTGTTTTATCCTATGCTTTATTAAATTGTATTTATGTTGTTTTAACCTATGCTTTATTATATTGTATTTATGTTGTTTTATCTTATGCTTTATTAAATTGTATTCATGTTGTTTTATCCAATGCTTTATTAAATTGTATTTATGTTGTTTTATCCTACGTTTCATTAAATTGTATTTATGTTGTTTTAACCAATGCTTTATTAAATTGTATTTATGCTGTTTTAACCCATGATTTATTAAATTGTATTTATGTTGTTTTATCCTATGCTTTATTAAATTGTATTTATGTTGTTTTATTCTATGCTTTATTAAATTGTATTTATGTTGTTTTATCCTATGATTTATTAAATTGTATTTATGTTGTTTTATCCTATGCTTTATTAAATTGTATTTATGTTGTTTTATCCTATGCTTTATTAAATTGTATTTATGTTGTTTTACTTTATGCTTTATTAAATTGTATTTATGTTGTTTTATCCTATGCTTTATTAAATTGTATTTATATTGTTTTATTCTATGCTTTATTAAATTGTATTTATGTTGTTTTAATCTATGCTTTATTAAATTTTATTTATGTTGTTTTATCCTATGCTTTATTAAATTGTATTTATGTTGTTTTAACCTATGATTTATTAAATTGTATTTATGTTGTTTTATCCTATGCTTTACTAAATTGTATTTATGTTGTTTAAACCTATGCTTTATGACATCCTGTTTATGTTGTTTTATCCTATGCTTTATTAAATTGTATTTATGTTGTTTTAACCTATTCTTTATTAAATTCTATTTATGTTGTTTTATCCTATGTTATATTAAATTGTATTTACGTGGTTTCATCCTATGCTTTATTAAATTGTATTTATTTTGTTTTAACCTATGCTTTATTAAATTGTTTTTATGTTGTTTTATCCTATGCTTTATTAAATTGTATTTATGTTGATTTAACCTATGCTTTATTAAATTGTATTTATGTTGTTTTATCCTATGCTTTATTAAATTGTATTCATGTTGTTTTATCCAATGCTTTATTAAATTGTTTTTATGTTGTTTTATCCTATGCTTTATTAAATTGTATTTATGTTGTTTTAACCTATGCTTTATTACATCGTGTTTATGTTGTTTTATCCTATGCTTTATTAAATTGTATTTATGTTGTTTTATCCTATGCTTTATTAAATTGTATTTTTGTTGTTTTATCCTATGCTTTATTAAATTGTATTTATGTTGTTTTATCCTATGCTTTATTAAATTGTATTTATGTTGTTTTAACCTATGCTTTATTAAATTGTATTTATGTTGTTTTATCCTATACTTTACTAAATTGTATTTATGTTGTTTTATCCTATGCTTTATTAAATTGTATTTATGTTGTTTTATCCTATGCTTTATTAAATTGTATTTATCTTGTTTTATCCTATGCTTTATTAAATTGTATTTATGTTGTTTTAACCTATGTTTTATTAAATTGTATTTATGTTGTTTTATCCTATGCTTTTTTAAATTGTATTTATGTTGTTTTATCCTATGCTTTATTAAATTGTATTTATGTCGTTTTATCCAATGCTTTATTAAATTGTATTTATGTTGTTTTATCCTATGTTTTATTAAATTGTATTTATGTTGTTTTAACCTATGCTTTATTAAATTGTATTTATGCTGTTTTAACCCATGCTTTATTAAATTGTATTTATGTTGTTTTATCCTATGCTTTATTAAATTGTATTTATGTTGTTTTATCCTATGCTTTATTAAATTGTATTTATGTTGCTTTAACCTATGCTTTATTAAATTGTATTCATGTTGCTTTAACCTATGCTTTATTAAATTGTATTTATGTTGTTTTATCCTATGCTTTATTAAATTGTATTTATGTCGTTTTATCCTATGCTTTATTAAATTGTATTTATGTTGTTTTATCCTATGCTTTATTAAATTGTATTTATGTCGTTTTATCCAATGCTTTATTAAATTGTATTTATGTTGTTTTATCCTATGCTTTATTACATCGTGTTTATGTTGTTTTATCCTATGCTTTATTAAATTGTATTTATGTTGTTATATCCTATACTTTATTAAATTGTATTTATGTTGTTTTAGCCTATGCTTTATTAAATTGTATTTATGTTGTTTTATCCTATGCTTTATTACATCGTGTTTATGTTGTTTTACCTATGCTTTATTAAATTGTATTTATGTTGTTTTATCCTATGCTTTATTAAATTGTATTCATATTGTTTTATTCTTTGCTTTATTAAATTTTTTTTATGTTGTTTTAATCTATGCTTTTTTAAATTTTATTTATGTTGTTTTATCCTATGCTTTATTAAATTGTATTTATCTTGTTTTAACCTATGATTTATTAAATTGTATTTATGTTGTTTTATCCTATGCTTTATTAAATTGTATTTATGTTGTTTTATCCTATGCTTTATTAAATTGTATTTATGTTGTTTTATTTTATGCTTTATTAAATTGTATTTATGTTGTTTTAACCTATCCTTTATTAAATTGTTTTTATGTTGTTTTAACCTATGCTTTATTAAATTGTATTTATGTTGTTTTAACCTATGCTTTATTAAACTGTATTTATGTTGTTTTATCCTATGCTTTATTAAATTGTATTTATGTTGTTTTATCCTATGCTTTATTAAATTGTATTTATGTTGTTTTAACCAATGCTTTATTAAATTGTATTTATGTTGTTTTAACCTATGCTTTATTAAATTCTATTTATGTTGTTTTATCCTATGCTTTATTAAATTGTATTTATGTTGCTTTAACCTATGCTTTATTAAATTGTATTTATGTTGTTTTATCCTATGCTTTATTAAATTGTATTTATGTCGTTTTATCCTATGCTTTATTAAATTGTATTTATGTTGTTTTATCCTATGCTTTATTAAATTGTATTTATGTCGTTTTATCCAATGCTTTATTAAATTGTATTTATGTTGTTTTATCCTATGTTTTATTAAATTGTATTTATGTTGTTTTAACCTATGCTTTATTAAATTGTATTTATGCTGTTTTAACCCATGCTTTATTAAATTGTATTTATGTTGTTTTATCCTATGCTTTATTAAATTGTATTTATGTTGTTTTATCCTATGCTTTATTAAATTGTATTTATGTTGCTTTAACCTATGCTTTATTAAATTGTATTTATGTTGTTTTATCCTATGCTTTATTAAATTGTATTTATGTCGTTTTATCCTATGCTTTATTAAATTGTATTTATGTTGTTTTATCCTATGCTTTATTAAATTGTATTTATGTCGTTTTATCCAATGCTTTATTAAATTGTATTTATGTTGTTTTATCCTATGTTTTATTAAATTGTATTTATGTTGTTTTAACCTATGCTTTATTAAATTGTATTTATGTTGTTTTATCCTATGCTTTATTAAATTGTATTTATGTTGTTTTAACCTATGCTTTATTATATTGTATTTATGTTGTTTTATCTTATGCTTTATTAAATTGTATTCATGTTGTTTTATCCAATGCTTTATTAAATTGTATTTATGTTGTTTTATCCTACGTTTCATTAAATTGTATTTATGTTGTTTTAACCAATGCTTTATTAAATTGTATTTATGCTGTTTTAACCCATGATTTATTAAATTGTATTTATGTTGTTTTATCCTATGCTTTATTAAATTGTATTTATGTTGTTTTATCCTATGCTTTATTAAATTGTATTTATGTTGTTTTATCCTATGATTTATTAAATTGTATTTATGTTGTTTTATCCTATGCTTTATTAAATTGTATTTATGTTGTTTTATCCTATGCTTTATTAAATTGTATTTATGTTGTTTTACTTTATGCTTTATTAAATTGTATTTATGTTGTTTTATCCTATGCTTTATTAAATTGTATTTATATTGTTTTATTCTATGCTTTATTAAATTGTATTTATGTTGTTTTAATCTATGCTTTATTAAATTTTATTTATGTTGTTTTATCCTATGCTTTATTAAATTGTATTTATGTTGTTTTAACCTATGATTTATTAAATTGTATTTATGTTGTTTTATCCTATGCTTTACTAAATTGTATTTATGTTGTTTTAACCTATGCTTTATGACATCCTGTTTATGTTGTTTTATCCTATGCTTTATTAAATTGTATTTATGTTGTTTTAACCTATGCTTTATTAAATTCTATTTATGTTGTTTTATCCTATGTTATATTAAATTGTATTTACGTGGTTTCATCCTATGCTTTATTAAATTGTATTTATTTTGTTTTAACCTATGCTTTATTAAATTGTTTTTATGTTGTTTTATCCTATGCTTTATTAAATTGTATTTATGTTGATTTAACCTATGCTTTATTAAATTGTATTTATGTTGTTTTATCCTATGCTTTATTAAATTGTATTCATGTTGTTTTATCCAATGCTTTATTAAATTGTTTTTATGTTGTTTTATCCTATGCTTTATTAAATTGTATTTATGTTGTTTTAACCTATGCTTTATTAAATTGTATTTATGTTGTTTTATCCTATACTTTATTAAATTGTAATTATGTTGTTTTAACCTATGCTTTATTAAATTGTATTTATGTTGTTTTATCCTATGCTTTATTACATCGTGTTTATGTTGTTTTATCCTATGCTTTATTAAATTGTATTTATGTTGTTTTATCCTATACTTTATTAAATTGTATTTATGTTGTTTTAGCCTATGCTTTATTAAATTGTATTTATGTTGTTTTATCCTATGCTTTATTACATCGTGTTTATGTTGTTTTACCTATGCTTTATTAAATTGTATTTTTGTTGCTTTAACCCATGCTTCATTAAATTGTATTTATGTTGTTTTATCCTATGCTTCATTAAATTGTATTTATGTTGTTTTATCCTATGCTTTATTAAATTGTATTTATGTTGCTTTATCCTATGCTTTATTAAATTGTATTTATGTTGTTTTAACCTATGTTTTATTAAATTGTATTAATGTTGTTTTATCCTATGCTTTATTAAATTGTATTTATGTTGTTTTATCTTATGCTTTATTAAATTGTATTTATGTTGTTTTAACCTATGTTTTATTAAATTGTATCTATGTTGTTTTATCCTATGCTTTATTAAATTGTATTTATGTTGTTTTAACCCATGCTTTATTAAATTGTATTTATGTTGTTTTATCCTATGCTTTATTAAATTGTATTTATGTTGTTTTATCCTATGCTTTATTAAATTGTATTTATTTTGTTTTAACCTATGCTTTATTATATTGTTTTTATGTTGTTTTATCCTATGCTTTATTAAATTGTATTTATGTTGTTTTAACCTATGCTTTATTATATTGTATTTATGTTGTTTTATCCTATGCTTTATGAAATTGTATTTATGTTGTTTTAACCTATGCTTTATTAAATTTTATTTATGTTGTTTTATCCTATACTTTATTAAATTGTATTTATGTTGTTTTAACCTATGCTTTATTAAATTGTATTTATGTTGTTTTATCCTATGCTTTATTACATCGTGTTTATGTTGTTTTATCCTATGCTTTATTAAATTGTATTTATGTTGTTTTATCCTATACTTTATTAAATTGTATTTATGTTGTTTTAACCTATGCTTTATTAAATTGTATTTATGTTGTTTTATCCTATACTTTATTAAATTGTATTTATGTTGTTTTAACCTATGCTTTATTAAATTGTATTTATGTTGTTTTATCCTATGCTTTATTACATCGTGTTTATGTTGTTTTATCCTATGCTTTATTAAATAGTATTTATGTTGTTATATCCTATACTTTATTAAATTGTATTTATGTTGTTTTAGCCTATGCTTTATTAAATTGTATTTATGTTGTTTTATCCTATGCTTTATTACATCGTGTTTATGTTGTTTTACCTATGCTTTATTAAATTGTATTTATGTTGTTTTATCCTATGCTTTATTAAATTGTATTTATGTTGTTTTAACCTATGCTTTATTACATCGTGTTTATGTTGTTTTATCCTATGCTTTATTAAATTGTATTTATGTTGCTTTAACCTATGCTTTATTAAATTGTATTTATGTTGTTTTATCCTATGCTTTATTAAATGGTATTTATGTTGTTTTATCCTATGCTTTATTAAATTGTATTTATGTTGATTTAACCTATGCTTTATTAAACTGTATTTATGTTGTTTTATCCTATGCTTTATTAAATTGTATTTATGTTGTTTTATCCTATGCTTTATTAAATTGTATTTATGTTGTTTTATCCTATGCTTTATTAAATTGTATTTATGTTGTTTTATCCTATGCTTTATTAAATTGTATTTATGTTGTTTTATCATATGCTTTATTAAATTGTATTTATGTTGTTTTATCCTATGCTTTATTAAATTGTATTTATGTTGTTTTAACCTATGCTTTATTAAATTGTATTTATGTTGTTTTATCCTATACTTTATTAAATTGTATTTATGTTGTTTTATCCTATGCTTTATTAAATTGTATTTATGTTGTTTTATCCTATGCTTTATTAAATTGTATTTATGTTGTTTTAACCTATGCTTTATTAAATTGTATTTATATTGTTTTATCCTATGCTTTATTAAATTGTATTTATTTTGTTTTGTCCTATGCTTTATTAAATTGTAATTATGTTGTTTTAACCTATGCTTTATTAAATTGTATTTATATTGTTTTATCCTATGCTTTATTAAATTGTATTTATGTTGTTTTATTCTATGCTTTATTAAATTGTATTTATGTTGTTTTATCCTATGTTTTATTAAATTGTATTTATGTTGTTTTAACCTATGCTTTATTAAATTGTATTTATGTTGTTTTATCCTATGCTTTATTAAATTGTATATATGTCGTTTTATCCAATGCTTTATTAAATTGTATTTATGTTGTTTTATCCTATGTTTTATTAAATTGTATTTATGTTGTTTTAACCTATGCTTTATTAAATTGTATTTATGTTGTTTTATCCTATGCTTTATTAAATTGTATTTATGTTGTTTTAACCTATGCTTTATTATATTGTATTTATGTTGTTTTATCCTATGCTTTATTAAATTGTATTCATGTTGTTTTATCCAATGCTTTATTAAATTGTATTTATGTTGTTTTATCCTACGTTTCATTAAATTGTATTTATGTTGTTTTAACCAATGCTTTATTAAATTGTATTTATGCTGTTTTAACCCATGATTTATTAAATTGTATTTATGTTGTTTTATCCTATGCTTTATTAAATTGTATTTATGTTGTTTTATCCTATGCTTTATTAAATTGTATTTATGTTGTTTTATCCTATGCTTTATTAAATTGTATTTATGTTGTTTTATCCTATGCTTTATTAAATTGTATTTATGTTGTTTTACTTTATGCTTTATTAAATTGTATTTATGTTGTTTTATCCTATGCTTTATTAAATTGTATTTATATTGTTTTATTCTATGCTTTATTAAATTGTATTTATGTTGTTTTAATCTATGCTTTATTAAATTTTATTTATGTTGTTTTATCCTATGCTTTATTAAATTGTATTTATGTTGTTTTAACCTATGATTTATTAAATTGTATTTATGTTGTTTTATCCTATGCTTTACTAAATTGTATTTATGTTGTTTTAACCTATGCTTTATGACATCCTGTTTATGTTGTTTTATCCTATGCTTTATTAAATTGTATTTATGTTGTTTTAACCTATGCTTTTTTTAAATTCTATTTATGTTGTTTTATCCTATGTTATATTAAATTGTATTTACGTGGTTTCATCCTATGCTTTATTAAATTGTATTTATTTTGTTTTAACCTATGCTTTATTAAATTGTTTTTATGTTGTTTTATCCTATGCTTTATTAAATTGTATTTATGTTGTTTTATCCTATGCTTTATTAAATTGTATTTATGTTGTTTTATCCTATACTTTATTAAATTGTGTTTATGTTGTTTTAACCTATGCTTTATTAAATTGTATTTATGTTGTTTTATCCTATACTTTATTAAATTGTATTTATGTTGTTTTAACCTATGCTTTATTAAATTGTATTTATGTTGTTTTATCCTATGCTTTATTACATCGTGTTTATGTTGTTTTATCCTATGCTTTATTAAATTGTATTTATGTTGTTATATCCTATACTTTATTAAGTTGTATTTATGTTGTTTTAGCCTATGTTTTATTAAATTGTATTTATGTTGTTTTATCCTATGCTTTATTACATCGTGTTTATGTTGTTTTACCTATGCTTTATTAAATTGTATTTATGTTGTTTTATCCTATGCTTTATTAAATTGTATTCATATTGTTTTATTCTTTGCTTTATTAAATTGTTTTTATGTTGTTTTAATCTATGCTTTTTTAAATTTTATTTATGTTGTTTTATCCTATGCTTTATTAAATTGTATTTATGTTGTTTTAACCTATGATTTATTAAATTGTATTTATGTTGTTTTATCCTATGCTTTATTAAATTGTATTCATGTTGTTTTATCCAATGCTTTATTAAATTGTATTTATGTTGTTTTATCCTACGTTTCATTAAATTGTATTTATGTTGTTTTAACCAATGCTTTATTAAATTGTATTTATGCTGTTTTAACCCATGATTTATTAAATTGTATTTATGTTGTTTTATCCTATGCTTTATTAAATTGTATTTATGTTGTTTTATCCTATGCTTTATTAAATTGTATTTATGTTGTTTTATCCTATGCTTTATTAAATTGTATTTATGTTGTTTTATCCTATGCTTTATTAAATTGTATTTATGTTGTTTTACTTTATGCTTTATTAAATTGTATTTATGTTGTTTTATCCTATGCTTTATTAAATTGTATTTATATTGTTTTATTCTATGCTTTATTAAATTGTATTTATGTTGTTTTAATCTATGCTTTATTAAATTTTATTTATGTTGTTTTATCCTATGCTTTATTAAATTGTATTTATGTTGTTTTAACCTATGATTTATTAAATTGTATTTATGTTGTTTTATCCTATGCTTTACTAAATTGTATTTATGTTGTTTTAACCTATGCTTTATGACATCCTGTTTATGTTGTTTTATCCTATGCTTTATTAAATTGTATTTATGTTGTTTTAACCTATGCTTTTTTTAAATTCTATTTATGTTGTTTTATCCTATGTTATATTAAATTGTATTTACGTGGTTTCATCCTATGCTTTATTAAATTGTATTTATTTTGTTTTAACCTATGCTTTATTAAATTGTTTTTATGTTGTTTTATCCTATGCTTTATTAAATTGTATTTATGTTGTTTTAACCTATGCTTTATTAAATTGTATTTATGTTGTTTTATCCCATGCTTTATTAAATTGTATTCATGTTGTTTTATCCTATGCTTTATTAAATTGTATTTATTTTGTTTTAACCTATGCTTTATTATATTGTTTTTATGTTGTTTTATCCTATGCTTTATTAAATTGTATTTATGTTGTTTTAACCTATGCTTTATTATATTGTATTTATGTTGTTTTATCCTATGCTTTATGAAATTGTATTTATGTTGTTTTAACCTATGCTTTATTAAATTGTATTTATGTTGTTTTATCCTATACTTTATTAAATTGTATTTATGTTGTTTTAACCTATGCTTTATTAAATTGTATTTATGTTGTTTTATCCTATGCTTTATTAAATTGTATTCATGTTGTTTTATCCTATGCTTTATTAAATTGTATTTATTTTGTTTTAACCTATGCTTTATTATATTGTTTTTATGTTGTTTTATCCTATGCTTTATTAAATTGTATTTATGTTGTTTTAACCTATGCTTTATTATATTGTATTTATGTTGTTTTATCCTATGCTTTATGAAATTGTATTTATGTTGTTTTAACCTATGCTTTATTAAATTGTATTTATGTTGTTTTATCCTATACTTTATTAAATTGTATTTATGTTGTTTTAACCTATGCTTTATTAAATTGTATTTATGTTGTTTTATCCTATACTTTATTAAATTGTATTTATGTTGTTTTAACCTATGCTTTATTATATTGTATTTATGTTGTTTTATCCTATGCTTTATGAAATTGTATTTATGTTGTTTTAACCTATGCTTTATTAAATTGTATTTATGTTGTTTTATCCTATACTTTATTAAATTGTATTTATGTTGTTTTAACCTATGCTTTATTAAATTGTATTTATGTTGTTTTATCCTATGCTTTAATAAATTGAATTTATGTTGTTTTATCCTATGCTTTATTAAATTGTATTTATGTTGTTTTATCCTATGCTTTATTAAATTGTATTTATGTTGTTTTAACCTATGCTTTATTAAATTGTATTTATGTTGTTTTATCCTATACTTTATTAAATTGTATTTATGTTGTTTTATCCTATGCTTTATTAAATTGTATTTATGTTGTTTTATCCTATGCTTTATTAAATTGTATTTATGTTGTTTTATCCTATGCTTTATTAAATTGTATTTATGTTGTTTTAACCTATGTTTTATTAAATTGTATTTATGTTGTTTTATCCTATGCTTTATTAAATTGTATTTATGTTGTTTTATCCTATGCTTTATTAAATTGTGTTTATGTTGTTTTATCCTATGCTTTATTAAATTGTATTTATGTTGTTTTAACCTATGCTTTATTAAATTGTATTTATGTTGTTTTATCCTATGCTTTATTAAATTGTATTTACGTGGTTTCATCCTATGCTTTATTAAATTGTATTTATGTTGTTTTACCTATGCTTTATTAAATTGTATTTATGATGTTTTATCCTATGCTTTATTAAATTGTATTCATTTTGTTTTATCCAATGCTTTATTAAATTGTATTTATGTTGTTTTATCCTATGTTTCATTATATTGTATTTATGTTGTTTTAACCTATGCTTTATTAAATTGTATTTATGCTGTTTTAACCCATGCTTTATTAAATTGTATTTATGTTGTTTTATCCTATGCTTTATTAAATTGTATTTATGTTGTTTTATCCTATGCTATATTAAATTGTATTTATGTTGTTTTATCCTATAATTTATTAAATTGTATTTATGTTGTTTTATCCTATGCTTTATTAAATTGTATTCATATTGTTTTATTCTTTGCTTTATTAAATTGTTTTTATGTTGTTTTAATCTATGCTTTTTTAAATTTTATTTATGTTGTTTTATCCTATGCTTTATTAAATTGTATTTATGTTGTTTTAACCTATGATTTATTAAATTGTATTTATGTTGTTTTATCCTATGCTTTATTAAATTGTATTTATGTTGTTTTATCCTATGCTTTATTAAATTGTATTTATGTTGTTTTATTTTATGCTTTATTAAATTGTATTTATGTTGTTTTAACCTATCCTTTATTAAATTGTTTTTATGTTGTTTTAACCTATGCTTTATTAAATTGTATTTATGTTGTTTTAACCTATGCTTTATTAAACTGTATTTATGTTGTTTTATCCTATGCTTTATTAAATTGTATTTATGTTGTTTTATCCTATGCTTTATTTAATTGTATTTATGTTGTTTTAACCAATGCTTTATTAAATTGTATTTATGTTGTTTTAACCTATGCTTTATTAAATTGTATTTATGTTGTTTTATCCTATGCTTTATTAAATTGTATTTATGTTGCTTTAACCTATGCTTTATTAAATTGTATTTATGTTGTTTTATCCTATGCTTTATTAAATTGTATTTATGTCGTTTTATCCTATGCTTTATTAAATTGTATTTATGTTGTTTTATCCTATGCTTTATTAAATTGTATTTATGTCGTTTTATCCAATGCTTTATTAAATTGTATTTATGTTGTTTTATCCTATGTTTTATTAAATTGTATTTATGTTGTTTTAACCTATGCTTTATTAAATTGTATTTATGCTGTTTTAACCCATGCTTTATTAAATTGTATTTATGTTGTTTTATCCTATGCTTTATTAAATTGTATTTATGTTGTTTTATCCTATGCTTTATTAAATTGTATTTATGTTGCTTTAACCTATGCTTTATTAAATTGTATTTATGTTGCTTTAACCTATGCTTTATTAAATTGTATTTATGTTGTTTTATCCTATGCTTTATTAAATTGTATTTATGTCGTTTTATCCTATGCTTTATTAAATTGTATTTATGTTGTTTTATCCTATGCTTTATTAAATTGTATTTATGTCGTTTTATCCAATGCTTTATTAAATTGTATTTATGTTGTTTTATCCTATGCTTTATTACATCGTGTTTATGTTGTTTTATCCTATGCTTTATTAAATTGTATTTATGTTGTTATATCCTATACTTTATTAAATTGTATTTATGTTGTTTTAGCCTATGCTTTATTAAATTGTATTTATGTTGTTTTATCCTATGCTTTATTACATCGTGTTTATGTTGTTTTACCTATGCTTTATTAAATTGTATTTATGTTGTTTTATCCTATGCTTTATTAAATTGTATTCATATTGTTTTATTCTTTGCTTTATTAAATTTTTTTTATGTTGTTTTAATCTATGCTTTTTTAAATTTTATTTATGTTGTTTTATCCTATGCTTTATTAAATTGTATTTATCTTGTTTTAAACTATGATTTATTAAATTGTATTTATGTTGTTTTATCCTATGCTTTATTAAATTGTATTTATGTTGTTTTATCCTATGCTTTATTAAATTGTATTTATGTTGTTTTATTTTATGCTTTATTAAATTGTATTTATGTTGTTTTAACCTATCCTTTATTAAATTGTTTTTATGTTGTTTTAACCTATGCTTTATTAAATTGTATTTATGTTGTTTTAACCTATGCTTTATTAAACTGTATTTATGTTGTTTTATCCTATGCTTTATTAAATTGTATTTATGTTGTTTTATCCTATGCTTTATTAAATTGTATTTATGTTGTTTTAACCAATGCTTTATTAAATTGTATTTATGTTGTTTTAACCTATGCTTTATTAAATTCTATTTATGTTGTTTTATCCTATGCTTTATTAAATTGTATTTATGTTGCTTTAACCTATGCTTTATTAAATTGTATTTATGTTGTTTTATCCTATGCTTTATTAAATTGTATTTATGTCGTTTTATCCTATGCTTTATTAAATTGTATTTATGTTGTTTTATCCTATGCTTTATTAAATTGTATTTATGTCGTTTTATCCAATGCTTTATTAAATTGTATTTATGTTGTTTTATCCTATGTTTTATTAAATTGTATTTATGTTGTTTTAACCTATGCTTTATTAAATTGTATTTATGCTGTTTTAACCCATGCTTTATTAAATTGTATTTATGTTGTTTTATCCTATGCTTTATTAAATTGTATTTATGTTGTTTTATCCTATGCTTTATTAAATTGTATTTATGTTGCTTTAACCTATGCTTTATTAAATTGTATTTATGTTGTTTTATCCTATGCTTTATTAAATTGTATTTATGTCGTTTTATCCTATGCTTTATTAAATTGTATTTATGTTGTTTTATCCTATGCTTTATTAAATTGTATTTATGTCGTTTTATCCAATGCTTTATTAAATTGTATTTATGTTGTTTTAACCTATGCTTTATTAAATTGTATTTATGTTGTTTTATCCTATGCTTTATTAAATTGTATTTATGTTGTTTTAACCTATGCTTTATTATATTGTATTTATGTTGTTTTATCTTATGCTTTATTATATTGTATTTATGTTGTTTTATCCTATGCTTTATTAAATTGTATTCATGTTGTTTTATCCAATGCTTTATTAAATTGTATTTATGTTGTTTTATCCTACGTTTCATTAAATTGTATTTATGTTGTTTTAACCAATGCTTTATTAAATTGTATTTATGCTGTTTTAACCCATGATTTATTAAATTGTATTTATGTTGTTTTATCCTATGCTTTATTAAATTGTATTTATGTTGTTTTATCCTATGCTTTATTAAATTGTATTTATGTTGTTTTATCCTATGCTTTATTAAATTGTATTTATGTTGTTTTATCCTATGCTTTATTAAATTGTATTTATGTTGTTTTATCCTATGCTTTATTAAATTGTATTTATGTTGTTTTACTTTATGCTTTATTAAATTGTATTTATGTTGTTTTATCCTATGCTTTATTAAATTGTATTTATATTGTTTTATTCTATGCTTTATTAAATTGTATTTATGTTGTTTTAATCTATGCTTTATTAAATTTTAATTATGTTGTTTTATCCTATGCTTTATTAAATTGTATTTATGTTGTTTTAACCTATGATTTATTAAATTGTATTTATGTTGTTTTATCCTATGCTTTACTAAATTGTATTTATGTTGTTTTAACCTATGCTTTATGACATCCTGTTTATGTTGTTTTAACCTATGCTTTATTAAATTGTATTTATGTTGTTTTAACCTATGCTTTATTAAATTCTATTTATGTTGTTTTATCCTATGTTATATTAAATTGTATTTACGTGGTTTCATCCTATGCTTTATTAAATTGTATTTATTTTGTTTTAACCTATGCTTTATTAAATTGTTTTTATGTTGTTTTATCCTATGCTTTATTAAATTGTATTTATGTTGTTTTAACCTATGCTTTATTAAATTGTATTTATGTTGTTTTATCCTATGCTTTATTAAATTGTATTCATGTTGTTTTATCCAATGCTTTATTAAATTGTTTTTATGTTGTTTTGTCCTATGCTTTATTAAATTGTATTTATGTTGTTTTAACCTATGCTTTATTACATCGTGTTTATGTTGTTTTATCCTATGCTTTATTAAATTGTATTTATGTTGTTTTATCCTATGCTTTATTAAATTGAATTTATGTTGTTTTATCCTATGCTTTATTAAATTGTATTTATGTTGTTTTATCCTATGCTTTATTAAATTGTATTTATGTTGTTTTAACCTATGCTTTATTAAATTGTATTTATGTTGTTTTATCCTATACTTTATTAAATTGTATTTATGTTGTTTTATCCTATGCTTTATTAAATTGTATTTATGTTGTTTTATCCTATGCTTTATTAAATTGTATTTATGTTGTTTTATCCTATGCTTTATTAAATTGTATTTATGTTGTTTTAACCTATGTTTTATTAAATTGTATTTATGTTGTTTTATCCTATGCTTTATTAAATTGTATTTATGTTGTTTTATCCTATGTTTTATTAAATTGTATCTATGTTGTTTTATCCTATGCTTTATTAAATTGTATTTATGTTGTTTTAACCCATGCTTTATTAAATTGTATTTATGTTGTTTTATCCTATGCTTTATTAAATTGTATTTATGTTGTTTTAACCTATGCTTTATTAAATTGTATTTATATTGTTTTATCCTATGCTTAATTAAATTGTATTTATTTTGTTTTGTCCTATGCTTTATTAAATTGTAAATATGTTGTTTTAACCTATGCTTTATTAAATTGTATTTATATTGTTTTATCCTATGCTTTATTAAATTGTATTTATGTTGTTTTATTCTATGCTTTATTAAATTGTATTTATGTTGTTTTATCCTTTGCTTTATTAAATTGTATTTATGTTGTTTTAACCTATGCTTTATTAAATTGTATTTATGTTGTTTTAACCTATGCTTTATTACATCCTGTTTATGTTGTTTTATCCTATGCTTTATTAAATTGTATTTATGGTGTTTTAACCTATGCTTTATTAAATTGTATTTATGTTGTTTTATCCTATGTTATATTAAATTGTATTTACGTGGTTTCATCCTATGCTTTATTAAATTGTATTTATTTTGTTTTAACCTATGCTTTATTAAATTGTTTTTATGTTGTTTTATCCTATGCTTTATTAAATTGTATTTATGTTGTTTTAACCTATGCTTTATTAAATTGTATTTATGTTGTTTTATCCTATGCTTTATTAAATTGTATTTACGTGGTTTCATCCTATGCTTTATTAAATTGTATTTATGTTGTTTTACCTATGCTTTATTAAATTGTATTTATGATGTTTTATCCTATGCTTTATTAAATTGTATTCATGTTGTTTTATCCAATGCTTTATTAAATTGTATTTATGTTGTTTTATCCTATGTTTCATTATATTGTATTTATGTTGTTTTAACCTATGCTTTATTAAATTGTATTTATGCTGTTTTAACCCATGCTTTATTAAATTGTATTTATGTTGTTTTATCCTATGCTTTATTAAATTGTATTTATGTTGTTTTATCCTATGCTATATTAAATTGTATTTATGTTGTTTTATCCTATACTTTATTAAATTGTATTTATGTTGTTTTATCCTATGCTTTATTAAATTGTATTCATATTGTTTTATTCTTTGCTTTATTAAATTGTTTTTATGTTGTTTTAATCTATGCTTTTTTAAATTTTATTTATGTTGTTTTATCCTATGCTTTATTAAATTGTATTTATGTTGTTTTAACCTATGATTTATTAAATTGTATTTATGTTGTTTTATCCTATGCTTTATTAAATTGTATTTATGTTGTTTTATCCTATGCTTTATTAAATTGTATTTATGTTGTTTTATTTTATGCTTTATTAAATTGTATTTATGTTGTTTTAACCTATCCTTTATTAAATTGTTTTTATGTTGTTTTAACCTATGCTTTATTAAATTGTATTTATGTTGTTTTAACCTATGCTTTATTAAACTGTATTTATGTTGTTTTATCCTATGCTTTATTAAATTGTATTTATGTTGTTTTATCCTATGCTTTATTAAATTGTATTTATGTTGTTTTAACCAATGCTTTATTAAATTGTATTTATGTTGTTTTAACCTATGCTTTATTAAATTGTATTTATGTTGTTTTATCCTATGCTTTATTAAATTGTATTTATGTTGCTTTGACCTATGCTTTATTAAATTGTATTTATGTTGTTTTATCCTATGCTTTATTAAATTGTATTTATGTCGTTTTATCCTATGCTTTATTAAATTGTATTTATGTTGTTTTATCCTATGCTTTATTAAATTGTATTTATGTCGTTTTATCCAATGCTTTATTAAATTGTATTTGTGTTGTTTTATCCTATGTTTTATTAAATTGTATTTATGTTGTTTTAACCTATGCTTTATTAAATTGTATTTATGCTGTTTTAACCCATGCTTTATTAAATTGTATTTATGTTGTTTTATCCTATGCTTTATTAAATTGTATTTATGTTGTTTTATCCTATGCTTTATTAAATTGTATTTATGTTGCTTTAACCTATGCTTTATTAAATTGTATTTATGTTGCTTTAACCTATGCTTTATTAAATTGTATTTATGTTGTTTTATCCTATGCTTTATTAAATTGTATTTATGTCGTTTTATCCTATGCTTTATTAAATTGTATTTATGTTGTTTTATCCTATGCTTTATTAAATTGTATTTATGTCGTTTTATCCAATGCTTTATTAAATTGTATTTATGTTGTTTTATCCTATGCTTTATTACATCGTGTTTATGTTGTTTTATCCTATGCTTTATTAAATTGTATTTATGTTGTTATATCCTATACTTTATTAAATTGTATTTATGTTGTTTTAGCCTATGCTTTATTAAATTGTATTTATGTTGTTTTATCCTATGCTTTATTACATCGTGTTTATGTTGTTTTACCTATGCTTTATTAAATTGTATTTATGTTGTTTTATCCTATGCTTTATTAAATTGTATTCATATTGTTTTATTCTTTGCTTTATTAAATTTTTTTTATGTTGTTTTAATCTATGCTTTTTTAAATTTTATTTATGTTGTTTTATCCTATGCTTTATTAAATTGTATTTATCTTGTTTTAACCTATGATTTATTAAATTGTATTTATGTTGTTTTATCCTATGCTTTATTAAATTGTATTTATGTTGTTTTATCCTATGCTTTATTAAATTGTATTTATGTTGTTTTATTTTATGCTTTATTAAATTGTATTTATGTTGTTTTAACCTATCCTTTATTAAATTGTTTTTATGTTGTTTTAACCTATGCTTTATTAAATTGTATTTATGTTGTTTTAACCTATGCTTTATTAAACTGTATTTATGTTGTTTTATCCTATGCTTTATTAAATTGTATTTATGTTGTTTTATCCTATGCTTTATTAAATTGTATTTATGTTGTTTTAACCAATGCTTTATTAAATTGTATTTATGTTGTTTTAACCTATGCTTTATTAAATTCTATTTATGTTGTTTTATCCTATGCTTTATTAAATTGTATTTATGTTGCTTTAACCTATGCTTTATTAAATTGTATTTATGTTGTTTTATCCTATGCTTTATTAAATTGTATTTATGTCGTTTTATCCTATGCTTTATTAAATTGTATTTATGTTGTTTTATCCTATGCTTTATTAAATTGTATTTATGTCGTTTTATCCAATGCTTTATTAAATTGTATTTATGTTGTTTTATCCTATGTTTTATTAAATTGTATTTATGTTGTTTTAACCTATGCTTTATTAAATTGTATTTATGCTGTTTTAACCCATGCTTTATTAAATTGTATTTATGTTGTTTTATCCTATGCTTTATTAAATTGTATTTATGTTGTTTTATCCTATGCTTTATTAAATTGTATTTATGTTGCTTTAACCTATGCTTTATTAAATTGTATTTATGTTGTTTTATCCTATGCTTTATTAAATTGTATTTATGTCGTTTTATCCTATGCTTTATTAAATTGTATTTATGTTGTTTTATCCTATGCTTTATTAAATTGTATTTATGTCGTTTTATCCAATGCTTTATTAAATTGTATTTATGTTGTTTTATCCTATGTTTTATTAAATTGTATTTATGTTGTTTTAACCTATGCTTTATTAAATTGTATTTATGTTGTTTTATCCTATGCTTTATTAAATTGTATTTATGTTGTTTTAACCTATGCTTTATTATATTGTATTTATGTTGTTTTATCTTATGCTTTATTAAATTGTATTCATGTTGTTTTATCCAATGCTTTATTAAATTGTATTTATGTTGTTTTATCCTACGTTTCATTAAATTGTATTTATGTTGTTTTAACCAATGCTTTATTAAATTGTATTTATGCTGTTTTAACCCATGATTTATTAAATTGTATTTATGTTGTTTTATCCTATGCTTTATTAAATTGTATTTATGTTGTTTTATTCTATGCTTTATTAAATTGTATTTATGTTGTTTTATCCTATGATTTATTAAATTGTATTTATGTTGTTTTATCCTATGCTTTATTAAATTGTATTTATGTTGTTTTATCCTATGCTTTATTAAATTGTATTTATGTTGTTTTACTTTATGCTTTATTAAATTGTATTTATGTTGTTTTATCCTATGCTTTATTAAATTGTATTTATATTGTTTTATTCTATGCTTTATTAAATTGTATTTATGTTGTTTTAATCTATGCTTTATTAAATTTTATTTATGTTGTTTTATCCTATGCTTTATTAAATTGTATTTATGTTGTTTTAACCTATGATTTATTAAATTGTATTTATGTTGTTTTATCCTATGCTTTACTAAATTGTATTTATGTTGTTTAAACCTATGCTTTATGACATCCTGTTTATGTTGTTTTATCCTATGCTTTATTAAATTGTATTTATGTTGTTTTAACCTATTCTTTATTAAATTCTATTTATGTTGTTTTATCCTATGTTATATTAAATTGTATTTACGTGGTTTCATCCTATGCTTTATTAAATTGTATTTATTTTGTTTTAACCTATGCTTTATTAAATTGTTTTTATGTTGTTTTATCCTATGCTTTATTAAATTGTATTTATGTTGATTTAACCTATGCTTTATTAAATTGTATTTATGTTGTTTTATCCTATGCTTTATTAAATTGTATTCATGTTGTTTTATCCAATGCTTTATTAAATTGTTTTTATGTTGTTTTATCCTATGCTTTATTAAATTGTATTTATGTTGTTTTAACCTATGCTTTATTACATCGTGTTTATGTTGTTTTATCCTATGCTTTATTAAATTGTATTTATGTTGTTTTATCCTATGCTTTATTAAATTGTATTTTTGTTGTTTTATCCTATGCTTTATTAAATTGTATTTATGTTGTTTTATCCTATGCTTTATTAAATTGTATTTATGTTGTTTTAACCTATGCTTTATTAAATTGTATTTATGTTGTTTTATCCTATACTTTACTAAATTGTATTTATGTTGTTTTATCCTATGCTTTATTAAATTGTATTTATGTTGTTTTATCCTATGCTTTATTAAATTGTATTTATGTTGTTTTATCCTATGCTTTATTAAATTGTTTTTATGTTGTTTTAACCTATGTTTTATTAAATTGTATTTATGTTGTTTTATCCTATGCTTTTTTAAATTGTATTTATGTTGTTTTATCCTATGCTTTATTAAATTGTATTTATGTCGTTTTATCCAATGCTTTATTAAATTGTATTTATGTTGTTTTATCCTATGTTTTATTAAATTGTATTTATGTTGTTTTAACCTATGCTTTATTAAATTGTATTTATGCTGTTTTAACCCATGCTTTATTAAATTGTATTTATGTTGTTTTAGCCTATGCTTTATTAAATTGTATTTATGTTGTTTTATCCTATGCTTTATTACATCGTGTTTATGTTGTTTTACCTATGCTTTATTAAATTGTATTTATGTTGTTTTATCCTATGCTTTATTAAATTGTATTCATATTGTTTTATTCTTTGCTTTATTAAATTTTTTTTATGTTGTTTTAATCTATGCTTTTTTAAATTTTATTTATGTTGTTTTATCCTATGCTTTATTAAATTGTATTTATCTTGTTTTAACCTATGATTTATTAAATTGTATTTATGTTGTTTTATCCTATGCTTTATTAAATTGTATTTATGTTGTTTTATCCTATGCTTTATTAAATTGTATTTATGTTGTTTTATTTTATGCTTTATTAAATTGTATTTATGTTGTTTTAACCTATCCTTTATTAAATTGTTTTTATGTTGTTTTAACCTATGCTTTATTAAATTGTATTTATGTTGTTTTAACCTATGCTTTATTAAACTGTATTTATGTTGTTTTATCCTATGCTTTATTAAATTGTATTTATGTTGTTTTATCCTATGCTTTATTAAATTGTATTTATGTTGTTTTAACCAATGCTTTATTAAATTGTATTTATGTTGTTTTAACCTATGCTTTATTAAATTCTATTTATGTTGTTTTATCCTATGCTTTATTAAATTGTATTTATGTTGCTTTAACCTATGCTTTATTAAATTGTATTTATGTTGTTTTATCCTATGCTTTATTAAATTGTATTTATGTCGTTTTATCCTATGCTTTATTAAATTGTATTTATGTTGTTTTATCCTATGCTTTATTAAATTGTATTTATGTCGTTTTATCCAATGCTTTATTAAATTGTATTTATGTTGTTTTATCCTATGTTTTATTAAATTGTATTTATGTTGTTTTAACCTATGCTTTATTAAATTGTATTTATGCTGTTTTAACCCATGCTTTATTAAATTGTATTTATGTTGTTTTATCCTATGCTTTATTAAATTGTATTTATGTTGTTTTATCCTATGCTTTATTAAATTGTATTTATGTTGCTTTAACCTATGCTTTATTAAATGGTATTTATGTTGTTTTATCCTATGCTTTATTAAATTGTATTTATGTCGTTTTATCCTATGCTTTATTAAATTGTATTTATGTTGTTTTATCCTATGCTTTATTAAATTGTATTTATGTCGTTTTATCCAATGCTTTATTAAATTGTATTTATGTTGTTTTATCCTATGTTTTATTAAATTGTATTTATGTTGTTTTAACCTATGCTTTATTAAATTGTATTTATATTGTTTTATCCTATGCTTTATTAAATTGTATTTATGTTGTTTTATTCTATGCTTTATTAAATTGTATTTATGTTGTTTTATCCTTTGCTTTATTAAATTGTATTTATGTTGTTTTAACCTATGCTTTATTAAATTGTATTTATGTTGTTTTAACCTATGCTTTATTACATCCTGTTTATGTTGTTTTATCCTATGCTTTATTAAATTGTATTTATGGTGTTTTAACCTATGCTTTATTAAATTGTATTTATGTTGTTTTATCCTATGTTATATTAAATTGTATTTACGTGGTTTCATCCTATGCTTTATTAAATTGTATTTATTTTGTTTTAACCTATGCTTTATTAAATTGTTTTTATGTTGTTTTATCCTATGCTTTATTAAATTGTATTTATGTTGTTTTAACCTATGCTTTATTAAATTGTATTTATGTTGTTTTATCCTATGCTTTATTAAATTGTATTTACGTGGTTTCATCCTATGCTTTATTAAATTGTATTTATGTTGTTTTACCTATGCTTTATTAAATTGTATTTATGATGTTTTATCCTATGCTTTATTAAATTGTATTCATGTTGTTTTATCCAATGCTTTATTAAATTGTATTTATGTTGTTTTATCCTATGTTTCATTATATTGTATTTATGTTGTTTTAACCTATGCTTTATTAAATTGTATTTATGCTGTTTTAACCCATGCTTTATTAAATTGTATTTATGTTGTTTTATCCTATGCTTTATTAAATTGTATTTATGTTGTTTTATCCTATGCTATATTAAATTGTATTTATGTTGTTTTATCCTATACTTTATTAAATTGTATTTATGTTGTTTTATCCTATGCTTTATTAAATTGTATTCATATTGTTTTATTCTTTGCTTTATTAAATTGTTTTTATGTTGTTTTAATCTATGCTTTTTTAAATTTTATTTATGTTGTTTTATCCTATGCTTTATTAAATTGTATTTATGTTGTTTTAACCTATGATTTATTAAATTGTATTTATGTTGTTTTATCCTATGCTTTATTAAATTGTATTTATGTTGTTTTATCCTATGCTTTATTAAATTGTATTTATGTTGTTTTATTTTATGCTTTATTAAATTGTATTTATGTTGTTTTAACCTATCCTTTATTAAATTGTTTTTATGTTGTTTTAACCTATGCTTTATTAAATTGTATTTATGTTGTTTTAACCTATGCTTTATTAAACTGTATTTATGTTGTTTTATCCTATGCTTTATTAAATTGTAT
Source organism: Phyllobates terribilis (assembly GCF_046119375.1). Lineage (NCBI taxonomy): Eukaryota > Metazoa > Chordata > Amphibia > Anura > Dendrobatidae > Phyllobates > Phyllobates terribilis. The sequence continues at coordinate 397,135 of NW_027363206.1, read as the reverse complement.
TTATGTTGTTTTATCCTATGCTTTATTAAATTGTATTTATGTTGTTTTAACCAATGCTTTATTAAATTGTATTTATGTTGTTTTAACCTATGCTTTATTAAATTGTATTTATGTTGTTTTATCCTATGCTTTATTAAATTGTATTTATGTTGCTTTGACCTATGCTTTATTAAATTGTATTTATGTTGTTTTATCCTATGCTTTATTAAATTGTATTTATGTCGTTTTATCCTATGCTTTATTAAATTGTATTTATGTTGTTTTATCCTATGCTTTATTAAATTGTATTTATGTCGTTTTATCCAATGCTTTATTAAATTGTATTTGTGTTGTTTTATCCTATGTTTTATTAAATTGTATTTATGTTGTTTTAACCTATGCTTTATTAAATTGTATTTATGCTGTTTTAACCCATGCTTTATTAAATTGTATTTATGTTGTTTTATCCTATGCTTTATTAAATTGTATTTATGTTGTTTTATCCTATGCTTTATTAAATTGTATTTATGTTGCTTTAACCTATGCTTTATTAAATTGTATTTATGTTGCTTTAACCTATGCTTTATTAAATTGTATTTATGTTGTTTTATCCTATGCTTTATTAAATTGTATTTATGTCGTTTTATCCTATGCTTTATTAAATTGTATTTATGTTGTTTTATCCTATGCTTTATTAAATTGTATTTATGTCGTTTTATCCAATGCTTTATTAAATTGTATTTATGTTGTTTTATCCTATGCTTTATTACATCGTGTTTATGTTGTTTTATCCTATGCTTTATTAAATTGTATTTATGTTGTTATATCCTATACTTTATTAAATTGTATTTATGTTGTTTTAGCCTATGCTTTATTAAATTGTATTTATGTTGTTTTATCCTATGCTTTATTACATCGTGTTTATGTTGTTTTACCTATGCTTTATTAAATTGTATTTATGTTGTTTTATCCTATGCTTTATTAAATTGTATTCATATTGTTTTATTCTTTGCTTTATTAAATTTTTTTTATGTTGTTTTAATCTATGCTTTTTTAAATTTTATTTATGTTGTTTTATCCTATGCTTTATTAAATTGTATTTATCTTGTTTTAACCTATGATTTATTAAATTGTATTTATGTTGTTTTATCCTATGCTTTATTAAATTGTATTTATGTTGTTTTATCCTATGCTTTATTAAATTGTATTTATGTTGTTTTATTTTATGCTTTATTAAATTGTATTTATGTTGTTTTAACCTATCCTTTATTAAATTGTTTTTATGTTGTTTTAACCTATGCTTTATTAAATTGTATTTATGTTGTTTTAACCTATGCTTTATTAAACTGTATTTATGTTGTTTTATCCTATGCTTTATTAAATTGTATTTATGTTGTTTTATCCTATGCTTTATTAAATTGTATTTATGTTGTTTTAACCAATGCTTTATTAAATTGTATTTATGTTGTTTTAACCTATGCTTTATTAAATTCTATTTATGTTGTTTTATCCTATGCTTTATTAAATTGTATTTATGTTGCTTTAACCTATGCTTTATTAAATTGTATTTATGTTGTTTTATCCTATGCTTTATTAAATTGTATTTATGTCGTTTTATCCTATGCTTTATTAAATTGTATTTATGTTGTTTTATCCTATGCTTTATTAAATTGTATTTATGTCGTTTTATCCAATGCTTTATTAAATTGTATTTATGTTGTTTTATCCTATGTTTTATTAAATTGTATTTATGTTGTTTTAACCTATGCTTTATTAAATTGTATTTATGCTGTTTTAACCCATGCTTTATTAAATTGTATTTATGTTGTTTTATCCTATGCTTTATTAAATTGTATTTATGTTGTTTTATCCTATGCTTTATTAAATTGTATTTATGTTGCTTTAACCTATGCTTTATTAAATTGTATTTATGTTGTTTTATCCTATGCTTTATTAAATTGTATTTATGTCGTTTTATCCTATGCTTTATTAAATTGTATTTATGTTGTTTTATCCTATGCTTTATTAAATTGTATTTATGTCGTTTTATCCAATGCTTTATTAAATTGTATTTATGTTGTTTTATCCTATGTTTTATTAAATTGTATTTATGTTGTTTTAACCTATGCTTTATTAAATTGTATTTATGTTGTTTTATCCTATGCTTTATTAAATTGTATTTATGTTGTTTTAACCTATGCTTTATTATATTGTATTTATGTTGTTTTATCTTATGCTTTATTAAATTGTATTCATGTTGTTTTATCCAATGCTTTATTAAATTGTATTTATGTTGTTTTATCCTACGTTTCATTAAATTGTATTTATGTTGTTTTAACCAATGCTTTATTAAATTGTATTTATGCTGTTTTAACCCATGATTTATTAAATTGTATTTATGTTGTTTTATCCTATGCTTTATTAAATTGTATTTATGTTGTTTTATTCTATGCTTTATTAAATTGTATTTATGTTGTTTTATCCTATGATTTATTAAATTGTATTTATGTTGTTTTATCCTATGCTTTATTAAATTGTATTTATGTTGTTTTATCCTATGCTTTATTAAATTGTATTTATGTTGTTTTACTTTATGCTTTATTAAATTGTATTTATGTTGTTTTATCCTATGCTTTATTAAATTGTATTTATATTGTTTTATTCTATGCTTTATTAAATTGTATTTATGTTGTTTTAATCTATGCTTTATTAAATTTTATTTATGTTGTTTTATCCTATGCTTTATTAAATTGTATTTATGTTGTTTTAACCTATGATTTATTAAATTGTATTTATGTTGTTTTATCCTATGCTTTACTAAATTGTATTTATGTTGTTTAAACCTATGCTTTATGACATCCTGTTTATGTTGTTTTATCCTATGCTTTATTAAATTGTATTTATGTTGTTTTAACCTATTCTTTATTAAATTCTATTTATGTTGTTTTATCCTATGTTATATTAAATTGTATTTACGTGGTTTCATCCTATGCTTTATTAAATTGTATTTATTTTGTTTTAACCTATGCTTTATTAAATTGTTTTTATGTTGTTTTATCCTATGCTTTATTAAATTGTATTTATGTTGATTTAACCTATGCTTTATTAAATTGTATTTATGTTGTTTTATCCTATGCTTTATTAAATTGTATTCATGTTGTTTTATCCAATGCTTTATTAAATTGTTTTTATGTTGTTTTATCCTATGCTTTATTAAATTGTATTTATGTTGTTTTAACCTATGCTTTATTACATCGTGTTTATGTTGTTTTATCCTATGCTTTTTTAAATTGTATTTATGTTGTTTTATCCTATGCTTTATTAAATTGTATTTTTGTTGTTTTATCCTATGCTTTATTAAATTGTATTTATGTTGTTTTATCCTATGCTTTATTAAATTGTATTTATGTTGTTTTAACCTATGCTTTATTAAATTGTATTTATGTTGTTTTATCCTATACTTTACTAAATTGTATTTATGTTGTTTTATCCTATGCTTTATTAAATTGTATTTATGTTGTTTTATCCTATGCTTTATTAAATTGTATTTATGTTGTTTTATCCTATGCTTTATTAAATTGTATTTATGTTGTTTTAACCTATGTTTTATTAAATTGTATTTATGTTGTTTTATCCTATGCTTTTTTAAATTGTATTTATGTTGTTTTATCCTATGCTTTATTAAATTGTATTTATGTCGTTTTATCCAATGCTTTATTAAATTGTATTTATCTTGTTTTATCCTATGTTTTATTAAATTGTATTTATGTTGTTTTAACCTATGCTTTATTAAATTGTATTTATGCTGTTTTAACCCATGCTTTATTAAATTGTATTTATGTTGTTTTAGCCTATGCTTTATTAAATTGTATTTATGTTGTTTTATCCTATGCTTTATTACATCGTGTTTATGTTGTTTTACCTATGCTTTATTAAATTGTATTTATGTTGTTTTATCCTATGCTTTATTAAATTGTATTCATATTGTTTTATTCTTTGCTTTATTAAATTTTTTTTATGTTGTTTTAATCTATGCTTTTTTAAATTTTATTTATGTTGTTTTATCCTATGCTTTATTAAATTGTATTTATCTTGTTTTAACCTATGATTTATTAAATTGTATTTATGTTGTTTTATCCTATGCTTTATTAAATTGTATTTATGTTGTTTTATCCTATGCTTTATTAAATTGTATTTATGTTGTTTTATTTTATGCTTTATTAAATTGTATTTATGTTGTTTTAACCTATCCTTTATTAAATTGTTTTTATGTTGTTTTAACCTATGCTTTATTAAATTGTATTTATGTTGTTTTAACCTATGCTTTATTAAACTGTATTTATGTTGTTTTATCCTATGCTTTATTAAATTGTATTTATGTTGTTTTATCCTATGCTTTATTAAATTGTATTTATGTTGTTTTAACCAATGCTTTATTAAATTGTATTTATGTTGTTTTAACCTATGCTTTATTAAATTCTATTTATGTTGTTTTATCCTATGCTTTATTAAATTGTATTTATGTTGCTTTAACCTATGCTTTATTAAATTGTATTTATGTTGTTTTATCCTATGCTTTATTAAATTGTATTTATGTCGTTTTATCCTATGCTTTATTAAATTGTATTTATGTTGTTTTATCCTATGCTTTATTAAATTGTATTTATGTCGTTTTATCCAATGCTTTATTAAATTGTATTTATGTTGTTTTATCCTATGTTTTATTAAATTGTATTTATGTTGTTTTAACCTATGCTTTATTAAATTGTATTTATGCTGTTTTAACCCATGCTTTATTAAATTGTATTTATGTTGTTTTATCCTATGCTTTATTAAATTGTATTTATGTTGTTTTATCCTATGCTTTATTAAATTGTATTTATGTTGCTTTAACCTATGCTTTATTAAATGGTATTTATGTTGTTTTATCCTATGCTTTATTAAATTGTATTTATGTCGTTTTATCCTATGCTTTATTAAATTGTATTTATGTTGTTTTATCCTATGCTTTATTAAATTGTATTTATGTCGTTTTATCCAATGCTTTATTAAATTGTATTTATGTTGTTTTATCCTATGTTTTATTAAATTGTATTTATGTTGTTTTAACCTATGCTTTATTAAATTGTATTTATGTTGTTTTATCCTATGCTTTATTAAATTGTATTTATGTTGTTTTAACCTATGCTTTATTATATTGTATTTATGTTGTTTTATCTTATGCTTTATTAAATTGTATTCATGTTGTTTTATCCAATGCTTTATTAAATTGTATTTATGTTGTTTTATCCTACGTTTCATTAAATTGTATTTATGTTGTTTTAACCAATGCTTTATTAAATTGTATTTATGCTGTTTTAACCCATGATTTATTAAATTGTATTTATGTTGTTTTATCCTATGCTTTATTAAATTGTATTTATGTTGTTTTATCCTATGCTTTATTAAATTGTATTTATGTTGTTTTATCCTATGATTTATTAAATTGTATTTATGTTGTTTTATCCTATGCTTTATTAAATTGTATTTATGTTGTTTTATCCTATGCTTTATTAAATTGTATTTATGTTGTTTTACTTTATGCTTTATTAAATTGTATTTATGTTGTTTTATCCTATGCTTTATTAAATTGTATTTATATTGTTTTATTCTATGCTTTATTAAATTGTATTTATGTTGTTTTAATCTATGCTTTATTAAATTTTATTTATGTTGTTTTATCCTATGCTTTATTAAATTGTATTTATGTTGTTTTAACCTATGATTTATTAAATTGTATTTATGTTGTTTTATCCTATGCTTTACTAAATTGTATTTATGTTGTTTTAACCTATGCTTTATGACATCCTGTTTATGTTGTTTTATCCTATGCTTTATTAAATTGTATTTATGTTGTTTTAACCTATGCTTTATTAAATTCTATTTATGTTGTTTTATCCTATGTTATATTAAATTGTATTTACGTGGTTTCATCCTATGCTTTATTAAATTGTATTTATTTTGTTTTAACCTATGCTTTATTAAATTGTTTTTATGTTGTTTTATCCTATGCTTTATTAAATTGTATTTATGTTGATTTAACCTATGCTTTATTAAATTGTATTTTTTGTTGTTTTATCCTATGCTTTATTAAATTGTATTCATGTTGTTTTATCCAATGCTTTATTAAATTGTTTTTATGTTGTTTTATCCTATGCTTTATTAAATTGTATTTATGTTGTTTTAACCTACGCTTTATTACATCGTGTTTATGTTGTTTTATCCTATGCTTTATTAAATTGTATTTATGTTGTTTTATCCTATGCTTTATTAAATTGTATTTTTGTTGTTTTATCCTATGCTTTATTAAATTGTATTTATGTTGTTTTATCCTATGCTTTATTAAATTGTATTTATGTTGTTTTAACCTATGCTTTATTAAATTGTATTTATGTTGTTTTATCCTATACTTTACTAAATTGTATTTATGTTGTTTTATCCTATGCTTTATTAAATTGTATTTATGTTGTTTTATCCTATGCTTTATTAAATTGTATTTATGTTGTTTTATCCTATGCTTTATTAAATTGTATTTATGTTGTTTTAACCTATGTTTTATTAAATTGTATTTATGTTGTTTTATCCTATGCTTTTTTAAATTGTATTTATGTTGTTTTATCCTATGCTTTATTAAATTGTATTTATGTTGTTTTAACCTATGCTTTATTAAATTGTATTTATATTGTTTTATCCTATGCTTTATTAAATTGTATTTATTTTGTTTTGTCCTATGCTTTATTAAATTGTAATTATGTTGTTTTAACCTATGCTTTATTAAATTGTATTTATATTGTTTTATCCTATGCTTTATTAAATTGTATTTATGTTGTTTTATTCTATGCTTTATTAAATTGTATTTATGTTGTTTTATCCTTTGCTTTATTAAATTGTATTTATGTTGTTTTAACCTATGCTTTATTAAATTGTATTTATGTTGTTTTAACCTATGCTTTATTACATCCTGTTTATGTTGTTTTATCCTATGCTTTATTAAATTGTATTTATGTTGTTTTAACCTATGCTTTATTAAATTGTATTTATGTTGTTTTATCCTATGTTATATTAAATTGTATTTACGTGGTTTCATCCTATGCTTTATTAAATTGTATTTATTTTGTTTTAACCTATGCTTTATTAAATTGTTTTTATGTTGTTTTATCCTATGCTTTATTAAATTGTATTTATGTTGTTTTAACCTATGCTTTATTAAATTGTATTTATGTTGTTTTATCCTATGCTTTATTAAATTGTATTTACGTGGTTTCATCCTATGCTTTATTAAATTGTATTTATGTTGTTTTAACCTATGCTTTATTAAATTGTATTTATGATGTTTTATCCTATGCTTTATTAAATTGTATTCATGTTGTTTTATCCAATGCTTTATTAAATTGTATTTATGTTGTTTTATCCTATGTTTCATTATATTGTATTTATGTTGTTTTAACCTATGCTTTATTAAATTGTATTTATGCTGTTTTAACCCATGCTTTATTAAATTGTATTTATGTTGTTTTATCCTATGCTTTATTAAATTGTATTTATGTTGTTTTATCCTATGCTATATTAAATTGTATTTATGTTGTTTTATCCTATACTTTATTAAATTGTATTTATGTTGTTTTATCCTATGCTTTATTAAATTGTATTCATATTGTTTTATTCTTTGCTTTATTAAATTGTTTTTATGTTGTTTTAATCTATGCTTTTTTAAATTTTATTTATGTTGTTTTATCCTATGCTTTATTAAATTGTATTTATGTTGTTTTAACCTATGATTTATTAAATTGTATTTATGTTGTTTTATCCTATGCTTTATTAAATTGTATTTACGTTGTTTTATCCTATGCTTTATTAAATTGTATTTATGTTGTTTTATTTTATGCTTTATTATATTGTATTTATGTTGTTTTAACCTATCCTTTATTAAATTGTTTTTATGTTGTTTTAACCTATGCTTTATTAAATTGTATTTATGTTGTTTTAACCTATGCTTTATTAAACTGTATTTATGTTGTTTTATCCTATGCTTTATTAAATTGTATTTATGTTGTTTTATCCTATGCTTTATTAAATTGTATTTATGTTGTTTTAACCAATGCTTTATTAAATTGTATTTATGTTGTTTTAACCTATGCTTTACTAAATTGTATTTATGTTGTTTTAACCTATGATTTATTAAATTGTATTTATGTTGTTTTATCCTATGCTTTATTAAATTGTATTTACGTTGTTTTATCCTATGCTTTATTAAATTGTATTTATGTTGTTTTATTTTATGCTTTATTATATTGTATTTATGTTGTTTTAACCTATCCTTTATTAAATTGTTTTTATGTTGTTTTAACCTATGCTTTATTAAATTGTATTTATGTTGTTTTAACCTATGCTTTATTAAACTGTATTTATGTTGTTTTATCCTATGCTTTATTAAATTGTATTTATGTTGTTTTATCCTATGCTTTATTAAATTGTATTTATGTTGTTTTATCCTATGCTTTATTAAATTGTATTTATGTTGTTTTAACCAATGCTTTATTAAATTGTATTTATGTTGTTTTAACCTATGCTTTATTAAATTGTATTTATGTTGTTTTATCCTATGCTTTATTAAATTGTATTTATGTTGCTTTAACCTATGCTTTATTAAATTGTATTTATGTTGTTTTATCCTATGCTTTATTAAATTGTATTTATGTCGTTTTATCCTATGCTTTATTAAATTGTATTTATGTTGTTTATCCTATGCTTTATTAAATTGTATTTATGTCGTTTTATCCAATGCTTTATTAAATTGTATTTATGTTGTTTTATCCTATGCTTTATTAAATTGTATTTATGTTGTTTTATCCTATGCTTTATTAAATTGTATTTATGTTGCTTTAACCTATGCTTTATTAAATTGTATTTATGTTGCTTTAACCTATGCTTTATTAAATTGTATTTATGTTGTTTTATCCTATGCTTTATTAAATTGTATTTATGTCGTTTTATCCTATGCTTTATTAAATTGTATTTATGTTGTTTTATCCTATGCTTTATTAAATTGTATTTATGTCGTTTTATCCAATGCTTTATTAAATTGTATTTATGTTGTTTTATCCTATGTTTTATTAAATTGTATTTATGTTGTTTTATCCTATGCTTTATTAAATTGTATTTATGTTGTTTTATCCTATGCTTTATTAAATTGTATTTATGTTGTTTTAACCAATGCTTTATTAAATTGTATTTATGTTGTTTTAATCTATGCTTTATTAAATTGTATTTATGTTGTTTTATCCTATGCTTTATTAAATTGTATTTATGTTGCTTTAACCTATGCTTTATTAAATTGTATTTATGTTGTTTTATCCTATGCTTTATTAAATTGTATTTATGTCGTTTTATCCTATGCTTTATTAAATTGTATTTATGTTGTTTTATCCTATGCTTTATTAAATTGTATTTATGTCGTTTTATCCAATGCTTTATTAAATTGTATTTTTGTTGTTTTATCCTATGCTTTATTAAATTGTATTTATGTTGTTTTATCCTATGCTTTATTAAATTGTATTTATGTTGCTTTAACCTATGCTTTATTAAATTGTATTTATGTTGCTTTAACCTATGCTTTATTAAATTGTATTTATGTTGTTTTATCCTATGCTTTATTAAATTGTATTTATGTCGTTTTATCCTATGCTTTATTAAATTGTATTTATGTTGTTTTATCCTATGCTTTATTAAATTGTATTTATGTCGTTTTATCCAATGCTTTATTAAATTGTATTTATGTTGTTTTATCCTATGTTTTATTAAATTGTATTTATGTTGTTTTAACCTATGCTTTATTAAATTGTATTTATGTTGTTTTATCCAATGCTTTATTAAATTGTATTTATGTTGTTTTAACCTATGCTTTATTATATTGTATTTATGTTGTTTTATCCTATGCTTTATTAAATTGTATTCATGTTGTTTTATCCAATGCTTTATTAAATTGTATTTATGTTGTTTTATCCTACGTTTCATTAAATTGTATTTATGTTGTTTTAACCAATGCTTTATTAAATTGTATTTATGCTGTTTTAACCAATGCTTTATTAAATTGTATTTATGCTGTTTTAACCCATGATTTATTAAATTGTATTTATGTTGTTTTATCCTATGCTTTATTAAATTGTATTTATGTTGTTTTATCCTATGCTTTATTAAATTGTATTTATGTTGTTTTATCCCATGCTTTATTAAATTGTATTTATGTTGTTTTATCCTATGCTTTATTAAATTGTATTTATGTTGTTTTACTTTATGCTTTATTAAATTGTATTTATGTTGTTTTATCCTATGCTTTATTAAATTGTATTTATATTGTTTTATTCTATGCTATATTAAATTGTATTTATGTTGTTTTATCCTATACTTTATTAAATTGTATTTATGTTGTTTTATCCTATACTTTATTAAATTGTATTTATGTTGTTTTATCCTATGCTTTATTAAATTGTATTAATATTGTTTTATTCTATGCTTTATTAAATTGTTTTTATGTTGTTTTATCCTATGCTTTATTAAATTGTATTTATGTTGTTTTAACCTATGATTTATTAAATTGTATTTATGTTGTTTTATCCTATGCTTTATTAAATTGTATTTATGTTGTTTTAACCTATGCTTTATTACATCCTGTTTATGTTGTTTTATCCTATGCTTTATTAAATTGTATTTATGTTGTTTTAACCTATGCTTTATTAAATTCTATTTATGTTGTTTTATCCTATGTTATATTAAATTGTATTTACGTGGTTTCATCCTATGCTTTATTAAATTGTATTCATGTTGTTTTATCCAATGCTTTATTAAATTGTATTTATGTTGTTTTATCCTATGCTTTATTAAATTGTATTTATGTTGTTTTATCCTACGTTTCATTAAATTGTATTTATGTTGTTTTAACCAATGCTTTATTAAATTGTATTTATGATGTTTTAACCCATGCTTTATTAAATTGTATTTATGTTGTTTTATCCTATGCTTTATTAAATTGTATTTATGTTGTTTTATCCTATGCTTTATTAAATTGTATTTATGTTGTTTTATCCTATGCTTTATTAAATTGTATTCATGTTGTTTTATCCTATGCTTTATTAAATTGTATTTATGTTGTTTTATTTTATGCTTTATTAAATTGTATTGATGTTGTTTTATCCTATGCTTTATTAAATTGTATTTATATTGTTTTATTCTATGCTTTATTAAATTGTATTTATGTTGTTTTAATCTATGCTTTATTAAATTTTATTTATGTTGTTTTATCCTATGCTTTATTAAATTGTATTTATGTTGTTTTAACCTATGATTTATTAAATTGTATTTATGTTGTTTTATCCTATGCTTTATTAAATTGTATTTATGTTGTTTTATCCTATGCTTTATTAAATTGTATTTATGTTGTTTTAACCTATGCTTTATTACATCCTGTTTATGTTGTTTTATCCTATGCTTTATTAAATTGTATTTATGTTGTTTTAACCTATGCTTTATTAAATTCTATTTATGTTGTTTTATCCTATGTTATATTAAATTGTATTTACATGGTTTCATCCTATGCTTTATTAAATTGTATTTATTTGTTTTAACCTATGCTTTATTAAATTGTTTTTATGTTGTTTTATACTATGCTTTATTAAATTGTATTTATGTTGTTTTAAACTATGCTTTATTAAATTGTATTTATGTTGTTTTATCCTATGCTTTATTAAATTGTATTCATGTTGTTTTATCCAATGCTTTATTAAATTGTATTTATGTTGTTTTATCCTATGTTTCATTAAATTGTATTTATGTTGTTTTAACCTATGCTTTATTAAATTGTATTTATGTTGTTTTAACCCATGTTTTCTTAAATTGTATTTATGTTGTTTTATCCTATGCTTTATTAAATTGTATTTATGTTGTTTTATCCTATGCTTTATTAAACTGTATTTATGTTGTTTTATCCTATGCTTTATTAAATTGTATTTATGTTGTTTTATTTTATGCTTTATTAAATTGTATTTATGTTGCTTTATCCTATGCTTTATTAAATTTTATTTATATTGTTTTATCCTATGCTTTATTAAATTGTATTTATGTTGTTTTATCCTATGCTTTATTAAATTTTATTTGTGTTGTTTTATCCTATGCTTTAATAAATTGTATTTATGTTGTTTTAACCTCTGCTTTATTACATCGTGTTTATGTTGTTTTATCCTATGCTTTATTAAATTGTATTTATGTTGTTTTAACCTATGCTTTATTAAATTGTATTTATGTTGTTTTATCCTATGTTATATTAAATTGTTTTTACGTGGTTTCAGCCTATGCTTTATTAAATTGTATTTATTTTGTTTTAACGTATGCTTTATTAAATTGTATTTATGTTGTTTTATCCTATGCTTTATTAAATGGTATTTATGTTGTTTTATCCTGTGCTTTATTAAATTGTATTTATGTTGTTTTAACCTATGCTTTATTAAATTGTATTTATGTTGTTTTATCCTATGCTTTATTAAATTGTATTTATGTTGTTTTAACCTATGCTTTATTAAATTGTATTTATGTTGTTTTATCCTATGCTTTATTAAATTGTATTTATGTTGTTTTATCCTATGCTTTATTAAATTGTATTTATGTTGTTTTATCCTATGCTTTATTAAATTGTATTTATGTTGTTTTATCCTATGCTTTATTAAATTGTATTTATGTTGTTTTATCCTATGCTTTATTAAATTGTATTTATGTTGTTTTGTCCTATGCTTTATTAAATTGTATTTTTGTTGTTTTAACCCATGCTTCATTAAATTGTATTTATGTTGTTTTATCCTATGCTTCATTAAATTTTATTTATGTTGTTTTATCTTATGCTTTATTAAATTGTATTTATGTTGTTTTATCCTATGCTTTATTAAATTGTGTTTATGTTGTTTTAACCCATGCTTTATTAAATTGTATTTATGTTGTTTTATCCTATGCTTTATTAAATTGTATTTATGTTGTTTTATCCTATGCTTTATTAAATTGTATTTATGTTGTTTTGTCCTATGTTATATTAAATTGTATTTACGTGGTTTCATCCTATGCTTTATTAAATTGTATTTATTTTGTTTTAACCTATGCTTTATTAAATTGTTTTTATGTTGTTTTATCCTATGCTTTATTAAATTGTATTTATGTTGTTTTAACCTATGCTTTATTATATTGTATTTATGTTGTTTAATCCTATGCTTTATGAAATTGTATTTATGTTGTTTTAACCTATGCTTTATTAAATTGTATTTATGTTGTTTTATCCTATACTTTATTAAATTGTATTTATGTTGTTTTAACCTATGCTTTATTAAATTGTATTTATGTTGTTTTATCCTATGCTTTATTACATCGTGTTTATGTTGTTTTATCCTATGCTTTATTAAATTGTATTTATGTTGTTTTATCCTATACTTTATTAAATTTTATTTATGTTGTTTTAACCTATGCTTTATTAAATTGTATTTATGTTGTTTTATCCTATACTTTATTAAATTGTATTTATGTTGTTTTAACCTATGCTTTATTAAATTGTATTTATGTTGTTTTATCCTATGCTTTATTACATCGTGTTTATGTTGTTTTATCCTATGCTTTATTAAATTATATTTATGTTGTTTTATCCTATACTTTATTAAATTGTATTTATGTTGTTTTAACCTATGCTTTATTAAATTGTATTTATGTTGTTTTATCCTATGCTTTATTACATCGTGTTTATGTTGTTTTACCTATGCTTTATTAAATTGTATTTATGTTGTTTTATCCTATGCTTTATTAAATTGTATTTATGTTGTTTTAACCTATGCTTTATTACATCGTGTTTATGTTGTTTTATCCTATGCTTTATTAAATTGTATTTATGTTGCTTTAACCTATGCTTTATTAAATTGTATTTATGTTGTTTTATCCTATGCTTTATTAAATGGTATTTATGTTGTTTTATCCTATGCTTTATTAAATTGTATTTATGTTGATTTAACCTATGCTTTATTAAACTGTATTTATGTTGTTTTATCCTATGCTTTATTAAATTGTATTTATGTTGTTTTATCCTATGCTTTATTAAATTGTATTTATGTTGCTTTATCCTATGCTTTATTAAATTGTATTTATGTTGTTTTATCCTATGCTTTATTAAATTGTATTTATGTTGTTTTATCCTATGCTTTATTAAATTGTATTTATGTTGTTTTATCCTAAGCTTTATTAAATTGTATTTATGTTGTTTTAACCTATGCTTTATTAAATTGTATTTATGTTGTTTTATCCTATACTTTATTAAATTGTATTTATGCTGTTTTATCCTATGCTTTATTAAATTGTATTTATGTTGTTTTATCCTATGCTTTATTAAACTGTATTTATGTTGTTTTATCCTATGCTTTATTAAATTGTATTTATGTTGTTTTATTTTATGCTTTATTAAATTGTATTTATGTTGCTTTATCCTATGCTTTATTAAATTTTATTTATATTGTTTTATCCTATGCTTTATTAAATTGTATTTATGTTGTTTTATCCTATGCTTTATTAAATTTTATTTGTGTTGTTTTATCCTATGCTTTAATAAATTGTATTTATGTTGTTTTAACCTCTGCTTTATTACATCGTGTTTATGTTGTTTTATCCTATGCTTTATTAAATTGTATTTATGTTGTTTTAACCTATGCTTTATTAAATTGTATTTATGTTGTTTTATCCTATGTTATATTAAATTGTTTTTACGTGGTTTCAGCCTATGCTTTATTAAATTGTATTTATTTTGTTTTAACGTATGCTTTATTAAATTGTATTTATGTTGTTTTATCCTATGCTTTATTAAATGGTATTTATGTTGTTTTATCCTGTGCTTTATTAAATTGTATTTATGTTGTTTTAACCTATGCTTTATTAAATTGTATTTATGTTGTTTTATCCTATGCTTTATTAAATTGTATTTATGTTGTTTTAACCTATGCTTTATTAAATTGTATTTATGTTGTTTTATCCTATGCTTTATTAAATTGTATTTATGTTGTTTTATCCTATGCTTTATTAAATTGTATTTATGTTGTTTTATCCTATGCTTTATTAAATTGTATTTATGTTGTTTTATCCTATGCTTTATTAAATTGTGTTTATGTTGTTTTAACCCATGCTTTATTAAATTGTATTTATGTTGTTTTATCCTATGCTTTATTAAATTGTATTTATGTTGTTTTATCCTATGCTTTATTAAATTGTATTTATGTTGTTTTGTCCTATGTTATATTAAATTGTATTTACGTGGTTTCATCCTATGCTTTATTAAATTGTATTTATTTTGTTTTAACCTATGCTTTATTAAATTGTTTTTATGTTGTTTTATCCTATGCTTTATTAAATTGTATTTATGTTGTTTTAACCTATGCTTTATTATATTGTATTTATGTTGTTTTATCCTATGCTTTATGAAATTGTATTTATGTTGTTTTAACCTATGCTTTATTAAATTGTATTTATGTTGTTTTATCCTATACTTTATTAAATTGTATTTATGTTGTTTTAACCTATGCTTTATTAAATTGTATTTATGTTGTTTTATCCTATGCTTTATTACATCGTGTTTATGTTGTTTTATCCTATGCTTTATTAAATTGTATTTATGTTGTTTTATCCTATACTTTATTAAATTTTATTTATGTTGTTTTAACCTATGCTTTATTAAATTGTATTTATGTTGTTTTATCCTATACTTTATTAAATTGTATTTATGTTGTTTTAACCTATGCTTTATTAAATTGTATTTATGTTGTTTTATCCTATGCTTTATTACATCGTGTTTATGTTGTTTTATCCTATGCTTTATTAAATTATATTTATGTTGTTTTATCCTATACTTTATTAAATTGTATTTATGTTGTTTTAACCTATGCTTTATTAAATTGTATTTATGTTGTTTTATCCTATGCTTTATTACATCGTGTTTATGTTGTTTTACCTATGCTTTATTAAATTGTATTTATGTTGTTTTATCCTATGCTTTATTAAATTGTATTTATGTTGTTTTAACCTATGCTTTATTACATCGTGTTTATGTTGTTTTATCCTATGCTTTATTAAATTGTATTTATGTTGCTTTAACCTATGCTTTATTAAATTGTATTTATGTTGTTTTATCCTATGCTTTATTAAATGGTATTTATGTTGTTTTATCCTATGCTTTATTAAATTGTATTTATGTTGATTTAACCTATGCTTTATTAAACTGTATTTATGTTGTTTTATCCTATGCTTTATTAAATTGTATTTATGTTGTTTTATCCTATGCTTTATTAAATTGTATTTATGTTGCTTTATCCTATGCTTTATTAAATTGTATTTATGTTGTTTTATCCTATGCTTTATTAAATTGTATTTATGTTGTTTTATCCTATGCTTTATTAAATTGTATTTATGTTGTTTTATCCTAAGCTTTATTAAATTGTATTTATGTTGTTTTAACCTATGCTTTATTAAATTGTATTTATGTTGTTTTATCCTATACTTTATTAAATTGTATTTATGCTGTTTTATCCTATGCTTTATTAAATTGTATTTATGTTGTTTTATCCTATGCTTTATTAAACTGTATTTATGTTGTTTTATCCTATGCTTTATTAAATTGTATTTATGTTGTTTTATTTTATGCTTTATTAAATTGTATTTATGTTGCTTTATCCTATGCTTTATTAAATTTTATTTATATTGTTTTATCCTATGCTTTATTAAATTGTATTTATGTTGTTTTATCCTATGCTTTATTAAATTTTATTTGTGTTGTTTTATCCTATGCTTTAATAAATTGTATTTATGTTGTTTTAACCTCTGCTTTATTACATCGTGTTTATGTTGTTTTATCCTATGCTTTATTAAATTGTATTTATGTTGTTTTAACCTATGCTTTATTAAATTGTATTTATGTTGTTTTATCCTATGTTATATTAAATTGTTTTTACGTGGTTTCAGCCTATGCTTTATTAAATTGTATTTATTTTGTTTTAACGTATGCTTTATTAAATTGTATTTATGTTGTTTTATCCTATGCTTTATTAAATGGTATTTATGTTGTTTTATCCTGTGCTTTATTAAATTGTATTTATGTTGTTTTAACCTATGCTTTATTAAATTGTATTTATGTTGTTTTATCCTATGCTTTATTAAATTGTATTTATGTTGTTTTAACTTATGCTTTATTAAATTGTATTTATGTTGTTTTATCCTATGCTTTATTAAATTGTATTTATGTTGTTTTATCCTATGCTTTATTAAATTGTATTTATGTTGTTTTATCCTATGCTTTATTAAATTGTATTTATGTTGTTTTATCCTATGCTTTATTAAATTGTATTTATGTTGTTTTGTCCTATGCTTTATTAAATTGTATTTTTGTTGTTTTAACCCATGCTTCATTAAATTGTATTTATGTTGTTTTATCCTATGCTTCATTAAATTGTATTTATGTTGTTTTATCCTATGCTTTATTAAATTGTACTTATGTTGTTTTATCCTATGCTTTATTAAATTGTATTTATGTTGTTTTAACCTATGTTTTATTAAATTGTATTTATGTTGTTTTATCCTATGCTTTATTAAATTGTATTTATGTTGTTTTATCCTATACTTTATTAAATTGTATTTATGTTGTTTTAACCTATGTTTTATTAAATTGTATCTATGTTGTTTTATCCTATGCTTTATTAAATTGTGTTTATGTTGTTTTAACCCATGCTTTATTAAATTGTATTTATGTTGTTTTATCCTATGCTTTATTAAATTGTATTTATGTTGTTTTATCCTATGCTTTATTAAATTGTATTTATGTTGTTTTGTCCTATGTTATATTAAATTGTGTTTACGTGGTTTCATCCTATGCTTTATTAAATTGTATTTATTTTGTTTTAACCTATGCTTTATTATATTGTTTTTATGTTGTTTTATCCTATGCTTTATTAAATTGTATTTATGTTGTTTTAACCTATGCTTTATTATATTGTATTTATGTTGTTTTATCCTATGCTTTATGAAATTGTATTTATGTTGTTTTAACCT
Organism: Phyllobates terribilis; assembly: GCF_046119375.1. NCBI lineage: Eukaryota > Metazoa > Chordata > Amphibia > Anura > Dendrobatidae > Phyllobates > Phyllobates terribilis. The sequence continues at coordinate 379,015 of NW_027363206.1, read as the reverse complement.
ATGCTTTATTAAATTGTATTTATGTTGTTTTATCCTATACTTTATTAAATTGTATTTATGTTGTTTTAACCCATGCTTTATTAAATTGTATTTATGTTGTTTTATCCTATGCTTTATTAAATTGTATTTATGTTGTTTTATCCTATGCTTTATTAAATTGTATTTATGTTGTTTTGTCCTATGTTATATTAAATTGTGTTTACGTGGTTTCATCCTATGCTTTATTAAATTGTATTTATTTTGTTTTAACCTATGCTTTATTATATTGTTTTTATGTTGTTTTATCCTATGCTTTATTAAATTGTATTTATGTTGTTTTAACCTATGCTTTATTATATTGTATTTATGTTGTTTTATCCTATGCTTTATGAAATTGTATTTATGTTGTTTTAACCTATGCTTTATTAAATTGTATTTATGTTGTTTTATCCTATACTTTATTAAATTGTATTTATGTTGTTTTAACCTATGCTTTATTAAATTGTATTTATGTTGTTTTATCCTATGCTTTATTACATCGTGATTATGTTGTTTTATCCTATGCTTTATTAAATTGTATTTATGTTGTTTTATCCTATACTTTATTAAATTTTATTTATGTTGTTTTAACCTATGCTTTATTAAATTGTATTTATGTTGTTTTATCCTATACTTTATTAAATTGTATTTATGTTGTTTTAACCTATGCTTTATTAAATTGTATTTATGTTGTTTTATCCTATGCTTTATTACATCGTGTTTATGTTGTTTTATCCTATGCTTTATTAAATTATATTTATGTTGTTTTATCCTATACTTTATTAAATTGTATTTATGTTGTTTTAACCTATGCTTTATTAAATTGTATTTATGTTGTTTTATCCTATGCTTTATTACATCGTGTTTATGTTGTTTTACCTATGCTTTATTAAATTGTATTTATGTTGTTTTATCCTATGCTTTATTAAATTGTATTTATGTTGTTTTAACCTATGCTTTATTACATCGTGTTTATGTTGTTTTATCCTATGCTTTATTAAATTGTATTTATGTTGCTTTAACCTATGCTTTATTAAATTGTATTTATGTTGTTTTATCCTATGCTTTATTAAATGGTATTTATGTTGTTTTATCCTATGCTTTATTAAATTGTATTTATGTTGATTTAACCTATGCTTTATTAAACTGTATTTATGTTGTTTTATCCTATGCTTTATTAAATTGTATTTATGTTGTTTTATCCTATGCTTTATTAAATTGTATTTATGTTGCTTTATCCTATGCTTTATTAAATTGTATTTATGTTGTTTTATCCTATGCTTTATTAAATTGTATTTATGTTGTTTTATCCTATGCTTTATTAAATTGTATTTATGTTGTTTTATCCTATGCTTTATTAAATTGTATTTATGTTGTTTTAACCTATGCTTTATTAAATTGTATTTATGTTGTTTTATCCTATACTTTATTAAATTGTATTTATGCTGTTTTATCCTATGCTTTATTAAATTGTATTTATGTTGTTTTATCCTCTGCTTTATTAAATTGTATTTATGTTGTTTTATCCTATGCTTTATTAAATTGTATTTATGTTGTTTTAACCTATGCTTTATTAAATTGTATTTATGTTGTTTTATCCTATGCTTTATTAAATTGTATTTATAATGTTTTATCCTATGCTTTATTAAATTGTATTTATGTTGTTTTATTCTATGCTTTATTAAATTGTATTTATGTTGTTTTATCCTATGCTTTATTAAATTGTATTTATGTTGTTTAGTCCTATGCTTTATTAAATTGTATTTTTGTTGCTTTAACCCATGCTTCATTAAATTGTATTTATGTTGTTTTATCCTATGCTTTATTAAATTGTATTTATGTTGTTTTATCCTATGCTTTATTAAATTGTATTTATGTTGTTTTGTCCTATGTTATATTAAATTGTGTTTACGTGGTTTCATCCTATGCTTTATTAAATTGTATTTATTTTGTTTTAACCTATGCTTTATTATATTGTTTTTATGTTGTTTTATCCTATGCTTTATTAAATTGTATTTATGTTGTTTTAACCTATGCTTTATTATATTGTATTTATGTTGTTTTATCCTATGCTTTATGAAATTGTATTTATGTTGTTTTAACCTATGCTTTATTAAATTGTATTTATGTTGTTTTATCCTATACTTTATTAAATTGTATTTATGTTGTTTTAACCCATGCTTTATTAAATTGTATTTATGTTGTTTTATCCTATGCTTTATTAAATTGTATTTATGTTGTTTTATCCTATGCTTTATTAAATTGTATTTATGTTGTTTTGTCCTATGTTATATTAAATTGTGTTTACGTGGTTTCATCCTATGCTTTATTAAATTGTATTTATTTTGTTTTAACCTATGCTTTATTATATTGTTTTTATGTTGTTTTATCCTATGCTTTATTAAATTGTATTTATGTTGTTTTAACCTATGCTTTATTATATTGTATTTATGTTGTTTTATCCTATGCTTTATGAAATTGTATTTATGTTGTTTTAACCTATGCTTTATTAAATTGTATTTATGTTGTTTTATCCTATACTTTATTAAATTGTATTTATGTTGTTTTAACCTATGCTTTATTAAATTGTATTTATGTTGTTTTATCCTATGCTTTATTACATCGTGTTTATGTTGTTTTATCCTATGCTTTATTAAATTGTATTTATGTTGTTTTATCCTATACTTTATTAAATTTTATTTATGTTGTTTTAACCTATGCTTTATTAAATTGTATTTATGTTGTTTTATCCTATACTTTATTAAATTGTATTTATGTTGTTTTAACCTATGCTTTATTAAATTGTATTTATGTTGTTTTATCCTATGCTTTATTACATCGTGTTTATGTTGTTTTATCCTATGCTTTATTAAATTATATTTATGTTGTTTTATCCTATACTTTATTAAATTGTATTTATGTTGTTTTAACCTATGCTTTATTAAATTGTATTTATGTTGTTTTATCCTATGCTTTATTACATCGTGTTTATGTTGTTTTACCTATGCTTTATTAAATTGTATTTATGTTGTTTTATCCTATGCTTTATTAAATTGTATTTATGTTGTTTTAACCTATGCTTTATTACATCGTGTTTATGTTGTTTTATCCTATGCTTTATTAAATTGTATTTATGTTGCTTTAACCTATGCTTTATTAAATTGTATTTATGTTGTTTTATCCTATGCTTTATTAAATGGTATTTATGTTGTTTTATCCTATGCTTTATTAAATTGTATTTATGTTGATTTAACCTATGCTTTATTAAACTGTATTTATGTTGTTTTATCCTATGCTTTATTAAATTGTATTTATGTTGTTTTATCCTATGCTTTATTAAATTGTATTTATGTTGCTTTATCCTATGCTTTATTAAATTGTATTTATGTTGTTTTATCCTATGCTTTATTAAATTGTATTTATGTTGTTTTAACCTATGCTTTATTAAATTGTATTTATGTTGTTTTATCCTATACTTTATTAAATTGTATTTATGCTGTTTTATCCTATGCTTTATTAAATTGTATTTATGTTGTTTTATCCTATGCTTTATTAAATTGTATTTATGTTGTTTTATCCTATGCTTTATTAAATTGTATTTATGTTGTTTTAACCTATGCTTTATTAAATTGTATTTATGTTGTTTTATCCTATGCTTTATTAAATTGTATTTATAATGTTTTATCCTATGCTTTATTAAATTGTATTTATGTTGTTTTATTCTATGCTTTATTAAATTGTATTTATGTTGTTTTATCCTATGCTTTATTAAATTGTATTTATGTTGTTTAGTCCTATGCTTTATTAAATGGTATTTATGTTGTTTTATCCTATGCTTTATTAAATTGTATTTATGTTGATTTAACCTATGCTTTATTAAACTGTATTTATGTTGTTTTATCCTATGCTTTATTAAATTGTATTTATGTTGTTTTATCCTATGCTTTATTAAATTGTATTTATGTTGCTTTATCCTATGCTTTATTAAATTGTATTTATGTTGTTTTATCCTATGCTTTATTAAATTGTATTTATGTTGTTTTAACCTATGCTTTATTAAATTGTATTTATGTTGTTTTATCCTATACTTTATTAAATTGTATTTATGCTGTTTTATCCTATGCTTTATTAAATTGTATTTATGTTGTTTTATGCTATGCTTTATTAAATTGTATTTATGTTGTTTTATCCTATGCTTTATTAAATTGTATTTATGTTGTTTTAACCTATGCTTTATTAAATTGTATTTATGTTGTTTTATCCTATGCTTTATTAAATTGTATTTATAATGTTTTATCCTATGCTTTATTAAATTGTATTTATGTTGTTTTATTCTATGCTTTATTAAATTGTATTTATGTTGTTTTATCCTATGCTTTATTAAATTGTATTTATGTTGTTTAGTCCTATGCTTTATTAAATTGTATTTTTGTTGCTTTAACCCATGCTTCATTAAATTGTATTTATGTTGTTTTATCCTATGCTTCATTAAATTGTATTTATGTTGTTTTATCCTATGCTTTATTAAATTGTATTTATGTTGTTTCATCCTATGCTTTATTAAATTGTATTTATGTTGTTTTAACCTATGTTTTATTAAATTGTATTTATGTTGTTTTATCCTATGCTTTATTAAATTGTATTTATGTTGTTTTATCCTATGCTTTATTAAATTGTATTTATGTTGTTTTAACCTATGTTTTATTAAATTGTTTCTATGTTGCTTTATCCTATGCTTTATTAAATTGTATTTATGTTGTTTTAACCCATGCTTTATTAAATTGTATTTATGTTGTTTTATCCTATGCTTTATTAAATTGTATTTATGTTGTTTTATCCTATGCTTTATTAAATTGTAATTATGTTGTTTTGTCCTATGTTATATTAAATTGTATTTACGTGGTTTCATCCTATGCTTTATTAAATTGTATTTATTTTGTTTTAACCTATGCTTTATTATATTGTTTTATGTTGTTTTATCCTATGCTTTATTAAATTGTATTTATGTTGTTTTAACCTATGCTTTATTATATTGTATTTATGTTGTTTTATCCTATGCTTTATGAAATTGTATTTATGTTGTTTTAACCTATGCTTTATTAAATTGTATTTATGTTGTTTTATCCTATACTTTATTAAATTGTATTTATGTTGTTTTAACCTATGCTTTATTAAATTGTATTTATGTTGTTTTATCCTATGCTTTATTACATCGTGTTTATGTTGTTTTATCCTATGCTTTATTAAATTGTATTTATGTTGTTTTATCCTATACTTTATTAAATTGTATTTATGTTGTTTTAACCTATGCTTTATTAAATTGTATTTATGTTGTTTTATCCTATACTTTATTAAATTGTATTTATGTTGTTTTAACCTATGCTTTATTAAATTGTATTTATGTTGTTTTATCCTATGCTTTATTACATCGTGTTTATGTTGTTTTACCTATGCTTTATTAAATTGTATTTATGTTGTTTTATCCTATGCTTTATTAAATTGTATTTATGTTGTTTTAACCTATGCTTTATTACATCGTGTTTATGTTGTTTTATCCTATGCTTTATTAAATTGTATTTATGTTGCTTTAACCTATGCTTTATTAAATTGTATTTATGTTGTTTTATCCTATGCTTTATTAAATGGTATTTATGTTGTTTTATCCTATGCTTTATTAAATTGTATTTATGTTGATTTAACCTATGCTTTATTAAACTGTATTTATGTTGTTTTATCCTATGCTTTATTAAATTGTATTTATGTTGTTTTATCCTATGCTTTATTAAATTGTATTTATGTTGCTTTATCCTATGCTTTATTAAATTGTATTTATGTTGTTTTATCCTATGCTTTATTAAATTGTATTTATGTTGTTTTATTCTATGCTTTATTAAATTGTATTTATGTTGTTTTATCCTATGCTTTATTAAATTGTATTTATGTTGTTTTAACCTATGCTTTATTACATCCTGTTTATGTTGTTTTATCCTATGCTTTATTAAGTTGTATTTATGTTGTTTTAACCTATGCTTTATTAAATTCTATTTATGTTGTTTTATCCTATGTTATATTAAATTGTATTTACGTGGTTTCATCCTATGCTTTATTAAATTGTATTCATGTTGTTTTATCCAATGCTTTATTAAATTGTATTTATGTTGTTTTATCCTATGCTTTATTAAATTGTATTTATGTTGTTTTATCCTACGTTTCATTAAATTGTATTTATGTTGTTTTAACCAATGCTTTATTAAATTGTATTTATGATGTTTTAACCCATGCTTTATTAAATTGTATTTATGTTGTTTTATCCTATGCTTTATTAAATTGTATTTATGTTGTTTTATCCTACGTTTCATTAAATTGTATTTATGTTGTTTTAACCAATGCTTTATTACATCCTGTTTATGTTGTTTTATCCTATGCTTTATTAAATTGTATTTATGTTGTTTTAACCTATGCTTTATTAAATTCTATTTATGTTGTTTTATCCTATGTTATATTAAATTGTATTTACATGGTTTCATCCTATGCTTTATTAAATTGTATTTATTTGTTTTAACCTATGCTTTATTAAATTGTTTTTATGTTGTTTTATACTATGCTTTATTAAATTGTATTTATGTTGTTTTAAACTATGCTTTATTAAATTGTATTTATGTTGTTTTATCCTATGCTTTATTAAATTGTATTCATGTTGTTTTATCCAATGCTTTATTAAATTGTATTTATGTTGTTTTATCCTATGTTTCATTAAATTGTATTTATGTTGTTTTAACCTATGCTTTATTAAATTGTATTTATGCTGTTTTAACCCATGTTTTCTTAAATTGTATTTATGTTGTTTTATCCTATGCTTTATTAAATTGTATTTATGTTGTTTTATCCTATGCTTTATTAAACTGTATTTATGTTGTTTTATCCTATGCTTTATTAAATTGTATTTATGTTGTTTTATTTTATTCTTTATTAAATTGTATTTATGTTGCTTTATCCTATGCTTTATTAAATTTTATTTATATTGTTTTATCCTATGCTTTATTAAATTGTATTTATGTTGTTTTATCCTATGCTTTATTAAATTTTATTTGTGTTGTTTTATCCTATGCTTTAATAAATTGTATTTATGTTGTTTTAACCTCTGCTTTATTACATCGTGTTTATGTGGTTTTATCCTATGCTTTATTAAATTGTATTTATGTTGTTTTATCCTATGCTTTATTAAATTGTATTTATGTTGTTTTATCCTATGCTTTATTAAATTGTATTTATGTTGTTTTGTCCTATGCTTTATTAAATTGTATTTTTGTTGTTTTAACCCATGCTTCATTAAATTGTATTTATGTTGTTTTATCCTATGCTTCATTAAATTGTATTTATGTTGTTTTATCCTATGCTTTATTAAATTGTATTTATGTTGTTTTATCCTATGCTTTATTAAATTGTATTTATGTTGTTTTAACGTATGTTTTATTAAATTGTATTTATGTTGTTTTATCCTATGCTTTATTAAATTGTATTTATGTTGTTTTATCCTATGCTTTATTAAATTGTATTTATGTTGTTTTAACCTATGTTTTATTAAATTGTATCTATGTTGTTTTATCCTATGCTTTATTAAATTGTGTTTATGTTGTTTTAACCCATGCTTTATTAAATTGTATTTATGTTGTTTTATCCTATGCTTTATTAAATTGTATTTATGTTGTTTTATCCTATGCTTTATTAAATTGTATTTATGTTGTTTTGTCCTATGTTATATTAAATTGTATTTACGTGGTTTCATCCTATGCTTTATTAAATTGTATTTATTTTGTTTTAACCTATGCTTTATTATATTGTTTTTATGTTGTTTTATCCTATGCTTTATTAAATTGTATTTATGTTGTTTTAACCTATGCTTTATTATATTGTATTTATGTTGTTTTATCCTATGCTTTATGAAATTGTATTTATGTTGTTTTAACCTATGCTTTATTAAATTGTATTTATGTTGTTTTATCCTATACTTTATTAAATTGTATTTATGTTGTTTTAACCTATGCTTTATTAAATTGTATTTATGTTGTTTTATCCTATGCTTTATTACATCGTGTTTATGTTGTTTTATCCTATGCTTTATTAAATTGTATTTATGTTGTTTTATCCTATACTTTATTAAATTTTATTTATGTTGTTTTAACCTATGCTTTATTAAATTGTATTTATGTTGTTTTATCCTATACTTTATTAAATTGTATTTATGTTGTTTTAACCTATGCTTTATTAAATTGTATTTATGTTGTTTTATCCTATGCTTTATTACATCGTGTTTATGTTGTTTTATCCTATGCTTTATTAAATTATATTTATGTTGTTTTATCCTATACTTTATTAAATTGTATTTATGTTGTTTTAACCTATGCTTTATTAAATTGTATTTATGTTGTTTTATCCTATGCTTTATTACATCGTGTTTATGTTGTTTTACCTATGCTTTATTAAATTGTATTTATGTTGTTTTATCCTATGCTTTATTAAATTGTATTTATGTTGTTTTAACCTATGCTTTATTACATCGTGTTTATGTTGTTTTATCCTATGCTTTATTAAATTGTATTTATGTTGCTTTAACCTATGCTTTATTAAATTGTATTTATGTTGTTTTATCCTATGCTTTATTAAATGGTATTTATGTTGTTTTATCCTATGCTTTATTAAATTGTATTTATGTTGATTTAACCTATGCTTTATTAAACTGTATTTATGTTGTTTTATCCTATGCTTTATTAAATTGTATTTATGTTGTTTTATCCTATGCTTTATTAAATTGTATTTATGTTGCTTTATCCTATGCTTTATTAAATTGTATTTATGTTGTTTTATCCTATGCTTTATTAAATTGTATTTATGTTGTTTTATCCTATGCTTTATTAAATTGTATTTATGTTGTTTTATCCTAAGCTTTATTAAATTGTATTTATGTTGTTTTAACCTATGCTTTATTAAATTGTATTTATGTTGTTTTATCCTATACTTTATTAAATTGTATTTATGCTGTTTTATCCTATGCTTTATTAAATTGTATTTATGTTGTTTTATCCTATGCTTTATTAAACTGTATTTATGTTGTTTTATCCTATGCTTTATTAAATTGTATTTATGTTGTTTTATTTTATGCTTTATTAAATTGTATTTATGTTGCTTTATCCTATGCTTTATTAAATTTTATTTATATTGTTTTATCCTATGCTTTATTAAATTGTATTTATGTTGTTTTATCCTATGCTTTATTAAATTTTATTTGTGTTGTTTTATCCTATGCTTTAATAAATTGTATTTATGTTGTTTTAACCTCTGCTTTATTACATCGTGTTTATGTTGTTTTATCCTATGCTTTATTAAATTGTATTTATGTTGTTTTAACCTATGCTTTATTAAATTGTATTTATGTTGTTTTATCCTATGTTATATTAAATTGTTTTTACGTGGTTTCAGCCTATGCTTTATTAAATTGTATTTATTTTGTTTTAACGTATGCTTTATTAAATTGTATTTATGTTGTTTTATCCTATGCTTTATTAAATGGTATTTATGTTGTTTTATCCTGTGCTTTATTAAATTGTATTTATGTTGTTTTAACCTATGCTTTATTAAATTGTATTTATGTTGTTTTATCCTATGCTTTATTAAATTGTATTTATGTTGTTTTAACCTATGCTTTATTAAATTGTATTTATGTTGTTTTATCCTATGCTTTATTAAATTGTATTTATGTTGTTTTATCCTATGCATTATTAAATTGTATTTATGTTGTTTTATCCTATGCTTTATTAAATTGTATTTATGTTGTTTTATCCTATGCTTTATTAAATTGTATTTATGTTGTTTTATCCTATGCTTTATTAAATTGTATTTATGTTGTTTTGTCCTATGCTTTATTAAATTGTATTTTTGTTGTTTTAACCCATGCTTCATTAAATTGTATTTATGTTGTTTTATCCTATGCTTCATTAAATTGTATTTATGTTGTTTTATCCTATGCTTTATTAAATTGTATTTATGTTGTTTTATCCTATGCTTTATTAAATTGTATTTATGTTGTTTTAACCTATGTTTTATTAAATTGTATTTATGTTGTTTTATCCTATGCTTTATTAAATTGTATTTATGTTGTTTTATCCTATGCTTTATTAAATTGTATTTATGTTGTTTTAACCTATGTTTTATTAAATTGTATCTATGTTGTTTTATCCTATGCTTTATTAAATTGTGTTTATGTTTTTTTAACCCATGCTTTATTAAATTGTATTTATGTTGTTTTATCCTATGCTTTATTAAATTGTATTTATGTTGTTTTATCCTATGCTTTATTAAATTGTATTTATGTTGTTTTGTCCTATGTTATATTAAATTGTGTTTACGTGGTTTCATCCTATGCTTTATTAAATTGTATTTATTTTGTTTTAACCTATGCTTTATTATATTGTTTTTATGTTGTTTTATCCTATGCTTTATTAAATTGTATTTATGTTGTTTTAACCTATGCTTTATTAAATTGTATTTATGTTGTTTTATCCTATACTTTATTAAATTTTATTTATGTTGTTTTAACCTATGCTTTATTAAATTGTATTTATGTTGTTTTATCCTATACTTTATTAAATTGTATTGATGTTGTTTTAACCTATGCTTTATTAAATTGTATTTATGTTGTTTTATCCTATGCTTTATTACATCGTGTTTATGTTGTTTTATCCTATGCTTTATTAAATTATATTTATGTTGTTTTATCCTATACTTTATTAAATTGTATTTATGTTGTTTTAACCTATGCTTTATTAAATTGTATTTATGTTGTTTTATCCTATGCTTTATTACATCGTGTTTATGTTGTTTTACCTATGCTTTATTAAATTGTATTTATGTTGTTTTATCCTATGCTTTATTAAATTGTATTTATGTTGTTTTAACCTATGCTTTATTACATCGTGTTTATGTTGTTTTATCCTATGCTTTATTAAATTGTATTTATGTTGCTTTAACCTATGCTTTATTAAATTGTATTTATGTTGTTTTATCCTATGCTTTATTAAATGGTATTTATGTTGTTTTATCCTATGCTTTATTAAATTGTATTTATGTTGATTTAACCTATGCTTTATTAAACTGTATTTATGTTGTTTTATCCTATGCTTTATTAAATTGTATTTATGTTGTTTTAACCTATGCTTTATTAAATTGTATTTATGTTGTTTTATCCTATACTTTATTAAATTTTATTTATGTTGTTTTAACCTATGCTTTATTAAATTGTATTTATGTTGTTTTATCCTATACTTTATTAAATTGTATTGATGTTGTTTTAACCTATGCTTTATTAAATTGTATTTATGTTGTTTTATCCTATGCTTTATTACATCGTGTTTATGTTGTTTTATCCTATGCTTTATTAAATTATATTTATGTTGTTTTATCCTATACTTTATTAAATTGTATTTATGTTGTTTTAACCTATGCTTTATTAAATTGTATTTATGTTGTTTTATCCTATGCTTTATTACATCGTGTTTATGTTGTTTTACCTATGCTTTATTAAATTGTATTTATGTTGTTTTATCCTATGCTTTATTAAATTGTATTTATGTTGTTTTAACCTATGCTTTATTACATCGTGTTTATGTTGTTTTATCCTATGCTTTATTAAATTGTATTTATGTTGCTTTAACCTATGCTTTATTAAATTGTATTTATGTTGTTTTATCCTATGCTTTATTAAATGGTATTTATGTTGTTTTATCCTATGCTTTATTAAATTGTATTTATGTTGATTTAACCTATGCTTTATTAAACTGTATTTATGTTGTTTTATCCTATGCTTTATTAAATTGTATTTATGTTGTTTTATCCTATGCTTTATTAAATTGTATTTATGTTGCTTTATCCTATGCTTTATTAAATTGTATTTATGTTGTTTTATCCTATGCTTTATTAAATTGTATTTATGTTGTTTTATCCTATGCTTTATTAAATTGTATTTATGTTGTTTTATCCTATGCTTTATTAAATTGTATTTATGTTGTTTTATCCTATGCTTTATTAAATTGTATTTATGTTGTTTTATCCTACGTTTCATTAAATTGTATTTATGTTGTTTTAACCAATGCTTTATTAAATTGTATTTATGATGTTTTAACCCATGCTTTATTAAATTGTATTTATGTTGTTTTATCCTATGCTTTATTAAATTGTATTTATGTTGTTTTATCCTATGCTTTATTAAATTGTATTTATGTTGTTTTATCCTATGCTTTATTAAATTGTATTCATGTTGTTTTATCCTATGCTTTATTAAATTGTATTTATGTTGTTTTATTTTATGCTTTATTAAATTGTATTGATGTTGTTTTATCCTATGCTTTATTAAATTGTATTTATATTGTTTTATTCTATGCTTTATTAAATTGTATTTATGTTGTTTTAATCTATGCTTTATTAAATTTTATTTATGTTGTTTTATCCTATGCTTTATTAAATTGTATTTATGTTGTTTTAACCTATGATTTATTAAATTGTATTTATGTTGTTTTATCCTATGCTTTATTAAATTGTATTTATGTTGTTTTATCCTATGCTTTATTAAATTGTATTTATGTTGTTTTAACCTATGCTTTATTACATCCTGTTTATGTTGTTTTATCCTATGCTTTATTAAATTGTATTTATGTTGTTTTAACCTATGCTTTATTAAATTCTATTTATGTTGTTTTATCCTATGTTATATTAAATTGTATTTACATGGTTTCATCCTATGCTTTATTAAATTGTATTTATTTGTTTTAACCTATGCTTTATTAAATTGTTTTTATGTTGTTTTATACTATGCTTTATTAAATTGTATTTATGTTGTTTTAAACTATGCTTTATTAAATTGTATTTATGTTGTTTTATCCTATGCTTTATTAAATTGTATTCATGTTGTTTTATCCAATGCTTTATTAAATTGTATTTATGTTGTTTTATCCTATGTTTCATTAAATTGTATTTATGTTGTTTTAACCTATGCTTTATTAAATTGTATTTATGCTGTTTTAACCCATGTTTTCTTAAATTGTATTTATGTTGTTTTATCCTATGCTTTATTAAATTGTATTTATGTTGTTTTATCCTATGCTTTATTAAACTGTATTTATGTTGTTTTATCCTATGCTTTATTAAATTGTATTTATGTTGTTTTATTTTATGCTTTATTAAATTGTATTTATGTTGCTTTATCCTATGCTTTATTAAATTTTAGTAATATTGTTTTATCCTATGCTTTATTAAATTGTATTTATGTTGTTTTATCCTATGCTTTATTAAATTTTATTTGTGTTGTTTTATCCTATGCTTTAATAAATTGTATTTATGTTGTTTTAACCTCTGCTTTATTACATCGTGTTTATGTTGTTTTATCCTATGCTTTATTAAATTGTATTTATGTTGTTTTAACCTATGATTTATTAAATTGTATTTATGTTGTTTTATCCTATGTTATATTAAATTGTTTTTACGTGGTTTCAGCCTATGCTTTATTAAATTGTATTTATTTTGTTTTAACGTATGCTTTATTAAATTGTATTTATGTTGTTTTATCCTATGCTTTATTAAATGGTATTCATGTTGTTTTATCCTGTGCTTTATTAAATTGTATTTATGTTGTTTTAACCTATGCTTTATTAAATTGTATTTATGTTGTTTTATCCTATGCTTTATTAAATTGTATTTATGTTGTTTTAACCTATGCTTTATTAAATTGTATTTATGTTGTTTTATCCTATGCTTTATTAAATTGTATTTATGTTGTTTTATCCTATGCTTTATTAAATTGTATTTATGTTGTTTTATCCTATGCTTTATTAAATTGTATTTATGTTGTTTTATCCTATGCTTTATTAAATTGGATTTATGTTGTTTTATCCTATGCTTTATTAAATTGTATTTATGTTGTTTTGTCCTATGCTTTATTAAATTGTATTTTTGTTGTTTTAACCCATGCTTCATTAAATTGTATTTATGTTGTTTTATCCTATGCTTCATTAAATTGTATTTATGTTGTTTTATCCTATGCTTTATTAAATTGTATTTATGTTGTTTTATCCTATGCTTTATTAAATTGTATTTATGTTGTTTTAACGTATGTTTTATTAAATTGTATTTATGTTGTTTTATCCTATGCTTTATTAAATTGTATTTATGTTGTTTTATCCTATGCTTTATTAAATTGTATTTATGTTGTTTTAACCTATGTTTTATTAAATTGTATCTATGTTGTTTTATCCTATGCTTTATTAAATTGTGTTTATGTTGTTTTAACCCATGCTTTATTAAATTGTATTTATGTTGTTTTATCCTATGCTTTATTAAATTGTATTTATGTTGTTTTATCCTATGCTTTATTAAATTGTATTTATGTTGTTTTGTCCTATGTTATATTAAATTGTATTTACGTGGTTTCATCCTATGCTTTATTAAATTGTATTTATTTTGTTTTAACCTATGCTTTATTATATTGTTTTTATGTTGTTTTATCCTATGCTTTATTAAATTGTATTTATGTTGTTTTAACCTATGCTTTATTATATTGTATTTATGTTGTTTTATCCTATGCTTTATGAAATTGTATTTATGTTGTTTTAACCTATGCTTTATTAAATTGTATTTATGTTGTTTTATCCTATACTTTATTAAATTGTATTTATGTTGTTTTAACCTATGCTTTATTAAATTGTATTTATGTTGTTTTATCCTATGCTTTATTACATCGTGTTTATGTTGTTTTATCCTATGCTTTATTAAATTGTATTTATGTTGTTTTATCCTATACTTTATTAAATTTTATTTATGTTGTTTTAACCTATGCTTTATTAAATTGTATTTATGTTGTTTTATCCTATACTTTATTAAATTGTATTTATGTTGTTTTAACCTATGCTTTATTAAATTGTATTTATGTTGTTTTATCCTATGCTTTATTACATCGTGTTTATGTTGTTTTATCCTATGCTTTATTATATTATATTTATGTTGTTTTATCCTATACTTTATTAAATTGTATTTATGTTGTTTTAACCTATGCTTTATTAAATTGTATTTATGTTGTTTTATCCTATGCTTTATTACATCGTGTTTATGTTGTTTTACCTATGCTTTATTAAATTGTATTTATGTTGTTTTATCCTATGCTTTATTAAATTGTATTTATGTTGTTTTAACCTATGCTTTATTACATCGTGTTTATGTTGTTTTATCCTATGCTTTATTAAATTGTATTTATGTTGCTTTAACCTATGCTTTATTAAATTGTATTTATGTTGTTTTATCCTATGCTTTATTAAATGGTATTTATGTTGTTTTATCCTATGCTTTATTAAATTGTATTTATGTTGATTTAACCTATGCTTTATTAAACTGTATTTATGTTGTTTTATCCTATGCTTTATTAAATTGTATTTATGTTGTTTTATCCTATGCTTTATTAAATTGTATTTATGTTGCTTTATCCTATGCTTTATTAAATTGTATTTATGTTGTTTTATCCTATGCTTTATTAAATTGTATTTATGTTGTTTTATCCTATGCTTTATTAAATTGTATTTATGTTGTTTTATCCTAAGCTTTATTAAATTGTATTTATGTTGTTTTAACCTATGCTTTATTAAATTGTATTTATGTTGTTTTATCCTATACTTTATTAAATTGTATTTATGCTGTTTTATCCTATGCTTTATTAAATTGTATTTATGTTGTTTTATCCTATGCTTTATTAAACTGTATTTATGTTGTTTTATCCTATGCTTTATTAAATTGTATTTATGTTCTTTTATTTTATGCTTTATTAAATTGTATTTATGTTGCTTTATCCTATGCTTTATTAAATTTTATTTATATTGTTTTATCCTATGCTTTATTAAATTGTATTTATGTTGTTTTATCCTATGCTTTATTAAATTTTATTTGTGTTGTTTTATCCTATGCTTTAATAAATTGTATTTATGTTGTTTTAACCTCTGCTTTATTACATCGTGTTTATGTTGTTTTATCCTATGCTTTATTAAATTGTATTTATGTTGTTTTAACCTATGCTTTATTAAATTGTATTTATGTTGTTTTATCCTATGTTATATTAAATTGTTTTTACGTGGTTTCAGCCTATGCTTTATTAAATTGTATTTATTTTGTTTTAACGTATGCTTTATTAAATTGTATTTATGTTGTTTTATCCTATGCTTTATTAAATGGTATTTATGTTGTTTTATCCTGTGCTTTATTAAATTGTATTTATGTTGTTTTAACCTATGCTTTATTAAATTGTATTTATGTTGTTTTATCCTATGCTTTATTAAATTGTATTTATGTTGTTTTAACCTATGCTTTATTAAATTGTATTTATGTTGTTTTATCCTATGCTTTATTAAATTGTATTTATGTTGTTTTATCCTATGCTTTATTAAATTGTATTTATGTTGTTTTATCCTATGCTTTATTAAATTGTATTTATGTTGTTTTATCCTATGCTTTATTAAATTGTATTTATGTTGTTTTGTCCTATGCTTTATTAAATTGTATTTTTGTTGTTTTAACCCATGCTTCATTAAATTGTATTTATGTTGTTTTATCCTATGCTTCATTAAATTGTATTTATGTTGTTTTATCCTATGCTTTATTAAATTGTATTTATGTTGTTTTATCCTATGCTTTATTAAATTGTATTTATGTTGTTTTAACCTATGTTTTATTAAATTGTATTTATGTTGTTTTATCCTATGCTTTATTAAATTGTATTTATGTTGTTTTATCCTATGCTTTATTAAATTGTATTTATGTTGTTTTAACCTATGTTTTATTAAATTGTATCTATGTTGTTTTATCCTATGCTTTATTAAATTGTGTTTATGTTTTTTTAACCCATGCTTTATTAAATTGTATTTATGTTGTTTTATCCTATGCTTTATTAAATTGTATTTATGTTGTTTTATCCTATGCTTTATTAAATTGTATTTATGTTGTTTTGTCCTATGTTATATTAAATTGTGTTTACGTGGTTTCATCCTATGCTTTATTAAATTGTATTTATTTTGTTTTAACCTATGCTTTATTATATTGTTTTTATGTTGTTTTATCCTATGCTTTATTAAATTGTATTTATGTTGTTTTAACCTATGCTTTATTATATTGTATTTATGTTGTTTTATCCTATGCTTTATGAAATTGTATTTATGTTGTTTTAACCTATGCTTTATTAAATTGTATTTATGTTGTTTTATCCTATACTTTATTAAATTGTATTTATGTTGTTTTAACGTATGCTTTATTAAATTGTATTTATGTTGTTTTATCCTATGCTTTATTACATCGTGTTTATGTTGTTTTATCCTATGCTTTATTAAATTGTATTTATGTTGTTTTATCCTATACTTTATTAAATTTTATTTATGTTGTTTTAACCTATGCTTTATTAAATTGTATTTATGTTGTTTTATCCTATACTTTATTAAATTGTATTTATGTTGTTTTAACCTATGCTTTATTAAATTGTATTTATGTTGTTTTATCCTATGCTTTATTACATCGTGTTTATGTTGTTTTATCCTATGCTTTATTAAATTATATTTATGTTGTTTTATCCTATACTTTATTAAATTGTATTTATGTTGTTTTAACCTATGCTTTATTAAATTGTATTTATGTTGTTTTATCCTATGCTTTATTACATCGTGTTTATGTTGTTTTACCTATGCTTTATTAAATTGTATTTATGTTGTTTTATCCTATGCTTTATTAAATTGTATTTATGTTGTTTTAACCTATGCTTTATTACATCGTGTTTATGTTGTTTTATCCTATGCTTTATTAAATTGTATTTATGTTGCTTTAACCTATGCTTTATTAAATTGTATTTATGTTGTTTTATCCTATGCTTTATTAAATGGTATTTATGTTGTTTTATCCTATGCTTTATTAAATTGTATTTATGTTGATTTAACCTATGCTTTATTAAACTGTATTTATGTTGTTTTATCCTATGCTTTATTAAATTGTATTTATGTTGTTTTATCCTATGCTTTATTAAATTGTATTTATGTTGCTTTATCCTATGCTTTATTAAATTGTATTTATGTTGTTTTATCCTATGCTTTATTAAATTGTATTTATGTTGTTTTATCCTATGCTTTATTAAATTGTATTTATGTTGTTTTATCCTATGCTTTATTAAATTGTATTTATGTTGTTTTAACCTATGCTTTATTAAATTGTATTTATGTTGTTTTATCCTCTACTTTATTAAATTGTATTTATGCTGTTTTATCCTATGCTTTATTAAATTGTATTTATGTTGTTTTATACTAGGCTTTATTAAATTGTATTTATGTTGTTTTATCCTATGCTTTATTAAATTGTATTTATGTTGTTTTAACCTATGCTTTATTAAATTGTATTTATGTTGTTTTATCCTATGCTTTATTAAATTGTATTTATAATGTTTTATCCTATGCTTTATTAAATTGTATTTATGTTGTTTTATTCTATGCTTTATTAAATTGTATTTATGTTGTTTTATCCTATGCTTTATTAAATTGTATTTATGTTGTTTAGTCCTATGCTTTATTAAATTGTATTTTTGTTGCTTTAACCCATGCTTCATTAAATTGTATTTATGTTGTTTTATCCTATGCTTCATTAAATTGTATTTATGTTGTTTTATCCTATGCTTTATTAAATTGTATTTATGTTGTTTCATCCTATGCTTTATTAAATTGTATTTATGTTGTTTTAACCTATGTTTTATTAAATTGTATTTATGTTGTTTTATCCTATGCTTTATTAAATTGTATTTATGTTGTTTTATCCTATGCTTTATTAAATTGTATTTATGTTGTTTTAACCTATGTTTTATTAAATTGTTTCTATGTTGCTTTATCCTATGCTTTATTAAATTGTATTTATGTTGTTTTAACCCATGCTTTATTAAATTGTATTTATGTTGTTTTATCCTATGCTTTATTAAATTGTATTTATGTTGTTTTATCCTATGCTTTATTAAATTGTAATTATGTTGTTTTGTCCTATGTTATATTAAATTGTATTTACGTGGTTTCATCCTATGCTTTATTAAATTGTATTTATTTTGTTTTAACCTATGCTTTATTATATTGTTTTTATGTTGTTTTATCCTATGCTTTATTAAATTGTATTTATGTTGTTTTAACCTATGCTTTATTATATTGTATTTATGTTGTTTTATCCTATGCTTTATGAAATTGTATTTATGTTGTTTTAACCTATGCTTTATTAAATTGTATTTATGTTGTTTTATCCTATACTTTATTAAATTGTATTTATGTTGTTTTAACCTATGCTTTATTAAATTGTATTTATGTTGTTTTATCCTATGCTTTATTACATCGTGTTTATGTTGTTTTATCCTATGCTTTATTAAATTGTATTTATGTTGTTTTATCCTATACTTTATTAAATTGTATTTATGTTGTTTTAACCTATGCTTTATTAAATTGTATTTATGTTGTTTTATCCTATACTTTATTAAATTGTATTTATGTTGTTTTAACCTATGCTTTATTAAATTGTATTTATGTTGTTTTATCCTATGCTTTATTACATCGTGTTTATGTTGTTTTACCTATGCTTTATTAAATTGTATTTATGTTGTTTTATCCTATGCTTTATTAAATTGTATTTATGTTGTTTTAACCTATGCTTTATTACATCGTGTTTATGTTGTTTTATCCTATGCTTTATTAAATTGTATTTATGTTGCTTTAACCTATGCTTTATTAAATTGTATTTATGTTGTTTTATCCTATGCTTTATTAAATGGTATTTATGTTGTTTTATCCTATGCTTTATTAAATTGTATTTATGTTGATTTAACCTATGCTTTATTAAACTGTATTTATGTTGTTTTATCCTATGCTTTATTAAATTGTATTTATGTTGTTTTATCCTATGCTTTATTAAATTGTATTTATGTTGATTTAACCTACGCTTTATTAAACTGTATTTATGTTGTTTTATCCTATGCTTTATTAAATTGTATTTATGTTGTTTTATCCTATGCTTTATTAAATTGTATTTATGTTGTTTTATCCTATGCTTTATTAAATTGTATTTATGTTGTTTTATCCTATGCTTTATTAAATTGTATTTATGTTGTTTTAACCTATGCTTTATTAAATTCTATTTATGTTGTTTTATCCTATACTTTATTAAATTGTATTTATGTTGTTTTATCATATGCTTTATTAAATTGTATTTATGTTGTTTTATCCTATGCTTTATTAAATTGTATTTATGTTGTTTTGTCCTATGCTTTATTAAATTGTATTTATGTTGTTTTAACCTATGCTTTATTAACTTGTATTTATGTTGTTTTATCCTATGCTTTATTAAATTGTATTTATGTTGTTTTATCCTATGCTTTATTAAATTGTATTTATGGTGTTTTATCCTATGCTTTATTAAATTGTATTTATGTTGTTTTATCCTACGCTTTATTAAATTGTATTTATGTTGTTTTGTCCTATGCTTTATTAAATTGTATTTTTGTGGTTTTAACCCATGCTTCATTAAATTGTATTTATGTTGTTTTATCCTATGCTTTATTAAATTGTATTTATGTTGTTTTATCCTATGCTTTATTAAATTGTATTTATGTTGTTTTAACCTATGTTTTATTAAATTGTATCTATGTTGTTTTATCCTATGCTTTATTAAATTGTATTTATGTTGTTTTAACCTATGCTTTATTAAATTGTATTTATATTGTTTTATCCTATGCTTTATTAAATTGTATTTATTTTGTTTTGTCCTATGCTTTATTAAATTGTATTTATGTTGTTTTAACCTATGCTTTATTAAATTGTATTTATATTGTTTTATCCTATGCTTTATTAAATTGTATTTATGTTGTTTTATTCTATGCTTTATTAAATTGTATTTATGTTGTTTTATCCTATGCTTTATTAAATTGTATTTATGTTGTTTTAACCTATGCTTTATTAAATTGTATTTATGTTGTTTTAACCTATGCTTTATTACATCTTGTTTATGTTGTTTTATCCTATGCTTTATTAAATTGTATTTATGTTGTTTTAACCTATGCTTTATTAAATTGTATTTATGTTGTTTTATCCTATGTTATATTAAATTGTATTTACGTGGTTTCATCCTATGCTTTATTAAATTGTATTTATTTTGTTTTAACCTATGCTTTATTAAATTGTTTTTATGTTGTTTTATCCTATGCTTTATTAAATTGTATTTATGTTGTTTTAACCTATGCTTTATTAAATTGTATTTATGTTGTTTTATCCTATGCTTTATTAAATTGTATTTACGTGGTTTCATCCTATGCTTTATTAAATTGTATTTATGTTGTTTTAACCTATGCTTTATTAAAGTGTATTTATGATGTTTTATCCTATGCTTTATTAAATTGTATTCATGTTGTTTTATCCAATGCTTTATTAAATTGTCTTTATGTTGTTTTATCCTATGCTATATTAAATTGTATTTATGTTATTTTATCCTATACTTTATTAAATTGTATTTATGTTGTTTTATCCTATGCTTTATTAAATTGTATTCATATTGTTTTATTCTTTGCTTTATTAAATTGTTTTTATGTTGTTTTAATCTATGGTTTTTTAAATTTTATTTATGTTGTTTTATCCTATGCTTTATTAAATTGTATTTATGTTGTTTTAACCTATGATTTATTAAATTGTATTTATGTTGTTTTATCCTATGCTTTATTAAATTGTATTTATGTTGTTTTATCCTATGCTTTATTAAATTGTATTTATGTTGCTTTAACCTATGCTTTATTAAATTGTATTTATGTTGTTTTATCCTATGCTTTATTAAATGGTATTTATGTTGTTTTATCCTATGCTTTATTAAATTGTATTTATGTTGATTTAACCTATGCTTTATTAAACTGTATTTATGTTGTTTTATCCTATGCTTTATTAAATTGTATTTATGTTGTTTTATCCTATGCTTTATTAAATTGTATTTATGTTGCTTTATCCTATGCTTTATTAAATTGTATTTATGTTGTTTTATCCTATGCTTTATTAAATTGTATTTATGTTGTTTTATCCTATGCTTTATTAAATTGTATTTATGTTGTTTTATCCTATGCTTTATTAAATTGTATTTATGTTGTTTTAACCTATGCTTTATTAAATTGTATTTATGTTGTTTTATCCTATACTTTATTAAATTGTATTTATGCTGTTTTATCCTATGCTTTATTAAATTGTATTTATGTTGTTTTATCCTATGCTTTATTAAATTGTATTTATGTTGTTTTATCCTATGCTTTATTAAATTGTATTTATGTTGTTTCATCCTATGCTTTATTAAATTGTATTTATGTTGTTTTAACCTATGTTTTATTAAATTGTATTTATGTTGTTTTATCCTATGCTTTATTAAATTGTATTTATGTTGTTTTATCCTATGCTTTATTAAATTGTATTTATGTTGTTTTAACCTATGTTTTATTAAATTGTTTCTATGTTGCTTTATCCTATGCTTTATTAAATTGTATTTATGTTGTTTTAACCCATGCTTTATTAAATTGTATTTATGTTGTTTTATCCTATGCTTTATTAAATTGTATTTATGTTGTTTTATCCTATGCTTTATTAAATTGTAATTATGTTGTTTTGTCCTATGTTATATTAAATTGTATTTACGTGGTTTCATCCTATGCTTTATTAAATTGTATTTATTTTGTTTTAACCTATGCTTTATTATATTGTTTTTATGTTGTTTTATCCTATGCTTTATTAAATTGTATTTATGTTGTTTTAACCTATGCTTTATTATATTGTATTTATGTTGTTTTATCCTATGCTTTATGAAATTGTATTTATGTTGTTTTAACCTATGCTTTATTAAATTGTATTTATGTTGTTTTATCCTATACTTTATTAAATTGTATTTATGTTGTTTTAACCTATGCTTTATTAAATTGTATTTATGTTGTTTTATCCTATGCTTTATTACATCGTGTTTATGTTGTTTTATCCTATGCTTTATTAAATTGTATTTATGTTGTTTTATCCTATACTTTATTAAATTGTATTTATGTTGTTTTAACCTATGCTTTATTAAATTGTATTTATGTTGTTTTATCCTATACTTTATTAAATTGTATTTATGTTGTTTTAACCTATGCTTTATTAAATTGTATTTATGTTGTTTTATCCTATGCTTTATTACATCGTGTTTATGTTGTTTTATCCTATGCTTTATTAAATTGTATTTATGTTGTTTTATCCTATACTTTATTAAATTGTATTTATGTTGTTTTAGCCTATGCTTTATTAAATTGTATTTATGTTGTTTTATCCTATGCTTTATTAAATTGTATTTATGTTGTTTTAACCTATGTTTTATTAAATTGTATCTATGTTGTTTTATTCTATGCTTTATTAAATTGTATTTATGTTGTTTTAACCCATGCTTTATTAAATTGTATTTATGTTGTTTTATCCTATGCTTTATTAAATGGTATTTATGTTGTTTTATCCTATGCTTTATTAAATTGTAATTATGATGTTTTGTCCTATGTTATATTAAATTGTATTTACGTGGTTTCATCCTATGCTTTATTAAATTGCATTTATTTTGTTTTAACCTATGCTTTATTATATTGTTTTTATGTTGTTTTATCCTATGCTTTATTAAATTGTATTTATGTTGTTTTAACCTATGCTTTATTATATTGTATTTATGTTGTTTTATCCTATGCTTTATGAAATTGTATTTATGTTGTTTTAACCTATGCTTTATTAAATTGTATTTATGTTGTTTTATCCTATACTTTATTAAATTGTATTTATGTTGTTTTAACCTATGCTTTATTAAATTGTATTTATGTTGTTTTATCCTATGCTTTATTACATCGTGTTTATGTTGTTTTATCCTATGCTTTATTAAATTGTATTTATGTTGTTTTATCCTATACTTTATTAAATTGTATTTATGTTGTTTTAACCTATGCTTTATTAAATTGTATTTATGTTGTTTTATCCTATACTTTATTAAATTGTATTTATGTTGTTTTAACCTATGCTTTATTAAATTGTATTTATGTTGTTTTATCCTATGCTTTATTACATCGTGTTTATGTTGTTTTATCCTATGCTTTATTAAATTGTATTTATGTTGTTTTATCCTATACTTTATTAAATTGTATTTATGTTATTTTAGCCTATGCTTTATTAAATTGTATTTATGTTGTTTTATCCTATGCTTTATTACATTGTGTTTATGTTGTTTTACCTATGCTTTATTAAATTGTATTTATGTTGTTTTATCCTATGCTTTATTAAATTGTATTTATGTTGTTTTAACCTATGCTTTATTACATCGTGTTTATGTTGTTTTATCCTATGCTTTATTAAATTGTATTTATGTTGCTTTAACCTATGCTTTATTAAATTGTATTTATGTTGTTTTATCCTATGCTTTATTAAATGGTATTTATGTTGTTTTATCCTATGCTTTATTAAATTGTATTTATGTTGATTTAACCTATGCTTTATTAAACTGTATTTATGTTGTTTTATCCTATGCTTTATTAAATTGTATTTATGTTGTTTTATCCTATGCTTTATTAAATTGTATTTATGTTGATTTAACCTACGCTTTATTAAACTGTATTTATGTTGTTTTATCCTATGCTTTATTAAATTGTATTTATGTTGTTTTATCCTATGCTTTATTAAATTGTATTTATGTTGTTTTATCCTATGCTTTATTAAATTGTATTTATGTTGTTTTATCCTATGCTTTATTAAATTGTATTTATGTTGTTTTAACCTATGCTTTATTAAATTCTATTTATGTTGTTTTATCCTATACTTTATTAAATTGTATTTATGTTGTTTTATCATATGCTTTATTAAATTGTATTTATGTTGTTTTATCCTATGCTTTATTAAATTGTATTTATGTTGTTTTGTCCTATGCTTTATTAAATTGTATTTATGTTGTTTTAACCTATGCTTTATTAACTTGTATTTATGTTGTTTTATCCTATGCTTTATTAAATTGTATTTATGTTGTTTTATCCTATGCTTTATTAAATTGTATTTATGGTGTTTTATCCTATGCTTTATTAAATTGTATTTATGTTGTTTTATCCTACGCTTTATTAAATTGTATTTATGTTGTTTTGTCCTATGCTTTATTAAATTGTATTTTTGTGGTTTTAACCCATGCTTCATTAAATTGTATTTATGTTGTTTTATCCTATGCTTTATTAAATTGTATTTATGTTGTTTTATCCTATGCTTTATTAAATTGTATTTATGTTGTTTTAACCTATGTTTTATTAAATTGTATCTATGTTGTTTTATCCTATGCTTTATTAAATTGTATTTATGTTGTTTTAACCTATGCTTTATTAAATTGTATTTATATTGTTTTATCCTATGCTTTATTAAATTGTATTTATTTTGTTTTGTCCTATGCTTTATTAAATTGTATTTATGTTGTTTTAACCTATGCTTTATTAAATTGTATTTATATTGTTTTATCCTATGCTTTATTAAATTGTATTTATGTTGTTTTATTCTATGCTTTATTAAATTGTATTTATGTTGTTTTATCCTATGCTTTATTAAATTGTATTTATGTTGTTTTAACCTATGCTTTATTAAATTGTATTTATGTTGTTTTAACCTATGCTTTATTACATCTTGTTTATGTTGTTTTATCCTATGCTTTATTAAATTGTATTTATGTTGTTTTAACCTATGCTTTATTAAATTGTATTTATGTTGTTTTATCCTATGTTATATTAAATTGTATTTACGTGGTTTCATCCTATGCTTTATTAAATTGTATTTATTTTGTTTTAACCTATGCTTTATTAAATTGTTTTTATGTTGTTTTATCCTATGCTTTATTAAATTGTATTTATGTTGTTTTAACCTATGCTTTATTAAATTGTATTTATGTTGTTTTATCCTATGCTTTATTAAATTGTATTTACGTGGTTTCATCCTATGCTTTATTAAATTGTATTTATGTTGTTTTAACCTATGCTTTATTAAATTGTATTTATGATGTTTTATCCTATGCTTTATTAAATTGTATTCATGTTGTTTTATCCAATGCTTTATTAAATTGTCTTTATGTTGTTTTATCCTATGCTATATTAAATTGTATTTATGTTGTTTTATCCTATACTTTATTAAATTGTATTTATGTTGTTTTATCCTATGCTTTATTAAATTGTATTCATATTGTTTTATTCTTTGCTTTATTAAATTGTTTTTATGTTGTTTTAATCTATGGTTTTTTAAATTTTATTTATGTTGTTTTATCCTATGCTTTATTAAATTGTATTTATGTTGTTTTAACCTATGATTTATTAAATTGTATTTATGTTGTTTTATCCTATGCTTTATTAAATTGTATTTATGTTGTTTTATCCTATGCTTTATTAAATTGTATTTATGTTGCTTTAACCTATGCTTTATTAAATTGTATTTATGTTGTTTTATCCTATGCTTTATTAAATGGTATTTATGTTGTTTTATCCTATGCTTTATTAAATTGTATTTATGTTGATTTAACCTATGCTTTATTAAACTGTATTTATGTTGTTTTATCCTATGCTTTATTAAATTGTATTTATGTTGTTTTATCCTATGCTTTATTAAATTGTATTTATGTTGCTTTATCCTATGCTTTATTAAATTGTATTTATGTTGTTTTATCCTATGCTTTATTAAATTGTATTTATGTTGTTTTATCCTATGCTTTATTAAATTGTATTTATGTTGTTTTATCCTATGCTTTATTAAATTGTATTTATGTTGTTTTAACCTATGCTTTATTAAATTGTATTTATGTTGTTTTATCCTATACTTTATTAAATTGTATTTATGCTGTTTTATCCTATGCTTTATTAAATTGTATTTATGTTGTTTTATCCTATGCTTTATTAAATTGTATTTATGTTGTTTTATCCTATGCTTTATTAAATTGTATTTATGTTGTTTCATCCTATGCTTTATTAAATTGTATTTATGTTGTTTTAACCTATGTTTTATTAAATTGTATTTATGTTGTTTTATCCTATGCTTTATTAAATTGTATTTATGTTGTTTTATCCTATGCTTTATTAAATTGTATTTATGTTGTTTTAACCTATGTTTTATTAAATTGTTTCTATGTTGCTTTATCCTATGCTTTATTAAATTGTATTTATGTTGTTTTAACCCATGCTTTATTAAATTGTATTTATGTTGTTTTATCCTATGCTTTATTAAATTGTATTTATGTTGTTTTATCCTATGCTTTATTAAATTGTAATTATGTTGTTTTGTCCTATGTTATATTAAATTGTATTTACGTGGTTTCATCCTATGCTTTATTAAATTGTATTTATTTTGTTTTAACCTATGCTTTATTATATTGTTTTTATGTTGTTTTATCCTATGCTTTATTAAATTGTATTTATGTTGTTTTAACCTATGCTTTATTATATTGTATTTATGTTGTTTTATCCTATGCTTTATGAAATTGTATTTATGTTGTTTTAACCTATGCTTTATTAAATTGTATTTATGTTGTTTTATCCTATACTTTATTAAATTGTATTTATGTTGTTTTAACCTATGCTTTATTAAATTGTATTTATGTTGTTTTATCCTATGCTTTATTACATCGTGTTTATGTTGTTTTATCCTATGCTTTATTAAATTGTATTTATGTTGTTTTATCCTATACTTTATTAAATTGTATTTATGTTGTTTTAACCTATGCTTTATTAAATTGTATTTATGTTGTTTTATCCTATACTTTATTAAATTGTATTTATGTTGTTTTAACCTATGCTTTATTAAATTGTATTTATGTTGTTTTATCCTATGCTTTATTACATCGTGTTTATGTTGTTTTATCCTATGCTTTATTAAATTGTATTTATGTTGTTTTATCCTATACTTTATTAAATTGTATTTATGTTGTTTTAGCCTATGCTTTATTAAATTGTATTTATGTTGTTTTATCCTATGCTTTATTAAATTGTATTTATGTTGTTTTAACCTATGTTTTATTAAATTGTATCTATGTTGTTTTATTCTATGCTTTATTAAATTGTATTTATGTTGTTTTAACCCATGCTTTATTAAATTGTATTTATGTTGTTTTATCCTATGCTTTATTAAATGGTATTTATGTTGTTTTATCCTATGCTTTATTAAATTGTAATTATGATGTTTTGTCCTATGTTATATTAAATTGTATTTACGTGGTTTCATCCTATGCTTTATTAAATTGCATTTATTTTGTTTTAACCTATGCTTTATTATATTGTTTTTATGTTGTTTTATCCTATGCTTTATTAAATTGTATTTATGTTGTTTTAACCTATGCTTTATTATATTGTATTTATGTTGTTTTATCCTATGCTTTATGAAATTGTATTTATGTTGTTTTAACCTATGCTTTATTAAATTGTATTTATGTTGTTTTATCCTATACTTTATTAAATTGTATTTATGTTGTTTTAACCTATGCTTTATTAAATTGTATTTATGTTGTTTTATCCTATGCTTTATTACATCGTGTTTATGTTGTTTTATCCTATGCTTTATTAAATTGTATTTATGTTGTTTTATCCTATACTTTATTAAATTGTATTTATGTTGTTTTAACCTATGCTTTATTAAATTGTATTTATGTTGTTTTATCCTATACTTTATTAAATTGTATTTATGTTGTTTTAACCTATGCTTTATTAAATTGTATTTATGTTGTTTTATCCTATGCTTTATTACATCGTGTTTATGTTGTTTTATCCTATGCTTTATTAAATTGTATTTATGTTGTTTTATCCTATACTTTATTAAATTGTATTTATGTTATTTTAGCCTATGCTTTATTAAATTGTATTTATGTTGTTTTATCCTATGCTTTATTACATTGTGTTTATGTTGTTTTACCTATGCTTTATTAAATTGTATTTATGTTGTTTTATCCTATGCTTTATTAAATTGTATTTATGTTGTTTTAACCTATGCTTTATTACATCGTGTTTATGTTGTTTTATCCTATGCTTTATTAAATTGTATTTATGTTGCTTTAACCTATGCTTTATTAAATTGTATTTATGTTGTTTTATCCTATGCTTTATTAAATGGTATTTATGTTGTTTTATCCTATGCTTTATTAAATTGTATTTATGTTGATTTAACCTATGCTTTATTAAACTGTATTTATGTTGTTTTATCCTATGCTTTATTAAATTGTATTTATGTTGTTTTATCCTATGCTTTATTAAATTGTATTTATGTTGTTTTATCCTATGCTTTATTAAATTGTATTTATGTTGTTTTATCCTATGCTTTATTAAACTGTATTTATGTTGTTTTAACCTATGCTTTATTAAATTCTATTTATGTTGTTTTATCCTATACTTTATTAAATTGTATTTATGTTGTTTTATCATATGCTTTATTAAATTGTATTTATGTTGTTTTATCCTATGCTTTATTAAATGGTATTTATGTTGTTTTATCCTATGCTTTATTAAATTGTAATTATGATGTTTTGTCCTATGTTATATTAAATTGTATTTACGTGGTTTCATCCTATGCTTTATTAAATTGCATTTATTTTGTTTTAACCTATGCTTTATTATATTGTTTTTATGTTGTTTTATCCTATGCTTTATTAAATTGTATTTATGTTGTTTTAACCTATGCTTTATTATATTGTATTTATGTTGTTTTATCCTATGCTTTATGAAATTGTATTTATGTTGTTTTAACCTATGCTTTATTAAATTGTATTTATGTTGTTTTATCCTATACTTTATTAAATTGTATTTATGTTGTTTTAACCTATGCTTTATTAAATTGTATTTATGTTGTTTTATCCTATGCTTTATTACATCGTGTTTATGTTGTTTTATCCTATGCTTTATTAAATTGTATTTATGTTGTTTTATCCTATACTTTATTAAATTGTATTTATGTTGTTTTAACCTATGCTTTATTAAATTGTATTTATGTTGTTTTATCCTATACTTTATTAAATTGTATTTATGTTGTTTTAACCTATGCTTTATTAAATTGTATTTATGTTGTTTTATCCTATGCTTTATTACATCGTGTTTATGTTGTTTTATCCTATGCTTTATTAAATTGTATTTATGTTGTTTTATCCTATACTTTATTAAATTGTATTTATGTTATTTTAGCCTATGCTTTATTAAATTGTATTTATGTTGTTTTATCCTATGCTTTATTACATTGTGTTTATGTTGTTTTACCTATGCTTTATTAAATTGTATTTATGTTGTTTTATCCTATGCTTTATTAAATTGTATTTATGTTGTTTTAACCTATGCTTTATTACATCGTGTTTATGTTGTTTTATCCTATGCTTTATTAAATTGTATTTATGTTGCTTTAACCTATGCTTTATTAAATTGTATTTATGTTGTTTTATCCTATGCTTTATTAAATGGTATTTATGTTGTTTTATCCTATGCTTTATTAAATTGTATTTATGTTGATTTAACCTATGCTTTATTAAACTGTATTTATGTTGTTTTATCCTATGCTTTATTAAATTGTATTTATGTTGTTTTATCCTATGCTTTATTAAATTGTATTTATGTTGTTTTATCCTATGCTTTATTAAATTGTATTTATGTTGTTTTATCCTATGCTTTATTAAATTGTATTTATGTTGTTTTAACCTATGCTTTATTAAATTCTATTTATGTTGTTTTATCCTATACTTTATTAAATTGTATTTATGTTGTTTTATCATATGCTTTATTAAATTGTATTTATGTTGTTTTATCCTATGCTTTATTAAATTGTATTTATGTTGTTTTGTCCTATGCTTTATTAAATTGTATTTATGTTGTTTTAACCTATGCTTTATTAACTTGTATTTATGTTGTTTTATCCTATGCTTTATTAAATTGTATTTATGTTGTTTTATCCTATGCTTTATTAAATTGTATTTATGGTGTTTTATCCTATGCTTTATTAAATTGTATTTATGTTGTTTTATCCTACGCTTTATTAAATTGTATTTATGTTGTTTTGTCCTATGCTTTATTAAATTGTATTTTTGTGGTTTTAACCCATGCTTCATTAAATTGTATTTATGTTGTTTTATCCTATGCTTTATTAAATTGTATTTATGTTGTTTTATCCTATGCTTTATTAAATTGTATTTATGTTGTTTTAACCTATGTTTTATTAAATTGTATCTATGTTGTTTTATCCTATGCTTTATTAAATTGTATTTATGTTGTTTTAACCTATGCTTTATTAAATTGTATTTATATTGTTTTATCCTATGCTTTATTAAATTGTATTTATTTTGTTTTGTCCTATGCTTTATTAAATTGTATTTATGTTGTTTTAACCTATGCTTTATTAAATTGTATTTATATTGTTTTATCCTATGCTTTATTAAAATGTATTTATGTTGTTTTATTCTATGCTTTATTAAATTGTATTTATGTTGTTTTATCCTATGCTTTATTAAATTGTATTTATGTTGTTTTAACCTATGCTTTATTAAATTGTATTTATGTTGTTTTAACCTATGCTTTATTACATCTTGTTTATGTTGTTTTATCCTATGCTTTATTAAATTGTATTTATGTTGTTTTAACCTATGCTTTATTAAATTGTATTTATGTTGTTTTATCCTATGTTATATTAAATTGTATTTACGTGGTTTCATCCTATGCTTTATTAAATTGTATTTATTTTGTTTTAACCTATGCTTTATTAAATTGTTTTTATGTTGTTTTATCCTATGCTTTATTAAATTGTATTTATGTTGTTTTAACCTATGCTTTATTAAATTGTATTTATGTTGTTTTATCCTATGCTTTATTAAATTGTATTTACGTGGTTTCATCCTATGCTTTATTAAATTGTATTTATGTTGTTTTAACCTATGCTTTATTAAATTGTATTTATGATGTTTTATCCTATGCTTTATTAAATTGTATTCATGTTGTTTTATCCAATGCTTTATTAAATTGTCTTTATGTTGTTTTATCCTATGCTATATTAAATTGTATTTATGTTGTTTTATCCGATACTTTATTAAATTGTATTTATGTTGTTTTATCCTATGCTTTATTAAATTGTATTCATATTGTTTTATTCTTTGCTTTATTAAATTGTTTTTATGTTGTTTTAATCTATGGTTTTTTAAATTTTATTTATGTTGTTTTATCCTATGCTTTATTAAATTGTATTTATGTTGTTTTAACCTATGATTTATTAAATTGTATTTATGTTGTTTTATCCTATGCTTTATTAAATTGTATTTATGTTGTTTTATCCTATGCTTTATTAAATTGTATTTATGTTGTTTTATTCTATGCTTTATTAAATTGTATTTATGTTGTTTTATCCTATGCTTTATTAAATTGTATTTATGTTGTTTTATCCTATGCTTTATTAAATTGTATTTATGTTGTTTTGTCCTATGCTTTATTAAATTGTATTTTTGTTGTTTTAACCCATGCTTCATTAAATTGTATTTATGTTGTTTTATCCTATGCTTCATTAAATTGTATTTATGTTGTTTTATCCTATGCTTTATTAAATTGTATTTATGTTGTTTTATCCTATGCTTTATTAAATTGTATTTATGTTGTTTTAACCTATGTTTTATTAAATTGTATTTATGTTGTTTTATCCTATGCTTTATTAAATTGTATTTATGTTGTTTTATCCTATGCTTTATTAAATTGTATTTATGTTGTTTTAACCTATGTTTTATTAAATTGTATCTATGTTGTTTTATCCTATGCTTTATTAAATTGTATTTATGTTGTTTTAACCCATGCTTTATTAAATTGTATTTATGTTGTTTTATCCTATGCTTTATTAAATTGTATTTATGTTGTTTTAACCTATGCTTTATTAAATTGTATTTATATTGTTTTATCCTATGCTTTATTAAATTGTATTTATTTTGTTTTGTCCTATGCTTTATTAAATTGTATTTATGTTGTTTTAACCTATGCTTTATTAAATTGTATTTATATTGTTTTATCCTATGCTTTATTAAATTGTATTTATGTTGTTTTATTCTATGCTTTATTAAATTGTATTCATGTTGTTTTATCCAATGCTTTATTAAATTGTCTTTATGTTGTTTTATCCTATGCTATATTAAATTGTATTTATGTTGTTTTATCCTATACTTTATTAAATTGTATTTATGTTGTTTTATCCTATGCTTT
Source organism: Phyllobates terribilis (assembly GCF_046119375.1). Taxonomy (NCBI): domain Eukaryota; kingdom Metazoa; phylum Chordata; class Amphibia; order Anura; family Dendrobatidae; genus Phyllobates; species Phyllobates terribilis. Next base: position 345,687 of record NW_027363206.1, on the reverse strand, counting down.
ATTAAATTGTATTCATATTGTTTTATTCTTTGCTTTATTAAATTGTTTTTATGTTGTGTTAATCTATGCTTTTTTAAATTTTATTTATGTTGTTTTATCCTATGCTTTATTAAATTGTATTTATGTTGTTTTATCCTATGCTTTATTAAATTGTATTTATGTTGTTTTATCCTATGCTTTATTAAATTGTATTTATGTTGTTTTGTCCTATGTTATATTAAATTGTATTTATGTGGTTTCATCCTATGCTTTATTAAATTGTATTTATTTTGTTTTAACCTATGCTTTATTATATTGTTTTTATGTTGTTTTATCCTATGCTTTATTAAATTGTATTTATGTTGTTTTAACCTATGCTTTATTATATTGTATTTATGTTGTTTTATCCTATGCTTTATGAAATTGTATTTATGTTGTTTTAACCTATGCTTTATTAAATTGTATTTATGTGGTTTTATCCTATACTTTATTAAATTGTATTTATGTTGTTTTAACCTATGCTTTATTAAATTATATTTATGTTGTTTTATCCTATGCTTTATTACATCGTGTTTATGTTGTTTTATCCTATGCTTTATTAAATTGTATTTATGTTGTTTTATCCTATACTTTATTAAATTTTATTTATGTTGTTTTAACCTATGCTTTATTAAATTGTATTTATGTTGTTTTATCCTATACTTTATTAAATTGTATTTATGTTGTTTTAACCTATGCTTTATTAAATTGTATTTATGTTGTTTTATCCTATGCTTTATTACATCGTGTTTATGTTGTTTTATCCTATGCTTTATTAAATTATATTTATGTTGTTTTATCCTATACTTTATTAAATTGTATTTATGTTGTTTTAACCTATGCTTTATTAAATTGTATTTATGTTGTTTTATCCTATGCTTTATTACATCGTGTTTATGTTGTTTTACCTATGCTTTATTAAATTGTATTTATGTTGTTTTATCCTATGCTTTATTAAATTGTATTTATGTTGTTTTAACCTATGCTTTATTATATCGTGTTTATGTTTATTTATCCTATGCTTTATTAAATTGTATTTATGTTGCTTTAACCTATGCTTTATTAAATTGTATTTATGTTGTTTTATCCTATGCTTTATTAAATGGTATTTATGTTGTTTTATCCTATGCTTTATTAAATTGTATTTATGTTGATTTAACCTATGCTTTATTAAACTGTATTTATGTTGTTTTATCCTATGCTTTATTAAATTGTATTTATGTTGTTTTATCCTATGCTTTATTAAATTGTATTTATGTTGCTTTATCCTATGCTTTATTAAATTGTATTTATGTTGTTTTATCCTATGCTTTATTAAATTGTATTTATGTTGTTTTATCCTATGCTTTATTAAATTGTATTTATGTTGTTTTATCCTATGCTTTATTAAATTGTATTTATGTTGTTTTAACCTATGCTTTATTAAATTGTATTTATGTTGTTTTATCCTATACTTTATTAAATTGTATTTATGTTGTTTTATCCTATGCTTTATTAAATTGTATGTATGTTGTTTTATCCTATGCTTTATTAAATTGTATTTATGTTGTTTTATCCTATGCTTTATTAAATTGTATTTATGTCGTTTTAACCTATGCTTTATTAAATTGTATTTATGTTGTTTTATCCTATGCTTTATTAAATTGTATTTATAATGTTTTATCCTATGCTTTATTAAATTGTATTTATGTTGTTTTATTCTATGCGTTATTAAATTGTATTTATGTTGTTTTATCCTATGCTTTATTAAATTGTATTTATGTTGTTTTGTCCTATGCTTTATTAAATTGTATTTTTGTTGCTTTAACCCATGCTTCATTAAATTGTATTTATGTTGTTTTATCCTATGCTTCATTAAATTGTATTTATGTTGTTTTATCCTATGCTTTATTAAATTGTATTTATGTTGTTTCATCCTATGCTTTATTAAATTGTATTTATGTTGTTTTAACCTATGTTTTATTAAATTGTATTTATGTTGTTTTATCCTATGCTTTATTAAAATGTATTTATGTTGTTTTATCCTATGCTTTATTAAATTGTATTTATGTTGTTTTAACCTATGTTTTATTAAATTGTTTCTATGTTGCTTTATCCTATGCTTTATTAAATTGTATTTATGTTGTTTTAACCCATGCTTTATTAAATTGTATTTATGTTGTTTTATCCTATGCTTTATTAAATTGTAATTATGTTGTTTTGTCCTATGTTATATTAAATTGTATTTACGTGGTTTCATCCTATGCTTTATTAAATTGTATTTATTTTGTTTTAACCTATGCTTTATTATATTGTTTTTATGTTGTTTTATCCTATGCTTTATTAAATTGTATTTATGTTGTTTTAACCTATGCTTTATTATATTGTATTTATGTTGTTTTATCCTATGCTTTATGAAATTGTATTTATGTTGTTTTAACCTATGCTTTATTAAATTGTATTTATGTTGTTTTATCCTATACTTTATTAAATTGTATTTATGTTGTTTTAACCTATGCTTTATTAAATTGTATTTATGTTGTTTTATCCTATGCTTTATTACATCGTGTTTATGTTGTTTTATCCTATGCTTTATTAAATTGTATTTATGTTGTTTTATCCTATACTTTATTAAATTGTATTTATGTTGTTTTAACCTATGCTTTATTAAATTGTATTTATGTTGTTTTATCCTATACTTTATTAAATTGTATTTATGTTGTTTTAACCTATGCTTTATTAAATTGTATTTATGTTGTTTTATCCTATGCTTTATTACATCGTGTTTATGTTGTTTTATCCTATGCTTTATTAAATTGTATTTATGTTGTTTTAGCCTATGCTTTATTAAATTGTATTTATGTTGTTTTATCCTATGCTTTATTAAATTGTATTTATGTTGTTTTAACCTATGTTTTATTAAATTGTATCTATGTTGTTTTATTCTATGCTTTATTAAATTGTATTTATGTTGTTTTAACCCATGCTTTATTAAATTGTATTTATGTTGTTTTATCCTATGCTTTATTAAATGGTATTTATGTTGTTTTATCCTATGCTTTATTAAATTTTAATTATGTTGTTTTGTCCTATGTTATATTAAATTGTATTTACGTGGTTTCATCCTATGCTTTATTAAATTGTATTTATTTTGTTTTAACCTATGCTTTATTATATTGTTTTTATGTTGTTTTATCCTATGCTTTATTAAATTGTATTTATGTTGTTTTAACCTATGCTTTATTATATTGTATTTATGTTGTTTTATCCTATGCTTTATTATATCGTGTTTATGTTGTTTTATCCTATGCTTTATTAAATTGTATTTATGTTGTTTTATCCTATACTTTATTAAATTGTATTTATGTTGTTTTAACCTATGCTTTATTAAATTGTATTTATGTTGTTTTATCCTATACTTTATTAAATTGTATTTATGTTGTTTTAACCTATGCTTTATTAAATTGTATTTATGTTGTTTTATCCTATGCTTTATTACATCGTGTTTATGTTGTTTTATCCTATGCTTTATTAAATTGTATTTATGTTGTTTTATCCTATACTTTATTAAATTGTATTTATGTTGTTTTAGCCTATGCTTTATTAAATTGTATTTATGTTGTTTTATCCTATGCTTTATTACATTGTGTTTATGTTGTTTTACCTATGCTTTATTAAATTGTATTTATGTTGTTTTATCCTATGCTTTATTAAATTGTATTTATGTTGTTTTAACCTATGCTTTATTACATCGTGTTTATGTTGTTTTATCCTATGCTTTATTAAATTGTATTTATGTTGCTTTAACCTATGCTTTATTAAATTGTATTTATGTTGTTTTATCCTATGCTTTATTAAATGGTATTTATGTTGTTTTATCCTATGCTTTATTAAATTGTATTTATGTTGATTTAACCTATGCTTTATTAAACTGTATTTATGTTGTTTTATCCTATGCTTTATTAAATTGTATTTATGTTGTTTTATCCTATGCTTTATTAAATTGTATTTATGTTGTTTTATCCTATGCTTTATTAAATTGTATTTATGTTGTTTTATCCTATGCTTTATTAAATTGTATTTATGTTGTTTTATCCTATGCTTTATTAAATTGTATTTATGTTGTTTTAACCTATGCTTTATGAAATTGTATTTATGTTGTTTTAACCTATGCTTTATTAAATTGTATTTATGTTGTTTTATCCTATACTTTATTAAATTGTATTTATGTTGTTTTAACCTATGCTTTATTAAATTGTATTTATGTTGTTTTATCCTATGCTTTATTACATCGTGTTTATGTTGTTTTATCCTATGCTTTATTAAATTGTATTTATGTTGTTTTATCCTATACTTTATTAAATTGTATTTATGTTGTTTTAACCTATGCTTTATTAAATTGTATTTATGTTGTTTTATCCTATACTTTATTAAATTGTATTTATGTTGTTTTAACCTATGCTTTATTAAATTGTATTTATGTTGTTTTATCCTATGCTTTATTACATCGTGTTTATGTTGTTTTATCCTATGCTTTATTAAATTGTATTTATGTTGTTTTATCCTATACTTTATTAAATTGTATTTATGTTGTTTTAGCCTATGCTTTATTAAATTGTATTTATGTTGTTTTATCCTATGCTTTATTAAATTGTATTTATGTTGTTTTAACCTATGTTTTATTAAATTGTATCTATGTTGTTTTATTCTATGCTTTATTAAATTGTATTTATGTTGTTTTAACCCATGCTTTATTAAATTGTATTTATGTTGTTTTATCCTATGCTTTATTAAATGGTATTTATGTTGTTTTATCCTATGCTTTATTAAATTGTAATTATGTTGTTTTGTCCTATGTTATATTAAATTGTATTTACGTGGTTTCATTCTATGCTTTATTAAATTGTATTTATTTTGTTTTAACCTATGCTTTATTATATTGTTTTTATGTTGTTTTATCCTATGCTTTATTAAATTGTATTTATGTTGTTTTAACCTATGCTTTATTATATTGTATTTATGTTGTTTTATCCTATGCTTTATGAAATTGTATTTATGTTGTTTTAACCTATGCTTTATTAAATTGTATTTATGTTGTTTTATCCTATACTTTATTAAATTGTATTTATGTTGTTTTAACCTATGCTTTATTAAATTGTATTTATGTTGTTTTATCCTATGCTTTATTATATCGTGTTTATGTTGTTTTATCCTATGCTTTATTAAATTGTATTTATGTTGTTTTATCCTATACTTTATTAAATTGTATTTATGTTGTTTTAACCTATGCTTTATTAAATTGTATTTATGTTGTTTTATCCTATACTTTATTAAATTGTATTTATGTTGTTTTAACCTATGCTTTATTAAATTGTATTTATGTTGTTTTATCCTATGCTTTATTACATCGTGTTTATGTTGTTTTATCCTATGCTTTATTAAATTGTATTTATGTTGTTTTATCCTATACTTTATTAAATTGTATTTATGTTGTTTTAGCCTATGCTTTATTAAATTGTATTTATGTTGTTTTATCCTATGCTTTATTACATTGTGTTTATGTTGTTTTACCTATGCTTTATTAAATTGTATTTATGTTGTTTTATCCTATGCTTTATTAAATTGTATTTATGTTGTTTTAACCTATGCTTTATTACATCGTGTTTATGTTGTTTTATCCTATGCTTTATTAAATTGTATTTATGTTGCTTTAACCTATGCTTTATTAAATTGTATTTATGTTGTTTTATCCTATGCTTTATTAAATGGTATTTATGTTGTTTTATCCTATGCTTTATTAAATTGTATTTATGTCGATTTAACCTATGCTTTATTAAACTGTATTTATGTTGTTTTATCCTATGCTTTATTAAATTGTATTTATGTTGTTTTATCCTATGCTTTATTAAATTGTATTTATGTTGTTTTATCCTATGCTTTATTAAATTGTATTTATGTTGTTTTATCCTATGCTTTATTAAATTGTATTTATGTTGTTTTATCCTATGCTTTATTAAATTGTATTTATGTTGTTTTAACCTATGCTTTATTAAATTGTATTTATGTTGTTTTATCCTATACTTTATTAAATTGTATTTATGTTGTTTTATCATATGCTTTATTAAATTGTATTTATGTTGTTTTATCCTATGCTTTATTAAATTGTATTTATGTTGTTTTGTCCTATGCTTTATTAAATTGTATTTATGTTGTTTTAACCTATGCTTTATTAACTTGTATTTATGTTGTTTTATCCTATGCTTTATTAAATTGTATTTATGTTGTTTTATCCTATGCTTTATTAAATTGTATTTATGTTGTTTTATCCTATGCTTTATTAAATTGTATTTATGTTGTTTTATCCTATGCTTTATTAAATTGTATTTATGTTGTTTTGTCCTATGCTTTATTAAATTGTATTTTTGTTGTTTTAACCCATGCTTCATTAAATTGTATTTATGTTGTTTTATCCTATGCTTCATTAAATTGTATTTATGTTGTTTTATCCTATGCTTTATTAAATTGTATTTATGTTGTTTTATCCTATGCTTTATTAAATTGTATTTATGTTGTTTTAACCTATGTTTTATTAAATTGTATTTATGTTGTTTTATCCTATGCTTTATTAAATTGTATTTATGTTGTTTTATCCTATGCTTTATTAAATTGTATTTATGTTGTTTTAACCTATGTTTTATTAAATTGTATCTATGTTGTTTTATCCTATGCTTTATTAAATTGTATTTATGTTGTTTTAACCCATGCTTTATTAAATTGTATTTATGTTGTTTTACCCTATGCTTTATTAAATTGTATTTATGTTGTTTTAACCTATGCTTTATTAAATTGTATTTATATTGTTTTATCCTATGCTTTATTAAATTGTATTTATTTTGTTTTGTCCTATGCTTTATTAAATTGTATTTATGTTGTTTTAACCTATGCTTTATTAAATTGTATTTATATTGTTTTATCCTATGCTTTATTAAATTGTATTTATGTTGTTTTATTCTATGCTTTATTAAATTGTATTTATGTTGTTTTATCCTATGCTTTATTAAATTGTATTTATGTTGTTTTAACCTATGCTTTATTAAATTGTATTTATGTTGTTTTAACCTATGCTTTATTACATCCTGTTTATGTTGTTTTATCCTATGCTTTATTAAATTGTATTTATGTTGTTTTAACCTATGCTTTATTAAATTGTATTTATGTTGTTTTATCCTATGTTATATTAAATTGTATTTACGTGGTTTCATCCTATGCTTTATTAAATTGTATTTATTTTGTTTTAACCTATGCTTTATTAAATTGTTTTTATGTTGTTTTATCCTATGCTTTATTAAATTGTATTTATGTTGTTTTAACCTATGCTTTATTAAATTGTATTTATGTTGTTTTATCCTATGCTTTATTAAATTGTATTTACGTGGTTTCATCCTATGCTTTATTAAATTGTATTTATGTTGTTTTAACCTATGCTTTATTAAATTGTATTTATGATGTTTTATCCTATGCTTTATTAAATTGTATTCATGTTGTTTTATCCAATGCTTTATTAAATTGTCTTTATGTTGTTTTATCCTATGCTATATTAAATTGTATTTATGTTGTTTTATCCTATACTTTATTAAATTGTATTTATGTTGTTTTATCCTATGCTTTATTAAATTGTATTCATATTGTTTTATTCTTTGCTTTATTAAATTGTTTTTATGTTGTTTTAATCTATGGTTTTTTAAATTTTATTTATGTTGTTTTATCCTATGCTTTAATAAATTGTATTTATGTTGTTTTAACCTATGATTTATTAAATTGTATTTATGTTGTTTTATCCTATGCTTTATTAAATTGTATTTATGTTGTTTTATCCTATGCTTTATTAAATTGTATTTATGTTGTTTTATCCTATGCTTTATTAAATTGTATTTATGTTGTTTTATCCTATGCTTTATTAAATTGTATTTATGTTGTTTTATCCTATGCTTTATTAAATTGTATTTATGTTGTTTTAACCCATGCTTTATTAAATTGTATTTATGTTGCTTTATCCTATGCTTTATTAAATTGTATTTATGTTGTTTTAACCTATGCTTTATTAAATTGTATTTATATTGTTTTATCCTATGCTTTATTAAATTGTATTTATTTTGTTTTGTCCTATGCTTTATTAAATTGTATTTATGTTGTTTTAACCTATGCTTTATTAAATTGTATTTATATTGTTTTATCCTATGCTTTATTAAATTGTATTTATGTTGTTTTATTCTATGCTTTATTAAATTGTATTTATGTTGTTTTATCCTATGCTTTATTAAATTGTATTTATGTTGTTTTAACCTATGCTTTATTAAATTGTATTTATGTTGTTTTAACCTATGCTTTATTACATCCTGTTTATGTTGTTTTATCCTATGCTTTATTAAATTGTATTTATGTTGTTTTAACCTATGCTTTATTAAATTGTATTTATGTTGTTTTATCCTATGTTATATTAAATTGTATTTACGTGGTTTCATCATATGCTTTATTAAATTGTATTTATTTTGTTTTAACCTATGCTTTATTAAATTGTTTTTATGTTGTTTTATCCTATGCTTTATTAAATTGTATTTATGTTGTTTTAACCTATGCTTTATTAAATTGTATTTATGTTGTTTTATCCTATGCTTTATTAAATTGTATTTACGTGGTTTCATCCTATGCTTTATTAAATTGTATTTATGTTGTTTTAACCTATGCTTTATTAAATTGTATACATGATGTTTTATCCTATGCTTTATTAAATTGTATTCATGTTGTTTTATCCAATGCTTTATTAAATTGTCTTTATGTTGTTTTATCCTATGCTATATTAAATTGTATATATGTTGTTTTATCCTATACTTTATTAAATTGTATTTATGTTGTTTTATCCTATACTTTATTAAATTGTATTTATGTTGTTTTATCCTATGCTTTATTAAATTGTATTCATATTGTTTTATTCTTTGCTTTATTAAATTGTTTTTATGTTGTTTTAATCTATGCTTTTTTAAATTTTATTTATGTTGTTTTATCCTATGCTTTATTAAATTGTATTTATGTTGTTTTAACCTATGATTTATTAAATTGTATTTATGTTGTTTTATCCTATGCTTTATTAAATTGTATTTATGTTGTTTTATCCTATGCTTTATTAAATTGTATTTATGTTGTTTTATTTTATGCTTTATTAAATTGTATTTATGTTGTTTTAACCTATCCTTTATTAAATTGTTTTTATGTTGTTTTAACCTATGCTGTATTAAATTGTATTTATGTTGTTTTAACCTATACTTTATTAAACTGTATTTATGTTGTTTTATCCTATGCTTTATTAAATTGTATTTATGTTGTTTTATCCTATGCTTTATTAAATTGTATTTATGTTGTTTTAACCAATGCTTTATTAAATTGTATTTATGTTGTTTTATCCTATGCTTTATTAAATTGTATTTATGTCGTTTTATCCTATGCTTTATTAAATTGTATTTATGTTGTTTTATCCTATGCTTTATTAAATTGTATTTATGTCGTTTTATCCAATGCTTTATTAATTTGTATTTATGTTGTTTTATCCTATGTTTTATTAAATTGTATTTAAATTGTTTTATTCTATGCTTTATTAAATTGTATTTGTTGTTTTAATCTATGCTTTTTTAAATTTTATTTATGTTGTTTTATCCTATGCTTTATTAAATTGTATTTATGTTGTTTTAACCTATGATTTATTAAATTGTATTTATGTTGTTTTATCCTATGCTTTATTAAATTGTATTTATGTTGTTTTAACCTATGCTTTATTACATCCTGTTTATGTTGTTTTATCCTATGCTTTATTAAATTGTATTTATGTTGTTTTAACCTATGCTTTATTAAATTCTATTTATGTTGTTTTATCCTATGTTATATTAAATTGTATTTACGTGGTTTCATCCTATGCTTTATTAAATTGTATTTATTTAGTTTTATCCTATGCTTTATTAAATTGTATTTATGTTGCTTTAACCTATGCTTTATTAAATTGTATTTATGTTGTTTTATCCTATGCTTTATTAAATTGTATTTATGTTGTTTTAACCTATGCTTTATTATATTGTATTTATGTTGTTTTATCCTATGCTTTATTAAATTGTATTCATGTTGTTTTATCCAATGCTTTATTAAATTGTATTTATGTTGTTTTATCCTACGTTTCATTAAATTGTATTTATGTTGTTTTAACCAATGCTTTATTAAATTGTATTTATGCTGTTTTAACCCATGATTTATTAAATTGTATTTATGTTGTTTTATCCTATGCTTTATTAAATTGTATTTATGTTGTTTTATCCTATGCTTTATTAAATTGTATTTATGTTGTTTTATCCTATGCTTTATTAAATTGTATTTATGTTGTTTTATCCTATGCTTTATTAAATTGTATTTATGTTGTTTTATCCTATGCTTTATTAAATTGTATTTATGTTGTTTTACTTTATGCTTTATTAAATTGTATTTATGTTGTTTTATCCTATGCTTTATTAAATTGTATTTATATTGTTTTATTCTATGCTTTATTAAATTGTATTTATGTTGTTTTAATCTATGCTTTATTAAATTTTATTTATGTTGTTTTATCCTATGCTTTATTAAATTGTATTTATGTTGTTTTAACCTATGATTTATTAAATTGTATTTATGTTGTTTTATCCTATGCTTTACTAAATTGTATTTATGTTGTTTTAACCTATGCTTTATGACATCCTGTTTATGTTGTTTTATCCTATGCTTTATTAAATTGTATTTATGTTGTTTTAACCTATGCTTTATTAAATTGTATTTATGTTGTTTTATCCTATGTTATATTAAATTGTATTTACGTGGTTTCATCCTATGCTTTATTAAATTGTATTTATTTTGTTTTAACCTATGCTTTATTAAATTGTTTTTATGTTGTTTTATCCTATGCTTTATTAAATTGTATTTATGTTGTTTTAACCTATGCTTTATTAAATTGCATTTATGTTGTTTTATCCTATGCTTTATTAAATTGTATTTATGTTGTTTTAACCTATGCTTTATTACATCGTGTTTATGTTGTTTTATCCTATGCTTTATTAAATTGTATTTATGTTGCTTTAACCTATGCTTTATTAAATTGTATTTATGTTGTTTTATCCTATGCTTTATTAAATGGTATTTATGTTGTTTTATCCTATGCTTTATTAAATTGTATTTATGTTGTTTTAACCTATGCTTTATTAAATTGTATTTATGTTGTTTTATCCTATGCTTTATTAAATTGTATTTATGTTGTTTTAACCTATGCTTTATTAAATAGTATTTATGTTGTTTTAACCTATGCTTTATTAAATTGTATTTATGTTGTTTTATCCTATGCTTTATTAAATTGTATCTATGTTGTTTTATCCTATGCTTTATTAAATTGTATTTATGTTGTTTTAACCCATGCTTTATTAAATTGTATTTATGTTGTTTTATCCTATGCTTTATTAAATTGTATTTATGTTGCTTTAACCTATGCTTTATTAAATTGTATTTATATTGTTTTATCCTATGCTTTATTAAATTGTATTTATTTTGTTTTGTCCTATGCTTTATTAAATTGTATTTATGTTGTTTTAACCTATGCTTTATTAAATTGTATTTATATTGTTTTATCCTATGCTTTATTAAATTGTATTTATGTTGTTTTATTCTATGCTTTATTAAATTGTATTTATGTTGTTTTATCCTATGCTTTATTAAATTGTATTGATGTTGTTTTAACCTATGCTTTATTACATCCTGTTTATGTTGTTTTATCCTATGCTTTATTAAATTGTATTTATGTTGTTTTAACCTATGCTTTATTAAATTGTATTCATGTTGTTTTATCCTATGTTATATTAAATTGTATTTAAGTGGTTTCATCCTATGCTTTATTAAATTGTATTTATTTTGTTTTAACCTATGCTTTATTACATCGTGTTTATGTTGTTTTATCCTATGCTTTATTAAATTGTATTTATGTTGCTTTAACCTATGCTTTATTAAATTGTATTTATGTTGTTTTATCCTATGCTTTATTAAATGGTATTTATGTTGTTTTATCCTATGCTTTATTAAATTGTATTTATGTTGTTTTAACCTATGCTTTATTAAATTGTATTTATGTTGTTTTATCCTATGCTTTATTAAATTGTATTTATGTTGTTTTAACCTATGCTTTATTAAATAGTATTTATGTTGTTTTAACCTATGCTTTATTAAATTGTATTTATGTTGTTTTATCCTATGCTTTATTAAATTGTATCTATGTTGTTTTATCCTATGCTTTATTAAATTGTATTTATGTTGTTTTAACCCATGCTTTATTAAATTGTATTTATGTTGTTTTATCCTATGCTTTATTAAATTGTATTTATGTTGCTTTAACCTATGCTTTATTAAATTGTATTTATATTGTTTTATCCTATGCTTTATTAAATTGTATTTATTTTGTTTTGTCCTATGCTTTATTAAATTGTATTTATGTTGTTTTAACCTATGCTTTATTAAATTGTATTTATATTGTTTTATCCTATGCTTTATTAAATTGTATTTATGTTGTTTTATTCTATGCTTTATTAAATTGTATTTATGTTGTTTTATCCTATGCTTTATTAAATTGTATTGATGTTGTTTTAACCTATGCTTTATTACATCCTGTTTATGTTGTTTTATCCTATGCTTTATTAAATTGTATTTATGTTGTTTTAACCTATGCTTTATTAAATTGTATTCATGTTGTTTTATCCTATGTTATATTAAATTGTATTTAAGTGGTTTCATCCTATGCTTTATTAAATTGTATTTATTTTGTTTTAACCTATGCTTTATTAAATTGTTTTTATGTTGTTTTATCCTATGCTTTATTAAATTGTATTTATGTTGTTTTAACCTATGCTTTATTAAATTGTATTTATGTTGTTTTATCCTATGCTTTATTAAATTTTATTTACGTGGTTTCATCCTATGCTTTATTAAATTGTATTTATGTTGTTTTAACCTATGCTTTATTAAATTGTATTAATGATGTTTTATCCTATGCTTTATTAAATTGTATTCATGTTGTTTTATCCAATGCTTTATTAAATTGTATTTATGTTGTTTTATCCTATGTTTCATTATATTGTATTTATGTTGTTTTAACCTATGCTTTATTAAATTGTATTTAATGCTGTTTTAACCCATGCTTTATTAAATTGTATTTATGTTGTTTTATCCTATGCTTTATTAAATTGTATTTATGTTGTTTTATCCTATGCTATATTAAATTTTATTTATGTTGTTTTATCCTATACTTTATTAAATTGTATTTATGTTGTTTTATCCTATGCTTTATTAAATTGTATTTATATTGTTTTATTCTATGCTTTATTAAATTGTATTTATGTTGTTTTAATCTATGCTTTATTAAATTTTATTTATGTTGTTTTATCCTATGCTTTATTAAATTGTATTTATGATGTTTTAACCTATGATTTATTAAATTGTATTTATGTTGTTTTATCCTATGCTTTACTAAATTGTATTTATGTTGTTTTAACCTATGCTTTATGACATCCTGTTTATGTTGTTTTATCCTATGCTTTATTAAATTGTATTTATGTTGTTTTAACCTATGCTTTATTAAATTCTATTTATGTTGTTTTATCCTATGCTTTATTAAATTGTATTTACGTGGTTTCATCCTATGCTTTATTAAATTGTATTTATGTTGTTTTAACCTATGCTTTATTAAATTGTATTAATGATGTTTTATCCTATGCTTTATTAAATTGTATTCATGTTGTTTTATCCAATGCTTTATTAAATTGTATTTATGTTGTTTTATCCTATGTTTCATTATATTGTATTTATGTTGTTTTAACCTATGCTTTATTAAATTGTATTTATGCTGTTTTAACCCATGCTTTATTAAATTGTATTTATGTTGTTTTATCCTATGCTTTATTAAATTGTATTTATGTTGTTTTATCCTATGCTATATTAAATTGTATTTATGTTGTTTTATCCTATGCTTTATTAAATTGTATTTATATTGTTTTATTCTATGCTTTATTAAATTGTTTTTATGTTGTTTTAATCTATGCTTTTTTAAATTTTATTTATGTTGTTTTATCCTATGCTTTATTAAATTGTATTTATGTTGTTTTAACCTATGATTTATTAAATTGTATTTATGTTGTTTTATCCTATGCTTTATTAAATTGTATTTATGTTGTTTTAACCTATGCTTTATTACATCCTGTTTATGTTGTTTTATCCTATGCTTTATTAAATTGTATTTATGTTGTTTTAACCTATGCTTTATTAAATTGTATTTATGTTGTTTTATCCTATGTTATATTAAATTGTATTAAAGTGGTTTCATCCTATGCTTTATTAAATTGTATTTATTTTGTTTTAACCTATGCTTTATTAAATTGTTTTTATGTTGTTTTATCCTATGCTTTATTAAATTGTATTTATGTTGTTTTAACCTATGCTTTATTAAATTGTATTTATGTTGTTTTATCCTATGCTTTATTAAATTGTATTTACGTGGTTTCATCCTATGCTTTATTAAATTGTATTTATGTTGTTTTAACCTATGCTTTATTAAATTGTATTAATGATGTTTTATCCTATGCTTTATTAAATTGTATTCATGTTGTTTTATCCAATGCTTTATTAAATTGTATTTATGTTGTTTTATCCTATGTTTCATTATATTGTATTTATGTTGTTTTAACCTATGCTTTATGAAATTGTATTTATGCTGTTTTAACCTATGCTTTATTAAATTGTATTTATGTTGTTTTATTTTATGCTTTATTAAATTGTATTGATGTTGTTTTATCCTATGCTTTATTAAATTGTATTTATATTGTTTTATTCTATGCTTTATTAAATTGTATTTATGTTGTTTTAATCTATGCTTTATTAAATTTTATTTATGTTGTTTTATCCCATGCTTTATTAAAATGTATTTATGTTGTTTTAACCTATGATTTATTAAATTGTATTTATGTTGTTTTATCCTATGCTTTATTAAATTGTATTTATGTTGTTTTATCCTATGCTTTATTAAATTGTATTTATGTTGTTTTATCCTATGCTTTATTAAATTGTATTTATGTTGTTTTAATCTATGCTTTATTAAATTGTATTTATTTTGTTTTGTCCTATGCTTTATTAAATTGTATTTATGTTGTTTTAACCTATGCTTTATTAAATTGTATTTATATTGTTTTATCCTATGCTTTATTAAATTGTATTTATGTTGTTTTATTCTATGCTTTATTAAATTGTATTTATGTTGTTTTATCCTATGCTTTATTAAATTGTATTGATGTTGTTTTAACCTATGCTTTATTACATCCTGTTTATGTTGTTTTATCCTATGCTTTATTAAATTGTATTTATGTTGTTTTAACCTATGCTTTATTAAATTGTATTCATGTTGTTTTATCCTATGTTATATTAAATTGTATTTAAGTGGTTTCATCCTATGCTTTATTAAATTGTATTTATTTTGTTTTAACCTATGCTTTATTAAATTGTTTTTATGTTGTTTTATCCTATGCTTTATTAAATTGTATTTATGTTGTTTTAACCTATGCTTTATTAAATTGTATTTATGTTGTTTTATCCTATGCTTTATTAAATTTTATTTACGTGGTTTCATCCTATGCTTTATTAAATTGTATTTATGTTGTTTTAACCTATGCTTTATTAAATTGTATTAATGATGTTTTATCCTATGCTTTATTAAATTGTATTCATGTTGTTTTATCCAATGCTTTATTAAATTGTATTTATGTTGTTTTATCCTATGTTTCATTATATTGTATTTATGTTGTTTTAACCTATGCTTTATTAAATTGTATTTAATGCTGTTTTAACCCATGCTTTATTAAATTGTATTTATGTTGTTTTATCCTATGCTTTATTAAATTGTATTTATGTTGTTTTATCCTATGCTATATTAAATTTTATTTATGTTGTTTTATCCTATACTTTATTAAATTGTATTTATGTTGTTTTATCCTATGCTTTATTAAATTGTATTTATATTGTTTTATTCTATGCTTTATTAAATTGTATTTATGTTGTTTTAATCTATGCTTTATTAAATTTTATTTATGTTGTTTTATCCTATGCTTTATTAAATTGTATTTATGATGTTTTAACCTATGATTTATTAAATTGTATTTATGTTGTTTTATCCTATGCTTTACTAAATTGTATTTATGTTGTTTTAACCTATGCTTTATGACATCCTGTTTATGTTGTTTTATCCTATGCTTTATTAAATTGTATTTATGTTGTTTTAACCTATGCTTTATTAAATTCTATTTATGTTGTTTTATCCTATGCTTTATTAAATTGTATTTACGTGGTTTCATCCTATGCTTTATTAAATTGTATTTATGTTGTTTTAACCTATGCTTTATTAAATTGTATTAATGATGTTTTATCCTATGCTTTATTAAATTGTATTCATGTTGTTTTATCCAATGCTTTATTAAATTGTATTTATGTTGTTTTATCCTATGTTTCATTATATTGTATTTATGTTGTTTTAACCTATGCTTTATTAAATTGTATTTATGCTGTTTTAACCCATGCTTTATTAAATTGTATTTATGTTGTTTTATCCTATGCTTTATTAAATTGTATTTATGTTGTTTTATCCTATGCTATATTAAATTGTATTTATGTTGTTTTATCCTATGCTTTATTAAATTGTATTTATATTGTTTTATTCTATGCTTTATTAAATTGTTTTTATGTTGTTTTAATCTATGCTTTTTTAAATTTTATTTATGTTGTTTTATCCTATGCTTTATTAAATTGTATTTATGTTGTTTTAACCTATGATTTATTAAATTGTATTTATGTTGTTTTATCCTATGCTTTATTAAATTGTATTTATGTTGTTTTAACCTATGCTTTATTACATCCTGTTTATGTTGTTTTATCCTATGCTTTATTAAATTGTATTTATGTTGTTTTAACCTATGCTTTATTAAATTGTATTTATGTTGTTTTATCCTATGTTATATTAAATTGTATTAAAGTGGTTTCATCCTATGCTTTATTAAATTGTATTTATTTTGTTTTAACCTATGCTTTATTAAATTGTTTTTATGTTGTTTTATCCTATGCTTTATTAAATTGTATTTATGTTGTTTTAACCTATGCTTTATTAAATTGTATTTATGTTGTTTTATCCTATGCTTTATTAAATTGTATTTACGTGGTTTCATCCTATGCTTTATTAAATTGTATTTATGTTGTTTTAACCTATGCTTTATTAAATTGTATTAATGATGTTTTATCCTATGCTTTATTAAATTGTATTCATGTTGTTTTATCCAATGCTTTATTAAATTGTATTTATGTTGTTTTATCCTATGTTTCATTATATTGTATTTATGTTGTTTTAACCTATGCTTTATGAAATTGTATTTATGCTGTTTTAACCTATGCTTTATTAAATTGTATTTATGTTGTTTTATTTTATGCTTTATTAAATTGTATTGATGTTGTTTTATCCTATGCTTTATTAAATTGTATTTATATTGTTTTATTCTATGCTTTATTAAATTGTATTTATGTTGTTTTAATCTATGCTTTATTAAATTTTATTTATGTTGTTTTATCCCATGCTTTATTAAAATGTATTTATGTTGTTTTAACCTATGATTTATTAAATTGTATTTATGTTGTTTTATCCTATGCTTTATTAAATTGTATTTATGTTGTTTTATCCTATGCTTTATTAAATTGTATTTATGTTGTTTTAACCTATGCTTTATTAAATTGTATTTACGTGGTTTCATCCTATGCTTTATTAAATTGTATTTATGTTGTTTTAACCTATGCTTTATTAAATTGTATTAATGATGTTTTATCCTATGCTTTATTAAATTGTATTCATGTTGTTTTATCCAATGCTTTATTAAATTGTATTTATGTTGTTTTATCCTATGTTTCATTATATTATATTTATGTTGTTTTAACCTATGCTTTATTAAATTGTATTTATGCTGTTTTAACCCATGCTTTATTAAATTGTATTTATGTTGTTTTATCCTATGCTTTATTAAATTGTATTTATGTTGTTTTATCCTATGCTATATTAAATTGTATTTATGTTGTTTTATCCTATACTTTATTAAATTGTATTTATGTTGTTTTATCCTATGCTTTATTAAATTGTATTTATATTGTTTTATTCTATGCTTTATTAAATTGTTTTTATGTTGTTTTAATCTATGCTTTTTTACATTTTATTTATGTTGTTTTATCCTATGCTTTATTAAATTGTATTTATGTTGTTTTAACCTATGATTTATTAAATTGTATTTATGTTGTTTTATCCTATGCTTTATTAAATTGTATTTATGTTGTTTTAACCTATGCTTTATTACATCCTGTTTATGTTGTTTTATCCTATGCTTTATTAAATTGTATTTATGTTGTTTTAACCTATGCTTTATTAAATTCTATTTATGTTGTTTTATCCTATGTTATATTAAATTGTATTTACGTGGTTTCATCCTATGCTTTATTAAATTGTATTTATTTTGTTTTAACCTATGCTTTATTAAATTGTTTTTATGTTGTTTTATCCTATGCTTTATTAAATTGTATTTCTGTTGTTTTAACCTATGCTTTATTAAATTGTATTTTTGTTGTTTTATCCTATGCTTTATTAAATTGTATTCATGTTGTTTTATCCAATGCTTTATTAAATTGTATTTATGTTGTTTTATCCTACGTTTCATTAAATTGTATTTATGTTGTTTTAACCAATGCTTTATTAAATTGTATTTATGATGTTTTAACCCATGCTTTATTAAATTGTATTTATGTTGTTTTATCCTATGCTTTATTAAATTGTATTTATGTTGTTTTATCCTATGCTTTATTAAATTGTATTTATGTTGTTTTATCCTATGCTTTATTAAATTGTATTTATGTTGTTTTATCCTATGCTTTATTAAATTGTATTTATGTTGTTTTATTTTATGCTTTATTAAATTGTATTGATGTTGTTTTATCCTATGCTTTATTAAATTGTATTTATATTGTTTTATTCTATGCTTTATTAAATTGTATTTATGTTGTTTTAATCTATGCTTTATTAAATTTTATTTATGTTGTTTTATCCTATGCTTTATTAAATTGTATTTATGTTGTTTTAACCTATGATTTATTAAATTGTATTTATGTTGTTTTATCCTATGCTTTATTAAATTGTATTTATGTTGTTTTATCCTATGCTTTATTAAATTGTATTTATGTTGTTTTAACCTATGCTTTATTAAATTGTATTTACGTGGTTTCATCCTATGCTTTATTAAATTGTATTTATGTTGTTTTAACCTATGCTTTATTAAATTGTATTAATGATGTTTTATCCTATGCTTTATTAAATTGTATTCATGTTGTTTTATCCAATGCTTTATTAAATTGTATTTATGTTGTTTTATCCTATGTTTCATTATATTGTATTTATGTTGTTTTAACCTATGCTTTATTAAATTGTATTTATGCTGTTTTAACCCATGCTTTATTAAATTGTATTTATGTTGTTTTATCCTATGCTTTATTAAATTGTATTTATGTTGTTTTATCCTATGCTATATTAAATTGTATTTATGTTGTTTTATCCTATACTTTATTAAATTGTATTTATGTTGTTTTATCCTATGCTTTATTAAATTGTATTTATATTGTTTTATTCTATGCTTTATTAAATTGTTTTTATGTTGTTTTAATCTATGCTTTTTTAAATTGTATTCATGTTGTTTTATCCTATGCTTTATTAAATTGTATTTATGTTGTTTTAACCTATGATTTATTAAATTGTATTTATGTTGTTTTATCCTATGCTTTATTAAATTGTATTTATGTTGTTTTAACCTATGCTTTATTACATCCTGTTTATGTTGTTTTATCCTATGCTTTATTAAATTGTATTTATGTTGTTTTAACCTATGCTTTATTAAATTCTATTTATGTTGTTTTATCCTATGTTATATTAAATTGTATTTACGTGGTTTCATCCTATGCTTTATTAAATTGTATTTATTTTGTTTTAACCTATGCTTTATTAAATTGTTTTTATGTTGTTTTATCCTATGCTTTATTAAATTGTATTTATGTTGTTTTAACCTATGCTTTATTAAATTGTATTTTTGTTGTTTTATCCTATGCTTTATTAAATTGTATTCATGTTGTTTTATCCAATGCTTTATTAAATTGTATTTATGTTGTTTTATCCTACGTTTCATTAAATTGTATTTATGTTGTTTTAACCAATGCTTTATTAAATTGTATTTATGTTGTTTTATCCTATGCTTTATTAAATTGTATTTATGTTGTTTTATCCTATGCTTTATTAAATTGTATTTATGTTGTTTTATCCTATGCTTTATTAAATTGTATTTATGTTGTTTATCCTATGCTTTATTAAATTGTATTTATGTTGTTTTATTTTATGCTTTATTAAATTGTATTGATGTTGTTTTATCCTATGCTTTATTAAATTGTATTTATATTGTTTTATTCTATGCTTTATTAAATTGTATTTATGTTGTTTTAATCTATGCTTTATTAAATTTTATTTATGTTGTTTTATCCTATGCTTTATTAAATTATATTTATGTTGTTTTAACCTATGATTTATTAAATTGTATTTATGTTGTTTTATCCTATGCTTTATTAAATTGTATTTATGTTGTTTTAAACTATGCTTTATTAAATTGTATTTATGTTGTTTTAACCTATGCTTTATTACATCCTGTTTATGTTGTTTTATCCTATGCTTTATTAAATTGTATTTATGTTGTTTTAACCTATGCTTTATTAAATTCTATTTATGTTGTTTTATCCTATGTTATATTAAATTGTTGTTATGTTGTTTTATCCTATGCTTTATTAAATTGTATTTATGTTGTTTTATCCTATGCTTTATTAAATTGTATTTATGTTGTTTTATCCTATGCTTTATTAAATTGTATTTATGTTGTTTTATCCTATGCTTTATTAAATTGTATTTATGTTGTTTTATCCTATGCTTTATTAAATTGTATTTATGTTGTTTTATCCTATGCTTTATTAAATTGTATTTATGTTGTTTTATCCTATGCTTTATTAAATTGTATTTATGTTGTTTTATTTTATGCTTTATTAAATTGTATTCATGTTGTTTTATCATATGCTTTATTAAATTGTATTTATATTGTTTTATTCTATGCTTTATTAAATTGTATTTATGTTGTTTTAATCTATGCTTTATTAAATTTTATTTATGTTGTTTTATCCTATGCTTTATTAAATTATATTTATGTTGTTTTAACCTATGATTTATTACATCCTGTTTATGTTGTTTTATCCTATGCTTTATTAAATTCTATTTATGTTGTTTTATCCTATGTTATATTAAATTGTTTTTATGTTGTTTTATCCTATGCTTTATTAAATTGTATTTATGTTGTTTTAACCTATGCTTTATTAAATTGTATTTATGTTGTTTTATCCTATGCTTTATTAAATTGTATTCATGTTGTTTTATCCAATGCTTTATTAAATTGCATTTATGTTGTTTTATCCTATGCTTTATTAAACTGTATTTATGTTGTTTTATCCTATGCTTTATTAAATTGTATTTATGTTGTTTTATTTTATGCTTTATTAAATTGTATTTATGTTGCTTTATCCTATGCTTTATTAAATTTTATTTATGTTGTTTTATCCTATGCTTTATTAAATTGTATTTATGTTGTTTTATCCTATGCTTTATTAAATTGTATTTGTGTTGTTTTATCCTATGCTTTAATAAATTGTATTTATGTTGTTTTAACCTATGCTTTATTACATTGTGTTTATGTTGTTTTATCCTATGCTTTATTAAATTGTATTTATGTTGTTTTAACCTATGCTTTATTAAATTGTATTTATGTTGTTTTATCCTATGTTATATTAAATTGTTTTTACGTGGTTTCAGCCTATGCTTTATTAAATTGTATTTATTTTGTTTTAACGTATGCTTTATTAAATTGTATTTATGTTGTTTTATCCTATGCTTTATTAAATTGTATTTATGTTGTTTATCCTATGCTTTATTAAATTGTATTTACGTGGTTTCATCCTATGCTTCATTAAATTGTATTTATGTTGTTTTAACCTATGCTTTATTAAATTGTATTTATGTTGTTTTATCCTATACTTTATTAAATTGTATTTATGTTGTTTTATCCTATGCTTTATTAAATTGTATTTATGTTGTTTTATCCTATGCTTTATTAAATTGTATTTATGTTGTTTTATCCTATGCTTTATTAAATTGTATTTATGTTGTTTTAATCTATGCTTTATTAAATTGTATTTATTTTGTTTTGTCCTATGCTTTATTAAATTGTATTTATGTTGTTTTAACCTATGCTTTATTAAATTGTATTTATATTGTTTTATCCTATGCTTTATTAAATTGTATTTATGTTGTTTTATTCTATGCTTTATTAAATTGTATTTATGTTGTTTTATCCTATGCTTTATTAAATTGTATTGATGTTGTTTTAACCTATGCTTTATTACATCCTGTTTATGTTGTTTTATCCTATGCTTTATTAAATTGTATTTATGTTGTTTTAACCTATGCTTTATTAAATTGTATTCATGTTGTTTTATCCTATGTTATATTAAATTGTATTTAAGTGGTTTCATCCTATGCTTTATTAAATTGTATTTATTTTGTTTTAACCTATGCTTTATTAAATTGTTTTTATGTTGTTTTATCCTATGCTTTATTAAATTGTATTTATGTTGTTTTAACCTATGCTTTATTAAATTGTATTTATGTTGTTTTATCCTATGCTTTATTAAATTTTATTTACGTGGTTTCATCCTATGCTTTATTAAATTGTATTTATGTTGTTTTAACCTATGCTTTATTAAATTGTATTAATGATGTTTTATCCTATGCTTTATTAAATTGTATTCATGTTGTTTTATCCAATGCTTTATTAAATTGTATTTATGTTGTTTTATCCTATGTTTCATTATATTGTATTTATGTTGTTTTAACCTATGCTTTATTAAATTGTATTTAATGCTGTTTTAACCCATGCTTTATTAAATTGTATTTATGTTGTTTTATCCTATGCTTTATTAAATTGTATTTATGTTGTTTTATCCTATGCTATATTAAATTTTATTTATGTTGTTTTATCCTATACTTTATTAAATTGTATTTATGTTGTTTTATCCTATGCTTTATTAAATTGTATTTATATTGTTTTATTCTATGCTTTATTAAATTGTATTTATGTTGTTTTAATCTATGCTTTATTAAATTTTATTTATGTTGTTTTATCCTATGCTTTATTAAATTGTATTTATGATGTTTTAACCTATGATTTATTAAATTGTATTTATGTTGTTTTATCCTATGCTTTACTAAATTGTATTTATGTTGTTTTAACCTATGCTTTATGACATCCTGTTTATGTTGTTTTATCCTATGCTTTATTAAATTGTATTTATGTTGTTTTAACCTATGCTTTATTAAATTCTATTTATGTTGTTTTATCCTATGCTTTATTAAATTGTATTTACGTGGTTTCATCCTATGCTTTATTAAATTGTATTTATGTTGTTTTAACCTATGCTTTATTAAATTGTATTAATGATGTTTTATCCTATGCTTTATTAAATTGTATTCATGTTGTTTTATCCAATGCTTTATTAAATTGTATTTATGTTGTTTTATCCTATGTTTCATTATATTGTATTTATGTTGTTTTAACCTATGCTTTATTAAATTGTATTTATGCTGTTTTAACCCATGCTTTATTAAATTGTATTTATGTTGTTTTATCCTATGCTTTATTAAATTGTATTTATGTTGTTTTATCCTATGCTATATTAAATTGTATTTATGTTGTTTTATCCTATGCTTTATTAAATTGTATTTATATTGTTTTATTCTATGCTTTATTAAATTGTTTTTATGTTGTTTTAATCTATGCTTTTTTAAATTTTATTTATGTTGTTTTATCCTATGCTTTATTAAATTGTATTTATGTTGTTTTAACCTATGATTTATTAAATTGTATTTATGTTGTTTTATCCTATGCTTTATTAAATTGTATTTATGTTGTTTTAACCTATGCTTTATTACATCCTGTTTATGTTGTTTTATCCTATGCTTTATTAAATTGTATTTATGTTGTTTTAACCTATGCTTTATTAAATTGTATTTATGTTGTTTTATCCTATGTTATATTAAATTGTATTAAAGTGGTTTCATCCTATGCTTTATTAAATTGTATTTATTTTGTTTTAACCTATGCTTTATTAAATTGTTTTTATGTTGTTTTATCCTATGCTTTATTAAATTGTATTTATGTTGTTTTAACCTATGCTTTATTAAATTGTATTTATGTTGTTTTATCCTATGCTTTATTAAATTGTATTTACGTGGTTTCATCCTATGCTTTATTAAATTGTATTTATGTTGTTTTAACCTATGCTTTATTAAATTGTATTAATGATGTTTTATCCTATGCTTTATTAAATTGTATTCATGTTGTTTTATCCAATGCTTTATTAAATTGTATTTATGTTGTTTTATCCTATGTTTCATTATATTGTATTTATGTTGTTTTAACCTATGCTTTATGAAATTGTATTTATGCTGTTTTAACCTATGCTTTATTAAATTGTATTTATGTTGTTTTATTTTATGCTTTATTAAATTGTATTGATGTTGTTTTATCCTATGCTTTATTAAATTGTATTTATATTGTTTTATTCTATGCTTTATTAAATTGTATTTATGTTGTTTTAATCTATGCTTTATTAAATTTTATTTATGTTGTTTTATCCCATGCTTTATTAAAATGTATTTATGTTGTTTTAACCTATGATTTATTAAATTGTATTTATGTTGTTTTATCCTATGCTTTATTAAATTGTATTTATGTTGTTTTATCCTATGCTTTATTAAATTGTATTTATGTTGTTTTAACCTATGCTTTATTAAATTGTATTTACGTGGTTTCATCCTATGCTTTATTAAATTGTATTTATGTTGTTTTAACCTATGCTTTATTAAATTGTATTAATGATGTTTTATCCTATGCTTTATTAAATTGTATTCATGTTGTTTTATCCAATGCTTTATTAAATTGTATTTATGTTGTTTTATCCTATGTTTCATTATATTATATTTATGTTGTTTTAACCTATGCTTTATTAAATTGTATTTATGCTGTTTTAACCCATGCTTTATTAAATTGTATTTATGTTGTTTTATCCTATGCTTTATTAAATTGTATTTATGTTGTTTTATCCTATGCTATATTAAATTGTATTTATGTTGTTTTATCCTATACTTTATTAAATTGTATTTATGTTGTTTTATCCTATGCTTTATTAAATTGTATTTATATTGTTTTATTCTATGCTTTATTAAATTGTTTTTATGTTGTTTTAATCTATGCTTTTTTACATTTTATTTATGTTGTTTTATCCTATGCTTTATTAAATTGTATTTATGTTGTTTTAACCTATGATTTATTAAATTGTATTTATGTTGTTTTATCCTATGCTTTATTAAATTGTATTTATGTTGTTTTAACCTATGCTTTATTACATCCTGTTTATGTTGTTTTATCCTATGCTTTATTAAATTGTATTTATGTTGTTTTAACCTATGCTTTATTAAATTCTATTTATGTTGTTTTATCCTATGTTATATTAAATTGTATTTACGTGGTTTCATCCTATGCTTTATTAAATTGTATTTATTTTGTTTTAACCTATGCTTTATTAAATTGTTTTTATGTTGTTTTATCCTATGCTTTATTAAATTGTATTTCTGTTGTTTTAACCTATGCTTTATTAAATTGTATTTTTGTTGTTTTATCCTATGCTTTATTAAATTGTATTCATGTTGTTTTATCCAATGCTTTATTAAATTGTATTTATGTTGTTTTATCCTACGTTTCATTAAATTGTATTTATGTTGTTTTAACCAATGCTTTATTAAATTGTATTTATGATGTTTTAACCCATGCTTTATTAAATTGTATTTATGTTGTTTTATCTTATGCTTTATTAAATTGTATTTATGTTGTTTTATCCTATGCTTTATTAAATTGTATTTATGTTGTTTTATCCTATGCTTTATTAAATTGTATTTATGTTGTTTTATCCTATGCTTTATTAAATTGTATTTATGTTGTTTTATTTTATGCTTTATTAAATTGTATTGATGTTGTTTTATCCTATGCTTTATTAAATTGTATTTATATTGTTTTATTCTATGCTTTATTAAATTGTATTTATGTTGTTTTAATCTATGCTTTATTAAATTTTATTTATGTTGTTTTATCCTATGCTTTATTAAATTGTATTTATGTTGTTTTAACCTATGATTTATTAAATTGTATTTATGTTGTTTTATCCTATGCTTTATTAAATTGTATTTATGTTGTTTTATCCTATGCTTTATTAAATTGTATTTATGTTGTTTTAACCTATGCTTTATTAAATTGTATTTACGTGGTTTCATCCTATGCTTTATTAAATTGTATTTATGTTGTTTTAACCTATGCTTTATTAAATTGTATTAATGATGTTTTATCCTATGCTTTATTAAATTGTATTCATGTTGTTTTATCCAATGCTTTATTAAATTGTATTTATGTTGTTTTATCCTATGTTTCATTATATTGTATTTATGTTGTTTTAACCTATGCTTTATTAAATTGTATTTATGCTGTTTTAACCCATGCTTTATTAAATTGTATTTATGTTGTTTTATCCTATGCTTTATTAAATTGTATTTATGTTGTTTTATCCTATGCTATATTAAATTGTATTTATGTTGTTTTATCCTATA
This sequence comes from Phyllobates terribilis, assembly GCF_046119375.1. NCBI lineage: Eukaryota > Metazoa > Chordata > Amphibia > Anura > Dendrobatidae > Phyllobates > Phyllobates terribilis. The sequence continues at coordinate 318,731 of NW_027363206.1, read as the reverse complement.
CTTTATTAAATTGTATTTATGTTGTTTTATCCTATGCTTTATTAAATTGTATTTATATTGTTTTATTCTATGCTTTATTAAATTGTTTTTATGTTGTTTTAATCTATGCTTTTTTAAATTGTATTCATGTTGTTTTATCCTATGCTTTATTAAATTGTATTTATGTTGTTTTAACCTATGATTTATTAAATTGTATTTATGTTGTTTTATCCTATGCTTTATTAAATTGTATTTATGTTGTTTTAACCTATGCTTTATTACATCCTGTTTATGTTGTTTTATCCTATGCTTTATTAAATTGTATTTATGTTGTTTTAACCTATGCTTTATTAAATTCTATTTATGTTGTTTTATCCTATGTTATATTAAATTGTATTTACGTGGTTTCATCCTATGCTTTATTAAATTGTATTTATTTTGTTTTAACCTATGCTTTATTAAATTGTTTTTATGTTGTTTTATCCTATGCTTTATTAAATTGTATTTATGTTGTTTTAACCTATGCTTTATTAAATTGTATTTTTGTTGTTTTATCCTATGCTTTATTAAATTGTATTCATGTTGTTTTATCCAATGCTTTATTAAATTGTATTTATGTTGTTTTATCCTACGTTTCATTAAATTGTATTTATGTTGTTTTAACCAATGCTTTATTAAATTGTATTTATGTTGTTTTATCCTATGCTTTATTAAATTGTATTTATGTTGTTTTATCCTATGCTTTATTAAATTGTATTTATGTTGTTTTATCCTATGCTTTATTAAATTGTATTTATGTTGTTTATCCTATGCTTTATTAAATTGTATTTATGTTGTTTTATTTTATGCTTTATTAAATTGTATTGATGTTGTTTTATCCTATGCTTTATTAAATTGTATTTATATTGTTTTATTCTATGCTTTATTAAATTGTATTTATGTTGTTTTAATCTATGCTTTATTAAATTTTATTTATGTTGTTTTATCCTATGCTTTATTAAATTATATTTATGTTGTTTTAACCTATGATTTATTAAATTGTATTTATGTTGTTTTATCCTATGCTTTATTAAATTGTATTTATGTTGTTTTAAACTATGCTTTATTAAATTGTATTTATGTTGTTTTAACCTATGCTTTATTACATCCTGTTTATGTTGTTTTATCCTATGCTTTATTAAATTGTATTTATGTTGTTTTAACCTATGCTTTATTAAATTCTATTTATGTTGTTTTATCCTATGTTATATTAAATTGTTGTTATGTTGTTTTATCCTATGCTTTATTAAATTGTATTTATGTTGTTTTATCCTATGCTTTATTAAATTGTATTTATGTTGTTTTATCCTATGCTTTATTAAATTGTATTTATGTTGTTTTATCCTATGCTTTATTAAATTGTATTTATGTTGTTTTATCCTATGCTTTATTAAATTGTATTTATGTTGTTTTATCCTATGCTTTATTAAATTGTATTTATGTTGTTTTATCCTATGCTTTATTAAATTGTATTTATGTTGTTTTATTTTATGCTTTATTAAATTGTATTCATGTTGTTTTATCATATGCTTTATTAAATTGTATTCATGTTGTTTTATCATATGCTTTATTAAATTGTATTTATATTGTTTTATTCTATGCTTTATTAAATTGTATTTATGTTGTTTTAATCTATGCTTTATTAAATTTTATTTATGTTGTTTTATCCTATGCTTTATTAAATTATATTTATGTTGTTTTAACCTATGATTTATTACATCCTGTTTATGTTGTTTTATCCTATGCTTTATTAAATTCTATTTATGTTGTTTTATCCTATGTTATATTAAATTGTTTTTATGTTGTTTTATCCTATGCTTTATTAAATTGTATTTATGTTGTTTTAACCTATGCTTTATTAAATTGTATTTATGTTGTTTTATCCTATGCTTTATTAAATTGTATTCATGTTGTTTTATCCAATGCTTTATTAAATTGCATTTATGTTGTTTTATCCTATGCTTTATTAAACTGTATTTATGTTGTTTTATCCTATGCTTTATTAAATTGTATTTATGTTGTTTTATTTTATGCTTTATTAAATTGTATTTATGTTGCTTTATCCTATGCTTTATTAAATTTTATTTATGTTGTTTTATCCTATGCTTTATTAAATTGTATTTATGTTGTTTTATCCTATGCTTTATTAAATTGTATTTGTGTTGTTTTATCCTATGCTTTAATAAATTGTATTTATGTTGTTTTAACCTATGCTTTATTACATCGTGTTTATGTTGTTTTATCCTATGCTTTATTAAATTGTATTTATGTTGTTTTAACCTATGCTTTATTAAATTGTATTTATGTTGTTTTATCCTATGTTATATTAAATTGTTTTTACGTGGTTTCAGCCTATGCTTTATTAAATTGTATTTATTTTGTTTTAACGTATGCTTTATTAAATTGTATTTATGTTGTTTTATCCTATGCTTTATTAAATTGTATTTATGTTGTTTATCCTATGCTTTATTAAATTGTATTTACGTGGTTTCATCCTATGCTTCATTAAATTGTATTTATGTTGTTTTAACCTATGCTTTATTAAATTGTATTTATGTTGTTTTATCCTATACTTTATTAAATTGTATTTATGTTGTTTTAACCTATGCTTTATTAAATTGTATTTATGTTGTTTTATCCTATGCTTTATTAAATTGTATTTATGTTGTTTTATCCTATACTTTATTAAATTGTATTTTTGTTGTTTTAACCCATGCTTCATTAAATTGTATTTATGTTGTTTTATCCTATGCTTCATTAAATTGTATTTATGTTGTTTTATCCTATGCTTTATTAAATTGTATTTATGTTGTTTTATCCTATGCTTTATTAAATTGTATTTATGTTGTTTTAACCTATGTTTTATTAAATTGTATCTCTGTTGTTTTATCCTATGCTTTATTAAATTGTATTTATGTTGTTTTAACCCATGCTTTATTAAATTGTATTTATGTTGTTTTATCCTATGCTTTATTAAATTGTATTTATGTTGTTTTAACCTATGCTTTATTAAATTGTATTTATGTTGTTTTAACCCATGCTTTATTAAATTGTATTTATTTTGTTTTGTCCTATGCTTTATTAAATTGTATTTATGTTGTTTTAACCTATGCTTTATTAAATTGTATTTATATTGTTTTATCCTATGCTTTATTAAATTGTATTTATGTTGTTTTATTCTATGCTTTATTAAATTGTATTTATGTTGTTTTATCCTATGCTTTATTAAATTGTATTTATGTTGTTTTATCCTATGCTTTATTAAATTGTATTTATGTTGTTTTAACCTATGCTTTATTACATCCTGTTTATGTTGTTTTATCCTATGCTTTATTAAATTGTATTTATGTTGTTTTAACCTATGCTTTATTAAATTGTATTTATGTTGTTTTATTATATGTTATATTAAATTGTATTTACGTGGTTTCATCCTATGCTTTATTAAATTGTATTTATTTTGTTTTAACCTATGCTTTAATAAATTGTTTTTATGTTGTTTTATCCTATGCTTTATTAAATTGTATTTATGTTGTTTTAACCTATGCTTTATTAAATTGTATTTATGTTGTTTTATCCTATACTTTATTAAATTGTATTTACGTGGTTTCATCCTATGCTTTATGAAATTGTATTTATGTTGTTTTAACCTATGCTTTATTAAATTGTATTTATGTTGTTTTATCCTATGCTTTATTAAATTGTATTCATGTTGTTTTATCCAATGCTTTATTAAATTGTATTTATGTTGTTTTATCCTATGTTTCATTATATTGTATTTATGTTGTTTTAACCTATGCTTTATTAAATTGTATTTATGCTGTTTTAACCCATGCTTTATTAAATTGTATTTATGTTGTTTTATCCTATGCTATATTAAATTGTATTTATGTTGTTTTATCCTATACTTTATTAAATTGTATTTATGTTGTTTTATCCTATGCTTTATTAAATTGTATTTATGTTGTTTTATCCTATGCTTTATTAAATTGTACTTACGTGGTTTCATCCTATGCTTCATTAAATTGTATTTATGTTGTTTTAACCTATGCTTTATTAAATTGTATTTATGTTGTTTTATCCTATGCTTTATTAAATTGTATTTATGTTGTTTTATCCTATGCTTCATTAAATTGTATTTATGTTGTTTTATCCTATGCTTTATTAAATTGTATTTATGTTGTTTTATTTTATGCTTTATTAAATTGTATTTATGTTGCTTTATCCTATGCTTTATTAAATTTTATTTATGTTGTTTTATCCTATGCTTTATTAAATTGTATTTATGTTGTTTTATCCTATGCTTTATTAAATTGTATTTGTGTTGTTTTATCCTATGCTTTAATAAATTGTATTTATGTTGTTTTAACCTATGCTTTATTACATCGTGTTTATGTTGTTTTATCCTATGCTTTATTAAATTGTATTTATGTTGTTTTAACCTATGCTTTATTAAATTGTATTTATGTTGTTTTATCCTATGTTATATTAAATTGTTTTTACGTGGTTTCAGCCTATGCTTTATTAAATTTGTTTATTTTGTTTTAACGTATGCTTTATTAAATTGTATTTATGTTGTTTTATCCTATGCTTTATTAAATTGTATTTATGTTGTTTTATCCTATGCTTTATTAAATTGTATTTACGTGGTTTCATCCTATGCTTCATTAAATTGTATTTATGTTGTTTTAACCTATGCTTTATTAAATTGTATTTATGTTGTTTTATCCTATACTTTATTAAATTGTATTTATGTTGTTTTAACCTATGCTTTATTAAATTGTATTTATGTTGTTTTATCCTATGCTTTATTAAATTGTATTTATGTTGTTTTATCCTATACTTTATTAAATTGTATTTTTGTTGTTTTAACCCATGCTTCATTAAATTGTATTTATGTTGTTTTATCCTATGCTTCATTAAATTGTATTTATGTTGTTTTATCCTATGCTTTATTAAATTGTATTTATGTTGTTTTATCCTATGCTTTATTAAATTGTATTTATGTTGTTTTAACCTATGTTTTATTAAATTGTATCTATGTTGTTTTATCCTATGCTTTATTAAATTGTATTTATGTTGTTTTAACCCATGCTTTATTAAATTGTATTTATGTTGTTTTATCCTATGCTTTATTAAATTGTATTTATGTTGTTTTAACCTATGCTTTATTAAATTGTATTTATGTTGTTTTAACCCATGCTTTATTAAATTGTATTTATTTTGTTTTGTCCTATGCTTTATTAAATTGTATTTATGTTGTTTTAACCTATGCTTTATTAAATTGTATCTATATTGTTTTATCCTATGCTTTATTAAATTGTATTTATGTTGTTTTATTCTATGCTTTATTAAATTGTATTTATGTTGTTTTATCCTATGCTTTATTAAATTGTATTTATGTTGTTTTATCCTATGCTTTATTAAATTGTATTTATGTTGTTTTAACCTATGCTTTATTACATCCTGTTTATGTTGTTTTATCCTATGCTTTATTAAATTGTATTTATGTTGTTTTAACCTATGCTTTATTAAATTGTATTTATGTTGTTTTATTATATGTTATATTAAATTGTATTTACGTGGTTTCATCCTATGCTTTATTAAATTGTATTTATTTTGTTTTAACCTATGCTTTAATAAATTGTTTTTATGTTGTTTTATCCTATGCTTTATTAAATTGTATTTATGTTGTTTTAACCTATGCTTTATTAAATTGTATTTATGTTGTTTTATCCTATACTTTATTAAATTGTATTTACGTGGTTTCATCCTATGCTTTATGAAATTGTATTTATGTTGTTTTAACCTATGCTTTATTAAATTGTATTTATGTTGTTTTATCCTATGCTTTATTAAATTGTATTCATGTTGTTTTATCCAATGCTTTATTAAATTGTATTTATGTTGTTTTATCCTATGTTTCATTATATTGTATTTATGTTGTTTTAACCTATGCTTTATTAAATTGTATTTATGCTGTTTTAACCCATGCTTTATTAAATTGTATTTATGTTGTTTTATCCTATGCTATATTAAATTGTATTTATGTTGTTTTATCCTATACTTTATTAAATTGTATTTATGTTGTTTTATCCTATGCTTTATTAAATTGTATTTATGTTGTTTTATCCTATGCTTTATTAAATTGTACTTACGTGGTTTCATCCTATGCTTCATTAAATTGTATTTATGTTGTTTTAACCTATGCTTTATTAAATTGTATTTATGTTGTTTTATCCTATGCTTTATTAAATTGTATTTATGTTGTTTTATCCTATGCTTCATTAAATTGTATTTATGTTGTTTTATCCTATGCTTTATTAAATTGTATTTATGTTGTTTTAACCTATGCTTTATTAAATTGTATTTATGTTGTTTTATCCTATGCTTTATTAAATTGTATTTATGTTGTTTTATCCTATGCTTTATTAAATTGTATTTATGTTGTTTTAACCTATGCTTTATTAAATTGTATTTATGTTGTTTTATCCTATACTTTATTAAATTGTATTTATGTTGTTTTAACCTATGCTTTATTAAATTGTATTTATGTTGTTTTATCCTATGCTTTATTAAATTGTATTTATGTTGTTTTATCCTATACTTTATTAAATTGTATTTTTGTTGTTTTAACCCATGCTTCATTAAATTGCATTTATGTTGTTTTATCCTATGCTTCATTAAATTGTATTTATGTTGTTTTATCCTATGCTTTATTAAATTGTATTTATGTTGTTTTATCCTATGCTTTATTAAATTGTATTTATGTTGTTTTAACCTATGTTTTATTAAATTGTATCTATGTTGTTTTATCCTATGCTTTATTAAATTGTATTTATGTTGTTTTAACCCATGCTTTATTAAATTGTATTTATGTTGTTTTATCCTATGCTTTATTAAATTGTATTTATGTTGTTTTGACCTATGCTTTATTAAATTGTATTTATGTTGTTTTAACCCATGCTTTATTAAATTGTATTTATTTTGTTTTTTCCTATGCTTTATTAAATTGTATTTATGTTGTTTTAACCTATGCTTTATTAAATTGTATTTATATTGTTTTATCCTATGCTTTATTAAATTGTATTTATGTTGTTTTATTCTATGCTTTATTAAATTGTATTTATGTTGTTTTATCCTATGCTTTATTAAATTGTATTTATGTTGTTTTATCCTATGCTTTATTAAATTGTATTTATGTTGTTTTAACTTATGCTTTATTACATCCTGTTTATGTTGTTTTATCCTATGCTTTATTAAATTGTATTTATGTTGTTTTAACCTATGCTTTATTAAATTGTATTTATGTTGTTTTATCCTATGTTATATTAAATTGTATTTACGTGGTTTCATCCTATGCTTTATTAAATTGTATTTATTTTGTTTTAACCTATGCTTTAATAAATTGTTTTTATGTTGTTTTATCCTATGCTTTATTAAATTGTATTTATGTTGTTTTAACCTATGCTTTATTAAATTGTATTTATGTTGTTTTATCCTATACTTTATTAAATTGTATTTACGTGGTTTCATCCTATGCTTTATGAAATTGTATTTATGTTGTTTTAACCTATGCTTTATTAAATTGTATTTATGTTGTTTTATCCTATGCTTTATTAAATTGTATTCATGTTGTTTTATCCAATGCTTTATTAAATTGTATTTTTGTTGTTTTATCCTATGTTTCATTATATTGTATTTATGTTGTTTTAACCTATGCTTTATTAAATTGTATTTATGCTGTTTTAACCCATGCTTTATTAAATTGTATTTATGTTGTTTTATCCTATGCTATATTAAATTGTATTTATGTTGTTTTATCCTATACTTTATTAAATTGTATTTATGTTGTTTTATCCTATGCTTTATTAAATTGTATTTATATTGTTTTATTCTATGCTTTATTAAATTGTTTTTATGTTGTTTTAATCTATGCTTTTTTAAATTTTATTTATGTTGTTTTATCCTATGCTTTATTAAATTGTATTTATGTTGTTTTAACCTATGATTTATTAAATTGTATTTATGTTGTTTTATCCTATGCTTTATTAAATTGTATTTATGTTGTTTTAACCTATGCTTTATTACATCCTGTTTATGTTGTTTTATCCTATGCTTTATTAAATTGTATTTATGTTGTTTTAACCTATGCTTTATTAAATTCTATTTATGTTGTTTTATCCTATGTTATATTAAATTGTATTTACGTGGTTTCATCCTATGCTTTATTAAATTGTATTTATTTTGTTTTAACCTATGCTTTATTAAATTGTTTTTATGTTGTTTTATCCTATGCTTTATTAAATTGTATTTATGTTGTTTTAACCTATGCTTTATTAAATTGTATTTATGTTGTTTTATCCTATGGTTTATTAAATTGTATTCATGTTGTTTTATCCAATGCTTTATTACATTGTATTTATGTTGTTTTATCCTACGTTTCATTAAATTGTATTTATGTTGTTTTAACCAATGCTTTTTTAAATTGTATTTATGATGTTTTAACCCATGCTTTATTAAATTGTATTTAAGTTGTTTTATCATATGCTTTATTAAATTGTATTTATGTTGTTTTATCCTATGCTTTATTAAATTGTATTTATGTTGTTTTATCCTATGCTTTATTAAATTGTATTTATGTTGTTTTATCCTATGCTTTATTAAATTGTATTTATGTTGTTTTATTTTATGCTTTATTAAATTGTATTTATGTTGTTTTATCCTATGCTTTATTAAATTGTATTTATATTGTTTTATTCTATGCTTTATTAAATTGTATTTATGTTGTTTTAATCTATGCTTTATTACATTTTATTTATGTTGTTTTATCCTATGCTTTATTAAATTGTATTTATGTTGTTTTAACCTATGATTTATTAAATTGTATTTATGTTGTTTTATCCTATGCTTTATTAAATTGTATTTATGTTGTTTTATCCTATGCTTTATTAAATTGTATTTATGTTGTTTTAACCTATGCTTTATTACATCCTGTTTATGTTGTTTTATCCTTTGATTTATTAAATTGTATTTATGTTGTTTTAACCTATGCTTTATTAAATTGTATTTATGTTGTTTTATCCTATGCTTTATTAAATTGTATTCATGCTGTTTTATCCAATGCTTTATTAAATTGTATTTATGTTGTTTTATCCTATGTTTCATTAAATTGTATTTATGTTGTTTTAACCTATGCTTTATTAAATTGTATTTATGCTGTTTTAACACATGCTTTATTAAATTGTATTTATGTTGTTTTATCCTATGCTTTATTAAACTGTATTTATGTTGTTTTATCCTATGCTTTATTAAATTGTATTTATGTTGTTTTATTTTATGCTTTATTAAATTGTATTTATGTTGCTTTATCCTATGCTTTATTAAATTTTATTTATGTTGTTTTATCCTATGCTTTATTAAATTGTATTTATGTTGTTTTATCCTATGCTTTATTAAATTGTATTTGTGTTGTTTTATCCTATGCTTTAGTAAATTGTGTTTAAGTTGTTTTAACCTATGCTTTATTACATCGTGTTTATGTTGTTTTATCCTATGCTTTATTAAATTGTATTTATGTTGTTTTAACCTATGCTTTATTAAATTGTATTTATGTTGTTTTATCCTATGTTATATTAAATTGTATTTACGTGGTTTCAGCCTATGCTTTATTAAATTGTATTTATTTTGTTTTAACGTATGCTTTATTAAATTGTATTTATGTTGTTTTATCCTATGCTTTATTAAATTGTATTTATGTTGTTTTATCCTATGCTTTATTAAATTGTATTTACGTGGTTTCATCCTATGCTTCATTAAATTGTATTTATGTTGTTTTATCCTATGCTTTATTAAATTGTATTTATGTTGTTTTATCCTATGCTTCATTAAATTGTATTTATGTTCTTTTATCCTATGCTTTATTAAATTGTATTTATGTAGTTTTAACCTATGCTTTATTAAATTGTATTTATGTTGTTTTATCCTATGCTTTATTAAATTGTATTTATGTTGTTTTATCCTATGCTTCATTAAATTGTATTTATGTTCTTTTATCCTATGCTTTATTAAATTGTATTTATGTAGTTTTAACCTATGCTTCATTAAATTGTATTTATGTTGTTTTAACCTATGCTTTATTAAATTGTATTTATGTTGTTTTATCCTATGCTTTATTAAAAGGTATTTATGTTGTTTTATCCTAGGCTTTATTAAATTGTATTTATGTTGTTTTATCCTATGCTTTATTAAATTGTATTTGTGTTGTTTTATCCTATGCTTTAGTAAATTGTATTTACGTTGTTTTAACCTATGCTTTATTACATCGTGTTTATGTTGTTTTAACCTATGCTTTATTAAATTGTATTTATGTTGTTTTATCCTATGTTATATTAAATTGTATTTACGTGGTTTCAGCCTATGCTTTATTAAATTGTATTTATTTTGTTTTAACGTATGCTTTATTAAATTGTATTTATGTTGTTTTATCCTATGCTTTATTAAATTGTATTTATGTTGTTTTATCCTATGCTTTATTAAATTGTATTTACGTGGTTTCATCCTATGCTTCATTAAATTGTATTTATGTTGTTTTATCCTATGCTTTATTAAATTGTATTTATGTTGTTTTATCCTATGCTTCATTAAATTGTATTTATGTTCTTTTATCCTATGCTTTATTAAATTGTATTTATGTTGTTTTAACCTATGCTTTATTAAATTGTATTTATGTTGTTTTATCCTATGCTTTATTAAATAGTATTTATGTTGTTTTATCCTATGCTTTATTAAACTGTATTCATGTTGTTTTAACCTATGCTTTATTAAACTGTATTTATGTTGTTTTATCCTATGCTTTATTAAATTGTATTTATGTTGTTTTAACCTATGCTTTATTAAATTGTATTTATGTTGTTTTATCCTATGCTTTATTAAATTGTATTTATGTTGTTTTAACCTATGCTTTGTTAAATTGTATTTATGTTGTTTTATCCTATGCTTTATTAAATTGTATTTATGTTGTTTTAACCTATGCTTTATTAAATTGTATTTATGTTGTTTTAACCCATGCTTTATTAAATTGTATTTATTTTGTTTTGTCCTATGCTTTATTAAATTGTATTTATGTTGTTTTAACCTATGCTTTATTAAATTGTATTTATATTGCTTTATCCTATGCTTTATTAAATTGTATTTATGTTGTTTTATTCTATGCTTTATTAAATTGTATTTATGTTGTTTTATCCTATGCTTTATTAAATTGTATTTATGTTGTTTTATCCTATGCTTTATTAAATTGTATTTATGTTGTTTTAACCTATGCTTTATTACATCCTGTTTATGTTGTTTTATCCTATGCTTTATTAACCCCTTAAGCCCCGGAGCATTTTTCGTTTTTGCATTTTCGTTTTTGCTCCCCTTGTTCCCAGAGCCATAGCGTTTTTATTTTTTGGTCAATATGGCCATGTGAGGGCTTATTTTTTGCGGGACGAGTTGTACTTTTCAACGCCATTACTAGTTTTATCATATCCTGTACGGGAAAACAGGAAAAAAATTCCAAGTGCGGTAAAATTGCAAAAAAAGTGCAATACCCCAGTTGTTTTTTATTTATTTTTTTTACCATGTTCACTGAATGCTAAAACTGACCTGCCCTTCTTATTCTACAGGTCATTACGAGTTCATAGACACCAAACATGTATAGGTTCTTTTATATTTAAGTGGTGGAAAAAAATTCCAAAATTTGGTAAAAAAAAAATAAAAAAATAGCGCCATTTTCTAAGACCCGTAGCGTCTCCATTTTTCGTGATCTGGGGCTGGTTGATGGCTTATTTTTTGCGTGCCAGGCTGACGTTTTTATTGATAACATTTGGGGTAGATCCGATGTTTTGATCGCCCGTTATTGCATTTTATTGCAATTTTGCGGCGACCAAAAAACGTAATTCTGGCGTTTAGAATTTTTTTCTCGCTACGCCGTTTACCGATCGGAATAATTCTTTTTTTATTTTGATAGATCGGGCGATTCTGAACGCGGCGATACCAAATATGTGTATGTGGGTTTTTTTTTTATATATTTTATTTTGAATGGGGTGAAAGGGGGGTGATTTAAACTTTTATATTTTTTTATTTTTTTTTATATTTTTAAAAACTTTTTTTTTTTACTTTTTGCATGCTTCTATAGTCTCCATAGGAGACTAGAAGCAGCAACTGTCCGATCGCCTCTGCTACATACAGGGGACCAGCAGATCCCCTGCATGCAGCAGAAATGGTCCTGTGCTATGAGCGCCGACCACTAGGTGGCGCTCATAGCGACAAGATCATGACAACCACAGGCGTCTGCTGCAGACCCTGGGTTGTCATGCACGCCCATCGGCGACCCGCGATCACGTGACGGGGTCGCCGGTGGGCGGGGCTTATGACGCGCTACCCGGAAGCGCGCGTTAAATGCTGCTGTCGGAGATTGACAGCAGCATTTAACTGGTTAACAGCCGCGGGTGGATCGCGATTCCACCCGCGGCTGTTGCGGGCACATGTCAGCTGTAAGAATCAGCTGACATGTGCTCGGTTCAGTGAGGGCTCAGCGCCGGAGCCCTCACTGAACCGGCGGTACGCAGATATGCGTACTAATACGTCCCCGGTAAGTAAGGGGTTAAATTGTATTTATGTTGTTTTAACCTATGCTTTATTAAATTGTATTTATGTTGTTTTATCCTATGTTATATTAAATTGTATTTACGTGGTTTCATCCTATGTTTTATTAAATTGTATTTATTTTGTTTTAACCTATGCTTTAATAAATTGTTTTTATGTTGTTTTATCCTATTTTTATTAAATTGTATTTATGTTGTTTTAACCTATGCTTTATTAAATTGTATTTATGTTGTTTTATCCTATACTTTATTAAATTGTATTTACGTGGTTTCATCCTATGCTTTATGAAATTGTATTTATGTTGTTTTAACCTATGCTTTATTAAATTGTATTTATGTTGTTTTATCCTATGCTTTATTAAATTGTATTCATGTTGTTTTATCCAATGCTTTATTAAATTGTATTTATGTTGTTTTATCCTATGTTTCATTATATTGTATTTATGTTGTTTTAACCTATGCTTTATTAAATTGTATTTATGCTGTTTTAACCCATGCTTTATTAAATTGTATTTATGTTGTTTTATCCAATGCTATATTAAATTGTATTTATGTTGTTTTATCCTATACTTTATTAAATTGTATTTATGTTGTTTTATCCTATGCTTTATTAAATTGTATTTATGTTGTTTTATCCTATGCTTTATTAAATTGTATTTACGTGGTTTCATCCTATGCTTCATTAAATTGTATTTATGTTGTTTTAACCTATGCTTTATTAAATTGTATTTATGTTGTTTTAACCTATGCTTTATTAAATTGTATTTATGTTGTTTTATCCTATGCTTTATTAAATTGTATTTATGTTGTTTTATCCTATACTTTATTAAATTGTATTTTTGTTGTTTTAACCCATGCTTCATTAAATTGTATTTATGTTGTTTTATCCTATGCTTCATTAAATTGTATTTATGTTGTTTTATCCTATGCTTTATTAAATTGTATTTATGTTGTTTTATCCTATGCTTTATTAAATTGTATTTATGTTGTTTTAACCTATGTTTTATTAAATTGTATCTATGTTGTTTTATCCTATGCTTTATTAAATTGTATTTATGTTGTTTTAACCCATGCTTTATTAAATTGTATTTATGTTGTTTTATCCTATGCTTTATTAAATTGTATTTATGTTGTTTTGACCTATGCTTTATTAAATTGTATTTATGTTGTTTTAACCCATGCTTTATTAAATTGTATTTATTTTGTTTTTTCCTATGCTTTATTAAATTGTATTTATGTTGTTTTAACCTATGCTTTATTAAATTGTATTTATATTGTTTTATCCTATGCTTTATTAAATTGTATTTATGTTGTTTTATTCTATGCTTTATTAAATTGTATTTATGTTGTTTTATCCTATGCTTTATTAAATTGTATTTATGTTGTTTTATCCTATGCTTTATTAAATTGTATTTATGTTGTTTTAACCTATGCTTTATTACATCCTGTTTATGTTGTTTTATCCTATGCTTTATTAAATTGTATTTATGTTGTTTTAACCTATGCTTTATTAAATTGTATTTATGTTGTTTTATCCTATGTTATATTAAATTGTATTTACGTGGTTTCATCCTATGCTTTATTAAATTGTATTTATTTTGTTTTAACCTATGCTTTAATAAATTGTTTTTATGTTGTTTTATCCTATGCTTTATTAAATTGTATTTATGTTGTTTTAACCTATGCTTTATTAAATTGTATTTATGTTGTTTTATCCTATACTTTATTAAATTGTATTTACGTGGTTTCATCCTATGCTTTATGAAATTGTATTTATGTTGTTTTAACCTATGCTTTATTAAATTGTATTTATGTTGTTTTATCCTATGCTTTATTAAATTGTATTAATGTTGTTTTATCCAATGCTTTATTAAATTGTATTTATGTTGTTTTATCCTATGTTTCATTATATTGTATTTATGTTGTTTTAACCTATGCTTTATTAAATTGTATTTATGCTGTTTTAACCCATGCTTTATTAAATTGTATTTATGTTGTTTTATCCTATGCTATATTAAATTGTATTTATGTTGTTTTATCCTATACTTTATTAAATTGTATTTATGTTGTTTTATCCTATGCTTTATTAAATTGTATTTATATTGTTTTATTCTATGCTTTATTAAATTGTTTTTATGTTGTTTTAATCTATGCTTTTTTAAATTTTATTTATGTTGTTTTATCCTATGCTTTATTAAATTGTATTTATGTTGTTTTAACCTATGATTTAATAAATTGTATTTATGTTGTTTTATCCTATGCTTTATTAAATTGTATTTATGTTGTTTTAACCTATGCTTTATTACATCCTGTTTATGTTGTTTTATCCTATGCTTTATTAAATTGTATTTATGTTGTTTTAACCTATGCTTTATTAAATTCTATTTATGTTGTTTTATCCTATGTTATATTAAATTGTATTTACGTGGTTTCATCCTATGCTTTATTAAATTGTATTTATTTTGTTTTAACCTATGCTTTATTAAATTGTTTTTATGTTGTTTTATCCTATGCTTTATTAAATTGTATTTATGTTGTTTTAACCTATGCTTTATTAAATTGTATTTATGTTGTTTTATCCTATGCTTTATTAAATTGTATTCATGTTGTTTTATCCAATGCTTTATTACATTGTATTTATGTTGTTTTATCCTACGTTTCATTAAATTGTATTTATGTTGTTTTAACCAATGCTTTATTAAATTGTATTTATGATGTTTTAACCCATGCTTTATTAAATTGTATTTATGTTGTTTTATCCTATGCTTTATTAAATTGTATTTATGTTGTTTTATCCTATGCTTTATTAAATTGTATTTATGTTGTTTTATCCTATGCTTTATTAAATTGTATTTATGTTGTTTTATTTTATGCTTTATTAAATTGTATTTATGTTGTTTTATCCTATGCTTTATTAAATTGTATTTATATTGTTTTATTCTATGCTTTATTAAATTGTATTTATGTTGTTTTAATCTATGCTTTATTACATTTTATTTATGTTGTTTTATCCTATGCTTTATTAAATTGTATTTATGTTGTTTTAACCTATGATTTATTAAATTGTATTTATGTTGTTTTATCCTATGCTTTATTAAATTGTATTTATGTTGTTTTATCCTATGCTTTATTAAATTGTATTTATGTTGTTTTATCCTATGCTTTATTAAATTGTATTCATGCTGTTTTATCCAATGCTTTATTAAATTGTATTTATGTTGTTTTATCCTATGTTTCATTAAATTGTATTTATGTTGTTTTAACCTATGCTTTATTAAATTGTATTTATGCTGTTTTAACACATGCTTTATTAAATTGTATTTATGTTGTTTTATCCTATGCTTTATTAAACTGTATTTATGTTGTTTTATCCTATGCTTTATTAAATTGTATTTATGTTGTTTTATTTTATGCTTTATTAAATTGTATTTATGTTGCTTTATCCTATGCTTTATTAAATTTTATTTATGTTGTTTTATCCTATGCTTTATTAAATTGTATTTATGTTGTTTTATCCTATGCTTTATTAAATTGTATTTGTGTTGTTTTATCCTATGCTTTAGTAAATTGTGTTTAAGTTGTTTTAACCTATGCTTTATTACATCGTGTTTATGTTGTTTTATCCTATGCTTTATTAAATTGTATTTATGTTGTTTTAACCTATGCTTTATTAAATTGTATTTATGTTGTTTTATCCTATGTTATATTAAATTGTATTTACGTGGTTTCAGCCTATGCTTTATTAAATTGTATTTATTTTGTTTTAACGTATGCTTTATTAAATTGTATTTATGTTGTTTTATCCTATGCTTTATTAAATTGTATTTATGTTGTTTTATCCTATGCTTTATTAAATTGTATTTACGTGGTTTCATCCTATGCTTCATTAAATTGTATTTATGTTGTTTTATCCTATGCTTTATTAAATTGTATTTATGTTGTTTTATCCTATGCTTCATTAAATTGTATTTATGTTCTTTTATCCTATGCTTTATTAAATTGTATTTATGTTGTTTTAACCTATGCTTTATTAAATTGTATTTATGTTGTTTTATCCTATGCTTTATTAAATTGTATTTATGTTGTTTTATCCAATGCTTTATTAAATTGTATTCATGTTGTTTTAACCTATGCTTTATTAAACTGTATTTATGTTGTTTTATCCTATGCTTTATTAGATTTTATTTATGTTGTTTTATCCTATGCTTTATTAAATTGTATTTATGTTGTTTTAACCTATGCTTTATTAAATTGTATTTATGTTGTTTTAACCTATGCTTTATAAAATTGTATTTATGTTGTTTTATCCTATGCTTTATTAAATTGTATTTATGTTGTTTTAACCTATGCTTTATTAAATTGTATTTATGTTGTTTTATCCTATGCTTTATTAAATTGTATTTATGTTGTTTTAAACTATGCTTTATTAAATTGTATTTATGTTGTTTTATCCTATGCTTTATTAAATTGTATTTATGTTGTTTTATCCTATGCTTTATTAAATTGTATTTATGTTGTTTTATCCTATGCTTTATTAAATTGTATTTATGTTGTTTTATCCTATGCTTTATTAAATTGTATTTATGTTGTTTTGTCCTATGCTTTATTACATTGTATTTATGTTGTTTTAACCCATGCTTCATTAAATTGTATTTATGTTGTTTTATCCTATGCTTCATTAAATTGTATTTATGTTGTTTTAACCTATGCTTTATTAAATTGTATTTATGTTGTTTTATCCTATGCTTTATTAAAAGGTATTTATGTTGTTTTATCCTAGGCTTTATTAAATTGTATTTATGTTGTTTTAACCTATGCTTTATTAAATTGTATTTATGTTGTTTTATCCTATGCTTTATTAAATTGTATTTATGTTGTTTTAAACTATGCTTTATTAAATTGTATTTATGTTGTTTTATCCTATGCTTTATTAAATTGTATTTATGTTGTTTTATCCTATGCTTTATTAAATTGTATTTATGTTGTTTTATCCTATGCTTTATTAAATTGTATTTATGTTGTTTTATCCTATGCTTTATTAAATTGTATTTATGTTGTTTTGTCCTATGCTTTATTACATTGTATTTATGTTGTTTTAACCCATGCTTCATTAAATTGTATTTATGTTGTTTTATCCTATGCTTCATTAAATTGTATTTATGTTGTTTTAACCTATGCTTTATTAAATTGTATTTATGTTGTTTTATCCTATGCTTTATTAAAAGGTATTTATGTTGTTTTATCCTAGGCTTTATTAAATTGTATTTATGTTGTTTTATCCTATGCTTTATTAAATTGTATTTGTGTTGTTTTATCCTATGCTTTAGTAAATTGTATTTACGTTGTTTTAACCTATGCTTTATTACATCGTGTTTATGTTGTTTTATCCTATGCTTTATTAAATTGCATTTATGTTGTTTTAACCTATGCTTTATTAAATTGTATTTATGTTGTTTTATCCTATGTTATATTAAATTGTATTTACGTGGTTTCAGCCTATGCTTTATTAAATTGTATTTATTTTGTTTTAACGTATGCTTTATTAAATTGTATTTATGTTGTTTTATCCTATGCTTTATTAAATTGTATTTATGTTGTTTTATCCTATGCTTTATTAAATTGTATTTACGTGGTTTCATCCTATGCTTCATTAAATTGTATTTATGTTGTTTTATCCTATGCTTTATTAAATTGTATTTATGTTGTTTTATCCTATGCTTCATTAAATTGTATTTATGTTCTTTTATCCTATGCTTTATTAAATTGTATTTATGTTGTTTTAACCTATGCTTTATTAAATTGTATTTATGTTGTTTTATCCTATGCTTTATTAAATAGTATTTATGTTGTTTTATCCTATGCTTTATTAAACTGTATTCATGTTGTTTTAACCTATGCTTTATTAAACTGTATTTATGTTGTTTTATCCTATGCTTTATTAAATTTTATTTATGTTGTTTTATCCTATGCTTTATTAAATTGTATTTATATTGTTTTAACCTATGCTTTATTAAATTGTATTTATGTTGTTTTAACCTATGCTTTATTAAATTGTATTTATGTTGTTTTATCCTATGCTTTATTAAATTGTATTTATGTTGTTTTAACCTATGCTTTGTTAAATTTTATTTATGTTGTTTTATCCTATGCTTTATTAAATTGTATTTATGTTGTTTTAACCTATGCTTTATTAAATTGTATTTATGTTGTTTTAACCCATGCTTTATTAAATTGTATTTATTTTGTTTTGTCCTATGCTTTATTAAATTGTATTTATGTTGTTTTAACCTATGCTTTATTAAATTGTATTTATATTGCTTTATCCTATGCTTTATTAAATTGTATTTATGTTGTTTTATTCTATGCTTTATTAAATTGTATTTATGTTGTTTTATCCTATGCTTTATTAAATTGTATTTATGTTGTTTTATCCTATGCTTTATTAAATTGTATTTATGTTGTTTTAACCTATGCTTTATTACATCCTGTTTATGTTGTTTTATCCTATGCTTTATTAAATTGTATTTATGTTGTTTTAACCTATGCTTTATTAAATTGTATTTATGTTGTTTTATCCTATGTTATATTAAATTGTATTTACGTGGTTTCATCCTATGCTTTATTAAATTGTATTTATTTTGTTTTAACCTATGCTTTAATAAATTGTTTTTATGTTGTTTTATCCTATTTTTATTAAATTGTATTTATGTTGTTTTAACCTATGCTTTATTAAATTGTATTTATGTTGTTTTATCCTATACTTTATTAAATTGTATTTACGTGG
This sequence comes from Phyllobates terribilis, assembly GCF_046119375.1. Taxonomy (NCBI): domain Eukaryota; kingdom Metazoa; phylum Chordata; class Amphibia; order Anura; family Dendrobatidae; genus Phyllobates; species Phyllobates terribilis. The sequence goes on along the minus strand of NW_027363206.1, from coordinate 299,285 downwards.
TTTCATCCTATGCTTTATGAAATTGTATTTATGTTGTTTTAACCTATGCTTTATTAAATTGTATTTATGTTGTTTTATCCTATGCTTTATTAAATTGTATTCATGTTGTTTTATCCAATGCTTTATTAAATTGTATTTATGTTGTTTTATCCTATGTTTCATTATATTGTATTTATGTTGTTTTAACCTATGCTTTATTAAATTGTATTTATGCTGTTTTAACCCATGCTTTATTAAATTGTATTTATGTTGTTTTATCCAATGCTATATTAAATTGTATTTATGTTGTTTTATCCTATACTTTATTAAATTGTATTTATGTTGTTTTATCCTATGCTTTATTAAATTGTATTTATGTTGTTTTATCCTATGCTTTATTAAATTGTATTTACGTGGTTTCATCCTATGCTTCATTAAATTGTATTTATGTTGTTTTAACCTATGCTTTATTAAATTGTATTTATGTTGTTTTATCCTATGCTTTATTAAATTGTATTTATGTTGTTTTATCCTATGCTTCATTAAATTGTATTTATGTTGTTTTATCCTATGCTTTATTAAATTGTATTTATGTTGTTTTAACCTATGCTTTATTAAATTGTATTTATGTTGTTTTATCCTATGCTTTATTAAATTGTATTCATGTTGTTTTATCCAATGCTTTATTACATTGTATTTATGTTGTTTTATCCTACGTTTCATTAAATTGTATTTATGTTGTTTTAACCAATGCTTTATTAAATTGTATTTATGATGTTTTAACCCATGCTTTATTAAATTGTATTTATGTTGTTTTATCCTATGCTTTATTAAATTGTATTTATGTTGTTTTATCCTATGCTTTATTAAATTGTATTTATGTTGTTTTATCCTATGCTTTATTAAATTGTATTTATGTTGTTTTATCCTATGCTTTATTAAATTGTATTTATGTTGTTTTATTTTATGCTTTATTAAATTGTATTTATGTTGTTTTATCCTATGCTTTATTAAATTGTATTTATATTGTTTTATTCTATGCTTTATTAAATTGTATTTATGTTGTTTTAATCTATGCTTTATTACATTTTATTTATGTTGTTTTATCCTATGCTTTATTAAATTGTATTTATGTTGTTTTAACCTATGATTTATTAAATTGTATTTATGTTGTTTTATCCTATGCTTTATTAAATTGTATTTATGTTGTTTTATCCTATGCTTTATTAAATTGTATTTATGTTGTTTTAACCTATGCTTTATTACATCCTGTTTATGTTGTTTTATCCTTTGCTTTATTAAATTGTATTTATGTTGTTTTAACCTATGCTTTATTAAATTGTATTTATGTTGTTTTATCCTATGCTTTATTAAATTGTATTCATGCTGTTTTATCCAATGCTTTATTAAATTGTATTTATGTTGTTTTATCCTATGTTTCATTAAATTGTATTTATGTTGTTTTAACCTATGCTTTATTAAATTGTATTTATGCTGTTTTAACACATGCTTTATTAAATTGTATTTATGTTGTTTTATCCTATGCTTTATTAAACTGTATTTATGTTGTTTTATCCTATGCTTTATTAAATTGTATTTATGTTGTTTTATTTTATGCTTTATTAAATTGTATTTATGTTGCTTTATCCTATGCTTTATTAAATTTTATTTATGTTGTTTTATCCTATGCTTTATTAAATTGTATTTATGTTGTTTTATCCTATGCTTTATTAAATTGTATTTGTGTTGTTTTATCCTATGCTTTAGTAAATTGTGTTTAAGTTGTTTTAACCTATGCTTTATTACATCGTGTTTATGTTGTTTTATCCTATGCTTTATTAAATAGTATTTATGTTGTTTTAACCTATGCTTTATTAAATTGTATTTATGTTGTTTTATCCTATGTTATATTAAATTGTATTTACGTGGTTTCAGCCTATGCTTTATTAAATTGTATTTATTTTGTTTTAACGTATGCTTTATTAAATTGTATTTATGTTGTTTTATCCTATGCTTTATTAACTTGTATTTATGTTGTTTTATCCTATGCTTTATTAAATTGTATTTACGTGGTTTCATCCTATGCTTCATTAAATTGTATTTATGTTGTTTTATCCTATGCTTTATTAAATTGTATTTATGTTGTTTTATCCTATGCTTCATTAAATTGTATTTATGTTCTTTTATCCTATGCTTTATTAAATTGTATTTATGTTGTTTTATCCTATGCTTTATTAAATTGTATTCATGTTGTTTTAACCTATGCTTTATTAAACTGTATTTATGTTTTATCCTATGCTTTATTAGATTTTATTTATGTTGTTTTATCCTATGCTTTATTAAATTGTATTTATGTTGTTTTAACCTATGCTTTATTAAATTGTATTTATGTTGTTTTAACCTATGCTTTATAAAATTGTATTTATGTTGTTTTATCCTATGCTTTATTAAATTGTATTTATGTTGTTTTAACCTATGCTTTATTAAATTGTATTTATGTTGTTTTATCCTATGCTTTATTAAATTGTATTTATGTTGTTTTAAACTATGCTTTATTAAATTGTATTTATGTTGTTTTATCCTATGCTTTATTAAATTGTATTTATGTTGTTTTATCCTATGCTTTATTAAATTGTATTTATGTTGTTTTATCCTATGCTTTATTAAATTGTATTTATGTTGTTTTATCCTATGCTTTATTAAATTGTATTTATGTTGTTTTGTCCTATGCTTTATTACATTGTATTTATGTTGTTTTAACCCATGCTTCATTAAATTGTATTTATGTTGTTTTATCCTATGCTTCATTAAATTGTATTTATGTTGTTTTAACCTATGCTTTATTAAATTGTATTTATGTTGTTTTATCCTATGCTTTATTAAAAGGTATTTATGTTGTATTATCCTAGGCTTTATTAAATTGTATTTATGTTGTTTTATCCTATGCTTTATTAAATTGTATTTGTGTTGTTTTATCCTATGCTTTAGTCAATTGTATTTACGTTGTTTTAACCTATGCTTTATTACATCGTGTTTATGTTGTTTTATCCTATGCTTTATTAAATTGCATTTATGTTGTTTTAACCTATGCTTTATTAAATTGTATTTATGTTGTTTTATCCTGTGTTATATTAAATTGTATTTACGTGGTTTCAGCCTATGCTTTATTAAATTGTATTTATTTTGTTTTAACGTATGCTTTATTAAATTGTATTTATGTTGTTTTATCCTATGCTTTATTAAATTGTATTTATGTTGTTTTATCCTATGCTTTATTAAATTGTATTTACGTGGTTTCATCCTATGCTTCATTAAATTGTATTTATGTTGTTTTATCCTATGCTTTATTAAATTGTATTTATGTTGTTTTATCCTATGCTTCATTAAATTGTATTTATGTTCTTTTATCCTATGCTTTATTAAATTGTATTTATGTTGTTTTAACCTATGCTTTATTAAATTGTATTTATGTTGTTTTATCCTATGCTTTATTAAATAGTATTTATGTTGTTTTATCCTATGCTTTATTAAACTGTATTCATGTTGTTTTAGCCTATGCTTTATTAAACTGTATTTATGTTGTTTTATCCTATGCTTTATTAAATTTTATTTATGTTGTTTTATCCTATGCTTTATTAAATTGTATTTATGTTGTTTTAACCTATGCTTTATTAAATTGTATTTATGTTGTTTTAACCTATGCTTTATTAAATTGTATTTATGTTGTTTTATCCTATGCTTTATTAAATTGTATTTATGTTGTTTTAACCTATGCTTTGTTAAATTGTATTTATGTTGTTTTATCCTATGCTTTATTAAATTGTATTTATGTTGTTTTAACCTATGCTTTATTAAATTGTATTTATGTTGTTTTAACCCATGCTTTATTAAATTGTATTTATTTTGTTTTGTCCTATGCTTTATTAAATTGTATTTATGTTGTTTTAACCTATGCTTTATTAAATTGTATTTATATTGCTTTATCCTATGCTTTATTAAATTGTATTTATGTTGTTTTATTCTATGCTTTATTAAATTGTATTTATGTTGTTTTATCCTATGCTTTATTAAATTGTATTTATGTTGTTTTATCCTATGCTTTATTAAATTGTATTTATGTTGTTTTAACCTATGCTTTATTACATCCTGTTTATGTTGTTTTATCCTATGCTTTATTAAATTGTATTTATGTTGTTTTAACCTATGCTTTATTAAATTGTATTTATGTTGTTTTATCCTATGTTATATTAAATTGTATTTACGTGGTTTCATCCTATGCTTTATTAAATTGTATTTATTTTGTTTTAACCTATGCTTTAATAAATTGTTTTTATGTTGTTTTATCCTATTTTTATTAAATTGTATTTATGTTGTTTTAACCTATGCTTTATTAAATTGTATTTATGTTGTTTTATCCTATACTTTATTAAATTGTATTTACGTGGTTTCATCCTATGCTTTATGAAATTGTATTTATGTTGTTTTAACCTATGCTTTATTAAATTGTATTTATGTTGTTTTATCCTATGCTTTATTAAATTGTATTCATGTTGTTTTATCCAATGCTTTATTAAATTATATTTATGTTGTTTTATCCTATGTTTCATTATATTGTATTTATGTTGTTTTAACCTATGCTTTATTAAATTGTATTTATGCTGTTTTAACCCATGCTTTATTAAATTGTATTTATGTTGTTTTATCCAATGCTATATTAAATTGTATTTATGTTGTTTTATCCTATACTTTATTAAATTGTATTTATGTTGTTTTATCCTATGCTTTATTAAATTGTATTTATGTTGTTTTATCCTATGCTTTATTAAATTGTATTTACGTGGTTTCATCCTATGCTTCATTAAATTGTATTTATGTTGTTTTAACCTATGCTTTATTAAATTGTATTTATGTTGTTTTATCCTATGCTTTATTAAATTGTATTTATGTTGTTTTATCCTATGCTTCATTAAATTGTATTTATGTTGTTTTATCCTATACTTTATTAAATTGTATTTTTGTTGTTTTAACCCATGCTTCATTAAATTGTATTTATGTTGTTTTATCCTATGCTTCATTAAATTGTATTTATGTTGTTTTATCCTATGCTTTATTAAATTGTATTTATGTTGTTTTATCCTATGCTTTATTAAATTGTATTTATGTTGTTTTAACCTATGTTTTATTAAATTGTATCTATGTTGTTTTATCCTATGCTTTATTAAATTGTATTTATGTTGTTTTAACCCATGCTTTATTAAATTGTATTTATGTTATTTTATCCTATGCTTTATTAAATTGTATTTATGTTGTTTTAACCTATGCTTTATTAAATTGTATTTATGTTGTTTTAACCCATGCTTTATTAAATTGTATTTATTTTGTTTTGTCCTATGCTTTATTAAATTGTATTTATGTTGTTTTAACCTATGCTTTATTAAATTGTATTTATATTGTTTTATCCTATGCTTTATTAAATTGTATTTATGTTGTTTTATCTATGCTTTATTAAATTGTATTTATGTTGTTTTATCCTATGCTTTATTAAATTGTATTTATGTTGTTTTATCCTATGCTTTATTAAATTGTATTTATGTTGTTTTAACCTATGCTTTATTACATCCTGTTTATGTTGTTTTATCCTATGCTTTATTAAATTGTATTTATGTTGTTTTAACCTATGCTTTATTAAATTGTATTTATGTTGTTTTATCCTATGTTATATTAAATTGTATTTACGTGGTTTCATCCTATGCTTTATTAAATTGTATTTATTTTGTTTTAACCTATGCTTTAATAAATTGTTTTTATGTTGTTTTATCCTATGCTTTATTAAATTGTATTTATGTTGTTTTAACCTATGCTTTATTAAATTGTATTTATGTTGTTTTATCCTATACTTTATTAAATTGTATTTACGTGGTTTCATCCTATGCTTTATGAAATTGTATTTATGTTGTTTTAACCTATGCTTTATTAAATTGTATTTATGTTGTTTTATCCTATGCTTTATTAAATTGTATTCATGTTGTTTTATCCAATGCTTTATTAAATTGTATTTATGTTGTTTTATCCTATGTTTCATTATATTGTATTTATGTTGTTTTAACCTATGCTTTATTAAATTGTATTTATGCTGTTTTAACCCATGCTTTATTAAATTGTATTTATGTTGTTTTATCCTATGCTATATTAAATTGTATTTATGTTGTTTTATCCTATACTTTATTAAATTGTATTTATGTTGTTTTATCCTATGCTTTATTAAATTGTATTTATATTGTTTTATTCTATGCTTTATTAAATTGTTTTTATGTTGTTTTAATCTATGCTTTTTTAAATTTTATTTATGTTGTTTTATCCTATGCTTTATTAAATTGTATTTATGTTGTTTTAACCTATGATTTATTAAATTGTATTTATGTTGTTTTATCCTATGCTTTATTAAATTGTATTTATGTTGTTTTAACCTATGCTTTATTACATCCTGTTTATGTTGTTTTATCCTATGCTTTATTAAATTGTATTTATGTTGTTTTAACCTATGCTTTATTAAATTCTATTTATGTTGTTTTATCCTATGTTATATTAAATTGTATTTACGTGGTTTCATCCTATGCTTTATTAAATTGTATTTATTTTGTTTTAACCTATGCTTTATTAAATTGTTTTTATGTTGTTTTATCCTATGCTTTATTAAATTGTATTTATGTTGTTTTAACCTATGCTTTATTAAATTGTATTTATGTTGTTTTATCCTATGCTTTATTAAATTGTATTCATGTTGTTTTATCCAATGCTTTATTACATTGTATTTATGTTGTTTTATCCTACTTTTCATTAAATTGTATTTATGTTGTTTTAACCAATGCTTTATTAAATTGCATTTATGATGTTTTAACCCATGCTTTATTAAATTGTATTTATGTTGTTTTATCCTATGCTTTATTAAATTGTATTTATGTTGTTTTATCCTATGCATTATTAAATTGTATTTATGTTGTTTTATCCTATGCTTTATTAAATTGTATTTATGTTGTTTTATCCTATGCTTTATTAAATTGTATTTATGTTGTTTTATTTTATGCTTTATTAAATTGTATTTATGTTGTTTTATCCTATGCTTTATTAAATTGTATTTATATTGTTTTATTCTATGCTTTATTAAATTGTATTTATGTTGTTTTAATCTATGCTTTATTAAATTTTATTTATGTTGTTTTATCCTATGCTTTATTAAATTGTATTTATGTTGTTTTAACCTATGATTTATTAACTTGTATTTATGTTGTTTTATCCTATGCTTTATTAAATTGTATTTATGTTGTTTTATCCTATGCTTTATTAAATTGTATTTATGTTGTTTTAACCTATGCTTTATTACATCCTGTTTATGTTGTTTTATCCTTTGCTTTATTAAATTGTATTTATGTTGTTTTAACCTATGCTTTATTAAATTGTATTTATGTTGTTTTATCCTATGCTTTATTAAATTGTATTCATGCTGTTTTATCCAATGCTTTATTAAATTGTATTTATGTTGTTTTATCCTATGTTTCATTAAATTGTATTTATGTTGTTTTAACCTATGCTTTATTAAATTGTATTTATGCTGTTTTAACACATGCTTTATTAAATTGTATTTATGTTGTTTTATCCTATGCTTTATTAAACTGTATTTATGTTGTTTTATCCTATGCTTTATTAAATTGTATTTATGTTGTTTTATTTTATGCTTTATTAAATTGTAATTATGTTGCTTTATCCTATGCTTTATTAAATTTTATTTATGTTGTTCTATCCTATGCTTTATTAAATTGTATTTATGTTGTTTTATCCTATGCTTTATTAAATTGTATTTGTGTTGTTTTATCCTATGCTTTAGTAACTTGTATTTACGTTGTTTTAACCTATGCTTTATTACATCGTGTTTATGTTGTTTTATCCTATGCTTTATTAAATTGTATTTATGTTGTTTTAACCTATGCTTTATTAAATTGTATTTATGTTGTTTTATCCTATGTTATATTAAATTGTATTTACGTGGTTTCAGCCTATGCTTTATTAAATTGTATTTATTTTGTTTTAACGTATGCTTTATTAAATTGTATTTATGTTGTTTTATCCTATGCTTTATTAAATTGTATTTATGTTGTTTTATCCTATGCTTTATTAAATTGTATTTACGTGGTTTCATCCTATGCTTCATTAAATTGTATTTATGTTGTTTTATCCTATGCTTTATTAAATTGTATTTATGTTGTTTTATCCTATGCTTCATTAAATTGTATTTATGTTCTTTTATCCTATGCTTTATTAAATTGTATTTATGTTGTTTTAACCTATGCTTTATTAAATTGTATTTATGTTGTTTTATCCTATGCTTTATTAAATTGTATTTATGTTGTTTTATCCTATGCTTTATTAAATTGTATTCATGTTGTTTTAACCTATGCTTTATTAAACTGTATTTATGTTGTTTTATCCTATGCTTTATTAAATTTTATTTATGTTGTTTTATCCTATGCTTTATTAAATTGTATTTATGTTGTTTTAACCTATGCTTTATTAAATTGTATTTATGTTGTTTTAACCTATGCTTTATTAAATTGTATTTATGTTGTTTTATCCTATGCTTTATTAAATTGTATTTATGTTGTTTTAACCTATGCTTTATTAAATTGTATTTATGTTTTTTTATCCTATGCTTTATTAAATTATATTTATGTTGTTTTAAACTATGCTTTATTAAATTGTATTTATGTTGTTTTATCCTATGCTTTATTAAATGGTATTTATGTTGTTTTATCCTATGCTTTATTAAATTGTATTTATGTTGTTTTATCCTATGCTTTATTAAATTGTATTTATGTTGTTTTAAACTATGCTTTATTAAATTGTATTTATGTTGTTTTATCCTATGCTTTATTAAATGGTATTTATGTTGTTTTATCCTATGCTTTATTAAATTGTATTTATGTTGTTTTATCCTATGCTTTATTAAAATGTATTTATGTTGTTTTATCCTATGCTTTATTAAATTGTATTTATGTTGTTTTATCCAATGCTTTATTAAATTGTATTTATGTTGTTTTGTCCTATGCTTTATTACATTGTATTTATGTTGTTTTAACCCATGCTTCATTAAATTGTATTTATGTTGTTTTATCCTATGCTTCATTAAATTGTATTTATGTTGTTTTAACCTATGCTTTATTAAATTGCATTTGTGTTGTTTTATCCTATGCTTTAGTAAATTGTATTTACGTTGTTTTAACCTATGCTTTATTACATCGTGTTTATGTTGTTTTATCCTATGCTTTATTAAATTGCATTTATGTTGTTTTAACCTATGCTTTATTAAATTGTATTTATGTTGTTTTATCCTATGTTATATTAAATTGTATTTACGTGGTTTCAGCCTATGCTTTATTAAATTGTATTTATTTTGTTTTAACGTATGCTTTATTAAATTGTATTTATGTTGTTTTATCCTATGCTTCATTAAATTGTATTTATGTTCTTTTATCCTATGCTTTATTAAATTGTATTTATGTTGTTTTAACCTATGCTTTATTAAATTGTATTTATGTTGTTTTATCCTATGCTTTATTAAATAGTATTTATGTTGTTTTATCCTATGCTTTATTAAATTGTATTCATGTTGTTTTAACCTATGCTTTATTAAACTGTATTTATGTTGTTTTATCCTATGCTTTATTAAATTGTATTTATGTTGTTTTATCCTATGCTTTATTAAATTGTATTTATGTTGTTTTAACCTATGCTTTATTAAATTGTATTTATGTTGTTTTAACCTATGCTTTATTAAATTGTATTTATGTTGTTTTATCCTATGCTTTATTAAATTGTATTTATGTTGTTTTAACCTATGCTTTATTAAATTGTATTTATGTTGTTTTATCGTATGCTTTATTAAATTGTATTTATGTTGTTTTAAACTATGCTTTATTAAATTGTATTTATGTTGTTTTATCCTATGCTTTATTAAATGGTATTTATGTTGTTTTATCCTATGCTTTATTAAATTGTATTTATGTTGTTTTATCCTATGCTTTATTAAATTGTATTTATGTTGTTTTATCCTATGCTTTATTAAATTGTATTTATGTTGTTTTATCCTATGCTTTATTAAATTGTATTTATGTTGTTTTGTCCTATGCTTTATTACATTGTATTTATGTTGTTTTAACCCATGCTTCATTAAATTGTATTTATGTTGTTTTATCCAATGCTTCATTAAATTGTATTTATGTTGTTTTAACCTATGCTTTATTAAATTGTATTTATGTTGTTTTATCCTATGCTTTATTAAAAGGTATTTATGTTGTTTTATCCTATGCTTTATTAAATTGTATTTATGTTGTTTTATCCTATGCTTTATTAAACTGTATTTATGTTGTTTTATCCTATGCTTTATTAATTTGTATTTATGTTGTTTTATCCTATGCTTTGTTAAATTGTATTTATGTTGTTTTAACCTATCCCTTATTAAATTGTATTTATGTTGTTTTAACCTATGCTTTATTAAATTGTATTTATGTTGTTTTAACCTATGCTTTATTACATCTTGTTTATGTTGTTTTATCCTATGCTTTATTAAATTGTATTTATGTTGCTTTAACCTATGCGTTATTAAATTGTATTTATGTTGTTTTATCCTATGCTTTATTAAATGGTATTTATGTTGTTTTATCCTATGCTTTATTAAATTGTATTTATGTTGTTTTAATCTATGCTTTATTAAACTGTATTTATGTTGTTTTATCCTATGCTTTATTAAATGGTATTTTTGTTGTTTTATCCTATGCTTTATTAAATTGTATTTATGTTGTTTTAATCTATGCTTTATTAAACTGTATTTATGTTGTTTTATCCTATGCTTTATTAAATTGTATTTATGTTGTTTTATCCTATGCTTTATTAAATTGTATTTATGTTGTTTTATCCTATGCTTTATTAAATTGTATTTATGTCGTTTTATCCTATGCTTTATTAAATTGTATTTATGTTGTTTTATCCTATGCTTTATTAAATTGTATTTATGTTGCTTTAACCTATGCTTTATTAAATTGTATTTATGTTGTTTTATCCTATGCTTTATTAAATTGTATTTATGTCGTTTTAACCTATGCTTTATTAAATTGTATTTATGTTGTTTTATCCTATGCTTTATTAAATTGTATTTATGTTGTTTTAACCTATGCTTTATTAAATTGTATTTATGTTGTTTTATCCTATGCTTTATTAAATTGTATTTATGTTGTTTTATCCTATGCTTTATTAAATTGTATTTATGTTGTTTTAACCTATGCTTTATTAAATTGTATTTATGTTGTTTTAACCTATGCTTTATTACATCTTGTTTATGTTGTTTTATCCTATGCTTTATTAAATTGTATTCATGTTGCTTTAACCTATGCGTTATTAAATTGTATTTATGTTGTTTTATCCTATGCTTTATTAAATGGTATTTATGTTGTTTTATCCTATGCTTTATTAAATTGTATTTATGTTGTTTTAACCTATGCTTTATTAAACTGTATTTATGTTGCTTTAACCTATGCGTTATTAAATTGTATTTATGTTGTTTTATCCTATGCTTTATTAAATGGTATTTATGTTGTTTTATCCTATGCTTTATTAAATTGTATTTATGTTGTTTTAACCTATGCTTTATTAAACTGTATTTATGTTGTTTTATCCTATGCTTTATTAAATTGTATTTATGTTGTTTTATCCTATGCTTTATTAAATTGTATTTATGTTGTTTTAACCTATGCTTTATTAAATTGTATTTATGTTGTTTTATCCTATGCTTTATTAAATTGTATTTATGTTGCTTTAACCTATGCTTTATTAAATTGTATTTATGTTGTTTTATCCTATGCTTTATTAAATTGTATTTATGTCGTTTTATCCTATGCTTTATTAAATTGTATTTATGTTGTTTTATCCTATGCTTTATTAAATTGTATTTATGTTGTTTTAACCTATGCTTTATTAAATTGTATTTATGTTGTTTTATCCTATGCTTTATTAAATTGTATTTATGTTGTTTTAACCTATGCTTTATTACATCGTGTTTATGTTGTTTTATCCTATGCTTTATTAAATTGTAATTATGTTGCTTTAACCTATGCTTTATTAAATTGTATTTATGTTGTTTTATCCTATGCTTTATTAAATGGTATTTATGTTGTTTTATCCTATGCTTTATTAAATAGTATTTATGTTGATTTAACCTATGCTTTATTAAACTGTATTTATGTTGTTTTATCCTATGCTTTATTAAATTGTATTTATGTTGTTTTATCCTATGCTTTATTAAATTGTATTTATGTTGTTTTAACCTATGCTTTATTAAATTGTATTTATGTTGTTTTAACCTATGCTTTATTAAATTGTATTTATGTTGTTTTAACCTATGCTTTATTAAATTGTATTTATGTTGTTTTATCCTATGCTTTATTAAATTGTATTTATGTTGTTTTATCCTATGCTTTATTAAATTGTATTTATGTTGTTTTATCCTATGCTTTGTTAAATTGTATTTATGTTGTTTTATCCTATGCTTTATTAAATTGTATTTATGTTGTTTTAACCTATGCTTTATTAAATTGTATTTATGTTGTTTTATCCTATACTTTATTAAATTGTATTTATGTTGTTTTAACCTATGCTTTATTAAATTGTATTTATGTTGTTTTATCCTATGCTTTATTAAATTGTATTTATGTTGTTTTATCCTATGCTTTATTAAATTGTATTTATGTTGTTTTATCCTATGCTTTATTAAATTATATTTATGTTGTTTTATCCTATGCTTTATTAAATTGTATTTATGTTGTTTTGTCCTATGCTTTATTAAATTGTATTTTTGTTGTTTTAACCCATGCTTCATTAAATTGTATTTATGTTGTTTTATCCTATGCTTCATTAAATTGTATTTATGTTGTTTTATCCTATGCTTTATTAAATTGAATTTATGTTGTTTTATCCTATGCTTTATTAAATTGTATTTATGTTGTTTTAACCTATGTTTTATTAAATTGTATTTATGTTGTTTTATCCTATGCTTTATTAAATTGTATTTATGTTGTTTTATCCTATGCTTTATTAAATTGTATTTATGTTGTTTTAACCTATGTTTTATTAAATTGTATCTATGTTGTTTTATCCTATGCTTTATTAAATTGTATTTATGTTGTTTTAACCCATGCTTTATTAAATTGTATTTATGTTGTTTTATCCTATGCTTTATTAAATTGTATTTATGTTGTTTTAACCTATGCTTTATTAAATTGTATTTATGTTGTTTTAACCTATGCTTTATTAAATTGTATTTATATTGTTTTATCCTATGCTTTATTAAATTGTATTTATGTTGTTTTATTCTATGCTTTATTAAATTGTATTTATGTTGTTTTGTCCTATGCTTTATTAAATTGTATTTTTGTTGTTTTAACCCATGCTTCATTAAATTGTATTTATGTTGTTTTATCCTATGCTTCATTAAATTGTATTTATGTTGTTTTATCCTATGCTTTATTAAATTGAATTTATGTTGTTTTATCCTATGCTTTATTAAATTGTATTTATGTTGTTTTAACCTATGTTTTATTAAATTGTATTTATGTTGTTTTATCCTATGCTTTATTAAATTGTATTTATGTTGTTTTATCCTATGCTTTATTAAATTGTATTTATGTTGTTTTAACCTATGTTTTATTAAATTGTATCTATGTTGTTTTATCCTATGCTTTATTAAATTGTATTTATGTTGTTTTAACCCATGCTTTATTAAATTGTATTTATGTTGTTTTATCCTATGCTTTATTAAATTGTATTTATGTTGTTTTAACCTATGCTTTATTAAATTGTATTTATGTTGTTTTAACCCATGCTTTATTAAATTGTATTTATTTTGTTTTGTCCTATGCTTTATTAAATTGTATTTATGTTGTTTAACCTATGCTTTATTAAATTGTATTTATATTGTTTTATCCTATGCTTTATTAAATTGTATTTATGTTGTTTTATTCTATGCTTTATTAAATTGTATTTATGTTGTTTTATCCTATGCTTTATTAAATTGTATTTATGTTGTTTTATCCTATGCTTTATTAAATTGTATTTATGTTGTTTTAACCTATGCTTTATTACATCCTGTTTTTGTTGTTTTATCCTATGCTTTATTAAATTGTATTTATGTTTTTTTAACCTATGCTTTATTAAATTGTATTTATGTTGTTTTATCCTATGTTATATTAAATTGTATTTACGTGGTTTCATCCTATGCTTTATTAAATTGTATTTATTTTGTTTTAACCTATGCTTTATTAAATTGCTTTTATGTTGTTTTATCCTATGCTTTATTAAATTGTATTTATGTTGTTTTAACCTATGCTTTATTAAATTGTATTTATGTTGTTTTATCCTATGCTTTATTAAATTGTGTTTACGTGGTTTCATCCTATGCTTTATTAAATTGTATTTATGTTGTTTTATCCTATACTTTATTAAATTGTATTTATGTTGTTTTAACCTATGCTTTATTAAATTGTATTTATGTTGTTTTATCCTATGCTTTATTAAATTGTATTTATGTTGTTTTATCCTATGCTTTATTAAATTGTATTTATGTTGTTTTATCCTATGCTTTATTAAAATGTATTTATGTTGTTTTATCCTATGCTTTATTAAATTGTATTTATGTTGTTTTAACCTATGCTTTATTAAATTGTATTTATGTTGTTTTAACCTATGCTTTATTAAATTGTATTCATGTTGTTTTAACCTATGCTTTATTAAATTGTATTTATGTTGTTTTATCCTATGCTTTATTAAATTGTATTTATGTTGTTTTATCCTATGCTTTATTAAATTGTATTTATGTTGTTTTATCCTATGCTTTATTAAATTGTATTTATGTTGTTTTATCCTATGCTTTGTTAAATTGTATTTATGTTGTTTTAACCTATGCTTTATTAAATTGTATTTATGTTGTTTTATCCTATACTTTATTAAATTGTAAATATGTTGTTTTAACCTATGCTTTATTAAATTGTATTTATGTTGTTTTATCCTATGCTTTATTAAATTGTATTTATGTTGTTTTATCCTATGCTTTATTAAATTGTATTTATGTTGTTTTATCCTATGCTTTATTAAATTGTATTTATGTTGTTTTATCCTATGCTTTATTAAATTGTATTTATGTTGTTTTGTCCTATGCTTTATTAAATTGTATTTTTGTTGTTTTAACCCATGCTTCATTAAATTGTATTTATGTTGTTTTATCCTATGCTTCATTAAATTGTATTTATGTTGTTTTATCCTATGCTTTATTAAATTGTATTTATGTTGTTTTATCCTATGCTTTATTAAATTGTATTTATGTTGTTTTAACCTATGTTTTATTAAATTGTATTTATGTTGTTTTATCCTCTGCTTTATTAAATTGTATTTATGTTGTTTTATCCTATGCTTTATTAAATTGTATTTATGTTGTTTTAACCTATGTTTTATTAAATTGTATCTATGTTGTTTTATCCTATGCTTTATTAAATTGTATTTATGTTGTTTTAACCCATGCTTTATTAAATTGTATTTATGTTGTTTTAACCTATGCTTTATTAAATTGTATTTATGTTGTTTTAACCCATGCTTTATTAAATTGTATTTATTTTGTTTTGTCCTATGCTTTATTAAATTGTGTTTATGTTGTTTTAACCTATGCTTTATTAAATTGTATTTATATTGTTTTATCCTATGCTTTATTAAATTGTATTTATGTTGTTTTAACCTATGCTTTATTAAATTGTATTTATGTTGTTTTAACCCATGCTTTATTAATTTGTATTTATGTTGTTTTATCCTATGCTTTATTAAATTGTATTTATGTTGTTTTATCCTATGCTTTATTAAATTGTATTTATGTTGTTTTATCCTATGCTTTATTAAATTGTATTTATGTTGTTTTAACCTATGCTTTATTACATCGTGTTTATGTTGTTTTATCCTATGCTTTATTAAATTGTATTTATGTTGCTTTAACCTATGCTTTATTAAATTGTATTTATGTTGTTTTATCCTATGCTTTATTAAATGGTATTTATGTTGTTTTATCCTATGCTTTATTAAATAGTATTGATGTTGATTTAACCTATGCTTTATTAAACTGTATTTATGTTGTTTTATCCTATGCTTTATTAAATTGTATTTATGTTGTTTTAACCTATGCTTTATTAAATTGTATTTATGTTGTTTTAACCTATGCTTTATTAAATTGTATTTATGTTGTTTTAACCTATGCTTTATTAAATTGTATTTATGTTGTTTTATCCTATGCTTTATTAAATTGTATTTATGTTGTTTTATCCTATGCTTTATTAAATTGTATTCATGTTGTTTTATCCTATGCTTTATTAAATTGTATTTATGTTGTTTTATCCTATGCTTTATTAAATTGTATTTATGTTGTTTTAACCTATGTTTTATTAAATTGTATCTATGTTGTTTTATCCTATGCTTTATTAAATTGTATTTATGTTGTTTTAACCCATGCTTTATTAAATTGTATTTATGTTGTTTTATCCTATGCTTTATTAAATTGTATTTATGTTGTTTTAACCTATGCTTTATTAAATTGTATTTATGTTGTTTTAACCCATGCTTTATTAAATTGTATTTATTTTGTTTTGTCCTATGCTTTATTAAATTGTATTTATGTTGTTTTAACCTATGCTTTATTAAATTGTATTTATATTGTTTTATCCTATGCTTTATTAAATTGTATTTATGTTGTTTTATTCTATGCTTTATTAAATTGTATTTATGTTGTTTTGTCCTATGCTTTATTAAATTGTATTTTTGTTGTTTTAACCCATGCTTCATTAAATTGTATTTATGTTGTTTTATCCTATGCTTCATTAAATTGTATTTATGTTGTTTTATCCTATGCTTTATTAAATTGAATTTATGTTGTTTTATCCTATGCTTTATTAAATTGTATTTATGTTGTTTTAACCTATGTTTTATTAAATTGTATTTATGTTGTTTTATCCTATGCTTTATTAAATTGTATTTATGTTGTTTTATCCTATGCTTTATTAAATTGTATTTATGTTGTTTTAACCTATGTTTTATTAAATTGTATCTATGTTGTTTTATCCTATGCTTTATTAAATTGTATTTATGTTGTTTTAACCCATGCTTTATTAAATTGTATTTATGTTGTTTTATCCTATGCTTTATTAAATTGTATTTATGTTGTTTTAACCTATGCTTTATTAAATTGTATTTATGTTGTTTTAACCCATGCTTTATTAAATTGTATTTATTTTGTTTTGTCCTATGCTTTATTAAATTGTATTTATGTTGTTTAACCTATGCTTTATTAAATTGTATTTATATTGTTTTATCCTATGCTTTATTAAATTGTATTTATGTTGTTTTATTCTATGCTTTATTAAATTGTATTTATGTTGTTTTATCCTATGCTTTATTAAATTGTATTTATGTTGTTTTATCCTATGCTTTATTAAATTGTATTTATGTTGTTTTAACCTATGCTTTATTACATCCTGTTTTTGTTGTTTTATCCTATGCTTTATTAAATTGTATTTATGTTTTTTTAACCTATGCTTTATTAAATTGTATTTATGTTGTTTTATCCTATGTTATATTAAATTGTATTTACGTGGTTTCATCCTATGCTTTATTAAATTGTATTTATTTTGTTTTAACCTATGCTTTATTAAATTGCTTTTATGTTGTTTTATCCTATGCTTTATTAAATTGTATTTATGTTGTTTTAACCTATGCTTTATTAAATTGTATTTATGTTGTTTTATCCTATGCTTTATTAAATTGTGTTTACGTGGTTTCATCCTATGCTTTATTAAATTGTATTTATGTTGTTTTATCCTATACTTTATTAAATTGTATTTATGTTGTTTTAACCTATGCTTTATTAAATTGTATTTATGTTGTTTTATCCTATGCTTTATTAAATTGTATTTATGTTGTTTTATCCTATGCTTTATTAAATTGTATTTATGTTGTTTTATCCTATGCTTTATTAAAATGTATTTATGTTGTTTTATCCTATGCTTTATTAAATTGTATTTATGTTGTTTTAACCTATGCTTTATTAAATTGTATTTATGTTGTTTTAACCTATGCTTTATTAAATTGTATTCATGTTGTTTTAACCTATGCTTTATTAAATTGTATTTATGTTGTTTTATCCTATGCTTTATTAAATTGTATTTATGTTGTTTTATCCTATGCTTTATTAAATTGTATTTATGTTGTTTTATCCTATGCTTTATTAAATTGTATTTATGTTGTTTTATCCTATGCTTTGTTAAATTGTATTTATGTTGTTTTAACCTATGCTTTATTAAATTGTATTTATGTTGTTTTATCCTATACTTTATTAAATTGTAAATATGTTGTTTTAACCTATGCTTTATTAAATTGTATTTATGTTGTTTTATCCTATGCTTTATTAAATTGTATTTATGTTGTTTTATCCTATGCTTTATTAAATTGTATTTATGTTGTTTTATCCTATGCTTTATTAAATTGTATTTATGTTGTTTTATCCTATGCTTTATTAAATTGTATTTATGTTGTTTTGTCCTATGCTTTATTAAATTGTATTTTTGTTGTTTTAACCCATGCTTCATTAAATTGTATTTATGTTGTTTTATCCTATGCTTCATTAAATTGTATTTATGTTGTTTTATCCTATGCTTTATTAAATTGTATTTATGTTGTTTTATCCTATGCTTTATTAAATTGTATTTATGTTGTTTTAACCTATGTTTTATTAAATTGTATTTATGTTGTTTTATCCTCTGCTTTATTAAATTGTATTTATGTTGTTTTATCCTATGCTTTATTAAATTGTATTTATGTTGTTTTAACCTATGTTTTATTAAATTGTATCTATGTTGTTTTATCCTATGCTTTATTAAATTGTATTTATGTTGTTTTAACCCATGCTTTATTAAATTGTATTTATGTTGTTTTAACCTATGCTTTATTAAATTGTATTTATGTTGTTTTAACCCATGCTTTATTAAATTGTATTTATTTTGTTTTGTCCTATGCTTTATTAAATTGTGTTTATGTTGTTTTAACCTATGCTTTATTAAATTGTATTTATATTGTTTTATCCTATGCTTTATTAAATTGTATTTATGTTGTTTTAACCTATGCTTTATTAAATTGTATTTATGTTGTTTTAACCCATGCTTTATTAATTTGTATTTATGTTGTTTTATCCTATGCTTTATTAAATTGTATTTATGTTGTTTTATCCTATGCTTTATTAAATTGTATTTATGTTGTTTTATCCTATGCTTTATTAAATTGTATTTATGTTGTTTTAACCTATGCTTTATTACATCGTGTTTATGTTGTTTTATCCTATGCTTTATTAAATTGTATTTATGTTGCTTTAACCTATGCTTTATTAAATTGTATTTATGTTGTTTTATCCTATGCTTTATTAAATGGTATTTATGTTGTTTTATCCTATGCTTTATTAAATAGTATTGATGTTGATTTAACCTATGCTTTATTAAACTGTATTTATGTTGTTTTATCCTATGCTTTATTAAATTGTATTTATGTTGTTTTAACCTATGCTTTATTAAATTGTATTTATGTTGTTTTAACCTATGCTTTATTAAATTGTATTTATGTTGTTTTAACCTATGCTTTATTAAATTGTATTTATGTTGTTTTATCCTATGCTTTATTAAATTGTATTTATGTTGTTTTATCCTATGCTTTATTAAATTGTATTCATGTTGTTTTATCCTATGCTTTATTAAATTGTATTTATGTTGTTTTATCCTATGCTTTATTAAATTGTATTTATGCTGTTTTAACCTATTCTTTATTAAATTGTATTTATGTTGTTTTATCCTATACTTTATTAAATTGTATTTATGTTGTTTTAACCTATGCTTTATTAAATTGTATTTATGTTGTTTTATCCTATGCTTTATTAAATTGTATTTATGTTGTTTTATCCTATGCTTTATTAAATTGTATTTATGTTGTTTTGTCCTATGCTTTATTAAATTGTATTTTTGTTGTTTTAACCCATGCTTCATTAAATTGTATTTATGTTGTTTTATCCTATGCTTCATTAAATTGTATTTATGTTGTTTTATCCTATGCTTTATTAAATTTTATTTATGTTGTTTTATCCTATGCTTTATTAAATTGTATTTATGTTGTTTTAACCCATGCTTTATTAAATTGTATTTATGTTGTTTTAACCTATGTTTTATTAAATTGTATCTATGTTGTTTTATCCTATGCTTTATTAAATTGTATTTATGTTGTTTTAACCCATGCTTTATTAAATTGTATTTATGTTGTTTTAACCTATGCTTTATTAAATTGTATTTATGTTGTTTTAACCTATGCTTTATTAAA
Organism: Phyllobates terribilis; assembly: GCF_046119375.1. Taxonomy (NCBI): domain Eukaryota; kingdom Metazoa; phylum Chordata; class Amphibia; order Anura; family Dendrobatidae; genus Phyllobates; species Phyllobates terribilis. The sequence continues at coordinate 278,822 of NW_027363206.1, read as the reverse complement.
TTGCATTTATGTTGTTTTAACCCATGCTTTATTAAATTGTATTTATTTTGTTTTGTCCTATGCTTTATTAAATTGTATTTATGTTGTTTTAACCTATGCTTTATTAAATTGTATTTATATTGTTTTATCCTATGCTTTATTAAATTGTATTTATGTTGTTTTATCCTATGCTTTATTAAATTGTATTTATGTTGTTTTATCCTATGCTTTATTAAATTGTATTCATGTTGTTTTATCCTATGCTTTATTAAATTGTATTTATGTTGTTTTATCCTATGCTTTATTAAATTGTATTTATGCTGTTTTAACCTATGCTTTATTAAATTGTATTTATGTTGTTTTATCCTATACTTTATTAAATTGTATTTATGTTGTTTTAACCTATGCTTTATTAAATTGTATTTATGTTGTTTTATCCTATGCTTTATTAAATTGTATTTATGTTGTTTTATCCTATGCTTTATTAAATTGTATTTATGTTGTTTTGTCCTATGCTTTATTAAATTGTATTTTTGTTGTTTTAACCCATGCTTCATTAAATTGTATTTATGTTGTTTTATCCTATGCTTCATTAAATTGTATTTATGTTGTTTTATCATATGCTTTATTAAATTTTATTTATGTTGTTTTATCCTATGCTTTATTAAATTGTATTTATGTTGTTTTAACCCATGCTTTATTAAATTGTATTTATGTTGTTTTAACCTATGTTTTATTAAATTGTATCTATGTTGTTTTATCCTATGCTTTATTAAATTGTATTTATGTTGTTTTAACCCATGCTTTATTAAATTGTATTTATGTTGTTTTAACCTATGCTTTATTAAATTGTATTTATGTTGTTTTAACCTATGCTTTATTAAATTGTATTTATGTTGTTTTAACCCATGCTTTATTAAATTGTATTTATTTTGTTTTGTCCTATGCTTTATTAAATTGTATTTATGTTGTTTTAACCTATGCTTTATTAAATTGTATTTATATTGTTTTATCCTATGCTTTATTAAATTGTATTTATGTTGTTTTATTCTATGCTTTATTAAATTGTATTTATGTTGTTTTATCCTATGCTTTATTAAATTGTATTTTTGTTGTTTTATCCTATGCTTTATTAAATTGTATTTATGTTGTTTTAACCTATGCTTTATTACATCCTGTTTATGTTGTTTTATCCTATGCTTTATTAAATTGTATTTATGTGGTTTTAACCTATGCTTTATTAAATTGTATTCATGTTGTTTTATCCTATGTTATATTAAATTGTATTTACGTGGTTTCATCCTATGCTTTATTAAATTGTATTTATTTTGTTTTAACCTATGCTTTATTAAATTATTTTTATGTTGTTTTATCCTATGCTTTATTAAATTGTATTTATGTTGTTTTAACCTATGCTTTATTAAATTGTATTTATGTTGTTTTATCCTATGCTTTATTAAATTGTATTTACGTGGTTTCATCCTATGCTTTATTAAATTGTATTTATGTTGTTTTAACCTATGCTTTATTAAATTGTATTTATGTTGTTTTATCCTATGCTTTATTAAATTGTATTCATGTTGTTTTATCCAATGCTTTATTAAATTGTATTTATGTTGTTTTATCCTATGTTTCATTATATTGTATTTATGTTGTTTTAACCTATGCTTTATTAAATTGTATTTATGCTGTTTTAACCCATGCTTTATTAAATTGTATTTATGTTGTTTTATCCTATGGTTTATTAAATTGTATTTATATTGTATTATCCTATAATTTATTAAATTGTATTTATGTTGTTTTAACCTATGCTTTATTAAATTCTATTTATGTTGCTTTATCCTATGTTATATTAAATTGTATTTACGTGGTTTCATCCTATGCTTTATTAAATTGTATTTATTTGTTTTAACCTATGCTTTATTAAATTGTTTTTATGTTGTTTTATCCTATGCTTTATTAAATTGTATTTATGTTGTTTTAACCTATGCTTTATTAAATTGTATTTATGTTGTTTTATCCTATGCTTTAATAAATTGTATTCATGTTGTTTTATCCAATGCTTTATTAAATTGTATTTATGTTGTTTTATCCTATGTTTCATTAAATTGTATTTATGTTGTTTTAACCTATGCTTTATTAAATTGTATTTATGCTGTTTTAACCCATGCTTTATTAAATTGTATTTATGTTGTTTTATCCTATGCTTTATTAAATAGTATTGATGTTGATTTAACCTATGCTTTATTAAACTGTATTTATGTTGTTTTATCCTATGCTTTATTAAATTGTATTTATGTTGTTTTAACCTATGCTTTATTAAATTGTATTTATGTTGTTTTAACCTATGCTTTATTACATCGTGTTTATGTTGTTTTATCCTATGCTTTATTAAATTGTATTTATCTTGCTTTAACCTATGCTTTATTAAATTGTATTTATGTTGTTTTATCCTATGCTTTATTAAATGGTATTTATGTTGTTTTATCCTATGCTTTATTAAATAGTATTGATGTTGATTTAACCTATGCTTTATTAGACTGTATTTATGTTGTTTTATCCTATGCTTTATTAAATTGTATTTATGTTGTTTTAACCTATGCTTTATTAAATTGTATTTATGTTGTTTTAACCTATGCTTTATTAAATTGTATTTATGTTGTTTTAACCTATGCTTTATTAAATTGTATTTATGTTGTTTTATCCTATGCTTTATTAAATTGTATTTATGTTGTTTTATCCTATGCTTTATTAAATTGTATTCATGTTTTTTTATCCTATGCTTTATTAAATTGTATTTATGTTGTTTTATCCTATGCTTTATTAAATTTTATTTATGTTGTTTTAACCTATGCTTTATTAAATTGTATTTATGTTGTTTTATCCTATGCTTTATTAAATTGTATTTATGTTGTTTTATCCTATGCTTTATTAAATTGAATTTATGTTTTTTTATCCTATGCTTTATTAAATTATATTTATGTTGTTTTAAACTATGCTTTATTAAATTGTATTTATGTTGTTTTATCCTATGCTTTATTAAATGGTATTTATGTTGTTTTATCCTATGCTTTATTAAATTGTATTTATGTTGTTTTATCCTATGCTTTATTAAATTGTATTTATGTTGTTTTAAACTATGCTTTATTAAATTGTATTTATGTTGTTTTATCCTATGCTTTATTAAATGGTATTTATGTTGTTTTATCCTATGCTTTATTAAATTGTATTTATGTTGTTTTATCCTATGCTTTATTAAAATGTATTTATGTTGTTTTATCCTATGCTTTATTAAATTGTATTTATGTTGTTTTATCCAATGCTTTATTAAATTGTATTTATGTTGTTTTGTCCTATGCTTTATTACATTGTATTTATGTTGTTTTAACCCATGCTTCATTAAATTGTATTTATGTTGTTTTATCCTATGCTTCATTAAATTGTATTTATGTTGTTTTAACCTATGCTTTATTAAATTGCATTTGTGTTGTTTTATCCTATGCTTTAGTAAATTGTATTTACGTTGTTTTAACCTATGCTTTATTACATCGTGTTTATGTTGTTTTATCCTATGCTTTATTAAATTGCATTTATGTTGTTTTAACCTATGCTTTATTAAATTGTATTTATGTTGTTTTATCCTATGTTATATTAAATTGTATTTACGTGGTTTCAGCCTATGCTTTATTAAATTGTATTTATTTTGTTTTAACGTATGCTTTATTAAATTGTATTTATGTTGTTTTATCCTATGCTTTATTAAATTGTATTTATGTTGTTTTATCCTATGCTTTATTAAATTGTATTTACGTGGTTTCATCCTATGCTTCATTAAATTGTATTTATGTTGTTTTATCCTATGCTTTATTAAATTGTATTTATGTTGTTTTATCCTATGCTTCATTAAATTGTATTTATGTTCTTTTATCCTATGCTTTATTAAATTGTATTTATGTTGTTTTAACCTATGCTTTATTAAATTGTATTTATGTTGTTTTATCCTATGCTTTATTAAATAGTATTTATGTTGTTTTATCCTATGCTTTATTAAATTGTATTCATGTTGTTTTAACCTATGCTTTATTAAACTGTATTTATGTTGTTTTATCCTATGCTTTATTAAATTGTATTTATGTTGTTTTATCCTATGCTTTATTAAATTGTATTTATGTTGTTTTAACCTATGCTTTATTAAATTGTATTTATGTTGTTTTAACCTATGCTTTATTAAATTGTATTTATGTTGTTTTATCCTATGCTTTATTAAATTGTATTTATGTTGTTTTAACCTATGCTTTATTAAATTGTATTTATGTTGTTTTATCGTATGCTTTATTAAATTGTATTTATGTTGTTTTAAACTATGCTTTATTAAATTGTATTTATGTTGTTTTATCCTATGCTTTATTAAATGGTATTTATGTTGTTTTATCCTATGCTTTATTAAATTGTATTTATGTTGTTTTATCCTATGCTTTATTAAATTGTATTTATGTTGTTTTATCCTATGCTTTATTAAATTGTATTTATGTTGTTTTATCCTATGCTTTATTAAATTGTATTTATGTTGTTTTGTCCTATGCTTTATTACATTGTATTTATGTTGTTTTAACCCATGCTTCATTAAATTGTATTTATGTTGTTTTATCCAATGCTTCATTAAATTGTATTTATGTTGTTTTAACCTATGCTTTATTAAATTGTATTTATGTTGTTTTATCCTATGCTTTATTAAAAGGTATTTATGTTGTTTTATCCTATGCTTTATTAAATTGTATTTATGTTGTTTTATCCTATGCTTTATTAAACTGTATTTATGTTGTTTTATCCTATGCTTTATTAATTTGTATTTATGTTGTTTTATCCTATGCTTTGTTAAATTGTATTTATGTTGTTTTAACCTATCCCTTATTAAATTGTATTTATGTTGTTTTAACCTATGCTTTATTAAATTGTATTTATGTTGTTTTAACCTATGCTTTATTACATCTTGTTTATGTTGTTTTATCCTATGCTTTATTAAATTGTATTTATGTTGCTTTAACCTATGCGTTATTAAATTGTATTTATGTTGTTTTATCCTATGCTTTATTAAATGGTATTTATGTTGTTTTATCCTATGCTTTATTAAATTGTATTTATGTTGTTTTAATCTATGCTTTATTAAACTGTATTTATGTTGTTTTATCCTATGCTTTATTAAATGGTATTTATGTTGTTTTATCCTATGCTTTATTAAATTGTATTTATGTTGTTTTAATCTATGCTTTATTAAACTGTATTTATGTTGTTTTATCCTATGCTTTATTAAATTGTATTTATGTTGTTTTATCCTATGCTTTATTAAATTGTATTTATGTTGTTTTATCCTATGCTTTATTAAATTGTATTTATGTCGTTTTATCCTATGCTTTATTAAATTGTATTTATGTTGTTTTATCCTATGCTTTATTAAATTGTATTTATGTTGCTTTAACCTATGCTTTATTAAATTGTATTTATGTTGTTTTATCCTATGCTTTATTAAATTGTATTTATGTCGTTTTAACCTATGCTTTATTAAATTGTATTTATGTTGTTTTATCCTATGCTTTATTAAATTGTATTTATGTTGTTTTAACCTATGCTTTATTAAATTGTATTTATGTTGTTTTATCCTATGCTTTATTAAATTGTATTTATGTTGTTTTATCCTATGCTTTATTAAATTGTATTTATGTTGTTTTAACCTATGCTTTATTAAATTGTATTTATGTTGTTTTAACCTATGCTTTATTACATCTTGTTTATGTTGTTTTATCCTATGCTTTATTAAATTGTATTCATGTTGCTTTAACCTATGCGTTATTAAATTGTATTTATGTTGTTTTATCCTATGCTTTATTAAATGGTATTTATGTTGTTTTATCCTATGCTTTATTAAATTGTATTTATGTTGTTTTAACCTATGCTTTATTAAACTGTATTTATGTTGCTTTAACCTATGCGTTATTAAATTGTATTTATGTTGTTTTATCCTATGCTTTATTAAATGGTATTTATGTTGTTTTATCCTATGCTTTATTAAATTGTATTTATGTTGTTTTAACCTATGCTTTATTAAACTGTATTTATGTTGTTTTATCCTATGCTTTATTAAATTGTATTTATGTTGTTTTATCCTATGCTTTATTAAATTGTATTTATGTTGTTTTAACCTATGCTTTATTAAATTGTATTTATGTTGTTTTATCCTATGCTTTATTAAATTGTATTTATGTTGCTTTAACCTATGCTTTATTAAATTGTATTTATGTTGTTTTATCCTATGCTTTATTAAATTGTATTTATGTCGTTTTATCCTATGCTTTATTAAATTGTATTTATGTTGTTTTATCCTATGCTTTATTAAATTGTATTTATGTTGTTTTAACCTATGCTTTATTAAATTGTATTTATGTTGTTTTATCCTATGCTTTATTAAATTGTATTTATGTTGTTTTAACCTATGCTTTATTACATCGTGTTTATGTTGTTTTATCCTATGCTTTATTAAATTGTAATTATGTTGCTTTAACCTATGCTTTATTAAATTGTATTTATGTTGTTTTATCCTATGCTTTATTAAATGGTATTTATGTTGTTTTATCCTATGCTTTATTAAATAGTATTTATGTTGATTTAACCTATGCTTTATTAAACTGTATTTATGTTGTTTTATCCTATGCTTTATTAAATTGTATTTATGTTGTTTTATCCTATGCTTTATTAAATTGTATTTATGTTGTTTTAACCTATGCTTTATTAAATTGTATTTATGTTGTTTTAACCTATGCTTTATTAAATTGTATTTATGTTGTTTTAACCTATGCTTTATTAAATTGTATTTATGTTGTTTTATCCTATGCTTTATTAAATTGTATTTATGTTGTTTTATCCTATGCTTTATTAAATTGTATTTATGTTGTTTTATCCTATGCTTTGTTAAATTGTATTTATGTTGTTTTATCCTATGCTTTATTAAATTGTATTTATGTTGTTTTAACCTATGCTTTATTAAATTGTATTTATGTTGTTTTATCCTATACTTTATTAAATTGTATTTATGTTGTTTTAACCTATGCTTTATTAAATTGTATTTATGTTGTTTTATCCTATGCTTTATTAAATTGTATTTATGTTGTTTTATCCTATGCTTTATTAAATTGTATTTATGTTGTTTTATCCTATGCTTTATTAAATTATATTTATGTTGTTTTATCCTATGCTTTATTAAATTGTATTTATGTTGTTTTGTCCTATGCTTTATTAAATTGTATTTTTGTTGTTTTAACCCATGCTTCATTAAATTGTATTTATGTTGTTTTATCCTATGCTTCATTAAATTGTATTTATGTTGTTTTATCCTATGCTTTATTAAATTGAATTTATGTTGTTTTATCCTATGCTTTATTAAATTGTATTTATGTTGTTTTAACCTATGTTTTATTAAATTGTATTTATGTTGTTTTATCCTATGCTTTATTAAATTGTATTTATGTTGTTTTATCCTATGCTTTATTAAATTGTATTTATGTTGTTTTAACCTATGTTTTATTAAATTGTATCTATGTTGTTTTATCCTATGCTTTATTAAATTGTATTTATGTTGTTTTAACCCATGCTTTATTAAATTGTATTTATGTTGTTTTATCCTATGCTTTATTAAATTGTATTTATGTTGTTTTAACCTATGCTTTATTAAATTGTATTTATGTTGTTTTAACCCATGCTTTATTAAATTGTATTTATTTTGTTTTGTCCTATGCTTTATTAAATTGTATTTATGTTGTTTTAACCTATGCTTTATTAAATTGTATTTATATTGTTTTATCCTATGCTTTATTAAATTGTATTTCTGTTGTTTTATTCTATGCTTTATTAAATTGTATTTATGTTGTTTTGTCCTATGCTTTATTAAATTGTATTTTTGTTGTTTTAACCCATGCTTCATTAAATTGTATTTATGTTGTTTTATCCTATGCTTCATTAAATTGTATTTATGTTGTTTTATCCTATGCTTTATTAAATTGAATTTATGTTGTTTTATCCTATGCTTTATTAAATTGTATTTATGTTGTTTTAACCTATGTTTTATTAAATTGTATTTATGTTGTTTTATCCTATGCTTTATTAAATTGTATTTATGTTGTTTTATCCTATGCTTTATTAAATTGTATTTATGTTGTTTTAACCTATGTTTTATTAAATTGTATCTATGTTGTTTTATCCTATGCTTTATTAAATTGTATTTATGTTGTTTTAACCCATGCTTTATTAAATTGTATTTATGTTGTTTTATCCTATGCTTTATTAAATTGTATTTATGTTGTTTTAACCTATGCTTTATTAAATTGTATTTATGTTGTTTTAACCCATGCTTTATTAAATTGTATTTATTTTGTTTTGTCCTATGCTTTATTAAATTGTATTTATGTTGTTTAACCTATGCTTTATTAAATTGTATTTATATTGTTTTATCCTATGCTTTATTAAATTGTATTTATGTTGTTTTATTCTATGCTTTATTAAATTGTATTTATGTTGTTTTATCCTATGCTTTATTAAATTGTATTTATGTTGTTTTATCCTATGCTTTATTAAATTGTATTTATGTTGTTTTAACCTATGCTTTATTACATCCTGTTTTTGTTGTTTTATCCTATGCTTTATTAAATTGTATTTATGTTTTTTTAACCTATGCTTTATTAAATTGTATTTATGTTGTTTTATCCTATGTTATATTAAATTGTATTTACGTGGTTTCATCCTATGCTTTATTAAATTGTATTTATTTTGTTTTAACCTATGCTTTATTAAATTGCTTTTATGTTGTTTTATCCTATGCTTTATTAAATTGTATTTATGTTGTTTTAACCTATGCTTTATTAAATTGTATTTATGTTGTTTTATCCTATGCTTTATTAAATTGTGTTTACGTGGTTTCATCCTATGCTTTATTAAATTGTATTTATGTTGTTTTATCCTATACTTTATTAAATTGTATTTATGTTGTTTTAACCTATGCTTTATTAAATTGTATTTATGTTGTTTTATCCTATGCTTTATTAAATTGTATTTATGTTGTTTTATCCTATGCTTTATTAAATTGTATTTATGTTGTTTTATCCTATGCTTTATTAAATTGTATTTATGTTGTTTTATCCTATGCTTTATTAAATTGTATTTATGTTGTTTTAACCTATGCTTTATTAAATTGTATTTATGTTGTTTTAACCTATGCTTTATTAAATTGTATTCATGTTGTTTTAACCTATGCTTTATTAAATTGTATTTATGTTGTTTTATCCTATGCTTTATTAAATTGTATTTATGTTGTTTTATCCTATGCTTTATTAAATTGTATTTATGTTGTTTTATCCTATGCTTTATTAAATTGTATTTATGTTGTTTTATCCTATGCTTTGTTAAATTGTATTTATGTTGTTTTAACCTATGCTTTATTAAATTGTATTTATGTTGTTTTATCCTATACTTTATTAAATTGTAAATATGTTGTTTTAACCTATGCTTTATTAAATTGTATTTATGTTGTTTTATCCTATGCTTTATTAAATTGTATTTATGTTGTTTTATCCTATGCTTTATTAAATTGTATTTATGTTGTTTTATCCTATGCTTTATTAAATTGTATTTATGTTGTTTTATCCTATGCTTTATTAAATTGTATTTATGTTGTTTTGTCCTATGCTTTATTAAATTGTATTTTTGTTGTTTTAACCCATGCTTCATTAAATTGTATTTATGTTGTTTTATCCTATGCTTCATTAAATTGTATTTATGTTGTTTTATCCTATGCTTTATTAAATTGTATTTATGTTGTTTTATCCTATGCTTTATTAAATTGTATTTATGTTGTTTTAACCTATGTTTTATTAAATTGTATTTATGTTGTTTTATCCTCTGCTTTATTAAATTGTATTTATGTTGTTTTATCCTATGCTTTATTAAATTGTATTTATGTTGTTTTAACCTATGTTTTATTAAATTGTATCTATGTTGTTTTATCCTATGCTTTATTAAATTGTATTTATGTTGTTTTAACCCATGCTTTATTAAATTGTATTTATGTTGTTTTAACCTATGCTTTATTAAATTGTATTTATTTTGTTTTGTCCTATGCTTTATTAAATTGTATTTATGTTGTTTTAACCTATGCTTTATTAAATTGTATTTATATTGTTTTATCCTATGCTTTATTAAATTGTATTTATGTTGTTTTAACCTATGCTTTATTAAATTGTATTTATGTTGTTTTAACCCATGCTTTATTAATTTGTATTTATGTTGTTTTATCCTATGCTTTATTAAATTGTATTTATGTTGTTTTATCCTATGCTTTATTAAATTGTATTTATGTTGTTTTATCCTATGCTTTATTAAATTGTATTTATGTTGTTTTAACCTATGCTTTATTACATCGTGTTTATGTTGTTTTATCCTATGCTTTATTAAATTGTATTTATGTTGCTTTAACCTATGCTTTATTAAATTGTATTTATGTTGTTTTATCCTATGCTTTATTAAATGGTATTTATGTTGTTTTATCCTATGCTTTATTAAATAGTATTGATGTTGATTTAACCTATGCTTTATTAAACTGTATTTATGTTGTTTTATCCTATGCTTTATTAAATTGTATTTATGTTGTTTTAACCTATGCTTTATTAAATTGTATTTATGTTGTTTTAACCTATGCTTTATTAAATTGTATTTATGTTGTTTTAACCTATGCTTTATTAAATTGTATTTATGTTGTTTTATCCTATGCTTTATTAAATTGTATTTATGTTGTTTTATCCTATGCTTTATTAAATTGTATTCATGTTGTTTTATCCTATGCTTTATTAAATTGTATTTATGTTGTTTTATCCTATGCTTTATTAAATTGTATTTATGCTGTTTTAACCTATTCTTTATTAAATTGTATTTATGTTGTTTTATCCTATACTTTATTAAATTGTATTTATGTTGTTTTAACCTATGCTTTATTAAATTGTATTTATGTTGTTTTATCCTATGCTTTATTAAATTGTATTTATGTTGTTTTATCCTATGCTTTATTAAATTGTATTTATGTTGTTTTGTCCTATGCTTTATTAAATTGTATTTTTGTTGTTTTAACCCATGCTTCATTAAATTGTATTTATGTTGTTTTATCCTATGCTTCATTAAATTGTATTTATGTTGTTTTATCCTATGCTTTATTAAATTTTATTTATGTTGTTTTATCCTATGCTTTATTAAATTGTATTTATGTTGTTTTAACCCATGCTTTATTAAATTGTATTTATGTTGTTTTAACCTATGTTTTATTAAATTGTATCTATGTTGTTTTATCCTATGCTTTATTAAATTGTATTTATGTTGTTTTAACCCATGCTTTATTAAATTGTATTTATGTTGTTTTAACCTATGCTTTATTAAATTGTATTTATGTTGTTTTAACCTATGCTTTATTAAATTGCATTTATGTTGTTTTAACCCATGCTTTATTAAATTGTATTTATTTTGTTTTGTCCTATGCTTTATTAAATTGTATTTATGTTGTTTTAACCTATGCTTTATTAAATTGTATTTATATTGTTTTATCCTATGCTTTATTAAATTGTATTTATGTTGTTTTATCCTATGCTTTATTAAATTGTATTTATGTTGTTTTATCCTATGCTTTATTAAATTGTATTCATGTTGTTTTATCCTATGCTTTATTAAATTGTATTTATGTTGTTTTATCCTATGCTTTATTAAATTGTATTTATGCTGTTTTAACCTATGCTTTATTAAATTGTATTTATGTTGTTTTATCCTATACTTTATTAAATTGTATTTATGTTGTTTTAACCTATGCTTTATTAAATTGTATTTATGTTGTTTTATCCTATGCTTTATTAAATTGTATTTATGTTGTTTTATCCTATGCTTTATTAAATTGTATTTATGTTGTTTTGTCCTATGCTTTATTAAATTGTATTTTTGTTGTTTTAACCCATGCTTCATTAAATTGTATTTATGTTGTTTTATCCTATGCTTCATTAAATTGTATTTATGTTGTTTTATCATATGCTTTATTAAATTTTATTTATGTTGTTTTATCCTATGCTTTATTAAATTGTATTTATGTTGTTTTAACCCATGCTTTATTAAATTGTATTTATGTTGTTTTAACCTATGTTTTATTAAATTGTATCTATGTTGTTTTATCCTATGCTTTATTAAATTGTATTTATGTTGTTTTAACCCATGCTTTATTAAATTGTATTTATGTTGTTTTAACCTATGCTTTATTAAATTGTATTTATGTTGTTTTAACCTATGCTTTATTAAATTGTATTTATGTTGTTTTAACCCATGCTTTATTAAATTGTATTTATTTTGTTTTGTCCTATGCTTTATTAAATTGTATTTATGTTGTTTTAACCTATGCTTTATTAAATTGTATTTATATTGTTTTATCCTATGCTTTATTAAATTGTATTTATGTTGTTTTATTCTATGCTTTATTAAATTGTATTTATGTTGTTTTATCCTATGCTTTATTAAATTGTATTTTTGTTGTTTTATCCTATGCTTTATTAAATTGTATTTATGTTGTTTTAACCTATGCTTTATTACATCCTGTTTATGTTGTTTTATCCTATGCTTTATTAAATTGTATTTATGTGGTTTTAACCTATGCTTTATTAAATTGTATTCATGTTGTTTTATCCTATGTTATATTAAATTGTATTTACGTGGTTTCATCCTATGCTTTATTAAATTGTATTTATTTTGTTTTAACCTATGCTTTATTAAATTATTTTTATGTTGTTTTATCCTATGCTTTATTAAATTGTATTTATGTTGTTTTAACCTATGCTTTATTAAATTGTATTTATGTTGTTTTATCCTATGCTTTATTAAATTGTATTTACGTGGTTTCATCCTATGCTTTATTAAATTGTATTTATGTTGTTTTAACCTATGCTTTATTAAATTGTATTTATGTTGTTTTATCCTATGCTTTATTAAATTGTATTCATGTTGTTTTATCCAATGCTTTATTAAATTGTATTTATGTTGTTTTATCCTATGTTTCATTATATTGTATTTATGTTGTTTTAACCTATGCTTTATTAAATTGTATTTATGCTGTTTTAACCCATGCTTTATTAAATTGTATTTATGTTGTTTTATCCTATGGTTTATTAAATTGTATTTATATTGTATTATCCTATAATTTATTAAATTGTATTTATGTTGTTTTAACCTATGCTTTATTAAATTCTATTTATGTTGCTTTATCCTATGTTATATTAAATTGTATTTACGTGGTTTCATCCTATGCTTTATTAAATTGTATTTATTTGTTTTAACCTATGCTTTATTAAATTGTTTTTATGTTGTTTTATCCTATGCTTTATTAAATTGTATTTATGTTGTTTTAACCTATGCTTTATTAAATTGTATTTATGTTGTTTTATCCTATGCTTTAATAAATTGTATTCATGTTGTTTTATCCAATGCTTTATTAAATTGTATTTATGTTGTTTTATCCTATGTTTCATTAAATTGTATTTATGTTGTTTTAACCTATGCTTTATTAAATTGTATTTATGCTGTTTTAACCCATGCTTTATTAAATTGTATTTATGTTGTTTTATCCTATGCTTTATTAAATAGTATTGATGTTGATTTAACCTATGCTTTATTAAACTGTATTTATGTTGTTTTATCCTATGCTTTATTAAATTGTATTTATGTTGTTTTAACCTATGCTTTATTAAATTGTATTTATGTTGTTTTAACCTATGCTTTATTACATCGTGTTTATGTTGTTTTATCCTATGCTTTATTAAATTGTATTTATCTTGCTTTAACCTATGCTTTATTAAATTGTATTTATGTTGTTTTATCCTATGCTTTATTAAATGGTATTTATGTTGTTTTATCCTATGCTTTATTAAATAGTATTGATGTTGATTTAACCTATGCTTTATTAAACTGTATTTATGTTGTTTTATCCTATGCTTTATTAAATTGTATTTATGTTGTTTTAACCTATGCTTTATTAAATTGTATTTATGTTGTTTTAACCTATGCTTTATTAAATTGTATTTATGTTGTTTTAACCTATGCTTTATTAAATTGTATTTATGTTGTTTTATCCTATGCTTTATTAAATTGTATTTATGTTGTTTTATCCTATGCTTTATTAAATTGTATTCATGTTTTTTTATCCTATGCTTTATTAAATTGTATTTATGTTGTTTTATCCTATGCTTTATTAAATTTTATTTATGTTGTTTTAACCTATGCTTTATTAAATTGTATTTATGTTGTTTTATCCTATACTTTATTAAATTGTATTTATGTTGTTTTAACCTATGCTTTATTAAATTGTATTTATGTTGTTTTATCCTATGCTTTATTAAATTGTATTTATGTTGTTTTATCCTATGCTTTATTAAATTGTATTTATGTTGTTTTAACCTATGCTTTATTAAATTGTATTTATATTGTTTTATCCTATGCTTTATTAAATTGTATTTATGTTGTTTTATTCTATGCTTTATTAAATTGTATTTATGTTGTTTTATCCTATGCTTTATTAAATTGTATTTTTGTTGTTTTATCCTATGCTTTATTAAATTGTATTTATGTTGTTTTAACCTATGCTTTATTACATCCTGTGTATGTTGTTTTATCCTATGCTTTATTAAATTGTATTTATGTTGTTTTAACCTATGCTTTATTAAATTGTATTTATGTTGTTTTATCCTATGTTATATTAAATTGTATTTACGTGGTTTCATCCTATGCTTTATTAAATTGTATTTATTTTGTTTGAACCTATGCTTTATTAAATTGTTTTTATGTTGTTATATCCTATGCTTTATTAAATTGTATTTATGTTGTTTTAACCTATGCTTTATTAAATTGTATTTATGTTGTTTTATCCTATGCTTTATTAAATTGTATTTACGTGGTTTCATCCTATGCTTTATTAAATTGTATTTATGTTGTTTTAACCTATGCTTTATTAAATTGTATTTATGTTGTTTTATCCTATGCTTTATTAAATTGTATTCATGTTGTTTTATCCAATGCTTTATTAAATTGTATTTATGTTGTTTTATCCTATGTTTCATTATATTGTATTTATGTTGTTTTAACCTATGCTTTATTAAATTGTATTTATGCTGTTTTAACCCATGCTTTATTAAATTGTATTTATGTTGTTTTATCCTATGCTTTATTAAATTGTATTTATGTTGTTTTATCCTATACTTTATTAAATTGTATTTATGTTGTTTTAACCTATGCTTTATTAAATTCTATTTATGTTGTTTTATCCTATGTTATATTAAATTGTATTTACGTGGTTTCATCCTATGCTTTATTAAATTGTATTTATTTGTTTTAACCTATGCTTTATTAAATTGTTTTTATGTTGTTTTATCCTATGCTTTATTAAATTGTATTTATGTTGTTTTAACCTATGCTTTATTAAATTGTATTTATGTTGTTTTATCCAATGCTTTATTAAATTGTATTTATGTTTTTTTATCCTATGTTTCATTAAATTGTATTTATGTTGTTTTAACCTATGCTTTATTAAATTGTATTTATGCTGTTTTAACCCATGCTTTATTAAATTGTATTTATGTTGTTTTATCCTATGCTTTATTAAATTGTATTTATGTTGTTTTATCCTTTGCTTTATTAAACTGTATTTATGTTGTTTTATCCTATGCTTTATTAAATTGTATTTATGTTGTTTTATTTTATGCTTTATTAAATTGTATTTTTGTTGCTTTATCCTATGCTTTATTAAATTTTATTTATGTTGTTTTATCCTATGCTTTAATAAATTGTATTTATGTTGTTTTATCCTATGCTTTAGTAAATTGTATTTATGTTGTTTTAACCTATCCTTTATTACATCGTGTTTATGTTGTTTTATCCTATGCTTTATTAAATTGTATTCATGTTGTTTTATCCAATGCTTTATTAAATTGTATTTATGTTGTTTTATCCTATGTTTCATTAAATTGTATTTATGTTGTTTTAACCTATGCTTTATTAAATTGTATTTATGCTGTTTTAACCGATGCTTTATTAAATTGTATTTATGTTGTTTTATCCTATGCTTTATTAAATTGTATTTATGTTGTTTTATCCTATGCTATATTAAATTGTATTTATGTTGTTTTATCCTATGCTTTATTAAATTGTATTTATGTTGTTTTATCCTATGCTTTATTAAATTGTATTTATATTGTTTTATTCTATGCTTTATTAAATTGTATTTATGTTGTTTTAATCTATGCTTTTTTAAATTTTATTCATGTTGTTTTTTCCTATGCTTTATTAAATTGTATTTATGTTGTTTTAATCTATGCTTTTTTAAATTTTATTTATGTTGTTTTATCCTATGCTTTATTAAATTATATTTATGTTGTTTTAACCTATGATTTATTAAATTGTATTTATGTTGTTTTATCCTATGCTTTATTAAATTGTATTTATGTTGTTTTATCCTATGCTTTATTAAATTGTATTTATGTTGTTTTATCCTATGCTTTATTAAATTGTATTTATGTTGTTTTAACCTATGCTTTATTAAATTGTATTTATGTTGTTTTATTTTATGCTTTATTAAATTGTATTTATGTTGTTTTATCCTATGCTTTATTAAATTGTATATATATTGTTTTATTCTATGCTTTATTAAATTGTATTTATGTTGTTTTATTTTATGCTTTATTAAATTGTATTTATGTTGTTTTATCCTATGCTTTATAAAATTTTATTTATGTTGTTTTATCCTATGCTTTATTAAATTGTATTTATGTTGTTTTAACCTATGATTTATTAAATTGTATGTATGTTGTTTTATCCTATGCTTTATTAAATTGTATTTATGTTGTTTTATCCTATGCTTTATTAAATTGTATTTGTGATGTTTTATCCTATGCTTTATTAAATTGTATTTATGTTGTTTTAACCTATGCTTTATTACATCGTGTTTATGTTGTTTTATCCTATGCTTTATTAAATTGTATTTATGTTGTTTTAACCTATGCTTTATTAAATTGTATTTATGTTGTTTTATCCTATGTTATATTAAATTGTATTTACGTGGTTTCATCCTATGCTTTATTAAATTGTAATTATTTAGTTTTAACGTATGCTTTATTAAATTGTATTTATGTTGTTTTATCCTATGCTTTATTAAATTGTATTTATGTTGTTTTAATCTATGCTTTATTAAATTGTATTTATGTTGTTTTATCCTATGCTTTATTAAATTGTATTTACGTGGTTTCATCCTATGCTTTATTAAATTGTATTTATGTTGTTTTAACCTATGCTTTATTAAATTGTATTTATGTTGTTTTATCCTATGCTTTATTAAATTGTATTCATGTTGTTTTATCCAATGCTTTATTAAATTGTATTTATGTTGTTTTCTCCTATGCTTCATTAAATTGTATTTATGTTGTTTTAACCTATGCTTTATTAAATTGTATTTATGTTGTTTTATCCTATGCTTTATTAAATTGTATATATGTTGTTTTATTCTTTGCTTTATTAAATTGTATTTATGTTGTTTTATCCTATGCTTTATTAAATTGTATTTATGTGATTTTATCCTATGCTTTATTAAATTGTATTTATGTTGTTTTATCCTATGCTTTATTAAATTGTATTTATGTGGTTTTATCCTTTGCTTCATTAAATAGTATTTATCTTGTTTTATCCTATGCTTTATTAAATTGTTTTTATGTGGTTTTATCCTATGCTTTATTAAATTTTATTTATGTTGTATTATCCTATGCTTTATTAAATTGCATCTATCTTGTTTTATCCTATGCTTTATTAAATTGTATTTATGTTGTTTTAACCCATGCTTTATTAAATTGTATTTATGTTGTTTTATCCTATGCTTTATTAAATTGTATTTATGTTGTTTTGTCCTATGCTTTATTAAATTGTATTTATGTTGTTTTAACCCATGCTTTATTAAATTGTATTTATGTTGTTTTATCCTATGCTTTATTAAATTGTATTTATGTTGTTTTATTTTATGCTTTATTAAATTGTATTTATGTTGTTTTATCCTATGCTTTATTAAATTTTATTTATGTTGTTTTATCCTATGCTTTATTAAATTGTTTTTATGTTGTTTTAACCTATGATTTATTAAATTGTATTTATGTTGTTTTATCCTATGCTTTATTAAATTGTATTTATGTTGTTTTATCCTATGCTTTATTAAATTGTATTTGTGTTGTTTTATCCTATGCTTTATTAAATTGTATTTATGTTGTTTTAACCTATGCTTTATTAAATTGTATTTATGTTGTTTTTTCCTATGTTATATTAAATTGTATTTACGTGGTTTCATCCTATGCTTTATTAAATTGTATTTATTTTGTTTTAACGTATGCTTTATTAAATTGTATTTATGTTGTTTTATCCTATGCTTTATTAAATTGTATTTATGTTGTTTTATCCTATGCTTTATTAAATTGTATTTACGTGGTTTAATCTTATGCTTTATTAAATTGTATTTATGTTGTTCTAACCTATGCTTTATTAAATTGTATTTATGTTGTTTTATCCTATGCTTTATTAAATTGTATTCATGTTGTTTTATCCAATGCTTTATTAAATTGTATTTATGTTGTTTTATCCTATGTTTCATTAAATTGTATTTATGTTGTTTTAACCTATGCTTTATTAAATTGTATTTATGCTGTTTTAACCCATGCTTTATTAAATTGTATTTATGTTGTTTTATCCTATGCTTTATTAAATTGTATTTATGTTGTTTTATCCTATGCTATATTAAATTGTATTTATGTTGTTTTATCATATGCTTTATTAAATTCTATTTATGTTGTTTTAACCTATGCTTTATTAAATTGTATTTATGTTGTTTTAACCTATGCTTTATTAAATTCTATTTATGTTGTTTTATCCTATGTTATATTAAATTGTATTTACGTGGTTTCATCCTATGCTTTATTAAATTGTATTTATTTTGGTTTAACCTATGCTTTATTAAATTGTTTTTATGTTGTTTTATCCTATGCTTTATTAAATTGTATTTATGTTGTTTTAACCTATGCTTTATTATATTGTATTTATGTTGTTTTATCCTATGCTTTATTAAATTGTATTCATGTTGTTTTATCCAATGCTTTCTTAAATTGTATTTATGTTGTTTTATCCAACGTTTCATTAAATTGTATTTATGTTGTTTTAACCAATGCTTTATTAAATTGTATTTATGCTGTTTTAACCCATGCTTTATTAAATTGTATTTATGTTGTTTTATCCTATGCTTTATTAAATTGTATTTATGTTGTTTTATCCTTTGCTTTATTAAATTGTATTTATGTTGTTTTAACCTATGCTTTATTAAATTGTATTTATGTTGTTTTATCCTATGCTTTATTAAATTGTATTTATGTTGTTTTATCCTATGCTTTATTAAATTGTATTTATGTTGTTATATTTTGTGCTTTATTAAATTGTATTTATGTTGTTTTATCCTATGCTTTATTAAATTGTATTTATATTGTTTTATTCTATGCTTTATTAAATTGTATTTATGTTGTTTTAATCTATGCTTTATTAAATTTTATTTATGTTGTTTTATCCTATGCTTTATTAAATTGTATTTATGTTGTTTTAACCTATGATTTATTAATTTGTATTTATGTTGTTTTATCCTATGCTTTATTAAATTGTATTTATGTTGTTTTATCCTATGCTTTACTAAATTGTATTTATGTTGTTTTAACCTATGCTTTATTACATCCTGTTTATGTTATTTTATCCTATGCTTTATTAAATTGTATTTATGTTGTTTTAACCTATGCTTTATTAAATTCTATTTATGTTGTTTTATCCTATGTTATATTAAATTGTATTTACGTGGTTTCATCCTATGCTTTATTAAATTGTATTTATTTTGTTTTAACCTATGCTTTATTAAATTGTTTTTATGTTGTTTTATCCTATGCTTTATTATATTGTATTTATGTTGTTTTAACCTATGCTTTATTAAATTGTATTTATGTTGTTTTATCCTATGCTTTATTAAATTGTATTCATGTTGTTTTATCCAATGCTTTATTAAATTGTTTTTATGTTGTTTTATCCTATGCTTTATTAAATTGTATTTATGTTGTTTTAACCTATGCTTTATTACATCGTGTTTATGTTGTTTTATTATATGCTTTATTAAATTGTATTTATGTTGTTTTAACCTATGCTTTATTAAATTGTATTTATGTTGTTTTATCCTATGCTTTATTAAATGGTATTTATGTTGTTTTATCCTATGCTTTATTAAATTGTATTTATGTTGTTTTAACCTATGCTTTATTAAATTGTATTTATGTTGTTTTATCCTATGCTTTATTAAATTGTATTTATGTTGTTTTAACCTATGCTTTATTAAATTGTATTTATGTTGTTTTAACCTATGCTTTATTAAATTGTATTTATGTTGTTTTATCCTATGCTTTATTAAATTGTATTTATGTTGTTTTAACCTATGCTTTATTAAATTGTATTTATGTTGTTTTATCCTATGCTTTATTAAATTGTATTTATGTTGTTTTATCCTATGCTTTATTAAATTGTATTTATGTTGTTTTAACCTATGCTTTATTAAATTGTATTTATGTTGTTTTAACCTATGCTTTATTAAATTGTATTTATGTTGTTTTATCCTATGCTTTATTAAATTGTATTTATGTTGTTTTAACCCATGCTTCATTAAATTGTATTTATGTTGTTTTATCCTATGCTTTATTAAATGGTATTTATGTTGTTTTATCCTATGCTTTATTAAATTGTATTTATGTTGTTTTAACCTATGCTTTATTAAACTGTATTTATGTTGTTTTATCCTATGCTTTATTAAATTGTATTTATGTTGTTTTAACCTATGCTTTATTAAATTGTATTTATGTTGTTTTATCCTATGCTTTATTAAATTGTATTTATGTTGTTTTAGCCTATGCTTTATTAAATTGTATTTATGTTGTTTTATCCTATGCTTTATTAAATTGTATTTATGTTGCTTTAACCTATGCTTTATTAAATTGTATTTATGTTGTTTTATCCTATGCTTTATTAAATTGTATTTATGTTGTTTTATCCTATGCTTTATTAAATTGTATTCATGTTGTTTTAACCTATGCTTTATTAAATTGTATTTATGTTGTTTTATCCTATGCTTTATTAAATTGTATTTATGTTGTTTTAACCTATGCTTTATTAAATTGTATTTATGTTGTTTTATCCTATACTTTATTAAATTGTATTTATGTTGTTTTAACCTATGCTTTATTAAATTGTATTTATGTTGTTTTATCCTATGCTTTATTAAATTGTATTTATGTTGCTTTAACCTATGCTTTATTAAATTGTATTTATGTTGTTTTATCCTATGCTTTATTAAATTGTATTTATGTTGTTTTATCCTATGCTTTACTAAATTGTATTTATGTTGTTTTAACCTATGCTTTATTACATCCTGTTTATGTTATTTTATCCTATGCTTTATTAAATTGTATTTATGTTGTTTTAACCTATGCTTTATTAAATTCTATTTATGTTGTTTTATCCTATGTTATATTAAATTGTATTTACGTGGTTTCATCCTATGCTTTATTAAATTGTATTTATTTTGTTTTAACCTATGCTTTATTAAATTGTTTTTATGTTGTTTTATACTATGCTTTATTAAATTGTATTTATGTTGTTTTAACCTATGCTTTATTAAATTGTATTTATGTAGTTTTATCCTATGCTTTATTAAATTGTATTCATGTTGTTTTATCCAATGCTTTATTAAATTGTTTTTATGTTGTTTTATCCTATGCTTTATTAAATTGTATTTATGTTGTTTTAACCTATGCTTTATTACATCGTGTTTATGTTGTTTTAACCTATGCTTTATTAAATTGTATTTATGTTGTTTTAACCTATGCTTTATTAAATTGTATTTATGTTGTTTTATCCTATGCTTTATTAAATGGTATTTATGTTGTTTTATCCTATGCTTTATTAAATTGTATTTCTGTTGTTTTAACCTATGCTTTATTAAATTGTATTTATGTTGTTTTATCCTATGCTTTATTAAATTGTATTTATGTTGTTTTAACCTATGCTTTATTAAATTGTATTTATGTTGTTTTAACCTATGCTTTATTAAATTGTATTTATGTTGTTTTATCCTATGCTTTATTAAATTGTATTTATGTTGTTTTAACCTATGCTTTATTAAATTGTATTTATGTTGTTTTATCCTATGCTTTATTAAATTGTATTTATGTTGTTTTATAATATGCTTTATTAAATTGTATTTATGTTGTTTTATCCTATGCTTTATTAAATTGTATTTATGTTGTTTTATCCTATGCTTTATTAAATTGTATTTATGTTGTTTTAACCCATGCTTCATTAAATTGTATTTATGTTGTTTTATCCTATGCTTTATTAAATGGTATTTATGTTGTTTTATCCTATGCTTTATTAAATTGTATTTATGTTGTTTTAACCTATGCTTTATTAAACTGTATTTATGTTGTTTTATCCTATGCTTTATTAAATTGTATTTATGTTGTTTTAACCTATGCTTTATTAAATTGTATTTATGTTGTTTTATCCTATGCTTTATTAAATTGTATTTATGTTGCTTTAACCTATGCTTTATTAAATTGTATTTATGTTGTTTTATCCTATGCTTTATTAAATTGTATTTATGTTGTTTTATCCTATGCTTTATTAAATTGTATTCATGTTGTTTTAACCTATGCTTTATTAAATTGTATTTATGTTGTTTTATCCTATGCTTTATTAAATTGTATTTATGTTGTTTTAACCTATGCTTTATTAAATTGTATTTATGTTGTTTTATCCTATACTTTATTAAATTGTATTTATGTTGTTTTAACCTATGCTTTATTAAATTGTATTTATGTTGTTTTATCCTATGCTTTATTAAATTGTATTTATGTTGTTTTATCATATGCTTTATTAAATTGTATTTATGTTGTTTTATCCTATGCTTTATTAAATTGTATTTATGTTGTTTTATCCTATGCTTTATTAAATTGTATTTATGTTGTTTTAACCTATGCTTTATTAAATTGTGTTTATGTTGTTTTATCCTATGCTTTATTAAATTGTATTTATGTTGCTTTAACCTATGCTTTATTAAATTGTATTTATGTTGTTTTATCCTATGCTTTATTAAATGGTATTTATGTTGTTTTATCCTATGCTTTATTAAATTGTATTTATGTTGTTTTAACCTATGCTTTATTAAACTGTATTTATGTTGTTTTATCCTATGCTTTATTAAATTGTATTTATGTTGTTTTAACCTATGCTTTATTAAATTGTATTTATGTTGTTTTATCCTATGCTTTATTAAATTGTATTTATGTTGTTTTATCCTATGCTTTATTAAATTGTATTCATGTTGTTTTAACCTATGCTTTATTAAATTGTATTTATGTTGTTTTATCCTATGCTTTATTAAATTGTATTTATGTTGTTTTAACCTATGCTTTATTAAATTGTATTTATGTTGTTTTATCCTATACTTTATTAAATTGTATTTATGTTGTTTTAACCTATGCTTTATTAAATTGTATTTATGTTGTTTTATCCTATGCTTTATTAAATTGTATTTATGTTGTTTTATCATATGCTTTATTAAATTGTATTTATGTTGTTTTATCCTATGCTTTATTAAATTGTATTTATGTTGTTTTATCCTATGCTTTATTAAATTGTATTTATGTTGTTTTAACCTATGCTTTATTAAATTGTGTTTATGTTGTTTTATCCTATGCTTTATTAAATTGTATTTATGTTGCTTTAACCTATGCTTTATTAAATTGTATTTATGTTGTTTTATCCTATGCTTTATTAAATGGTATTTATGTTGTTTTATCCTATGCTTTATTAAATTGTATTTATGTTGATTTAACCTATGCTTTATTAAACTGTATTTATGTTGTTTTATCCTATGCTTTATTAAATTGTATTTATGTTGTTTTATCCTATGCTTTATTAAATTGTATTTATGTTGTTTTAACCTATGCTTTATTAAATTGTATTTATGTTGTTTTAACCTATGCTTTATTAAATTGTATTTATTTTGTTTTAACCTATGCTTTATTAAATTGTATTTATGTTGTTTTATCCTATGCTTTATTAAATTGTATTTATGTTGTTTTATCCTATGCTTTATTAAATTGTATTTATGTTGTTTTATCCTATGCTTTATTAAATTGTATTTATGTTGTTTTATCCTATGCTTTATTAAATTGTATTTATGTTGTTTTAACCTATGCTTTATTAAATTGTATTTATGTTGTTTTATCCTATACTTTATTAAATTGTATTTATGTTGTTTTATCCTATGCTTTATGAAATGGTATTTATGTTGTTTTATCCTATGCTTTATTAAATTGTATTTATGTTGTTTTAACCTATGCTTTATTAAACTGTATTTATGTTGTTTTATCCTATGCTTTATTAAATTGTATTTATGTTGTTTTAACCTATGCTTTATTAAATTGTATTTATGTTGTTTTATCCTATGCTTTATTAAATTGTATTTATGTTGTTTTAACCTATGCTTTATTAAATTGTATTTATGTTGTTTTATCCTATGCTTTATTAAATTGTATTTATGTTGCTTTAACCTATGCTTTATTAAATTGTATTTATGTTGTTTTATTTTGTGCTTTATTAAATTGTATTTATGTTGTTTTATCCTATGCTTTATTAAATTGTATTTATATTGTTTTATTCTATGCTTTATTAAATTGTATTTATGTTGTTTTAATCTATGCTTTATTAAATTTTATTTATGTTGTTTTACCCTATGCTTTATTAAATTGTATTTATGTTGTTTTAACCTATGATTTATTAATTTGTATTTATGTTGTTTTATCCTATGCTTTATTAAATTGTATTTATGTTGTTTTATCCTATGCTTTACTAAATTGTATTTATGTTGTTTTAACCTATGCTTTATTACATCCTGTTTATGTTATTTTATCCTATGCTTTATTAAATTGTATTTATGTTGTTTTAACCTATGCTTTATTAAATTCTATTTATGTTGTTTTATCCTATGTTATATTAAATTGTATTTACGTGGTTTCATCCTATGCTTTATTAAATTGTATTTATTTTGTTTTAACCTATGCTTTATTAAATTGTTTTTATGTTGTTTTATCCTATGCTTTATTATATTGTATTTATGTTGTTTTAACCTATGCTTTATTAAATTGTATTTATGTTGTTTTATCCTATGCTTTATTAAATTGTATTCATGTTGTTTTATCCAATGCTTTATTAAATTGTTTTTATGTTGTTTTATCCTATGCTTTATTAAATTGTATTTATGTTGTTTTAACCTATGCTTTATTACATCGTGTTTATGTTGTTTTATTATATGCTTTATTAAATTGTATTTATGTTGTTTTAACCTATGCTTTATTAAATTGTATTTATGTTGTTTTATCCTATGCTTTATTAAATGGTATTTATGTTGTTTTATCCTATGCTTTATTAAATTGTATTTATGTTGTTTTAACCTATGCTTTATTAAATTGTATTTATGTTGTTTTATCCTATGCTTTATTAAATTGTATTTATGTTGTTTTAACCTATGCTTTATTAAATTGTATTTATGTTGTTTTAACCTATGCTTTATTAAATTGTATTTATGTTGTTTTATCCTATGCTTTATTAAATTGTATTTATGTTGTTTTAACCTATGCTTTATTAAATTGTATTTATGTTGTTTTATCCTATGCTTTATTAAATTGTATTTATGTTGTTTTATCCTATGCTTTATTAAATGGTATTTATGTTGTTTTATCCTATGCTTTATTAAATTGTATTTCTGTTGTTTTAACCTATGCTTTATTAAATTGTATTTATGTTGTTTTATCCTATGCTTTATTAAATTGTATTTATGTTGTTTTAACCTATGCTTTATTAAATTGTATTTATGTTGTTTTAACCTATGCTTTATTAAATTGTATTTATGTTGTTTTATCCTATGCTTTATTAAATTGTATTTATGTTGTTTTAACCTATGCTTTATTAAATTGTATTTATGTTGTTTTATCCTATGCTTTATTAAATTGTATTTATGTTGTTTTATCCTATGCTTTATTAAATTGTATTTATGTTGTTTTATCCTATGCTTTATTAAATTGTATTTATGTTGTTTTATCCTATGCTTTATTAAATTGTATTTATGTTGTTTTAACCCATGCTTCATTAAATTGTATTTATGTTGTTTTATCCTATGCTTTATTAAATGGTATTTATGTTGTTTTATCCTATGCTTTATTAAATTGTATTTATGTTGTTTTAACCTATGCTTTATTAAACTGTATTTATGTTGTTTTATCCTATGCTTTATTAAATTGTATTTATGTTGTTTTAACCTATGCTTTATTAAATTGTATTTATGTTGTTTTATCCTATGCTTTATTAAATTGTATTTATGTTGCTTTAACCTATGCTTTATTAAATTGTATTTATGTTGTTTTATCCTATGCTTTATTAAATTGTATTTATGTTGTTTTAACCTATGCTTTATTAAATTGTATTTATGTTGTTTTATCCTATGCTTTATTAAATTGTATTTATGTTGTTTTATCCTATGCTTTATTAAATGGTATTTATGTTGTTTTATCCTATGCTTTATTAAATTGTATTTCTGTTGTTTTAACCTATGCTTTATTAAATTGTATTTATGTTGTTTTATCCTATGCTTTATTAAATTGTATTTATGTTGTTTTAACCTATGCTTTATTAAATTGTATTTATGTTGTTTTAACCTATGCTTTATTAAATTGTATTTATGTTGTTTTATCCTATGCTTTATTAAATTGTATTTATGTTGTTTTAACCTATGCTTTATTAAATTGTATTTATGTTGTTTTATCCTATGCTTTATTAAATTGTATTTATGTTGTTTTATCCTATGCTTTATTAAATTGTATTTATGTTGTTTTATCCTATGCTTTATTAAATTGTATTTATGTTGTTTTATCCTATGCTTTATTAAATTGTATTTATGTTGTTTTAACCCATGCTTCATTAAATTGTATTTATGTTGTTTTATCCTATGCTTTATTAAATGGTATTTATGTTGTTTTATCCTATGCTTTATTAAATTGTATTTATGTTGTTTTAACCTATGCTTTATTAAACTGTATTTATGTTGTTTTATCCTATGCTTTATTAAATTGTATTTATGTTGTTTTAACCTATGCTTTATTAAATTGTATTTATGTTGTTTTATCCTATGCTTTATTAAATTGTATTTATGTTGCTTTAACCTATGCTTTATTAAATTGTATTTATGTTGTTTTATCCTATGCTTTATTAAATTGTATTTATGTTGTTTAATCCTATGCTTTATTAAATTGTATTCATGTTGTTTTAACCTATGCTTTATTAAATTGTATTTATGTTGTTTTATCCTATGCTTTATTAAATTGTATTTATGTTGTTTTAACCTATGCTTTATTAAATTGTATTTATGTTGTTTTATCCTATACTTTATTAAATTGTATTTATGTTGTTTTAACCTATGCTTTATTAAATTGTATTTATGTTGTTTTATCCTATGCTTTATTAAATTGTATTTATGTTGTTTTATCATATGCTTTATTAAATTGTATTTATGTTGTTTTATCCTATGCTTTATTAAATTGTATTTATGTTGTTTTATCCTATGCTTTATTAAATTGTATTTATGTTGTTTTAACCTATGCTTTATTAAATTGTGTTTATGTTGTTTTATCCTATGCTTTATTAAATTGTATTTATGTTGCTTTAACCTATGCTTTATTAAATTGTATTTATGTTGTTTTATCCTATGCTTTATTAAATGGTATTTATGTTGTTTTATCCTATGCTTTATTAAATTGTATTTATGTTGTTTTAACCTATGCTTTATTAAACTGTATTTATGTTGTTTTATCCTATGCTTTATTAAATTGTATTTATGTTGTTTTAACCTATGCTTTATTAAATTGTATTTATGTTGTTTTATCCTATGCTTTATTAAATTGTATTTATGTTGCTTTAACCTATGCTTTATTAAATTGTATTTATGTTGTTTTATCCTATGCTTTATTAAATTGTATTTATGTTGTTTTATCCTATGCTTTATTAAATTGTATTCATGTTGTTTTAACCTATGCTTTATTAAATTGTATTTATGTTGTTTTATCCTATGCTTTATTAAATTGTATTTATGTTGTTTTAACCTATGCTTTATTAAATTGTATTTATGTTGTTTTATCCTATACTTTATTAAATTGTATTTATGTTGTTTTAACCTATGCTTTATTAAATTGTATTTATGTTGTTTTATCCTATGCTTTATTAAATTGTATTTATGTTGTTTTATCATATGCTTTATTAAATTGTATTTATGTTGTTTTATCCTATGCTTTATTAAATTGTATTTATGTTGTTTTATCCTATGCTTTATTAAATTGTATTTATGTTGTTTTAACCTATGCTTTATTAAATTGTGTTTATGTTGTTTTATCCTATGCTTTATTAAATTGTATTTATGTTGCTTTAACCTATGCTTTATTAAATTGTATTTATGTTGTTTTATCCTATGCTTTATTAAATGGTATTTATGTTGTTTTATCCTATGCTTTATTAAATTGTATTTATGTTGATTTAACCTATGCTTTATTAAATTGTATTTATGTTGTTTTATCCTATGCTTTATTAAATTGTATTTATGTTGTTTTATCCTATGCTTTACTAAATTGTATTTATGTTGTTTTAACCTATGCTTTATTACATCCTGTTTATGTTATTTTATCCTATGCTTTATTAAATTGTATTTATGTTGTTTTAACCTATGCTTTATTAAATTCTATTTATGTTGTTTTATCCTATGTTATATTAAATTGTATTTACGTGGTTTCATCCTATGCTTTATTAAATTGTATTTATTTTGTTTTAACCTATGCTTTATTAAATTGTTTTTATGTTGTTTTATCCTATGCTTTATTAAATTGTATTTATGTTGTTTTAACCTATGCTTTATTAAATTGTATTTATGTAGTTTTATCCTATGCTTTATTAAATTGTATTCATGTTGTTTTATCCAATGCTTTATTAAATTGTTTTTATGTTGTTTTAACCTATGCTTTATTACATCGTGTTTATGTTGTTTTATCATATGCTTTATTAAATTGTATTTATGTTGTTTTAACCTATGCTTTATTAAATTGTATTTATGTTGTTTTATCCTATGCTTTATTAAATGGTATTTATGTTGTTTTATCCTATGCTTTATTAAATTGTATTTCTGTTGTTTTATCCTATGCTTTATTAAATTGTATTTATGTTGTTTTATCCTATGCTTTGTTAAATTGTATTTATGTTGTTTTAACCTTTGCTTTATTAAATTGTATTTATGTTGTTTTAACCTATGCTTTATTAAATTGTATTTATGTTGTTTTATCCTATGCTTTATTAAATTGTATTTATGTTGTTTTAACCTATGCTTTATTAAATTGTATTTATGTTGTTTTATCCTATGCTTTATTAAATTGTATTTATGTTGTTTTATCCTATGCTTTATTAAATTGTATTTATGTTGTTTTATCCTATGCTTTATTAAATTGTATTTATGTTGTTTTATCCTATGCTTTATTAAATTGTATTTATGTTGTTTTAACCCATGCTTCATTAAATTGTATTTATGTTGTTTTATCCTATGCTTTATTAAATGGTATTTATGTTGTTTTATCCTATGCTTTATTAAATTGTATTTATGTTGTTTTAACCTATGCTTTATTAAACTGTATTTATGTTGTTTTATCCTATGCTTTATTAAATTGTATTTATGTTGTTTTAACCTATGCTTTATTAAATTGTATTTATGTTGTTTTATCCTATGCTTTATTAAATTGTATTTATGTTGCTTTAACCTATGCTTTATTAAATTGTATTTATGTTGTTTTATCCTATGCTTTATTAAATTGTATTTATGTTGTTTTATCCTATGCTTTATTAAATTGTATTCATGTTGTTTTAACCTATGCTTTATTAAATTGTATTTATGTTGTTTTATCCTATGCTTTATTAAATTGTATTTATGTTGTTTTAACCTATGCTTTATTAAATTGTATTTATGTTGTTTTATCCTATACTTTATTAAATTGTATTTATGTTGTTTTAACCTATGCTTTATTAAATTGTATTTATGTTGTTTTATCCTATGCTTTATTAAATTGTATTTATGTTGTTTTATCATATGCTTTATTAAATTGTATTTATGTTGTTTTATCCATTTGCTTTATTAAATTGTATTTATGTTGTTTTATCCTATGCTTTATTAAATTGTATTTATGTTGTTTTAACCTATGCTTTATTAAATTGTGTTTATGTTGTTTTATCCTATGCTTTATTAAATTGTATTTATGTTGCTTTAACCTATGCTTTATTAAATTGTATTTATGTTGTTTTATCCTATGCTTTATTAAATGGTATTTATGTTGTTTTATCCTATGCTTTATTAAATTGTATTTATGTTGTTTTAACCTATGCTTTATTAAACTGTATTTATGTTGTTTTATCCTATGCTTTATTAAATTGTATTTATGTTGTTTTAACCTATGCTTTATTAAATTGTATTTATGTTGTTTTATCCTATGCTTTATTAAATTGTATTTATGTTGCTTTAACCTATGCTTTATTAAATTGTATTTATGTTGTTTTATCCTATGCTTTATTAAATTGTATTTATGTTGTTTTATCCTATGCTTTATTAAATTGTATTCATGTTGTTTTAACCTATGCTTTATTAAATTGTATTTATGTTGTTTTATCCTATGCTTTATTAAATTGTATTTATGTTGTTTTAACCTATGCTTTATTAAATTGTATTTATGTTGTTTTATCCTATACTTTATTAAATTGTATTTATGTTGTTTTAACCTATGCTTTATTAAATTGTATTTATGTTGTTTTATCCTATGCTTTATTAAATTGTATTTATGTTGTTTTATCATATGCTTTATTAAATTGTATTTATGTTGTTTTATCCTATGCTTTATTAAATTGTATTTATGTTGTTTTATCCTATGCTTTATTAAATTGTATTTATGTTGTTTTAACCTATGCTTTATTAAATTGTGTTTATGTTGTTTTATCCTATGCTTTATTAAATTGTATTTATGTTGCTTTAACCTATGCTTTATTAAATTGTATTTATGTTGTTTTATCCTATGCTTTATTAAATGGTATTTATGTTGTTTTATCCTATGCTTTATTAAATTGTATTTATGTTGATTTAACCTATGCTTTATTAAACTGTATTTATGTTGTTTTATCCTATGCTTTATTAAATTGTATTTATGTTGTTTTATCCTATGCTTTATTAAATTGTATTTATGTTGTTTTAATCTATGCTTTATTAAATTGTATTTATGTTGTTTTAACCTATGCTTTATTAAATTGTATTTATTTTGTTTTAACCTATGCTTTATTAAATTGTATTTATGTTGTTTTATCCTATGCTTTATTAAATTGTATTTATGTTGTTTTATCCTATGCTTTATTAAATTGTATTTATGTTGTTTTATCCTATGCTTTATTAAATTGTATTTATGTTGTTTTATCCTATGCTTTATTAAATTGTATTTATGTTGTTTTAACCTATGCTTTATTAAATTGTATTTATGTTGTTTTATCCTATACTTTATTAAATTGTATTTATGTTGTTTTATCCTATGCTTTATTAAATGGTATTTATGTTGTTTTATCCTATGCTTTATTAAATTGTATTTATGTTGTTTTAACCTATGCTTTATTAAACTGTATTTATGTTGTTTTATCCTATGCTTTATTAAATTGTATTTATGTTGTTTTAACCTATGCTTTATTAAATTGTATTTATGTTGTTTTATCCTATGCTTTATTAAATTGTATTTATGTTGTTTTAACCTATGCTTTATTAAATTGTATTTATGTTGTTTTATCCTATGCTTTATTAAATTGTATTTATGTTGTTTTAACCTATGCTTTATTAAATTGTATTTATGTTGTTTTATCCTATGCTTTATTAAATTGTATTTATGTTGTTTTATCCTATGCTTTATTAAATTGTATTTATGTTGTTTTATCCTATGCTTTATTAAATTGTATTTATGTTGTTTTATCCTATGCTTTATTAAATTGTATTTATGTTGTTTTAACCCATGCTTCATTAAATTGTATTTATGTTGTTTTATCCTATGCTTTATTAAATGGTATTTATGTTGTTTTATCCTATGCTTTATTAAATTGTATTTATGTTGTTTTAACCTATGCTTTATTAAACTGTATTTATGTTGTTTTATCCTATGCTTTATTAAATTGTATTTATGTTGTTTTAACCTATGCTTTATTAAATTGTATTTATGTTGTTTTATCCTATGCTTTATTAAATTGTATTTATGTTGCTTTAACCTATGCTTTATTAAATTGTATTTATGTTGTTTTATCCTATGCTTTATTAAATTGTATTTATGTTGTTTTATCCTATGCTTTATTAAATTGTATTCATGTTGTTTTAACCTATGCTTTATTAAATTGTATTTATGTTGTTTTATCCTATGCTTTATTAAATTGTATTTATGTTGTTTTAACCTATGCTTTATTAAATTGTATTTATGTTGTTTTATCCTATACTTTATTAAATTGTATTTATGTTGTTTTAACCTATGCTTTATTAAATTGTATTTATGTTGTTTTATCCTATGCTTTATTAAATTGTATTTATGTTGTTTTATCATATGCTTTATTAAATTGTATTTATGTTGTTTTATCCTATGCTTTATTAAATTGTATTTATGTTGTTTTATCCTATGCTTTATTAAATTGTATTTATGTTGTTTTAACCTATGCTTTATTAAATTGTGTTTATGTTGTTTTATCCTATGCTTTATTAAATTGTATTTATGTTGCTTTAACCTATGCTTTATTAAATTGTATTTATGTTGTTTTATCCTATGCTTTATTAAATGGTATTTATGTTGTTTTATCCTATGCTTTATTAAATTGTATTTATGTTGTTTTAACCTATGCTTTATTAAACTGTATTTATGTTGTTTTATCCTATGCTTTATTAAATTGTATTTATGTTGTTTTAACCTATGCTTTATTAAATTGTATTTATGTTGTTTTATCCTATGCTTTATTAAATTGTATTTATGTTGCTTTAACCTATGCTTTATTAAATTGTATTTATGTTGTTTTATCCTATGCTTTATTAAATTGTATTTATGTTGTTTTATCCTATGCTTTATTAAATTGTATTCATGTTGTTTTAACCTATGCTTTATTAAATTGTATTTATGTTGTTTTATCCTATGCTTTATTAAATTGTATTTATGTTGTTTTAACCTATGCTTTATTAAATTGTATTTATGTTGTTTTATCCTATACTTTATTAAATTGTATTTATGTTGTTTTAACCTATGCTTTATTAAATTGTATTTATGTTGTTTTATCCTATGCTTTATTAAATTGTATTTATGTTGTTTTATCATATGCTTTATTAAATTGTATTTATGTTGTTTTATCCTATGCTTTATTAAATTGTATTTATGTTGTTTTATCCTATGCTTTATTAAATTGTATTTATGTTGTTTTAACCTATGCTTTATTAAATTGTGTTTATGTTGTTTTATCCTATGCTTTATTAAATTGTATTTATGTTGCTTTAACCTATGCTTTATTAAATTGTATTTATGTTGTTTTATCCTATGCTTTATTAAATGGTATTTATGTTGTTTTATCCTATGCTTTATTAAATTGTATTTATGTTGATTTAACCTATGCTTTATTAAACTGTATTTATGTTGTTTTATCCTATGCTTTATTAAATTGTATTTATGTTGTTTTATCCTATGCTTTATTAAATTGTATTTATGTTGTTTTAATCTATGCTTTATTAAATTGTATTTATGTTGTTTTAACCTATGCTTTATTAAATTGTATTTATTTTGTTTTAACCTATGCTTTATTAAATTGTATTTATGTTGTTTTATCCTATGCTTTATTAAATTGTATTTATGTTGTTTTATCCTATGCTTTATTAAATTGTATTTATGTTGTTTTATCCTATGCTTTATTAAATTGTATTTATGTTGTTTTATCCTATGCTTTATTAAATTGTATTTATGTTGTTTTAACCTATGCTTTATTAAATTGTATTTATGTTGTTTTATCCTATACTTTATTAAATTGTATTTATGTTGTTTTATCCTATGCTTTATTAAATGGTATTTATGTTGTTTTATCCTATGCTTTATTAAATTGTATTTATGTTGTTTTAACCTATGCTTTATTAAACTGTATTTATGTTGTTTTATCCTATGCTTTATTAAATTGTATTTATGTTGTTTTAACCTATGCTTTATTAAATTGTATTTATGTTGTTTTATCCTATGCTTTATTAAATTGTATTTATGTTGTTTTAACCTATGCTTTATTAAATTGTATTTATGTTGTTTTATCCTATGCTTTATTAAATTGTATTTATGTTGCTTTAACCTATGCTTTATTAAATTGTATTTATGTTGTTTTATCCTATGCTTTATTAAATTGTATTTATGTTGTTTTATCCTATGCTTTATTAAATTGTATTCATGTTGTTTTAACCTATGCTTTATTAAATTGTATTTATGTTGTTTTATCCTATGCTTTATTAAATTGTATTTATGTTGTTTTAACCTATGCTTTATTAAATTGTATTTATGTTGTTTTATCCTATACTTTATTAAATTGTATTTATGTTGTTTTAACCTATGCTTTATTAAATCGTGTTTATGTTGTTTTATCCTATGCTTTATTAAATTGTATTTATGTTGCTTTAACCTATGCTTTATTAAATTGTATTTATGTTGTTTTATCTTATGCTTTATTAAATTGTATTTATGTTGTTTTAACCTATGCTTTATTAAATTGTATTTATGTTGTTTTATCCTATACTTTATTAAATTGTATTTATGTTGTTTTAACCTATGCTTTATTAAATTGTATTTATGTTGTTTTATCCTATGCTTTATTAAATTGTATTTATGTTGTTTTATCCTATGCTTTATTAAATTGTATTTATGTTGTTTTATCCTATGCTTTATTAAATTGTATTTATGTTGTTTTATCCTATGCTTTATTAAATTGTATTTATGTTGTTTTGTCCTATGTTTTATTAAATTGTATTTTTGTTGTTTTAACCCATGCTTCATTAAATTGTATATATGTTGTTTCATCCTATGCTTCATTAAATTGTATTTATGTTGTTTTATCCTATGCTTTATTAAATTGTATTTATGTTGTTTTAACCTATGCTTTGTTACATCGTGTTTATGTTGTTTTATCATATGCTTTATTAAATTGTATTTATGTTGTTTTAACCTATGCTTTATTAAATTGTATTTATGTTGTTTTATCCTATGCTTTATTAAATGGTATTTATGTTGTTTTATCCTATGCTTTATTAAATTGTATTTATGTTGTTTTAACCTATGCTTTATTAAATTGTATTTATGTTGTTTTATCCTATGCTTTATTAAATTGTATTTATGTTGTTTTAACCTATGCTTTATTAAATTGTATTTATGTTGTTTTAACCTATGCTTTATTAAATTGTATTTATGTTGTTTTATCCTATGCTTTATTAAATTGTATTTATGTTGCTTTAACCTATGCTTTATTAAATTGTATTTATGTTGTTTTATCCTATGCTTTATTAAATTGTATTTATGTTGTTTTATCCTATGCTTTATTAAATTGTATTCATGTTGTTTTAACCTATGCTTTATTAAATTGTATTTATGTTGTTTTATCCTATGCTTTATTAAATTGTATTTATGTTGTTTTAACCTATGCTTTATTAAATTGTATTTATGTTGTTTTTTCCTATACTTTATTAAATTGTATTTATGTTGTTTTAACCTATGCTTTATTAAATTGTATTTATGTTGTTTTATCCTATGCTTTATTAAATTGTATTTATGTTGTTTTATCATATGCTTTATTAAATTGTATTTATGTTGTTTTATCCTATGCTTTATTAAATCGTATTTATGTTGTTTTATCCTATGCTTTATTAAATTGTATTTATGTTGTTTTAACCTATGCTTTATTAAATCGTGTTTATGTTGTTTTATCCTATGCTTTATTAAATTGTATTTATGTTGCTTTAACCTATGCTTTATTAAATTGTATTTATGTTGTTTTATCCTATGCTTTATTAAATGGTATTTATGTTGTTTTATCCTATGCTTTATTAAATTGTATTTATGTTGATTTAACCTATGCTTTATTAAACTGTATTTATGTTGTTTTATCCTATGCTTTATTAAATTGTATTTATGTTGTTTTATCCTATGCTTTATTAAATTGTATTTATGTTGTTTTAACCTATGCTTTATTAAATTGTATTTATGTTGTTTTAACCTATGCTTTATTAAATTGTATTTATTTTGTTTTAACCTATGGTTTATTAAATTGTATTTATGTTGTTTTATCCTATGCTTTATTAAATTGTATTTATGTTGTTTTATCCTATGCTTTATTAAATTGTATTTATGTTGTTTTATCCTATGCTTTATTAAATTGTATTTATGTTGTTTTATCCTATGCTTTATTAAATTGTATTTATGTTGTTTTAACCTATGCTTTATTAAATTGTATTTATGTTGTTTTATCCTATACTTTATTAAATTGTATTTATGTTGTTTTATCCTATGCTTTATTAAATGGTATTTATGTTGTTTTATCCTATGCTTTATTAAATTGTATTTATGTTGTTTTAACCTATGCTTTATTAAACTGTATTTATGTTGTTTTATCCTATGCTTTATTAAATTGTATTTATGTTGTTTTAACCTATGCTTTATTAAATTGTATTTATGTTGTTTTATCCTATGCTTTATTAAATTGTATTTATGTTGTTTTAACCTATGCTTTATTAAATTGTATTTATGTTGTTTTATCCTATGCTTTATTAAATTGTATTTATGTTGCTTTAACCTATGCTTTATTAAATTGTATTTATGTTGTTTTATCCTATGCTTTATTAAATTGTATTTATGTTGTTTTATCCTATGCTTTATTAAATTGTATTCATGTTGTTTTAACCTATGCTTTATTAAATTGTATTTATGTTGTTTTATCCTATGCTTTATTAAATTGTATTTATGTTGTTTTAACCTATGCTTTATTAAATTGTATTTATGTTGTTTTATCCTATACTTTATTAAATTGTATTTATGTTGTTTTAACCTATGCTTTATTAAATCGTGTTTATGTTGTTTTATCCTATGCTTTATTAAATTGTATTTATGTTGCTTTAACCTATGCTTTATTAAATTGTATTTATGTTGTTTTATCTTATGCTTTATTAAATTGTATTTATGTTGTTTTAACCTATGCTTTATTAAATTGTTTTTATGTTATTTTATCCTATACTTTATTAAATTGTATTTATGTTGTTTTAACCTATGCTTTATTAAATTGTATTTATGTTTTTTTATCCTATGCTTTATTAAATTGTATTTATGTTGTTTTATCCTATGCTTTATTAAATTGTATTTATGTTGTTTTATCCTATGCTTTATTAAATTGTATTTATGTTGTTTTATCCTATGCTTTATTAAATTGTATTTATGTTGTTTTGTCCTATGCTTTATTAAATTGTATTTTTGTTGTTTTAACCCATGCTTCATTAAATTGTATTTATGTTGTTTCATCCTATGCTTCATTAAATTGTATTTATGTTGTTTTATCCTATGCTTTATTAAATTGTATTTATGTTGTTTTATCCTATGCTTTATTAAATTGTATTTATGTTGTTTTAACCTATGTTTTATTAAATTGTATTTATGTTGTTTTATCCTATGCTTTATTAAATTGTATTTATGTTGTTTTATCCTATGCTTTATTAAATTGTATTTATGTTGTTTTAACCTATGTTTTATTAAATTGTATCTATGTTGTTTTATCCTATGCTTTATTAAATTGTATTTATGTTGTTTTAACCCATGCTTTATTAAATTGTATTTATGTTGTTTTATCCTATGCTTTATTAAATTGTATTTATGTTGTTTTAACCTATGCTTTATTAAATTGTATTTATGTTGTTTTAACCCATGCTTTATTAAATTGTATTTATTTTGTTTTGTCCTATGCTTTATTAAATTGTATTTATGTTGTTTTAACCTATGCTTTATTAAATTGTATTTATATTGTTTTATCCTATGCTTTATTAAATTGTATTTATGTTGTTTTATTCTATGCTTTATTAAATTGTATTTATGTTGTTTTATCCTATGCTTTATTAAATTGTATTTATGTTGTTTTATCCTATGCTTTATTAAATTGTATTAATGTTGTTTTAACCTATGCTTTATTACATCCTGTTTATGTTGTTTTATCCTATGCTTTATTAAATTGTATTTATGTTGTTTTATCCTATGCTTTATTAAATTGTATTTATGTTGTTTTATCCTATGCTTTATTAAATTGTATTTATGTTGTTTTAACCTATGCTTTATTACATCCTGTTTATGTTGTTTTATCCTATGCTTTATTAAATTGTATTTATGTTGTTTTAACCTATGCTTTATTAAATTGTATTTATGTTGTTTTATCCTATGTTATATTAACCCCTTAACTACCGGGGACGTATTAGTACGCATATCTGCGTACCTCCGGTTCAGTGAGGGCTCCGGCGCTGAGCCCTCACTGAACCGAGCACATGTCAGCTGATTCTTACAGCTGACATGTGCCCGCAACAGCCGCGGGTGGAATCGCGATCCACCCGCGGCTGTTAACCAGTTAAATGCTGCTGTCAATCTCCGACAGCAGCATTTAACGCGCGCTTCCGGGTAGCGCGTCATAAGCCCCGCCCACCGGCGACCCCGTCACGTGATCGCGGGTCGCCGATGGGCGTGCATGACAACCCAGGGTCTGCAGCAGACGCCTGTGGTTGTCATGATCTTGTCGCTATGAGCGCCACCTAGTGGTCGGCGCTCATAGCACAGGACCATTTCTGCTGCATGCAGGGGATCTGCTGGTCCCCTGTATGTAGCAGAGGCGATCGGACCGTTGCTGCTTCTAGTCTCCTATGGAGACTATAGAAGCATGCAAAAAGTAAAAAAAAAAAGTTTTTAAAAATATAAAAAAAAATATAAAAATATAAAAGTTTAAATCACCCCCCTTTCGCCCCATTCAAAATAAAATATATAAAAAAAAAACCCACATACACATATTTGGTATCGCCGCGTTCAGAATCGCCCGATCTATCAAAATAAAAAAAGAATTATTCCGATCGGTAAACGGCGTAGCGAGAAAAAAATTCTAAACGCCAGAATTACGTTTTTTGGTCGCCGCAAAATTGCAATAAAATGCAATAACGGGCGATCAAAACATCGGATCTACCCCAAATGTTATCAATAAAAACGTCAGCCTGGCACGCAAAAAATAAGCCATCAACCAGCCCCATATCACGAAAAATGGAGACGCTACGGGTCTTTGAAAATGGCGCTATTTTTTTATTTTTTTTTTTACCAAATTTTGGAATTTTTTTTCACCACTTAAATATAAAAGAACCTATACATGTTTGGTGTCGATGAACTCGTAATGACCTGTAGAATAAGAAGGGCAGGTCAGTTTTAGCATTCAGTGAACATGGTAAAAAAAATAAATAAAAAACAACTGGGGTATTGCACTTTTTTTGCAATTTTACCGCACTTGGAATTTTTTTCCTGTTTTCCCGTACAGGATATGATAAAACTAGTAATGGCGTTGAAAAGTACAACTCGTCCCGCAAAAAATAAGCCCTCACATGGCCATATTGACCAAAAAATAAAATTGCTATTGCTCTGGGAACAAGGGGAGCAAAAACGAAAATGCAAAAACTAAAAATGCTCCGGGGCTTAAGGGGTTAAATTGTATTTACGTGGCTTCATCCTATGCTTTATTAAATTGTATTTATTTTGTTTTAACCTATGCTTTATTAAATTGTTTTTATGTTGTTTTATCCTATGCTTTATTAAATTGTATTTATGTTGTTTTAACCTATGCTTTATTAAATTTTATTTATGTTGTTTTATCCTATGCTTTATTAAATTGTATTTATGTTGTTTTATCCTATGCTTTATTAAATTGTATTTATGTTGTTTTATCCTATGCTTTATTAAATTGTATTTACGTGGTTTCATCCTATGCTTTATTAAATTGTATTTACGTTGTTTTAACCTATGCTTTATTAAATTATATTTATGTTGTTTTATCCTATGCTTTATTAAATTGTATTTATGTTGTTTTATCCTATGCTTTATTAAATTGTATTCATGTTGTTTTATCCAATGCTTTATTAAATTGTATTTATGTTGTTTTATCCTATGTTTCATTATATTGTATTTATGTTTTTTAACCTATGCTTTATTAAATTGTATTTATGCTGTTTTAACCCATGCTTTATTAAATTGTATTTATGTTGTTTTATCATATGCTTTATTAAATTGTATTTATGTTGTTTTATCCTATGCTATATTAAATTGTATTTATGTTGTTTTATCCTATACTTTATTAAATTGTATTTATGTTGTTTTATCCTATGCTTTATTAAATTGTATTTATATTGTTTTATTCTATGCTTTATTAAATTGTTTTATGTTGTTTTAATCTATGCTTTTTTAAATTGTATTTATGTTGTTTTAACCTATGCTTTATTAAATTGTATTTATATAGCTTTATCCTATGCTTTATTAAATTGTATTTATGTTGTTTTATTCTATGCTTTATTAAATTGTATTTATGTTGTTTTATCCTATGCTTTATTAAATTGTATTTATGTTGTTTTATCCTATGCTTTATTAAATTGTATTTATGTTGTTTTAACCTATGCTTTATTACATCCTGTTTATGTTGTTTTATCCTATGCTTTATTAAATTGTATTTATGTTGTTTTAACCTATGCTTTATTAAATTGTATTTATGTTGTTTTATCCAATGTTATATTAAATTGTATTTACGTGGTTTCATCCTATGCTTTATTAAATTGTATTTATTTTGTTTTAACCTATGCTTTATTAAATTGTTTTTATGTTGTTTTATCCTATGCTTTATTAAATTGTATTTATGTTGTTTTAACCTATGTTTTATTAAATTGTATTTATGTTGTTTTATCCTATGCTTTATTAAATTGTATTTATGTTGTTTTATCCTATGCTTTATTAAATTGTATTTATGTTGTTTTAACCTATGTTTTATTAAATTGTATCTATGTTGTTTTATCCTATGCTTTATTAAATTGTATTTATGTTGTTTTAACCCATGCTTTATTAAATTGTATTTATGTTGTTTTATCCTATGCTTTATTAAATTGTATTTATGTTGTTTTAACCTATGCTTTATTAAATTGTATTTATGTTGTTTTAACCCATGCTTTATTAAATTGTATTTATTTTGTTTTGTCCTATGCTTTATTAAATTGTATTTATGTTGTTTTAACCTATGCTTTATTAAATTGTATTTATATTGCTTTATCCTATGCTTTATTAAATTGTATTTATGTTGTTTTATTCTATGCTTTATTAAATTGTATTTATGTTGTTTTATCCTATACTTTATTAAATTGTATTTATGTTGTTTTATCCTATGCTTTATTAAATTGTATTTATGTTGTTTTAACCTATGCTTTATTAAATTGTATTTATGTTGTTTTATCCTATGTTATATTAAATTGTATTTACGTGGTTTCATCCTATGCTTTATTAAATTGTATTTATTTTGTTTTAACCTATGCTTTATTAAATTGTTTTTATGTTGTTTTATCCTATGCTTTATTAAATTGTATTTATGTTGTTTTAACCTATGCTTTATTAAATTTTATTTATGTTGTTTTATCCTATGCTTTATTAAATTGTATTTACGTGGTTTCATCCTATGCTTTATTAAATTGTATTTACGTTGTTTTAACCTATGCTTTATTAAATTATATTTATGTTGTTTTATCCTATGCTTTATTAAATTGTATTCATGTTGTTTTATCCAATGCTTTATGAAATTGTATTTATGTTGTTTTATCCTATGTTTCATTATATTGTATTTATGTTGTTTTAACCTATGCTTTATTAAATTGTATTTATGCTGTTTTAACCCATGCTTTATTAAATTGTATTTATGTTGTTTTATCCTATGCTTTATTAAATTGTATTTATGTTGTTTTATCCTATGCTATATTAAATTGTATTTATGTTGTTTTATCCTATACTTTATTAAATTGTATTTATGTTGTTTTATCCTATGCTTTATTAAATTGTATTTATATTGTTTTATTCTATGCTTTATTAAATTGTTTTATGTTGTTTTAATCTATGCTTTTTTAAATTGTATTTATGTTGTTTTAACCTATGCTTTATTAAATTGTATTTATATAGCTTTATCCTATGCTTTATTAAATTGTATTTATGTTGTTTTATTCTATGCTTTATTAAATTGTATTTATGTTGTTTTATCCTATGCTTTGTTAAATTGTATTTATGTTGTTTTATCCTATGCTTTATTAAATTGTATTTATGTTGTTTTAACCTATGCTTTATTACATCCTGTTTATGTTGTTTTATCCTATGCTTTATTAAATTGTATTTATGTTGTTTTAACCTATGCTTTATTAAATTGTATTTATGTTGTTTTATCCTATGTTATATTAAATTGTATTTACGTGGTTTCATCCTATGCTTTATTAAATTGTATTTATTTTGTTTTAACCTATGCTTTATTAAATTGTTTTTATGTTGTTTTATCCTATGCTTTATTAAATTGTATTTATGTTGTTTTAACCTATGCTTTATTAAATTTTATTTATGTTGTTTTATCCTATGCTTTATTAAATTGTATTTACGTGGTTTCATCCTATGCTTTATTAAATTGTATTTATGTTGTTTTAACCTATGCTTTATTAAATTATATTTATGTTGTTTTATCCTATGCTTTATTAAATTGTATTCATGTTGTTTTATCCAATGCTTTATTAAATTGTATTTATGTTGTTTTATCCTATGTTTCATTATATTGTATTTATGTTGTTTTAACCTATGCTTTATTAAATTGTATTTATGCTGTTTTAACCCATGCTTTATTAAATTGTATTTATGTTGTTTTATCCTATGCTTTATTAAATTGTATTTATGTTGTTTTATCCTATGCTATATTAAATTGTATTTATGTTGTTTTATCCTATACTTTATTAAATTGTATTTATGTTGTTTTATCCTATGCCTTATTAAATTGTATTTATATTGTTTTATTCTATGCTTTATTAAATTGTTTTTATGTTGTTTTAATCTATGCTTTTTTAAATTGTATTTATGTTGTTTTATCCTATGCTTTATTAAATTGTATTTATGTTGTTTTAACCTATGATTTATTAAATTTTATTTATGTTGTTTTATCCTATGCTTTATTAAATTGTATTTATGTTGTTTTAACCTATGCTTTATTACATCCTGTTTATGTTGTTTTATCCTATGCTTTATTAAA
Organism: Phyllobates terribilis; assembly: GCF_046119375.1. Classification (NCBI taxonomy): domain Eukaryota; kingdom Metazoa; phylum Chordata; class Amphibia; order Anura; family Dendrobatidae; genus Phyllobates; species Phyllobates terribilis. The sequence continues at coordinate 235,172 of NW_027363206.1, read as the reverse complement.
TTGTATTTATGTTGTTTTAACCTATGCTTTATTAAATTCTATTTATGTTGTTTTATCCTATGTTATATTAAATTGTATTTACGTGGTTTCATCCTATGCTTTATTAAATTGTATTTATTTTGTTTTAACCTATGCTTTATTAAATTGTATTTATGTTGTTTTATCCTATGCTTTATTAAATTGTATTTATGTTGTTTTATCCTATGCTTTATTAAATTGTATTTATGTTGTTTTATCCTATGCTTTATTAAATTGTATTTATGTTGTTTTGTCCTATGCTTTATTAAATTGTATTTTTGTTGTTTTAACCCATGCTTCATTAAATTGTATTTATGTTGTTTTATCCTATGCTTCATTAAATTGTATTTATGTTGTTTTATCCTATGCTTTATTAAATTGTATTTATGTTGTTTTATCCTATGCTTTATTAAATTGTATTTATGTTGTTTTAACCTATGTTTTATTAAATTGTATTTATGTTGTTTTATCCTATGCTTTATTAAATTGTATTTATGTTGTTTTATCCTATGCTTTATTAAATTGTATTTATGTTGTTTTAACCTATGCTTTATTAAATTGTATTTATGTTGTTTTATCCTTTGCTTTATTAAATTGTATTTATGTTGTTTTAACCTATGTTTTATTAAATTGTATTTATGTTGTTTTATCCTATGCTTTATTAAATTGTATTTATGTTGTTTTAACCTATGCTTTATTAAATTGTGTTTATGTTGTTTTAACCCATGCTTTATTAAATTGTATTTATTTTGTTTTGTCCTAGGCTTTTTTAAATTGCATTTATGTTGTTTTAACCTATGCTTTATTAAATTGTATTTATATTGTTTTCTCCTATGCTTTATTAAATTGTATTTATGTTGTTTTATCCTATGCTTTATTAAATTGTATTTATGTTGTTTTATCCTATGCTTTATTAAATTGTATTTATGTTGTTTTAACCTATGCTTTATTACATCCTGTTTATGTTGTTTTATCCTATGCTTTATTAAATTGTATTTATGTTGTTTTAACCTATGCTTTATTAAATTGTATTTATGTTGTTTTATCCTATGTTATATTAAATTGTATTTACGTGGTTTCATCCTATGCTTTATTAAATTGTATTTATTTTGTTTTAACCTATGCTTTATTAAATTGTTTTTATGTTGTTTTATCCTATGCTTTATTAAATTGTATTTATGTTGTTTTAACCTATGCTTTATTAAATTGTATTTATGTTGTTTTATCCTATGCTTTATTAAATTGTATTTACGTGGTTTCATCCTATGCTTTATTAAATTGTATTTATGTTGTTTTAACCTATGCTTTATTAAATTGTATTTATGTTGTTTTATCCTATGCTTTATTAAATTGTATTCATGTTGTTTTATCCAATGCTTTATTAAATTGTATTTATGTTGTTTTATCCTGTTTCATTATATTGTATTTATGTTGTTTTAACCTATGCTTTATTAAATTGTATTTATGCTGTTTTAACCCATGCTTTATTAAATTGTATTTATGTTGTTTTATCCTATGCTTTATTAAATTGTATTTATGTTGTTTTAACCTATGATTTATTAAATTGTATTTATGTTGTATTTTCCTATGCTTTATTAAATTGTATTTATGTTGTTTTAACCTATGCTTTATTACATCCTGTTTATGTTGTTTTATCCTATGCTTTATTAAATTGTATTTATGTTGTTTTAACCTATGCTTTATTAAATTCTATTTATGTTGTTTATCCTATGCTTCATTAAATTGTATTTATGTTGTTTTATCCTATGCTTTATTAAATTGTATTTATGTTGTTTTATCCTATGCTTTATTAAATTCTATTTATGTTGTTTTAACCTATGTTTTATTAAATTGTATTTATGTTGTTTTATCCTATGCTTTATTAAATTGTATTTATGTTGTTTTATCCTATGCTTTATTAAATTGTATTTATGTTGTTTTAACCTATGTTTTATTAAATTGTATCTATGTTGTTTTATCCTATGCTTTATTAAATTGTATTTATGTTGTTTTAACCCATGCTTTATTAAATTGTATTTATGTTGTTTTATCCTATGCTTTATTAAATTGTATTTATGTTGTTTTAACCTATGCTTTATTAAATTGTATTTATGTTGTTTTAACCCATGCTTTATTAAATTGTATTTATTTTGTTTTGTCCTATGCTTTATTAAATTGTATTTATGTTGTTTTAACCTATGTTTTATTAAATTGTATTTATGTTGTTTTATCCTATGCTTTATTAAATTGTATTTATGTTGTTTTATCCTATGCTATATTAAATTGTATTTATGTTGTTTTAACCTATGTTTTATTAAATTGTATCTATGTTGTTTTATCCTATGCTTTATTAAATTGTATTTATGTTGTTTTAACCCATGCTTTATTAAATTGTATTTATGTTCTTTTATCCTATGCTTTATTAAATTGTATTTATGTTGTTTTAACCTATGCTTTATTAAATTGTATTTATGTTGTTTTAACCCATGCTTTATTAAATTGTATTTATTTTGTTTTGTCCTATGCTTTATTAAATTGTATTTATGTTGTTTTAACCTATGCTTTATTAAATTGTATTTATATTGTTTATCCTATGCTTTATTAAATTATATTTATGTTGTTTTATTCTATGCTTTATTAAATTGTATTTATGTTGTTTTATCCTATGCTTTATTAAATTGTATTTATGTTGTTTTATCCTATGCTTTATTAAATTGTATTTATGTTGTTTTAACCTATGCTTTATTACATCCTGTTTATGTTGTTTTATCCTATGCTTTATTAAATTGTATTTATGTTGTTTTAACCTATGCTTTATTAAATTGTATTTATGTTGTTTTATCCTATGTTATATTAAATTGTATTTACGTGGTTTCATCCTATGCTTTATTAAATTGTATTTATTTTGTTTTAACCTATGCTTTATTAAATTGTTTTTATGTTGTTTTATCCTATGCTTTATTAAATTGTATTTATGTTGTTTTAACCTATGCTTTATTAAATTTTATTTATGTTGTTTTATCCTATGCTTTATTAAATTGTATTTACGTGGTTTCATCCTATGCTTTATTAAATTGTATTTATGTTGTTTTAACCTATGCTTTATTAAATTGTATTTATGTTGTTTTATCCTATGCTTTATTAAATTGTATTCATGTTGTTTTATCCAATGCTTTATTAAATTGTATTTATGTTGTTTTATCCTATGTTTCATTATATTGTATTTATGTTGTTTTAACCTATGCTTTATTAAATTGTATTTATGCTGTTTTAACCCATGCTTTATTAAATTGTATTTATGTTGTTTTATCCTATGCTTTATTAAATTGTATTTATGTTGTTTTATCCTATGCTATATTAAATTGTATTTATGTTGTTTTATCCTATACTTTATTAAATTGTATTTATGTGGTTTTATCCTATGCTTTATTAAATTGTATTTATATTGTTTTATTCTATGCTTTATTAAATTGTTTTTATGTTGTTTTAATCTATGCTTTTTTAAATTGTATTTATGTTGTTTTATCCTATGCTTTATTAAATTGTATTTATGTTGTTTTAACCTATGATTTATTAAATTGTATTTATGTTGTTTTATCCTATGCTTTAATAAATTGTATTTATGTTGTTTTAACCTATGCTTTATTACATCCTGTTTATGTTGTTTTATCCTATGCTTTATTAAATTGTATTTATGTTGTTTTAACCTATGCTTTATTAAATTCTATTTATGTTGTTTTATCCTATGTTATATTAAATTGTATTTACGTGGTTTCATCCTATGCTTTATTAAATTGTATTTATTTTGTTTTAACCTATGCTTTATTAAATTGTTTTTATGTTGTTTTATCGTATGCTTTATTAAATTGTATTTATGTTGTTTTAACCTATGCTTTATTAAATTGTATTTATGTTGTTTTATCCTATGCTTTATTAAATTGTATTTACGTGGTTTCATCCTATGCTTTATTAAATTGTATTTATGTTGTTTTAACCTATGCTTTATTAAATTGTATTTATGTTGTTTTAACCTATGCTTTATTAAATTGTATTTATGTTGTTTTATCCTATGCTTTATTAAATTGTATTCATGTTGTTTTATCCAATGCTTTATTAAATTGTATTTATGTTGTTTTATCCTATGTTTCATTATATTGTATTTATGTTGTTTTAACCTATGCTTTATTAAATTGTATTTATGCTGTTTTAACCCATGCTTTATTAAATTGTATTTATGTTGTTTTATCCTATGCTTTATTAAATTGTATTTATGTTGTTTTAACCTATGATTTATTAAATTGTATTTATGTTGTTTTATCATATGCTTTATTAAATTGTATTTATGTTGTTTTAACCTATGCTTTATTACATCCTGTTTATGTTGTTTTATCCTATGCTTTATTAAATTGTATTTATGTTGTTTTAACCTATGCTTTATTAAATTCTATTTATGTTGTTTTATCCTATGCTTTATTAAATTGTATTTATGTTGTTTTAACCTATGTTTTATTAAATTGTTTTTATGTTGTTTTATCCTATGCTTTATTAAATTGTATTTATGTTGTTTTAACCTATGCTTTATTAAATTGTATTTATGTTGTTTTATCCTATGCTTTATTAAATTGTATTTACGTGGTTTCATCCTATGCTTTATTAAATTGTATTTATGTTGTTTTAACCTATGCTTTATTAAATTGTATTTATGTTGTTTTATCCTATGCTTTATTAAATTGTATTCATGTTGTTTTATCCAATGCTTTAGTAAATTGTATTTATGTTGTTTTATCCTATGTTTCATTATATTGTATTTATGTTGTTTTAACCTATGCTTTATTAAATTGTATTTATGCTGTTTTAACCCATGCTTTATTAAATTGTATTTATGTTGTTTTATCCTATGCTTTATTAAATTGTATTCATGTTGTTTTATCCTATGCTATATTAAATTGTATTTATGTTGTTTTATCGTATACTTTATTAAATTGTATTTATGTTGTTTTATCCTATGCTTTATTAAATTGTATTTATATTGTTTTATTCTATGCTTTATTAAATTGTTTTTATGTTGTTTTAATCTATGCTTTTTTAAATTTTATTTATGTTGTTTTATCCTATGCTTTATTAAATTGTATTTATGTTGTTTTAACCTATGATTTATTAAATTGTATTTATGTTGTTTTTTCCTATGCTTTATTAAATTGTATTTATGTTGTTTTAACCTATGCTTTATTACATCCTGTTTATGTTGTTTTATCCTATGCTTTATTAAATTGTATTTATGTTGTTTTAACCTATGCTTTATTAAATTCTATTTATGTTGTTTTATCCTATGCTTCATTAAATTGTATTTATGTTGTTTTATCCTATGCTTTATTAAATTGTATTTATGTTGTTTTATCCTATGCTTTATTAAATTGTATTTATGTTGTTTTAACCTATGTTTTATTAAATTGTATTTATGTTGTTTTATCCTATGCTTTATTAAATTGTATTTATGTTGTTTTATCCTATGCTTTATTAAATTGTATTTATGTTGTTTTAACCTATGTTTTATTAAATTGTATCTATATTGTTTTATCCTATGCTTTATTAAATTGTATTTATGTTGTTTTAACCCATGCTTTATTAAATTGTATTTATGTTGTTTTATCCTATGCTTTATTAAATTGTATTTATGTTGTTTTAACCTATGCTTTATTAAATTGTATTTATGTTGTTTTAACCCATGCTTTATTAAATTGTATTTACGTGGTTTCATCCTATGCTTTATTAAATTGTATTTATTTTGTTTTAACCTATGCTTTATTAAATTGTATTTATGTTGTTTTATCCTATGCTTTATTAAATTGTATTTATGTTGTTTTATCCTATGCTTTATTAAATTGTATTTATGTTGTTTTATCCTATGCTTTATTAAATTGTATTTATGTTGTTTTGTCCTATGCTTTATTAAATTGTATTTTTGTTGTTTTAACCCAAGCTTCATTAAATTGTATTTATGTTGTTTTATCCTATGCTTCATTAAATTGTATTTATGTTGTTTTATCCTATGCTTTATTAAATTGTATTTATGTTGTTTTATCCTATGCTTTATTAAATTGTATTTATGTTGTTTTAACCTATGCTTTATTAAATTGTATTTATGTTGTTTTATCCTATGCTTTATTAAATTGTATTTATGTTGTTTTAACCTATGTTTTATTAAATTGTATTTATGTTGTTTTATCCTATGCTTTATTAAATTGTATTTATGTTGTTTTAACCTATGCTTTATTAAATTGTGTTTATGTTGTTTTAACCCATGCTTTATTAAATTGTATTTATTTTGTTTTGTCCTATGCTTTTTTAAATTGCATTTATGTTGTTTTAACCTATGCTTTATTAAATTGTATTTATATTGTTTTCTCCTATGCTTTATTAAATTGTATTTATGTTGTTTTATTCTATGCTTTATTAAATTGTATTTATGTTGTTTTATCCTATGCTTTATTAAATTGTATTTATGTTGTTTTATCCTATGCTTTATTAAATTGTATTTATGTTGTTTTAACCTATGCTTTATTACATCCTGTTTATGTTGTTTTATCCTATGCTTTATTAAATTGTATTTATGTTGTTTTAACCTATGCTTTATTAAATTGTATTTATGTTGTTTTATCCTATGTTATATTAAATTGTATTTACGTGGTTTCATCCTATGCTTTATTAAATTGTATTTATTTTGTTTTAACCTATGCTTTATTAAATTGTTTTTATGTTGTTTTATCCTATGCTTTATTAAATTGTATTTATGTTGTTTTAACCTATACTTTATTAAATTGTATTTATGTTGTTTTATCCTATGCTTTATTAAAATGTATTTACGTGGTTTCATCCTATGCTTTATTAAATTGTATTTATGTTGTTTTAACCTATGCTTTATTAAATTGTATTTATGTTGTTTTATCCTATGCTTTATTAAATTGTATTCATGTTGTTTTATCCAATGCTTTATTAAATTGTATTTATGTTGTTTTATCCTAAGTTTCATTATATTGTATTTATGTTGTTTTAACCTATGCTTTATTAAATTGTATTTATGCTGTTTTAACCCATGCTTTATTAAATTGTATTTATGTTGTTTTATCCTATGCTTTATTAAATTGTATTTATGTTGTTTTATCCTATGCTATATTAAATTGTATTTATGTTGTTTTATCGTATACTTTATTAAATTGTATTTTTGTTGTTTTATCCTATGCTTTATTAAATTGTATTTATGTTGTTTTATCCTATGCTTTATTAAATTGTATTTATGTTGTTTTATCCTATGCTTTATTAAATTGTATTTATGTTGTTTTAACCTATGCTTTATTAAATTGTATTTATGTTGTTTTAACCCATGCTTTATTAAATTGTATTTATTTTGTTTTGTCCTATGCTTTATTAAATTGTATTTATGTTGTTTTAACCTATGCTTTATTAAATTGTATTTATATTGCTTTATCCTATGCTTTATTAAATTGTATTTATGTTGTTTTATTCTATGCTTTATTAAATTGTATTTATGTTGTTTTATCCTATACTTTATTAAATTGTATTTATGTTGTTTTATCCTATGCTTTATTAAATTGTATTTATGTTGTTTTAACCTATGCTTTATTAAATTGTATTTATGTTGTTTTATCCTATGTTATATTAAATTGTATTTACGTGGTTTCATCCTATGCTTTATTAAATTGTATTTATTTTGTTTTAACCTATGCTTTATTAAATTGTTTTTATGTTGTTTTATCCTATGCTTTATTAAATTGTATTTATGTTGTTTTAACCTATGCTTTATTAAATTTTATTTATGTTGTTTTATCCTATGCTTTATTAAATTGTATTTACGTGGTTTCATCCTATGCTTTATTAAATTGTATTTACGTTGTTTTAACCTATGCTTTATTAAATTATATTTATGTTGTTTTATCCTATGCTTTATTAAATTGTATTCATGTTGTTTTATCCAATGCTTTATGAAATTGTATTTATGTTGTTTTATCCTATGTTTCATTATATTGTATTTATGTTGTTTTAACCTATGCTTTATTAAATTGTATTTATGCTGTTTTAACCCATGCTTTATTAAATTGTATTTATGTTGTTTTATCCTATGCTTTATTAAATTGTATTTATGTTGTTTTATCCTATGCTATATTAAATTGTATTTATGTTGTTTTATCCTATACTTTATTAAATTGTATTTATGTTGTTTTATCCTATGCTTTATTAAATTGTATTTATATTGTTTTATTCTATGCTTTATTAAATTGTTTTATGTTGTTTTAATCTATGCTTTTTTAAATTGTATTTATGTTGTTTTAACCTATGCTTTATTAAATTGTATTTATATAGCTTTATCCTATGCTTTATTAAATTGTATTTATGTTGTTTTATTCTATGCTTTATTAAATTGTATTTATGTTGTTTTATCCTATGCTTTGTTAAATTGTATTTATGTTGTTTTATCCTATGCTTTATTAAATTGTATTTATGTTGTTTTAACCTATGCTTTATTACATCCTGTTTATGTTGTTTTATCCTATGCTTTATTAAATTGTATTTATGTTGTTTTAACCTATGCTTTATTAAATTGTATTTATGTTGTTTTATCCTATGTTATATTAAATTGTATTTACGTGGTTTCATCCTATGCTTTATTAAATTGTATTTATTTTGTTTTAACCTATGCTTTATTAAATTGTTTTTATGTTGTTTTATCCTATGCTTTATTAAATTGTATTTATGTTGTTTTAACCTATGCTTTATTAAATTTTATTTATGTTGTTTTATCCTATGCTTTATTAAATTGTATTTACGTGGTTTCATCCTATGCTTTATTAAATTGTATTTATGTTGTTTTAACCTATGCTTTATTAAATTATATTTATGTTGTTTTATCCTATGCTTTATTAAATTGTATTCATGTTGTTTTATCCAATGCTTTATTAAATTGTATTTATGTTGTTTTATCCTATGTTTCATTATATTGTATTTATGTTGTTTTAACCTATGCTTTATTAAATTGTATTTATGCTGTTTTAACCCATGCTTTATTAAATTGTATTTATGTTGTTTTATCCTATGCTTTATTAAATTGTATTTATGTTGTTTTATCCTATGCTATATTAAATTGTATTTATGTTGTTTTATCCTATACTTTATTAAATTGTATTTATGTTGTTTTATCCTATGCCTTATTAAATTGTATTTATATTGTTTTATTCTATGCTTTATTAAATTGTTTTTATGTTGTTTTAATCTATGCTTTTTTAAATTGTATTTATGTTGTTTTATCCTATGCTTTATTAAATTGTATTTATGTTGTTTTAACCTATGATTTATTAAATTTTATTTATGTTGTTTTATCCTATGCTTTATTAAATTGTATTTATGTTGTTTTAACCTATGCTTTATTACATCCTGTTTATGTTGTTTTATCCTATGCTTTATTAAATTGTATTTATGTTGTTTTAACCTATGCTTTATTAAATTCTATTTATGTTGTTTTATCCTATGTTATATTAAATTGTATTTACGTGGTTTCATCCTATGCTTTATTAAATTGTATTTATTTTGTTTTAACCTATGCTTTATTAAATTGTATTTATGTTGTTTTATCCTATGCTTTATTAAATTGTATTTATGTTGTTTTATCCTATGCTTTATTAAATTGTATTTATGTTGTTTTATCCTATGCTTTATTAAATTGTATTTATGTTGTTTTGTCCTATGCTTTATTAAATTGTATTTTTGTTGTTTTAACCCATGCTTCATTAAATTGTATTTATGTTGTTTTATCCTATGCTTCATTAAATTGTATTTATGTTGTTTTATCCTATGCTTTATTAAATTGTATTTATGTTGTTTTATCCTATGCTTTATTAAATTGTATTTATGTTGTTTTAACCTATGTTTTATTAAATTGTATTTATGTTGTTTTATCCTATGCTTTATTAAATTGTATTTATGTTGTTTTATCCTATGCTTTATTAAATTGTATTTATGTTGTTTTAACCTATGCTTTATTAAATTGTATTTATGTTGTTTTATCCTTTGCTTTATTAAATTGTATTTATGTTGTTTTAACCTATGTTTTATTAAATTGTATTTATGTTGTTTTATCCTATGCTTTATTAAATTGTATTTATGTTGTTTTAACCTATGCTTTATTAAATTGTGTTTATGTTGTTTTAACCCATGCTTTATTAAATTGTATTTATTTTGTTTTGTCCTAGGCTTTTTTAAATTGCATTTATGTTGTTTTAACCTATGCTTTATTAAATTGTATTTATATTGTTTTCTCCTATGCTTTATTAAATTGTATTTATGTTGTTTTATCCTATGCTTTATTAAATTGTATTTATGTTGTTTTATCCTATGCTTTATTAAATTGTATTTATGTTGTTTTAACCTATGCTTTATTACATCCTGTTTATGTTGTTTTATCCTATGCTTTATTAAATTGTATTTATGTTGTTTTAACCTATGCTTTATTAAATTGTATTTATGTTGTTTTATCCTATGTTATATTAAATTGTATTTACGTGGTTTCATCCTATGCTTTATTAAATTGTATTTATTTTGTTTTAACCTATGCTTTATTAAATTGTTTTTATGTTGTTTTATCCTATGCTTTATTAAATTGTATTTATGTTGTTTTAACCTATGCTTTATTAAATTGTATTTATGTTGTTTTATCCTATGCTTTATTAAATTGTATTTACGTGGTTTCATCCTATGCTTTATTAAATTGTATTTATGTTGTTTTAACCTATGCTTTATTAAATTGTATTTATGTTGTTTTATCCTATGCTTTATTAAATTGTATTCATGTTGTTTTATCCAATGCTTTATTAAATTGTATTTATGTTGTTTTATCCTGTTTCATTATATTGTATTTATGTTGTTTTAACCTATGCTTTATTAAATTGTATTTATGCTGTTTTAACCCATGCTTTATTAAATTGTATTTATGTTGTTTTATCCTATGCTTTATTAAATTGTATTTATGTTGTTTTAACCTATGATTTATTAAATTGTATTTATGTTGTATTTTCCTATGCTTTATTAAATTGTATTTATGTTGTTTTAACCTATGCTTTATTACATCCTGTTTATGTTGTTTTATCCTATGCTTTATTAAATTGTATTTATGTTGTTTTAACCTATGCTTTATTAAATTCTATTTATGTTGTTTATCCTATGCTTCATTAAATTGTATTTATGTTGTTTTATCCTATGCTTTATTAAATTGTATTTATGTTGTTTTATCCTATGCTTTATTAAATTCTATTTATGTTGTTTTAACCTATGTTTTATTAAATTGTATTTATGTTGTTTTATCCTATGCTTTATTAAATTGTATTTATGTTGTTTTATCCTATGCTTTATTAAATTGTATTTATGTTGTTTTAACCTATGTTTTATTAAATTGTATCTATGTTGTTTTATCCTATGCTTTATTAAATTGTATTTATGTTGTTTTAACCCATGCTTTATTAAATTGTATTTATGTTGTTTTATCCTATGCTTTATTAAATTGTATTTATGTTGTTTTAACCTATGCTTTATTAAATTGTATTTATGTTGTTTTAACCCATGCTTTATTAAATTGTATTTATTTTGTTTTGTCCTATGCTTTATTAAATTGTATTTATGTTGTTTTAACCTATGCTTTATTAAATTGTATTTATATTGCTTTATCCTATGCTTTATTAAATTGTTTTTATGTTGTTTTATTCTATGCTTTATTAAATTGTATTTATGTTGTTTTATCCTATGCTTTATTAAATTGTATTTATGTTGTTTTATCCTATGCTTTATTAAATTGTATTTATGTTGTTTTAACCTATGCTTTATTACATCCTGTTTATGTTGTTTTATCCTATGCTTTATTAAATTGTATTTATGTTGTTTTAACCTATGCTTTATTAAATTGTATTTATGTTGTTTTATCCTATGTTATATTAAATTGTATTTACGTGGTTTCATCCTATGCTTTATTAAATTGTATTTATTTTGTTTTAACCTATGCTTTATTAAATTGTTTTTATGTTGTTTTATCCTATGCTTTATTAAATTGTATTTATGTTGTTTTAACCTATGCTTTATTAAATTTTTTTTATGTTGTTTTATCCTATGCTTTATTAAATTGTATTTACGTGGTTTCATCCTATGCTTTATTAAATTGTATTTATGTTGTTTTAACCTATGCTTTATTAAATTGTATTTATGTTGTTTTATCCTATGCTTTATTAAATTGTATTCATGTTGTTTTATCCAATGCTTTATTAAATTGTATTTATGTTGTTTTATCCTATGTTTCATTATATTGTATTTATGTTGTTTTAACCTATGCTTTATTAAATTGTATTTATGCTGTTTTAACCCATGCTTTATTAAATTGTATTTATGTTGTTTTATCCTATGCTTTATTAAATTGTATTTATGTTGTTTTATCCTATGCTATATTAAATTGTATTTATGTTGTTTTATCGTATACTTTATTAAATTGTATTTATGTTGTTTTATCCTATGCTTTATTAAATTGTATTTATTTTGTTTTATTCTATGCTTTCTTAAATTGTTTTTATGTTGTTTTAATCTATGCTTTTTTGAAGTTTATTTATGTTGTTTTATCCTATGCTTTATTAAATTGTATTTATGTTGTTTTAACCTATGATTTATTAAATTGTATTTATGTTGTATTTTCCTATGCTTTATTAAATTGTATTTATGTTGTTTTAACCTATGCTTTATTACATCCTGTTTATGTTGTTTTATCCTATGCTTTATTAAATTGTATTTATGTTGTTTTAACCTATGCTTTATTAAATTCTATTTATGTTGTTTTATCCTATGCTTCATTAAATTGTATTTATGTTGTTTTATCCTATGCTTTATTAAATTGTATTTATGTTGTTTTATCCTATGCTTTATTAAATTCTATTTATGTTGTTTTAACCTATGTTTTATTAAATTGTATTTATGTTGTTTTATTCTATGCTTTATTAAATTGTATTTATGTTGTTTTATCTTATGCTTTATTAAATTGTATTTATGTTGTTTTAACCTATGTTTTATTAAATTGTATCTATGTTGTTTTATCCTATGCTTTATTAAATTGTATTTATGTTGTTTTAACCCATGCTTTATTAAATTGTATTTATGTTGTTTTATCCTATGCTTTAATAAATTGTATTTATGTTGTTTTAACCTATGCTTTATTAAATTGTATTTATGTTGTTTTAACCCATGCTTTATTAAATTTTATTTATTTTGTTTTGTCCTATGCTTTATTAAATTGTATTTATGTTGTTTTAACCTATGCTTTATTAAATTGTATTTATATTGCTTTATCCTATGCTTTATTAAATTGTATTTATGTTGTTTTATTCTATGCTTTATTAAATTGTATTTATGTTGTTTTATCCTATGCTTTATTAAATTGTATTTATGTTGTTTTATCCTATGCTTTATTAAATTGTATTTAAGTTGTTTTAACCTATGCTTTATTACATCCTGTTTATGTTGTTTTATCCTATGCTTTATTAAATTGTATTTATGTTGTTTTAACCTATGCTTTATTAAATTGTATTTATGTTGTTTTATCCTATGTTATATTAAATTGTATTTACGTGGTTTCATCCTATGCTTTATTAAATTGTATTTATTTTGTTTTAACCTATGCTTTATTAAATTGTTTTTATGTTGTTTTATCCTATGCTTTATTAAATTGTATTTATGTTGTTTTAACCTATGCTTTATAAAAAAATTTTTATGTTGTTTTATCCTATGCTTTATTAAATTGTATTTACGTGGTTTCATCCTATGCTTTATTAAATTGTATTTATGTTGTTTTAACCTATGCTTTATTAAATTGTATTTATGTTGTTTTATCCTATGCTTTATTAAATTGTATTCATGTTGTTTTATCCAATGCTTTATTAAATTGTATTTATGTTGTTTTATCCTATGTTTCATTATATTGTATTTATGTTGTTTTAACCTATGCTTTATTAAATTGTATTTATGCTGTTTTAACCCATGCTTTATTAAATTGTATTTATGTTGTTTTATCCTATGCTTTATTAAATTGTATTTATGTTGTTTTATCCTATGCTATATTAAATTGTATTTATGTTGTTTTATCCTATACTTTATTAAATTGTATTTATGTTGTTTTATCCTATGCTTTATTAAATTGTATTTATATTGTTTTATTCTATGCTTTATTAAATTGTTTTTATGTTGTTTTAATCTATGCTTTTTTAAATTGTATTTATGTTGTTTTATCCTATGCTTTATTAAATTGTATTTATGTTGTTTTAACCTATGATTTATTAAATTGTATTTATGTTGTTTTATCCTATGCTTTATTAAATTGTATGTATGTTGTTTTAACCTATGCTTTATTACATCCTGTTTATGTTGTTTTATCCTATGCTTTATTAAATTGTATTTATGTTGTTTTAACCTATGCTTTATTAAATTCTATTTATGTTGTTTTATCCTATGCTTCATTAAATTGTATTTATGTTGTTTTATCCTATGCTTTATTAAATTGTATTTATGTTGTTTTATCCTATGCTTTATTAAATTGTATTTATGTTGTTTTAACCTATGTTTTATTAAATTGTATTTATGTTGTTTTATCCTATGCTTTATTAAATTGTATTTATGTTGTTTTATCCTATGCTATATTAAATTGTATTTATGTTGTTTTAACCTATGTTTTATTAAATTGTATCTATGTTGTTTTATCCTATGCTTTATTAAATTGTATTTATGTTGTTTTAACCCATGCTTTATTAAATTGTATTTATGTTCTTTTATCCTATGCTTTATTAAATTGTATTTATGTTGTTTTAACCTATGCTTTATTAAATTGTATTTATGTTGTTTTAACCCATGCTTTATTAAATTGTATTTATTTTGTTTTGTCCTATGCTTTATTAAATTGTATTTATGTTGTTTTAACCTATGCTTTATTAAATTGTATTTATATTGTTTATCCTATGCTTTATTAAATTATATTTATGTTGTTTTATTCTATGCTTTATTAAATTGTATTTATGTTGTTTTATCCTATGCTTTATTAAATTGTATTTATGTTGTTTTATCCTATGCTTTATTAAATTGTATTTATGTTGTTTTAACCTATGCTTTATTACATCCTGTTTATGTTGTTTTATCCTATGCTTTATTAAATTGTATTTATGTTGTTTTAACCTATGCTTTATTAAATTGTATTTATGTTGTTTTATCCTATGTTATATTAAATTGTATTTACGTGGTTTCATCCTATGCTTTATTAAATTGTATTTATTTTGTTTTAACCTATGCTTTATTAAATTGTTTTTATGTTGTTTTATCCTATGCTTTATTAAATTGTATTTATGTTGTTTTAACCTATGCTTTATTAAATTTTATTTATGTTGTTTTATCCTATGCTTTATTAAATTGTATTTACGTGGTTTCATCCTATGCTTTATTAAATTGTATTTATGTTGTTTTAACCTATGCTTTATTAAATTGTATTTATGTTGTTTTATCCTATGCTTTATTAAATTGTATTCATGTTGTTTTATCCAATGCTTTATTAAATTGTATTTATGTTGTTTTATCCTATGTTTCATTATATTGTATTTATGTTGTTTTAACCTATGCTTTATTAAATTGTATTTATGCTGTTTTAACCCATGCTTTATTAAATTGTATTTATGTTGTTTTATCCTATGCTTTATTAAATTGTATTTATGTTGTTTTATCCTATGCTATATTAAATTGTATTTATGTTGTTTTATCCTATACTTTATTAAATTGTATTTATGTTGTTTTATCCTATGCTTTATTAAATTGTATTTATATTGTTTTATTCTATGCTTTATTAAATTGTTTTTATGTTGTTTTAATCTATGCTTTTTTAAATTGTATTTATGTTGTTTTATCCTATGCTTTATTAAATTGTATTTATGTTGTTTTAACCTATGATTTATTAAATTGTATTTATGTTGTTTTATCCTATGCTTTAATAAATTGTATTTATGTTGTTTTAACCTATGCTTTATTACATCCTGTTTATGTTGTTTTATCCTATGCTTTATTAAATTGTATTTATGTTGTTTTAACCTATGCTTTATTAAATTCTATTTATGTTGTTTTATCCTATGTTATATTAAATTGTATTTACGTGGTTTCATCCTATGCTTTATTAAATTGTATTTATTTTGTTTTAACCTATGCTTTATTAAATTGTTTTTATGTTGTTTTATCGTATGCTTTA
This sequence comes from Phyllobates terribilis, assembly GCF_046119375.1. Classification (NCBI taxonomy): domain Eukaryota; kingdom Metazoa; phylum Chordata; class Amphibia; order Anura; family Dendrobatidae; genus Phyllobates; species Phyllobates terribilis. The sequence continues at coordinate 218,842 of NW_027363206.1, read as the reverse complement.
TTAAATTGTATTTATGTTGTTTTAACCTATGCTTTATTAAATTGTATTTATGTTGTTTTATCCTATGCTTTATTAAATTGTATTTACGTGGTTTCATCCTATGCTTTATTAAATTGTATTTATGTTGTTTTAACCTATGCTTTATTAAATTGTATTTATGTTGTTTTAACCTATGCTTTATTAAATTGTATTTATGTTGTTTTATCCTATGCTTTATTAAATTGTATTCATGTTGTTTTATCCAATGCTTTATTAAATTGTATTTATGTTGTTTTATCCTATGTTTCATTATATTGTATTTATGTTGTTTTAACCTATGCTTTATTAAATTGTATTTATGCTGTTTTAACCCATGCTTTATTAAATTGTATTTATGTTGTTTTATCCTATGCTTTATTAAATTGTATTTATGTTGTTTTAACCTATGATTTATTAAATTGTATTTATGTTGTTTTATCATATGCTTTATTAAATTGTATTTATGTTGTTTTAACCTATGCTTTATTACATCCTGTTTATGTTGTTTTATCCTATGCTTTATTAAATTGTATTTATGTTGTTTTAACCTATGCTTTATTAAATTCTATTTATGTTGTTTTATCCTATGCTTTATTAAATTGTATTTATGTTGTTTTAACCTATGTTTTATTAAATTGTTTTTATGTTGTTTTATCCTATGCTTTATTAAATTGTATTTATGTTGTTTTAACCTATGCTTTATTAAATTGTATTTATGTTGTTTTATCCTATGCTTTATTAAATTGTATTTACGTGGTTTCATCCTATGCTTTATTAAATTGTATTTATGTTGTTTTAACCTATGCTTTATTAAATTGTATTTATGTTGTTTTATCCTATGCTTTATTAAATTGTATTCATGTTGTTTTATCCAATGCTTTAGTAAATTGTATTTATGTTGTTTTATCCTATGTTTCATTATATTGTATTTATGTTGTTTTAACCTATGCTTTATTAAATTGTATTTATGCTGTTTTAACCCATGCTTTATTAAATTGTATTTATGTTGTTTTATCCTATGCTTTATTAAATTGTATTCATGTTGTTTTATCCTATGCTATATTAAATTGTATTTATGTTGTTTTATCGTATACTTTATTAAATTGTATTTATGTTGTTTTATCCTATGCTTTATTAAATTGTATTTATATTGTTTTATTCTATGCTTTATTAAATTGTTTTTATGTTGTTTTAATCTATGCTTTATTAAATTGTATTTATGTTGTTTTAACCTATGATTTATTAAATTGTATTTATGTTGTTTTTTCCTATGCTTTATTAAATTGTATTTATGTTGTTTTAACCTATGCTTTATTACATCCTGTTTATGTTGTTTTATCCTATGCTTTATTAAATTGTATTTATGTTGTTTTAACCTATGCTTTATTAAATTCTATTTATGTTGTTTTATCCTATGCTTCATTAAATTGTATTTATGTTGTTTTATCCTATGCTTTATTAAATTGTATTTATGTTGTTTTATCCTATGCTTTATTAAATTGTATTTATGTTGTTTTAACCTATGTTTTATTAAATTGTATTTATGTTGTTTTATCCTATGCTTTATTAAATTGTATTTATGTTGTTTTATCCTATGCTTTATTAAATTGTATTTATGTTGTTTTAACCTATGTTTTATTAAATTGTATCTATATTGTTTTATCCTATGCTTTATTAAATTGTATTTATGTTGTTTTAACCCATGCTTTATTAAATTGTATTTATGTTGTTTTATCCTATGCTTTATTAAATTGTATTTATGTTGTTTTAACCTATGCTTTATTAAATTGTATTTATGTTGTTTTAACCCATGCTTTATTAAATTGTATTTACGTGGTTTCATCCTATGCTTTATTAAATTGTATTTATTTTGTTTTAACCTATGCTTTATTAAATTGTATTTATGTTGTTTTATCCTATGCTTTATTAAATTGTATTTATGTTGTTTTATCCTATGCTTTATTAAATTGTATTTATGTTGTTTTATCCTATGCTTTATTAAATTGTATTTATGTTGTTTTGTCCTATGCTTTATTAAATTGTATTTTTGTTGTTTTAACCCAAGCTTCATTAAATTGTATTTATGTTGTTTTATCCTATGCTTCATTAAATTGTATTTATGTTGTTTTATCCTATGCTTTATTAAATTGTATTTATGTTGTTTTATCCTATGCTTTATTAAATTGTATTTATGTTGTTTTAACCTATGCTTTATTAAATTGTATTTATGTTGTTTTATCCTATGCTTTATTAAATTGTATTTATGTTGTTTTAACCTATGTTTTATTAAATTGTATTTATGTTGTTTTATCCTATGCTTTATTAAATTGTATTTATGTTGTTTTAACCTATGCTTTATTAAATTGTGTTTATGTTGTTTTAACCCATGCTTTATTAAATTGTATTTATTTTGTTTTGTCCTATGCTTTTTTAAATTGCATTTATGTTGTTTTAACCTATGCTTTATTAAATTGTATTTATATTGTTTTCTCCTATGCTTTATTAAATTGTATTTATGTTGTTTTATTCTATGCTTTATTAAATTGTATTTATGTTGTTTTATCCTATGCTTTATTAAATTGTATTTATGTTGTTTTATCCTATGCTTTATTAAATTGTATTTATGTTGTTTTAACCTATGCTTTATTACATCCTGTTTATGTTGTTTTATCCTATGCTTTATTAAATTGTATTTATGTTGTTTTAACCTATGCTTTATTAAATTGTATTTATGTTGTTTTATCCTATGTTATATTAAATTGTATTTACGTGGTTTCATCCTATGCTTTATTAAATTGTATTTATTTTGTTTTAACCTATGCTTTATTAAATTGTTTTTATGTTGTTTTATCCTATGCTTTATTAAATTGTATTTATGTTGTTTTAACCTATACTTTATTAAATTGTATTTATGTTGTTTTATCCTATGCTTTATTAAAATGTATTTACGTGGTTTCATCCTATGCTTTATTAAATTGTATTTATGTTGTTTTAACCTATGCTTTATTAAATTGTATTTATGTTGTTTTATCCTATGCTTTATTAAATTGTATTCATGTTGTTTTATCCAATGCTTTATTAAATTGTATTTATGTTGTTTTATCCTAAGTTTCATTATATTGTATTTATGTTGTTTTAACCTATGCTTTATTAAATTGTATTTATGCTGTTTTAACCCATGCTTTATTAAATTGTATTTATGTTGTTTTATCCTATGCTTTATTAAATTGTATTTATGTTGTTTTATCCTATGCTATATTAAATTGTATTTATGTTGTTTTATCGTATACTTTATTAAATTGTATTTTTGTTGTTTTATCCTATGCTTTATTAAATTGTATTTATGTTGTTTTATCCTATGCTTTATTAAATTGTATTTATGTTGTTTTAACCTATGCTTTATTAAATTGTATTTATGTTGTTTTATCCTATGCTTTATTAAATTGTATTTATGTTGTTTTAACCTATGTTTTATTAAATTGTATTTATGTTGTTTTATCCTATGCTTTATTAAATTGTATTTATGTTGTTTTAACCTATGCTTTATTAAATTGTGTTTATGTTGTTTTAACCCATGCTTTATTAAATTGTATTTATTTTGTTTTGTCCTATGCTTTTTTAAATTGCATTTATGTTGTTTTAACCTATGCTTTATTAAATTGTATTTATATTGTTTTCTCCTATGCTTTATTAAATTGTATTTATGTTGTTTTATTCTATGCTTTATTAAATTGTATTTATGTTGTTTTATCCTATGCTTTATTAAATTGTATTTATGTTGTTTTATCCTATGCTTTATTAAATTGTATTTATGTTGTTTTAACCTATGCTTTATTACATCCTGTTTATGTTGTTTTATCCTATGCTTTATTAAATTGTATTTATGTTGTTTTAACCTATGCTTTATTAAATTGTATTTATGTTGTTTTATCCTATGTTATATTAAATTGTATTTACGTGGTTTCATCCTATGCTTTATTAAATTGTATTTATTTTGTTTTAACCTATGCTTTATTAAATTGTTTTTATGTTGTTTTATCCTATGCTTTATTAAATTGTATTTATGTTGTTTTAACCTATGCTTTATTAAATTTTATTTATGTTGTTTTATCCTATGCTTTATTAAATTGCATTTACGTGGTTTCATCCTATGCTTTATTAAATTGTATTTATGTTGTTTTAACCTATGCTTTATTAAATTGTATTTATGTTGTTTTATCCTATGCTTTATTAAATTGTATTCATGTTGTTTTATCCAATGCTTTATTAAATTGTATTTATGTTGTTTTATCCTATGTTTCATTATATTGTATTTATGTTGTTTTAACCTATGCTTTATTAAATTGTATTTATGCTGTTTTAACCCATGCTTTATTAAATTGTATTTATGTTGTTTTATCCTATGCTTTATTAAATTGTATTTATGTTGTTTTATCCTATGCTATATTAAATTGTATTTATGTTGTTTTATCCTATACTTTATTAAATTGTATTTATGTTGTTTTATCCTATGCTTTATTAAATTGTATTTATATTGTTTTATTCTATGCTTTATTAAATTGTTTTTATGTTGTTTTAATCTATGCTTTTTTAAATTGTATTTATGTTGTTTTATCCTATGCTTTATTAAATTGTATTTATGTTGTTTTAACCTATGATTTATTAAATTGTATTTATGTTGTTTTATCCTATGCTTTATTAAATTGTATTTATGTTGTTTTAACCTATGCTTTATTACATCCTGTTTATGTTGTTTTATCCTATGCTTTATTAAATTGTATTTATGTTGTTTTAACCTATGCTTTATTAAATTCTATTTATGTTGTTTTATCCTATGTTATATTAAATTGTATTTACGTGGTTTCATCCTATGCTTTATTAAATTGTATTTATTTTGTTTTAACCTATGCTTTATTAAATTGTTTTTATGTTGTTTTATCGTATGCTTTATTAAATTGTATTTATGTTGTTTTAACCTATGCTTTATTAAATTGTATTTATGTTGTTTTATCCTATGCTTTATTAAATTGTATTTACGTGGTTTCATCCTATGCTTTATTAAATTGTATTTATGTTGTTTTAACCTATGCTTTATTAAATTGTATTTATGTTGTTTTAACCTATGCTTTATTAAATTGTATTTATGCTGTTTTATCCTATGCTTTATTAAATTGTATTCATGTTGTTTTATCCAATGCTTTATTAAATTGTATTTATGTTGTTTTATCCTATGTTTCATTATATTGTATTTATGTTGTTTTAACCTATGCTTTATTAAATTGTATTTATGCTGTTTTAACCCATGCTTTATTAAATTGTATTTATGTTGTTTTATCCTATGCTTTATTAAATTGTATTTATGTTGTTTTAACCTATGATTTATTAAATTGTATTTATGTTGTTTTATCCTATGCTTTATTAAATTGTATTTATGTTGTTTTAACCTATGCTTTATTACATCCTGTTTATGTTGTTTTATCCTATGCTTTATTAAATTGTATTTATGTTGTTTTAACCTATGCTTTATTAAATTGTATTTACGTGGTTTCATCCTATGCTTTATTAAATTGTATTTATTTTGTTTTAACCTATGCTTTATTAAATTGTTTTTATGTTGTTTTATCCTATGCTTTATTAAATTGTATTTATGTTGTTTTAACCTATGCTTTATTAAATTGTATTTATGTTGTTTTATCCTATGCTTTATTAAATTGTATTTACGTGGTTTCATCCTATGCTTTATTAAATTGTATTTATGTTGTTTTAACCTATGCTTTATTAAATTGTATTTATGTTGTTTTATCCTATGCTTTATTAAATTGTATTCATGTTGTTTTATCCAATGCTTTAGTAAATTGTATTTATGTTGTTTTATCCTATGTTTCATTATATTGTATTTATGTTGTTTTAACCTATGCTTTATTAAATTGTATTCATGTTGTTTTATCCTATGCTATATTAAATTGTATTTATGTTGTTTTATCCTATGCTTTATTAAATTGTATTTATATTGTTTTATTCTATGCTTTATTAAATTGTTTTTATGTTGTTTTAATCTATGCTTTTTTAAATTTTATTTATGTTGTTTTATCCTATGCTTTATTAAATTGAATTTATGTTGTTTTAACCTATGATTTATTAAATTGTATTTATGTTGTTTTATCCTATGCTTTATTAAATTGTATTTATGTTGTTTTAACCTATGCTTTATTAAATTCTATTTATGTTGTTTTATCCTATGTTATATTAAATTGTATTTACGTGGTTTCATCCTATGCTTTATTAAATTGTATTTATTTTGTTTTAACCTATGCTTTATTAAATTGTTTTTATGTTGTTTTATCGTATGCTTTATTAAATTGTATTTATGTTGTTTTAACCTATGCTTTATTAAATTGTATTTATGTTGTTTTATCCTATGCTTTATTAAATTGTATTTACGTGGTTTCATCCTATGCTTTATTAAATTGTATTTATGTTGTTTTAACCTATGCTTTATTAAATTGTATTTATGTTGTTTTAACCTATGCTTTATTAAATTGTATTTATGTTGTTTTATCCTATGCTTTATTAAATTGTATTCATGTTGTTTTATCCAATGCTTTATTAAATTGTATTTATGTTGTTTTATCCTATGTTTCATTATATTGTATTTATGTTGTTTTAACCTATGCTTTATTAAATTGTATTTATGCTGTTTTAACCCATGCTTTATTAAATTGTATTTATGTTGTTTTATCCTATGCTTTATTAAATTGTATTTATGTTGTTTTAACCTATGATTTATTAAATTGTATTTATGTTGTTTTATCATATGCTTTATTAAATTGTATTTATGTTGTTTTAACCTATGCTTTATTACATCCTGTTTATGTTGTTTTATCCTATGCTTTATTAAATTGTATTTATGTTGTTTTAACCTATGCTTTATTAAATTCTATTTATGTTGTTTTATCCTATGTTATATTAAATTGTATTTACGTGGTTTCATCCTATGCTTTATTAAATTGTATTTATTTTGTTTTAACCTATGCTTTATTAAATTGTTTTTATGTTGTTTTATCCTATGCTTTATTAAATTGTATTTATGTTGTTTTAACCTATGCTTTATTAAATTGTATTTATGTTGTTTTATCCTATGCTTTATTAAATTGTATTTACGTGGTTTCATCCTATGCTTTATTAAATTGTATTTATGTTGTTTTAACCTATGCTTTATTAAATTGTATTTATGTTGTTTTATCCTATGCTTTATTAAATTGTATTCATGTTGTTTTATCCAATGCTTTAGTAAATTGTATTTATGTTGTTTTATCCTATGTTTCATTATATTGTATTTATGTTGTTTTAACCTATGCTTTATTAAATTGTATTTATGCTGTTTTAACCCATGCTTTATTAAATTGTATTTATGTTGTTTTATCCTATGCTTTATTAAATTGTATTCATGTTGCTTTATCCTATGCTATATTAAATTGTATTTATGTTGTTTTATCGTATACTTTATTAAATTGTATTTATGTTGTTTTATCCTATGCTTTATTAAATTGTATTTATATTGTTTTATTCTATGCTTTATTAAATTGTTTTTATGTTGTTTTAATCTATGCTTTTTTAAATTTTATTTATGTTGTTTTATCCTATGCTTTATTAAATTGTATTTATGTTGTTTTAACCTATGATTTATTAAATTGTATTTATGTTGTTTTTTCCTATGCTTTATTAAATTGTATTTATGTTGTTTTAACCTATGCTTTATTACATCCTGTTTATGTTGTTTTATCCTATGCTTTATTAAATTGTATTTATGTTGTTTTAACCTATGCTTTATTAAATTCTATTTATGTTGTTTTATCCTATGCTTCATTAAATTGTATTTATGTTGTTTTATCCTATGCTTTATTAAATTGTATTTATGTTGTTTTATCCTATGCTTTATTAAATTGTATTTATGTTGTTTTAACCTATGTTTTATTAAATTGTATTTATGTTGTTTTATCCTATGCTTTATTAAATTGTATTTATGTTGTTTTATCCTATGCTTTATTAAATTGTATTTATGTTGTTTTAACCTATGTTTTATTAAATTGTATCTATGTTGTTTTATCCTATGCTTTATTAAATTGTATTTATGTTGTTTTAACCCATGCTTTATTAAATTGTATTTATGTTGTTTTATCCTATGCTTTATTAAATTGTATTTATGTTGTTTTAACCTATGCTTTATTAAATTGTATTTATGTTGTTTTAACCCATGCTTTATTAAATTGTATTTACGTGGTTTCATCCTATGCTTTATTAAATTGTATTTATTTTGTTTTAACCTATGCTTTATTAAATTGTATTTATGTTGTTTTATCCTATGCTTTATTAAATTGTATTTATGTTGTTTTATCCTATGCTTTATTAAATTGTATTTATGTTGTTTTATCCTATGCTTTATTAAATTGTATTTATGTTGTTTTGTCCTATGCTTTATTAAATTGTATTTTTGTTGTTTTAACCCAAGCTTCATTAAATTGTATTTATGTTGTTTTATCCTATGCTTCATTAAATTGTATTTATGTTGTTTTATCCTATGCTTTATTAAATTGTATTTATGTTGTTTTATCCTATGCTTTATTAAATTGTATTTATGTTGTTTTAACCTATGCTTTATTAAATTGTATTTATGTTTTTTTATCCTATGCTTTATTAAATTGTATTTATGTTGTTTTAACCTATGTTTTATTAAATTGTATTTATGTTGTTTTATCCTATGCTTTATTAAATTGTATTTATGTTGTTTTAACCTATGCTTTATTAAATTGTGTTTATGTTGTTTTAACCCATGCTTTATTAAATTGTATTTATTTTGTTTTGTCCTATGCTTTTTTAAATTGCATTTATGTTGTTTTAACCTATGCTTTATTAAATTGTATTTATATTGTTTTCTCCTATGCTTTATTAAATTGTATTTATGTTGTTTTATTCTATGCTTTATTAAATTGTATTTATGTTGTTTTATCCTATGCTTTATTAAATTGTATTTATGTTGTTTTATCCTATGCTTTATTAAATTGTATTTATGTTGTTTTAACCTATGCTTTATTACATCCTGTTTATGTTGTTTTATCCTATGCTTTATTAAATTGTATTTATGTTGTTTTAACCTATGCTTTATTAAATTGTATTTATGTTGTTTTATCCTATGTTATATTAAATTGTATTTACGTGGTTTCATCCTATGCTTTATTAAATTGTATTTATTTTGTTTTAACCTATGCTTTATTAAATTGTTTTTATGTTGTTTTATCCTATGCTTTATTAAATTGTATTTATGTTGTTTTAACCTATGCTTTATTAAATTGTATTTATGTTGTTTTATCCTATGCTTTATTAAAATGTATTTACGTGGTTTCATCCTATGCTTTATTAAATTGTATTTATGTTGTTTTAACCTATGCTTTATTAAATTGTATTTATGTTGTTTTATCCTATGCTTTATTAAATTGTATTCATGTTGTTTTATCCAATGCTTTATTAAATTGTATTTATGTTGTTTTATCCTAAGTTTCATTATATTGTATTTATGTTGTTTTAACCTATGCTTTATTAAATTGTATTTATGCTGTTTTAACCCATGCTTTATTAAATTGTATTTATGTTGTTTTATCCTATGCTTTATTAAATTGTATTTATGTTGTTTTATCCTATGCTATATTAAATTGTATTTATGTTGTTTTATCGTATACTTTATTAAATTGTATTTATGTTGTTTTATCCTATGCTTTATTAAATTGTATTTATGTTGTTTTATCCTATGCTTTATTAAATTGTATTTATGTTGTTTTAACCTATGCTTTATTAAATTGTATTTATGTTGTTTTATCCTATGCTTTATTAAATTGTATTTATGTTGTTTTAACCTATGTTTTATTAAATTGTATTTATGTTGTTTTATCCTATGCTTTATTAAATTGTATTTATGTTGTTTTAACCTATGCTTTATTAAATTGTGTTTATGTTGTTTTAACCCATGCTTTATTAAATTGTATTTATTTTGTTTTGTCCTATGCTTTTTTAAATTGCATTTATGTTGTTTTAACCTATGCTTTATTAAATTGTATTTATATTGTTTTCTCCTATGCTTTATTAAATTGTATTTATGTTGTTTTATTCTATGCTTTATTAAATTGTATTTATGTTGTTTTATCCTATGCTTTATTAAATTGTATTTATGTTGTTTTATCCTATGCTTTATTAAATTGTATTTATGTTGTTTTAACCTATGCTTTATTACATCCTGTTTATGTTGTTTTATCCTATGCTTTATTAAATTGTATTTATGTTGTTTTAACCTATGCTTTATTAAATTGTATTTATGTTGTTTTATCCTATGTTATATTAAATTGTATTTACGTGGTTTCATCCTATGCTTTATTAAATTGTATTTATTTTGTTTTAACCTATGCTTTATTAAATTGTTTTTATGTTGTTTTATCCTATGCTTTATTAAATTGTATTTATGTTGTTTTAACCTATGCTTTATTAAATTTTATTTATGTTGTTTTATCCTATGCTTTATTAAATTGTATTTACGTGGTTTCATCCTATGCTTTATTAAATTGTATTTATGTTGTTTTAACCTATGCTTTATTAAATTGTATTTATGTTGTTTTATCCTATGCTTTATTAAATTGTATTCATGTTGTTTTATCCAATGCTTTATTAAATTGTATTTATGTTGTTTTATCCTATGTTTCATTATATTGTATTTATGTTGTTTTAACCTATGCTTTATTAAATTGTATTTATGCTGTTTTAACCCATGCTTTATTAAATTGTATTTATGTTGTTTTATCCTATGCTTTATTAAATTGTATTTATGTTGTTTTATCCTATGCTATATTAAATTGTATTTATGTTGTTTTATCCTATACTTTATTAAATTGTATTTATGTTGTTTTATCCTATGCTTTATTAAATTGTATTTATATTGTTTTATTCTATGCTTTATTAAATTGTTTTTATGTTGTTTTAATCTATGCTTTTTTAAATTGTATTTATGTTGTTTTATCCTATGCTTTATTAAATTGTATTTATGTTGTTTTAACCTATGATTTATTAAATTGTATTTATGTTGTTTTATCCTATGCTTTATTAAATTGTATTTATGTTGTTTTAACCTATGCTTTATTACATCCTGTTTATGTTGTTTTATCCTATGCTTTATTAAATTGTATTTATGTTGTTTTAACCTATGCTTTATTAAATTCTATTTATGTTGTTTTATCCTATGTTATATTAAATTGTATTTACGTGGTTTCATCCTATGCTTTATTAAATTGTATTTATTTTGTTTTAACCTATGCTTTATTAAATTGTTTTTATGTTGTTTTATCGTATGCTTTATTAAATTGTATTTATGTTGTTTTAACCTATGCTTTATTAAATTGTATTTATGTTGTTTTATCCTATGCTTTATTAAATTGTATTTACGTGGTTTCATCCTATGCTTTATTAAATTGTATTTATGTTGTTTTAACCTATGCTTTATTAAATTGTATTTATGTTGTTTTAACCTATGCTTTATTAAATTGTATTTATGTTGTTTTATCCTATGCTTTATTAAATTGTATTCATGCTGTTTTATCCAATGCTTTATTAAATTGTATTTATGTTGTTTTATCCTATGTTTCATTATATTGTATTTATGTTGTTTTAACCTATGCTTTATTAAATTGTATTTATGCTGTTTTAACCCATGCTTTATTAAATTGTATTTATGTTGTTTTATCCTATGCTTTATTAAATTGTATTTATGTTGTTTTAACCTATGATTTATTAAATTGTATTTATGTTGTTTTATCCTATGCTTTATTAAATTGTATTTATGTTGTTTTAACCTATGCTTTATTACATCCTGTTTATGTTGTTTTATCCTATGCTTTATTAAATTGTATTTATGTTGTTTTAACCTATGCTTTATTAAATTGTATTTACGTGGTTTCATCCTATGCTTTATTAAATTGTATTTATTTTGTTTTAACCTATGCTTTATTAAATTGTTTTTATGTTGTTTTATCCTATGCTTTATTAAATTGTATTTATGTTGTTTTAACCTATGCTTTATTAAATTGTATTTATGTTGTTTTATCCTATGCTTTATTAAATTGTATTTACGTGGTTTCATCCTATGCTTTATTAAATTGTATTTATGTTGTTTTAACCTATGCTTTATTAAATTGTATTTATGTTGTTTTATCCTATGCTTTATTAAATTGTATTCATGTTGTTTTATCCAATGCTTTAGTAAATTGTATTTATGTTGTTTTATCCTATGTTTCATTATATTGTATTTATGTTGTTTTAACCTATGCTTTATTAAATTGTATTCATGTTGTTTTATCCTATGCTATATTAAATTGTATTTATGTTGTTTTATCGTATACTTTATTAAATTGTATTTATGTTGTTTTATCCTATGCTTTATTAAATTGTATTTATATTGTTTTATTCTATGCTTTATTAAATTGTTTTTATGTTGTTTTAATCTATGCTTTTTTAAATTTTATTTATGTTGTTTTATCCTATGCTTTATTAAATTGTATTTATGTTGTTTTAACCTATGATTTATTAAATTGTATTTATGTTGTTTTTTCCTATGCTTTATTAAATTGTATTTATGTTGTTTTAACCTATGCTTTATTACATCCTGTTTATGTTGTTTTATCCTATGCTTTATTAAATTGTATTTATGTTGTTTTAACCTATGCTTTATTAAATTCTATTTATGTTGTTTTATCCTATGCATCATTAAATTGTATTTATGTTGTTTTATCCTATGCTTTATTAAATTGTATTTATGTTGTTTTATCCTATGCTTTATTAAATTGTATTTATGTTGTTTTAACCTATGTTTTATTAAATTGTATTTATGTTGTTTTATCCTATGCTTTATTAAATTGTATTTATGTTGTTTTATCCTATGCTTTATTAAATTGTATTTATGTTGTTTTAACCTATGTTTTATTAAATTGTATCTATGTTGTTTTATCCTATGCTTTATTAAATTGTATTTATGTTGTTTTAACCCATGCTTTATTAAATTGTATTTATGTTGTTTTATCCTATGCTTTATTAAATTGTATTTATGTTGTTTTAACCTATGCTTTATTAAATTGTATTTATGTTGTTTTAACCCATGCTTTATTAAATTGTATTTACGTGGTTTCATCCTATGCTTTATTAAATTGTATTTATTTTGTTTTAACCTATGCTTTATTAAATTGTATTTATGTTGTTTTATGCTATGCTTTATTAAATTGTATTTATGTTGTTTTATCCTATGCTTTATTAAATTGTATTTATGTTGTTTTAACCTATGCTTTATTACATCCTGTTTATGTTGTTTTATCCTATGCTTTATTAAATTGTATTTATGTTGTTTTAACCTATGCTTTATTAAATTCTATTTATGTTGTTTTATCCTATGCATCATTAAATTGTATTTATGTTGTTTTATCCTATGCTTTATTAAATTGTATTTATGTTGTTTTATCCTATGCTTTATTAAATTGTATTTATGTTGTTTTAACCTATGCTTTATTAAATTGTATTTATGTTGTTTTAACCCATGCTTTATTAAATTGTATTTACGTGGTTTCATCCTATGCTTTATTAAATTGTATTTATTTTGTTTTAACCTATGCTTTATTAAATTGTATTTATGTTGTTTTATGCTATGCTTTATTAAATTGTATTTATGTTGTTTTATCCTATGCTTTATTAAATTGTATTTATGTTGTTTTATCCTATGCTTTATTAAATTGTATTTATGTTGTTTTGTCCTACGCTTTATTAAATTGTATTTTTGTTGTTTTAACCCAAGCTTCATTAAATTGTATTTATGTTGTTTTATCCTATGCTTCATTAAATTGTATTTATGTTGTTTTATCCTATGCTTTATTAAATTGTATTTATGTTGTTTTATCCTATGCTTTATTAAATTGTATTTATGTTGTTTTAACCTATGCTTTATTAAATTGTATTTATGTTGTTTTATCCTATGCTTTATTAAATTGTATTTATGTTGTTTTAACCTATGTTTTATTAAATTGTATTTATGTTGTTTTATCCTATGCTTTATTAAATTGTATTTATGTTGTTTTAACCTATGCTTTATTACATCCTGTTTATGTTGTTTTATCCTATGCTTTATTAAATTGTATTTATGTTGTTTTAACCTATGCTTTATTAAATTGTATTTATGTTGTTTTATCCTATGTTATATTAAATTGTATTTACGTGGTTTCATCCTATGCTTTATTAAATTGTATTTATTTTGTTTTAACCTATGCTTTATTAAATTGTTTTTATGTTGTTTTATCCTATGCTTTATTAAATTGTATTTATGTTGTTTTAAACTATGCTTTATTAAATTGTATTTATGTTGTTTTATCCTATGCTTTATTAAAATGTATTTACGTGGTTTCATCCTATGCTTTATTAAATTGTATTTATATTGTTTTAACCTATGCTTTATTAAATTGTATTTATGTTGTTTTATCCTATGCTTTATTAAATTGTATTCATGTTGTTTTATCCAATGCTTTATTAAATTGTATTTATGTTGTTTTATCCTAAGTTTCATTATATTGTATTTATGTTGTTTTAACCTATGCTTTATTAAATTGTATTTATGCTGTTTTAACCCATGCTTTATTAAATTGTATTTATGTTGTTTTATCCTATGCTTTATTAAATTGTATTTATGTTGTTTTATCCTATGCTATATTAAATTGTATTTATGTTGTTTTATCGTATACTTTATTAAATTGTATTTATGTTGTTTTATCCTTTGCTTTATTAAATTGTATTTATGTTGTTTTATCCTATGCTTTATTAAATTGTATTTATGTTGTTTTAACCTATGCTTTATTAAATTGTATTTATGTTGTTTTATCCTATGCTTTATTAAATTGTATTTATGTTGTTTTAACCTATGTTTTATTAAATTGTATTTATGTTGTTTTATCCTATGCTTTATTAAATTGTATTTATGTTGTTTTAACCTATGCTTTATTAAATTGTGTTTATGTTGTTTTAACCCATGCTTTATTAAATTGTATTTATTTTGTTTTGTCCTATGCTTTTTTAAATTGCATTTATGTTGTTTTAACCTATGCTTTATTAAATTGTATTTATATTGTTTTCTCCTATGCTTTATTAAATTGTATTTATGTTGTTTTATTCTATGCTTTATTAAATTGTATTTATGTTGTTTTATCCTATGCTTTATTAAATTGTATTTATGTTGTTTTATCCTATGCTTTATTAAATTGTATTTATGTTGTTTTAACCTATGCTTTATTACATCCTGTTTATGTTGTTTTATCCTATGCTTTATTAAATTGTATTTATGTTGTTTTAACCTATGCTTTATTAAATTGTATTTATGTTGTTTTATCCTATGTTATATTAAATTGTATTTACGTGGTTTCATCCTATGCTTTATTAAATTGTATTTATTTTGTTTTAACCTATGCTTTATTAAATTGTTTTTATGTTGTTTTATCCTATGCTTTATTAAATTGTATTTATGTTGTTTTAACCTATGCTTTATTAAATTGTATTTATGTTGTTTTATCCTATGCTTTATTAAAATGTATTTACGTGGTTTCATCCTATGCTTTATTAAATTGTATTTATGTTGTTTTAACCTATGCTTTATTAAATTGTATTTATGTTGTTTTATCCTATGCTTTATTAAATTGTATTCATGTTGTTTTATCCAATGCTTTATTAAATTGTATTTATGTTGTTTTATCCTATGTTTCATTATATTGTATTTATGTTGTTTTAACCTATGCTTTATTAAATTGTATTTATGCTGTTTTAACCCATGCTTTATTAAATTGTATTTATGTTGTTTTATCCTATGCTTTATTAAATTGTATTTATGTTGTTTTATCCTATGCTATATTAAATTGTATTTATGTTGTTTTATCGTATACTTTATTAAATTGTATTTATGTTGTTTTATCCTATGCTTTATTAAATTGTATTTATATTGTTTTATTCTATGCTTTATTAAATTGTTTTTATGTTGTTTTAATCTATGCTTTTTTAAATTTTATTTATGTTGTTTTATCCTATGCTTTATTAAATTGTATTTATGTTGTTTTAACCTATGATTTATTAAATTGTATTTATGTTGTTTTTTCCTATGCTTTATTAAATTGTATTTATGTTGTTTTAACCTATGCTTTATTACATCCTGTTTATGTTGTTTTATCCTATGCTTTATTAAATTGTATTTATGTTGTTTTAACCTATGCTTTATTAAATTCTATTTATGTTGTTTTATCCTATGCTTCATTAAATTGTATTTATGTTGTTTTATCCTATGCTTTATTAAATTGTAATTATGTTGTTTTATCCTATGCTTTATTAAATTGTATTTATGTTGTTTTAACCTATGTTTTATTAAATTGTATTTATGTTGTTTTATCCTATGCTTTATTAAAGTGTATTTATGTTGTTTTATCCTATGCTTTATTAAATTGTATTTATGTTGTTTTAACCTATGTTTTATTAAATTGTATCTATGTTGTTTTATCCTATGCTTTATTAAATTGTATTTATGTTGTTTTAACCCATGCTTTATTAAATTGTATTTATGTTGTTTTATCCTATGCTTTATTAAATTGTATTTATGTTGTTTTAACCTATGCTTTATTAAATTGTATTTATGTTGTTTTAACCCATGCTTTATTAAATTGTATTTATTTTGTTTTGTCCTATGCTTTTTTAAATTGCATTTATGTTGTTTTAACCTATGCTTTATTAAATTGTATTTATATTGTTTTCTCCTATGCTTTATTAAATTGTATTTATGTTGTTTTATTCTATGCTTTATTAAATTGTATTTATGTTGTTTTATCCTATGCTTTATTAAATTGTATTTATGTTGTTTTATCCTATGCTTTATTAAATTGTATTTATGTTGTTTTAACCTATGCTTTATTACATCCTGTTTATGTTGTTTTATCCTATGCTTTATTAAATTGTATTTATGTTGTTTTAACCTATGCTTTATTAAATTGTATTTATGTTGTTTTATCCTATGTTATATTAAATTGTATTTACGTGGTTTCATCCTATGCTTTATTAAATTGTATTTATTTTGTTTTAACCTATGCTTTATTAAATTGTTTTTATGTTGTTTTATCCTATGCTTTATTAAATTGTATTTATGTTGTTTTATCCTATGCTTTATTAAAATGTATTTACGTGGTTTCATCCTATGCTTTATTAAATTGTATTTATGTTGTTTTAACCTATGCTTTATTAAATTGTATTTATGTTGTTTTATCCTATGCTTTATTAAATTGTATTCATGTTGTTTTATCCAATGCTTTATTAAATTGTATTTATGTTGTTTTATCCTAAGTTTCATTATATTGTATTTATGTTGTTTTAACCTATGCTTTATTAAATTGTATTTATGCTGTTTTAACCCATGCTTTATTAAATTGTATTTATGTTGTTTTATCCTATGCTATATTAAATTGTATTTATGTTGTTTTATCGTATACTTTATTAAATTGTATTTATGTTGTTTTATCCTATGCTTTATTAAATTGTATTTATGTTGTTTTATCCTATGCTTTATTAAATTGTATTTATGTTGTTTTAACCTATGCTTTATTAAATTGTATTTATGTTGTTTTATCCTATGCTTTATTAAATTGTATTTATGTTGTTTTAACCTATGTTTTATTAAATTGTATTTATGTTGTTTTATCCTATGCTTTATTAAATTGTATTTATGTTGTTTTAACCTATGCTTTATTAAATTGTGTTTATGTTGTTTTAACCCATGCTTTCTTAAATTGTATTTATTTTGTTTTGTCCTATGCTTTTTTAAATTGCATTTATGTTGTTTTAACCTATGCTTTATTAAATTGTATTTATATTGTTTTCTCCTATGCTTTATTAAATTGTATTTATGTTGTCTTATTCTATGCTTTATTAAATTGTATTTATGTTGTTTTATCCTATGCTTTATTAAATTGTATTTATGTTGTTTTATCCTATGCTTTATTAAATTGTATTTATGTTGTTTTAACCTATGCTTTATTACATCCTGTTTATGTTGTTTTATCCTATGCTTTATTAAATTGTATTTATGTTGTTTTAACCTATGCTTTATTAAATTGTATTTATGTTGTTTTATCCTATGTTATATTAAATTGTATTTACGTGGTTTCATCCTATGCTTTATTAAATTGTATTTATTTTGTTTTAACCTATGCTTTATTAAATTGTTTTTATGTTGTTTTATCCTATGCTTTATTAAATTGTATTTATGTTGTTTTAACCTATGCTTTATTAAATTGTATTTATGTTGTTTTATCCTATGCTTTATTAAAATGTATTTACGTGGTTTCATCCTATGCTTTATTAAATTGTATTTATGTTGTTTTAACCTATGCTTTATTAAATTGTATTTATGTTGTTTTATCCTATGCTTTATTAAATTGTATTCATGTTGTTTTATCCAATGCTTTATTAAATTGTATTTATGTTGTTTTATCCTATGTTTCATTATATTGTATTTATGTTGTTTTAACCTATGCTTTATTAAATTGTATTTATGCTGTTTTAACCCATGCTTTATTAAATTGTATTTATGTTGTTTTATCCTATGCTTTATTAAATTGTATTTATGTTGTTTTATCCTATGCTATATTAAATTGTATTTATGTTGTTTTATCGTATACTTTATTAAATTGTATTTATGTTGTTTTATCCTATGCTTTATTAAATTGTATTTATATTGTTTTATTCTATGCTTTATTAAATTGTTTTTATGTTGTTTTAATCTATGCTTTTTTAAATTTTATTTATGTTGTTTTATCCTATGCTTTATTAAATTGTATTTATGTTGTTTTAACCTATGATTTATTAAATTGTATTTATGTTGTTTTTTCCTATGCTTTATTAAATTGTATTTATGTTGTTTTAACCTATGCTTTATTACATCCTGTTTATGTTGTTTTATCCTATGCTTTATTAAATTGTATTTATGTTGTTTTAACCTATGCTTTATTAAATTCTATTTATGTTGTTTTATCCTATGCTTCATTAAATTGTATTTATGTTGTTTTATCCTATGCTTTATTAAATTGTAATTATGTTGTTTTATCCTATGCTTTATTAAATTGTATTTATGTTGTTTTAACCTATGTTTTATTAAATTGTATTTATGTTGTTTTATCCTATGCTTTATTAAAGTGTATTTATGTTGTTTTATCCTATGCTTTATTAAATTGTATTTATGTTGTTTTAACCTATGTTTTATTAAATTGTATCTATGTTGTTTTATCCTATGCTTTATTAAATTGTATTTATGTTGTTTTAACCCATGCTTTATTAAATTGTATTTATGTTGTTTTATCCTATGCTTTATTAAATTGTATTTATGTTGTTTTAACCTATGCTTTATTAAATTGTATTTATGTTGTTTTAACCCATGCTTTATTAAATTGTATTTATTTTGTTTTGTCCTATGCTTTTTTAAATTGCATTTATGTTGTTTTAACCTATGCTTTATTAAATTGTATTTATATTGTTTTCTCCTATGCTTTATTAAATTGTATTTATGTTGTTTTATTCTATGCTTTATTAAATTGTATTTATGTTGTTTTATCCTATGCTTTATTAAATTGTATTTATGTTGTTTTATCCTATGCTTTATTAAATTGTATTTATGTTGTTTTAACCTATGCTTTATTACATCCTGTTTATGTTGTTTTATCCTATGCTTTATTAAATTGTATTTATGTTGTTTTAACCTATGCTTTATTAAATTGTATTTATGTTGTTTTATCCTATGTTATATTAAATTGTATTTACGTGGTTTCATCCTATGCTTTATTAAATTGTATTTATTTTGTTTTAACCTATGCTTTATTAAATTGTTTTTATGTTGTTTTATCCTATGCTTTATTAAATTGTATTTATGTTGTTTTATCCTATGCTTTATTAAAATGTATTTACGTGGTTTCATCCTATGCTTTATTAAATTGTATTTATGTTGTTTTAACCTATGCTTTATTAAATTGTATTTATGTTGTTTTATCCTATGCTTTATTAAATTGTATTCATGTTGTTTTATCCAATGCTTTATTAAATTGTATTTATGTTGTTTTATCCTAAGTTTCATTATATTGTATTTATGTTGTTTTAACCTATGCTTTATTAAATTGTATTTATGCTGTTTTAACCCATGCTTTATTAAATTGTATTTATGTTGTTTTATCCTATGCTATATTAAATTGTATTTATGTTGTTTTATCGTATACTTTATTAAATTGTATTTATGTTGTTTTATCCTATGCTTTATTAAATTGTATTTATGTTGTTTTATCCTATGCTTTATTAAATTGTATTTATGTTGTTTTAACCTATGCTTTATTAAATTGTATTTATGTTGTTTTATCCTATGCTTTATTAAATTGTATTTATGTTGTTTTAACCTATGTTTTATTAAATTGTATTTATGTTGTTTTATCCTATGCTTTATTAAATTGTATTTATGTTGTTTTAACCTATGCTTTATTAAATTGTGTTTATGTTGTTTTAACCCATGCTTTCTTAAATTGTATTTATTTTGTTTTGTCCTATGCTTTTTTAAATTGCATTTATGTTGTTTTAACCTATGCTTTATTAAATTGTATTTATATTGTTTTCTCCTATGCTTTATTAAATTGTATTTATGTTGTCTTATTCTATGCTTTATTAAATTGTATTTATGTTGTTTTATCCTATGCTTTATTAAATTGTATTTATGTTGTTTTATCCTATGCTTTATTAAATTGTATTTATGTTGTTTTAACCTATGCTTTATTACATCCTGTTTATGTTGTTTTATCCTATGCTTTATTAAATTGTATTTATGTTGTTTTAACCTATGCTTTATTAAATTGTATTTATGTTGTTTTATCCTATGTTATATTAAATTGTATTTACGTGGTTTCATCCTATGCTTTATTAAATTGTATTTATTTTGTTTTAACCTATGCTTTATTAAATTGTTTTTATGTTGTTTTATCCTATGCTTTATTAAATTGTATTTATGTTGTTTTAACCTATGCTTTATTAAATTGTATTTATGTTGTTTTATCCTATGCTTTATTAAAATGTATTTACGTGGTTTCATCCTATGCTTTATTAAATTGTATTTATGTTGTTTTAACCTATGCTTTATTAAATTGTATTTATGTTGTTTTATCCTATGCTTTATTAAATTGTATTCATGTTGTTTTATCCAATGCTTTATTAAATTGTATTTATGTTGTTTTATCCTATGTTTCATTATATTGTATTTATGTTGTTTTAACCTATGCTTTATTAAATTGTATTTATGCTGTTTTAACCCATGCTTTATTAAATTGTATTTATGTTGTTTTATCCTATGCTTTATTAAATTGTATTTATGTTGTTTTATCCTATGCTATATTAAATTGTATTTATGTTGTTTTAACCTATGCTTTATTAAATTGTATTTATGTTGTTTTATCCTATGCTTTATTAAAATGTATTTACGTGGTTTCATCCTATGCTTTATTAAATTGTATTTATATTGTTTTAACCTATGCTTTATTAAATTGTATTTATGTTGTTTTATCCTATGCTTTATTAAATTGTATTCATGTTGTTTTATCCAATGCTTTATTAAATTGTATTTATGTTGTTTTATCCTAAGTTTCATTATATTGTATTTATGTTGTTTTAACCTATGCTTTATTAAATTGTATTTATGCTGTTTTAACCCATGCTTTATTAAATTGTATTTATGTTGTTTTATCCTATGCTTTATTAAATTGTATTTATGTTGTTTTATCCTATGCTATATTAAATTGTATTTATGTTGTTTTATCGTATACTTTATTAAATTGTATTTATGTTGTTTTATCCTTTGCTTTATTAAATTGTATTTATGTTGTTTTATCCTATGCTTTATTAAATTGTATTTATGTTGTTTTAACCTATGCTTTATTAAATTGTATTTATGTTGTTTTATCCTATGCTTTATTAAATTGTATTTATGTTGTTTTAACCTATGTTTTATTAAATTGTATTTATGTTGTTTTATCCTATGCTTTATTAAATTGTATTTATGTTGTTTTAACCTATGCTTTATTAAATTGTGTTTATGTTGTTTTAACCCATGCTTTATTAAATTGTATTTATTTTGTTTTGTCCTATGCTTTTTTAAATTGCATTTATGTTGTTTTAACCTATGCTTTATTAAATTGTATTTATATTGTTTTCTCCTATGCTTTATTAAATTGTATTTATGTTGTTTTATTCTATGCTTTATTAAATTGTATTTATGTTGTTTTATCCTATGCTTTATTAAATTGTATTTATGTTGTTTTATCCTATGCTTTATTAAATTGTATTTATGTTGTTTTAACCTATGCTTTATTACATCCTGTTTATGTTGTTTTATCCTATGCTTTATTAAATTGTATTTATGTTGTTTTAACCTATGCTTTATTAAATTGTATTTATGTTGTTTTATCCTATGTTATATTAAATTGTATTTACGTGGTTTCATCCTATGCTTTATTAAATTGTATTTATTTTGTTTTAACCTATGCTTTATTAAATTGTTTTTATGTTGTTTTATCCTATGCTTTATTAAATTGTATTTATGTTGTTTTAACCTATGCTTTATTAAATTGTATTTATGTTGTTTTATCCTATGCTTTATTAAAATGTATTTACGTGGTTTCATCCTATGCTTTATTAAATTGTATTTATGTTGTTTTAACCTATGCTTTATTAAATTGTATTTATGTTGTTTTATCCTATGCTTTATTAAATTGTATTCATGTTGTTTTATCCAATGCTTTATTAAATTGTATTTATGTTGTTTTATCCTATGTTTCATTATATTGTATTTATGTTGTTTTAACCTATGCTTTATTAAATTGTATTTATGCTGTTTTAACCCATGCTTTATTAAATTGTATTTATGTTGTTTTATCCTATGCTTTATTAAATTGTATTTATGTTGTTTTATCCTATGCTATATTAAATTGTATTTATGTTGTTTTATCGTATACTTTATTAAATTGTATTTATGTTGTTTTATCCTATGCTTTATTAAATTGTATTTATATTGTTTTATTCTATGCTTTATTAAATTGTTTTTATGTTGTTTTAATCTATGCTTTTTTAAATTTTATTTATGTTGTTTTATCCTATGCTTTATTAAATTGTATTTATGTTGTTTTAACCTATGATTTATTAAATTGTATTTATGTTGTTTTTTCCTATGCTTTATTAAATTGTATTTATGTTGTTTTAACCTATGCTTTATTACATCCTGTTTATGTTGTTTTATCCTATGCTTTATTAAATTGTATTTATGTTGTTTTAACCTATGCTTTATTAAATTCTATTTATGTTGTTTTATCCTATGCTTCATTAAATTGTATTTATGTTGTTTTATCCTATGCTTTATTAAATTGTAATTATGTTGTTTTATCCTATGCTTTATTAAATTGTATTTATGTTGTTTTAACCTATGTTTTATTAAATTGTATTTATGTTGTTTTATCCTATGCTTTATTAAAGTGTATTTATGTTGTTTTATCCTATGCTTTATTAAATTGTATTTATGTTGTTTTAACCTATGTTTTATTAAATTGTATCTATGTTGTTTTATCCTATGCTTTATTAAATTGTATTTATGTTGTTTTAACCCATGCTTTATTAAATTGTATTTATGTTGTTTTATCCTATGCTTTATTAAATTGTATTTATGTTGTTTTAACCTATGCTTTATTAAATTGTATTTATGTTGTTTTAACCCATGCTTTATTAAATTGTATTTATTTTGTTTTGTCCTATGCTTTTTTAAATTGCATTTATGTTGTTTTAACCTATGCTTTATTAAATTGTATTTATATTGTTTTCTCCTATGCTTTATTAAATTGTATTTATGTTGTTTTATTCTATGCTTTATTAAATTGTATTTATGTTGTTTTATCCTATGCTTTATTAAATTGTATTTATGTTGTTTTATCCTATGCTTTATTAAATTGTATTTATGTTGTTTTAACCTATGCTTTATTACATCCTGTTTATGTTGTTTTATCCTATGCTTTATTAAATTGTATTTATGTTGTTTTAACCTATGCTTTATTAAATTGTATTTATGTTGTTTTATCCTATGTTATATTAAATTGTATTTACGTGGTTTCATCCTATGCTTTATTAAATTGTATTTATTTTGTTTTAACCTATGCTTTATTAAATTGTTTTTATGTTGTTTTATCCTATGCTTTATTAAATTGTATTTATGTTGTTTTAACCTATGCTTTATTAAATTGTATTTATGTTGTTTTATCCTATGCTTTATTAAAATGTATTTACGTGGTTTCATCCTATGCTTTATTAAATTGTATTTATGTTGTTTTAACCTATGCTTTATTAAATTGTATTTATGTTGTTTTATCCTATGCTTTATTAAATTGTATTCATGTTGTTTTATCCAATGCTTTATTAAATTGTATTTATGTTGTTTTATCCTAAGTTTCATTATATTGTATTTATGTTGTTTTAACCTATGCTTTATTAAATTGTATTTATGCTGTTTTAACCCATGCTTTATTAAATTGTATTTATGTTGTTTTATCCTATGCTATATTAAATTGTATTTATGTTGTTTTATCGTATACTTTATTAAATTGTATTTATGTTGTTTTATCCTATGCTTTATTAAATTGTATTTATGTTGTTTTATCCTATGCTTTATTAAATTGTATTTATGTTGTTTTAACCTATGCTTTATTAAATTGTATTTATGTTGTTTTATCCTATGCTTTATTAAATTGTATTTATGTTGTTTTAACCTATGTTTTATTAAATTGTATTTATGTTGTTTTATCCTATGCTTTATTAAATTGTATTTATGTTGTTTTAACCTATGCTTTATTAAATTGTGTTTATGTTGTTTTAACCCATGCTTTCTTAAATTATATTTATTTTGTTTTGTCCTATGCTTTTTTAAATTGCATTTATGTTGTTTTAACCTATGCTTTATTAAATTGTATTTATATTGTTTTCTCCTATGCTTTATTAAATTGTATTTATGTTGTTTTATTCTATGCTTTATTAAATTGTATTTATGTTGTTTTATCCTATGCTTTATTAAATTGTATTTATGTTGTTTTATCCTATGCTTTATTAAATTGTATTTATGTTGTTTTAACCTATGCTTTATTACATCCTGTTTATGTTGTTTTATCCTATGCTTTATTAAATTGTATTTATGTTGTTTTAACCTATGCTTTATTAAATTGTATTTATGTTGTTTTATCCTATGTTATATTAAATTGTATTTACGTGGTTTCATCCTATGCTTTATTAAATTGTATTTATTTTGTTTTAACCTATGCTTTATTAAATTGTTTTTATGTTGTTTTATCCTATGCTTTATTAAATTGTATTTATGTTGTTTTAACCTATGCTTTATTAAATTGTATTTATGTTGTTTTATCCTATGCTTTATTAAAATGTATTTACGTGGTTTCATCCTATGCTTTATTAAATTGTATTTATGTTGTTTTAACCTATGCTTTATTAAATTGTATTTATGTTGTTTTATCCTATGCTTTATTAAATTGTATTCATGTTGTTTTATCCAATGCTTTATTAAATTGTATTTATGTTGTTTTATCCTATGTTTCATTATATTGTATTTATGTTGTTTTAACCTATGCTTTATTAAATTGTATTTATGCTGTTTTAACCCATGCTTTATTAAATTGTATTTATGTTGTTTTATCCTATGCTTTATTAAATTGTATTTATGTTGTTTTATCCTATGCTATATTAAATTGTATTTATGTTGTTTTATCGTATACTTTATTAAATTGTATTTATGTTGTTTTATCCTATGCTTTATTAAATTGTATTTATATTGTTTTATTCTATGCTTTATTAAATTGTTTTTATGTTGTTTTAATCTATGCTTTTTTAAATTTTATTTATGTTGTTTTATCCTATGCTTTATTAAATTGTATTTATGTTGTTTTAACCTATGATTTATTAAATTGTATTTATGTTGTTTTTTCCTATGCTTTATTAAATTGTATTTATGTTGTTTTAACCTATGCTTTATTACATCCTGTTTATGTTGTTTTATCCTATGCTTTATTAAATTGTATTTATGTTGTTTTAACCTATGCTTTATTAAATTCTATTTATGTTGTTTTATCCTATGCTTCATTAAATTGTATTTATGTTGTTTTATCCTATGCTTTATTAAATTGTAATTATGTTGTTTTATCCTATGCTTTATTAAATTGTATTTATGTTGTTTTAACCTATGTTTTATTAAATTGTATTTATGTTGTTTTATCCTATGCTTTATTAAATTGTATTTATGTTGTTTTATCCTATGCTTTATTAAATTGTATTTATGTTGTTTTAACCTATGTTTTATTAAATTGTATCTATGTTGTTTTATCCTATGCTTTAGTAAATTGTATTTATGTTGTTTTAACCCATGCTTTATTAAATTGTATTTATGTTGTTTTATCCTATGCTTTATTAAATTGTATTTATGTTGTTTTAACCTATGCTTTATTAAATTGTATTTATGTTGTTTTAACCCATGCTTTATTAAATTGTATTTATTTTGTTTTGTCCTATGCTTTATTAAATTGTATTTATGTTGTTTTAACCTATGCTTTATTAAATTGTATTTATATTGTTTTATCCTATGCTTTATTAAATTGTATTTATGTTGTTTTATTCTATGCTTTATTAAATTGTATTTATGTTGTTTTATCCTATGCTTTATTAAATTGTATTTATGTTGTTTTATCCTATGCTTTATTAAATTGTATTTATGTTGTTTTAACCTATGCTTTATTACATCCTGTTTATGTTGTTTTATCCTATGCTTTATTAAATTGTATTTATGTTGTTTTAAACTATGCTTTATTAAATTCTATTTATGTTGTTTTATCCTATGTTATATTAAATTGTATTTACGTGGTTTCATCCTATGCTTTATTAAATTGTATTTATTTTGTTTTAACCTATGCTTTACTAAATTGTATTTATGTTGTTTTATCCTATGCTTTATTAAATTGTATTTACGTGGTTTCATCCTATGCTTTATTAAATTGAATTTATGTTGTTTTAACCTATGCTTTATTAAATTGTATTTATGTTGTTTTAACCTATGCTTTATTAAATTGTATTTATGTTGTTTTATCCTATGCTTTATTAAATTGTATTCATGTTGTTTTATCCAATGCTTTATTAAATTGTATTTATGTTGTTTTATCCTATGTTTCATTATATTGTATTTATGTTGTTTTAACCTATGCTTTATTAAATTGTATTTATGCTGTTTTAACCCATGCTTTATTAAATTGTATTT
The DNA here is from genome assembly GCF_046119375.1 of Phyllobates terribilis. Taxonomy (NCBI): domain Eukaryota; kingdom Metazoa; phylum Chordata; class Amphibia; order Anura; family Dendrobatidae; genus Phyllobates; species Phyllobates terribilis. The sequence goes on along the minus strand of NW_027363206.1, from coordinate 191,361 downwards.
ATGTGGTTTTATCCTATGCTTTATTAAATTGTATTTATGTTGTTTTAACCTATGATTTATTAAATTGTATTTATGTTGTTTTATCCTATGCTTTATTAAATTGTATTTATGTTGTTTTAACCTATGCTTTATTACATCCTGTTTATGTTGTTTTATCCTATGCTTTATTAAATTGTATTTATGTTGTTTTAACCTATGCTTTATTAAATTCTATTTATGTTGTTTTATCCTATGTTATATTAAATTGTATTTACGTGGTTTCATCCTATGCTTTATTAAATTGTATTTATTTTGTTTTAACCTATGCTTTATTAAATTGTTTTTATGTTGTTTTATCCTATGCTTTATTAAATTGTATTTATGTTGTTTTAACCTATGCTTTATTAAATTGTATTTATGTTGTTTTATCCTATGCTTTATTAAATTGTATTTACGTGGTTTCATCCTATGCTTTATTAAATTGTATTTATGTTGTTTTAACCTATGCTTTATTAAATTGTATTTATGTTGTTTTATCCTATGCTTTATTAAATTGTATTCATGTTGTTTTATCCAATGCTTTATTAAATTGTATTTATGTTGTTTTATCCTATGTTTCATTATATTGTATTTATGTTGTTTTAACCAATGCTTTATTAAATTGTATTTATGCTGTTTTAACCCATGCTTTATTAAATTGTATTTATGTTGTTTTATCCTATGCTTTATTAAATTGTATTCATGTTGTTTTATCCTATGCTATATTAAATTGTATTTATGTTGTTTTATCGTATACTTTATTAAATTGTATTTATGTTGTTTTATCCTATGCTTTATTAAATTGTATTTATATTGTTTTATTCTATGCTTTATTAAATTGTTTTTATGTTGTTTTAATCTATGCTTTTTTAAATTTTATTTATGTTGTTTTATCCTATGCTTTATTAAATTGTATTTATGTTGTTTTAACCTATGATTTATTAAATTGTATTTATGTTGTTTTTTCCTATGCTTTATTAAATTGTATTTATGTTGTTTTAACCTATGCTTTATTACATCCTGTTTATGTTGTTTTATCCTATGCTTTATTAAATTGTATTTATGTTGTTTTAACCTATGCTTTATTAAATTCTATTTATGTTGTTTTATCCTATGCTTCATTAAATTGTATTTATGTTGTTTTATCCTATGCTTTATTAAATTGTATTTATGTTGTTTTATCCTATGCTTTATTAAATTGTATTTATGTTGTTTTAACCTATGTTTTATTAAATTGTATTCATGTTGTTTTATCCTATGCTTTATTAAATTGTATTTATGTTGTTTTATCCTATGCTTTATTAAATTGTATTTATGTTGTTTTAACCTATGTTTTATTAAATTGTATCTATGTTGTTTTATCCTATGCTTTATTAAATTGTATTTATGTTGTTTTAACCCATGCTTTATTAAATTGTATTTATGTTGTTTTATCCTATGCTTTATTAAATTGTATTTATGTTGTTTTAACCTATGCTTTATTAAATTGTATTTATGTTGTTTTAACCCATGCTTTATTAAATTGTATTTATTTTGTTTTGTCCTATGCTTTATTAAATTGTATTTATGTTGTTTTAACCTATGCTTTATTAAATTGTGTTTATATTGCTTTATCCTATGCTTTATTAAATTGTATTTATGTTGTTTTATTCTATGCTTTATTAAATTGTATTTATGTTGTTTTATCCTATGCTTTATTAAATTGTATTTATGTTGTTTTATCCTATGCTTTATTAAATTGTATTTATGTTGTTTTAACCTATGCTTTATTACATCCTGTTTATGTTGTTTTATCCTATGCTTTATTAAATTGTATTTATGTTGTTTTAACCTATGCTTTATTAAATTGTATTTATGTTGTTTTATCCTATGTTATATTAAATTGTATTTACGTGGTTTCATCCTATGCTTTATTAAATTGTATTTATTTTGTTTTAACCTATGCTTTATTAAATTGTTTTTATGTTGTTTTATCCTATGCTTTATTAAATTGTATTTATGTTGTTTTAACCTATGCTTTATTAAATTGTGTTTATATTGCTTTATCCTATGCTTTATTAAATTGTATTTATGTTGTTTTATTCTATGCTTTATTAAATTGTATTTATGTTGTTTTATCCTATGCTTTATTAAATTGTATTTATGTTGTTTTATCCTATGCTTTATTAAATTGTATTTATGTTGTTTTAACCTATGCTTTATTACATCCTGTTTATGTTGTTTTATCCTATGCTTTATTAAATTGTATTTATGTTGTTTTAACCTATGCTTTATTAAATTGTATTTATGTTGTTTTATCCTATGTTATATTAAATTGTATTTACGTGGTTTCATCCTATGCTTTATTAAATTGTATTTATTTTGTTTTAACCTATGCTTTATTAAATTGTTTTTATGTTGTTTTATCCTATGCTTTATTAAATTGTATTTATGTTGTTTTAACCTATGCTTTATTAAATTTTATTTATGTTGTTTTATCCTATGCTTTATTAAATTGTATTTACGTGGTTTCATCCTATGCTTTATTAAATTGTATTTATGTTGTTTTAACCTATGCTTTATTAAATTGTATTTATGTTGTTTTATCCTATGCTTTATTAAATTGTATTCATGTTGTTTTATCCAATGCTTTATTAAATTGTATTTATGTTGTTTTATCCTATGTTTCATTATATTGTATTTATGTTGTTTTAACCTATGCTTTATTAAATTGTATTTATGCTGTTTTAACCCATGCTTTATTAAATTGTATTTATGTTGTTTTATCCTATGCTTTATTAAATTGTATTTATGTTGTTTTATCCTATGCTATATTAAATTGTATTTATGTTGTTTTATCCTATACTTTATTAAATTGTATTTATGTTGTTTTATCCTATGCTTTATTAAATTGTATTTATATTGTTTTATTCTATGCTTTATTAAATTGTTTTTACGTTGTTTTAATCTATGCTTTTTTAAATTGTATTTATGTTGTTTTATCCTATGCTTTATTAAATTGTATTTATGTTGTTTTAACCTATGATTTATTATATTGTATATATGTTGTTTTATCCTATGCTTTATTAAATTGTATTTATGTTGTTTTAACCTATGCTTTATTACATCCTGTTTATGTTGTTTTATCCTATGCTTTATTAAATTGTATTTATGTTGTTTTAACCTATGCTTTATTAAATTCTATTTATGTTGTTTTATCCTATGTTATATTAAATTGTATTTACGTGGTTTCATCCTATGCTTTATTAAATTGTATTTATGTTGTTTTATCCTATGCTTTATTAAATTGTATTTATGTTGTTTTATCCTATGCTTTATTAAATTGTATTTATGTTGTTTTATCCTATGCTTTATTAAATTGTATTTATGTTGTTTTGTCCTATGCTTTATTAAATTGTATTTTTGTTGTTTTAACCCATGCTTCATTAAATTGTATTTATGTTGTTTTATCTTATGCTTCATTAAATTGTATTTATGTTGTTTTATCCTATGCTTTATTAAATTGTATTTATGTTGTTTTATCCTATGCTTTATTAAATTGTATTTATGTTGTTTTATCCTATGCTTTATTAAATTGTATTTATGTTGTTTTGTCCTATGCTTTATTAAATTGTATTTTTGTTGTTTTAACCCATGCTTCATTAAATTGTATTTATGTTGTTTTATCCTATGCTTCATTAAATTGTATTTATGTTGTTTTATCCTATGCTTTATTAAATTGTATTTATGTTGTTTTATCCTATGCTTTATTAAATTGTATTTATGTTGTTTTATCCTATGCTTTATTAAATTGTGTTTATGTTGTTTTGTCCTATGCTTTATTAAATTGTATTTTTGTTGTTTTAACCCATGCTTCATTAAATTGTATTTATGTTGTTTTATCCTATGCTTCATTAAATTGTATTTATGTTGTTTTATCCTATGCTTTATTAAATTGTATTTATGTTGTTTTATCCTATGCTTTATTAAATTGTATTTATGTTGTTTTATCCTATGCTTTATTAAATTGTATTTATGTTGTTTTAACCTATGCTTTATTAAATTGTATTTATGTTGTTTTATCCTATGCTTTATTAAATTGTATTTATGTTGTTTTAACCTATGTTTTATTAAATTGTATTTATGTTGTTTTATCCTATGCTTTATTAAATTGTATTTATGTTGTTTTAACCTATGCTTTATTAAATTGTGTTTATGTTGTTTTAACCCATGCTTTATTAAATTGTATTTATTTTGTTTTGTCCTATGCTTTTTTAAATTGCATTTATGTTGTTTTAACCTTTGCTTTATTAAATTGTATTTATATTGTTTTCTCCTAAGCTTTATTAAATTGTATTTATGTTGTTTTATTCTATGCTTTATTAAATTGTATTTATGTTGTTTTATCCTATGCTTTATTAAATTGTATTTATGTTGTTTTAACCTATGCTTTATTACATCCTGTTTATGTTGTTTTATCCTATGCTTTATTAAATTGTATTTATGTTGTTTTAACCTATGCTTTATTAAATTGTATTTATGTTGTTTTATCCTATGTTATATTAAATTGTATTTACGTGGTTTCATCCTATGCTTTATTAAATTGTATTTATTTTGTTTTAACCTATGCTTTATTAAATTGTTTTTATGTTGTTTTATCCTATGCTTTGTTAAATTGTATTTATGTTGTTTTAACCTATGCTTTATTAAATTGTATTTATGTTGTTTTATCCTATGCTTTATTAAAATGTATTTACGTGGTTTCATCCTATGCTTCATTAAATTGTATTTATGTTGTTTTAACCTATGCTTTATTAAATTGTATTTATGTTGTTTTATCCTATGCTTTATTAAATTGTATTCATGTTGTTTTATCCAATGCTTTATTAAATTGTATTTATGTTGTTTTATCCTATGTTTCATTATATTGTATTTATGTTGTTTTAACCTATGCTTTATTAAATTGTATTTATGCTGTTTTAACCCATGCTTTATTAAATTGTATTTATGTTGTTTTATCCTATGCTTTATTAAATTGTATTTATGTTGTTTTATCCTATGCTATATTAAATTGTATTTATGTTGTTTTATCGTATACTTTATTAATTTGTATTTATGTTGTTTTATCCTATGCTTTATTAAATTGTATTTATATTGTTTTATTCTATGCTTTATTAAATTGTTTTTATGTTGTTTTAATCTATGCTTTTTTAAATTTTATTTATGTTGTTTTATCCTATGCTTTATTAAATTGTATTTATGTTGTTTTAACCTATGATTTATTAAATTGTATTTATGTTGTTTTTTCCTATGCTTTATTAAATTGTATTTATGTTGTTTTAACGTATGCTTTATTACATCCTGTTTATGTTGTTTTATCCTATGCTTTATTAAATTGTATTTATGTTGTTTTAACCTATGCTTTATTAAATTCTATTTATGTTGTTTTATCCTATGCTTCATTAAATTGTATTTATGTTGTTTTATCCTATGCTTTATTAAATTGTAATTATGTTGTTTTATCCTATGCTTTATTAAATTGTATTTATGTTGTTTTAACCTATGTTTTATTAAATTGTATTTATGTTGTTTTATCCTATGCTTTATTAAATTGTATTTATGTTGTTTTATCCTATGCTTTATTAAATTGTATTTATGTTGTTTTAACCTATGTTTTATTAAATTGTATCTATGTTGTTTTATCCTATGCTTTATTAAATTGTATTTATGTTGTTTTAACCCATGCTTTATTAAATTGTATTTATGTTGTTTTATCCTATGCTTTATTAAATTGTATTTATGTTGTTTTAACCTATGCTTTATTAAATTGTATTTATGTTGTTTTAACCCATGCTTTATTAAATTGTATTTATTTTGTTTTGTCCTATGCTTTATTAAATTGTATTTACGTTGTTTTAACCTATGCTTTATTAAATTGTATTTATATTGTTTTATCCTATGCTTTATTAAATTGTATTTATGTTGTTTTATTCTATGCTTTATTAAATTGTATTTATGTTGTTTTATCCTATGCTTTATTAAATTGTATTTATGTTGTTTTATCCTATGCTTTATTAAATTGTATTTATGTTGTTTTAACCTATGCTTTATTACATCCTGTTTATGTTGTTTTATCCTATGCTTTATTAAATTGTATTTATGTTGTTTTAACCTATGCTTTATTAAATTGTATTTATGTTGTTTTATCCTATGTTATATTAAATTGTATTTACGTGGTTTCATCCTATGCTTTATTAAATTGTATTTATTTTGTTTTAACCTATGCTTTATTAAATTGTTTTTATGTTGTTTTATCCTATGCTTTATTAAATTGTATTTATGTTGTTTTAACCTATGCTTTATTAAATTTTATTTATGTTGTTTTATCCTATGCTTTATTAAATTGTATTTACGTGGTTTCATCCTATGCTTTATTAAATTGTATTTATGTTGTTTTAACCTATGCTTTATTAAATTGTATTTATGTTGTTTTATCCTATGCTTTATTAAATTGTATTCATGTTGTTTTATCCAATGCTTTATTAAATTGTATTTATGTTGTTTTATCCTATGTTTCATTATATTGTATTTATGTTGTTTTAACCTATGCTTTATTAAATTGTATTTATGCTGTTTTAACCCATGCTTTATTAAATTGTATTTATGTTGTTTTATCCTATGCTTTATTAAATTGTATTTATGTTGTTTTATCCTATGCTATATTAAATTGTATTTATGTTGTTTTATCCTATACTTTATTAAATTGTATTTATGTTGTTTTATCCTATGCTTTATTAAATTGTATTTATATTGTTTTATTCTATGCTTTATTAAATTGTTTTTATGTTGTTTTAATCTATGCTTTTTTAAATTGTATTTATGTTGTTTTATCCTATGCTTTATTAAATTGTATTTATGTTGTTTTAACCTATGATTTATTAAATTGTATTTATGTTGTTTTATCCTATGCTTTATTAAATTGTATTTATGTTGTTTTAACCTATGCTTTATTACATCCTGTTTATGTTGTTTTATCCTATGCTTTATTAAATTGTATTTATGTTGTTTTAACCTATGCTTTATTAAATTCTATTTATGTTGTTTTATCCTATGTTATATTAAATTGTATTTACGTGGTTTCATCCTATGCTTTATTAAATTGTATTTATTTTGTTTTAACCTATGCTTTATTAAATTGTATTTATGTTGTTTTATCCTATGCTTTATTAAATTGTATTTATGTTGTTTTATCCTATGCTTTATTAAATTGTATTTATGTTGTTTTATCCTATGCTTTATTAAATTGTATTTATGTTGTTTTGTCCTATGCTTTATTAAATTGTATTTTTGTTGTTTTAACCCATGCTTCATTAAATTGTATTTATGTTGTTTTATCCTATGCTTCATTAAATTGTTTTTATGTTGTTTTATCCTATGCTTTATTAAATTGTATTTATGTTGTTTTATCCTATGCTTTATTAAATTGTATTTATGTTGTTTTAACCTATGTTTTATTAAATTGTATTTATGTTGTTTTATCCTATGCTTTATTAAATTGTATTTATGTTGTTTTATCCTATGCTTTATTAAATTGTATTTATGTTGTTTTAACCTATGCTTTATTAAATTGTATTTATGTTGTTTTATCCTATGCTTTATTAAATTGTATTTATGATGTTTTAACCTATGTTTTATTAAATTGTATTTATGTTGTTTTATCCTATGCTTTATTAAATTGTTTTTATGTTGTTTTAACCTATGCTTTATTAAATTGTATTTATGTTGTTTTAACCCATGCTTTATTAAATTGTATTTATTTTGTTTTGTCCTATGCTTTATTAAATTGCATTTATGTTGTTTTAACCTATGCTTTATTAAATTGTATTTATATTGTTTTATCCTATGCTTTATTAAATTGTATTTATGTTGTTTTATTCTATGCTTTATTAAATTGTATTTATGTTGTTTTATCCTATGCTTTATTAAATTGTATTTATGTTGTTTTATCCTATGCTTTATTAAATTGTATTTATGTTGTTTTAACCTATGCTTTATTACATTCTGTTTATGTTGTTTTATCCTATGCTTTATTAAATTGTATTTATGTTGTTTTAACCTATGCTTTATTAAATTGTATTTATGTTGTTTTATCCTATGTTATATTAAATTGTATTTATGTGGTTTCATCCTATGCTTTATTAAATTGTATTTATTTTGTTTTAACCTATGCTTTATTAAATTGTTTTTATGTTGTTTTATCCTATGCTTTATTAAATTGTATTTATGTTGTTTTAACCTATGCTTTATTAAATTTTATTTATGTTGTTTTATCCTATGCTTTATTAAATTGTATTTACGTGGTTTCATCCTATGCTTTATTAAATTGTATTTATGTTGTTTTAACCTATGCTTTATTAAATTGTATTTATGTTGTTTTATCCTATGCTTTATTAAATTGTATTCATGTTGTTTTATCCAATGCTTTATTAAATTGTATTTATGTTGTTTTATCCTATGTTTCATTATATTGTATTTATGTTGTTTTAACCTATGCTTTATTAAATTGTATTTATGCTGTTTTAACCCATGCTTTATTAAATTGTATTTATGTTGTTTTATCCTATGCTTTATTAAATTGTATTTATGTTGTTTTATCCTATGCTATATTAAATTGTATTTATGTTGTTTTATCCTATACTTTATTAAATTGTATTTATGTTGTTTTATCCTATGCTTTATTAAATTGTATTTATATTGTTTTATTCTATGCTTTATTAAATTGTTTTTATGTTGTTTTAATCTATGCTTTTTTAAATTGTATTTATGTTGTTTTATCCTATGCTTTATTAAATTGTATTTATGTTGTTTTAACCTATGATTTATTAAATTGTATTTATGTTGTTTTATCCTATGCTTTATTAAATTGTATTTATGTTGTTTTAACCTATGCTTTATTACATCCTGTTTATGTTGTTTTATCCTATGCTTTATTAAATTGTATTTATGTTGTTTTAACCTATGCTTTATTAAATTCTATTTATGTTGTTTTATCCTATGTTATATTAAATTGTATTTACGTGGTTTCATCCTATGCTTTATTAAATTGTATTTATTTTGTTTTAACCTATGCTTTATTAAATTGTATTTATGTTGTTTTATCCTATGCTTTATTAAATTGTATTTATGTTGTTTTATCCTATGCTTTATTAAATTGTATTTATGTTGTTTTATCCTATGCTTTATTAAATTGTATTTATGTTGTTTTGTCCTATGCTTTATTAAATTGTATTTTTGTTGTTTTAACCCATGCTTCATTAAATTGTATTTATGTTGTTTTATCCTATGCTTCATTAAATTGTTTTTATGTTGTTTTATCCTATGCTTTATTAAATTGTATTTATGTTGTTTTATCCTATGCTTTATTAAATTGTATTTATGTTGTTTTAACCTATGTTTTATTAAATTGTATTTATGTTGTTTTATCCTATGCTTTATTAAATTGTATTTATGTTGTTTTATCCTATGCTTTATTAAATTGTATTTATGTTGTTTTAACCTATGCTTTATTAAATTGTATTTATGTTGTTTTATCCTATGCTTTATTAAATTGTATTTATGATGTTTTAACCTATGTTTTATTAAATTGTATTTATGTTGTTTTATCCTATGCTTTATTAAATTGTTTTTATGTTGTTTTAACCCATGCTTTATTAAATTGTATTTATTTTGTTTTGTCCTATGCTTTATTAAATTGCATTTATGTTGTTTTAACCTATGCTTTATTAAATTGTATTTATATTGTTTTATCCTATGCTTTATTAAATTGTATTTATGTTGTTTTATTCTATGCTTTATTAAATTGTATTTATGTTGTTTTATCCTATGCTTTATTAAATTGTATTTATGTTGTTTTATCCTATGCTTTATTAAATTGTATTTATGTTGTTTTAACCTATGCTTTATTACATTCTGTTTATGTTGTTTTATCCTATGCTTTATTAAATTGTATTTATGTTGTTTTAACCTATGCTTTATTAAATTGTATTTATGTTGTTTTATCCTATGTTATATTAAATTGTATTTATGTGGTTTCATCCTATGCTTTATTAAATTGTATTTATTTTGTTTTAACCTATGCTTTATTAAATTGTTTTTATGTTGTTTTATCCTATGCTTTATTAAATTGTATTTATGTTGTTTTAACCTATGCTTTATTAAATTGTATTTATGTTGTTTTATCCTATGCTTTATTAAATTGTATTTACGTGGTTTCATCCTATGCTTTATTAAATTGTATTTATGTTGTTTTAACCTATGCTTTATTAAAATGTATTTATGTTGTTTTATCCTATGCTTTATTAAATTGTATTCATGTTGTTTTATCCAATGCTTTATTAAATTGTATTTATGTTGTTTTATCCTATGTTTCATTATATTGTATTTATGTTGTTTTAACCTATGCTTTATTAAATTGTATTTATGCTGTTTTAACCCATGCTTTATTAAATTGTATTTATGTTGTTTTATCCTATGCTTTATTAAATTGTATTTATGTTGTTTTATCCTATGCTATATTAAATTGTATTTATGTTGTTTTATCCTATACTTTATTAAATTGTATTTATGTTGTTTTATCCTATGCTTTATTAAATTGTATTTATATTGTTTTATTCTATGCTTTATTAAATTGTTTTTATGTTGTTTTAATCTATGCTTTTTTAAATTTTATTTATGTTGTTTTATCCTATGCTTTATTAAATTGTATTTATGTTGTTTTAACCTATGATTTATTAAATTGTATTTATGTTGTTTTATCCTATGCTTTATTAAATTGTACTTATGTTGTTTTAACCTATGCTTTATTACATCCTGTTTATGTTGTTTTATCCTATGCTTTATTAAATTGTATTTATGTTGTTTTAACCTATGCTTTATTAAATTCTATTTATGTTGTTTTATCTTATGTTATATTAAATTGTATTTACATGGTTTCATCCTATGCTGTATTAAATTGTATTTATTTTGTTTTAACCTATGCTTTATTAAATTGTTTTTATGCTGTTTTATCCTATGCTTTATTAAATTGTATTTATGTTGTTTTAACCTATGCTTTATTAAATTGTATTTATGTTGTTTTATCCTATGCTTTATTAAATTGTATTCATGTTGTTTTATCCAATGCTTTATTAAATTGTATTCATGTTGTTTTATCCTACGTTTCATTAAATTGTATTTATGTTGTTTTAACCAATGCTTTATTAAATTGTATTTATGCTGTTTTAACCCATGCTTTATTAAATTGTATTTATGTTGTTTTATCCTATGCTTTATTAAACTGTATTTATGTTGTTTTATCCTATGCTTTATTAAATTGTATTTATGTTGTTTTATTTTATGCTTTATTAAATTGTATTTATGTTGTTTTATCCTATGCTTTATTAAATTGTATTTATGTTGTTTTATCCTATGCTTTATTAAATTGTATTTATGTTGTTTTATCCTATGCTTTATTAAATTGTATTTATATTGTTTTATTCTATGCTTTATTAAATTGTATTTATGTTGTTTTAATCTATGCTTTATTAAATTTTATTTATGTTGTTTTATCCTATGCTTTATTAAATTGTATTTATGTTGTTTTAACCTATGATTTATTAAATTGTATTTATGTTGTTTTATCCTATGCTTTATTAAATTGTATTTATGTTGTTTTATCCTATGCTTTATTAAATTGTATTTATGTTGTTTTAACCTATGCTTTATTACATCCTGTTTATGTTGTTTTATCCTATGCTTTATTAAATTGTATTTATGTTGTTTTAACCTATGCTTTATTAAATTCTATTTATGTTGTTTTATCCTATGTTATATTAAATGGTATTTACGTGGTTTCATCCTATGCTTTATTAAATTGTATTTATTTGTTTTAACCTATGCTTTATTAAATTGTTTTTATGTTGTTTTATCCTATGCTTTATTAAATTGTATTTATGTTGTTTTAACCTATGCTTTATTAAATTGTATTTATGCTATTTTAACCCATGCTTTATTAAATTGTATTTATGTTGTTTTATCCTATGCTTTATTAAATTGTATTTATGTTGTTTTATCCTATGCTTTATTAAACTGTATTTATGTTGTTTTATCCTATGCTTTATTAAATTGTATTTATGTTGTTTTATTTTATGCTTTATTAAATTGTATTTATGTTGTTTTATCCTATGCTTTATTAAATTTAATTTATGTTGTTTTATCCTATGCTTTATTAAATTGTATTTATGTTGTTTTAACCTATGATTTATAAAATTGTATTTATGTTGTTTTATCCTATGCTTTATTAAATTGTATTTATGTTGTTTTATCCTATGCTTTATTAAATTGTATTTGTGTTGTTTTATCCTATGCTTTATTAAATTGTATTTATGTTGTTTTAACCTATGCTTTATTACATCGTGTTTATGTTGTTTTATCCTATGCTTTATTAAATTGTATTTATGTTGTTTTAACCTATGCTTTATTAAATTGTATTTATGTTGTTTTATCCTATGTTATATTAAATTGTCTTTACGTGGTTTCATCCTATGCTTTATTAAATTGTATTTATTTTGTTTTAACGTATGCTTTATTAAATTGTATTTATGTTGTTTTATCCTATGCTTTATTAAATTGTATTTATCTTGTTTTAACCTATGCTTTATTAAATTTTATTTATGTTGTTTTATCCTATGCTTTATTAAATTGTATTTACGTGGTTTCATCCTATGCTTTATTAAATTGTATTTATGTTGTTTTAACCTATGCTTTATTAAATTGTATTTATGTTGTTTTATCCTATGCTTTATTAAATTGTATTCATGTTGTTTTATCCAATGCTTTATTAAATTGTATTTATGTTGTTTTATCCTATGCTTCATTAAATTGTATTTATGTTGTTTTATCCTATGCTTTATTAAATTGTATTTATGTTGTTTTATCCTATGCTTTATTAAATTGTATTTATGTTGTTTTATCCTATGCTTTATTAAATTGTATTTATGTTGTTTTAACCTATGCTTTATTAAATTGTATTTATGTTGTTTTATCCTATGCTTTATTAAATTGTATTTATGTTGTTTTAACCTATGTTTTATTAAATTGTATTTATGTTGTTTTATCCTATGCTTTATTAAATTGTATTTATGTTGTTTTAACCTATGCTTTATTAAATTGTATTTATGTTGTTTTAACCCATGCTTTATTAAATTGTATTTATTTTGTTTTGTCCTATGCTTTATTAAATTGCATTTATGTTGTTTTAACCTATGCTTTATTAAATTGTATTTATACTGTTTTATCCTATGCTTTATTAAATTGTATTTATGTTGTTTTATTCTATGCTTTATTAAATTGTATTTATGTTGTTTTATCCTATGCTTTATTAAATTGTATTTATGTTGTTTTATCCTATGCTTTATTAAATTGTATTTATGTTGTTTTAACCTATGCTTTATTACATCCTGTTTATGTTGTTTTATCCTATGCTTTATTAAATTGTATTTATGTTGTTTTAACCTATGCTTTATTAAATTGTATTTATGTTGTTTTATCCTATGTTATTTTAAATTGTATTTACGTGGTTTCATCCTATGCTTTATTAAATTGTATTTATTTTGTTTTAACCTATGCTTTATTAAATAGTTTTTATGTTGTTTTATCCTATGCTTTATTAAATTGTATTTATGTTGTTTTAACCTATGCTTTATTAAATTGTATTTATGTTGTTTTATCCTATGCTTTATTAAATTGTATTTACGTGGTTTCATCCTATGCTTTATTAAATTGTATTTATGTTGTTTTAACCTATGCTTTATTAAATTGTATTTATGTTGTTTTATCCTATGCTTTATTAAATTGTATTCATGTTGTTTTATCCAATGCTTTATTAAATTGTATTTATGTTGTTTTATCCTATGTTTCATTATATTGTATTTATGTTGTTTTAACCTATGCTTTATTAAATTGTATTTATGCTGTTTTAACCCATGCTTTATTAAATTGTATTTATGTTGTTTTATCCTATGCTTTATTAAATTGTATTTATGTTGTTTTACCCTATGCTATATTAAATTGTATTTATGTTGTTTTATCCTATACTTTATTAAATTGTATTTATGTTGTTTTATCCTATGCTTTATTAAATTGTATTTATATTGTTTTATTCTATGCTTTATTAAATTGTTTTTATGTTGTTTTAATCTATGCTTTTTTAAATTTTATTTATGTTGTTTTATCCTATGCTTTATTAAATTGTATTTATGTTGTTTTAACCTATGATTTATTAAATTGTATTTATGTTGTTTTATACTATGCTTTATTAAATTGTACTTATGTTGTTTTAACCTATGCTTTATTACATCCTGTTTATGTTGTTTTATCCTATGCTTTATTAAATTGTATTTATGTTGTTTTAACCTATGCTTTATTAAATTCTATTTATGTTGTTTTATCCTATGTTATATTAAATTGTATTTACGTGGTTTCATCCTATGCTGTATTAAATTGTATTTATTTTGTTTTAACCTATGCTTTATTAAATTGTTTTTATGCTGTTTTATCCTATGCTTTATTAAATTGTATTTATGTTGTTTTAACCTATGCTTTATTAAATTGTATTTATGTTGTTTTATCCTATGCTTTATTAAATTGTATTCATGTTGTTTTATCCAATGCTTTATTAAATTGTATTTATGATGTTTTATCCTACGTTTCATTAAATTGTATTTATGTTGTTTTAACCAATGCTTTATTAAATTGTATTTATGCTGTTTTAACCCATGCTTTATTAAATTGTATTTATGTTGTTTTATCCTATGCTTTATTAAATTGTATTTATGTTGTTTTATCCTATGCTTTATTAAATTGTATTTATGTTGTTTTATTTTATGCTTTATTAAATTGTATTTATGTTGTTTTATCCTATGCTTTATTAAATTGTATTTATGTTGTTTTATCCTATGCTTTATTAAATTGTATTTATGTTGTTTTATCCTATGCTTTATTAAATTGTATTTATATTGTTTTATTCTATGCTTTATTAAATTGTATTTATGTTGTTTTAATCTTTGCTTTATTAAATTTTATTTATGTTGTTTTATCCTATGCTTTATTAAATTGTATTTATGTTGTTTTAACCTATGATTTATTAAATTGTATTTATGTTGTTTTATCCTATGCTTTATTAAATTGTACTTATGTTGTTTTATCCTATGCTTTATTAAATTGTATTTATGTTGTTTTAACCTATGCTTTATTACATCCTGTTTATGTTGTTTTATCCTATGCTTTATTAAATTGTATTTATGTTGTTTTAACCTATGCTTTATTAAATTCTATTTATGTTGTTTTATCCTATGTTATATTAAATGGTATTTACGTGCTTTCATCCTATGCTTTATTAAATTGTATTTATTTGTTTTAACCTATGCTTTATTAAATTGTTTTTATGTTGTTTTATCCTATGCTTTATTAAATTGTATTTATGTTGTTTTAACCTATGCTTTATTAAATTGTATTTATGTTGTTTTATCCTATGCTTTATTAAACTGTATTTATGTTGTTTTATTTTATGCTTTATTAAATTGTATTTATGTTGTTTTATCCTATGCTTTATTAAATTTAATTTATGTTGTTTTATCCTATGCTTTATTAAATTTAATTTATGTTGTTTTATCCTATGCTTTATTAAATTGTATTTATGTTGTTTTAACCTATGATTTATAAAATTGTATTTATGTTGTTTTATCCTATGCTTTATTAAATTGTATTTATGTTGTTTTATCCTATGCTTTATTAAATTGTATTTGTGTTGTTTTATCCTATGCTTTATTAAATTGTATTTATGTTGTTTTAACCTATGCTTTATTACATCGTGTTTATGTTGTTTTATCCTATGCTTTATTAAATTGTATTTATGTTGTTTTATCCTATGTTATATTAAATTGTATTTACGTGGTTTCATCCTATGCTTTATTAAATTGTATTTATTTTGTTTTAACGTATGCTTTATTAAATTGTATTTATGTTGTTTTATCCTATGCTTTATTAAATTGTATTTATGTTGTTTTAACCTATGCTTTATTAAATTTTATTTATGTTGTTTTATCCTATGCTTTATTAAATTGTATTTACGTGGTTTCATCCTATGCTTTATTAAATTGTATTTATGTTGTTTTAACCTATGCTTTATTAAATTGTATTTATGTTGTTTTATCCTATGCTTTATTAAATTGTATTCATGTTGTTTTATCCAATGCTTTATTAAATTGTATTTATGTTGTTTTATCCTATGTTTCATTATATTGTATTTATGTTGTTTTAACCTATGCTTTATTAAATTGTATTTATGCTGTTTTAACCCATGCTTTATTAAATTGTATTTATGTTGTTTTATCCTATGCTTTATTAAATTGTATTTATGTTGTTTTATCCTATGCTATATTAAATTGTATTTATGTTGTTTTAACCTATGCTTTATTACATCCTGTTTATGTTGTTTTATCCTATGCTGTATTAAATTGTATTTATGTTGTTTTAACCTATGCTTTATTAAATTGTATTTATGTTGTTTTATCCTATGTTATATTAAATTGTATTTACGTGGTTTCATCCTATGCTTTATTAAATTGTATTTATTTTGTTTTAACCTATGCTTTATTAAATTGTTTTTATGTTGTTTTATCCTATGCTTTATTAAATTGTATTTATGTTGTTTTAACCTATGCTTTATTAAATTGTATTTATGTTGTTTTATCCTATGCTTTATTAAATTGTATTTACGTGGTTTCATCCTATGCTTTATTAAATTGTATTTATGTTGTTTTAACCTATGCTTTATTAAATTGTATTTATGTTGTTTTATCCTATGCTTTATTAAATTGTATTCATGTTGTTTTATCCAATGCTTTATTAAATTGTATTTATGTTGTTTTATCCTATGTTTCATTATATTGTATTTATGTTGTTTTAACCTATGCTTTATTAAATTGTATTTATGCTGTTTTAACCCATGCTTTATTAAATTGTATTTATGTTGTTTTATCCTATGCTTTATTAAATTGTATTTATGTTGTTTTATCCTATGCTATATTAAATTGTATTTATGTTGTTTTATCCTATACTTTATTAAATTGTATTTATGTTGTTTTATCCTATGCTTTATTAAATTGTGTTTATATTGTTTTATTCTATGCTTTATTAAATTGTTTTTATGTTGTTTTAATCTATGCTTTTTTACATTTTATTTATGTTGTTTTATCCTATGCTTTATTAAATTGTATTTATGTTGTTTTAACCTATGATTTATTAAATTGTATTTATGTTGTTTTATCCTATGCTTTATTAAATTGTATTTATGTTGTTTTAACCTATGCTTTATTACATCCTGTTTATGTTGTTTTATCCTCTGCTTTATTAAATTGTATTTATGTTGTTTTAACCTATGCTTTATTAAATTCTATTTATGTTGTTTTATCCTATGTTATATTAAATTGTATTTACGTGGTTTCATCCTATGCTGTATTAAATTGTATTTATTTTGTTTTAACCTATGCTTTATTAAATTGTTTTTATGCTGTTTTATCCTATGCTTTATTAAATTGTATTTATGTTGTTTTAACCTATGCTTTATTAAATTGTATTTATGTTGTTTTATCCTATGCTTTATTAAATTGTATTTATGTTGTTTTATCCTATGCTTTATTAAATTGTATTTATGTTGTTTTATTTTATGCTTTATTAAATTGTATTTATGTTGTTTTATCCTATGCTTTATTAAATTGTATTTATGTTGTTTTATCCTATGCTTTATTAAATTGTATTTATGTTGTTTTATCCTATGCTTTATTAAATTGTATTTATATTGTTTTATTCTATGCTTTATTAAATTGTATTTATGTTGTTTTAATCTATGCTTTATTAAATTTTATTTATGTTGTTTTATCCTATGCTTTATTAAATTGTATTTATGTTGTTTTAACCTATGATTTATTAAATTGTATTTATGTTGTTTTATCCTATGCTTTATTAAATTGTATTTATGTTGTTTTATCCTATGCTTTATTAAATTGTATTTATGTTGTTTTAACCTATGCTTTATTACATCCTGTTTATGTTGTTTTATCCTATGCTTTATTAAATTGTATTTATGTTGTTTTAACCTATGCTTTATTAAATTCTATTTATGTTGTTTTATCCTATGTTATATTAAATGGTATTTACGTGGTTTCATCCTATGCTTTATTAAATTGTATTTATTTGTTTTAACCTATGCTTTATTAAATTGTTTTTATGTTGTTTTATCCTATGCTTTATTAAATTGTATTTATGTTGTTTTAACCTATGCTTTATTAAATTGTATTTATGCTGTTTTAACCCATGCTTTATTAAATTGTATTTATGTTGTTTTATCCTATGCTTTATTAAATTGTATTTATGTTGTTTTATCCTATGCTTTATTAAACTGTATTTATGTTGTTTTATCCTATGCTTTATTAAATTGTATTTATGTTGTTTTATTTTATGCTTTATTAAATTGTATTTATGTTGTTTTATCCTATGATTTATTAAATTTTATTTATGTTGTTTTATCCTATGCTTTATTAAATTGTATTTATGTTGTTTTAACCTATGATTTATAAAATTGTAATTATGTTGTTTTATCCTATGCTTTATTAAATTGTATTTATGTTGTTTTATCCTATGCTTTATTAAATTGTATTTGTGTTGTTTTATCCTATGCTTTATTAAATTGTATTTATGTTGTTTTAACCTATGCTTTATTACATCGTGTTTATGTTGTTTTATCCTATGCTTTATTAAATTGTATTTATGTTGTTTTAACCTATGCTTTATTAAATTGTATTTATGTTGTTTTATCCTATGTTATATTAAATTGTATTTACGTGGTTTCATCCTATGCTTTATTAAATTGTATTTATTTTGTTTTAACGTATGCTTTATTAAATTGTATTTATGTTGTTTTATCCTATGCTTTATTAAATTGTATTTATGTTGTTTTAACCTATGCTTTATTAAATTTTATTTATGTTGTTTTATCCTATGCTTTATTAAATTGTATTTACGTGGTTTCATCCTATGCTTTATTAAATTGTATTTATGTTGTTTTAACCTATGCTTTATTAAATTGTATTTATGTTGTTTTATCCTATGCTTTATTAAATTGTATTCATGTTGTTTTATCCAATGCTTTATTAAATTGTATTTATGTTGTTTTATCCTATGTTTCATTATATTGTATTTATGTTGTTTTAACCTATGCTTTATTAAATTGTATTTATGCTGTTTTAACCCATGCTTTATTAAATTGTATTTATGTTGTTTTATCCTATGCTTTATTAAATTGTATTTATGTTGTTTTATCCTATGCTATATTAAATTGTATTTATGTTGTTTTATCCTATACTTTATTAAATTGTATTTATGTTGTTTTATCCTATGCTTTATTAAATTGTATTTATATTGTTTTATTCTATGCTTTATTAAATTGTTTTTATGTTGTTTTAATCTATGCTTTTTTAAATTTTATTTATGTTGTTTTAACCTATGCTTTATTAAATTATATTTATGTTGTTTCAATCTATGATTTATTAAATTGTATTTATGTTGTTTTATACTATGCTTTATTAAATTGTACTTATGTTGTTTTAACCTATGCTTTATTACATCCTGTTTATGTTGTTTTATCCTATGCTTTATTAAATTGTATTTATGTTGTTTTAACCTATGCTTTATTAAATTCTATTTATGTTGTTTTATCCTATGTTATATTAAATTGTATTTACGTGGTTTCATCCTATGCTGTATTAAATTGTATTTATTTTGTTTTAACCTATGCTTTATTAAATTGTTTTTATGCTGTTTTATCCTATGCTTTATTAAATTGTATTTATGTTGTTTTAACCTATGCTTTATTAAATTGTATTTATGTTGTTTTATCCTATGCTTTATTAAATTGTATTCATGTTGTTTTATCCAATGCTTT
Organism: Phyllobates terribilis; assembly: GCF_046119375.1. NCBI lineage: Eukaryota > Metazoa > Chordata > Amphibia > Anura > Dendrobatidae > Phyllobates > Phyllobates terribilis. Next base: position 171,326 of record NW_027363206.1, on the reverse strand, counting down.
ATTAAATTGTATTTATGATGTTTTATCCTACGTTTCATTAAATTGTATTTATGTTGTTTTAACCAATGCTTTATTAAATTGTATTTATGCTGTTTTAACCCATGCTTTATTAAATTGTATTTATGTTGTTTTATCCTATGCTTTATTAAATTGTATTTATGTTGTTTTATCCTATGCTTTATTAAATTGTATTTATGTTGTTTTATCCTATGCTTTATTAAATTGTATTTATATTGTTTTATTCTATGCTTTATTAAATTGTATTTATGTTGTTTTAATCTATGCTTTATTAAATTTTATTTATGTTGTTTTATCCTATGCTTTATTAAATTGTATTTATGTTGTTTTAACCTATGATTTATTAAATTGTATTTATGTTGTTTTATCCTATGCTTTATTAAATTGTATTTATGTTGTTTTATCCTATGCTTTATTAAATTGTATTTATGTTGTTTTAACCTATGATTTATTAAATTGTATTTATGTTGTTTTATCCTATGCTTTATTAAATTGTATTTATGTTGTTTTATCCTATGCTTTATTAAATTGTATTTATGTTGTTTTAACCTATGCTTTATTACATCCTGTTTATGTTGTTTTATCCTATGCTTTATTAAATTGTATTTATGTTGTTTTAACCTATGCTTTATTAAATTCTATTTATGTTGTTTTATCCTATGTTATATTAAATGGTATTTACGTGCTTTCATCCTATGCTTTATTAAATTGTATTTATTTGTTTTAACCTATGCTTTATTAAATTGTTTTTATGTTGTTTTATCCTATGCTTTATTAAATTGTATTTATGTTGTTTTAACCTATGCTTTATTAAATTGTATTTATGCTGTTTTAACCCATACTTTATTAAATTGTATTTATGTTGTTTTATCCTATGCTTTATTAAATTGTATTTATGTTGTTTTATCCTATGCTTTATTAAACTGTATTTATGTTGTTTTATCCTATGCTTTATTAAATTGTATTTATGTTGTTTTATTTTATGCTTTATTAAATTGTATTTATGTTGTTTTATCCTATGCTTTATTAAATTTAATTTATGTTGTTTTATCCTATGCTTTATTAAATTCTATTTATGTTGTTTTAACCTATGATTTATAAAATTGTATTTATGTTGTTTTATCCTATGCTTTATTAATTGTATTTATGTTGTTTTATCCTATGTTTTATTAAATTGTATTTGTGTTGTTTTATCCTATGCTTTATTAAATTGTATTTATGTTGTTTTAACCTATGCTTTATTACATCGTGTTTATGTTGTTTTATCCTATGCTTTATTAAATTGTATTTATGTTGTTTTAACCTATGCTTTATTAAAATGTATTTATGTTGTTTTATCCTATGTTATATTAAATTGTATTTACGTGGTTTCATCCTATGCTTTATTAAATTGTATTTATTTTGTTTTAACGTATGCTTTATTAAATTGTATTTATGTTGTTTTATCCTATGCTTTATTAAATTGTATTTATGTTGTTTTAACCTATGCTTTATTAAATTTTATTTATGTTGTTTTATCCTATGCTTTATTAAATTGTATTTACGTGGTTTCATCCTATGCTTTATTAAATTGTATTTATGTTGTTTTAACCTATGCTTTATTAAATTGTATTTATGTTGTTTTATCCTATGCTTTATTAAATTGTATTCATGTTGTTTTATCCAATGCTTTATTAAATTGTATTTATGTTGTTTTATCCTATGTTTCATTATATTGTATTTATGTTGTTTTAACCTATGCTTTATTAAATTGTATTTATGCTGTTTTAACCCATGCTTTATTAAATTGTATTTATGTTGTTTTATCCTATGCTTTATTAAATTGTATTTATGTTGTTTTATCCTATGCTATATTAAATTGTATTTATGTTGTTTTAACCTATGCTTTATTACATCCTGTTTATGTTGTTTTATCCTATGCTTTATTAAATTGTATTTATGTTGTTTTAACCTATGCTTTATTAAATTGTATTTATGTTGTTTTATCCTATGTTATATTAAATTGTATTTACGTGGTTTCATCCTATGCTTTATTAAATTGTATTTATTTTGTTTTAACCTATGCTTTATTAAATTGTTTTTATGTTGTTTTATCCTATGCTTTATTAAATTGTATTTATGTTGTTTTAACCTATGCTTTATTAAATTGTATTTATGTTGTTTTATCCTATGCTTTATTAAATTGTATTTACGTGGTTTCATCCTATGCTTTATTAAATTGTATTTATGTTGTTTTAACCTATGCTTTATTAAATTGTATTTATGTTGTTTTATCCTATGCTTTATTAAATTGTATTCATGTTGTTTTATCCAATGCTTTATTAAATTGTATTTATGTTGTTTTATCCTATGTTTCATTATATTGTATTTATGTTGTTTTAACCTATGCTTTATTAAATTGTATTTGTGCTGTTTTAACCCATGCTTTATTAAATTGTATTTATGTTGTTTTATCCTATGCTTTATTAAATTGTATTTATGTTGTTTTATCCTATGCTATATTAAATTGTATTTATGTTGTTTTATCCTATACTTTATTAAATTGTATTTATGTTGTTTTATCCTATGCTTTATTAAATTGTGTTTATATTGTTTTATTCTATGCTTTATTAAATTGTTTTTATGTTGTTTTAATCTATGCTTTTTTACATTTTATTTATGTTGTTTTATCCTATGCTTTATTAAATTGTATTTATGTTGTTTTAACCTATGATTTATTAAATTGTATTTATGTTGTTTTATCCTATGCTTTATTAAATTGTATTTATGTTGTTTTAACCTATGCTTTATTACATCCTGTTTATGTTGTTTTATCCTATGCTTTATTAAATTGTATTTATGTTGTTTTAACCTATGCTTTATTAAATTCTATTTATGTTGTTTTATCCTATGTTATATTAAATTGTATTTACGTGGTTTCATCCTATGCTGTATTAAATTGTATTTATTTTGTTTTAACCTATGCTTTATTAAATTGTTTTTATGCTGTTTTATCCTATGCTTTATTAAATTGTATTTATGTTGTTTTAACCTATGCTTTATTAAATTGTATTTATGTTGTTTTATCCTATGCTTTATTAAATTGTATTTATGTTGTTTTATCCTATGCTTTATTAAATTGTATTTATGTTGTTTTATTTTATGCTTTATTAAATTGTATTTATGTTGTTTTATCCTATGCCTTATTAAATTGTATTTATGTTGTTTTATCCTATGCTTTATTAAATTGTATTTATGTTGTTTTATCCTATGCTTTATTAAATTGTATTTATATTGTTTTATTCTATGCTTTATTAAATTGTATTTATGTTGTTTTAATCTATGCTTTATTAAATTTTATTTATGTTGTTTTATCCTATGCTTTATTAAATTGTATTTATGTTGTTTTAACCTATGATTTATTAAATTGTATTTATGTTGTTTTATCCTATGTTTTATTAAATTGTATTTATGTTGTTTTATCCTATGCTTTATTAAATTGTATTTATGTTGTTTTAACCTATGCTTTATTACATCCTGTTTATGTTGTTTTATCCTATGCTTTATTAAATTGTATTTATGTTGTTTTAACCTATGCTTTATTAAATTCTATTTATGTTGTTTTATCCTATGTTATATTAAATGGTATTTACGTGGTTTCATCCTATGCTTTATTAAATTGTATTTATTTGTTTTAACCTATGCTTTATTAAATTGTTTTTATGTTGTTTTATCCTATGCTTTATTAAATTGTATTTATGTTGTTTTAACCTATGCTTTATTAAATTGTATTTATGCTGTTTTAACCCATGCTTTATTAAATTGTATTTATGTTGTTTTATCCTATGCTTTATTAAATTGTATTTATGTTGTTTTATCCTATGCTTTATTAAACTGTATTTATGTTGTTTTATCCTATGCTTTATTAAATTGTATTTATGTTGTTTTATTTTATGCTTTATTAAATTGTATTTATGTTGTTTTATCCTATGATTTATTAAATTTTATTTATGTTGTTTTATCCTATGCTTTATTAAATTGTATTTATGTTGTTTTAACCTATGATTTATAAAATTGTATTTATGTTGTTTTATCCTATGCTTTATTAAATTGTATTTATGTTGTTTTATCCTATGCTTTATTAAATTGTATTTGTGTTGTTTTATCCTATGCTTTATTAAATTGTATTTATGTTGTTTTAACCTATGCTTTATTACATCGTGTTTATGTTGTTTTATCCTATGCTTTATTAAATTGTATTTATGTTGTTTTAACCTATGCTTTATTAAATTGTATTTATGTTGTTTTATCCTATGTTATATTAAATTGTATTTACGTGGTTTCATCCTATGCTTTATTAAATTGTATTTATTTTGTTTTAACGTATGCTTTATTAAATTGTATTTATGTTGTTTTATCCTATGCTTTATTAAATTGTATTTATGTTGTTTTAACCTATGCTTTATTAAATTTTATTTATGTTGTTTTATCCTATGCTTTATTAAATTGTATTTACGTGGTTTCATCCTATGCTTTATTAAATTGTATTTATGTTGTTTTAACCTATGCTTTATTAAATTGTATTTATGTTGTTTTATCCTATGCTTTATTAAATTGTATTCATGTTGTTTTATCCAATGCTTTATTAAATTGTATTTATGTTGTTTTATCCTATGTTTCATTATATTGTATTTATGTTGTTTTAAAGTATGCTTTATTAAATTGTATTTATGCTGTTTTAACCCATGCTTTATTAAATTGTATTTATGTTGTTTTATCCTATGCTTTATTAAATTGTATTTATGTTGTTTTATCCTATGCTATATTAAATTGTATTTATGTTGTTTTATCCTATACTTTATTAAATTGTATTTATGTTGTTTTATCCTATGCTTTATTAAATTGTATTTATATTGTTTTATTCTATGCTTTATTAAATTGTTTTTATGTTGTTTTAATCTATGCTTTTTAAATTTTATTTATGTTGTTTTATCCTATGCTTTATTAAATTATATTTATGTTGTTTCAACCTATGATTTATTAAATTGTATTTATGTTGTTTTATACTATGCTTTATTAAATTGTACTTATGTTGTTTTAACCTATGCTTTATTACATCCTGTTTATGTTGTTTTATCCTATGCTTTATTAAATTGTATTTATGTTGTTTTAACCTATGCTTTATTAAATTCTATTTATGTTGTTTTATCCTATGTTATATTAAATTGTATTTACGTGGTTTCATCCTATGCTGTATTAAATTGTATTTATTTTGTTTTAACCTATGCTTTATTAAATTGTTTTTATGCTGTTTTATCCTATGCTTTATTAAATTGTATTTATGTTGTTTTAACCTATGCTTTATTAAATTGTATTTATGTTGTTTTATCCTATGCTTTATTAAATTGTATTCATGTTGTTTTATCCAATGCTTTATTAAATTGTATTTATGATGTTTTATCCTACGTTTCATTAAATTGTATTTATGTTGTTTTAACCAATGCTTTATTAAATTGTATTTATGCTGTTTTAACCCATGCTTTATTAAATTGTATTTATGTTGTTTTATCCTATGCTTTATTAAATTGTATTTATGTTGTTTTATCCTATGCTTTATTAAATTGTATTTATGTTGTTTTATTTTATGCTTTATTAAATTGTATTTATGTTGTTTTATCCTATGCTTTATTAAATTGTATTTATGTTGTTTTATCCTATGCTTTATTAAATTGGATTTATGTTGTTTTATCCTATGCTTTATTAAATTGTATTTATATTGTTTTATTCTATGCTTTATTAAATTGTATTTATGTTGTTTTAATCTATGCTTTATTAAATTTTATTTATGTTGTTTTATCCTATGCTTTATTAAATTGTATTTATGTTGTTTTAACCTATGATTTATTAAATTGTATTTATGTTGTTTTATCCTATGCTTTATTAAATTGTATTTATGTTGTTTTATCCTATGCTTTATTAAATTGTATTTATGTTGTTTTAACCTATGCTTTATTACATCCTGTTTATGTTGTTTTATCCTATGCTTTAATAAATTGTATTTATGTTGTTTTAACCTATGCTTTATTAAATTCTATTTATGTTGTTTTATCCTATGTTATATTAAATGGTATTTACGTGCTTTCATCCTATGCTTTATTAAATTGTATTTATTTGTTTTAACCTATGCTTTATTAAATTGTTTTTATGTTGTTTTATCCTATGCTTTATTAAATTGTATTTATGTTGTTTTAACCTATGATTTATAAAATTGTATTTATGTTGTTTTATCCTATGCTTTATTAAATTGTATTTATGTTGTTTTATCCTATGTTTTATTAAATTGTATTTGTGTTGTTTTATCCTATGCTTTATTAAATTGTATTTATGTTGTTTTAACCTATGCTTTATTACATCGTGTTTATGTTGTTTTATCCTAAGCTTTATTAAATTATATTTATGTTGTTTTAACCTATGCTTTATTAAATTGTATTTATGTTGTTTTATCCTATGTTATATTAAATTGTATTTACGTGGTTTCATCCTATGCTTTATTAAATTGTATTTATTTTGTTTTAACGTATGCTTTATTAAATTGTATTTATGTTGTTTTATCCTATGCTTTATTAAATTGTATTTATGTTGTTTTAACCTATGCTTTATTAAATTTTATTTATGTTGTTTTATCCTATGCTTTATTAAATTGTATTTACGTGGTTTCATCCTATGCTTTATTAAATTGTATTTATGTTGTTTTAACCTATGCTTTATTAAATTGTATTTATGTTGTTTTATCCTATGCTTTATTAAATTGTATTCATGTTGTTTTATCCAATGCTTTATTAAATTGTATTTATGTTGTTTTATCCTATGTTTCATTATATTGTATTTATGTTGTTTTAACCTATGCTTTATTAAATTGTATTTATGCTGTTTTAACCCATGCTTTATTAAATTGTATTTATGTTGTTTTATCCTATGCTTTATTAAATTGTATTTATGTTGTTTTATCCTATGCTATATTAAATTGTATTTATGTTGTTTTAACCTATGCTTTATTACATCCTGTTTATGTTGTTTTATCCTATGCTTTATTAAATTGTATTTATGTTGTTTTAACCTATGCTTTATTAAATTGTATTTATGTTGTTTTATCCTATGTTATATTAAATTGTATTTACGTGGTTTCATCCTATGCTTTATTAAATTGTATTTATTTTGTTTTAACCTATGCTTTATTAAATTGTTTTTATGTTGTTTTATCCTATGCTTTATTAAATTGTATTTATGTTGTTTTAACCTATGCTTTATTAAATTGTATTTATGTTGTTTTATCCTATGCTTTATTAAATTGTATTTACGTGGTTTCATCCTATGCTTTATTAAATTGTATTTATGTTGTTTTAACCTATGCTTTATTAAATTGTATTTATGTTGTTTTATCCTATGCTTTATTAAATTGTATTCATGTTGTTTTATCCAATGCTTTATTAAATTGTATTTATGTTGTTTTATCCTATGTTTCATTATATTGTATTTATGTTGTTTTAACCTATCCTTTATTAAATTGTATTTATGCTGTTTTAACCCATGCTTTATTAAATTGTATTTATGTTGTTTTATCCTATGCTTTATTAAATTGTATTTATGTTGTTTTATCCTATGCTATATTAAATTGTATTTATGTTGTTTTATCCTATACTTTATTAAATTGTATTTATGTTGTTTTATCCTATGCTTTATTAAATTGTATTTATATTGTTTTATTCTATGCTTTATTAAATTGTTTTTATGTTGTTTTAATCTATGCTTTTTTACATTTTATTTATGTTGTTTTATCCTATGCTTTATTAAATTGTATTTATGTTGTTTTAACCTATGATTTATTAAAGTGTATTTATGTTGTTTTATCCTATGCTTTATTAAATTGTATTTATGTTGTTTTAACCTATGCTTTATTACATCCTGTTTATGTTGTTTTATCCTATGCTTTATTAAATTGTATTTATGTTGTTTTAACCTATGCTTTATTAAATTCTATTTATGTTGTTTTATCCTATGTTATATTAAATTGTATTTACGTGGTTTCATCCTATGCTGTATTAAATTGTATTTATTTTGTTTTAACCTATGCTTTATTAAATTGTTTTTATGCTGTTTTATCCTATGCTTTATTAAATTGTATTTATGTTGTTTTAACCTATGCTTTATTAAATTGTATTTATGTTGTTTTATCCTATGCTTTATTAAATTGTATTAATGTTGTTTTATCCAATGCTTTATTAAATTGTATTTATGTTGTTTTATCCTACGTTTCATTAAATTGTATTTATGTTGTTTTAACCAATGCTTTATTAAATTGTATTTATGCTGTTTTAACCCATGCATTATTAAATTGTATTTATGTTGTTTTATCCTATGCTTTATTAAATTGTATTTATGTTGTTTTATCCTATGCTTTATTAAATTGTATTTATGTTGTTTTATTTTATGCTTTATTAAATTGTATTTATGTTGTTTTATCCTATGCTTTATTAAATTGTATTTATGTTGTTTTATCCTATGCTTTATTAAATCGTATTTATGTTGTTTTATCCTATGCTTTATTAAATTGTATTTATATTGTTTTATTCTATGCTTTATTAAATTGTATTTATGTTGTTTTAATCTATGCTTTATTAAATTTTATTTATGTTGTTTTATCTTATGCTTTATTAAATTGTATTTATGTTGTTTTAACCTATGATTTATTAAATTGTATTTATGTTGTTTTATCCTATGCTTTATTAAATTGTATTTATGTTGTTTTATCCTATGCTTTATTAAATTGTATTTATGTTGTTTTAACCTATGCTTTATTACATCCTGTTTATGTTGTTTTATCCTATGCTTTATTAAATTGTATTTATGTTGTTTTAACCTATGCTTTATTAAATTGTATTTATGTTGTTTTATCCTATGCTTTATTAAATTGTATTCATGTTGTTTTATCCAATGCTTTATTAAATTGTATTTATGTTGTTTTATCCTATGTTTCATTATATTGTATTTATGTTGTTTTAACCTATCCTTTATTAAATTGTATTTATGCTGTTTTAACCCATGCTTTATTAAATTGTATTTATGTTGTTTTATCCTATGCTTTATTAAATTGTATTTATGTTGTTTTATCCTATGCTATATTAAATTGTATTTATGTTGTTTTATCCTATACTTTATTAAATTGTATTTATGTTGTTTTATCCTATGCTTTATTAAATTGTATTTATATTGTTTTATTCTATGCTTTATTAAATTGTTTTTATGTTGTTTTAATCTATGCTTTTTTACATTTTATTTATGTTGTTTTATCCTATGCTTTATTAAATTGTATTTATGTTGTTTTAACCTATGATTTATTAAATTGTATTTATGTTGTTTTATCCTATGCTTTATTAAATTGTATTTATGTTGTTTTATCCTATGCTTTATTAAATTGTATTTATGTTGTTTTAACCTATGCTTTATTACATCCTGTTTATGTTGTTTTATCCTATGCTTTATTAAATTGTATTTATGTTGTTTTAACCTATGCTTTATTAAATTCTATTTATGTTGTTTTATCCTATGTTATATTAAATTGTATTCATGTTGTTTTATCCAATGCTTTATTAAATTGTATTTATGTTGTTTTATCCTATGTTTCATTATATTGTATTTATGTTGTTTTAACCTATCCTTTATTAAATTGTATTTATTTGTTTTAACCTATGCTTTATTAAATTGTTTTTATGTTGTTTTATCCTATGCTTTATTAAATTGTATTTATGTTGTTTTAACCTATGCTTTATTAAATTGTATTTATGCTGTTTTAACCCATGCTTTATTAAATTGTATTTATGTTGTTTTATCCTATGCTTTATTAAATTGTATTTATGTTGTTTTATCCTATGCTTTATTAAACTGTATTTATGTTGTTTTATCCTATGCTTTATTAAATTGTATTTATGTTGTTTTATTTTATGCTTTATTAAATTGTATTTATGTTGTTTTATCCTATGATTTATTAAATTTTATTTATGTTGTTTTATCCTATGCTTTATTAAATTGTATTTATGTTGTTTTAACCTATGATTTATAAAATTGTATTTATGTTGTTTTATCCTATGCTTTATTAAATTGTATTTATGTTGTTTTATCCTATGCTTTATTAAATTGTATTTGTGTTGTTTTATCCTATGCTTTATTAAATTGTATTTATGTTGTTTTAACCTATGCTTTATTACATCGTGTTTATGTTGTTTTATCCTATGCTTTATTAAATTGTATTTATGTTGTTTTAACCTATGCTTTATTAAATTGTATTTATGTTGTTTTATCCTATGTTATATTAAATTGTATTTACGTGGTTTCATCCTATGCTTTATTAAATTGTATTTATTTTGTTTTAACGTATGCTTTATTAAATTGTATTTATTTTGTTTTAACGTATGCTTTATTAAATTTTATTTATGTTGTTTTATCCTATGCTTTATTAAATTGTATTTACGTGGTTTCATCCTATGCTTTATTAAATTGTATTTATGTTGTTTTAACCTATGCTTTATTAAATTGTATTTATGTTGTTTTATCCTATGCTTTATTAAATTGTATTCATGTTGTTTTATCCAATGCTTTATTAAATTGTATTTATGTTGTTTTATCCTATGTTTCATTATATTGTATTTATGTTGTTTTAACCTATGCTTTATTAAATTGTATTTATGCTGTTTTAACCCATGCTTTATTAAATTGTATTTATGTTGTTTTATCCTATGCTTTATTAAATTGTATTTATGTTGTTTTATCCTATGCTATATTAAATTGTATTTATGTTGTTTTATCCTATACTTTATTAAATTGTATTTATGTTGTTTTATCCTATGCTTTATTAAATTGTATTTATATTGTTTTATTCTATGCTTTATTAAATTGTTTTTATGTTGTTTTAATCTATGCTTTTTAAATTTTATTTATGTTGTTTTATCCTATGCTTTATTAAATTATATTTATGTTGTTTCAACCTATGATTTATTAAATTGTATTTATGTTGTTTTATACTATGCTTTATTAAATTGTACTTATGTTGTTTTAACCTATGCTTTATTACATCCTGTTTATGTTGTTTTATCCTATGCTTTATTAAATTGTATTTATGTTGTTTTAACCTATGCTTTATTAAATTCTATTTATGTTGTTTTATCCTATGTTATATTAAATTGTATTTACGTGGTTTCATCCTATGCTGTATTAAATTGTATTTATTTTGTTTTAACCTATGCTTTATTAAATTGTTTTTATGCTGTTTTATCCTATGCTTTATTAAATTGTATTTATGTTGTTTTAACCTATGCTTTATTAAATTGTTTTTATGTTGTTTTATCCTATGCTTTATTAAATTGTATTTATGTTGTTTTAACCTATGATTTATAAAATTGTATTTATGTTGTTTTATCCTATGCTTTATTAAATTGTATTTATGTTGTTTTATCCTATGTTTTATTAAATTGTATTTGTGTTGTTTTATCCTATGCTTTATTAAATTGTATTTATGTTGTTTTAACCTATGCTTTATTACATCGTGTTTATGTTGTTTTATCCTAAGCTTTATTAAATTATATTTATGTTGTTTTAACCTATGCTTTATTAAATTGTATTTATGTTGTTTTATCCTATGTTATATTAAATTGTATTTACGTGGTTTCATCCTATGCTTTATTAAATTGTATTTATTTTGTTTTAACGTATGCTTTATTAAATTGTATTTATGTTGTTTTATCCTATGCTTTATTAAATTGTATTTATGTTGTTTTAACCTATGCTTTATTAAATTTTATTTATGTTGTTTTATCCTATGCTTTATTAAATTGTATTTACGTGGTTTCATCCTATGCTTTATTAAATTGTATTTATGTTGTTTTAACCTATGCTTTATTAAATTGTATTTATGTTGTTTTATCCTATGCTTTATTAAATTGTATTCATGTTGTTTTATCCAATGCTTTATTAAATTGTATTTATGTTGTTTTATCCTATGTTTCATTATATTGTATTTATGTTGTTTTAACCTATGCTTTATTAAATTGTATTTATGCTGTTTTAACCCATGCTTTATTAAATTGTATTTATGTTGTTTTATCCTATGCTTTATTAAATTGTATTTATGTTGTTTTATCCTATGCTATATTAAATTGTATTTATGTTGTTTTAACCTATGCTTTATTACATCCTGTTTATGTTGTTTTATCCTATGCTTTATTAAATTGTATTTATGTTGTTTTAACCTATGCTTTATTAAATTGTATTTATGTTGTTTTATCCTATGTTATATTAAATTGTATTTACGTGGTTTCATCCTATGCTTTATTAAATTGTATTTATTTTGTTTTAACCTATGCTTTATTAAATTGTTTTTATGTTGTTTTATCCTATGCTTTATTAAATTGTATTTATGTTGTTTTAACCTATGCTTTATTAAATTGTATTTATGTTGTTTTATCCTATGCTTTATTAAATTGTATTTACGTGGTTTCATCCTATGCTTTATTAAATTGTATTTATGTTGTTTTAACCTATGCTTTATTAAATTGTATTTATGTTGTTTTATCCTATGCTTTATTAAATTGTATTCATGTTGTTTTATCCAATGCTTTATTAAATTGTATTTATGTTGTTTTATCCTATGTTTCATTATATTGTATTTATGTTGTTTTAACCTATCCTTTATTAAATTGTATTTATGCTGTTTTAACCCATGCTTTATTAAATTGTATTTATGTTGTTTTATCCTATGCTTTATTAAATTGTATTTATGTTGTTTTATCCTATGCTATATTAAATTGTATTTATGTTGTTTTATCCTATACTTTATTAAATTGTATTTATGTTGTTTTATCCTATGCTTTATTAAATTGTATTTATATTGTTTTATTCTATGCTTTATTAAATTGTTTTTATGTTGTTTTAATCTATGCTTTTTTACATTTTATTTATGTTGTTTTATCCTATGCTTTATTAAATTGTATTTATGTTGTTTTAACCTATGATTTATTAAAGTGTATTTATGTTGTTTTATCCTATGCTTTATTAAATTGTATTTATGTTGTTTTAACCTATGCTTTATTACATCCTCTTTATGTTGTTTTATCCTATGCTTTATTAAATTGTATTTATGTTGTTTTAACCTATGCTTTATTAAATTCTATTTATGTTGTTTTATCCTATGTTATATTAAATTGTATTTACGTGGTTTCATCCTATGCTGTATTAAATTGTATTTATTTTGTTTTAACCTATGCTTTATTAAATTGTTTTTATGCTGTTTTATCCTATGCTTTATTAAATTGTATTTATGTTGTTTTAACCTATGCTTTATTAAATTGTATTTATGTTGTTTTATCCTATGCTTTATTAAATTGTATTAATGTTGTTTTATCCAATGCTTTATTAAATTGTATTTATGTTGTTTTATCCTACGTTTCATTAAATTGTATTTATGTTGTTTTAACCAATGCTTTATTAAATTGTATTTATGCTGTTTTAACCCATGCATTATTAAATTGTATTTATGTTGTTTTATCCTATGCTTTATTAAATTGTATTTATGTTGTTTTATCCTATGCTTTATTAAATTGTATTTATGTTGTTTTATTTTATGCTTTATTAAATTGTATTTATGTTGTTTTATCCTATGCTTTATTAAATTGTATTTATGTTGTTTTATCCTATGCTTTATTAAATCGTATTTATGTTGTTTTATCCTATGCTTTATTAAATTGTATTTATATTGTTTTATTCTATGCTTTATTAAATTGTATTTATGTTGTTTTAATCTATGCTTTATTAAATTTTATTTATGTTGTTTTATCTTATGCTTTATTAAATTGTATTTATGTTGTTTTAACCTATGATTTATTAAATTGTATTTATGTTGTTTTATCCTATGCTTTATTAAATTGTATTTATGTTGTTTTATCCTATGCTTTATTAAATTGTATTTATGTTGTTTTAACCTATGCTTTATTACATCCTGTTTATGTTGTTTTATCCTATGCTTTATTAAATTGTATTTATGTTGTTTTAACCTATGCTTTATTAAATTGTATTTATGTTGTTTTATCCTATGCTTTATTAAATTGTATTCATGTTGTTTTATCCAATGCTTTATTAAATTGTATTTATGTTGTTTTATCCTATGTTTCATTATATTGTATTTATGTTGTTTTAACCTATCCTTTATTAAATTGTATTTATGCTGTTTTAACCCATGCTTTATTAAATTGTATTTATGTTGTTTTATCCTATGCTTTATTAAATTGTATTTATGTTGTTTTATCCTATGCTATATTAAATTGTATTTATGTTGTTTTATCCTATACTTTATTAAATTGTATTTATGTTGTTTTATCCTATGCTTTATTAAATTGTATTTATATTGTTTTATTCTATGCTTTATTAAATTGTTTTTATGTTGTTTTAATCTATGCTTTTTTACATTTTATTTATGTTGTTTTATCCTATGCTTTATTAAATTGTATTTATGTTGTTTTAACCTATGATTTATTAAATTGTATTTATGTTGTTTTATCCTATGCTTTATTAAATTGTATTTATGTTGTTTTATCCTATGCTTTATTAAATTGTATTTATGTTGTTTTAACCTATGCTTTATTACATCCTGTTATGTTGTTTTATCCTATGCTTTATTAAATTGTATTTATGTTGTTTTAACCTATGCTTTATTAAATTCTATTTATGTTGTTTTATCCTATGTTACATTAAATTGTATTCATGTTGTTTTATCCAATGCTTTATTAAATTGTATTTATGTTGTTTTATCCTATGTTTCATTATATTGTATTTATGTTGTTTTAACCTATCCTTTATTAAATTGTATTTATTTGTTTTAACCTATGCTTTATTAAATTGTTTTTATGTTGTTTTATCCTATGCTTTATTAAATTGTATTTATGTTGTTTTAACCTATGCTTTATTAAATTGTATTTATGCTGTTTTAACCCATGCTTTATTAAATTGTATTTATGTTGTTTTATCCTATGCTTTATTAAATTGTATTTATGTTGTTTTATCCTATGCTTTATTAAACTGTATTTATGTTGTTTTATCCTATGCTTTATTAAATTGTATTTATGTTGTTTTATTTTATGCTTTATTAAATTGTATTTATGTTGTTTTATCCTATGATTTATTAAATTTTATTTATGTTGTTTTATCCTATGCTTTATTAAATTGTATTTATGTTGTTTTAACCTATGATTTATAAAATTGTATTTATGTTGTTTTATCCTATGCTTTATTAAATTGTATTTATGTTGTTTTATCCTATGCTTTATTAAATTGTATTTGTGTTGTTTTATCCTATGCTTTATTAAATTGTATTTATGTTGTTTTAACCTATGCTTTATTACATCGTGTTTATGTTGTTTTATCCTATGCTTTATTAAATTGTATTTATGTTGTTTTAACCTATGCTTTATTAAATTGTATTTATGTTGTTTTATCCTATGTTATATTAAATTGTATTTACGTGGTTTCATCCTATGCTTTATTAAATTGTATTTATTTTGTTTTATCCTATGCTTTATTAAATTGTATTTATTTTGTTTTAACGTATGCTTTATTAAATTTTATTTATGTTGTTTTATCCTATGCTTTATTAAATTGTATTTACGTGGTTTCATCCTATGCTTTATTAAATTGTATTTATGTTGTTTTAACCTATGCTTTATTAAATTGTATTTATGTTGTTTTATCCTATGCTTTATTAAATTGTATTCATGTTGTTTTATCCAATGCTTTATTAAATTGTATTTATGTTGTTTTATCCTATGTTTCATTATATTGTATTTATGTTGTTTTAACCTATGCTTT
The DNA here is from genome assembly GCF_046119375.1 of Phyllobates terribilis. Classification (NCBI taxonomy): domain Eukaryota; kingdom Metazoa; phylum Chordata; class Amphibia; order Anura; family Dendrobatidae; genus Phyllobates; species Phyllobates terribilis. Next base: position 155,423 of record NW_027363206.1, on the reverse strand, counting down.
ATTAAATTGTATTTATGCTGTTTTAACCCATGCTTTATTAAATTGTATTTATGTTGTTTTATCCTATGCTTTATTAAATTGTATTTATGTTGTTTTATCCTATGCTATATTAAATTGTATTTATGTTGTTTTATCCTATACTTTATTAAATTGTATTTATGTTGTTTTATCCTATGCTTTATTAAATTGTATTTATATTGTATTATTCTATGCTTTATTAAATTGTTTTTATGTTGTTTTAATCTATGCTTTTTAAATTTTATTTATGTTGTTTTATCCTATGCTTTATTAAATTATATTTATGTTGTTTCAACCTATGATTTATTAAATTGTATTTATGTTGTTTTATACTATGCTTTATTAAATTGTACTTATGTTGTTTTAACCTATGCTTTATTACATCCTGTTTATGTTGTTTTATCCTATGCTTTATTAAATTGTATTTATGTTGTTTTAACCTATGCTTTATTAAATTCTATTTATGTTGTTTTATCCTATGTTATATTAAATTGTATTTACGTGGTTTCATCCTATGCTGTATTAAATTGTATTTATTTTGTTTTAACCTATGCTTTATTAAATTGTTTTTATGCTGTTTTATCCTATGCTTTATTAAATTGTATTTATGTTGTTTTAACCTATGCTTTATTAAATTGTATTTATGTTGTTTTATCCTATGCTTTATTAAATTGTATTCATGTTGTTTTATCCAATGCTTTATTAAATTGTATTTATGATGTTTTATCCTACGTTTCATTAAATTGTATTTATGTTGTTTTAACCAATGCTTTATTAAATTGTATTTATGCTGTTTTAACCCATGCTTTATTAAATTGTATTTATGTTGTTTTATCCTATGCTTTATTAAATTGTATTTATGTTGTTTTATCCTATGCTTTATTAAATTGTATTTATGTTGTTTTATTTTATGCTTTATTAAATTGTATTTATGTTGTTTTATCCTATGCTTTATTAAATTGTATTTATGTTGTTTTATCCTATGCTTTATTAAATTGTATTTATGTTGTTTTATCCTATGCTTTATTAAATTGTATTTATATTGTTTTATTCTATGCTTTATTAAATTGTATTTATGTTGTTTTAATCTATGCTTTATTAAATTTTATTTATGTTGTTTTATCCTATGCTTTATTAAATTGTATTTATGTTGTTTTAACCTATGATTTATTAAATTGTATTTATGTTGTTTTATCCTATGCTTTATTAAATTGTATTTATGTTCTTTTATCCTATGCTTTATTAAATTGTATTTATGTTGTTTTAACCTATGCTTTATTACATCCTGTTTATGTTGTTTTATCCTATGCTTTATTAAATTGTATTTATGTTGTTTTAACCTATGCTTTATTAAATTCTATTTATGTTGTTTTATCCTATGTTATATTAAATGGTATTTACGTGCTTTCATCCTATGCTTTATTAAATTGTATTTATTTGTTTTAACCTATGCTTTATTAAATTGTTTTTATGTTGTTTTATCCTATGCTTTATTAAATTGTATTTATGTTGTTTTAACCTATGATTTATAAAATTGTATTTATGTTGTTTTATCCTATGCTTTATTAAATTGTATTTATGTTGTTTTATCCTATGTTTTATTAAATTGTATTTGTGTTGTTTTATCCTATGCTTTATTAAATTGTATTTATGTTGTTTTAACCTATGCTTTATTACATCGTGTTTATGTTGTTTTATCCTAAGCTTTATTAAATTATATTTATGTTGTTTTAACCTATGCTTTATTAAATTGTATTTATGTTGTTTTATCCTATGTTATATTAAATTGTATTTACGTGGTTTCATCCTATGCTTTATTAAATTGTATTTATTTTGTTTTAACGTATGCTTTATTAAATTGTATTTATGTTGTTTTATCCTATGCTTTATTAAATTGTATTTATGTTGTTTTAACCTATGCTTTATTAAATTTTATTTATGTTGTTTTATCCTATGCTTTATTAAATTGTATTTACGTGGTTTCATCCTATGCTTTATTAAATTGTATTTATGTTGTTTTAACCTATGCTTTATTAAATTGTATTTATGTTGTTTTATCCTATGCTTTATTAAATTGTATTCATGTTGTTTTATCCAATGCTTTATTAAATTGTATTTATGTTGTTTTATCCTATGTTTCATTATATTGTATTTATGTTGTTTTAACCTATGCTTTATTAAATTGTATTTATGCTGTTTTAACCCATGCTTTATTAAATTGTATTTATGTTGTTTTATCCTATGCTTTATTAAATTGTATTTATGTTGTTTTATCCTATGCTATATTAAATTGTATTTATGTTGTTTTAACCTATGCTTTATTACATCCTGTTTATGTTGTTTTATCCTATGCTTTATTAAATTGTATTTATGTTGTTTTAACCTATGCTTTATTAAATTGTATTTATGTTGTTTTATCCTATGTTATATTAAATTGTATTTACGTGGTTTCATCCTATGCTTTATTAAATTGTATTTATTTTGTTTTAACCTATGCTTTATTAAATTGTTTTTATGTTGTTTTATCCTATGCTTTATTAAATTGTATTTATGTTGTTTTAACCTATGCTTTATTAAATTGTATTTATGTTGTTTTATCCTATGCTTTATTAAATTGTATTTACGTGGTTTCATCCTATGCTTTATTAAATTGTATTTATGTTGTTTTATCCTATGCTATATTAAATTGTATTTATGTTGTTTTATCCTATACTTTATTAAATTGTATTTATGTTGTTTTATCCTATGCTTTATTAAATTGTATTTATATTGTTTTATTCTATGCTTTATTAAATTGTTTTTATGTTGTTTTAATCTATGCTTTTTAAATTTTATTTATGTTGTTTTATCCTATGCTTTATTAAATTATATTTATGTTGTTTCAACCTATGATTTATTAAATTGTATTTATGTTGTTTTATACTATGCTTTATTAAATTGTACTTATGTTGTTTTAACCTATGCTTTATTACATCCTGTTTATGTTGTTTTATCCTATGCTTTATTAAATTGTATTTATGTTGTTTTAACCTATGCTTTATTAAATTCTATTTATGTTGTTTTATCCTATGTTATATTAAATTGTATTTACGTGGTTTCATCCTATGCTGTATTAAATTGTATTTATTTTGTTTTAACCTATGCTTTATTAAATTGTTTTTATGCTGTTTTATCCTATGCTTTATTAAATTGTATTTATGTTGTTTTAACCTATGCTTTATTAAATTGTATTTATGTTGTTTTATCCTATGCTTTATTAAATTGTATTCATGTTGTTTTATCCAATGCTTTATTAAATTGTATTTATGATGTTTTATCCTACGTTTCATTAAATTGTATTTATGTTGTTTTAACCAATGCTTTATTAAATTGTATTTATGCTGTTTTAACCCATGCTTTATTAAATTGTATTTATGTTGTTTTATCCTATGCTTTATTAAATTGTATTTATGTTGTTTTATCCTATGCTTTATTAAATTGTATTTATGTTGTTTTATTTTATGCTTTATTAAATTGTATTTATGTTGTTTTATCCTATGCTTTATTAAATTGTATTTATGTTGTTTTATCCTATGCTTTATTAAATTGTATTTATGTTGTTTTATCCTATGCTTTATTAAATTGTATTTATATTGTTTTATTCTATGCTTTATTAAATTGTATTTATGTTGTTTTAATCTATGCTTTATTAAATTTTATTTATGTTGTTTTATCCTATGCTTTATTAAATTGTATTTATGTTGTTTTAACCTATGATTTATTAAATTGTATTTATGTTGTTTTATCCTATGCTTTATTAAATTGTATTTATGTTCTTTTATCCTATGCTTTATTAAATTGTATTTATGTTGTTTTAACCTATGCTTTATTACATCCTGTTTATGTTGTTTTATCCTATGCTTTATTAAATTGTATTTATGTTGTTTTAACCTATGCTTTATTAAATTCTATTTATGTTGTTTTATCCTATGTTATATTAAATGGTATTTACGTGCTTTCATCCTATGCTTTATTAAATTGTATTTATTTGTTTTAACCTATGCTTTATTAAATTGTTTTTATGTTGTTTTATCCTATGCTTTATTAAATTGTATTTATGTTGTTTTAACCTATGATTTATAAAATTGTATTTATGTTGTTTTATCCTATGCTTTATTAAATTGTATTTATGTTGTTTTATCCTATGTTTTATTAAATTGTATTTGTGTTGTTTTATCCTATGCTTTATTAAATTGTATTTATGTTGTTTTAACCTATGCTTTATTACATCGTGTTTATGTTGTTTTATCCTAAGCTTTATTAAATTATATTTATGTTGTTTTAACCTATGCTTTATTAAATTGTATTTATGTTGTTTTATCCTATGTTATATTAAATTGTATTTACGTGGTTTCATCCTATGCTTTATTAAATTGTATTTATTTTGTTTTAACGTATGCTTTATTAAATTGTATTTATGTTGTTTTATCCTATGCTTTATTAAATTGTATTTATGTTGTTTTAACCTATGCTTTATTAAATTTTATTTATGTTGTTTTATCCTATGCTTTATTAAATTGTATTTACGTGGTTTCATCCTATGCTTTATTAAATTGTATTTATGTTGTTTTAACCTATGCTTTATTAAATTGTATTTATGTTGTTTTATCCTATGCTTTATTAAATTGTATTCATGTTGTTTTATCCAATGCTTTATTAAATTGTATTTATGTTGTTTTATCCTATGTTTCATTATATTGTATTTATGTTGTTTTAACCTATGCTTTATTAAATTGTATTTATGCTGTTTTAACCCATGCTTTATTAAATTGTATTTATGTTGTTTTATCCTATGCTTTATTAAATTGTATTTATGTTGTTTTATCCTATGCTATATTAAATTGTATTTATGTTGTTTTAACCTATGCTTTATTACATCCTGTTTATGTTGTTTTATCCTATGCTTTATTAAATTGTATTTATGTTGTTTTAACCTATGCTTTATTAAATTGTATTTATGTTGTTTTATCCTATGTTATATTAAATTGTATTTACGTGGTTTCATCCTATGCTTTATTAAATTGTATTTATTTTGTTTTAACCTATGCTTTATTAAATTGTTTTTATGTTGTTTTATCCTATGCTTTATTAAATTGTATTTATGTTGTTTTAACCTATGCTTTATTAAATTGTATTTATGTTGTTTTATCCTATGCTTTATTAAATTGTATTTACGTGGTTTCATCCTATGCTTTATTAAATTGTATTTATGTTGTTTTAACCTATGCTTTATTAAATTGTATTTATGTTGTTTTATCCTATGCTTTATTAAATTGTATTCATGTTGTTTTATCCAATGCTTTATTAAATTGTATTTATGTTGTTTTATCCTATGTTTCATTATATTGTATTTATGTTGTTTTAACCTATCCTTTATTAAATTGTATTTATGCTGTTTTAACCCATGCTTTATTAAATTGTATTTATGTTGTTTTATCCTATGCTTTATTAAATTGTATTTATGTTGTTTTATCCTATGCTATATTAAATTGTATTTATGTTGTTTTATCCTATACTTTATTAAATTGTATTTATGTTGTTTTATCCTATGCTTTATTAAATTGTATTTATATTGTTTTATTCTATGCTTTATTAAATTGTTTTTATGTTGTTTTAATCTATGCTTTTTTACATTTTATTTATGTTGTTTTATCCTATGCTTTATTAAATTGTATTTATGTTGTTTTAACCTATGATTTATTAAATTGTATTTATGTTGTTTTATCCTATGCTTTATTAAATTGTATTTATGTTGTTTTAACCTATGCTTTATTACATCCTGTTTATGTTGTTTTATCCTATGCTTTATTAAATTGTATTTATGTTGTTTTAACCTATGCTTTATTAAATTCTATTTATGTTGTTTTATCCTATGTTATATTAAATTGTATTTACGTGGTTTCATCCTATGCTGTATTAAATTGTATTTATTTTGTTTTAACCTATGCTTTATTAAATTGTTTTTATGCTGTTTTATCCTATGCTTTATTAAATTGTATTTATGTTGTTTTAACCTATGCTTTATTAAATTGTATTTATGTTGTTTTATCCTATGCTTTATTAAATTGTATTAATGTTGTTTTATCCAATGCTTTATTAAATTGTATTTATGTTGTTTTATCCTAGGTTTCATTAAATTGTATTTATGTTGTTTTAACCAATGCTTTATTAAATTGTATTTATGCTGTTTTAACCCATGCATTATTAAATTGTATTTATGTTGTTTTATCCTATGCTTTATTAAATTGTATTTATGTTGTTTTATCCTATGCTTTATTAAATTGTATTTATGTTGTTTTATTTTATGCTTTATTAAATTGTATTTATGTTGTTTTATCCTATGCTTTATTAAATTGTATTTATGTTGTTTTATCCTATGCTTTATTAAATCGTATTTATGTTGTTTTATCCTATGCTTTATTAAATTGTATTTATATTGTTTTATTCTATGCTTTATTAAATTGTATTTATGTTGTTTTAATCTATGCTTTATTAAATTTTATTTATGTTGTTTTATCTTATGCTTTATTAAATTGTATTTATGTTGTTTTAACCTATGATTTATTAAATTGTATTTATGTTGTTTTATCCTATGCTTTATTAAATTGTATTTATGTTGTTTTATCCTATGCTTTATTAAATTGTATTTATGTTGTTTTAACCTATGCTTTATTACATCCTGTTTATGTTGTTTTATCCTATGCTTTATTAAATTGTATTTATGTTGTTTTAACCTATGCTTTATTAAATTTTATTTATGTTGTTTTATCCTATGCTTTATTAAATTGTATTTACGTGGTTTCATCCTATGCTTTATTAAATTGTATTTATGTTGTTTTAACCTATGCTTTATTAAATTGTATTTATGTTGTTTTATCCTATGCTTTATTAAATTGTATTCATGTTGTTTTATCCAATGCTTTATTAAATTGTATTTATGTTGTTTTATCCTATGTTTCATTATATTGTATTTATGTTGTTTTAACCTATGCTTTATTAAATTGTATTTATGCTGTTTTAACCCATGCTTTATTAAATTGTATTTATGTTGTTTTATCCTATGCTTTATTAAATTGTATTTATGTTGTTTTATCCTATGCTATATTAAATTGTATTTATGTTGTTTTAACCTATGCTTTATTACATCCTGTTTATGTTGTTTTATCCTATGCTTTATTAAATTGTATTTATGTTGTTTTAACCTATGCTTTATTAAATTGTATTTATGTTGTTTTATCCTATGTTATATTAAATTGTATTTACGTGGTTTCATCCTATGCTTTATTAAATTGTATTTATTTTGTTTTAACCTATGCTTTATTAAATTGTTTTTATGTTGTTTTATCCTATGCTTTATTAAATTGTATTTATGTTGTTTTAACCTATGCTTTATTAAATTGTATTTATGTTGTTTTATCCTATGCTTTATTAAATTGTATTTACGTGGTTTCATCCTATGCTTTATTAAATTGTATTTATGTTGTTTTAACCTATGCTTTATTAAATTGTATTTATGTTGTTTTATCCTATGCTTTATTAAATTGTATTCATGTTGTTTTATCCAATGCTTTATTAAATTGTATTTATGTTGTTTTATCCTATGTTTCATTATATTGTATTTATGTTGTTTTAACCTATCCTTTATTAAATTGTATTTATGCTGTTTTAACCCATGCTTTATTAAATTGTATTTATGTTGTTTTATCCTATGCTTTATTAAATTGTATTTATGTTGTTTTATCCTATGCTATATTAAATTGTATTTATGTTGTTTTATCCTATACTTTATTAAATTGTATTTATGTTGTTTTATCCTATGCTTTATTAAATTGTATTTATATTGTTTTATTCTATGCTTTATTAAATTGTTTTTATGTTGTTTTAATCTATGCTTTTTTACATTTTATTTATGTTGTTTTATCCTATGCTTTATTAAATTGTATTTATGTTGTTTTAACCTATGATTTATTAAATTGTATTTATGTTGTTTTATCCTATGCTTTATTAAATTGTATTTATGTTGTTTTAACCTATGCTTTATTACATCCTGTTTATGTTGTTTTATCCTATGCTTTATTAAATTGTATTTATGTTGTTTTAACCTATGCTTTATTAAATTCTATTTATGTTGTTTTATCCTATGTTATATTAAATTGTATTTACGTGGTTTCATCCTATGCTGTATTAAATTGTATTTATTTTGTTTTAACCTATGCTTTATTAAATTGTTTTTATGCTGTTTTATCCTATGCTTTATTAAATTGTATTTATGTTGTTTTAACCTATGCTTTATTAAATTGTATTTATGTTGTTTTATCCTATGCTTTATTAAATTGTATTAATGTTGTTTTATCCAATGCTTTATTAAATTGTATTTATGTTGTTTTATCCTACGTTTCATTAAATTGTATTTATGTTGTTTTAACCAATGCTTTATTAAATTGTATTTATGCTGTTTTAACCCATGCATTATTAAATTGTATTTATGTTGTTTTATCCTATGCTTTATTAAATTGTATTTATGTTGTTTTATCCTATGCTTTATTAAATTGTATTTATGTTGTTTTATTTTATGCTTTATTAAATTGTATTTATGTTGTTTTATCCTATGCTTTATTAAATTGTATTTATGTTGTTTTATCCTATGCTTTATTAAATCGTATTTATGTTGTTTTATCCTATGCTTTATTAAATTGTATTTATATTGTTTTATTCTATGCTTTATTAAATTGTATTTATGTTGTTTTAATCTATGCTTTATTAAATTTTATTTATGTTGTTTTATCTTATGCTTTATTAAATTGTATTTATGTTGTTTTAACCTATGATTTATTAAATTGTATTTATGTTGTTTTATCCTATGCTTTATTAAATTGTATTTATGTTGTTTTATCCTATGCTTTATTAAATTGTATTTATGTTGTTTTAACCTATGCTTTATTACATCCTGTTTATGTTGTTTTATCCTATGCTTTATTAAATTGTATTTATGTTGTTTTAACCTATGCTTTATTAAATTGTATTTATGTTGTTTTATCCTATGCTTTATTAAATTGTATTCATGTTGTTTTATCCAATGCTTTATTAAATTGTATTTATGTTGTTTTATCCTATGTTTCATTATATTGTATTTATGTTGTTTTAACCTATCCTTTATTAAATTGTATTTATGCTGTTTTAACCCATGCTTTATTAAATTGTATTTATGTTGTTTTATCCTATGCTTTATTAAATTGTATTTATGTTGTTTTATCCTATGCTATATTAAATTGTATTTATGTTGTTTTATCCTATACTTTATTAAATTGTATTTATGTTGTTTTATCCTATGCTTTATTAAATTGTATTTATATTGTTTTATTCTATGCTTTATTAAATTGTTTTTATGTTGTTTTAATCTATGCTTTTTTACATTTTATTTATGTTGTTTTATCCTATGCTTTATTAAATTGTATTTATGTTGTTTTAACCTATGATTTATTAAATTGTATTTATGTTGTTTTATCCTATGCTTTATTAAATTGTATTTATGTTGTTTTAACCTATGCTTTATTACATCCTGTTTATGTTGTTTTATCCTATGCTTTATTAAATTGTATTTATGTTGTTTTAACCTATGCTTTATTAAATTCTATTTATGTTGTTTTATCCTATGTTATATTAAATTGTATTTACGTGGTTTCATCCTATGCTGTATTAAATTGTATTTATTTTGTTTTAACCTATGCTTTATTAAATTGTTTTTATGCTGTTTTATCCTATGCTTTATTAAATTGTATTTATGTTGTTTTAACCTATGCTTTATTAAATTGTATTTATGTTGTTTTATCCTATGCTTTATTAAATTGTATTAATGTTGTTTTATCCAATGCTTTATTAAATTGTATTTATGTTGTTTTATCCTACGTTTCATTAAATTGTATTTATGTTGTTTTAACCAATGCTTTATTAAATTGTATTTATGCTGTTTTAACCCATGCATTATTAAATTGTATTTATGTTGTTTTATCCTATGCTTTATTAAATTGTATTTATGTTGTTTTATCCTATGCTTTATTAAATTGTATTTATGTTGTTTTATTTTATGCTTTATTAAATTGTATTTATGTTGTTTTATCCTATGCTTTATTAAATTGTATTTATGTTGTTTTATCCTATGCTTTATTAAATCGTATTTATGTTGTTTTATCCTATGCTTTATTAAATTGTATTTATATTGTTTTATTCTATGCTTTATTAAATTGTATTTATGTTGTTTTAATCTATGCTTTATTAAATTTTATTTATGTTGTTTTATCTTATGCTTTATTAAATTGTATTTATGTTGTTTTAACCTATGATTTATTAAATTGTATTTATGTTGTTTTATCCTATGCTTTATTAAATTGTATTTATGTTGTTTTATCCTATGCTTTATTAAATTGTATTTATGTTGTTTTAACCTATGCTTTATTACATCCTGTTTATGTTGTTTTATCCTATGCTTTATTAAATTGTATTTATGTTGTTTTAACCTATGCTTTATTAAATTCTATTTATGTTGTTTTATCCTATGTTATATTAAATGGTATTTACGTGGTTTCATCCTATGCTTTATTAAATTGTATTTATTTGTTTTAACATATGCTTTATTAAATTGTTTTTATGTTGTTTTATCCTATGCTTTATTAAATTGTATTTATGTTGTTTTAACCTATGCTTTATTAAATTGTATTTATGCTGTTTTAACCCATACTTTATTAAATTGTATTTATGTTGTTTTATCCTATGCTTTATTAAATTGTACTTATGTTGTTTTAACCTATGCTTTATTACATCCTGTTTATGTTGTTTTATCCTATGCTTTATTAAATTGTATTTATGTTGTTTTAACCTATGCTTTATTAAATTCTATTTATGTTGTTTTATCCTATGTTATATTAAATTGTATTTACGTGGTTTCATCCTATGCTGTATTAAATTGTATTTATTTTGTTTTAACCTATGCTTTATTAAATTGTTTTTATGCTGTTTTATCCTATGCTTTATTAAATTGTATTTATGTTGTTTTAACCTATGCTTTATTAAATTGTATTTATGTTGTTTTATCCTATGCTTTATTAAATTGTATTCATGTTGTTTTATCCAATGCTTTATTAAATTGTATTTATGATGTTTTATCCTACGTTTCATTAAATTGTATTTATGTTGTTTTAACCAATGCTTTATTAAATTGTATTTATGCGGTTTTAACCCATGCTTTATTAAATTGTATTTATGTTGTTTTATCCTATGCTTTATTAAATTGTATTTATGTTGTTTTATCCTATGCTTTATTAAATTGTATTTATGTTGTTTTATTTTATGCTTTATTAAATTGTATTTATGTTGTTTTATCCTATGCTTTATTAAATTGTATTTATGTTGTTTTATCCTATGCTTTATTAAATTTTATTTATGTTGTTTTATCCTATGCTTTATTAAATTGTATTTATGTTGTTTTAACCTATGATTTATTAAATTGTATTTATGTTGTTTTATCCTATGCTTTATTAAATTGTATTTATGTTGTTTTATCCTATGCTTTATTAAATTGTATTTATGTTGTTTTAACCTATGCTTTATTACATCCTGTTTATGTTGTTTTATCCTATGCTTTATTAAATTGTATTTATGTTGTTTTAACCTATGCTTTATTAAATTCTATTTATGTTGTTTTATCCTATGTTATATTAAATGGTATTTACGTGCTTTCATCCTATGCTTTATTAAATTGTATTTATTTGTTTTAACCTATGCTTTATTAAATTGTTTTTATGTTGTTTTATCCTATGCTTTATTAAATTGTATTTATGCTGTTTTAACCCATGCTTTATTAAATTGTATTTATGTTGTTTTATCCTATGCTTTATTAAATTGTATTTATGTTGTTTTATCCTATGCTTTATTAAACTGTATTTATGTTGTTTTATCCTATGCTTTATTAAATTGTATTTATGTTGTTTTATTTTATGCTTTATTAAATTGTATTTATGTTGTTTTATCCTATGCTTTATTAAATTTAATTTATGTTGTTTTATCCTATGCTTTATTAAATTGTATTTATGTTGTTTTAACCTATGATTTATAAAATTGTATTTATGTTGTTTTATCCTATGCTTTATTAAATTGTATTTATGTTGTTTTATCCTATGTTTTATTAAATTGTATTTGTGTTGTTTTATCCTATGCTTTATTAAATTGTATTTATGTTGTTTTAACCTATGCTTTATTACATCGTGTTTATGTTGTTTTATCCTATGCTTTATTAAATTGTATTTATGTTGTTTTAACCTATGCTTTATTAAATTGTATTTATGTTGTTTTATCCTATGTTATATTAAATTGTATTTACGTGGTTTCATCCTATGCTTTATTAAATTGTATTTATTTTGTTTTAACGTATGCTTTATTAAATTGTATTTATGTTGTTTTATCCTATGCTTTATTAAATTGTATTTATGTTGTTTTAACCTATGCTTTATTAAATTTTATTTATGTTGTTTTATCCTATGCTTTATTAAATTGTATTTACGTGGTTTCATCCTATGCTTTATTAAATTGTATTTATGTTGTTTTAACCTATGCTTTATTAAATTGTATTTATGTTGTTTTATCCTATGCTTTATTAAATTGTATTCATGTTGTTTTATCCAATGCTTTATTAAATTGTATTTATGTTGTTTTATCCTATGTTTCATTATATTGTATTTATGTTGTTTTAACCTATGCTTTATTAAATTGTATTTATGCTGTTTTAACCCATGCTTTATTAAATTGTATTTATGTTGTTTTATCCTATGCTTTATTAAATTGTATTTATGTTGTTTTATCCTATGCTATATTAAATTGTATTTATGTTGTTTTAACCTATGCTTTATTACATCCTGTTTATGTTGTTTTATCCTATGCTTTATTAAATTGTATTTATGTTGTTTTAACCTATGCTTTATTAAATTGTATTTATGTTGTTTTATCCTATGTTATATTAAATTGTATTTACGTGGTTTCATCCTATGCTTTATTAAATTGTATTTATTTTGTTTTAACCTATGCTTTATTAAATTGTTTTTATGTTGTTTTATCCTATGCTTTATTAAATTGTATTTATGTTGTTTTAACCTATGCTTTATTAAATTGTATTTATGTTGTTTTATCCTATGCTTTATTAAATTGTATTTACGTGGTTTCATCCTATGCTTTATTAAATTGTATTTATGTTGTTTTAACCTATGCTTTATTAAATTGTATTTATGTTGTTTTATCCTATGCTTTATTAAATTGTATTCATGTTGTTTTATCCAATGCTTTATTAAATTGTATTTATGTTGTTTTATCCTATGTTTCATTATATTGTATTTATGTTGTTTTAACCTATGCTTTATTAAATTGTATTTATGCTGTTTTAACCCATGCTTTATTAAATTGTATTTATGTTGTTTTATCCTATGCTTTATTAAATTGTATTTATGTTGTTTTATCCTATGCTATATTAAATTGTATTTATGTTGTTTTATCCTATACTTTATTAAATTGTATTTATGTTGTTTTATCCTATGCTTTATTAAATTGTATTTATATTGTTTTATTCTATGCTTTATTAAATTGTTTTTATGTTGTTTTAATCTATGCTTTTTTACATTTTATTTATGTTGTTTTATCCTATGCTTTATTAAATTGTATTTATGTTGTTTTAACCTATGATTTATTAAATTGTATTTATGTTGTTTTATCCTATGCTTTATTAAATTGTATTTATGTTGTTTTAACCTATGCTTTATTACATCCTGTTTATGTTGTTTTATCCTATGCTTTATTAAATTGTATTTATGTTGTTTTAACCTATGCTTTATTAAATTCTATTTATGTTGTTTTATCCTATGTTATATTAAATTGTATTTACGTGGTTTCATCCTATGCTGTATTAAATTGTATTTATTTTGTTTTAACCTATGCTTTATTAAATTGTTTTTATGCTGTTTTATCCTATGCTTTATTAAATTGTATTTATGTTGTTTTAACCTATGCTTTATTAAATTGTATTTATGTTGTTTTATCCTATGCTTTATTAAATTGTATTAATGTTGTTTTATCCAATGCTTTATTAAATTGTATTTATGTTGTTTTATCCTACGTTTCATTAAATTGTATTTATGTTGTTTTAACCAATGCTTTATTAAATTGTATTTATGCTGTTTTAACCCATGCATTATTAAATTGTATTTATGTTGTTTTATCCTATGCTTTATTAAATTGTATTTATGTTGTTTTATCCTATGCTTTATTAAATTGTATTTATGTTGTTTTATTTTATGCTTTATTAAATTGTATTTATGTTGTTTTATCCTATGCTTTATTAAATTGTATTTATGTTGTTTTATCCTATGCTTTATTAAATTGTATTTATGTTGTTTTATCCTATGCTTTATTAAATTGTATTTATATTGTTTTATTCTATGCTTTATTAAATTGTATTTATGTTGTTTTAATCTATGCTTTATTAAATTTTATTTATGTTGTTTTATCTTATGCTTTATTAAATTGTATTTATGTTGTTTTAACCTATGATTTATTAAATTGTATTTATGTTGTTTTATCCTATGCTTTATTAAATTGTATTTATGTTGTTTTATCCTATGCTTTATTAAATTGTATTTATGTTGTTTTAACCTATGCTTTATTACATCCTGTTTATGTTGTTTTATCCTATGCTTTATTAAATTGTATTTATGTTGTTTTAACCTATGCTTTATTAAATTGTATTTATGCTGTTTTAACCCATGCTTTATTAAATTGTATTTATGTTGTTTTATCCTATGCTTTATTAAATTGTATTTATGTTGTTTTATCCTATGCTTTATTAAACTGTATTTATGTTGTTTTATCCTATGCTTTATTAAATTGTATTTATGTTGTTTTATTTTATGCTTTATTAAATTGTATTTATGTTGTTTTATCCTATGCTTTATTAAATTTTATTTATGTTGTTTTATCCTATGCTTTATTAAATTGTATTTATGTTGTTTTAACCTATGATTTATAAAATTGTATTTATGTTGTTTTATCCTATGCTTTATTAAATTGTATTTATGTTGTTTTATCCTATGCTTTATTAAATTGTATTTGTGTTGTTTTACCCTATGCTTTATTAAATTGTATTTATGTTGTTTTAACCTATGCTTTATTACATCGTGTTTATGTTGTTTTATCCTATGCTTTATTAAATTGTATTTATGTTGTTTTAACCTATGCTTTATTAAATTGTATTTATGTTGTTTTATCCTATGTTATATTAAATTGTATTTACGTGGTTTCATCCTATGCTTTATTAAATTGTATTTATTTTGTTTTAACGTATGCTTTATTAAATTGTATGTATGTTGTTTTATCCTATGCTTTATTAAATTGTATTTATGTTGTTTTAAACTATGCTTTATTAAATTTTATTTATGTTGTTTTATCCTATGCTTTATTAAATTGTATTTACGTGGTTTCATCCTATGCTTTATTAAATTGTATTTATGTTGTTTTAACCTATGCTTTATTAAATTGTATTTATGTTGTTTTATCCTATGCTTTATTAAATTGTATTCATGTTGTTTTATCCAATGCTTTATTAAATTGTATTTATGTTGTTTTATCCTATGTTTCATTATATTGTATTTATGTTGTTTTAACCTATGCTTTATTAAATTGTATTTATGCTGTTTTAACCCATGCTTTATTAAATTGTATTTATGTTGTTTTATCCTATGCTTTATTAAATTGTATTTATGTTGTTTTATCCTATGCTATATTAAATTGTATTTATGTTGTTTTATCCTATACTTTATTAAATTGTATTTATGTTGTTTTATCCTATGCTTTATTAAATTGTATTTATATTGTTTTATTCTATGCTTTATTAAATTGTTTTTATGTTGTTTTAATCTATGCTTTTTTAAATTGTATTTATGTTGTTTTATCCTATGCTTTATTAAATTGTATTTATGTTGTTTTAACCTATGATTTAATAAATTGTATTTATGTTGTTTTAACCTATGCTTTATTACATCCTGTTTATGTTGTTTTATCCTATGCTTTATTAAATTGTATTAATGTTGTTTTAACCTATGCTTTATTACATCCTGTTTATGTTGTTTTATCCTATGCTTTATTAAATTGTATTTATGTTGTTTTAACCTATGCTTTATTAAATTCTATTTATGTTGTTTTATCCTATGTTATATTAAATTGTATTTACGTGGTTTCATCCTATGCTGTATTAAATTGTATTTATTTTGTTTTAACCTATGCTTTATTAAATTGTTTTTATGCTGTTTTATCCTATGCTTTATTAAATTGTATTTATGTTGTTTTATCCTACGTTTCATTAAATTGTATTTATGTTGTTTTATTTTATGCTTTATTAAATTGTATTTATGTTGTTTTATCCTATGCTTTATTAAATTGTATTTATGTTGTTTTATCCTATGCTTTATTAAATTGTATTTATGTTGTTTTATCCTATGCTTTATTAAATTGTATTTATATTGTTTTATTCTATGCTTTATTAAATTGTATTTATGTTGTTTTAATCTATGCTTTATTAAATTTTATTTATGTTGTTTTATCTTATGCTTTATTAAATTGTATTTATGTTGTTTTAACCTATGATTTATTAAATTGTATTTATGTTGTTTTATCCTATGCTTTATTAAATTGTATTTATGTTCTTTTATACTATGCTTTATTAAATTGTATTTATGTTGTTTTAACCTATGCTTTATTACATCCTGTTTATGTTGTTTTATCCTATGCTTTATTAAATTGTATTTATGTTGTTTTAACCTATGCTTTATTTAATTCTATTTATGTTGTTTTATCCTATGTTATATTAAATGGTATTTACGTGGTTTCATCCTATGCTTTATTAAATTGTATTTATTTGTTTTAACCTATGCTTTATTAAATTGTTTTTATGTTGTTTTATCCTATGCTTTATTAAATTGTATTTATGCTGTTTTAACCCATGCTTTATTAAATTGTATTTATGTTGTTTTATCCTATGCTTTATTAAATTGTATTTATGTTGTTTTATCCTATGCTTTATTAAACTGTATTTATGTTGTTTTATCCTATGCTTTATTAAATTGTATTTATGTTGTTTTATTTTATGCTTTATTAAATTGTATTTATGTTGTTTTATCCTATGCTTTATTAAATTTTATTTATGTTGTTTTATCCTATGCTTTATTAAATTGTATTTATGTTGTTTTAACCTATGATTTATAAAATTGTATTTATGTTGTTTTATCCTATGCTTTATTAAATTGTATTTATGTTGTTTTATCCAATGCTTTATTAAATTGTATTTATGTTGTTTTATCCTATGTTTCATTAAATTGTATTTATGTTGTTTTATCCTATGCTTTATTAAATTGTATTAATGTTGTTTTATCCAATGCTTTATTAAATTGTATTTATGTTGTTTTATCCAATGCTTTATTAAATTGTATTTATGTTGTTTTATCCTATGCTTTATTAAATTGTATTTATGTTGTTTTATCCTATGCTTTATTAAATTGTATTAATGTTGTTTTATCCAATGCTTTATTAAATTGTATTTATGTTGTTTTATCCTACGTTTCATTAAATTGTATTTATGTTGTTTTAACCAATGCTTTATTAAATTGTATTTATGCTGTTTTAACCCATGCATTATTAAATTGTATTTATGTTGTTTTATCCTATGCTTTATTAAATTGTATTTATGTTGTTTTATCCTATGCTTTATTAAATTGTATTTATGTTGTTTTATTTTATGCTTTATTAAATTGTATTTATGTTGTTTTATCCTATGCTTTATTAAATTGTATTTATGTTGTTTTATCCTATGCTTTATTATATTGTATTTATGTTGTTTTATCCTATGCTTTATTAAATTGTATTTATATTGTTTTATTCTATGCTTTATTAAATTGTATTTATGTTGTTTTAATCTATGCTTTATTAAATTTTATTTATGTTGTTTTATCTTATGCTTTATTAAATTGTATTTATGTTGTTTTAACCTATGATTTATTAAATTGTATTTATGTTGTTTTATCCTATGCTTTATTAAATTGTATTTATGTTGTTTTATCCTATGCTTTATTAAATTGTATTTATGTTGTTTTAACCTATGCTTTATTACATCCTGTTTATGTTGTTTTATCCTATGCTTTATTAAATTGTATTTATGTTGTTTTAACCTATGCTTTATTAAATTCTATTTATGTTGTTTTATCCTATGTTATATTAAATGGTATTTACGTGGTTTCATCCTATGCTTTATTAAATTGTATTTATTTGTTTTAACCTATGCTTTATTAAATTGTTTTTATGTTGTTTTATCCTATGCTTTATTAAATTGTATTTATGTTGTTTTAACCTATGCTTTATTAAATTGTATTTATGCTGTTTTAACCCATGCTTCATTAAATTGTATTTATGTTGTTTTATCCTATGCTTTATTAAATTGTATTTATGTTGTTTTATCCTATGCTTTATTAAACTGTATTTATGTTGTTTTATCCTATGCTTTATTAAATTGTATTTATGTTTTTTTATTTTATGCTTTATTAAATTGTATTTATGTTGTTTTATCCTATGCTTTATTAAATTTTATTTATGTTGTTTTATCCTATGCTTTATTAAATTGTATTTATGTTGTTTTAACCTATGATTTATAAAATTGTATTTATGTTGTTTTATCCTATGCTTTATTAAATTGTATTTATGTTGTTTTATCCTATGCTTTATTAAATTGTATTTGTGTTGTTTTATCCTATGCTTTATTAAATTGTATTTATGTTGTTTTAACCTATGCTTTATTACATCGTGTTTATGTTGTTTTATCCTATGCTTTATTAAATTGTATTTATGTTGTTTTAACCTATGCTTTATTAAATTGTATTTATGTTGTTTTATCCTATGTTATATTAAATTGTATTTACGTGGTTTCATCCTATGCTTTATTAAATTGTATTTATTTTGTTTTAACGTATGCTTTATTAAATTGTATTTATGTTGTTTTATCCTATGCTTTATTAAATTGTATTTATGTTGTTTTAACCTATGCTTTATTAAATTGTATTTATGTTGTTTTATCCTATGCTTTATTAAATTGTATTTACGTGGTTTCATCCTATGCTTTATTAAATTGTATTTATGTTGTTTTAACCTATGCTTTATTAAATTGTATTTATGTTGTTTTATCCTATGCTTTATTAAATTGTATTCATGTTGTTTTATCCAATGCTTTATTAAATTGTATTTATGTTGTTTTATCCTATGTTTCATTATATTGTATTTATGTTGTTTTAACCTATGCTTTATTAAATTGTATTTATGCTGTTTTAACCCATGCTTTATTAAATTGTATTTATGTTGTTTTATCCTATGCTTTATTAAATTGTATTTATGTTGTTTTATCCTATGCTATATTAAATTGTATTTATGTTGTTTTAACCTATGCTTTATTACATCCTGTTTATGTTGTTTTATCCTATGCTTTATTAAATTGTATTTATGTTGTTTTAACCTATGCTTTATTAAATTGTATTTATGTTGTTTTATCCTATGTTATATTAAATTGTATTTACGTGGTTTCATCCTATGCTTTATTAAATTGTATTTATTTTGTTTTAACCTATGCTTTATTAAATTGTTTTTATGTTGTTTTATCCTATGCTTTATTAAATTGTATTTATGTTGTTTTAACCTATGCTTTATTAAATTGTATTTATGTTGTTTTATCCTATGCTTTATTAAATTGTATTTACGTGGTTTCATCCTATGCTTTATTAAATTGTATTTATGTTGTTTTAACCTATGCTTTATTAAATTGTATTTATGTTGTTTTATCCTATGCTTTATTAAATTGTATTCATGTTGTTTTATCCAATGCTTTATTAAATTGTATTTATGTTGTTTTATCCTATGTTTCATTATATTGTATTTATGTTGTTTTAACCTATCCTTTATTAAATTGTATTTATGCTGTTTTAACCCATGCTTTATTAAATTGTATTTATGTTGTTTTATCCTATGCTTTATTAAATTGTATTTATGTTGTTTTATCCTATGCTATATTAAATTGTATTTATGTTGTTTTATCCTATACTTTATTAAATTGTATTTATGTTGTTTTATCCTATGCTTTATTAAATTGTATTTATATTGTTTTATTCTATGCTTTATTAAATTGTTTTTATGTTGTTTTAATCTATGCTTTTTTACATTTTATTTATGTTGTTTTATCCTATGCTTTATTAAATTGTATTTATGTTGTTTTAACCTATGATTTATTAAATTGTATTTATGTTGTTTTATCCTATGCTTTATTAAATTGTATTTATGTTGTTTTAACCTATGCTTTATTACATCCTGTTTATGTTGTTTTATCCTATGCTTTATTAAATTGTATTTATGTTGTTTTAACCTATGCTTTATTAAATTCTATTTATGTTGTTTTATCCTATGTTATATTAAATTGTATTTACGTGGTTTCATCCTATGCTGTATTAAATTGTATTTATTTTGTTTTAACCTATGCTTTATTAAATTGTTTTTATGCTGTTTTATCCTATGCTTTATTAAATTGTATTTATGTTGTTTTAACCTATGCTTTATTAAATTGTATTTATGTTGTTTTATCCTATGCTTTATTAAATTGTATTAATGTTGTTTTATCCAATGCTTTATTAAATTGTATTTATGTTGTTTTATCCTACGTTTCATTAAATTGTATTTATGTTGTTTTAACCAATGCTTTATTAAATTGTATTTATGCTGTTTTAACCCATGCATTATTAAATTGTATTTATGTTGTTTTATCCTATGCTTTATTAAATTGTATTTATGTTGTTTTATCCTATGCTTTATTAAATTGTATTTATGTTGTTTTATTTTATGCTTTATTAAATTGTATTTATGTTGTTTTATCCTATGCTTTATTAAATTGTATTTATGTTGTTTTATCCTATGCTTTATTAAATCGTATTTATGTTGTTTTATCCTATGCTTTATTAAATTGTATTTATATTGTTTTATTCTATGCTTTATTAAATTGTATTTATGTTGTTTTAATCTATGCTTTATTAAATTTTATTTATGTTGTTTTATCTTATGCTTTATTAAATTGTATTTATGTTGTTTTAACCTATGATTTATTAAATTGTATTTATGTTGTTTTATCCTATGCTTTATTAAATTGTATTTATGTTGTTTTATCCTATGCTTTATTAAATTGTATTTATGTTGTTTTAACCTATGCTTTATTACATCCTGTTTATGTTGTTTTATCCTATGCTTTATTAAATTGTATTTATGTTGTTTTAACCTATGCTTTATTAAATTGTATTTATGTTGTTTTATCCTATGCTTTATTAAATTGTATTCATGTTGTTTTATCCAATGCTTTATTAAATTGTATTTATGTTGTTTTATCCTATGTTTCATTATATTGTATTTATGTTGTTTTAACCTATCCTTTATTAAATTGTATTTATGCTGTTTTAACCCATGCTTTATTAAATTGTATTTATGTTGTTTTATCCTATGCTTTATTAAATTGTATTTATGTTGTTTTATCCTATGCTATATTAAATTGTATTTATGTTGTTTTATCCTATACTTTATTAAATTGTATTTATGTTGTTTTATCCTATGCTTTATTAAATTGTATTTATATTGTTTTATTCTATGCTTTATTAAATTGTTTTTATGTTGTTTTAATCTATGCTTTTTTACATTTTATTTATGTTGTTTTATCCTATGCTTTATTAAATTGTATTTATGTTGTTTTAACCTATGATTTATTAAATTGTATTTATGTTGTTTTATCCTATGCTTTATTAAATTGTATTTATGTTGTTTTAACCTATGATTTATTACATCCTGTTTATGTTGTTTTATCCTATGCTTTATTAAATTGTATTTATGTTGTTTTAACCTATGCTTTATTAAATTCTATTTATGTTGTTTTATCCTATGTTATATTAAATTGTATTTACGTGGTTTCATCCTATGCTGTATTAAATTGTATTTATTTTGTTTTAACCTATGCTTTATTAAATTGTTTTTATGCTGTTTTATCCTATGCTTTATTAAATTGTATTTATGTTGTTTTAACCTATGCTTTATTAAATTGTATTTATGTTGTTTTATCCTATGCTTTATTAAATTGTATTAATGTTGTTTTATCCAATGCTTTATTAAATTGTATTTATGTTGTTTTATCCTACGTTTCATTAAATTGTATTTATGTTGTTTTAACCAATGCTTTATTAAATTGTATTTATGCTGTTTTAACCCATGCATTATTAAATTGTATTTATGTTGTTTTATCCTATGCTTTATTAAATTGTATTTATGTTGTTTTATCCTATGCTTTATTAAATTGTATTTATGTTGTTTTATTTTATGCTTTATTAAATTGTATTTATGTTGTTTTATCCTATGCTTTATTAAATTGTATTTATGTTGTTTTATCCTATGCTTTATTAAATCGTATTTATGTTGTTTTATCCTATGCTTTATTAAATTGTATTTATATTGTTTTATTCTATGCTTTATTAAATTGTATTTATGTTGTTTTAATCTATGCTTTATTAAATTTTATTTATGTTGTTTTATCTTATGCTTTATTAAATTGTATTTATGTTGTTTTAACCTATGATTTATTAAATTGTATTTATGTTGTTTTATCCTATGCTTTATTAAATTGTATTTATGTTGTTTTATCCTATGCTTTATTAAATTGTATTTATGTTGTTTTAACCTATGCTTTATTACATCCTGTTTATGTTGTTTTATCCTATGCTTTATTAAATTGTATTTATGTTGTTTTAACCTATGCTTTATTAAATTCTATTTATGTTGTTTTATCCTATGTTATATTAAATGGTATTTACGTGGTTTCATCCTATGCTTTATTAAATTGTATTTATTTGTTTTAACATATGCTTTATTAAATTGTTTTTATGTTGTTTTATCCTATGCTTTATTAAATTGTATTTATGTTGTTTTAACCTATGCTTTATTAAATTGTATTTATGCTGTTTTAACCCATACTTTATTAAATTGTATTTATGTTGTTTTATCCTATGCTTTATTAAATTGTACTTATGTTGTTTTAACCTATGCTTTATTACATCCTGTTTATGTTGTTTTATCCTATGCTTTATTAAATTGTATTTATGTTGTTTTAACCTATGCTTTATTAAATTCTATTTATGTTGTTTTATCCTATGTTATATTAAATTGTATTTACGTGGTTTCATCCTATGCTGTATTAAATTGTATTTATTTTGTTTTAACCTATGCTTTATTAAATTGTTTTTATGCTGTTTTATCCTATGCTTTATTAAATTGTATTTATGTTGTTTTAACCTATGCTTTATTAAATTGTATTTATGTTGTTTTATCCTATGCTTTATTAAATTGTATTCATGTTGTTTTATCCAATGCTTTATTAAATTGTATTTATGATGTTTTATCCTACGTTTCATTAAATTGTATTTATGTTGTTTTAACCAATGCTTTATTAAATTGTATTTATGCGGTTTTAACCCATGCTTTATTAAATTGTATTTATGTTGTTTTATCCTATGCTTTATTAAATTGTATTTATGTTGTTTTATCCTATGCTTTATTAAATTGTATTTATGTTGTTTTATTTTATGCTTTATTAAATTGTATTTATGTTGTTTTATCCTATGCTTTATTAAATTGTATTTATGTTGTTTTATCCTATGCTTTATTAAATTTTATTTATGTTGTTTTATCCTATGCTTTATTAAATTGTATTTATGTTGTTTTAACCTATGATTTATTAAATTGTATTTATGTTGTTTTATCCTATGCTTTATTAAATTGTATTTATGTTGTTTTATCCTATGCTTTATTAAATTGTATTTATGTTGTTTTAACCTATGCTTTATTACATCCTGTTTATGTTGTTTTATCCTATGCTTTATTAAATTGTATTTATGTTGTTTTAACCTATGCTTTATTAAATTCTATTTATGTTGTTTTATCCTATGTTATATTAAATGGTATTTACGTGCTTTCATCCTATGCTTTATTAAATTGTATTTATTTGTTTTAACCTATGCTTTATTAAATTGTTTTTATGTTGTTTTATCCTATGCTTTATTAAATTGTATTTATGCTGTTTTAACCCATGCTTTATTAAATTGTATTTATGTTGTTTTATCCTATGCTTTATTAAATTGTATTTATGTTGTTTTATCCTATGCTTTATTAAACTGTATTTATGTTGTTTTATCCTATGCTTTATTAAATTGTATTTATGTTGTTTTATTTTATGCTTTATTAAATTGTATTTATGTTGTTTTATCCTATGCTTTATTAAATTTAATTTATGTTGTTTTATCCTATGCTTTATTAAATTGTATTTATGTTGTTTTAACCTATGATTTATAAAATTGTATTTATGTTGTTTTATCCTATGCTTTATTAAATTGTATTTATGTTGTTTTATCCTATGTTTTATTAAATTGTATTTGTGTTGTTTTATCCTATGCTTTATTAAATTGTATTTATGTTGTTTTAACCTATGCTTTATTACATCGTGTTTATGTTGTTTTATCCTATGCTTTATTAAATTGTATTTATGTTGTTTTAACCTATGCTTTATTAAATTGTATTTATGTTGTTTTATCCTATGTTATATTAAATTGTATTTACGTGGTTTCATCCTATGCTTTATTAAATTGTATTTATTTTGTTTTAACGTATGCTTTATTAAATTGTATTTATGTTGTTTTATCCTATGCTTTATTAAATTGTATTTATGTTGTTTTAACCTATGCTTTATTAAATTTTATTTATGTTGTTTTATCCTATGCTTTATTAAATTGTATTTACGTGGTTTCATCCTATGCTTTATTAAATTGTATTTATGTTGTTTTAACCTATGCTTTATTAAATTGTATTTATGTTGTTTTATCCTATGCTTTATTAAATTGTATTCATGTTGTTTTATCCAATGCTTTATTAAATTGTATTTATGTTGTTTTATCCTATGTTTCATTATATTGTATTTATGTTGTTTTAACCTATGCTTTATTAAATTGTATTTATGCTGTTTTAACCCATGCTTTATTAAATTGTATTTATGTTGTTTTATCCTATGCTTTATTAAATTGTATTTATGTTGTTTTATCCTATGCTATATTAAATTGTATTTATGTTGTTTTAACCTATGCTTTATTACATCCTGTTTATGTTGTTTTATCCTATGCTTTATTAAATTGTATTTATGTTGTTTTAACCTATGCTTTATTAAATTGTATTTATGTTGTTTTATCCTATGTTATATTAAATTGTATTTACGTGGTTTCATCCTATGCTTTATTAAATTGTATTTATTTTGTTTTAACCTATGCTTTATTAAATTGTTTTTATGTTGTTTTATCCTATGCTTTATTAAATTGTATTTATGTTGTTTTAACCTATGCTTTATTAAATTGTATTTATGTTGTTTTATCCTATGCTTTATTAAATTGTATTTACGTGGTTTCATCCTATGCTTTATTAAATTGTATTTATGTTGTTTTAACCTATGCTTTATTAAATTGTATTTATGTTGTTTTATCCTATGCTTTATTAAATTGTATTCATGTTGTTTTATCCAATGCTTTATTAAATTGTATTTATGTTGTTTTATCCTATGTTTCATTATATTGTATTTATGTTGTTTTAACCTATGCTTTATTAAATTGTATTTATGCTGTTTTAACCCATGCTTTATTAAATTGTATTTATGTTGTTTTATCCTATGCTTTATTAAATTGTATTTATGTTGTTTTATCCTATGCTATATTAAATTGTATTTATGTTGTTTTATCCTATACTTTATTAAATTGTATTTATGTTGTTTTATCCTATGCTTTATTAAATTGTATTTATATTGTTTTATTCTATGCTTTATTAAATTGTTTTTATGTTGTTTTAATCTATGCTTTTTTACATTTTATTTATGTTGTTTTATCCTATGCTTTATTAAATTGTATTTATGTTGTTTTAACCTATGATTTATTAAATTGTATTTATGTTGTTTTATCCTATGCTTTATTAAATTGTATTTATGTTGTTTTAACCTATGCTTTATTACATCCTGTTTATGTTGTTTTATCCTATGCTTTATTAAATTGTATTTATGTTGTTTTAACCTATGCTTTATTAAATTCTATTTATGTTGTTTTATCCTATGTTATATTAAATTGTATTTACGTGGTTTCATCCTATGCTGTATTAAATTGTATTTATTTTGTTTTAACCTATGCTTTATTAAATTGTTTTTATGCTGTTTTATCCTATGCTTTATTAAATTGTATTTATGTTGTTTTAACCTATGCTTTATTAAATTGTATTTATGTTGTTTTATCCTATGCTTTATTAAATTGTATTAATGTTGTTTTATCCAATGCTTTATTAAATTGTATTTATGTTGTTTTATCCTACGTTTCATTAAATTGTATTTATGTTGTTTTAACCAATGCTTTATTAAATTGTATTTATGCTGTTTTAACCCATGCATTATTAAATTGTATTTATGTTGTTTTATCCTATGCTTTATTAAATTGTATTTATGTTGTTTTATCCTATGCTTTATTAAATTGTATTTATGTTGTTTTATTTTATGCTTTATTAAATTGTATTTATGTTGTTTTATCCTATGCTTTATTAAATTGTATTTATGTTGTTTTATCCTATGCTTTATTAAATTGTATTTATGTTGTTTTATCCTATGCTTTATTAAATTGTATTTATATTGTTTTATTCTATGCTTTATTAAATTGTATTTATGTTGTTTTAATCTATGCTTTATTAAATTTTATTTATGTTGTTTTATCTTATGCTTTATTAAATTGTATTTATGTTGTTTTAACCTATGATTTATTAAATTGTATTTATGTTGTTTTATCCTATGCTTTATTAAATTGTATTTATGTTGTTTTATCCTATGCTTTATTAAATTGTATTTATGTTGTTTTAACCTATGCTTTATTACATCCTGTTTATGTTGTTTTATCCTATGCTTTATTAAATTGTATTTATGTTGTTTTAACCTATGCTTTATTAAATTGTATTTATGCTGTTTTAACCCATGCTTTATTAAATTGTATTTATGTTGTTTTATCCTATGCTTTATTAAATTGTATTTATGTTGTTTTATCCTATGCTTTATTAAACTGTATTTATGTTGTTTTATCCTATGCTTTATTAAATTGTATTTATGTTGTTTTATTTTATGCTTTATTAAATTGTATTTATGTTGTTTTATCCTATGCTTTATTAAATTTTATTTATGTTGTTTTATCCTATGCTTTATTAAATTGTATTTATGTTGTTTTAACCTATGATTTATAAAATTGTATTTATGTTGTTTTATCCTATGCTTTATTAAATTGTATTTATGTTGTTTTATCCTATGCTTTATTAAATTGTATTTGTGTTGTTTTACCCTATGCTTTATTAAATTGTATTTATGTTGTTTTAACCTATGCTTTATTACATCGTGTTTATGTTGTTTTATCCTATGCTTTATTAAATTGTATTTATGTTGTTTTAACCTATGCTTTATTAAATTGTATTTATGTTGTTTTATCCTATGTTATATTAAATTGTATTTACGTGGTTTCATCCTATGCTTTATTAAATTGTATTTATTTTGTTTTAACGTATGCTTTATTAAATTGTATGTATGTTGTTTTATCCTATGCTTTATTAAATTGTATTTATGTTGTTTTAAACTATGCTTTATTAAATTTTATTTATGTTGTTTTATCCTATGCTTTATTAAATTGTATTTACGTGGTTTCATCCTATGCTTTATTAAATTGTATTTATGTTGTTTTAACCTATGCTTTATTAAATTGTATTTATGTTGTTTTATCCTATGCTTTATTAAATTGTATTCATGTTGTTTTATCCAATGCTTTATTAAATTGTATTTATGTTGTTTTATCCTATGTTTCATTATATTGTATTTATGTTGTTTTAACCTATGCTTTATTAAATTGTATTTATGCTGTTTTAACCCATGCTTTATTAAATTGTATTTATGTTGTTTTATCCTATGCTTTATTAAATTGTATTTATGTTGTTTTATCCTATGCTATATTAAATTGTATTTATGTTGTTTTATCCTATACTTTATTAAATTGTATTTATGTTGTTTTATCCTATGCTTTATTAAATTGTATTTATATTGTTTTATTCTATGCTTTATTAAATTGTTTTTATGTTGTTTTAATCTATGCTTTTTTAAATTGTATTTATGTTGTTTTATCCTATGCTTTATTAAATTGTATTTATGTTGTTTTAACCTATGATTTAATAAATTGTATTTATGTTGTTTTAACCTATGCTTTATTACATCCTGTTTATGTTGTTTTATCCTATGCTTTATTAAATTGTATTAATGTTGTTTTAACCTATGCTTTATTACATCCTGTTTATGTTGTTTTATCCTATGCTTTATTAAATTGTATTTATGTTGTTTTAACCTATGCTTTATTAAATTCTATTTATGTTGTTTTATCCTATGTTATATTAAATTGTATTTACGTGGTTTCATCCTATGCTGTATTAAATTGTATTTATTTTGTTTTAACCTATGCTTTATTAAATTGTTTTTATGCTGTTTTATCCTATGCTTTATTAAATTGTATTTATGTTGTTTTATCCTACGTTTCATTAAATTGTATTTATGTTGTTTTATTTTATGCTTTATTAAATTGTATTTATGTTGTTTTATCCTATGCTTTATTAAATTGTATTTATGTTGTTTTATCCTATGCTTTATTAAATTGTATTTATGTTGTTTTATCCTATGCTTTATTAAATTGTATTTATATTGTTTTATTCTATGCTTTATTAAATTGTATTTATGTTGTTTTAATCTATGCTTTATTAAATTTTATTTATGTTGTTTTATCTTATGCTTTATTAAATTGTATTTATGTTGTTTTAACCTATGATTTATTAAATTGTATTTATGTTGTTTTATCCTATGCTTTATTAAATTGTATTTATGTTCTTTTATACTATGCTTTATTAAATTGTATTTATGTTGTTTTAACCTATGCTTTATTACATCCTGTTTATGTTGTTTTATCCTATGCTTTATTAAATTGTATTTATGTTGTTTTAACCTATGCTTTATTAAATTCTATTTATGTTGTTTTATCCTATGTTATATTAAATGGTATTTACGTGGTTTCATCCTATGCTTTATTAAATTGTATTTATTTGTTTTAACCTATGCTTTATTAAATTGTTTTTATGTTGTTTTATCCTATGCTTTATTAAATTGTATTTATGCTGTTTTAACCCATGCTTTATTAAATTGTATTTATGTTGTTTTATCCTATGCTTTATTAAATTGTATTTATGTTGTTTTATCCTATGCTTTATTAAACTGTATTTATGTTGTTTTATCCTATGCTTTATTAAATTGTATTTATGTTGTTTTATTTTATGCTTTATTAAATTGTATTTATGTTGTTTTATCCTATGCTTTATTAAATTTTATTTATGTTGTTTTATCCTATGCTTTATTAAATTGTATTTATGTTGTTTTAACCTATGATTTATAAAATTGTATTTATGTTGTTTTATCCTATGCTTTATTAAATTGTATTTATGTTGTTTTATCCAATGCTTTATTAAATTGTATTTATGTTGTTTTATCCTATGTTTCATTAAATTGTATTTATGTTGTTTTATCCTATGCTTTATTAAATTGTATTAATGTTGTTTTATCCAATGCTTTATTAAATTGTATTTATGTTGTTTTATCCAATGCTTTATTAAATTGTATTTATGTTGTTTTATCCTATGCTTTATTAAATTGTATTTATGTTGTTTTATCCTATGCTTTATTAAATTGTATTAATGTTGTTTTATCCAATGCTTTATTAAATTGTATTTATGTTGTTTTATCCTACGTTTCATTAAATTGTATTTATGTTGTTTTAACCAATGCTTTATTAAATTGTATTTATGCTGTTTTAACCCATGCATTATTAAATTGTATTTATGTTGTTTTATCCTATGCTTTATTAAATTGTATTTATGTTGTTTTATCCTATGCTTTATTAAATTGTATTTATGTTGTTTTATTTTATGCTTTATTAAATTGTATTTATGTTGTTTTATCCTATGCTTTATTAAATTGTATTTATGTTGTTTTATCCTATGCTTTATTATATTGTATTTATGTTGTTTTATCCTATGCTTTATTAAATTGTATTTATATTGTTTTATTCTATGCTTTATTAAATTGTATTTATGTTGTTTTAATCTATGCTTTATTAAATTTTATTTATGTTGTTTTATCTTATGCTTTATTAAATTGTATTTATGTTGTTTTAACCTATGATTTATTAAATTGTATTTATGTTGTTTTATCCTATGCTTTATTAAATTGTATTTATGTTGTTTTATCCTATGCTTTATTAAATTGTATTTATGTTGTTTTAACCTATGCTTTATTACATCCTGTTTATGTTGTTTTATCCTATGCTTTATTAAATTGTATTTATGTTGTTTTAACCTATGCTTTATTAAATTCTATTTATGTTGTTTTATCCTATGTTATATTAAATGGTATTTACGTGGTTTCATCCTATGCTTTATTAAATTGTATTTATTTGTTTTAACCTATGCTTTATTAAATTGTTTTTATGTTGTTTTATCCTATGCTTTATTAAATTGTATTTATGTTGTTTTAACCTATGCTTTATTAAATTGTATTTATGCTGTTTTAACCCATGCTTCATTAAATTGTATTTATGTTGTTTTATCCTATGCTTTATTAAATTGTATTTATGTTGTTTTATCCTATGCTTTATTAAACTGTATTTATGTTGTTTTATCCTATGCTTTATTAAATTGTATTTATGTTTTTTTATTTTATGCTTTATTAAATTGTATTTATGTTGTTTTATCCTATGCTTTATTAAATTTTATTTATGTTGTTTTATCCTATGCTTTATTAAATTGTATTTATGTTGTTTTAACCTATGATTTATAAAATTGTATTTATGTTGTTTTATCCTATGCTTTATTAAATTGTATTTATGTTGTTTTATCCTATGCTTTATTAAATTGTATTTGTGTTGTTTTATCCTATGCTTTATTAAATTGTATTTATGTTGTTTTAACCTATGCTTTATTACATCGTGTTTATGTTGTTTTATCCTATGCTTTATTAAATTGTATTTATGTTGTTTTAACCTATGCTTTATTAAATTGTATTTATGTTGTTTTATCCTATGTTATATTAAATTGTATTTACGTGGTTTCATCCTATGCTTTATTAAATTGTATTTATTTTGTTTTAACGTATGCTTTATTAAATTGTATTTATGTTGTTTTATCCTATGCTTTATTAAATTGTATTTATGTTGTTTTAACCTATGCTTTATTAAATTTTATTTATGTTGTTTTATCCTATGCTTTATTAAATTGTATTTACGTGGTTTCATCCTATGCTTTTTTAAATTGTATTTATGTTGTTTTAACCTATGCTTTATTAAATTGTATTTATGTTGTTTTATCCTATGCTTTATTAAATTGTATTCATGTTGTTTTATCCAATGCTTTATTAAATTGTATTTATGTTGTTTTATCCTATGT
Organism: Phyllobates terribilis; assembly: GCF_046119375.1. NCBI lineage: Eukaryota > Metazoa > Chordata > Amphibia > Anura > Dendrobatidae > Phyllobates > Phyllobates terribilis. The sequence continues at coordinate 123,650 of NW_027363206.1, read as the reverse complement.
TTCATTATATTGTATTTATGTTGTTTTAACCTATGCTTTATTAAATTGTATTTATGCTGTTTTAACCCATGCTTTATTAAATTGTATTTATGTTGTTTTATCCTATGCTTTATTAAATTGTATTTATGTTGTTTTATCCTATGCTATATTAAATTGTTTTATCCTATACTTTATTAAATTGTATTTATGTTGTTTTATCCTATGGTTTATTAAATTGTATTTATATTGTTTTATTCTATGCTTTATTAAATTGTTTTTATGTTGTTTTAATCTATGCTTTCTTAAATTGTATTTATGTTGTTTTATCCTATGCTTTATTAAATTGTATTTATGTTGTTTTAACCTATGATTTATTAAATTGTATTTATGTTGTTTTATCCTATGCTTTATTAAATTGTATTTATGTTGTTTTAACCTATGCTTTATTACATCCTGTTTATGTTGTTTTATCCTATGCTTTATTACATCCTGTTTATGTTGTTTTATCCTATGCTTTATTAAATTGTATTTATGTTGTTTTAACCTATGTTTTATTAAATTGGATTTATGTTGTTTTATCCTATGCTTTATTAAATTGTATTTATGTTGTTTTAACCTATGCTTTATTAAATTGTATTTATGTTGTTTTAACCCAAGCTTTATTAAATTGTATTTATTTTGTTCTGTCCTATGCTTTATTAAATTGCATTTATGTTGTTTTAACCTATGCTTTATTAAATTGTATTTATATTGTTTTATCCTATGCTTTATTAAATTGTATTTATGTTGTTTTATTCTATGCTTTATTAAATTGTATTTATGTTGTTTTATCCTGTGCTTTATTAAATTGTATTTATGTTGTTTTATCCTATGCTTTATTAAATTGTATTTATGTTGTTTTAAGCTATGCTTTATTACATCCTGTTTATGTTGTTTTATCCTATGCTTTATTAAATTGTATTTATGTTGTTTTAACCTATGCTTTATTAAATTCTATTTATGTTGTTTTATCCTATGTTATATTAAATGGTATTTACGTGGTTTCATCCTATGCTTTATTAAATTGTATTTATTTGTTTTAACCTATGCTTTATTAAATTGTTTTTATGTTGTTTTATCCTATGCTTTATTAAATTGTATTTATGCTGTTTTAACCCATGCTTTATTAAATTGTATTTATGTTGTTTTATCCTATGCTTTATTAAATTGTATTTATGTTGTTTTATCCTATGCTTTATTAAACTGTATTTATGTTGTTTTATCCTATGCTTTATTAAATTGTATTTATGTTGTTTTATTTTATGCTTTATTAAATTGTATTTATGTTGTTTTATCCTATGCTTTATTAAATTTTATTTATGTTGTTTTATCCTATGCTTTATTAAATTGTATTTATGTTGTTTTAACCTATGATTTATAAAATTGTATTTATGTTGTTTTATCCTATGCTTTATTAAATTGTATTTATGTTGTTTTATCCAATGCTTTATTAAATTGTATTTATGTTGTTTTATCCTATGTTTCATTAAATTGTATTTATGTTGTTTTATCCTATGCTTTATTAAATTGTATTAATGTTGTTTTATCCAATGCTTTATTAAATTGTATTTATGTTGTTTTATCCAATGCTTTATTAAATTGTATTTATGTTGTTTTATCCTATGCTTTATTAAATTGTATTTATGTTGTTTTATCCTATGCTTTATTAAATTGTATTAATGTTGTTTTATCCAATGCTTTATTAAATTGTATTTATGTTGTTTTATCCTACGTTTCATTAAATTGTATTTATGTTGTTTTAACCAATGCTTTATTAAATTGTATTTATGCTGTTTTAACCCATGCATTATTAAATTGTATTTATGTTGTTTTATCCTATGCTTTATTAAATTGTATTTATGTTGTTTTATCCTATGCTTTATTAAATTGTATTTATGTTGTTTTAATTTATTCTTTATTAAATTGTATTTATGTTGTTTTATCCTATGCTTTATTAAATTGTATTTATGTTGTTTTATCCTATGCTTTATTATATTGTATTTATGTTGTTTTATCCTATGCATTATTAAATTGTATTTATATTGTTTTATTCTATGCTTTATTAAATTGTATTTATGTTGTTTTAATCTATGCTTTATTAAATTTTATTTATGTTGTTTTATCTTATGCTTTATTAAATTGTATTTATGTTGTTTTAACCTATGATTTATTAAATTGTATTTATGTTGTTTTATCCTATGCTTTATTAAATTGTATTTATGTTGTTTTATCCTATGCTTTATTAAATTGTATTTATGTTGTTTTAACCTATGCTTTATTACATCCTGTTTATGTTGTTTTATCCTATGCTTTATTAAATTGTATTTATGTTGTTTTAACCTATGCTTTATTAAATTCTATTTATGTTGTTTTATCCTATGTTATATTAAATGGTATTTACGTGGTTTCATCCTATGCTTTATTAAATTGTATTTATTTGTTTTAACCTATGCTTTATTAAATTGTTTTTATGTTGTTTTATCCTATGCTTTATTAAATTGTATTTATGTTGTTTTAACCTATGCTTTATTAAATTGTATTTATGCTGTTTTAACCCATGCTTCATTAAATTGTATTTATGTTGTTTTATCCTATGCTTTATTAAATTGTATTTATGTTGTTTTATCCTATGCTTTATTAAACTGTATTTATGTTGTTTTATCCTATGCTTTATTAAATTGTATTTATGTTTTTTTATTTTATGCTTTATTAAATTGTATTTATGTTGTTTTATCCTATGCTTTATTAAATTTTATTTATGTTGTTTTATCCTATGCTTTATTAAATTGTATTTATGTTGTTTTAACCTATGATTTATAAAATTGTATTTATGTTGTTTTATCCTATGCTTTATTAAATTGTATTTATGTTGTTTTATCCTATGCTTTATTAAATTGTATTTGTGTTGTTTTATCCTATGCTTTATTAAATTGTATTTATGTTGTTTTAACCTATGCTTTATTACATCGTGTTTATGTTGTTTTATCCTATGCTTTATTAAATTGTATTTATGTTGTTTTAACCTATGCTTTATTAAATTGTATTTATGTTGTTTTATCCTATGTTATATTAAATTGTATTTACGTGGTTTCATCCTATGCTTTATTAAATTGTATTTATTTTGTTTTAACGTATGCTTTATTAAATTGTATTTATGTTGTTTTATCCTATGCTTTATTAAATTGTATTTATGTTGTTTTAACCTATGCTTTATTAAATTGTATTTATGTTGTTTTATCCTATGCTTTATTAAATTGTATTCATGTTGTTTTATCCAATGCTTTATTAAATTGTATTTATGTTGTTTTATCCTATGTTTCATTATATTGTATTTATGTTGTTTTAACCTATGCTTTATTAAATTGTATTTATGCTGTTTTAACCCATGCTTTATTAAATTGTATTTATGTTGTTTTATCCTATGCTTTATTAAATTGTATTTATGTTGTTTTATCCTATGCTATATTAAATTGTTTTATCCTATACTTTATTAAATTGTATTTATGTTGTTTTATCCTATGCTTTATTAAATTGTATTTATATTGTTTTATTCTATGCTTTATTAAATTGTTTTTATGTTGTTTTAATCTATGCTTTCTTAAATTGTATTTATGTTGTTTTATCCTATGCTTTATTAAATTGTATTTATGTTGTTTTAACCTATGATTTATTAAATTGTATTTATGTTGTTTTATCCTATGCTTTATTAAATTGTATTTATGTTGTTTTAACCTATGCTTTATTACATCCTGTTTATGTTGTTTTATCCTATGCTTTATTACATTCTGTTTATGTTGTTTTATCCTATGCTTTATTAAATTGTATTTATGTTGTTTTAACCTATGTTTTATTAAATTGGATTTATGTTGTTTTATCCTATGCTTTATTAAATTGTATTTATGTTGTTTTAACCTATGCTTTATTAAATTGTATTTATGTTGTTTTAACCCAAGCTTTATTAAATTGTATTTATTTTGTTCTGTCCTATGCTTTATTAAATTGCATTTATGTTATTTTAACCTATGCTTTATTAAATTGTATTTATATTGTTTTATCCTATGCTTTATTAAATTGTATTTATGTTGTTTTATTCTATGCTTTATTAAATTGTATTTATGTTGTTTTATCCTGTGCTTTATTAAATTGTATTTATGTTGTTTTATCCTATGCTTTATTAAATTGTATTTATGTTGTTTTAACCTATGCTTTATTACATCCTGTTTATGTTGTTTTATCCTATGCTTTATTAAATTGTATTTATGTTGTTTTAACCTATGCTTTATTAAATTGTATTTATGTTGTTTTATCCTATGTTATATTAAATTGTATTTACGTGGTTTCATCCTATGCTTTATTAAATTGTATTTATTTTGTTTTAACCTATGCTTTATTAAATTGTTTTTATGTTGTTTTATCCTATGCTTTATTAAATTGTATTTATGTTGTTTTAACCTATGATTTATAAAATTGTATTTATGTTGTTTTATCCTATGCTTTATTAAATTGTATTTATGTTGTTTTATCCAATGCTTTATTAAATTGTATTTATGTTGTTTTATCCTATGTTTCATTAAATTGTATTTATGTTGTTTTATCCTATGCTTTATTAAATTGTATTAATGTTGTTTTATCCAATGCTTTATTAAATTGTATTTATGTTGTTTTATCCAATGCTTTATTAAATTGTATTTATGTTGTTTTATCCTATGCTTTATTAAATTGTATTTATGTTGTTTTATCCTATGCTTTATTAAATTGTATTAATGTTGTTTTATCCAATGCTTTATTAAATTGTATTTATGTTGTTTTATCCTACGTTTCATTAAATTGTATTTATGTTGTTTTAACCAATGCTTTATTAAATTGTATTTATGCTGTTTTAACCCATGCATTATTAAATTGCATTTATGTTGTTTTATCCTATGCTTTATTAAATTGTATTTATGTTGTTTTATCCTATGCTTTATTAAATTGTATTTATGTTGTTTTATTTTATGCTTTATTAAATTGTATTTATGTTGTTTTATCCTATGCTTTATTAAATTGTATTTATGTTGTTTTATCCTATGCTTTATTATATTGTATTTATGTTGTTTTATCCTATGCTTTATTAAATTGTATTTATATTGTTTTATTCTATGCTTTATTAAATTGTATTTATGTTGTTTTAATCTATGCTTTATTAAATTTTATTTATGTTGTTTTATCTTATGCTTTATTAAATTGTATTTATGTTGTTTTAACCTATGATTTATTAAATTGTATTTATGTTGTTTTATCCTATGCTTTATTAAATTGTATTTATGTTGTTTTATCCTATGCTTTATTAAATTGTATTTATGTTGTTTTAACCTATGCTTTATTACATCCTGTTTATGTTGTTTTATCCTATGCTTTATTAAATTGTATTTATGTTGTTTTAACCTATGCTTTATTAAATTCTATTTATGTTGTTTTATCCTATGTTATATTAAATGGTATTTACGTGGTTTCATCCTATGCTTTATTAAATTGTATTTATTTGTTTTAACCTATGCTTTATTAAATAGTTTTTATGTTGTTTTATCCTATGCTTTATTAAATTGTATTTATGTTGTTTTAACCTATGCTTTATTAAATTGTATTTATGCTGTTTTAACCCATGCTTTATTAAATTGTATTTATGTTGTTTTATCCTATGCTTTATTAAATTGTATTTATGTTGTTTTATCCTATGCTTTATTAAAATGTATTTATGTTGTTTTATCCTATGCTTTATTAAATTTTATTTATGTTTTTTTATTTTATGCTTTATTAAATTGTATTTATGTTGTTTTATAATATGCTTTATTAAATTTTATTTATGTTGTTTTATCCTATGCTTTATTAAATTGTATTTATGTTGTTTTAACCTATGATTTATAAAATTGTATTTATGTTGTTTTATCCTATGCTTTATTAAATTGTATTTATGTTGTTTTATCCTATGCTTTATTAAATTGTATTTGTGTTGTTTTATCCTATGCTTTATTAAATTGTATTTATGTTGTTTTAACCTATGCTTTATTACATCGTGTTTATGTTGTTTTATCCTATGCTTTATTAAATTGTATTTATGTTGTTTTAACCTATGCTTTATTAAATTGTATTTATGTTGTTTTATCCTATGTTATATTAAATTGTATTTACGTGGTTTCATCCTATGCTTTATTAAATTGTATTTATTTTGTTTTAACGTATGCTTTATTAAATTGTATTTATGTTGTTTTATCCTATGCTTTATTAAATTGTATTTATGTTGTTTTAACCTATGCTTTATTAAATTTTATTTATGTTGTTTTATCCTATGCTTTATTAAATTGTATTTATGTTGTTTTAACCTATGCTTTATTAAATTGTATTTATGTTGTTTTATCCTATGCTTTATTAAATTGTATTCATGTTGTTTTATCCAATGCTTTATTAAATTGTATTTATGTTGTTTTATCCTATGTTTCATTATATTGTATTTATGTTGTTTTAACCTATGCTTTATTAAATTGTATTTATGCTGTTTTAACCCATGCTTTATTAAATTGTATTTATGTTGTTTTATCCTATGCTTTATTAAATTGTATTTATGTTGTTTTATCCTATGCTATATTAAATTGTTTTATCCTATACTTTATTAAATTGTATTTATGTTGTTTTATCCTATGCTTTATTAAATTGTATTTATATTGTTTTATTCTATGCTTTATTAAATTGTTTTTATGTTGTTTTAATCTATGCTTTCTTAAATTGTATTTATGTTGTTTTATCCTATGCTTTATTAAATTGTATTTATGTTGTTTTAACCTATGATTTATTAAATTGTATTTATGTTGTTTTATCCTATGCTTTATTAAATTGTATTTATGTTGTTTTAACCTATGCTTTATTACATCCTGTTTATGTTGTTTTATCCTATGCTTTATTACATCCTGTTTATGTTGTTTTATCCTATGCTTTATTAAATTGTATTTATGTTGTTTTAACCTATGTTTTATTAAATTGGATTTATGTTGTTTTATCCTATGCTTTATTAAATTGTATTTATGTTGTTTTAACCTATGCTTTATTAAATTGTATTTATGTTGTTTTAACCCAAGCTTTATTAAATTGTATTTATTTTGTTCTGTCCTATGCTTTATTAAATTGCATTTATGTTGTTTTAACCTATGCTTTATTAAATTGTATTTATATTGTTTTATCCTATGCTTTATTAAATTGTATTTATGTTGTTTTATTCTATGCTTTATTAAATTGTATTTATGTTGTTTTATCCTATGCTTTATTAAATTGTATTTATGTTGTTTTATCCTATGCTTTATTAAATTGTATTTATGTTGTTTTAACCTATGCTTTATTACATCCTGTTTATGTTGTTTTATCCTATGCTTTATTAAATTGTATTTATGTTGTTTTAACCTATACTTTATTAAATTGTATTTATGTTGTTTTATCCTATGTTATATTAAATTGTATTTACGTGGTTTCATCCTATGCTTTATTAAATTGTATTTATTTTGTTTTAACCTATGCTTTATTAAATTGTTTTTATGTTGTTTTATCCTATGCTTTATTAAATTGTATTTATGTTGTTTTAACCTATGCTTTATTAAATTGTATTTATGTTGTTTTATCCTATGCTTTATTAAATTGTATTTACGTGGTTTCATCCTATGCTTTATTAAATTGTATTTATGTTGTTTTAACCTATGCTTTATTAAATTGTATTTATGTTGTTTTATCCTATGCTTTATTAAATTGTATTCATGTTGTTTTATCCAATGCATTATTAAATTGTATTTATGTTGTTTTATCCTATGTTTCATTATATTGTATTTATGTTGTTTTAACCTATGCTTTATTAAATTGTATTTATGCTGTTTTAACCCATGCTTTATTAAATTGTATTTATGTTGTTTTATCCTATGCTATATTAAATTGTATTTATGTTGTTTTATCCTATACTTTATTAAATTGTATTTATGTTGTTTTATCCTATGCTTTATTAAATTGTATTTATGTTGTTTTATCCTATGCTTTATTAAATTGTATTTATGTTGTTTTAACCTATGCTTTATTACATCCTGTTTATGTTGTTTTATCCTATGCTTTATTAAATTGTATTTATGTTGTTTTAACCTATGCTTTATTAAATTGTATTTATGTTGTTTTATCCTATGTTATATTAAATTGTATTTACGTGGTTTCATCCTATGCTTTATTAAATTGTATTTATTTTGTTTTAACCTATGCTTTATTAAATTGTTTTTATGTTGTTTTATCCTATGCTTTATTAAATTGTATTTATGTTGTTTTAACCTATGCTTTATTAAATTGTATTTATGTTGTTTTATCCTATGCTTTATTAAATTGTATTTACGTGGTTTCATCCTATGCTTTATTAAATTGTATTTATGTTGTTTTAACCTATGCTTTATTAAATTGTATTTATGTTGTTTTATCCTATGCTTTATTAAATTGTATTCATGTTGTTTTATCCAATGCATTATTAAATTGTATTTATGTTGTTTTATCCTATGTTTCATTATATTGTATTTATGTTGTTTTAACCTATGCTTTATTAAATTGTATTTATGCTGTTTTAACCCATGCTTTATTAAATTGTATTTATGTTGTTTTATCCTATGCTTTATTAAATTGTATTTATGTTGTTTTATCCTATGCTATATTAAATTGTATTTATGTTGTTTTATCCTATACTTTATTAAATTGTATTTATGTTGTTTTATCCTATGCTTTATTAAATTGTATTTATATTGTTTTATTCTATGCTTTATTAAATTGTTTTTATGTTGTTTTAATCTATGCTTTTTTAAATTTTATTTATGTTGTTTTATCCTATGCTTTATTAAATTGTATTTATGTTGTTTTAACCTATGATTTATTAAATTGTATTTATGTTGTTTTATCCTATGCTTTATTAAATTGTATTTATGTTGTTTTAACCTATGCTTTATTACATCCTGTTTATGTTGTTTTATCCTATGCTTTATTAAATTGTATTTATGTTGTTTTAACCTATGATTTATTAAATTCTATTTATGTTGTTTTATCCTATGCTTCATTAAATTGTATTTATGTTGTTTTATCCTATGCTTTATTAAATTGTATTTATGTTGTTTTATCCTATGCTTTATTAAATTGTATTTATGTTGTTTTAACCTATGTTTTATTAAATTGTATTTATGTTGTTTTATCCTATGCTTTATTAAATTGTATTTATGTTGTTTTATCCTATGCTTTATTAAATTGTATTTATGTTGTTTTAACCTATGTTTTATTAAATTGTATCTATGTTGTTTTATCCTATGCTTTATTAAATTGTATTTATGTTGTTTTAACCCATGCTTTATTAAATTGTATTTATGTTGTTTTATCCTATGCTTTATTAAATTGTTTTTATGTTGTTTTAACCTATGCTTTATTAAATTGTATTTATGTTGTTTTAACCCATGCTTTATTAAATTGTATTTATTTTGTTTTGTCCTATGCTTTATTAAATTGTATTTATGTTGTTTTAACCTATGCTTTATTAAATTGTATTTATATTGTTTTATCCTATGCTTTATTAAATTGTATTTATGTTGTTTTATTCTATGCTTTATTAAATTGTATTTATGTTGTTTTATCCTATGCTTTATTAAATTGTATTTATGTTGTTTTATCCTATGCTTTATTAAATTGTATTTATGTTGTTTTAACCTATGCTTTATTACATCCTGTTTATGTTGTTTTATCCTATGCTTTATTAAATTGTATTTATGTTGTTTTAACCTATGCTTTATTAAATTGTATTTATGTTGTTTTTTCCTATGTTATATTAAATTGTATTTACGTGGTTTCATCCTATGCTTTATTAAATTGTATTTATTTTGTTTTAACCTATGCTTTATTAAATTGTTTTTATGTTGTTTTATCCTATGCTTTATTAAATTGTATTTATGTTGTTTTAACCTATGCTTTATTAAATTTTATTTATGTTGTTTTATCCTATGCTTTATTAAATTGTATTTACGTGGTCTCATCCTATGCTTTATTAAATTGTATTTATGTTGTTTTAACCTATGATTTATTAAATTGTATTTATGTTGTTTTATCCTATGCTTTATTAAATTGTATTTATGTTGTTTTAACCTATGCTTTATTACATCCTGTTTATGTTGTTTTATCCTATGCTTTATTAAATTGTATTTATGTTGTTTTAACCTATGTTTTATTAAATTCTATTTATGTTGTTTTATCCTATGCTTCATTAAATTGTATTTATGTTGTTTTATCCTATACTTTATTAAATTGTATTTATGTTGTTTTATCCTATGCTTTATTAAATTGTATTTATGTTGTTTTAACCTATGTTTTATTAAATTGTATTTATGTTGTTTTAACCTATGTTTTATTAAATTGGATTTATGTTGTTTTATCCTATGCTTTATTAAATTGTATTTATGTTGTTTTAACCTATGCTTTATTAAATTGTATTTATGTTGTTTTAACCCAAGCTTTATTAAATTGTATTTATTTTGTTCTGTCCTATGCTTTATTAAATTGCATTTATGTTGTTTTAACCTATGCTTTATTAAATTGTATTTATATTGTTTTATCCTATGCTTTATTAAATTGTATTTATGTTGTTTTATTCTATGCTTTATTAAATTGTATTTATGTTGTTTTATCCTATGCTTTATTAAATTGTATTTATGTTGTTTTATCCTATGCTTTATTAAATTGTATTTATGTTGTTTTAACCTATGCTTTATTACATCCTGTTTATGTTGTTTTATCCTATGCTTTATTAAATTGTATTTATGTTGTTTTAACCTATGCTTTATTAAATTGTATTTATGTTGTTTTATCCTATGTTATATTAAATTGTATTTACGTGGTTTCATCCTATGCTTTATTAAATTGTATTTATTTTGTTTTAACCTATGCTTTATTAAATTGTTTTTATGTTGTTTTATCCTATGCTTTATTAAATTGTATTTATGTTGTTTTAACCTATGCTTTATTAAATTGTATTTATGTTGTTTTATCCTATGCTTTATTAAATTGTATTTACGTGGTTTCATCCTATGCTTTATTAAATTGTATTTATGTTGTTTTAACCTATGCTTTATTAAATTGTATTTATGTTGTTTTATCCTATGCTTTATTAAATTGTATTCATGTTGTTTTATCCAATGCATTATTAAATTGTATTTATGTTGTTTTATCCTATGTTTCATTATATTGTATTTATGTTGTTTTAACCTATGCTTTATTAAATTGTATTTATGCTGTTTTAACCCATGCTTTATTAAATTGTATTTATGTTGTTTTATCCTATGCTATATTAAATTGTATTTATGTTGTTTTATCCTATACTTTATTAAATTGTATTTATGTTGTTTTATCCTATGCTTTATTAAATTGTATTTATGTTGTTTTATCCTATGCTTTATTAAATTGTATTTACGTGGTTTCATCCTATGCTTTATTAAATTGTATTTATGTTGTTTTAACCTATGCTTTATTAAATTGTATTTATGTTGTTTTATCCTATGCTTTATTAAATTGTATTCATGTTGTTTTATCCAATGCATTATTAAATTGTATTTATGTTGTTTTATCCTATGTTTCATTATATTGTATTTATGTTGTTTTAACCTATGCTTTATTAAATTGTATTTATGCTGTTTTAACCCATGCTTTATTAAATTGTATTTATGTTGTTTTATCCTATGCTATATTAAATTGTATTTATGTTGTTTTATCCTATACTTTATTAAATTGTATTTATGTTGTTTTATCCTATGCTTTATTAAATTGTATTTATGTTGTTTTATCCTATGCTTTATTAAATTGTATTTATGTTGTTTTAACCTATGCTTTATTACATCCTGTTTATGTTGTTTTATCCTATGCTTTATTAAATTGTATTTATGTTGTTTTAACCTATGCTTTATTAAATTGTATTTATGTTGTTTTATCCTATGTTATATTAAATTGTATTTACGTGGTTTCATCCTATGCTTTATTAAATTGTATTTATTTTGTTTTAACCTATGCTTTATTAAATTGTTTTTATGTTGTTTTATCCTATGCTTTATTAAATTGTATTTATGTTGTTTTAACCTATGCTTTATTAAATTGTATTTATGTTGTTTTATCCTATGCTTTATTAAATTGTATTTACGTGGTTTCATCCTATGCTTTATTAAATTGTATTTATGTTGTTTTAACCTATGCTTTATTAAATTGTATTTATGTTGTTTTATCCTATGCTTTATTAAATTGTATTCATGTTGTTTTATCCAATGCATTATTAAATTGTATTTATGTTGTTTTATCCTATGTTTCATTATATTGTATTTATGTTGTTTTAACCTATGCTTTATTAAATTGTATTTATGCTGTTTTAACCCATGCTTTATTAAATTGTATTTATGTTGTTTTATCCTATGCTTTATTAAATTGTATTTATGTTGTTTTATCCTATGCTATATTAAATTGTATTTATGTTGTTTTATCCTATACTTTATTAAATTGTATTTATGTTGTTTTATCCTATGCTTTATTAAATTGTATTTATATTGTTTTATTCTATGCTTTATTAAATTGTTTTTATGTTGATTTAATCTATGCTTTTTTAAATTTTATTTATGTTGTTTTATCCTATGCTTTATTAAATTGTATTTATGTTGTTTTAACCTATGATTTATTAAATTGTATTTATGTTGTTTTATCCTATGCTTTATTAAATTGTATTTATGTTGTTTTAACCTATGCTTTATTACATCCTGTTTATGTTGTTTTATCCTATGCTTTATTAAATTGTATTTATGTTGTTTTAACCTATGATTTATTAAATTCTATTTATGTTGTTTTATCCTATGCTTCATTAAATTGTATTTATGTTGTTTTATCCTATGCTTTATTAAATTGTATTTATGTTGTTTTATCCTATGCTTTATTAAATTGTATTTATGTTGTTTTAACCTATGTTTTATTAAATTGTATTTATGTTGTTTTATCCTATGCTTTATTAAATTGTATTTATGTTGTTTTATCCTATGCTTTATTAAATTGTATTTATGTTGTTTTAACCTATGTTTTATTAAATTGTATCTATGTTGTTTTATCCTATGCTTTATTAAATTGTATTTATGTTGTTTTAACCCATGCTTTATTAAATTGTATTTATGTTGTTTTATCCTATGCTTTATTAAATTGTTTTTATGTTGTTTTAACCTATGCTTTATTAAATTGTATTTATGTTGTTTTAACCCATGCTTTATTAAATTGTATTTATTTTGTTTTGTCCTATGCTTTATTAAATTGTATTTATGTTGTTTTAACCTATGCTTTATTAAATTGTATTTATATTGTTTTATCCTATGCTTTATTAAATTGTATTTATGTTGTTTTATTCTATGCTTTATTAAATTGTATTTATGTTGTTTTATCCTATGCTTTATTAAATTGTATTTATGTTGTTTTATCCTATGCTTTATTAAATTGTATTTATGTTGTTTTAACCTATGCTTTATTACATCCTGTTTATGTTGTTTTATCCTATGCTTTATTAAATTGTATTTATGTTGTTTTAACCTATGCTTTATTAAATTGTATTTATGTTGTTTTTTCCTATGTTATATTAAATTGTATTTACGTGGTTTCATCCTATGCTTTATTAAATTGTATTTATTTTGTTTTAACCTATGCTTTATTAAATTGTTTTTATGTTGTTTTATCCTATGCTTTATTAAATTGTATTTATGTTGTTTTAACCTATGCTTTATTAAATTTTATTTATGTTGTTTTATCCTATGCTTTATTAAATTGTATTTACGTGGTCTCATCCTATGCTTTATTAAATTGTATTTATGTTGTTTTAACCTATGATTTATTAAATTGTATTTATGTTGTTTTATCCTATGCTTTATTAAATTGTATTTATGTTGTTTTAACCTATGCTTTATTACATCCTGTTTATGTTGTTTTATCCTATGCTTTATTAAATTGTATTTATGTTGTTTTAACCTATGTTTTATTAAATTCTATTTATGTTGTTTTATCCTATGCTTCATTAAATTGTATTTATGTTGTTTTATCCTATACTTTATTAAATTGTATTTATGTTGTTTTATCCTATGCTTTATTAAATTGTATTTATGTTGTTTTAACCTATGTTTTATTAAATTGTATTTATGTTGTTTTAACCTATGTTTTATTAAATTGGATTTATGTTGTTTTATCCTATGCTTTATTAAATTGTATTTATGTTGTTTTAACCTATGCTTTATTAAATTGTATTTATGTTGTTTTAACCCAAGCTTTATTAAATTGTATTTATTTTGTTCTGTCCTATGCTTTATTAAATTGCATTTATGTTGTTTTAACCTATGCTTTATTAAATTGTATTTATATTGTTTTATCCTATGCTTTATTAAATTGTATTTATGTTGTTTTATTCTATGCTTTATTAAATTGTATTTATGTTGTTTTATCCTATGCTTTATTAAATTGTATTTATGTTGTTTTATCCTATGCTTTATTAAATTGTATTTATGTTGTTTTAACCTATGCTTTATTACATCCTGTTTATGTTGTTTTATCCTATGCTTTATTAAATTGTATTTATGTTGTTTTAACCTATGCTTTATTAAATTGTATTTATGTTGTTTTATCCTATGTTATATTAAATTGTATTTACGTGGTTTCATCCTATGCTTTATTAAATTGTATTTATTTTGTTTTAACCTATGCTTTATTAAATTGTTTTTATGTTGTTTTATCCTATGCTTTATTAAATTGTATTTATGTTGTTTTAACCTATGCTTTATTAAATTGTATTTATGTTGTTTTATCCTATGCTTTATTAAATTGTATTTACGTGGTTTCATCCTATGCTTTATTAAATTGTATTTATGTTGTTTTAACCTATGCTTTATTAAATTGTATTTATGTTGTTTTATCCTATGCTTTATTAAATTGTATTCATGTTGTTTTATCCAATGCATTATTAAATTGTATTTATGTTGTTTTATCCTATGTTTCATTATATTGTATTTATGTTGTTTTAACCTATGCTTTATTAAATTGTATTTATGCTGTTTTAACCCATGCTTTATTAAATTGTATTTATGTTGTTTTATCCTATGCTATATTAAATTGTATTTATGTTGTTTTATCCTATACTTTATTAAATTGTATTTATGTTGTTTTATCCTATGCTTTATTAAATTGTATTTATGTTGTTTTATCCTATGCTTTATTAAATTGTATTTATGTTGTTTTAACCTATGCTTTATTACATCCTGTTTATGTTGTTTTATCCTATGCTTTATTAAATTGTATTTATGTTGTTTTAACCTATGCTTTATTAAATTGTATTTATGTTGTTTTATCCTATGTTATATTAAATTGTATTTACGTGGTTTCATCCTATGCTTTATTAAATTGTATTTATTTTGTTTTAACCTATGCTTTATTAAATTGTTTTTATGTTGTTTTATCCTATGCTTTATTAAATTGTATTTATGTTGTTTTAACCTATGCTTTATTAAATTGTATTTATGTTGTTTTATCCTATGCTTTATTAAATTGTATTTACGTGGTTTCATCCTATGCTTTATTAAATTGTATTTATGTTGTTTTAACCTATGCTTTATTAAATTGTATTTATGTTGTTTTATCCTATGCTTTATTAAATTGTATTCATGTTGTTTTATCCAATGCATTATTAAATTGTATTTATGTTGTTTTATCCTATGTTTCATTATATTGTATTTATGTTGTTTTAACCTATGCTTTATTAAATTGTATTTATGCTGTTTTAACCCATGCTTTATTAAATTGTATTTATGTTGTTTTATCCTATGCTTTATTAAATTGTATTTATGTTGTTTTATCCTATGCTATATTAAATTGTATTTATGTTGTTTTATCCTATACTTTATTAAATTGTATTTATGTTGTTTTATCCTATGCTTTATTAAATTGTATTTATATTGTTTTATTCTATGCTTTATTAAATTGTTTTTATGTTGTTTTAATCTATGCTTTTTTAAATTTTATTTATGTTGTTTTATCCTATGCTTTATTAAATTGTATTTATGTTGTTTTAACCTATGATTTATTAAATTGTATTTATGTTGTTTTATCCTATGCTTTATTAAATTGTATTTATGTTGTTTTAACCTATGCTTTATTACATCCTGTTTATGTTGTTTTATCCTATGCTTTATTAAATTGTATTTATGTTGTTTTAACCTATGATTTATTAAATTCTATTTATGTTGTTTTATCCTATGCTTCATTAAATTGTATTTATGTTGTTTTATCCTATGCTTTATTAAATTGTATTTATGTTGTTTTATCCTATGCTTTATTAAATTGTATTTATGTTGTTTTAACCTATGTTTTATTAAATTGTATTTATGTTGTTTTATCCTATGCTTTATTAAATTGTATTTATGTTGTTTTATCCTATGCTTTATTAAATTGTATTTATGTTGTTTTAACCTATGTTTTATTAAATTGTATCTATGTTGTTTTATCCTATGCTTTATTAAATTGTATTTATGTTGTTTTAACCCATCCTTTATTAAATTGTATTTATGTTGTTTTATCCTATGCTTTATTAAATTGTTTTTATGTTGTTTTAACCTATGCTTTATTAAATTGTATTTATGTTGTTTTAACCCATGCTTTATTAAATTGTATTTATTTTGTTTTGTCCTATGCTTTATTAAATTGTATTTATGTTGTTTTAACCTATGCTTTATTAAATTGTATTTATATTGTTTTATCCTATGCTTTATTAAATTGTATTTATGTTGTTTTATTCTATGCTTTATTAAATTGTATTTATGTTGTTTTATCCTATGCTTTATTAAATTGTATTTATGTTGTTTTATCCTATGCTTTATTAAATTGTATTTATGTTGTTTTAA
This sequence comes from Phyllobates terribilis, assembly GCF_046119375.1. Taxonomy (NCBI): domain Eukaryota; kingdom Metazoa; phylum Chordata; class Amphibia; order Anura; family Dendrobatidae; genus Phyllobates; species Phyllobates terribilis. The sequence goes on along the minus strand of NW_027363206.1, from coordinate 106,665 downwards.
CCTATGCTTTATTACATCCTGTTTATGTTGTTTTATCCTATGCTTTATTAAATTGTATTTATGTTGTTTTAACCTATGCTTTATTAAATTGTATTTATGTTGTTTTTTCCTATGTTATATTAAATTGTATTTACGTGGTTTCATCCTATGCTTTATTAAATTGTATTTATTTTGTTTTAACCTATGCTTTATTAAATTGTTTTTATGTTGTTTTATCCTATGCTTTATTAAATTGTATTTATGTTGTTTTAACCTATGCTTTATTAAATTTTATTTATGTTGTTTTATCCTATGCTTTATTAAATTGTATTTACGTGGTCTCATCCTATGCTTTATTAAATTGTATTTATGTTGTTTTAACCTATGATTTATTAAATTGTATTTATGTTGTTTTATCCTATGCTTTATTAAATTGTATTTATGTTGTTTTAACCTATGCTTTATTACATCCTGTTTATGTTGTTTTATCCTATGCTTTATTAAATTGTATTTATGTTGTTTTAACCTATGTTTTATTAAATTCTATTTATGTTGTTTTATCCTATGCTTCATTAAATTGTATTTATGTTGTTTTATCCTATACTTTATTAAATTGTATTTATGTTGTTTTATCCTATGCTTTATTAAATTGTATTTATGTTGTTTTAACCTATGTTTTATTAAATTGTATTTATGTTGTTTTATCCTATGCTTTATTAAATTGTATTTATGTTGTTTTATCCTATGCTTTATTAAATTGTATTTATGTTGTTTTAACCTATGTTTTATTAAATTGTATCTATGTTGTTTTATCCTATGCTTTATTAAATTGTATTTATGTTGTTTTAACCCATGCTTTATTAAATTGTATTTATGTTGTTTTATCCTATGCTTTATTAAATTGTTTTATGTTGTTTTAACCTATGCTTTATTAAATTGTATTTATGCTGTTTTAACCCATGCTTTATTAAATTGTATTTATGTTGTTTTATCCTATGCTTTATTAAATTGTATTTATGTTGTTTTATCCTATGCTATATTAAATTGTATTTATGTTGTTTTATCCTATACTTTATTAAATTGTATTTATGTTGTTTTATCCTATGCTTTATTAAATTGTATTTATATTGTTTTATTCTATGCTTTATTAAATTGTTTTTATGTTGTTTTAATCTATGCTTTTTTAAATTTTATTTATGTTGTTTTATCCTATGCTTTATTAAATTGTATTTATGTTGTTTTAACCTATGATTTATTAAATTGTATTTATGTTGTTTTATCCTATGCTTTATTAAATTGTATTTATGTTGTTTTAACCTATGCTTTATTACATCCTGTTTATGTTGTTTTATCCTATGCTTTATTAAATTGTATTTATGTTGTTTTAACCTATGATTTATTAAATTCTATTTATGTTGTTTTATCCTATGCTTCATTAAATTGTATTTATGTTGTTTTATCCTATGCTTTATTAAATTGTATTTATGTTGTTTTATCCTATGCTTTATTAAATTGTATTTATGTTGTTTTAACCTATGTTTTATTAAATTGTATTTATGTTGTTTTATCCTATGCTTTATTAAATTGTATTTATGTTGTTTTATCCTATGCTTTATTAAATTGTATTTATGTTGTTTTAACCTATGTTTTATTAAATTGTATCTATGTTGTTTTATCCTATGCTTTATTAAATTGTATTTATGTTGTTTTAACCCATGCTTTATTAAATTGTATTTATGTTGTTTTATCCTATGCTTTATTAAATTGTTTTTATGTTGTTTTAACCTATGCTTTATTAAATTGTATTTATGTTGTTTTAACCCATGCTTTATTAAATTGTATTTATTTTGTTTTGTCCTATGCTTTATTAAATTGTATTTATGTTGTTTTAACCTATGCTTTATTAAATTGTATTTATATTGTTTTATCCTATGCTTTATTAAATTGTATTTATGTTGTTTTATTCTATGCTTTATTAAATTGTATTTATGTTGTTTTATCCTATGCTTTATTAAATTGTATTTATGTTGTTTTATCCTATGCTTTATTAAATTGTATTTATGTTGTTTTAACCTATGCTTTATTACATCTTGTTTATGTTGTTTTATCCTATGCTTTATTAAATTGTATTTATGTTGTTTTAACCTATGCTTTATTAAATTGTATTTATGTTGTTTTTTCCTATGTTATATTAAATTGTATTTACGTGGTTTCATCCTATGCTTTATTAAATTGTATTTATTTTGTTTTAACCTATGCTTTATTAAATTGTTTTTATGTTGTTTTATCCTATGCTTTATTAAATTGTATTTATGTTATTTTAACCTATGCTTTATTAAATTTTATTTATGTTGTTTTATCCTATGCTTTATTAAATTGTATTTACGTGGTCTCATCCTATGCTTTATTAAATTGTATTTATGTTGTTTTAACCTATGATTTATTAAATTGTATTTATGTTGTTTTATCCTATGTTTTATTAAATTGTATTTATGTTGTTTTAACCTATGCTTTATTACATCCTGTTTATGTTGTTTTATCCTATGCTTTATTAAATTGTATTTATGTTGTTTTAACCTATGTTTTATTAAATTCTATTTATGTTGTTTTATCCTATGCTTCATTAAATTGTATTTATGTTGTTTTATCCTATACTTTATTAAATTGTATTTATGTTGTTTTATCCTATGCTTTATTAAATTGTATTTATGTTGTTTTATCATATGCTTTATTAAATTGTATTTATGTTGTTTTATCCTATGCTTTATTAAATTGTATTTATGTTGTTTTAACCTATGTTTTATTAAATTGTATCTATGTTTTGTTTTATCCTATGCTTTATTAAATTGTATTTATGTTGTTTTAACCCATGCTTTATTAAATTGTATTTATGTTGTTTTATCCTATGCTTTATTAAATTGTTTTTATGTTGTTTTAACCTATGCTTTATTAAATTGTATTTATGTTGTTTTAACCCATGCTTTATTAAATTGTATTTATTTTGTTTTGTCCTATGCTTTATTAAATTGTATTTATGTTGTTTTAACCTATGCTTTATTAAATTGTATTTATATTGTTTTATCCTATGCTTTATTAAATTGTATTTATGTTGTTTTATTCTATGCTTTATTAAATTGTATTTATGTTGTTTTATCCTATGCTTTATTAAATTGTATTTATGTTGTTTTATCCTATGCTTTATTAAATTGTATTTATGTTGTTTTAACCTATGCTTTATTACATCCTGTTTATGTTGTTTTATCCTATGCTTTATTAAATTGTATTTATGTTGTTTTAACCTATGCTTTATTAAATTGTATTTATGTTGTTTTTTCCTATGTTATATTAAATTGTATTTACGTGGTTTCATCCTATGCTTTATTAAATTGTATTTATTTTGTTTTAACCTATGCTTTATTAAATTGTTTTTATGTTGTTTTATCCTATGCTTTATTAAATTGTATTTATGTTGTTTTAACCTATGCTTTATTAAATTTTATTTATGTTGTTTTATCCTATGCTTTATTAAATTGTATTTACGTGGTTTCATCCTATGCTTTATTAAATTGTATTTATGTTGTTTTAACTTATGCTTTATTAAATTGTATTTATGTTGTTTTATCCTATGCTTTATTAAATTGTATTCATGTTGTTTTATCCAATGCTTTATTAAATAGTATTTATGTTGTTTTATCCTATGTTTCATTATATTGTATTTATGTTGTTTTAACCTATGCTTTATTAAATTGTATTTATGCTGTTTTAACCCATGCTTTATTAAATTGTATTTATGTTGTTTTATCCTATGCTTTATTAAATTGTATTTATGTTGTTTTATCCTATGCTATATTAAATTGTATTTATGTTGTTTTATCCTATACTTTATTAAATTGTATTTATGTTGTTTTATCCTATGCTTTATTAAATTGTATTTATATTGTTTTATTCTATGCTTTATTAAATTGTTTTTATGTGGTTTTAATCTATGCTTTTTTAAATTGTATTTATGTTGTTTTATTCTATGCTTTATTAAATTGTATTTATGTTGTTTTAACCTATGATTTATTAAATTGTATTTATGTTGTTTTATCCTATGCTTTATTAAATTGTATTTATGTTGTTTTAACCTATGATTTATTAAATTGTATTAATGTTGTTTTATCCTATGCTTTATTAAATTGTATTTATGTTGTTTTAACCTATGCTTTATTAAATTGTATTTATGCTGTTTTAACCCATGCTTTATTAAATTGTATTTATGTTGTTTTATCCTATGCTTTATTAAATTGTATTTATGTTGTTTTATTCTATGCTTTATTAAATTGTATTTATGTTGTTTTATCCTATGCTTTATTAAATTGTATTTATGTTGTTTTATCCTATGCTTTATTAAATTGTATTTATGTTGTTTTAACCTATGCTTTATTACATCCTGTTTATGTTGTTTTATCCTATGCTTTATTAAATTGTATTTATGTTGTTTTAACCTATGCTTTATTAAATTGTATTTATGTTGTTTTTTCCTATGTTATATTAAATTGTATTTACGTGGTTTCATCCTATGCTTTATTAAATTGTATTTATTTTGTTTTAACCTATGCTTTATTAAATTGTTTTTATGTTGTTTTATCCTATGCTTTATTAAATTGTATTTATGTTGTTTTAACCTATGCTTTATTAAATTTTATTTATGTTGTTTTATCCTATGCTTTATTAAATTGTATTTACGTGGTTTCATCCTATGCTTTATTAAATTGTATTTATGTTGTTTTAACCTATGATTTATTAAATTGTATTTATGTTGTTTTATCCTATGCTTTATTAAATTGTATTTATGTTGTTTTAACCTATGCTTTATTACATCCTGTTTATGTTGTTTTATCCTATGCTTTATTAAATTGTATTTATGTTGTTTTAACCTATGTTTTATTAAATTCTATTTATGTTGTTTTATCCTATGCTTCATTAAATTGTATTTATGTTGTTTTATCCTATGCTTTATTAAATTGTATTTATGTTGTTTTATCCTATGCTTTATTAAATTGTATTTATGTTGTTTTAACCTATGTTTTATTAAATTGTATTTATGTTGTTTTATCCTATGCTTTATTAAATTGTATTTATGTTGTTTTATCCTATGCTTTATTAAATTGTATTTATGTTGTTTTAACCTATGTTTTATTAAATTGTATCTATGTTGTTTTATCCTATGCTTTATTAAATTGTATTTATGTTGTTTTAACCCATGCTTTATTAAATTGTATTTATGTTGTTTTATCCTATGCTTTATTAAATTGTTTTTATGTTGTTTTAACCTATGCTTTATTAAATTGTATTTATGTTGTTTTAACCCATGCTTTATTAAATTGTATTTATTTTGTTTTGTCCTATGCTTTATTCAATTGTATTTATGTTGTTTTAACCTATGCTTTATTAAATTGTATTTATATTGTTTTATCCTATGCTTTATTAAATTGTATTTATGTTGTTTTATTCTATGCTTTATTAAATTGTATTTATGTTGTTTTATCCTATGCTTTATTAAATTGTATTTATGTTGTTTTATCCTATGCTTTATTAAATTGTATTTATGTTGTTTTAACCTATGCTTTATTACATCCTGTTTATGTTGTTTTATCCTATGCTTTATTAAATTGTATTTATGTTGTTTTAACCTATGCTTTATTAAATTGTATTTATGTTGTTTTTTCCTATGTTATATTAAATTGTATTTACGTGGTTTCATCCTATGCTTTATTAAATTGTATTTATTTTGTTTTAACCTATGCTTTATTAAATTGTTTTTATGTTGTTTTATCCTATGCTTTATTAAATTGTATTTATGTTGTTTTAACCTATGCTTTATTAAATTTTATTTATGTTGTTTTATCCTATGCTTTATTAAATTGTATTTACGTGGTTTCATCCTATGCTTTATTAAATTGTATTTATGTTGTTTTAACTTATGCTTTATTAAATTGTATTTATGTTGTTTTATCCTATGCTTTATTAAATTGTATTCATGTTGTTTTATCCAATGCTTTATTAAATAGTATTTATGTTGTTTTATCCTATGTTTCATTATATTGTATTTATGTTGTTTTAACCTATGCTTTATTAAATTGTATTTATGCTGTTTTAACCCATGCTTTATTAAATTGTATTTATGTTGTTTTATCCTATGCTTTATTAAATTGTATTTATGTTGTTTTATCGTATGCTATATTAAATTGTATTTATGTTGTTTTATCCTATACTTTATTAAATTGTATTTATGTTGTTTTATCCTATGCTTTATTAAATTGTATTTATATTGTTTTATTCTATGCTTTATTAAATTGTTTTTATGTGGTTTTAATCTATGCTTTTTTAAATTGTATTTATGTTGTTTTATTCTATGCTTTATTAAATTGTATTTATGTTGTTTTAACCTATGATTTATTAAATTGTATTTATGTTGTTTTATCCTATGCTTTATTAAATTGTATTTATGTTGTTTTAACCTATGCTTTATTACATCCTGTTTATGTTGTTTTATCCTATGCTTTATTAATTTGTATTTATTTTGTTTTAACCTATGCTTCATTAAATTGTATTTATGTTGTTTTATCCTATGCTTTATTAAATTGTATTTATGTTGTTTTATCCTATGCTTTATTAAATTGTATTTATGTTGTTTTAACCTATGTTTTATTAAATTGTATTTATGTTGTTTTATCCTATGCTTTATTAAATTGTATTTATGTTGTTTTATCCTATGCTTTATTAAATTGTATTTATGTTGTTTTAACCTATGCTTTATTAAATTGTATTTATGTTGTTTTATCCTATGCTTTATTAAATTGTATTTATGTTGTTTTAACCTATGTTTTATTAAATTGTATTTATGTTGTTTTATCCTATGCTTTATTAAATTGTATTTATGTTGTTTTAACCTATGCTTTATTAAATTGTATTTATGTTGTTTTAACCCATGCTTTATTAAATTGTATTTATTTTGTTTTGTCCTATGCTTTATTAAATTGCATTTATGTTGTTTTAACCTATGCTTAATTAAATTGTATTTATATTGTTTTATCCTATGCTTTATTAAATTGTATTTATGTTGTTTTAACCTATGCTTTATTAAATTGTATTTATGTTGTTTTATCCTATGCTTTATTAAATTGTATTTATGTTGTTTTATCCTATGCTTTATTAAATTGTATTTATGTTGTTTTAACCTATGCTTTATTACATCCTGTTTATGTTGTTTTATCCTATGCTTTATTAAATTGTATTTATGTTGTTTTAACCTATGCTTTATTAAATTGTATTTATGTTGTTTTATCCTATGTTATATTAAATTGTATTTACGTGGTTTCATCCTATGCTTTATTAAATTGTATTTATTTTGTTTTAACCTATGCTTTATTAAATTGTTTTTATGTTGTTTTATCCTATGCTTTATTAAATTGTATTCATGTTGCTTTATCCAATGCTTTATTAAATTGTATTTATGTTGTTTTATCCTATGTTTCATTATATTGTATTTATGTTGTTTTAACCTATGCTTTATTAAATTGTATTTATGCTGTTTTAACCCATGCTTTATTAAATTGTATTTATGTTGTTTTATCCTATGCTTTATTAAATTGTATTTATGTTGTTTTATCCTATGCTATATTAAATTGTATTTATGTTGTTTTATCCTATACTTTATTAAATTGTATTTATGTTGTTTTATCCTATACTTTATTAAATTGTATTTATGTTGTTTTATCCTATGCTTTATTAAATTGTATTTATATTGTTTTATTCTATGCTTTATTAAATGGTTTTTATGTTTTTTTAATCTATGCTTTTTTAAATTTTATTTATGTTGTTTTATCCTATGCTTTATTAAATTGTATTTATGTTGTTTTAACCTATGATTTATTAAATTGTATTAATGTTGTTTTATCCTATGCTTTATTAAATTGTATTTATGTTGTTTTAACCTATGCTTTATTAAATTGTATTTATGCTGTTTTAACCCATGCTTTATTAAATTGTATTTATGTTGTTTTATCCTATGCTTTATTAAATTGTATTTATGTTGTTTTATCCTATGCTATATTAAATTGTATTTATGTTGTTTTATCCTATACTTTATTAAATTGTATTTATGTTGTTTTATCCTATGCTTTATTAAATTGTATTTATATTGTTTTATTCTATGCTTTATTAAATTGTTTTTATGTGGTTTTAATCTATGCTTTTTTAAATTGTATTTATGTTGTTTTATTCTATGCTTTATTAAATTGTATTTATGTTGTTTTAACCTATGATTTATTAAATTGTATTTATGTTGTTTTATCCTATGCTTTATTAAATTGTATTTATGTTGTTTTAACCTATGCTTTATTACATCCTGTTTATGTTGTTTTATCCTATGCTTTATTAAATTGTATTTATTTTGTTTTAACCTATGCTTCATTAAATTGTATTTATGTTGTTTTATCCTATGCTTTATTAAATTGTATTTATGTTGTTTTATCCTATGCTTTATTAAATTGTATTTATGTTGTTTTAACCTATGTTTTATTAAATTGTATTTATGTTGTTTTATCCTATGCTTTATTAAATTGTATTTATGTTGTTTTATCCTATGCTTTATTAAATTGTATTTATGTTGTTTTAACCTATGCTTTATTAAATTGTATTTATGTTGTTTTATCCTATGCTTTATTAAATTGTATTTATGTTGTTTTAACCTATGTTTTATTAAATTGTATTTATGTTGTTTTATCCTATGCTTTATTAAATTGTATTTATGTTGTTTTAACCTATGCTTTATTAAATTGTATTTATGTTGTTTTAACCCATGCTTTATTAAATTGTATTTATTTTGTTTTGTCCTATGCTTTATTAAATTGCATTTATGTTGTTTTAACCTAAGCTTTATTACATTGTATTTATATTGTTTTATCCTATGCTTTATTAAATTGTATTTATGTTGTTTTATTCTCTGCTTTATTAAATTGTATTTATGTTGTTTTATCCTATGCTTTATTAAATTGTATTTATGTTGTTTTATCCTATGCTTTATTAAATTGTATTTATGTTGTTTTAACCTATGCTTTATTACATCCTGTTTATGTTGTTTTATCCTATGCTTTATTAAATTGTATTTATGTTGTTTTAACCTATGCTTTATTAAATTGTATTTATGTTGTTTTATCCTATGTTATATTAAATTGTATTTACGTGGTTTCATCCTATGCTTTATGAAATTGTATTTATTTTGTTTTAACCTATGCTTTATTAAATTGTTTTTATGTTGTTTTATCCTATGCTTTATTAAATTGTATTCATGTTGTTTTATCCAATGCTTTATTAAATTGTATTTATGTTGTTTTATCCTATGTTTCATTATATTGTATTTATGTTGTTTTAACCTATGCTTTATTAAATTCTATTTATGTTGTTTTATCCTATGTTATTTTAAATTGTATTTACTTGGTTTCATCCTATGCTGTATTAAATTGTAATTATTTTGTTTTAACCTATGCTTTATTAAATTGTTTTTATGCTGTTTTATCCTATGCTTTATTAAATTGTATTTATGTTGTTTTAACCTATGCTTTATTAAATTGTATTTATGTTGTTTTATCCTATGCTTTATTAAATTGTATTCATGTTGTTTTATCCAATGCTTAATTAAATTGTATTTATGTTGTTTTATCCTGCGTTTCATTAAATTGTATTTATGTTGTTTTAACCAATGCTTTATTAAATTGTATTTATGCTGTTTTAACCCATGCTTTATTAAATTGTATTTATGTTGTTTTATCCTATGCTTTATTAAATTGTATTTATGTTGTTTTATCCTATGCTTTATTAAATTGTATTTATGTTGTTTTATTTTATGCTTTATTAAGTTGTATTTATGTTTTTTTATCCTATGCTTTATTAAATTGTATTTATGTTGTTTTATCCTATGCTTTATTAAATTGTATTTATGTTGTTTTATCCTATGCTTTATTAAATTGTATTCATGTTGTTTTATCCAATGCTTTATTAAATTGTATTTATGTTGTTTTATCCTATGTTTCATTATATTGTATTTATGTTGTATTAACCTATGCTTTATTAAATTGTATTTATGCTGTTTTAACCCATGCTTTATTAAATTGTATTTATGTTGTTTTATCCTATGCTTTATTAAATTGTATTTATGTTGTTTTATCCTATGCTATATTAAATTGTATTTATGTTGTTTTATCCTATACTTTATTAAATTGTATTTATGTTGTTTTATCCTATGCTTTATTAAATTGTATTTATATTGTTTTGTTCTATGCTTTATTAAATGGTTTTTATGTTTTTTTAATCTATGCTTTTTTAAATTTTATTTATGTTGTTTTATCCTATGCTTTATTAAATTGTATTTATGTTGTTTTAACCTATGATTTATTAAATTGTATTAATGTTGTTTTATCCTATGCTTTATTAAATTGTATTTATTTTGTTTTAACCTATGCTTTATTACATCCTGTTTATGTTGTTTTATCCTATGCTTTATTAACTTGTATTTATGTTGTTTTAACCTATGCTTTATTAAATTCTATTTATGTTGTTTTATCCTATGTTATATTAAATTGTATTTACGTGGTTTCATCCTATGCTTTATTAAATTGTATTTATTTTGTTTTAACCTATGCTTCATTAAATTGTATTTATGTTGTTTTATCCTATGCTTTATTAAATTGTATTTATGTTGTTTTATCCTATGCTTTATTAAATTGTATTTATGTTGTTTTAACCTATGTTTTATTAAATTGTATTTATGTTGTTTTATCCTATGCTTTATTAAATTGTATTTATGTTGTTTTATCCTATGCTTTATTAAATTGTATTTATGTTGTTTTAACCTATGCTTTATTAAATTGTATTTATGTTGTTTTATCCTATGCTTTATTAAATTGTATTTATGTTGTTTTAACCTATGTTTTATTAAATTGTATTTATGTTGTTTTATCCTATGCTTTATTAAATTGTATTTATCTTGTTTTAACCTATGCTTTATTAAATTGTATTTATGTTGTTTTAACCCATGCTTTATTAAATTGTATTTATTTTGTTTTGTCCTATGCTTTATTAAATTGCATTTATGTTGTTTTAACCTATGCTTTATTAAATTGTATTTATATTGTTTTATCCTATGCTTTATTAAACTGTATTTATGTTGTTTTATTCTATGCTTTATTAAATTGTATTTATGTTGTTTTATCCTATGCTTTATTAAATTGTATTTATGTTGTTTTATCCTATGCTTTATTAAATTGTATTTATGTTGTTTTAACCTATGCTTTATTACATCCTGTTTATGTTGTTTTATCCTATGCTTTATTAAATTGTATTTATGTTGTTTTAACCTATGCTTTATTAAATTGTATTTATGTTGTTTTATCCTATGTTATATTAAATTGTATTTACGTGGTTTCATCCTATGCTTTATTAAATTGTATTTATTTTGTTTTAACCTATGCTTTATTAAATTGTTTTTATGTTGTTTTATCCTATGCTTTATTAAATTGTATTTATGTTGTTTTAACCTATGCTTTATTAAATTGTATTTATGTTGTTTTATCCTATGCTTTATTAAATTGTATTTACGTGGATTCATCCTATGCTTTATTAAATTGTATTTATGTTGTTTTAACCTATGCTTTATTAAATTGTATTTATGTTGTTTTATCCTATGCTTTATTAAATTGTATTCATGTTGTTTTATCCAATGCTTTATTAAATTGTATTTATGTTGTTTTATCCTATGTTTCATTATATTGTATTTATGTTGTTTTAACCTATGCTTTATTAAATTGTATTTATGCTGTTTTAACCCATGCTTTATTAAATTGTATTTATGTTGTTTTATCCTATGCTTTATTAAATTGTATTTATATTGTTTTATCCTATGCTATATTAAATTGTATTTATGTTGTTTTATCCTATACTTTATTAAATTGTATTTATGTTGTTTTATCCTATACTCTATTAAATTGTATTTATGTTGTTTTAACCTATGCTTTATTACATCCTGTTTATGTTGTTTTATCCTATGCTTTATTAAATTGTATTTATGTTGTTTTAACCTATGCTTTATTAAATTCTATTTATGTTGTTTTATCCTATGTTATTTTAAATTGTATTTACTTGGTTTCATCCTATGCTGTATTAAATTGTAATTATTTTGTTTTAACCTATGCTTTATTAAATTGTTTTTATGCTGTTTTATCCTATGCTTTATTAAATTGTATTTATGTTGTTTTAACCTATGCTTTATTAAATTGTATTTATGTTGTTTTATCCTATGCTTTATTAAATTGTATTCATGTTGTTTTATCCAATGCTTAATTAAATTGTATTTATGTTGTTTTATCCTGCGTTTCATTAAATTGTATTTATGTTGTTTTAACCAATGCTTTATTAAATTGTATTTATGCTGTTTTAACCCATGCTTTATTAAATTGTATTTATGTTGTTTTATCCTATGCTTTATTAAATTGTATTTATGTTGTTTTATCCTATGCTTTATTAAATTGTATTTATGTTGTTTTATTTTATGCTTTATTAAGTTGTATTTATGTTGTTTTATCCTATGCTTTATTAAATTGTATTTATGTTGTTTTATCCTATGCTTTATTAAATTGTATTTATGTTGTTTTATCCTATGCTTTATTAAATTGTATTTATGTTGTTTTAATCTATGCTTTATTAAATTTTATTTATGTTGTTTTATCCTATGCTTTATTAAATTGTATTTATGTTGTTTTAACCTATGATTTATTAAATTGTATTTATGTTGTTTTATCCTATGCTTTATTAAATTGTATTTATGTTGTTTTATCCTATGCTTTATTAAATTGTATTTATGTTGTTTTAACCTATGCTTTATTACATCCTGTTTATGTTGTTTTATCCTATGCTTTATTAAATTGTATTTATGTTGTTTTAACCTATGCTTTATTAAATTCTATTTATGTTGTTTTATCCTATGTTATATTAAATGGTATTTACGTGGTTTCATCCTATGCTTTATTAAATTGTATTTATTTGTTTTAACCTATGCTTTATTAAATTGTTTTTATGTTGTTTTATCCTATGCTTTATTAAATTGTATTTATGTTGTTTTATCCTATGCTTTATTAAATTGTATTTGTGTTGTTTTATCCTATGCTTTATTAAATTGTATTTATGTTGTTTTAACCTATGCTTTATTACATCGTGTTTATGTTGTTTTATCCTATGCTTTATTAAATTGTATTTATGTTGTTTTAACCTATGCTTTATTAAATTGTATTTATGTTGTTTTATCCTATGTTATATTAAATTGTATTTACGTGGTTTCATCCTATGCTTTATTAAATTGTATTTATTTTGTTTTAACGTATGCTTTATTAAATTGTATTTATGTTGTTTTATCCTATGCTTTATTAAATTGTATTTATGTTGTTTTAACCTATGCTTTATTAAATTTTATTTATGTTGTTTTATCCTATGCTTTATTAAATTGTATTTACGTGGTTTCATCCTATGCTTTATTAAATTGTATTTATGTTGTTTTAACCTATGCTTTATTAAATTGTATTTATGTTGTTTTATCCTATGCTTTATTAAATTGTATTCATGTTGTTTTATCCAATGCTTTATTAAATTGTATTTATGTTGTTTTATCCTATGTTTCATTATATTGTATTTATGTTGTTTTAACCTATGCTTTATTAAATTGTATTTATGCTGTTTTAACCCATGCTTTATTAAATTGTATTTATGTTGTTTTATCCTATGCTTTATTAAATTGTATTTATGTTGTTTTATCCTATGCTATATTAAATTGTATTTATGTTGTTTTATCCTATACTTTATTAAATTGTATTTATGTTGTTTTATCCTATGCTTTATTAAATTGTATTTATATTGTTTTATTCTATGCTTTATTAAATTGTTTTTATGTTGTTTTAATCTATGCTTTTTTAAATTGTATTTATGTTGTTTTATCCTATGCTTTATTAAATTGTATTTATGTTGTTTTAACCTATGATTTATTAAATTGTATTTATGTTGTTTTATCCTATGCTTTATTAAATTGTATTTATGTTGTTTTAACCTATGCTTTATTACATCCTGTTTATGTTGTTTTATCCTATGCTTTATTAAATTGTATTTATGTTGTTTTAACCTATGCTTTATTAAATTCTATTTATGTTGTTTTATACTATGTTATATTAAATTGTATTTACGTGGTTTCATCCTATGCTTTATTAAAATGTATTTATTTTGTTTTAACCTATGCTTTATTAAATTGTATTTTTGTTGTTTTAACCCATGTTTCATTAAATTGTATTTATGTTGTTTTATCCTATGCTTCATTAAATTGTATTTATGTTGTTTTATCCTATGCTTTATTAAATTGTATTTATGTTGTTTTATCCTATACTTTATTAAATTGTATTTATGTTGTTTTAACCTATGTTTTATTAAATTGTATCTATGTTGTTTTATCCTATGCTTTATTAAATTGTATTTATGTTGTTTTATCCTATGCTTTATTAAATTGTATTTATGTTGTTTTAACCTATGCTTTATTAAATTGTATTTATGTTGTTTTATCCTATGCTTTATTAAATTGTATTTATGTTGTTTTAATCTATGCTTTATTAAATTTTATTTATGTTGTTTTATCCTATGCTTTATTAAATTGTATTTATGTTGTTTTAACCTATGATTTATTAAATTGTATTTATGTTGTTTTATCCTATGCTTTATTAAATTGTATTTATGTTGTTTTATCCTATGCTTTATTAAATTGTATTTATGTTGTTTTAACCTATGCTTTATTACATCCTGTTTATGTTGTTTTATCCTATGCTTTATTAAATTGTATTTATGTTGTTTTAACCTATGCTTTATTAAATTCTATTTATGTTGTTTTATCCTATGTTATATTAAATGGTATTTACGTGGTTTCATCCTATGCTTTATTAAATTGTATTTATTTGTTTTAACCTATGCTTTATTAAATTGTTTTTATGTTGTTTTATCCTATGCTTTATTAAATTGTATTTATGTTGTTTTATCCTATGCTTTATTAAATTGTATTTGTGTTGTTTTATCCTATGCTTTATTAAATTGTATTTATGTTGTTTTAACCTATGCTTTATTACATCGTGTTTATGTTGTTTTATCCTATGCTTTATTAAATTGTATTTATGTTGTTTTAACCTATGCTTTATTAAATTGTATTTATGTTGTTTTATCCTATGTTATATTAAATTGTATTTACGTGGTTTCATCCTATGCTTTATTAAATTGTATTTATTTTGTTTTAACGTATGCTTTATTAAATTGTATTTATGTTGTTTTATCCTATGCTTTATTAAATTGTATTTATGTTGTTTTAACCTATGCTTTATTAAATTTTATTTATGTTGTTTTATCCTATGCTTTATTAAATTGTATTTACGTGGTTTCATCCTATGCTTTATTAAATTGTATTTATGTTGTTTTAACCTATGCTTTATTAAATTGTATTTATGTTGTTTTATCCTATGCTTTATTAAATTGTATTCATGTTGTTTTATCCAATGCTTTATTAAATTGTATTTATGTTGTTTTATCCTATGTTTCATTATATTGTATTTATGTTGTTTTAACCTATGCTTTATTAAATTGTATTTATGCTGTTTTAACCCATGCTTTATTAAATTGTATTTATGTTGTTTTATCCTATGCTTTATTAAATTGTATTTATGTTGTTTTATCCTATGCTATATTAAATTGTATTTATGTTGTTTTATCCTATACTTTATTAAATTGTATTTATTTTGTTTTATCCTATGCTTTATTAAATTGTATTTATATTGTTTTATTCTATGCTTTATTAAATTGTTTTTATGTTGTTTTAATCTATGCTTTTTTAAATTGTATTTATGTTGTTTTATCCTATGCTTTATTAAATTGTATTTATGTTGTTTTAACCTATGATTTATTAAATTGTATTTATGTTGTTTTATCCTATGCTTTATTAAATTGTATTTATGTTGTTTTAACCTATGCTTTATTACATCCTGTTTATGTTGTTTTATCCTATGCTTTATTAAATTGTATTTATGTTGTTTTAACCTATGCTTTATTAAATTCTATTTATGTTGTTTTATACTATGTTATATTAAATTGTATTTACGTGGTTTAATCCTATGCTTTATTAAAATGTATTTATTTTGTTTTAACCTATGCTTTATTAAATTGTATTTTTGTTGTTTTAACCCATGTTTCATTAAATTGTATTTATGTTGTTTTATCCTATGCTTCATTAAATTGTATTTATGTTGTTTTATCCTATGCTTTATTAAATTGTATTTATGTTGTTTTATCCTATACTTTATTAAATTGTATTTATGTTGTTTTAACCTATGTTTTATTAAATTGTATCTATGTTGTTTTATCCTATGCTTTATTAAATTGTATTTATGTTGTTTTATCCTATGCTTTATTAAATTGTATTTATGTTGTTTTAACCTATGCTTTATTAAATTGTATTTATGTTGTTTTATCCTATGCTTTATTAAATTGTATTTATGTTGTTTTAACCTATGTTTTATTAAATTGGATTTATGTTGTTTTATCCTATGCTTTATTAAATTGTATTTATGTTGTTTTAACCTATGCTTTATTAAATTGTATTTATGTTGTTTTAACCCAAGCTTTATTAAATTGTATTTATTTTGTTCTGTCCTATGCTTTATTAAATTGCATTTATGTTGTTTTAACCTATGCTTTATTAAATTGTATTTATATTGTTTTATCCTATGCTATATTAAATTGTTTTTATGTTGTTTTATTCTATGCTTTATTAAATTGTATTTATGTTGTTTTATCCTATGCTTTATTAAATTGTATTTATGTTGTTTTATCCTATGCTTTATTAAATTGTATTTATGTTGTTTTAACCTATGCTTTATTACATCCTGTTTATGTTGTTTTATCCTATGCTTTATTAAATTGTATTTATGTTGTTTTAACCTATGCTTTATTAAATTGTATTTATGTTGTTTTATCCTATGTTATATTAAATTGTATTTACGTGGTTTCATCCTATGCTTTATTAAATTGTATTTATGTTGTTTTATCCTATGCTTTATTAAATTGTATTCATGTTGTTTTATCCAATGCGTTATTAAATTGTATTTATGTTGTTTTATCCTATGTTTCATTATATTGTATTTATGTTGTTTTAACCTATGCTTTATTAAATTGTATTTATGCTGTTTTAACCCATGCTTTATTAAATTGTATTTATGTTGTTTTATCCTATGCTTTATTAATTTGTATTTATGTTGTTTTATCCTATGCTATATTAAATTGTATTTATGTTGTTTTATCCTATACTTTATTAAATTGTATTTATGTTGTTTTATCCTATGCTTTATTAAATTGTATTTATATTGTTTTATTCTATGCTTTATGAAATTGTTTTTATGTTGTTTTAATCTATGCTTTTTAAAATTTTATTTATGTTGTTTTATCCTATGCTTTATTAAATTGTATTTATGTTGTTTTAACCTATGATTTATTAAATTGTATTTATGTTGTTTTATCCTATGCTTTATTAAATTGTATTTATGTTGTTTTAACCTATGCTTTATTACATCCTGTTTATGTTGTTTTATCCTATGCTTTATTAAATTGTATTTATGTTGTTTTAACCTATGTTTTATTAAATTGTATTTATGTTGTTTTATTCTATGCTTCATTAAATTGTATTTATGTTGTTTTATCCTATGCTTTATTAAATTGTATTTATGTTGTTTTATCCTATGCTTTATTAAATTGTATTTATGTTGTTTTAACCTATGTTTTATTAAATTGTATTTATGTTGTTTTATCCTATGCTTTATTAAATTTTATTTATGTTGTTTTATCCTATGCTTTATTAAATTGTATTTATGTTGTTTTAACCTATGTTTTATTAAATTGTATCTATGTTGTTTTATCCTATGCTTTATTAAATTGTATTTATGTTGTTTTAACCCATGCTTTATTAAATTGTATTTATGTTGTTTTATCCTATGCTTTATTAAATTGTTTTTATGTTGTTTTAACCTATGCTTTATTAAATTGTATTTATGTTGTTTTAACCCATGCTTTATTAAATTGTATTTATTTTGTTTTGTCCTATGCTTTATTAAATTGTATTTATGTTGTTTTAACCTATGCTTTATTAAATTGTATTTATATTGTTTTATCCTATGCTTTATTAAATTGTATTTATGTTGTTTTATTCTATGCTTTATTAAATTGTATTTATGTTGTTTTATCCTATGCTTTATTAAATTGTATTTATGTTGTTTTATCCTATGCTTTATTAAATTGTATTTATGTTGTTTTAACCTATGCTTTATTACATCCTGTTTATGTTGTTTTATCCTATGCTTTATTAAATTGTATTTATGTTGTTTTAACCTATGCTTTATTAAATTCTATTTATGTTGTTTTTTCCTATGTTATATTAAATTGCATTTACGTGGTTTCATCCTATGCTTTATTAAATTGTATTTATGTTGTTTTATCCTATGCTTTATTAAATTGTATTCATGTTATTTTATCCAATGCGTTATTAAATTGTATTTATGTTGTTTTATCCTATGTTTCATTATATTGTATTTATGTTGTTTTAACCTATGCTTTATTAAATTGTATTTATGCTGTTTTAACCCATGCTTTATTAAATTGTATTTATGTTGTTTTATCCTATGCTTTATTAATTTGTATTTATGTTGTTTTATCCTATGCTATATTAAATTGTATTTATGTTGTTTTATCCTATACTTTATTAAATTGTATTTATGTTGTTTTATCCTATGCTTTATTAAATTGTATTTATATTGTTTTATTCTATGCTTTATGAAATTGTTTTTATGTTGTTTTAATCTATGCTTTTTTAAATTTTATTTATGTTGTTTTATCCTATGCTTTATTAAATTGTATTTATGTTGTTTTAACCTATGATTTATTAAATTGTATTTATGTTGTTTTATCCTATGCTTTATTAAATTGTATTTATGTTGTTTTAACCTATGCTTTATTACATCCTGTTTATGTTGTTTTATCCTATGCTTTATTAAATTGTATTTATGTTGTTTTAACCTATGTTTTATTAAATTGTATTTATGTTGTTTTATCCTATGCTTCATTAAATTGTATTTATGTTGTTTTATCCTATGCTTTATTAAATTGTATTTATGTTGTTTTATCCTATGCTTTATTAAATTGTATTTATGTTGTTTTAACCTATGTTTTATTAAATTGTATTTATGTTGTTTTATCCTATGCTTTATTAAATTTTATTTATGTTGTTTTATCCTATGCTTTATTAAATTGTATTTATGTTGTTTTAACCTATGTTTTATTAAATTGTATCTATGTTGTTTTATCCTATGCTTTATTAAATTGTATTTATGTTGTTTTAACCCATGCTTTATTAAATTGTATTTATGTTGTTTTATCCTATGCTTTATTAAATTGTTTTTATGTTGTTTTAACCTATGCTTTATTAAATTGTATTTATGTTGTTTTAACCCATGCTTTATTAAATTGTATTTATTTTGTTTTGTCCTATGCTTTATTAAATTGTATTTATGTTGTTTTAACCTATGCTTTATTAAATTGTATTTATATTGTTTTATCCTATGCTTTATTAAATTGTATTTATGTTGTTTTATTCTATGCTTTATTAAATTGTATTTATGTTGTTTTATCCTATGCTTTATTAAATTGTATTTATGTTGTTTTATCCTATGCTTTATTAAATTGTATTTATGTTGTTTTAACCTATGCTTTATTACATCCTGTTTATGTTGTTTTATCCTATGCTTTATTAAATTGTATTTATGTTGTTTTAACCTATGCTTTATTAAATTCTATTTATGTTGTTTTTTCCTATGTTATATTAAATTGCATTTACGTGGTTTCATCCTATGCTTTATTAAATTGTATTTATTTTGTTTTAACCTATGCTTTATTAAATTGTTTTTATGTTGTTTTATCCTATGCTTTATTAAATTGTATTTATGTTGTTTTAACCTATGCTTTATTAAATTTTATTTATGTTGTTTTATCCTATGCTTTATTAAATTGTATTTACGTGGTTTCATCCTATGCTTTATTAAATTGTATTTATGTTGTTTTAACTTATGCTTTATTAAATTGTATTTATGTTGTTTTATCCTATGCTTTATTAAATTGTATTCATGTTGTTTTATCCAATGCTTTATTAAATTGTATTTATGTTGTTTTATCCTATGTTTCATTATATTGTATTTATGTTGTTTTAACCTATGCTTTATTAAATTGTATTTATGCTGTTTTAACCCATGCTTTATTAAATTGTATTTATGTTGTTTTATCCTATGCTTTATTAAATTGTATTTATGTTGTTTTATCCTATGCTATATTAAATTGTATTTATGTTGTTTTATCCTATACTTTATTAAATTGTATTTATGTTGTTTTATCCTATGCTTTATTAAATTGTATTTATATTGTTTTATTCTATGCTTTATTAAATTGTTTTTATGTGGTTTTAATCTATGCTTTTTTTAATTGTATTTATGTTGTTTTATTCTATGCTTTATTAAATTGTATTTATGTTGTTTTAACCTATGATTTATTAAATTGTATTTATGTTGTTTTATCCTATGCTTTATTAAATTGTATTTATGTTGTTTTAACCTATGTTTTATTAAATTGTATTTATGTTGTTTTATCCTATGCTTTATTAAATTGTATTTATGTTGTTTTATCCTATGCTTTATTAAATTGTATTTATGTTGTTTTAACCTATGCTTTATTAAATTGTATTTATGTTGTTTTATCCTATGCTTTATTAAATTGTATTTATGTTGTTTTAACCTATGTTTTATTAAATTGTATTTATGTTGTTTTATCCTATGCTTTATTAAATTGTATTTATGTTGTTTTAACCTATGCTTTATTAAATTGTATTTATGTTGTTTTAACCCATGCTTTATTAAATTGTATTTATTTTGTTTTGTCCTATGCTTTATTAAATTGCATTTATGTTGTTTTAACCTATGCTTTATTAAATTGTATTTATATTGTTTTATCCTATGCTTTATTAAATTGTATTTATGTTGTTTTATTCTATGCTTTATTAAATTGTATTTATGTTGTTTTATCCTATGCTTTATTAAATTGTATTTATGTTGTTTTATCCTATGCTTTATTAAATTGTATTTATGTTGTTTTAACCTATGCTTTATTACATCCTGTTTATGTTGTTTTATCCTATGCTTTATTAAATTGTATTTATGTTGTTTTAACCTATGCTTTATTAAATTGTATTTATGTTGTTTTAACCTATGTTTTATTAAATTGTATTTATGTTGTTTTATCCTATGCTTTATTAAATTGTATTTATGTTGTTTTATCCTATGCTTTATTAAATTGTATTTATGTTGTTTTAACCTATGCTTTATTAAATTGTATTTATGTTGTTTTATCCTATGCTTTATTAAATTGTATTTATGTTGTTTTAACCTATGTTTTATTAAATTGTATTTATGTTGTTTTATCCTATGCTTTATTAAATTGTATTTATGTTGTTTTAACCTATGCTTTATTAAATTCTATTTATGTTGTTTTATACTATGTTATATTAAATTGTATTTACGTGGTTTCATCCTATGCTTTATTAAATTGTATTTATTTTGTTTTAACCTATGCTTTATTAAATTGTATTTTTGTTGTTTTAACCCATGTTTCATTAAATTGTATTTATGTTGTTTTATCCTATGCTTCATTAAATTGTATTTATGTTGTTTTATCCTATGCTTTATTAAATTGTATTTATGTTGTTTTATCCTATACTTTATTAAATTGTATTTATGTTGTTTTAACCTATGTTTTATTAAATTGTATCTATGTTGTTTTATCCTATGCTTTATTAAATTGTATTTATGTTGTTTTATCCTATGCTTTATTAAATTGTATTTATGTTGTTTTAACCTATGCTTTATTAAATTGTATTTATGTTGTTTTATCCTATGCTTTATTAAATTGTATTTATGTTGTTTTAACCTATGTTTTATTAAATTGGATTTATGTTGTTTTATCCTATGCTTTATTAAATTGTATTTATGTTGTTTTAACCTATGCTTTATTAAATTGTATTTATGTTGTTTTAACCCAAGCTTTATTAAATTGTATTTATTTTGTTCTGTCCTATGCTTTATTAAATTGCATTTATGTTGTTTTAACCTATGCTTTATTAAATTGTATTTATATTGTTTTATCCTATGCTTTATTAAATTGTTTTTATGTTGTTTTATTCTATGCTTTATTAAATTGTATTTATGTTGTTTTATCCTATGCTTTATTAAATTGTATTTATGTTGTTTTATCCTATGCTTTATTAAATTGTATTTATGTTGTTTTAACCTATGCTTTATTACATCCTGTTTATGTTGTTTTATCCTATGCTTTATTAAATTGTATTTATGTTGTTTTAACCTATGCTTTATTAAATTGTATTTATGTTGTTTTATCCTATGTTATATTAAATTGTATTTACGTGGTTTCATCCTATGCTTTATTAAATTGTATTTATGTTGTTTTATCCTATGCTTTATTAAATTGTATTCATGTTGTTTTATCCAATGCGTTATTAAATTGTATTTATGTTGTTTTATCCTATGTTTCATTATATTGTATTTATGTTGTTTTAACCTATGCTTTATTAAATTGTATTTATGCTGTTTTAACCCATGCTTTATTAAATTGTATTTATGTTGTTTTATCCTATGCTTTATTAATTTGTATTTATGTTGTTTTATCCTATGCTATATTAAATTGTATTTATGTTGTTTTATCCTATACTTTATTTAATTGTATTTATGTTGTTTTATCCTATGCTTTATTAAATTGTATTTATATTGTTTTATTCTATGCTTTATGAAATTGTTTTTATGTTGTTTTAATCTATGCTTTTTTAAATTTTATTTATGTTGTTTTATCCTATGCTTTATTAAATTGTATTTATGTTGTTTTAACCTATGATTTATTAAATTGTATTTATGTTGTTTTATCCTATGCTTTATTAAATTGTATTTATGTTGTTTTAACCTATGCTTTATTACATCCTGTTTATGTTGTTTTATCCTATGCTTTATTAAATTGTATTTATGTTGTTTTAACCTATGTTTTATTAAATTCTATTTATGTTGTTTTATCCTATGCTTCATTAAATTGTATTTATGTTGTTTTATCCTATGCTTTATTAAATTGTATTTATGTTGTTTTATCCTATGCTTTATTAAATTGTATTTATGTTGTTTTAACCTATGTTTTATTAAATTGTATTTATGTTGTTTTATCCTATGCTTTATTAAATTTTATTTATGTTGTTTTATCCTATGCTTTATTAAATTGTATTTATGTTGTTTTAACCTATGTTTTATTAAATTGTATCTATGTTGTTTTATCCTATGCTTTATTAAATTGTATTTATGTTGTTTTAACCCATGCTTTATTAAATTGTATTTATGTTGTTTTATCCTATGCTTTATTAAATTGTTTTTATGTTGTTTTAACCTATGCTTTATTAAATTGTATTTATGTTGTTTTAACCCATGCTTTATTAAATTGTATTTATTTTGTTTTGTCCTATGCTTTATTAAATTGTATTTATGTTGTTTTAACCTATGCTTTATTAAATTGTATTTATATTGTTTTATCCTATGCTTTATTAAATTGTATTTATGTTGTTTTATTCTATGCTTTATTAAATTGTATTTATGTTGTTTT
The DNA here is from genome assembly GCF_046119375.1 of Phyllobates terribilis. Lineage (NCBI taxonomy): Eukaryota > Metazoa > Chordata > Amphibia > Anura > Dendrobatidae > Phyllobates > Phyllobates terribilis. Next base: position 82,836 of record NW_027363206.1, on the reverse strand, counting down.
ATCCTATGCTTTATTAAATTGTATTTATGTTGTTTTATCCTATGCTTTATTAAATTGTATTTATGTTGTTTTAACCTATGCTTTATTACATCCTGTTTATGTTGTTTTATCCTATGCTTTATTAAATTGTATTTATGTTGTTTTAACCTATGCTTTATTAAATTCTATTTATGTTGTTTTTTCCTATGTTATATTAAATTGTATTTACGTGGTTTCATCCTATGCTTTATTAAATTGTATTTATTTTGTTTTAACCTATGCTTTATTAAATTGTTTTTATGTTGTTTTATCCTATGCTTTATTAAATTGTATTTATGTTGTTTTAACCTATGCTTTATTAAATTTTATTTATGTTGTTTTATCCTATGCTTTATTAATTTGTATTTACGTGGTTTCATCCTATGCTTTATTAAATTGTATTTATGTTGTTTTAACTTATGCTTTATTAAATTGTATTTATGTTGTTTTATCCTATGCTTTATTAAATTGTATTCATGTTGTTTTATCCAATGCTTTATTAAATTGTATTTATGTTGTTTTATCCTATGTTTCATTATATTGTATTTATCTTGTTTTAACCTATGCTTTATTAAATTGTATTTATGCTGTTTTAACCCATGCTTTATTAAATTGTATTTATGTTGTTTTATCCTATGCTTTATTAAATTGTATTTATGTTGTTTTATCCTATGCTATATTAAATTGTATTTATGTTGTTTTATCCTATACTTTATTAAATTGTATTTATGTTGTTTTATCCTATGCTTTATTAAATTGTATTTATATTGTTTTATTCTATGCTTTATTAAATTGTTTTTATGTGGTTTTAATCTATGCTTTTTTTAATTGTATTTATGTTGTTTTATTCTATGCTTTATTAAATTGTATTTATGTTGTTTTAACCTATGATTTATTAAATTGTATTTATGTTGTTTTATTCTATGCTTTATTAAATTGTATTTATGTTGTTTTAACCTATGATTTATTAAATTGTATTTATGTTGTTTTATCCTATGCTTTATTAAATTGTATTTATGTTGTTTTAACCTATGTTTTATTAAATTGTATTTATGTTGTTTTATCCTATGCTTTATTAAATTGTATTTATGTTGTTTTATCCTATGCTTTATTAAATTGTATTTATGTTGTTTTAACCTATGTTTTATTAAATTGTATTTATGTTGTTTTATCCTATGCTTTATTAAATTGTATTTATGTTGTTTTAACCTATGTTTTATTAAATTGTATTTATGTTGTTTTATCCTATGCTTTATTAAATTGTATTTATGTTGTTTTAACCTATGCTTTATTAAATTGTATTTATGTTGTTTTAACCCATGCTTTATTAAATTGTATTTATTTTGTTTTGTCCTATGCTTTATTAAATTGCATTTATGTTGTTTTAACCTATGCTTTATTAAATTGTATTTATATTGTTTTATCCTATGCTTTATTAAATTGTATTTATGTTGTTTTATTCTATGCTTTATTAAATTGTATTTATGTTGTTTTATCCTATGCTTTATTAAATTGTATTTATGTTGTTTTATCCTATGCTTTATTAAATTGTATTTATGTTGTTTTAACCTATGCTTTATTACATCCTGTTTATGTTGTTTTATCCTATGCTTTATTAAATTGTATTTATGTTGTTTTAACCTATGCTTTATTAAATTGTATTTATGTTGTTTTAACCTATGTTTTATTAAATTGTATTTATGTTGTTTTATCCTATGCTTTATTAAATTGTATTTATGTTGTTTTATCCTATGCTTTATTAAATTGTATTTATGTTGTTTTAACCTATGCTTTATTAAATTGTATTTATGTTGTTTTATCCTATGCTTTATTAAATTGTATTTATTTTGTTTTAACCTATGTTTTATTAAATTGTATTTATGTTGTTTTATCCTATGCTTTATTAAATTGTATTTATGTTGTTTTAACCTATGCTTTATTAAATTGTATTTATGTTGTTTTAACCCATGCTTTATTAAATTGTATTTATTTTGTTTTGTCCTATGCTTTATTAAATTGCATTTATGTTGTTTTAACCTATGCTTTATTAAATTGTATTGATATTGTTTTATCCTATGCTTTATTAAATTGTATTTATGTTGTTTTATTCTATGCTTTATTAAATTGTATTTATGTTGTTTTATCCTATGCTTTATTAAATTGTATTTATGTTGTTTTATCCTATGCTTTATTAAATTGTATTTATGTTGTTTTAACCTATGCTTTATTACATCCTGTTTATGTTGTTTTATCCTATGCTTTATTAAATTGTATTTATGTTGTTTTAACCTATGCTTTATTAAATTATAGTTATGTTGTTTTATCCTATGTTATATTAAATTGTATTTACGTGGTTTCATCCTATGCTTTATTAAATTGTATTTATTTTGTTTTAACCTATGCTTTATTAAATTGTTTTTATGTTGTTTTATCCTATGCTTTATTAAATTGTATTTATGTTGTTTTAACCTATGCTTTATTAAATTGTATTTATGTTGTTTTATCCTATGCTTTATTAAATTGTATTTACGTGGATTCATCCTATGCTTTATTAAATTGTATTTATGTTGTTTTAACCTATGCTTTATTAAATTGTATTTATGTTGTTTTATCCTATGCTTTATTAAATTGTATTCATGTTGTTTTATCCAATGCTTTATTAAATTGTATTTATGTTGTTTTATCCTATGTTTCATTATATTGTATTTATGTTGTTTTAACCTATGCTTTATTAAATTGTATTTATGCTGTTTTAACCCATGCTTTATTAAATTGTATTTATGTTGTTTTATCCTATGCTTTATTAAATTGTATTTATGTTGTTTTATCCTTTGCTATATTAAATTGTATTTATGTTGTTTTATCCTATACTTTATTCAATTGTATTTATGTTGTTTTATCCTATACTTTATTAAATTGTATTTATGTTGTTTTAACCTATGCTTTAATACATCCTGTTTATGTTGTTTTATCCTATGCTTTATTAAATTGTATTTATGTTGTTTTAACCTATGCTTTATTAAATTCTATTTATGTTGTTTTATCCTATGTTATATTAAATTGTATTTACGTGGTTTCATCCTATGCTTTATTAAATTGTATTTATGTTGTTTTATCCTATGCTTTATTAAATTGTATTTATGTTGTTTTATCCTATGCTTTATTAAACTGTATTTATGTTGTTTTATCCTATGCTTTATTAAATTGTATTTATGTTGTTTTATTTTATGCTTTATTAAATTGTATTTATGTTGTTTTATCCTATGCTTTATTAAATTTTATTTATGTTGTTTTATCCTATGCTTTATTAAATTGTATTTATGTTGTTTTAACCTATGATTTATAAAATTGTATTTATGTTGTTTTATCCTATGCTTTATTAAATTGTATTTATGTTGTTTTATCCTATGCTTTATTAAATTGTATTTGTGTTGTTTTATCCTATGCTTTATTAAATTGTATTTATGTTGTTTTAACCTATGCTTTATTACATCGTGTTTATGTTGTTTTATCCTATGCTTTATTAAATTGTATTTATGTTGTTTTAACCTATGCTTTATTAAATTGTAATTATGTTGTTTTATCCTATGTTATATTAAATTGTATTTACGTGGTTTCATCCTATGCTTTATTAAATTGTATTTATTTTGTTTTAACGTATGCTTTATTAAATTGTATTTATGTTGTTTTATCCTATGCTTTATTAAATTGTATTTATGTTGTTTTAACCTATGCTTTATTAAATTTTATTTATGTTGTTTTATCCTATGCTTTATTAAATTGTATTTACGTGGTTTCATCCTATGCTTTATTAAATTGTATTTATGTTGTTTTAACCTATGCTTTATTAAATTGTATTTATGTTGTTTTATCCTATGCTTTATTAAATTGTATTCATGTTGTTTTATCCAATGCTTTATTAAATTGTATTTATGTTGTTTTATCCTATGTTTCATTATATTGTATTTATGTTGTTTTAACCTATGCTTTATTAAATTGTATTTATGCTGTTTTAACCCATGCTTTATTAAATTGTATTTATGTTGTTTTATCCTATGCTTTATTAAATTGTATTTATGTTGTTTTATCCTATGCTATATTAAATTGTATTTATGTTGTTTTATCCTATACTTTATTAAATTGTATTTATGTTGTTTTATCCTATGCTTTATTAAATTGTATTTATATTGTTTTATTCTATGCTTTATTAAATTGTTTTTATGTTGTTTTAATCTATGCTTTTTTAAATTGTATTTATGTTGTTTTATCCTATGCTTTATTAAATTGTATTTATGTTGTTTTAACCTATGATTTATTAAATTGTATTTATGTTGTTTTATCCTATGCTTTATTAAATTGTATTTATGTTGTTTTAACCTATGCTTTATTACATCCTGTTTATGTTGTTTTATCCTATGCTTTATTAAATTGTATTTATGTTGTTTTAACCTATGCTTTATTAAATTCTATTTATGTTGTTTTATACTATGTTATATTAAATTGTATTTACGTGGTTTCATCCTATGCTTTATTAAATTGTATTTATTTTGTTTTAACCTATGCTTTATTAAATTGTATTTATGTTGTTTTATCCTATGCTTAATTAAATTGTATTTATGTTGTTTTATCCTATGCTTTATTAAATTGTATTTATGTTGTTTTATCCTATGCTTTATTAAATTGTATTTATGTTGTTTTGTCCTATGCTTTATTAAATTGTATTTTTGTTGTTTTAACCCATGTTTCATTAAATTGTATTTATGTTGTTTTATCCTATGCTTCATTAAATTGTATTTATGTTGTTTTATCCTATGCTTTATTAAATTGTATTTATGTTGTTTTATCCTATACTTTATTAAATTGTATTTATGTTGTTTTAACCTATGTTTTATTAAATTGTATTTATGTTGTTTTATCCTATGCTTTATTAAATTGTATTTATGTTGTTTTATCCTATGCTTTATTAAATTGTATTTATGTTGTTTTAACCTATGCTTTATTAAATTGTATTTATGTTGTTTTATCCTATGCTTTATTAAATTGTATTTATGTTGTTTTAACCTATGTTTTATTAAATTGGATTTATGTTGTTTTATCCTATGCTTTATTAAATTGTATTTATGTTGTTTTAACCTATGCTTTATTAAATTGTATTTATGTTGTTTTAACCCAAGCTTTATTAAATTGTATTTATTTTGTTCTGTCCTATGCTTTATTAAATTGCATTTATGTTGTTTTAACCTATGCTTTATTAAATTGTATTTATATTGTTTTATCCTATGCTTTATTAAATTGTTTTTATGTTGTTTTATTCTATGCATTATTAAATTGTATTTATGTTGTTTTATCCTATGCTTTATTAAATTGTATTTATGTTGTTTTATCCTATGCTTTATTAAATTGTATTTATGTTGTTTTAACCTATGCTTTATTAAATTGTATTTATGTTGTTTTATCCTATGTTATATTAAATTGTATTTACGTGGTTTCATCCTATGCTTTATTAAATTGTATTTATGTTGTTTTATCCTATGCTTTATTAAATTGTATTCATGTTGTTTTATCCAATGCGTTATTAAATTGTATTTATGTTGTTTTATCCTATGTTTCATTATATTGTATTTATGTTGTTTTAACCTATGCTTTATTAAATTGTATTTATGCTGTTTTAACCCATGCTTTATTAAATTGTATTTATGTTGTTTTATCCTATGCTTTATTAAATTGTATTTATGTTGTTTTATCCTATGCTATATTAAATTGTATTTATGTTGTTTTATCCTATACTTTATTAAATTGTATTTATGTTGTTTTATCCTATGCTTTATTAAATTGCATTTATATTGTTTTATTCTATGCTTTATGAAATAGTTTTTATGTTGTTTTAATCTATGCTTTTTTAAATTTTATTTATGTTGTTTTATCCTATGCTTTATTAAATTGTATTTATGTTGTTTTAACCTATGATTTATTAAATTGTATTTATGTTGTTTTATCCTATGCTTTATTAAATTGTATTTATGTTGTTTTAACCTATGCTTTATTACATCCTGTTTATGTTGTTTTATCCTATGCTTTATTAAATTGTATTTATGTTGTTTTAACCTATGTTTTATTAAATTCTATTTATGTTGTTTTATCCTATGCTTCATTAAATTGTATTTATGTTGTTTTATCCTATGCTTTATTAAATTGTATTTATGTTGTTTTATCCTATGCTTTATTAAATTGTATTTATGTTGTTTTAACCTATGTTTTATTAAATTGTATTTATGTTGTTTTATCCTATGCTTTATTAAATTGTATTTATGTTGTTTTATCCTATGCTTTATTAAGTTGTATTTATGTTGTTTTAACCTATGTTTTATTAAATTGTATCTATGTTGTTTTATCCTATGCTTTATTAAATTGTATTTATGTTGTTTTAACCCATGCTTTATTAAATTGTATCTATGTTGTTTTATCCTATGCTTTATTAAATTGTTTTTATGTTGTTTTAACCTATGCTTTATTAAATTGTATTTATGTTGTTTTAACCCATGCTTTATTAAATTGTATTTATTTTGTTTTGTCCTATGCTTTATTAAATTGTATTTATGTTGTTTTAACCTATGCTTTATTAAATTGTATTTATATTGTTTTATCCTATGCTTTATTAAATTGTATTTATGTTGTTTTATTCTATGCTTTATTAAATTGTATTTATGTTGTTTTATCCTATGCTTTATTAAATTGTATTTATGTTGTTTTATCCTATGCTTTATTAAATTGTATTTATGTTGTTTTAACCTATGCTTTATTACATCCTGTTTATGTTGTTTTATCCTATGCTTTATTAAATTGTATTTATGTTGTTTTAACCTATGCTTTATTAAATTCTATTTATGTTGTTTTTTCCTATGTTATATTAAATTGTATTTACGTGGTTTCATCCTATGCTTTATTAAATTGTATTTATTTTGTTTTAACCTATGCTTTATTAAATTGTTTTTATGTTGTTTTATCCTATGCTTTATTAAATTGTATTTATGTTGTTTTAACCTATGCTTTATTAAATTTTATTTATGTTGTTTTATCCTATGCTTTATTAAATTGTATTTACGTGGTTTCATCCTATGCTTTATTAAATTTTATTTATGTTGTTTTAACTTATGCTTTATTAAATTGTATTTATGTTGTTTTATCCTATGCTTTATTAAATTGTATTCATGTTGTTTTATCCAATGCTTTATTAAATTGTATTTATGTTGTTTTATCCTATGTTTCATTATATTGTATTTATGTTGTTTTAACCTATGCTTTATTAAATTGTATTTATGCTGTTTTAACCCATGCTTTATTAAATTGTATTTATGTTGTTTTATCCTATGCTTTATTAAATTGTATTTATGTTGTTTTATCCTATGCTATATTAAATTGTATTTATGTTGTTTTATCCTATACTTTATTAAATTGTATTTATGTTGTTTTATCCTATGCTTTATTAAATTGTATTTATATTGTTTTATTCTATGCTTTATTAAATTGTTTTTATGTGGTTTTAATCTATGCTTTTTTTAATTGTATTTATGTTGTTTTATTCTATGCTTTATTAAATTGTATTTATGTTGTTTTAACCTATGATTTATTAAATTGTATTTATGTTGTTTTATCCTATGCTTTATTAAATTGTATTTATGTTGTTTTAACCTATGTTTTATTAAATTGTATTTATGTTGTTTTATCCTATGCTTTATTAAATTGTATTTATGTTGTTTTATCCTATGCTTTATTAAATTGTATTTATGTTGTTTTAACCTATGCTTTATTAAATTGTATTTATGTTGTTTTATCCTATGCTTTATTAAATTGTATTTATGTTGTTTTAACCTATGTTTTATTAAATTGTATTTATGTTGTTTTATCCTATGCTTTATTAAATTGTATTTATGTTGTTTTAACCTATGCTTTATTAAATTGTATTTATGTTGTTTTAACCCATGCTTTATTAAATTGTATTTATTTTGTTTTGTCCTATGCTTTATTAAATTGCATTTATGTTGTTTTAACCTATGCTTTATTAAATTGTATTTATATTGTTTTATCCTATGCTTTATTAAATTGTATTTATGTTGTTTTATTCTATGCTTTATTAAATTGTATTTATGTTGTTTTATCCTATGCTTTATTAAATTGTATTTATGTTGTTTTATCCTATGCTTTATTAAATTGTATTTATGTTGTTTTAACCTATGCTTTATTACATCCTGTTTATGTTGTTTTATCCTATGCTTTATTAAATTGTATTTATGTTGTTTTAACCTATGCTTTATTAAATTGTATTTATGTTGTTTTAACCTATGTTTTATTAAATTGTATTTATGTTGTTTTATCCTATGCTTTATTAAATTGTATTTATGTTGTTTTATCCTATGCTTTATTAAATTGTATTTATGTTGTTTTAACCTATGCTTTATTAAATTGTATTTATGTTGTTTTATCCTATGCTTTATTAAATTGTATTTATGTTGTTTTAACCTATGTTTTATTAAATTGTATTTATGTTGTTTTATCCTATGCTTTATTAAATTGTATTTATGTTGTTTTAACCTATGCTTTATTAAATTGTATTTATGTTGTTTTAACCCATGCTTTATTAAATTGTATTTATTTTGTTTTGTCCTATGCTTTATTAAATTGCATTTATGTTGTTTTAACCTATGCTTTATTAAATTGTATTTATATTGTTTTATCCTATGCTTTATTAAATTGTATTTATGTTGTTTTATTCTATGCTTTATTAAATTGTATTTATGTTGTTTTAGCCTATGCTTTATTAAATTGTATTTATGTTGTTTTATCCTATGCTTTATTAAATTGTATTTATGTTGTTTTAACCTATGCTTTATTAAATCCTGTTTATGTTGTTTTATCCTATGCTTTATTAAATTGTATTTATGTTGTTTTAACCTATGCTTTATTAAATTATATTTATGTTGTTTTATCCTATGTTATATTAAATTGTATTTACGTGGTTTCATCCTATGCTTTATTAAATTGTATTTATTTTGTTTTAACCTATGCTTTATTAAATTGTTTTTATGTTGTTTTATCCTATGCTTTATTAAATTGTATTTATGTTGTTTTAACCTATGCTTTATTAAATTGTATTTATGTTGTTTTATCCTATGCTTTATTAAATTGTATTTACGTGGATTCATCCTATGCTTTATTAAATTGTATTTATGTTGTTTTAACCTATGCTTTATTAAATTGTATTTATGTTGTTTTATCCTATGCTTTATTAAATTGTATTCATGTTGTTTTATCCAATGCTTTATTAAATTGTATTTATGTTGTTTTATCCTATGTTTCATTATATTGTATTTATGTTGTTTTAACCTATGCTTTATTAAATTGTATTTATGCTGTTTTAACCCATGCTTTATTAAATTGTATTTATGTTGTTTTATCCTATGCTTTATTAAATTGTATTTATGTTGTTTTATCCTATGCTATATTAAATTGTATTTATGTTGTTTTATCCTATACTTTATTCAATTGTATTTATGTTGTTTTATCCTATACTTTATTAAATTTTATTTATGTTGTTTTAACCTATGCTTTAATACATCCTGTTTATGTTGTTTTATCCTATGCTTTATTAAATTGTATTTATGTTGTTTTAACCTATGCTTTATTAAATTCTATTTATGTTGTTTTATCCTATGTTATATTAAATTGTATTTACGTGGTTTCATCCTATGCTGTATTAAATTGTAATTATTTTGTTTTAACCTATGCTTTATTAAATTGTTTTTATGCTGTTTTATCCTATGCTTTATTAAATTGTATTTATGTTGTTTTAACCTATGCTTTATTAAATTGTATTTTTGTTGTTTTATCCTATGCTTTATTAAATTGTATTCATGTTGTTTTATCCAATGCTTTATTAAATTGTATTTATGTTGTTTTATCCTGCGTTTCATTAAATTGTATTTATGTTGTTTTAACCAATGCTTTATTAAATTGTATTTATGCTGTTTTAACCCATGCTTTATTAAATTGTATTTATGTTGTTTTATCCTATGCTTTATTAAATTGTATTTATGTTGTTTTATCCTATGCTTTATTAAATTGTATTTATGTTGTTTTATTTTATGCTTTATTAAATTGTATTTATGTTGTTTTATCCTATGCTTTATTAAATTGTATTTATGTTGTTTTATCCTATGCTTTATTAAATTGTATTTATATTGTTTTATTCTATGCTTTATTAAATTGTATTTATGTTGTTTTAATCTATGCTTTATTAAATTTTATTTATGTTGTTTTATCCTATGCTTTATTAAATTGTATTTATGTTGTTTTAACCTATGATTTATTAAATTGTATTTATGTTGTTTTATCCTATGCTTTATTAAATTGTATTTATGTTGTTTTATCCTATGCTTCATTAAATTGTATTTATGTTGTTTTAACCTATGCTTTATTACATCCTGTTTATGTTGTTTTATCCTATGCTTTATTAAATTGTATTTATGTTGTTTTAACCTATGCTTTATTAAATTCTATTTATGTTGTTTTATCCTATGTTATATTAAATTGTATTTACGTGGTTTCATCCTATGCTTTATTAAATTGTATTTATTTGTTTTAACCTATGCTTTATTAAATTGTTTTTATGTTGTTTTATCCTATGCTTTATTAAATTGTATTTATGTTGTTTTAACCTATGCTTTATTAAATTTTATTTATGTTGTTTTATCCTATGCTTTATTAAATTGTATTTACGTGGTTTCATCCTATGCTTTATTAAATTGTATTTATGTTGTTTTAACTTATGCTTTATTAAATTGTATTTATGTTGTTTTATCCTATGCTTTATTAAATTGTATTCATGTTGTTTTATCCAATGCTTTATTAAATTGTATTTATGTTGTTTTATCCTATGTTTCATTATATTGTATTTATGTTGTTTTAACCTATGCTTTATTAAATTGTATTTATGCTGTTTTAACCCATGCTTTATTAAATTGTATTTATGTTGTTTTATCCTATGCTTTATTAAATTGTATTTATGTTGTTTTATCCTATGCTTTATTAAATTGTATTTATGTTGTTTTATCCTATGCTATATTAAATTGTATTTATGTTGTTTTATCCTATACTTTATTAAATTGTATTTATGTTGTTTTATCCTATGCTTTATTAAATTGTATTTATATTGTTTTATTCTATGCTTTATTAAATTGTTTTTATGTGGTTTTAATCTATGCTTTTTTAAATTGTATTTATGTTGTTTTAACCTATGATTTATTAAATTGTATTTATGTTGTTTTATCCTATGCTTTATTAAATTGTATTTATGTTGTTTTAACCTATGTTTTATTAAATTGTATCTATGTTGTTTTATCCTATGCTTTATTAAATTGTATTTATGTTGTTTTAACCCATGCTTTATTAAATTGTATTTATGTTGTTTTATCCTATGCTTTATTAAATTGTTTTTATGTTGTTTTAACCTATGCTTTATTAAATTGTATTTATGTTGTTTTAACCCATGCTTTATTAAATTGTATTTATTTTGTTTTGTCCTATGCTTTATTAAATTGTATTTATGTTGTTTTAACCTATGCTTTATTAAATTGTATTTATATTGTTTTATCCTATGCTTTATTAAATTGTATTTATGTTGTTTTATTCTATGCTTTATTAAATTGTATTTATGTTGTTTTATCCTATGCTTTATTAAATTGTATTTATGTTGTTTTAACCTATGCTTTATTACATCCTGTTTATGTTGTTTTATCCTATGCTTTATTAAATTGTATTTATGTTGTTTTAACCTATGCTTTATTAAATTCTATTTATGTTGTTTTTTCCTATGTTATATTAAATTGTATTTACGTGGTTTCATTCTATGCTTTATTAAATTGTATTTATTTTGTTTTAACCTATGCTTTATTAAATTGTTTATATGTTGTTTTATCCTATGCTTTATTAAATTGTATTAACGTGGTTTCATCCTATGCTTTATTAAATTGTATTTATGTTGTTTTAACTTATGCTTTATTAAATTGTATTTATGTTGTTTTATCCTATGCTTTATTAAATTGTATTCATGTTGTTTTATCCAATGCTTTATTAAATTGTATTTATGTTGTTTTATCCTATGTTTCATTATATTGTATTTATGTTGTTTTAACCTATGCTTTATTAAATTGTATTTATGCTGTTTTAACCCATGCTTTATTAAATTGTATTTATGTTGTTTTATCCTATACTTTATTAAATTGTATTTATGTTGTTTTATCCTATGCTTTATTAAATTGTATTTATATTGTTTTATTCTATGCTTTATTAAATTGTTTTTATGTGGTTTTAATCTATGCTTTTTTAAATTGTATTTATGTTGTTTTATTCTATGCTTTATTAAATTGTATTTATGTTGTTTTAACCTATGATTTATTAAATTGTATTTATGTTGTTTTATCCTATGCTTTATTAAATTGTATTTATGTTGTTTTAACCTATGTTTTATTAAATTGTATCTATGTTGTTTTATCCTATGCTTTATTAAATTGTATTTATGTTGTTTTAACCCATGCTTTATTAAATTGTATTTATGTTGTTTTATCCTATGCTTTATTAAATTGTTTTTATGTTGTTTTAACCTATGCTTTATTAAATTGTATTTATGTTGTTTTAACCCATGCTTTATTAAATTGTATTTATTTTGTTTTGTCCTATGCTTTATTAAATTGTATTTATGTTGTTTTAACCTATGCTTTATTAAATTGTATTTATATTGTTTTATCCTATGCTTTATTAAATTGTATTTATGTTGTTTTATTCTATGCTTTATTAAATTGTATTTATGTTGTTTTATCCTATGCTTTATTAAATTGTATTTATGTTGTTTTAACCTATGCTTTATTACATCCTGTTTATGTTGTTTTATCCTATGCTTTATTAAATTGTATTTATGTTGTTTTAACCTATGCTTTATTAAATTCTATTTATGTTGTTTTTTCCTATGTTATATTAAATTGTATTTACGTGGTTTCATCCTATGCTTTATTAAATTGTATTTATTTTGTTTTAACCTATGCTTTATTAAATTGTTTTTATGTTGTTTTATCCTATGCTTTATTAAATTGTATTTACGTGGTTTCATCCTATGCTTTATTAAATTGTATTGATGTTGTTTTAACTTATGCTTTATTAAATTGTATTTATGTTGTTTTATCCTATGCTTTATTAAATTGTATTCATGTTGTTTTATCCAATGCTTTATTAAATTGTATTTATGTTGTTTTATCCTATGTTTCATTATATTGTATTTATGTTGTTTTAACCTATGCTTTATTAAATTGTATTTATGCTGTTTTAACCCATGCTTTATTAAATTGTATTTATGTTGTTTTATCCTATGCTTTATTAAATTGTATTTATGTTGTTTTATCCTATGCTATATTAAATTGTATTTATGTTGTTTTATCCTATACTTTATTAAATTGTATTTATGTTGTTTTATCCTATGCTTTATTAAATTGTATTTATATTGTTTTATTCTATGCTTTATTAAATTGTTTTTATGTGGTTTTAATCTATGCTTTTTTAAATTGTATTTATGTTGTTTTATTCTATGCTTTATTAAATTTTATTTATGTTGTTTTAACCTATGATTTATTAAATTGTATTTATGTTGTTTTATCCTATGCTTTATTAAATTGTATTTATGTTGTTTTAACCTATGCTTTATTACATCCTGTTTATGTTGTTTTATCCTATGCTTTATTAAATTGTATTTATTTTGTTTTAACCTATGCTTCATTAAATTGTATTTATGTTGTTTTATCCTATGCTTTATTAAATTGTATTTATGTTGTTTTATCCTATGCTTTATTAAATTGTCTTTATGTTGTTTTAACCTATGTTTTATTAAATTGTATTTATGTTGTTTTATCCTATGCTTTATTAAATTGTATTTATGTTGTTTTATCCTATGCTTTATTAAATTGTATTTATGTTGTTTTAACCTATGCTTTATTAAATTGTATTTATGTTGTTTTATCCTATGCTTTATTAAATTGTATTTATGTTGTTTTAACCTATGTTTTATTAAATTGTATTTATGTTGTTTTATCCTATGCTTTATTAAATTGTATTTATGTTGTTTTAACCTATGCTTTATTAAATTGTATTTATGTTGTTTTAACCCATGCTTTATTAAATTGTATTTATTTTGTTTTGTCCTATGCTTTATTAAATTGCATTGATGTTGTTTTAACCTATGCTTTATTAAATTGTATTTATATTGTTTTATCCTATGCTTTATTAAATTGTATTTATGTTGTTTTATTCTATGCTTTATTAAATTGTATTTATGTTGTTTTATCCTATGCTTTATTAAATTGTATTTATGTTGTTTTATCCTATGCTTTATTAAATTGTATTTATGTTGTTTTAACCTATGCTTTATTACATCCTGTTTATGTTGTTTTATCCTATGCTTTATTAAATTGTATTTATGTTGTTTTAACCTATGCTTTATTAAATTATATTTATGTTGTTTTATCCTATGTTATATTAAATTGTATTTACGTGGTTTCATCCTATGCTTTATTAAATTGTATTTATTTTGTTTTAACCTATGCTTTATTAAATTGTTTTTATGTTGTTTTATCCTATGCTTTATTAAATTGTATTTATGTTGTTTTAACCTATGCTTTATTAAATTGTATTTATGTTGTTTTATCCTATGCTTTATTAAATTGTATTTACGTGGATTCATCCTATGCTTTATTAAATTGTATTTATGTTGTTTTAACCTATGCTTTATTAAATTGTATTTATGTTGTTTTATCCTATGCTTTATTAAATTGTATTCATGTTGTTTTATCCAATGCTTTATTAAATTGTATTTATGTTGTTTTATCCTATGTTTCATTATATTGTATTTATGTTGTTTTAACCTATGCTTTATTAAATTGTATTTATGCTGTTTTAACCCATGCTTTATTAAATTGTATTTATGTTGTTTTATCCTATGCTTTATTAAATTGTATTTATGTTGTTTTATCCTATGCTATATTAAATTGTATTTATGTTGTTTTATCCTATACTTTATTCAATTGTATTTATGTTGTTTTATCCTATACTTTATTAAATTGTATTTATGCTGTTTTAACCTATGCTTTATTACATCCTGTTTATGTTGTTTTATCCTATGTTATATTAAATTGTATTTACGTGGTTTCATCCTATGCTGTATTAAATTGTAATTATTTTGTTTTAACCTATGCTTTATTAAATTGTTTTTATGCTGTTTTATCCTATGCTTTATTAAATTGTATTTATGTTGTTTTAACCTATGCTTTATTAAATTGTATTTTTGTTGTTTTATCCTATGCTTTATTAAATTGTATTCATGTTGTTTTATCCAATGCTTTATTAAATTGTATTTATGTTGTTTTATTTTATGCTTTATTAAATTGTATTTATGTTGTTTTATCCTATGCTTTATTAAATTGTATTTATGTTGTTTTATCCTATGCTTTATTAAATTGTATTTATGTTGTTTTATCCTATGCTTTATTAAATTGTATTTATATTGTTTTATTCTATGCTTTATTAAATTGTATTTATGTTGTTTTAATCTATGCTTTATTAAATTTTATTTATGTTGTTTTATCCTATGCTTTATTAAATTGTATTTATGTTGTTTTAACCTATGATTTATTAAATTGTATTTATGTTGTTTTATCCTATGCTTTATTAAATTGTATTTATGTTGTTTTATCCTATGCTTTATTAAATTGTATTTATGTTGTTTTAACCTATGCTTTATTACATCCTGTTTATGTTGTTTTATCCTATGCTTTATTAAATTGTATTTATGTTGTTTTAACCTATGCTTTATTAAATTCTATTTATGTTGTTTTATCCTATGTTATATTAAATTGTATTTACGTGGTTTCATCCTATGCTTTATTAAATTGTATTTATTTGTTTAAACCTATGCTTTATTAAATTGTTTTTATGTTGTTTTATCCTATGCTTTATTAAATTGTATTTATGTTGTTTTAACCTATGCTTTATTAAATGTTATTTATGTTGTTTTATCCTATGCTTTATTAAATTGTATTTACGTGGTTTCATCCTATGCTTTATTAAATTGTATTTATGTTGTTTTAACTTATGCTTTATTAAATTGTATTTATGTTGTTTTAACTTATGCTTTATTAAATTGTATTTATGTTGTTTTATCCTATGCTTTATTAAATTGTATTCATGTTGTTTTATCCAATGCTTTATTAAATTGTATTTATGTTGTTTTATCCTATGTTTCATTATATTGTATTTATGTTGTTTTAACCTATGCTTTATTAAATTGTATTTATGCTGTTTTAACACATGCTTTATTAAATTGTATTTATGTTGTTTTATCCTATGCTTTATTAAATTGTATTTATGTTGTTTTATCCTATGCTATATTAAATTGTATTTATGTTGTTTTATCCTATACTTTATTAAATTGTATTTATGTTGTTTTATTCTATGCTTTATTAAATTGTATTTATATTGTTTTATTCTATGCTTTATTAAATTGTTTTTATGTGGTTTTAATCTATGCTTTTTTAAATTGTATTTATGTTGTTTTATTCTATGCTTTATTAAATTGTATTTATGTTGTTTTAACCTATGATTTATTAAATTGTATTTATGTTGTTTTATCCTATGCTTTATTAAATTGTATTTATGTTGTTTTAACCTATGCTTTATTACATCCTGTTTATGTTGTTTTATCCTATGCTTTATTAAATTGTATTTATTTTGTTTTAACCTATGCTTCATTAAATTGTATTTATGTTGTTTTATCCTATGCTTTATTAAATTGTATTTATGTTGTTTTATCCTATGCTTTATTAAATTGTATTTATGTTGTTTTAACCTATGTTTTATTAAATTGTATTTATGTTGTTTTATCCTATGCTTTATTAAGTTGTATTTATGTTGTTTTATCCTATGCTTTATTAAATTGTATTTATGTTGTTTTAACCTATGCTTCATTAAATTGTATTTATGTTGTTTTATCCTATGCTTTATTAAATTGTATTTATGTTGTTTTAACCTATGTTTTATTAAATTGTATTTATGTTGTTTTATCCTATGCTTTATTAAATTGTATTTATGTTGTTTTAACCTATGCTTTATTAAATTGTATTTATGTTGTTTTAACCCATGCTTTATTAAATTGTATTTATTTTGTTTTGTCCTATGCTTTATTAAATTGCATTTATGTTGTTTTAACCTATGCTTTATTAAATTGTATTTATATTGTTTTATCCTATGCTTTATTAAATTGTATTTATGTTGTTTTATTCTATGCTTTATTAAATTGTATTTATGTTGTTTTATCCTATGCTTTATTAAATTGTATTTATGTTGTTTTATCCTATGCTTTATTAAATTGTATTTATGTTGTTTTAACCTATGCTTTATTACATCCTGTTTATGTTGTTTTATCCTATGCTTTATTAAATTGTATTTATGTTGTTTTAACCTATGCTTTATTAAATTGTATTTATGTTGTTTTATCCTATGTTATATTAAATTGTATTTACGTGGTTTCATCCTATGCTTTATTAAATTGTATTTATTTTGTTTTAACCTATGCTTTATTAAATTGTTTTTATGTTGTTTTATCCTATACTTTATTAAATTGTATTTATGTTGTTTTAACCTATGCATTATTAAATTGTATTTATGTTGTTTTATCCTATGCTTTATTAAATTGTATTTATGTGGATTCATCCTATGCTTTATTAAATTGTATTTATGTTGTTTTAACCTATGCTTTATTAAATTGTATTTCTGTTGTTTTATCCTATGCTTTATTAAATTGTATTCATGTTGTTTTATCCAATGCTTTATTAAATTGTATTTATGTTGTTTTATCCTATGTTTCATTATATTGTATTTATGTTGTTTTAACCTATGCTTTATTAAATTGTATTTATGCTGTTTTAACCCATGCTTTATTAAATTGTATTTATGTTGTTTTATCCTATGCTTTATTAAATTGTATTTATGTTGTTTTATCCTATGCTATATTAAATTGTATTTATGTTGTTTTATCCTATACTTTATTAAATTGTATTTATGTTGTTTTATCCTATACTTTATTAAATTGTATTTATGTTGTTTTAACCTATGCTTTATTACATCCTGTTTATGTTGTTTTATCCTATGCTTTATTAAATTGTATTTATGTTGTTTTAACCTATGCTTTATTAAATTCTATTTATGTTGTTTTATCCTATGTTATATTAAATTGTATTTACGTGGTTTCATCCTATGCTGTATTAAATTGTAATTATTTTGTTTTAACCTATGCTTTATTAAATTGTTTTTATGCTGTTTTATCCTATGCTTTATTAAATTGTATTTATGTTGTTTTAACCTATGCTTTATTAAATTGTATTTATGTTGTTTTATCCTGCGTTTCATTAAATTGTATTTATGTTGTTTTAACCAATGCTTCATTAAATTGTATTTATGCTGTTTTAACCCATGCTTTATTAAATTGTATTTATGTTGTTTTATCCTATGCTTTATTAAATTGTATTTATGTTGTTTTATCCTATGCTTTATTAAATTGTATTTATGTTGTTTTATTTTATGCTTTATTAAATTGTATATATGTTGTTTTATCCTATGTTTTATTAAATTGTATTTATGTTGTTTTATCCTATGCTTTATTAAATTGTATTTATGTTGTTTTATCCTATGCTTTATTAAATTGTATTTATATTGTTTTATTCTATGCTTTATTAAATTGTATTTATGTTGTTTTAATCTATGCTTTATTAAATTTTATTTATGTTGTTTTATCCTATGCTTTATTAAATTGTATTTATGTTGTTTTAACCTATGATTTATTAAATTGTATTTATGTTGTTTTATCCTATGCTTTATTAAATTGTATTTATGTTATTTTATCCTATGCTTTATTAAATTGTATTTATGTTGTTTTAACCTATGCTTTATTACATCCTGTTTATGTTGTTTTATCCTATGCTTTATTAAATTGTATTTATGTTGTTTTAACCTATGCTTTATTAAATTCTATTTATGTTGTTTTATCCTATGTTATATTAAATTGTATTTACGTGGTTTCATCCTATGCTTTATTAAATTGTATTTATTTGTTTTAACCTATGCTTTATTAAATAGTTTTTATGTTGTTTTATCCTATGCTTTATTAAATTGTATTTATGTTGTTTTAACCTATGCTTTATTAAATTGTATTTATGCTGTTTTAACCCATGCTTTATTAAATTGTATTTATGTTGTTTTATTTTATGCTTTATTAAATTGTATTTATGTTGTTTTATCCTATGCTTTATTAAATTTTATTTATGTTGTTTTATCCTATGCTTTATTAAATTGTATTTATGTTGTTTTAACCTATGATTTATAAAATTGTATTTATGTTGTTTTATCCTATGCTTTATTAAATTGTATTTATGTTGTTTTATCCTATGCTTTATTAAATTGTATTTGTGTTGTTTTATCCTATGCTTTATTAAATTGTATTTATGTTGTTTTAACCTATGCTTTATTACATCGTGTTTATGTTGTTTTATCCTATGCTTTATTAAATTGTATTTATGTTGTTTTAACCTATGCTTTATTAAATTGTATTTATGTTGTTTTATCCTATGTTATATTAAATTGTATTTACGTGGTTTCATCCTATGCTTTATTAAATTGTATTTATTTTGTTTTAACGTATGCTTTATTATATTGTATTTATGTTGTTTTATCCTATGCTTTATTAAATTGTATTTATGTTGTTTTATCCTATGCTTTATTAAATTGTATTTACGTGGTTTCATCCTATGCTTTATTAAATTGTATTTATGTTGTTTTAACCTATGCTTTATTAAATTGTATTTATGTTGTTTTATCCTATGCTTTATTAAATTGTATTCATGTTGTTTTATCCAATGCTTTATTAAATTGTATTTATGTTGTTTTATCCTATGTTTCATTAAATTGTATTTATGTTGTTTTAACCTATGCTTTATTAAATTGTATTTATGCTGTTTTAACCCATGCTTTATTAAATTGTATTTATGTTGTTTTATCCTATGCTTTATTAAATTGTATTTATGTTGTTTAATCCTATGCTTTATTAAATTGTATTTATATTGTTTTATTCTATGCTTTATTAAATTGTATTTATGTTGTTTTAATCTATGGTTTTTTAAATTTTATTTATGTTGTTTTATCCTATGCTTTATTAAATTGTATTTATGTTGTTTTAACCTATGCTTTATTACATCGTGTTTATGTTGTTTTATCCTATGCTTTATTAAATTGTATTTATGTTGTTTTAACCTATGCTTTTTTAAATTGTATTTATGTTGTTTTATCCTATGTTATATTAAATTGTATTTACGTGGTTTCATCCTATGCTTTATTAAATTGTATTTATTTTGTTTTAACGTATGCTTTATTAAATTGCATTTATTTTGTTTTAACGTATGCTTTATTAAATTGTATTTATGTTGTTTTATCCTATGCTTTATTAAATTGTATTTATGTTGTTTTAATCTATGCTTTATTAAATTGTATTTATGTTGTTTTTTCCTATGCTTTATTAAATTGTATTTACGAGGTTTCATCCTATGCTTTATTAAATTGTATTTATGTTGTTTTAACCTATGCTTTATTAAATTGTATTTATGTTGTTTTAACCTATGCTTTATTACATCGTGTTTATGTTGTTTTATCCTATGCTTTATTAAATTGTATTTATGTTGTTTTAACCTATGCTTTATTAAATTGTATTTATGTTGTTTTATCCTATGCTTTATTAAATTGTATTCATGTTGTTTTATCCAATGCTTTATTAAATTGTATTTATGTTGTTTTATCCTACGTTTCATTAAATTGTATTTATGTTGTTTTAACCAATGCTTTATTAAATTGTATTTATGCTGTTTTAACCCATGCTTTATTAAATTGTATTTATGTTGTTTTATCCTATGCTTTATTAAATTGTATTTATGTTATTTTATCCTATGCTTTATTAAATTGTATTTATGTTGTTTTATCCTATGCTTTATTAAATTGTATTTATGTTGTTTTATCCTATGCTTTATTAAATTGTATTTATGTTGTTTTATTTTATGCTTTATTAAATTGTATTTATGTTGTTTTATCCTATGCTTTATTAAATTGTATTTATATTGTTTTATTCTATGATTTATTAAATTGTATTTATTTTGTTTTAATCTATGCTTTATTAAATTTTATTTATGTTGTTTTATCCTATGCTTTATTAAATTGTATTTATGTTGTTTTAACCTATGATTTATTAAATTGTATTTATGTTGTTTTATCCTATGCTTTATTAAATTGTATTTATGTTGTTTTATCGTATGCTTTATTAAATTGTATTTATGTTGTTTTAACCTATGCTTTATTACATCCTGTTTATGTTGTTTTATCCTATGCTTTATTAAATTGTATTTATGTTGTTTTAACCTATGCTTTATTAAATTCTATTTATGTTGTTTTATCCTATGTTATATTAAATTGTATTTACGTGGTTTCATCCTATGCTTTATTAAATTGTATTTATATTGTTTTATTCTATGCTTTATTAAATTGTATTTATGTTGTTTTAATCTATGCTTTATTAAATTTTATTTATGTTGTTTTATCCTATGCTTTATTAAATTGTATTTATGTTGTTTTAACCTATGATTTATTAAATTGTATTTATGTTGTTTTATCCTATGCTTTATTAAATTGTATTTATGTTGTTTTATCCTATGCTTTATTAAATTGTATTTATGTTGTTTTAACCTATGCTTTATTACATCCTGTTTATGTTGTTTTATCCTATGCTTTATTAAATTGTATTTATGTTGTTTTAACCTATGCTTTATTAAATTCTATTTATGTTGTTTTATCCTATGTTATATTAAATTGTATTTACGTGGTTTCATCCTATGCTTTATTAAATTGTATTTATTTGTTTTAACCTATGCTTTATTAAATAGTTTTTATGTTGTTTTATCCTATGCTTTATTAAATTGTATTTATGTTGTTTTAACCTATGCTTTATTAAATTGTATTTATGCTGTTTTAACCCATGCTTTATTAAATTGTATTTATGTTGTTTTATTTTATGCTTTATTAAATTGTATTTATGTTGTTTTATCCTATGCTTTATTAAATTTTATTTATGTTGTTTTATCCTATGCTTTATTAAATTGTATTTATGTTGTTTTAACCTATGATTTATAAAATTGTATTTATGTTGTTTTATCCTATGCTTTATTAAATTGTATTTATGTTGTTTTATCCTATGCTTTATTAAATTGTATTTGTGTTGTTTTATCCTATGCTTTATTAAATTGTATTTATGTTGTTTTAACCTATGCTTTATTACATCGTGTTTATGTTGTTTTATCCTATGCTTTATTAAATTGTATTTATGTTGTTTTAACCTATGCTTTATTAAATTGTATTTATGTTGTTTTATCCTATGTTATATTAAATTGTATTTACGTGGTTTCATCCTATGCTTTATTAAATTGTATTTATTTTGTTTTAACGTATGCTTTATTATATTGTATTTATGTTGTTTTATCCTATGCTTTATTAAATTGTATTTATGTTGTTTTATCCTATGCTTTATTAAATTGTATTTACGTGGTTTCATCCTATGCTTTATTAAATTGTATTTATGTTGTTTTAACCTATGCTTTATTAAATTGTATTTATGTTGTTTTATCCTATGCTTTATTAAATTGTATTCATGTTGTTTTATCCAATGCTTTATTAAATTGTATTTATGTTGTTTTATCCTATGTTTCATTAAATTGTATTTATGTTGTTTTAACCTATGCTTTATTAAATTGTATTTATGTTGTTTTAACCTATGCTTTATTAAATTGTATTTATGCTGTTTTAACCCATGCTTTATTAAATTGGATTTATGTTGTTTTAACCCATGCTTTATTAAATTGTATTTATGTTGTTTTATCCTATGCTTTATTAAACTGTATTTATGTTGTTTTATCCTATGCTTTATTAAATTGTATTTATGTTGTTTTATTTTATGCTTTATTAAATTGTATTTATGTTGTTTTATCCTATGCTTTATTAAATTGTATTTATATTGTTTTATTCTATGATTTATTAAATTGTATTTATTTTGTTTTAATCTATGCTTTATTAAATTTTATTTATGTTGTTTTATCCTATGCTTTATTAAATTGTATTTATGTTGTTTTAACCTATGATTTATTAAATTGTATTTATGTTGTTTTATCCTATGCTTTATTAAATTGTATTTATGTTGTTTTATCCTATGCTTTATTAAATTGTATTTATGTTGTTTTAACCTATGCTTTATTACATCCTGTTTATGTTGTTTTATCCTATGCTTTATTAAATTGTATTTATGTTGTTTTAACCTATGCTTTATTAAATTCTATTTATGTTGTTTTATCCTATGTTATATTAAATTGTATTTACGTGGTTTCATCCTATGCTTTATTAAATTGTATTTATTTGTTTTAACCTATGCTTTATTAAATTGTTTTTATGTTGTTTTATCCTATGCTTTATTAAATTGTATTTATGTTGTTTTAACCTATGCTTTATTAAATTGTATTTATGTTGTTTTATCCTATGCTTTATTAAATTGTATTCATGTTGTTTTATCCAATGCTTTATTAAATTGTATTTATGTTGTTTTATCCTACGTTTCATTAAATTGTATTTATGTTGTTTTAACCAATGCTTTATTAAATTGTATTTATGCTGTTTTAACCCATGCTTTATTAAATTGTATTTATGTTGTTTTATCCTATGCTTTATTAAATTGTATTTATGTTATTTTATCATATGCTTTATTAAATTGTATTTATGTTGTTTTATCCTATGCTTTATTAAATTGTATTTATGTTGTTTTATCCTATGCTTTATTAAATTGTATTTATGTTGTTTTATTTTATGCTTTATTAAATTGTATTTATGTTGTTTTATCCTATGCTTTATTAAATTGTATTTATATTGTTTTATTCTATGATTTATTAAATTGTATTTATTTTGTTTTAATCTATGCTTTATTAAATTTTATTTATGTTGTTTTATCCTATGCTTTATTAAATTGTATTTATGTTGTTTTAACCTATGATTTATTAAATTGTATTTATGTTGTTTTATCCTATGCTTTATTAAATTGTATTTATGTTGTTTTATCCTATGCTTTATTAAATTGTATTTATGTTGTTTTAACCTATGCTTTATTACATCCTGTTTATGTTGTTTTATCCTATGCTTTATTAAATTGTATTTATGTTGTTTTAACCTATGCTTTATTAAATTCTATTTATGTTGTTTTATCCTATGTTATATTAAATTGTATTTACGTGGTTTCATCCTATGCTTTATTAAATTGTATTTATTTGTTTTAACCTATGCTTTATTAAATTGTTTTTATGTTGTTTTATCCTATGCTTTATTAAATTGTATTTATGTTGTTTTAACCTATGCTTTATTAAATTGTATTTATGTTGTTTTATCCTATGCTTTATTAAATTGTATTCATGTTGTTTTATCCAATGCTTTATTAAATTGTATTTATGTTGTTTTATCCTATGTTTCATTAAATTGTATTTATGTTGTTTTAACCTATGCTTTATTAAATTGTATTTATGCTGTTTTAACCCATGCTTTATTAAATTGGATTTATGTTGTTTTAACCCATGCTTTATTAAATTGTATTTATGTTGTTTTATCCTATGCTTTATTAAACTGTATTTATGTTGTTTTATCCTATGCTTTATTAAATTGTATTTATGTTGTTTTATTTTATGCTTTATTAAATTGTATTTATGTTGTTTTATCCTATGCCTTATTACATTTTATTTATGTTGTTTTATCCTATGCTTTATTAAATTGTATTTATGTTGTTTTAACCTATGATTTATAAAATTGTATTTATGTTGTTTTATCCTATGCTTTATTAAATTGTATTTATTTTGTTTTATCCTATGCTTTATTAAATTGTATTTATGTTGTTTTATCCTATGCTTTATTAAATTGTATTTATGTTGTTTTAATCTATGCTTTATTAAATTGTATTTATGTTGTTTTTTCCTATGCTTTATTAAATTGTATTTACGTGGTTTCATCCTATGCTTTATTAAATTGTATTTATGTTTTTTTAACCTATGCTTTATTAAATTGTATTTATGTTGTTTTAACCTATGCTTTATTACATCGTGTTTATGTTGTTTTATCCTATGCTTTATTAAATTGTATTTATGTTGTTTTAACCTATGCTTTATTAAATTGTATTTATGTTGTTTTATCCTATGCTTTATTAAATTGTATTCATGTTGTTTTATCCAATGCTTTATTAAATTGTATTTATGTTGTTTTATCCTACGTTTCATTAAATTGTATTTATGTTGTTTTAACCAATGCTTTATTAAATTGTATTTATGCTGTTTTAACCCATGCTTTATTAAATTGTATTTATGTTGTTTTATCCTATGCTTTATTAAATTGTATTTATGTTGTTTTATTCTATGCTGTATTAAATTGTATTTATGTTGTTTTATCCAATGCTTTATTAAATTGTATTTATGTTGTTTTATCCTATGCTTTATTAAATTGTATTTATGTTGTTTTATTTTATGCTTTATTAAATTGTATTTATGTTGTTTTATCCTATGCTTTATTAAATTGTATTTATATTGTTTTATTCTATGCTTTATTAAATTGTATTTATTTTGTTTTAACCCCTTAACTACCGGGGACGTATTAGTACGCATATCTGCGTACATCCGGTTCAGTGAGGGCTCCAGCGCTGAGCCCTCACTGAACCGAGCACATGTCAGCTGATTCTTACAGCTGACATGTGCCCGCAACAGCCGCGGGTGGAATCGCGATCCACCCGCGGCTGTTAACCAGTTAAATGCTGCTGTCAATCTCCGACAGCAGCATTTAACGCGCGCTTCCGGGTAGCGCGTCATAAGCCCCGCCCACCGGCGACCCCGTCACGTGATCGCGGGTCGCCGATAGGCGTGCATGACAACCCAGGGTCTGCAGCAGACGCCTGTGGTTGTCATGATCTTGTCGCTATGAGCGCCACCTAGTGGTCGGCGCTCATAGCACAGGACCATTTCTGCTGCATACAGGGGATCTGCTGATCCCTTGTATGTAGCAGAAGCGATCGGACAGTTGCTGCTTCTAGTCTCCTATGGAGACTATTGAAGCAAGCAAAAAGTAAAAAAAAAAGTTTTTAAAAATATAAAAAAAAATAAAAAAATATTAAAGTTTAAATCACCCCCCTTTCGCCCCATTCAAAATAAAATATATAAAAAAAAACCCCACATACACATATTTGGTATCGCCGCGTTCAGAATCGCCCGATCTATCAAAATAAAAAAAGAATTATTCCGATCGGTAAACGGGGTAGCGAGAAAAAAATTCTAAACGCCAGAATTACGTTTTTTGGTCGCCGCAAAATTGCAATAAAATGCAATAACGGGCGATCAAAACATCGGATCTACCCCAAATGTTATCAATAAAAACGTCAGCCTGGCACGCAAAAAATAAGCCATCAACCAGCCCCAGATCACGAAAAATGGAGACGCTACGGGTTTTAGAAAATGGCGCTATTTTTTTTTTTTTTTTTTACCAAATTTGGGAATTTTTTTTCAGCACTTAAATATAAAAGAACCTATACATGTTTGGTGTCTATGAACTCGTAATGACCTGTAGAATAAGAAGGGCAGGTCAGTTTTAGCATTCAGTGAACATGGTAAAAAAAATAAATAAAAAACAACTGGGGTATTGCACTTTTTTTGCAATTTTACCGCACTTGGAATTTTTTTCCTGTTTTCCCGTACAGGATATGATAAAACTAGTAATGGCGTTGAAAAGTACAACTCGTCCCGCAAAAAATAAGCCCTCACATGGCCATATTGACCAAAAAATAAAAACGCTATGGCTCTGGGAACAAGGGGAGCAAAAACGAAAATGCAAAAACGAAAAATGCTCCGGGGCTTAAGGGGTTAATCTATGCTTTATTAAATTTTATTTATGGTGTTTTATCCTATGCTTTATTAAATTGTATTTATGTTGTTTTAACCTATGATTTATTAAATTGTATTTATGTTGTTTTATCCTATGCTTTATTAAATTGTATTTATGTTGTATTATCCTATGCTTTATTAAATTGTATTTATGTTGTTTTAACCTATGCTTTATTACATCCTGTTTATGTTGTTTTATCCTATGCTTTATTAAATTGTATTTATGTTGTTTTATCCTATGCTTTATTAAATTGTATTTATGTTGTTTTATCCTATGCTTTATTAAATTGTATTTATGTTGTTTTATTTTATGCTTTATTAAATTGTATATATGTTGTTTTATCCTATGTTTTATTAAATTGTATTTATGTTGTTTTATCCTATGCTTTATTAAATTGTATTTATGTTGTTTTATCCTATGCTTTATTAAATTGTATTTATATTGTTTTATTCTATGCTTTATTAAATTGTATTTATGTTGTTTTAATCTATGCTTTATTAAATTTTATTTATGTTGTTTTATCCTATGCTTTATTAAATTGTATTTATGTTGTTTTAACCTATGATTTATTAAATTGTATTTATGTTGTTTTATCCTATGCTTTATTAAATTGTATTTATGTTATTTTATCCTATGCTTTATTAAATTGTATTTATGTTGTTTTAACCTATGCTTTATTACATCCTGTTTATGTTGTTTTATCCTATGCTTTATTAAATTGTATTTATGTTGTTTTAACCTATGCTTTATTAAATTCTATTTATGTTGTTTTATCCTATGTTATATTAAATTGTATTTACGTGGTTTCATCCTATGCTTTATTAAATTGTATTTATTTGTTTTAACCTATGCTTTATTAAATAGTTTTTATGTTGTTTTATCCTATGCTTTATTAAATTGTATTTATGTTGTTTTAACCTATGCTTTATTAAATTGTATTTATGCTGTTTTAACCCATGCTTTATTAAATTGTATTTATGTTGTTTTATTTTATGCTTTATTAAATTGTATTTATGTTGTTTTATCCTATGCTTTATTAAATTTTATTTATGTTGTTTTATCCTATGCTTTATTAAATTGTATTTATGTTGTTTTAACCTATGATTTATAAAATTGTATTTATGTTGTTTTATCCTATGCTTTATTAAATTGTATTTATGTTGTTTTATCCTATGCTTTATTAAATTGTATTTGTGTTGTTTTATCCTATGCTTTATTAAATTGTATTTATGTTGTTTTAACCTATGCTTTATTACATCGTGTTTATGTTGTTTTATCCTATGCTTTATTAAATTGTATTTATGTTGTTTTAACCTATGCTTTATTAAATTGTATTTATGTTGTTTTATCCTATGTTATATTAAATTGTATTTACGTGGTTTCATCCTATGCTTTATTAAATTGTATTTATTTTGTTTTAACGTATGCTTTATTATATTGTATTTATGTTGTTTTATCCTATGCTTTATTAAATTGTATTTATGTTGTTTTATCCTATGCTTTATTAAATTGTATTTACGTGGTTTCATCCTATGCTTTATTAAATTGTATTTATGTTGTTTTAACCTATGCTTTATTAAATTGTATTTATGTTGTTTTATCCTATGCTTTATTAAATTGTATTCATGTTGTTTTATCCAATGCTTTATTAAATTGTATTTATGTTGTTTTATCCTATGTTTCATTAAATTGTATTTATGTTGTTTTAACCTATGCTTTATTAAATTGTATTTATGCTGTTTTAACCCATGCTTTATTAAATTGTATTTATGTTGTTTTATCCTATGCTTTATTAAATTGTATTTATGTTGTTTAATCCTATGCTTTATTAAATTGTATTTATATTGTTTTATTCTATGCTTTATTAAATTGTATTTATGTTGTTTTAATCTATGGTTTTTTAAATTTTATTTATGTTGTTTTATCCTATGCTTTATTAAATTGTATTTATGTTGTTTTAACCTATGCTTTATTACATCGTGTTTATGTTGTTTTATCCTATGCTTTATTAAATTGTATTTATGTTGTTTTAACCTATGCTTTTTTAAATTGTATTTATGTTGTTTTATCCTATGTTATATTAAATTGTATTTACGTGGTTTCATCCTATGCTTTATTAAATTGTATTTATTTTGTTTTAACGTATGCTTTATTAAATTGCATTTATTTTGTTTTAACGTATGCTTTATTAAATTGTATTTATGTTGTTTTATCCTATGCTTTATTAAATTGTATTTATGTTGTTTTAATCTATGCTTTATTAAATTGTATTTATGTTGTTTTTTCCTATGCTTTATTAAATTGTATTTACGAGGTTTCATCCTATGCTTTATTAAATTGTATTTATGTTGTTTTAACCTATGCTTTATTAAATTGTATTTATGTTGTTTTAACCTATGCTTTATTACATCGTGTTTATGTTGTTTTATCCTATGCTTTATTAAATTGTATTTATGTTGTTTTAACCTATGCTTTATTAAATTGTATTTATGTTGTTTTATCCTATGCTTTATTAAATTGTATTCATGTTGTTTTATCCAATGCTTTATTAAATTGTATTTATGTTGTTTTATCCTACGTTTCATTAAATTGTATTTATGTTGTTTTAACCAATGCTTTATTAAATTGTATTTATGCTGTTTTAACCCATGCTTTATTAAATTGTATTTATGTTGTTTTATCCTATGCTTTATTAAATTGTATTTATGTTATTTTATCCTATGCTTTATTAAATTGTATTTATGTTGTTTTATCCTATGCTTTATTAAATTGTATTTATGTTGTTTTATCCTATGCTTTATTAAATTGTATTTATGTTGTTTTATTTTATGCTTTATTAAATTGTATTTATGTTGTTTTATCCTATGCTTTATTAAATTGTATTTATATTGTTTTATTCTATGATTTATTAAATTGTATTTATTTTGTTTTAATCTATGCTTTATTAAATTTTATTTATGTTGTTTTATCCTATGCTTTATTAAATTGTATTTATGTTGTTTTAACCTATGATTTATTAAATTGTATTTATGTTGTTTTATCCTATGCTTTATTAAATTGTATTTATGTTGTTTTATCGTATGCTTTATTAAATTGTATTTATGTTGTTTTAACCTATGCTTTATTACATCCTGTTTATGTTGTTTTATCCTATGCTTTATTAAATTGTATTTATGTTGTTTTAACCTATGCTTTATTAAATTCTATTTATGTTGTTTTATCCTATGTTATATTAAATTGTATTTACGTGGTTTCATCCTATGCTTTATTAAATTGTATTTATATTGTTTTATTCTATGCTTTATTAAATTGTATTTATGTTGTTTTAATCTATGCTTTATTAAATTTTATTTATGTTGTTTTATCCTATGCTTTATTAAATTGTATTTATGTTGTTTTAACCTATGATTTATTAAATTGTATTTATGTTGTTTTATCCTATGCTTTATTAAATTGTATTTATGTTGTTTTATCCTATGCTTTATTAAATTGTATTTATGTTGTTTTAACCTATGCTTTATTACATCCTGTTTATGTTGTTTTATCCTATGCTTTATTAAATTGTATTTATGTTGTTTTAACCTATGCTTTATTAAATTCTATTTATGTTGTTTTATCCTATGTTATATTAAATTGTATTTACGTGGTTTCATCCTATGCTTTATTAAATTGTATTTATTTGTTTTAACCTATGCTTTATTAAATAGTTTTTATGTTGTTTTATCCTATGCTTTATTAAATTGTATTTATGTTGTTTTAACCTATGCTTTATTAAATTGTATTTATGCTGTTTTAACCCATGCTTTATTAAATTGTATTTATGTTGTTTTATTTTATGCTTTATTAAATTGTATTTATGTTGTTTTATCCTATGCTTTATTAAATTTTATTTATGTTGTTTTATCCTATGCTTTATTAAATTGTATTTATGTTGTTTTAACCTATGATTTATAAAATTGTATTTATGTTGTTTTATCCTATGCTTTATTAAATTGTATTTATGTTGTTTTATCCTATGCTTTATTAAATTGTATTTGTGTTGTTTTATCCTATGCTTTATTAAATTGTATTTATGTTGTTTTAACCTATGCTTTATTACATCGTGTTTATGTTGTTTTATCCTATGCTTTATTAAATTGTATTTATGTTGTTTTAACCTATGCTTTATTAAATTGTATTTATGTTGTTTTATCCTATGTTATATTAAATTGTATTTACGTGGTTTCATCCTATGCTTTATTAAATTGTATTTATTTTGTTTTAACGTATGCTTTATTATATTGTATTTATGTTGTTTTATCCTATGCTTTATTAAATTGTATTTATGTTGTTTTATCCTATGCTTTATTAAATTGTATTTACGTGGTTTCATCCTATGCTTTATTAAATTGTATTTATGTTGTTTTAACCTATGCTTTATTAAATTGTATTTATGTTGTTTTATCCTATGCTTTATTAAATTGTATTCATGTTGTTTTATCCAATGCTTTATTAAATTGTATTTATGTTGTTTTATCCTATGTTTCATTAAATTGTATTTATGTTGTTTTAACCTATGCTTTATTAAATTGTATTTATGTTGTTTTAACCTATGCTTTATTAAATTGTATTTATGCTGTTTTAACCCATGCTTTATTAAATTGGATTTATGTTGTTTTAACCCATGCTTTATTAAATTGTATTTATGTTGTTTTATCCTATGCTTTATTAAACTGTATTTATGTTGTTTTATCCTATGCTTTATTAAATTGTATTTATGTTGTTTTATTTTATGCTTTATTAAATTGTATTTATGTTGTTTTATCCTATGCTTTATTAAATTGTATTTATATTGTTTTATTCTATGATTTATTAAATTGTATTTATTTTGTTTTAATCTATGCTTTATTAAATTTTATTTATGTTGTTTTATCCTATGCTTTATTAAATTGTATTTATGTTGTTTTAACCTATGATTTATTAAATTGTATTTATGTTGTTTTATCCTATGCTTTATTAAATTGTATTTATGTTGTTTTATCCTATGCTTTATTAAATTGTATTTATGTTGTTTTAACCTATGCTTTATTACATCCTGTTTATGTTGTTTTATCCTATGCTTTATTAAATTGTATTTATGTTGTTTTAACCTATGCTTTATTAAATTCTATTTATGTTGTTTTATCCTATGTTATATTAAATTGTATTTACGTGGTTTCATCCTATGCTTTATTAAATTGTATTTATTTGTTTTAACCTATGCTTTATTAAATTGTTTTTATGTTGTTTTATCCTATGCTTTATTAAATTGTATTTATGTTGTTTTAACCTATGCTTTATTAAATTGTATTTATGTTGTTTTATCCTATGCTTTATTAAATTGTATTCATGTTGTTTTATCCAATGCTTTATTAAATTGTATTTATGTTGTTTTATCCTACGTTTCATTAAATTGTATTTATGTTGTTTTAACCAATGCTTTATTAAATTGTATTTATGCTGTTTTAACCCATGCTTTATTAAATTGTATTTATGTTGTTTTATCCTATGCTTTATTAAATTGTATTTATGTTATTTTATCATATGCTTTATTAAATTGTATTTATGTTGTTTTATCCTATGCTTTATTAAATTGTATTTATGTTGTTTTATCCTATGCTTTATTAAATTGTATTTATGTTGTTTTATTTTATGCTTTATTAAATTGTATTTATGTTGTTTTATCCTATGCTTTATTAAATTGTATTTATATTGTTTTATTCTATGATTTATTAAATTGTATTTATTTTGTTTTAATCTATGCTTTATTAAATTTTATTTATGTTGTTTTATCCTATGCTTTATTAAATTGTATTTATGTTGTTTTAACCTATGATTTATTAAATTGTATTTATGTTGTTTTATCCTATGCTTTATTAAATTGTATTTATGTTGTTTTATCCTATGCTTTATTAAATTGTATTTATGTTGTTTTAACCTATGCTTTATTACATCCTGTTTATGTTGTTTTATCCTATGCTTTATTAAATTGTATTTATGTTGTTTTAACCTATGCTTTATTAAATTCTATTTATGTTGTTTTATCCTATGTTATATTAAATTGTATTTACGTGGTTTCATCCTATGCTTTATTAAATTGTATTTATTTGTTTTAACCTATGCTTTATTAAATTGTTTTTATGTTGTTTTATCCTATGCTTTATTAAATTGTATTTATGTTGTTTTAACCTATGCTTTATTAAATTGTATTTATGTTGTTTTATCCTATGCTTTATTAAATTGTATTCATGTTGTTTTATCCAATGCTTTATTAAATTGTATTTATGTTGTTTTATCCTATGTTTCATTAAATTGTATTTATGTTGTTTTAACCTATGCTTTATTAAATTGTATTTATGCTGTTTTAACCCATGCTTTATTAAATTGGATTTATGTTGTTTTAACCCATGCTTTATTAAATTGTATTTATGTTGTTTTATCCTATGCTTTATTAAACTGTATTTATGTTGTTTTATCCTATGCTTTATTAAATTGTATTTATGTTGTTTTATTTTATGCTTTATTAAATTGTATTTATGTTGTTTTATCCTATGCCTTATTACATTTTATTTATGTTGTTTTATCCTATGCTTTATTAAATTGTATTTATGTTGTTTTAACCTATGATTTATAAAATTGTATTTATGTTGTTTTATCCTATGCTTTATTAAATTGTATTTATTTTGTTTTATCCTATGCTTTATTAAATTGTATTTATGTTGTTTTATCCTATGCTTTATTAAATTGTATTTATGTTGTTTTAATCTATGCTTTATTAAATTGTATTTATGTTGTTTTTTCCTATGCTTTATTAAATTGTATTTACGTGGTTTCATCCTATGCTTTATTAAATTGTATTTATGTTTTTTTAACCTATGCTTTATTAAATTGTATTTATGTTGTTTTAACCTATGCTTTATTACATCGTGTTTATGTTGTTTTATCCTATGCTTTATTAAATTGTATTTATGTTGTTTTAACCTATGCTTTATTAAATTGTATTTATGTTGTTTTATCCTATGCTTTATTAAATTGTATTCATGTTGTTTTATCCAATGCTTTATTAAATTGTATTTATGTTGTTTTATCCTACGTTTCATTAAATTGTATTTATGTTGTTTTAACCAATGCTTTATTAAATTGTATTTATGCTGTTTTAACCCATGCTTTATTAAATTGTATTTATGTTGTTTTATCCTATGCTTTATTAAATTGTATTTATGTTGTTTTATCCTATGCTGTATTAAATTGTATTTATGTTGTTTTATCCAATGCTTTATTAAATTGTATTTATGTTGTTTTATCCTATGCTTTATTAAATTGTATTTATGTTGTTTTATTTTATGCTTTATTAAATTGTATTTATGTTGTTTTATCCTATGCTTTATTAAATTGTATTTATATTGTTTTATTCTATGCTTTATTAAATTGTATTTATTTTGTTTTAACCCCTTAACTACCGGGGACGTATTAGTACGCATATCTGCGTACATCCGGTTCAGTGAGGGCTCCAGCGCTGAGCCCTCACTGAACCGAGCACATGTCAGCTGATTCTTACAGCTGACATGTGCCCGCAACAGCCGCGGGTGGAATCGCGATCCACCCGCGGCTGTTAACCAGTTAAATGCTGCTGTCAATCTCCGACAGCAGCATTTAACGCGCGCTTCCGGGTAGCGCGTCATAAGCCCCGCCCACCGGCGACCCCGTCACGTGATCGCGGGTCGCCGATAGGCGTGCATGACAACCCAGGGTCTGCAGCAGACGCCTGTGGTTGTCATGATCTTGTCGCTATGAGCGCCACCTAGTGGTCGGCGCTCATAGCACAGGACCATTTCTGCTGCATACAGGGGATCTGCTGATCCCTTGTATGTAGCAGAAGCGATCGGACAGTTGCTGCTTCTAGTCTCCTATGGAGACTATTGAAGCAAGCAAAAAGTAAAAAAAAAAGTTTTTAAAAATATAAAAAAAAATAAAAAAATATTAAAGTTTAAATCACCCCCCTTTCGCCCCATTCAAAATAAAATATATAAAAAAAAACCCCACATACACATATTTGGTATCGCCGCGTTCAGAATCGCCCGATCTATCAAAATAAAAAAAGAATTATTCCGATCGGTAAACGGGGTAGCGAGAAAAAAATTCTAAACGCCAGAATTACGTTTTTTGGTCGCCGCAAAATTGCAATAAAATGCAATAACGGGCGATCAAAACATCGGATCTACCCCAAATGTTATCAATAAAAACGTCAGCCTGGCACGCAAAAAATAAGCCATCAACCAGCCCCAGATCACGAAAAATGGAGACGCTACGGGTTTTAGAAAATGGCGCTATTTTTTTTTTTTTTTTTTACCAAATTTGGGAATTTTTTTTCAGCACTTAAATATAAAAGAACCTATACATGTTTGGTGTCTATGAACTCGTAATGACCTGTAGAATAAGAAGGGCAGGTCAGTTTTAGCATTCAGTGAACATGGTAAAAAAAATAAATAAAAAACAACTGGGGTATTGCACTTTTTTTGCAATTTTACCGCACTTGGAATTTTTTTCCTGTTTTCCCGTACAGGATATGATAAAACTAGTAATGGCGTTGAAAAGTACAACTCGTCCCGCAAAAAATAAGCCCTCACATGGCCATATTGACCAAAAAATAAAAACGCTATGGCTCTGGGAACAAGGGGAGCAAAAACGAAAATGCAAAAACGAAAAATGCTCCGGGGCTTAAGGGGTTAATCTATGCTTTATTAAATTTTATTTATGGTGTTTTATCCTATGCTTTATTAAATTGTATTTATGTTGTTTTAACCTATGATTTATTAAATTGTATTTATGTTGTTTTATCCTATGCTTTATTAAATTGTATTTATGTTGTATTATCCTATGCTTTATTAAATTGTATTTATGTTGTTTTAACCTATGCTTTATTACATCCTGTTTATGTTGTTTTATCCTATGCTTTATTAAATTGTATTTATGTTGTTTTAACCTATGCTTTATTAAATTCTATTTATGTTGTTTTATCCTATGTTATATTAAATTGTATTTACATGGTTTCATCCTATGCTTTATTAAATTGTATTTATTTGTTTTAACCTATGCTTTATTAAATTGTTTTTATGTTGTTTTATCCTATGCTTTATTAAATTGTATTTATGTTGTTTTAACCTATGCTTTATTAAATTGTATTTATGTTGTTTTATCCTATGCTTTATTAAATTGTATTCATGTTGTTTTATCCAATGCTTTATTAAATTGTATTTATGTTGTTTTATCCTATGTTTCATTAAATTGTATTTATGTTGTTTTAAAGTATGCTTTATTAAATTGTATTTATGCTGTTTTAACCCATGCTTTATTAAATTGTATTTATGTTGTTTTAACCCATGCTTTATTAAATTGTATTTATGTTGTTTTATCCTATGCTTTATTAAACTGTATTTATGTTGTTTTATCCTATGCTTTATTAAATTGTATTTATGTTGTTTTATTTTATGCTTTATTAAATTGTATTTATGTTGTTTTATCCTATGCCTTATTAAATTTTATTTATGTTGTTTTATCCTATGCTTTATTAAATTGTATTTATGTTGTTTTAACCTATGATTTATAAAATTGTATTTATGTTGTTTTATCCTATGCTTTATTAAATTGTATTTATTTTGTTTTATCCTATGCTTTATTAAATTGTATTTGTGTTGTTTTATCCTATGCTTTATTAAATTGTATTTATGTTGTTTTAACCTATGCTTTATTACATCGTGTTTATGTTGTTTTATCCTATGCTTTATTAAATTGTATTTATGTTCTTTTAACCTATGCTTTATTAAATTGTATTTATGTTGTTTTATCCTATGTTATATTAAATTGTATTTACGTGGTTTCATCCTATGCTTTATTAAATTGTATTTATTTTGTTTTAACGTATGCTTTATTAAATTGTATTTATGTTGTTTTATCCTATGCTTTATTAAATTGTATTTATGTTGTTTTATCCTATGCTTTATTAAATTGTATTTATGTTGTTTTATCCTATGCTTTATTAAATTGTATTTATGTTGTTTTATTTTATGCTTTATTAAATTGTATTTATGTTGTTTTATCCTATGCTTTATTAAATTGTATTTATATTGTTTTATTCTATGCTTTATTAAATTGTATTTATGTTGTTTTAATCTATGCTTTATTAAATTTTATTTATGTTGTTTTATCCTATGCTTTATTAAATTGTATTTATGTTGTTTTATCCTATGCTTTATTAAATTGTATTTATGTTGTTTTAACCTATGCTTTATTACATCCTGTTTATGTTGTTTTATTCTATGCTTTATTAAATTGTATTTATGTTGTTTTAATCTATGCTTTTTTAAATTTTATTTATGTTGTTTTATCCTATGCTTTATTAAATTGTATTTATGTTGTTTTAATCTATGCTTTTTTAAATTTTATTTATGTAGTTTTATCCTATGCTTTATTAAATTATATTTATGTTGTTTTAACCTATGATTTATTAAATTGTATTTATGTTGTTTTATCCTATGCTTTATTAAATTGTATTTATGTTGTTTTATCCTATGCTTTATTAAATTGTATTTATGTTGTTTTATCCTATGCTTTATTAAATTGTATTTATGTTGTTTTATTTTATGCTTTATTAAATTGTATTTATGTTGTTTTATCCTATGCTTTATTAAATTGTATTTATATTGTTTTATTCTATGCTTTATTAAATTGTATTTATGTTGTTTTAATCTATGCTTTATTAAATTTTATTTATGTTGTTTTATCCTATGCTTTATTAAATTGTATTTATGTTGTTTTATCCTATGCTTTATTAAATTGTATTTATGTTGTTTTAACCTATGCTTTATTACATCCTGTTTATGTTGTTTTATCCTATGCTTTATTAAATTGTATTTATGTTGTTTTAACCTATGCTTTATTAAATT
Organism: Phyllobates terribilis; assembly: GCF_046119375.1. NCBI lineage: Eukaryota > Metazoa > Chordata > Amphibia > Anura > Dendrobatidae > Phyllobates > Phyllobates terribilis. The sequence continues at coordinate 44,731 of NW_027363206.1, read as the reverse complement.
CTATTTATGTTGTTTTATCCTATGTTATATTAAATTGTATTTACGTGGTTTCATCCTATGCTTTATTAAATTGTATTGATTTTGTTTTAACCTATGCTTTATTAAATTGTTTTTATGTTGTTTTATCCTATGCTTTATTAAATTGTATTTATGTTGTTTTAACCTATGCTTTATTAAATTGTATTTATGTTGTTTTATCCTATGCTTTATTAAATTGTATTCATGTTGTTTTATCCAATGCTTTATTAAATTGTATTTATGTTGTTTTATCCTATGTTTCATTAAATTGTATTTATGTTGTTTTAACCTATGCTTTATTAAATTGTATTTATGCTGTTTTAACCCATGCTTTATTAAATTGTATTTATGCTGTTTTACCCTATGCTTTATTAAATTGTATTTATGTTGTTTTATCCTATGCTATATTAAATTGTATTTATGTTGTTTTATCCTATGCTTTATTAAATTGTATTTATGTTGTTTTATCCTATGCTTTATTAAATTGTATTAATATTGTTTTATTCTATGCTTTATTAAATTGTATTTATGTTGTTTTATCCTATGCTTTATTAAATTGTATTAATATTGTTTTATTCTATGCTTTATTAAATTGTATTTATGTTGTTTTAATCTATGCTTTTATAAATTTTATTTATGTTGTTTTATCCTATGCTTTATTAAATTATATTTATGTTGTTTTAACCTATGATTTATTAAATTGTATTTATGTTGTTTTATCCTATGCTTTATTAAATTGTATTTATGTTGTTTTATCCTATGCTTTATTAAATTGTATTTATGTTGTTTTATCCTATGCTTTATTAAATTGTATTTATGTTGTTTTATCCTATGCTTTATTAAATTGTATTTATGTTGTTTTATTTTATGCTTTATTAAATTGTATTTATGTTGTTTTATCATATGCTTTATTAAATTGTATTTATATTGTTTTATTCTATGCTTTATTAAATTGTATTTATGTTGTTTTAATCTATGCTTTATTAAATTTTATTTATGTTGTTTTATCCTATGCTTTATTAAATTGTATTTATGTTGTTTTATCCTATGCTTTATTAAATTCTATTTATGTTGTTTTAACCTATGCTTTATTACATCCTGTTTATGTTGTTTTATTCTATGCTTTATTAAATTGTATTTATGTTGTTTTAATCTATGCTTTTTTAAATGTTATTTATGTTGTTTTATCCTATGCTTTATTAAATTGTATTTATGTTGTTTTAATCTATGCTTTTTTAAATTTTATTTATGTAGTTTTATCCTATGCTTTATTAAATTATATTTATGTTGTTTTAACCTATGATTTATTAAATTGTATTTATGTTGTTTTATCCTATGCTTTATTAAATTGTATTTATGTTGTTTTATCCTATGCTTTATTAAATTGTATTTATGTTGTTTTATCCTATGCTTTATTAAATTGTATTTATGTTGTTTTATTTTATGCTTTATTAAATTGTATTTATGTTGTTTTATCCTATGCTTTATTAAATTGTATTTATATTGTTTTATTCTATGCTTTATTAAATTGTATTTATGTTGTTTTAATCTATGCTTTATTAAATTTTATTTATGTTGTTTTATCCTATGCTTTATTAAATTGTATTTATGTTGTTTTATCCTATGCTTTATTAAATTGTATTTATGTTGTTTTAACCTATGCTTTATTACATCCTGTTTATGTTGTTTTATCCTATGCTTTATTAAATTGTATTTATGTTGTTTTAACCTATGCTTTATTAAATTCTATTTATGTTGTTTTATCCTATGTTATATTAAATTGTATTTACGTGGTTTCAACCTATGCTTTATTAAATTGTGTTGATTTTGTTTTAACCTATGCTTTATTAAATTGTTTTTATGTTGTTTTATCCTATGCTTTATTAAATTTTATTTATGTTGTTTTAACCTATGCTTTATTAAATTGTATTTATGTTGTTTTATCCTATGCTTTATTAAATTGTATTCATGTTGTTTTATCCAATGCTTTATTAAATTGTATTTATGTTGTTTTATCCTATGTTTCATTAAATTGTATTTATGTTGTTTTAACCTATGCTTTATTAAATTGTATTTATGCTGTTTTAACCCATGCTTTATTAAATTGTATTTATGCTGTTTTATCCTATGTTTCATTAAATTGTATTTATGTTGTTTTATCCTATGCTTTATTAAATTGTATTTATGCTGTTTTAACCCTTGCTTTATTAAATTGTATTTATGTTGTTTTATCCTATGCTTTATTAAACTGTATTTATGTTGTTTTATCCTATGCTTTATTAAATTGTATTTATGTTGTTTTATTTTATGCTTTATTAAATTGTATTTATGTTGTTTTATCCTATGCTTTATTAAATTTTATTTATGTTGTTTTATCCTATGCTTTATTAAATTGTATTTATGTTGTTTTAACCGATGATTTACTAAATTGTATTTATGTTGTTTTATCCTATGCTTTATTAAATTGTATTTATGTTGTTTTATCCTATGCTTTATTAAATTGTATTTGTGTTGTTTTATCCTATGCTTTATTAAATTGTATTTATGTTGTTTTAACCTATGCTTTATTACATCGTGTTTATGTTGTTTTATCCTATGCTTTATTAAATTGTATTTATGTTGTTTTAACCTATGCTTTATTAAATTGTATTTATGTTGTTTTATCCTATGTTATATTAAATTGTATTTATGTGGTTTCATCCTATGCTTTATTAAATTGTATTTATGTTGTTTTAACCTATGCTTTATTAAATTGTATTTATGTTGTTTTAACCTATGCTTTATTACATCGTGTTTATGTTGTTTTATCCTATGCTTTATTAAATTGTATTTATGTTGTTTTAACCTATGCTTTATTAAATTGTATTTATGTTGTTTTATCCTATGCTTTATTAAATTGTATTCATGTTGTTTTATCCAATGCTTTATTAAATTGTATTTATGTTGTTTTATCCTACGTTTCATTAAATTGTATTTATGTTGTTTTAACCAATGCTTTATTAAATTGTATTTATGCTGTTTTAACCCATGCTTTATTAAATTGTATTTATGTTGTTTTATCCTATGCTTTATTAAATTGTATTTATGTTGTTTTATCCTATGCTTTATTAAATTGTATTTATGTTGTTTTATCCTATGTTTCATTAAATTGTATTTATGTTGTTTTAACCAATGCTTTATTAAATTGTATTTATGCTGTTTTAACCCATGCTTTATTAAATTGTATTTATGTTGTTTTATCCTATGCTTTATTAAATTGTATTTATGTTGTTTTATCCTATGCTTTATTAAATTGTATTTATGTTGTTTTATTTTATGCTTTATTAAATTGTATTTATGTTGTTTTATCATATGCTTTATTAAATTGTATTTATATTGTTTTATTCTATGCTTTATTAAATTGTATTTATGTTGTTTTAATCTATGCTTTATTAAATTTTATTTATGTTGTTTTATCCTATGCTTTATTAAATTGTATTTATGTTGTTTTATCTTATGCTTTATTAAATTGTATTTATGTTGTTTTATCCTATGTTTCATTAAATTGTATTTATGTTGTTTTAAAGTATGCTTTATTAAATTGTATTTATGCTGTTTTAACCCATGCTTTATTAAATTGTATTTATGTTGTTTTAACCCATGCTTTATTAAATTGTATTTATGTTGTTTTATCCTATGCTTTATTAAACTGTATTTATGTTGTTTTATCCTATGCTTTATTAAATTGTATTTATGTTGTTTTATTTTATGCTTTATTAAATTGTATTTATGTTGTTTTATCCTATGCCTTATTAAATTTTATTTATGTTGTTTTATCCTATGCTTTATTAAATTGTATTTATGTTGTTTTAACCTATGATTTATAAAATTGTATTTATGTTGTTTTATCCTATGCTTTATTAAATTGTATTTATTTTGTTTTATCCTATGCTTTATTAAATTGTATTTGTGTTGTTTTATCCTATGCTTTATTAAATTGTATTTATGTTGTTTTAACCTATGCTTTATTACATCGTGTTTATGTTGTTTTATCCTATGCTTTATTAAATTGTATTTATGTTCTTTTAACCTATGCTTTATTAAATTGTATTTATGTTGTTTTATCCTATGTTATATTAAATTGTATTTACGTGGTTTCATCCTATGCTTTATTAAATTGTATTTATTTTGTTTTAACGTATGCTTTATTAAATTGTATTTATGTTGTTTTATCCTATGCTTTATTAAATTGTATTTATGTTGTTTTATCCTATGCTTTATTAAATTGTATTTATGTTGTTTTATCCTATGCTTTATTAAATTGTATTTATGTTGTTTTATTTTATGCTTTATTAAATTGTATTTATGTTGTTTTATCCTATGCTTTATTAAATTGTATTTATATTGTTTTATTCTATGCTTTATTAAATTGTATTTATGTTGTTTTAATCTATGCTTTTTTAAATTTTATTTATGTTGTTTTATCCTATGCTTTATTAAATTATATTTATGTTGTTTTAACCTATGATTTATTAAATTGTATTTATGTTGTTTTATCCTATGCTTTATTAAATTGTATTTATGTTGTTTTATCCTATGCTTTATTAAATTGTATTTATGTTGTTTTATCCTATGCTTTATTAAATTGTATTTATGTTGTTTTATCCTATGCTTTATTAAATTGTATTTATGTTGTTTTATTTTATGCTTTATTAAATTGTATTTATGTTGTTTTATCCTATGCTTTATTAAATTGTATTTATATTGTTTTATTCTATGCTTTATTAAATTGTATTTATGTTGTTTTAATCTATGCTTTATTAAATTTTATTTATGTTGTTTTATCCTATGCTTTATTAAATTGTATTTATGTTGTTTTATCCTATGCTTTATTAAATTGTATTTATGTTGTTTTAACCTATGCTTTATTACATCCTGTTTATGTTGTTTTATTCTATGCTTTATTAAATTGTATTTATGTTGTTTTAATCTATGCTTTTTTAAATTTTATTTATGTTGTTTTATCCTATGCTTTATTAAATTGTATTTATGTTGTTTTAATCTATGCTTTTTTAAATTTTATTTATGTAGTTTTATCCTATGCTTTATTAAATTATATTTATGTTGTTTTAACCTATGATTTATTAAATTGTATTTATGTTGTTTTATCCTATGCTTTATTAAATTGTATTTATGTTGTTTTATCCTATGTTTATTAAATTGTATTTATGTTGTTTTATCCTATGCTTTATTAAATTGTATTTATGTTGTTTTATTTTATGCTTTATTAAATTGTATTTATGTTGTTTTATCCTATGCTTTATTAAATTGTATTTATATTGTTTTATTCTATGCTTTATTAAATTGTATTTATGTTGTTTTAATCTATGCTTTATTAAATTTTATTTATGTTGTTTTATCCTATGCTTTATTAAATTGTATTTATGTTGTTTTATCCTTTGCTTTATTAAATTGTATTTATGTTGTTTTAACCTATGCTTTATTACATCCTGTTTATGTTGTTTTATCCTATGCTTTATTAAATTGTATTTATGTTGTTTTAACCTATGCTTTATTAAATTCTATTTATGTTGTTTTATCCTATGTTATATTAAATTGTATTTACGTGGTTTCATCCTATGCTTTATTAAATTGTATTGATTTTGTTTTAACCTATGCTTTATTAAATTGTTTTTATGTTGTTTTATCCTATGCTTTATTAAATTGTATTTATGTTGTTTTAACCTATGCTTTATTAAATTGTATTTATGTTGTTTTATCCTATGCTTTATTAAATTGTATTCATGTTGTTTTATCCAATGCTTTATTAAATTGTATTTATGTTGTTTTATCCTATGTTTCATTAAATTGTATTTATGTTGTTTTAACCTATGCTTTATTAAATTGTATTTATGCTGTTTTAACCCATGCTTTATTAAATTGTATTTATGCTGTTTTACCCTATGCTTTATTAAATTGTATTTATGTTGTTTTATCCTATGCTATATTAAATTGTATTTATGTTGTTTTATCCTATGCTTTATTAAATTGTATTTATGTTGTTTTATCCTATGCTTTATTAAATTGTATTAATATTGTTTTATTCTATGCTTTATTAAATTGTATTTATGTTGTTTTATCCTATGCTTTATTAAATTGTATTAATATTGTTTTATTCTATGCTTTATTAAATTGTATTTATGTTGTTTTAATCTATGCTTTTATAAATTTTATTTATGTTGTTTTATCCTATGCTTTATTAAATTATATTTATGTTGTTTTAACCTATGATTTATTAAATTGTATTTATGTTGTTTTATCCTATGCTTTATTAAATTGTATTTATGTTGTTTTATCCTATGCTTTATTAAATTGTATTTATGTTGTTTTATCCTATGCTTTATTAAATTGTATTTATGTTGTTTTATTTTATGCTTTATTAAATTGTATTTATGTTGTTTTATCCTATGCTTTATTAAATTGTATTTATGTTGTTTTAACCTATGCTTTATTACATCCTGTTTATGTTGTTTTATTCTATGCTTTATTAAATTGTATTTATGTTGTTTTAATCTATGCTTTTTTAAATGTTATTTATGTTGTTTTATCCTATGCTTTATTAAATTGTATTTATGTTGTTTTAATCTATGCTTTTTTAAATTTTATTTATGTAGTTTTATCCTATGCTTTATTAAATTATATTTATGTTGTTATAACCTATGATTTATTAAATTGTATTTATGTTGTTTTATCCTATGCTTTATTAAATTGTATTTATGTTGTTTTATCCTATGCTTTATTAAATTGTATTTATGTTGTTTTATCCTATGCTTTATTAAATTGTATTTATGTTGTTTTATTTTATGCTTTATTAAATTGTATTTATGTTGTTTTATCCTATGCTTTATTAAATTGTATTTATATTGTTTTATTCTATGCTTTATTAAATTGTATTTATGTTGTTTTAATCTATGCTTTATTAAATTTTATTTATGTTGTTTTATCCTATGCTTTATTAAATTGTATTTATGTTGTTTTTTCCTATGCTTTATTAAATTGTATTTATGTTGTTTTAACCTATGCTTTATTACATCCTGTTTATGTTGTTTTATCCTATGCTTTATTAAATTGTATTTATGTTGTTTTAACCTATGCTTTATTAAATTCTATTTATGTTGTTTTATCCTATGTTATATTAAATTGTATTTACGTGGTTTCAACCTATGCTTTATTAAATTGTGTTGATTTTGTTTTAACCTATGCTTTATTAAATTGTTTTTATGTTGTTTTATCCTATGCTTTATTAAATTGTATTTATGTTGTTTTAACCTATGCTTTATTAAATTGTATTTATGTTGTTTTATCCTATGCTTTATTAAATTGTATTCATGTTGTTTTATCCAATGCTTTATTAAATTGTATTTATGTTGTTTTATCCTATGTTTCATTAAATTGTATTTATGTTGTTTTAACCTATGCTTTATTAAATTGTATTTATGCTGTTTTAACCCATGCTTTATTAAATTGTATTTATGCTGTTTTATCCTATGTTTCATTAAATTGTATTTATGTTGTTTTATCCTATGCTTTATTAAATTGTATTTATGCTGTTTTAACCCTTGCTTTATTAAATTGTATTTATGTTGTTTTATCCTATGCTTTATTAAACTGTATTTATGTTGTTTTATCCTATGCTTTATTAAATTGTATTTATGTTGTTTTATTTTATGCTTTATTAAATTGTATTTATGTTGTTTTATCCTATGCTTTATTAAATTTTATTTATGTTGTTTTATCCTATGCTTTATTAAATTGTATTTATGTTGTTTTAACCGATGATTTACTAAATTGTATTTATGTTGTTTTATCCTATGCTTTATTAAATTGTATTTATGTTGTTTTATCCTATGCTTTATTAAATTGTATTTGTGTTGTTTTATCCTATGCTTTATTAAATTGTATTTATGTTGTTTTAACCTATGCTTTATTACATCGTGTTTATGTTGTTTTATCCTATGCTTTATTAAATTGTATTTATGTTGTTTTAACCTATGCTTTATTAAATTGTATTTATGTTGTTTTATCCTATGTTATATTAAATTGTATTTATGTGGTTTCATCCTATGCTTTATTAAATTGTATTTATGTTGTTTTAACCTATGCTTTATTAAATTGTATTTATGTTGTTTTAACCTATGCTTTATTACATCGTGTTTATGTTGTTTTATCCTATGCTTTATTAAATTGTATTTATGTTGTTTTAACCTATGCTTTATTAAATTGTATTTATGTTGTTTTATCCTATGCTTTATTAAATTGTATTCATGTTGTTTTATCCAATGCTTTATTAAATTGTATTTATGTTGTTTTATCCTACGTTTCATTAAATTGTATTTATGTTGTTTTAACCAATGCTTTATTAAATTGTATTTATGCTGTTTTAACCCATGCTTTATTAAATTGTATTTATGTTGTTTTATCCTATGCTTTATTAAATTGTATTTATGTTGTTTTATCCTATGCTTTATTAAATTGTATTTATGTTGTTTTATCCTATGTTTCATTAAATTGTATTTATGTTGTTTTAACCAATGCTTTATTAAATTGTATTTATGCTGTTTTAACCCATGCTTTATTAAATTGTATTTATGTTGTTTTATCCTATGCTTTATTAAATTGTATTTATGTTGTTTTATCCTATGCTTTATTAAATTGTATTTATGTTGTTTTATTTTATGCTTTATTAAATTGTATTTATGTTGTTTTATCCTATGCTTTATTAAATTGTATTTATATTGTTTTATTCTATGCTTTATTAAATTGTATTTATGTTGTTTTAATCTATGCTTTATTAAATTTTATTTATGTTGTTTTATCCTATGCTTTATTAAATTGTATTTATGTTGTTTTAACCTATGATTTATTAAATTGTATTTATGATGTTTTATCCTATGCTTTATTAAATTGTATTTATGTTGTTTTATCCTATGCTTTATTAAATTGTATTTAGGTTGTTTCAACCTATGCTTTATTACATCCTGTTTATGTTGTTTTATCCTATGCTTTATTAAATTGTATTTATGTTGTTTTAACCTATGCTTTATTAAATTCTATTTATGTTGTTTTATCCTATGTTATATTAAATTGTATTTACGTGGTTTCATCCTATGCTTTATTAAATTGTATTTATTTGTTTTAACCTATGCTTTATTAAATTGTTTTTATGTTGTTTTATCCTATGCTTTATTAAATTGTATTTATGTTGTTTTAACCTATGCTTTATTAAATTGTATTTATGTTGTTTTATCCTATGCTTTATTAAATTGTATTCATGTTGTTTAATCCAATGCTTTATTAAATTGTATTTATGTTGTTTTATCCTATGTTTCATTAAATTGCATTTATGTTGTTTTAACCTATGCTTTATTAAATTGTATTTATGCTGTTTTAACCCATGCTTTATTAAATTGTATTTATGTTGTTTTAACCCATGCTTTATTAAATTGTATTTATGTTGTTTTATCCTATGCTTTATTAAACTGTTTTTATGTTGTTTTATCCTATGCTTTATTAAATTGTATTTATGTTGTTTTAACCTATGATTTATAAAATTGTATTTATGTTGTTTTATCCTATGCTTTATTAAATTGTATTTATTTATGTTGTTTTAACCCATGCTTTATTAAATTGTATTTATGTTGTTTTAACCCATGCTTTATTAAATTGTATTTATGTTGTTTTATCCTATGCTTTATTAAACTGTATTTATGTTGTTTTATCCTATGCTTTATTAAATTGTATTTATGTTGTTTTATCCTATGCTTTATTAAATTGTATTTATGTTGTTTTAACCTATGCTTTATTACATCCTGTTTATGTTGTTTTATCCTATGCTTTATTAAATTGTATTTATGTTGTTTTAACCTATGCTTTATTAAATTCTATTTATGTTGTTTTATCCTATGTTATATTAAATTGTATTTACGTGGTTTCATCCTATGCTTTATTAAATTGTATTGATTTTGTTTTAACCTATGCTTTATTAAATTGTTTTTATGTTGTTTTATCCTATGCTTTATTAAATTGTATTTATGTTGTTTTAACCTATGCTTTATTAAATTGTATTTATGTTGTTTTATCCTATGCTTTATTAAATTGTATTCATGTTGTTTTATCCAATGCTTTATTAAATTGTATTTATGTTGTTTTATCCTATGTTTCATTAAATTGTATTTATGTTGTTTTAACCTATGCTTTATTAAATTGTATTTATGCTGTTTTAACCCATGCTTTATTAAATTGTATTTATGCTGTTTTACCCTATGCTTTATTAAATTGTATTTATGTTGTTTTATCCTATGCTATATTAAATTGTATTTATGTTGTTTTATCCTATGCTTTATTAAATTGTATTTATGTTGTTTTATCCTATGCTTTATTAAATTGTATTAATATTGTTTTATTCTATGCTTTATTAAATTGTATTTATGTTGTTTTATCCTATGCTTTATTAAATTGTATTAATATTGTTTTATTCTATGCTTTATTAAATTGTATTTATGTTGTTTTAATCTATGCTTTTATAAATTTTATTTATGTTGTTTTATCCTATGCTTTATTAAATTATATTTATGTTGTTTTAACCTATGATTTATTAAATTGTATTTATGTTGTTTTATCCTATGCTTTATTAAATTGTATTTATGTTGTTTTATCCTATGCTTTATTAAATTGTATTTATGTTGTTTTATCCTATGCTTTATTAAATTGTATTTATGTTGTTTTATCCTATGCTTTATTAAATTGTATTTATGTTGTTTTATTTTATGCTTTATTAAATTGTATTTATGTTGTTTTATCCTATGCTTTATTAAATTGTATTTATATTGTTTTATTCTATGCTTTATTAAATTGTATTTATGTTGTTTTAATCTATGCTTTATTAAATTTTATTTATGTTGTTTTATCCTATGCTTTATTAAATTGTATTTATGTTGTTTTATCCTATGCTTTATTAAATTGTATTTATGTTGTTTTAACCTATGCTTTATTACATCCTGTTTATGTTGTTTTATTCTATGCTTTATTAAATTGTATTTATGTTGTTTTAATCTATGCTTTTTTAAATTTTATTTATGTTGTTTTATCCTATGCTTTATTAAATTGTATTTATGTTGTTTTAATCTATGCTTTTTTAAATTTTATTTATGTAGTTTTATCCTATGCTTTATTAAATTATATTTATGTTGTTTTAACCTATGATTTATTAAATTGTATTTATGTTGTTTTATCCTATGCTTTATTAAATTGTATTTATGTTGTTTTATCCTATGCTTTATTAAATTGTATTTATGTTGTTTTATCCTATGCTTTATTAAATTGTATTTATGTTGTTTTATTTTATGCTTTATTAAATTGTATTTATGTTGTTTTATCCTATGCTTTATTAAATTGTATTTATATTGTTTTATTCTATGCTTTATTAAATTGTATTTATGTTGTTTTAATCTATGCTTTATTAAATTTTATTTATGTTGTTTTATCCTATGCTTTATTAAATTGTATTTATGTTGTTTTATCCTATGCTTTATTAAATTGTATTTATGTTGTTTTAACCTATGCTTTATTACATCCTGTTTATGTTGTTTTATCCTATGCTTTATTAAATTGTATTTATGTTGTTTTAACCTATGCTTTATTAAATTCTATTTATGTTGTTTTATCCTATGTTATATTAAATTGTATTTACGTGGTTTCATCCTATGCTTTATTAAATTGTATTGATTTTGTTTTAACCTATGCTTTATTAAATTGTTTTTATGTTGTTTTATCCTATGCTTTATTAAATTGTATTTATGTTGTTTTAACCTATGCTTTATTAAATTGTATTTATGTTGTTTTATCCTATGCTTTATTAAATTGTATTCATGTTGTTTTATCCAATGCTTTATTAAATTGTATTTATGTTGTTTTATCCTATGTTTCATTAAATTGTATTTATGTTGTTTTAACCTATGCTTTATTAAATTGTATTTATGCTGTTTTAACCCATGCTTTATTAAATTGTATTTATGCTGTTTTACCCTATGCTTTATTAAATTGTATTTATGTTGTTTTATCCTATGCTATATTAAATTGTATTTATGTTGTTTTATCCTATGCTTTATTAAATTGTATTTATGTTGTTTTATCCTATGCTTTATTAAATTGTATTAATATTGTTTTATTCTATGCTTTATTAAATTGTATTTATGTTGTTTTATCCTATGCTTTATTAAATTGTATTAATATTGTTTTATTCTATGCTTTATTAAATTGTATTTATGTTGTTTTAATCTATGCTTTTATAAATTTTATTTATGTTGTTTTATCCTATGCTTTATTAAATTATATTTATGTTGTTTTAACCTATGATTTATTAAATTGTATTTATGTTGTTTTATCCTATGCTTTATTAAATTGTATTTATGTTGTTTTATCCTATGCTTTATTAAATTGTATTTATGTTGTTTTATCCTATGCTTTATTAAATTGTATTTATGTTGTTTTATCCTATGCTTTATTAAATTGTATGTATGTTGTTTTATTTTATGCTTTATTAAATTGTATTTATGTTGTTTTATCATATGCTTTATTAAATTGTATTTATATTGTTTTATTCTATGCTTTATTAAATTGTATTTATGTTGTTTTAATCTATGCTTTATTAAATTTTATTTATGTTGTTTTATCCTATGCTTTATTAAATTGTATTTATGTTGTTTTATCCTATGCTTTATTAAATTGTATTTATGTTGTTTTAACCTATGCTTTATTACATCCTGTTTATGTTGTTTTATTCTATGCTTTATTAAATTGTATTTATGTTGTTTTAATCTATGCTTTTTTAAATGTTATTTATGTTGTTTTATCCTATGCTTTATTAAATTGTATTTATGTTGTTTTAATCTATGCTTTTTTAAATTTTATTTATGTAGTTTTATCCTATGCTTTATTAAATTATATTTATGTTGTTTTAACCTATGATTTATTAAATTGTATTTATGTTGTTTTATCCTATGCTTTATTAAATTGTATTTATGTTGTTTTATCCTATGCTTTATTAAATTGTATTTATGTTGTTTTATCCTATGCTTTATTAAATTGTATTCATGTTGTTTTATCCAATGCTTTATTAAATTGTATTTATGTTGTTTTATCCTATGTTTCATTAAATTGTATTTATGTTGTTTTAACCTATGCTTTATTAAATTGTATTTATGCTGTTTTAACCCATGCTTTATTAAATTGTATTTATGCTGTTTTACCCTATGCTTTATTAAATTGTATTTATGTTGTTTTATCCTATGCTATATTAAATTGTATTTATGTTGTTTTATCCTATGCTTTATTAAATTGTATTTATGTTGTTTTATCCTATGCTTTATTAAATTGTATTAATATTGTTTTATTCTATGCTTTATTAAATTGTATTTATGTTGTTTTATCCTATGCTTTATTAAATTGTATTAATATTGTTTTATTCTATGCTTTATTAAATTGTATTTATGTTGTTTTAATCTATGCTTTTATAAATTTTATTTATGTTGTTTTATCCTATGCTTTATTAAATTATATTTATGTTGTTTTAACCTATGATTTATTAAATTGTATTTATGTTGTTTTATCCTATGCTTTATTAAATTGTATTTATGTTGTTTTATCCTATGCTTTATTAAATTGTATTTATGTTGTTTTATCCTATGCTTTATTAAATTGTATTTATGTTGTTTTATCCTATGCTTTATTAAATTGTATGTATGTTGTTTTATTTTATGCTTTATTAAATTGTATTTATGTTGTTTTATCATATGCTTTATTAAATTGTATTTATATTGTTTTATTCTATGCTTTATTAAATTGTATTTATGTTGTTTTAATCTATGCTTTATTAAATTTTATTTATGTTGTTTTATCCTATGCTTTATTAAATTGTATTTATGTTGTTTTATCCTATGCTTTATTAAATTGTATTTATGTTGTTTTAACCTATGCTTTATTACATCCTGTTTATGTTGTTTTATTCTATGCTTTATTAAATTGTATTTATGTTGTTTTAATCTATGCTTTTTTAAATGTTATTTATGTTGTTTTATCCTATGCTTTATTAAATTGTATTTATGTTGTTTTAATCTATGCTTTTTTAAATTTTATTTATGTAGTTTTATCCTATGCTTTATTAAATTATATTTATGTTGTTTTAACCTATGATTTATTAAATTGTATTTATGTTGTTTTATCCTATGCTTTATTAAATTGTATTTATGTTGTTTTATCCTATGCTTTATTAAATTGTATTTATGTTGTTTTATCCTATGCTTTATTAAATTGTATTTATGTTGTTTTATTTTATGCTTTATTAAATTGTATTTATGTTGTTTTATCTAATGCTTTATTAAATTGTATTTATATTGTTTTATTCTATGCTTTATTAAATTGTATTTATGTTGTTTTAATCTATGCTTTATTAAATTTTATTTATGTTGTTTTATCCTATGCTTTATTAAATTGTATTTATGTTGTTTTATCCTATGCTTTATTAAATTGTATTTATGTTGTTTTAACCTATGCTTTATTACATCCTGTTTATGTTGTTTTATCCTATGCTTTATTAAATTGTATTTATGTTGTTTTAACCTATGCTTTATTAAATTCTATTTATGTTGTTTTATCCTATGTTATATTAAATTGTATTTACGTGGTTTCATCCTATGCTTTATTAAATTGTGTTGATTTTGTTTTAACCTATGCTTTATTAAATTGTTTTTATGTTGTTTTATCCTATGCTTTATTAAATTGTATTTATGTTGTTTTAACCTATGCTTTATTAAATTGTATTTATGTTGTTTTATCCTATGCTTTATTAAATTGTATTCATGTTGTTTTATCCAATGCTTTATTAAATTGTATTTATGTTGTTTTATCCTATGTTTCATTAAATTGTATTTATGTTGTTTTAACCTATGCTTTATTAAATTGTATTTATGCTGTTTTAACCCATGCTTTATTAAATTGTATTTATGCTGTTTTATCCTATGTTTCATTAAATTGTATTTATGTTGTTTTATCCTATGCTTTATTAAATTGTATTTATGCTGTTTTAACCCTTGCTTTATTAAAATGTATTTATGTTGTTTTATCCTATGCTTTATTAAACTGTATTTATGTTGTTTTATCCTATGCTTTATTAAATTGTATTTATGTTGTTTTATTTTATGCTTTATTAAATTGTATTTATGTTGTTTTATCCTATGCTTTATTAAATTTTATTTATGTTGTTTTATCCTATGCTTTATTAAATTGTATTTATGTTGTTTTAACCGATGATTTACTAAATTGTATTTATGTTGTTTTATCCTATGCTTTATTAAATTGTATTTATGTTGTTTTATCCTATGCTTTATTAAATTGTATTTGTGTTGTTTTATCCTATGCTTTATTAAATTGTATTTATGTTATTTTAACCTATGCTTTATTACATCGTGTTTATGTTGTTTTATCCTATGCTTTATTAAATTGTATTTATGTTGTTTTAACCTATGCTTTATTAAATTGTATTTATGTTGTTTTATCCTATGTTATATTAAATTGTATTTATGTGGTTTCATCCTATGCTTTATTAAATTGTATTTATGTTGTTTTAACCTATGCTTTATTAAATTGTATTTATGTTGTTTTAACCTATGCTTTATTACATCGTGTTTATGTTGTTTTATCCTATGCTTTATTAAATTGTATTTATGTTGTTTTAACCTATGCTTTATTAAATTGTATTTATGTTGTTTTATCCTATGCTTTATTAAATTGTATTCATGTTGTTTTATCCAATGCTTTATTAAATTGTATTTATGTTGTTTTATCCTACGTTTCATTAAATTGTATTTATGTTGTTTTAACCAATGCTTTATTAAATTGTATTTATGCTGTTTTAACCCATGCTTTATTAAATTGTATTTATGTTGTTTTATCCTATGCTTTATTAAATTGTATTTATGTTGTTTTATCCTATGCTTTATTAAATTGTATTTATGTTGTTTTATCCTATGTTTCATTAAATTGTATTTATGTTGTTTTAACCAATGCTTTATTAAATTGTATTTATGCTGTTTTAACCCATGCTTTATTAAATTGTATTTATGTTGTTTTATCCTATGCTTTATTAAATTGTATTTATGTTGTTTTATCCTATGCTTTATTAAATTGTATTTATGTTGTTTTATTTTATGCTTTATTAAATTGTATTTATGTTGTTTTATCCTATGCTTTATTAAATTGTATTTATATTGTTTTATTCTATGCTTTATTAAATTGTATTTATGTTGTTTTAATCTATGCTTTATTAAATTTTATTTATGTTGTTTTATCCTATGCTTTATTAAATTGTATTTATGTTGTTTTAACCTATGATTTATTAAATTGTATTTATGATGTTTTATCCTATGCTTTATTAAATTGTATTTATGTTGTTTTATCCTATGCTTTATTAAATTGTATTTAGGTTGTTTTAACCTATGCTTTATTACATCCTGTTTATGTTGTTTTATCCTATGCTTTATTAAATTGTATTTATGTTGTTTTAACCTATGCTTTATTAAATTCTATTTATGTTGTTTTATCCTATGTTATATTAAATTGTATTTACGTGGTTTCATCCTATGCTTTATTAAATTGTATTTATTTGTTTTAACCTATGCTTTATTAAATTGTTTTTATGTTGTTTTATCCTATGCTTTATTAAATTGTATTTATGTTGTTTTAACCTATGCTTTATTAAATTGTATTTATGTTGTTTTATCCTATGCTTTATTAAATTGTATTCATGTTGTTTAATCCAATGCTTTATTAAATTGTATTTATGTTGTTTTATCCTATGTTTCATTAAATTGCATTTATGTTGTTTTAACCTATGCTTTATTAAATTGTATTTATGCTGTTTTAACCCATGCTTTATTAAATTGTATTTATGTTGTTTTAACCCATGCTTTATTAAATTGTATTTATGTTGTTTTATCCTATGCTTTATTAAACTGTTTTTATGTTGTTTTATCCTATGCTTTATTAAATTGTATTTATGTTGTTTTAACCTATGATTTATAAAATTGTATTTATGTTGTTTTATCCTATGCTTTATTAAATTGTATTTGTGTTGTTTTATCCTATGCTTTATTAAATTGTATTTATGTTGTTTTAACCTATGCTTTATTACATCGTGTTTATGTTGTTTTATCCTATGCTTTATTAAATTGTATTTATGTTGTTTTAACCTATGCTTTATTAAATTGTATTTATGTTGTTTTATCCTATGTTATATTAAATTGTATTTACGTGGTTTCATCCTATGCTTTATTAAATTGTATTTATGCTGTTTTAACCCATGCTTTATTAAATTGTATTTATGTTGTTTTAACCCATGCTTTATTAAATTGTATTTATGTTGTTTTATCCTATGCTTTATTAAACTGTATTTATGTTGTTTTATCCTATGCTTTATTAAATTGTATTTATGTTGTTTTATCCTATGCTTTATTAAATTGTATTTATGTTGTTTTAACCTATGCTTTATTACATCCTGTTTATGTTGTTTTATCCTATGCTTTATTAAATTGTATTTATGTTGTTTTAACCTATGCTTTATTAAATTCTATTTATGTTGTTTTATCCTATGTTATATTAAATTGTATTTACGTGGTTTCATCCTATGCTTTATTAAATTGTATTGATTTTGTTTTAACCTATGCTTTATTAAATTGTTTTTATGTTGTTTTATCCTATGCTTTATTAAATTGTATTTATGTTGTTTTAACCTATGCTTTATTAAATTGTATTTATGTTGTTTTATCCTATGCTTTATTAAATTGTATTCATGTTGTTTTATCCAATGCTTTATTAAATTGTATTTATGTTGTTTTATCCTATGTTTCATTAAATTGTATTTATGTTGTTTTAACCTATGCTTTATTAAATTGTATTTATGCTGTTTTAACCCATGCTTTATTAAATTGTATTTATGCTGTTTTACCCTATGCTTTATTAAATTGTATTTATGTTGTTTTATCCTATGCTATATTAAATTGTATTTATGTTGTTTTATCCTATGCTTTATTAAATTGTATTTATGTTGTTTTATCCTATGCTTTATTAAATTGTATTAATATTGTTTTATTCTATGCTTTATTAAATTGTATTTATGTTGTTTTATCCTATGCTTTATTAAATTGTTTTAATATTGTTTTATTCTATGCTTTATTAAATTGTATTTATGTTGTTTTAATCTATGCTTTTATAAATTTTATTTATGTTGTTTTATCCTATGCTTTATTAAATTATATTTATGTTGTTTTAACCTATGATTTATTAAATTGTATTTATGTTGTTTTATCCTATGCTTTATTAAATTGTATTTATGTTGTTTTATCCTATGCTTTATTAAATTGTATTTATGTTGTTTTATCCTATGCTTTATTAAATTGTATTTATGTTGTTTTATCCTATGCTTTATTAAATTGTATTTATGTTGTTTTATTTTATGCTTTATTAAATTGTATTTATGTTGTTTTATCATATGCTTTATTAAATTGTATTTATATTGTTTTATTCTATGCTTTATTAAATTGTATTTATGTTGTTTTAATCTATGCTTTATTAAATTTTATTTATGTTGTTTTATCCTATGCTTTATTAAATTGTATTTATGTTGTTTTATCCTATGCTTTATTAAATTGTATTTATGTTGTTTTAACCTATGCTTTATTACATCCTGTTTATGTTGTTTTATTCTATGCTTTATTAAATTGTATTTATGTTGTTTTAATCTATGCTTTTTTAAATGTTATTTATGTTGTTTTATCCTATGCTTTATTAAATTGTATTTATGTTGTTTTAATCTATGCTTTTTTAAATTTTATTTATGTAGTTTTATCCTATGCTTTATTAAATTATATTTATGTTGTTTTAACCTATGATTTATTAAATTGTATTTATGTTGTTTTATCCTATGCTTTATTAAATTGTATTTATGTTGTTTTATCCTATGCTTTATTAAATTGTACTTATGTTGTTTTATCCTATGCTTTATTAAATTGTATTTATGTTGTTTTATTTTATGCTTTATTAAATTGTATTTATGTTGTTTTATCCTATGCTTTATTAAATTGTATTTATATTGTTTTATTCTATGCTTTATTAAATTGTATTTATGTTGTTTTAATCTATGCTTTATTAAATTTTATTTATGTTGTTTTATCCTATGCTTTATTAAATTGTATTTATGTTGTTTTATCCTATGCTTTATTAAATTGTATTTATGTTGTTTTAACCTATGCTTTATTACATCCTGTTTATGTTGTTTTATCCTATGCTTTATTAAATTGTATTTATGTTGTTTTAACCTATGCTTTATTAAATTCTATTTATGTTGTTTTATCCTATGTTATATTAAATTGTATTTACGTGGTTTCATCCTATGCTTTATTAAATTGTGTTGATTTTGTTTTAACCTATGCTTTATTAAATTGTTTTTATGTTGTTTTATCCTATGCTTTATTAAATTGTATTTATGTTGTTTTATCCTATGCTTTATTAAATTGTATTCATGTTGTTTTATCCAATGCTTTATTAAATTGTATTTATGTTGTTTTATCCTATGTTTCATTAAATTGTATTTATGTTGTTTTAACCTATGCTTTATTAAATTGTATTTATGCTGTTTTAACCCATGCTTTATTAAATTGTATTTATGCTGTTTTATCCTATGTTTCATTAAATTGTATTTATGTTGTTTTATCCTATGCTTTATTAAATTGTATTTATGCTTTTTTAACCCTTGCTTTATTAAATTGTATTTATGTTGTTTTATCCTATGCTTTATTAAACTGTATTTATGTTGTTTTATCCTATGCTTTATTAAATTGTATTTATGTTGTTTTATTTTATGCTTTATTAAATTGTATTTATGTTGTTTTATCCTATGTTTCATTAAATTGTATTTATGTTGTTTTAACCTATGCTTTATTAAATTGTATTTATGCTGTTTTAACCCATGCTTTATTAAATTGTATTTATGCTGTTTTATCCTATGTTTCATTAAATTGTATTTATGTTGTTTTATCCTATGCTTTATTAAATTGTATTTATGCTGTTTTAACCCTTGCTTTATTAAATTGTATTTATGTTGTTTTATCCTATGCTTTATTAAACTGTATTTATGTTGTTTTATCCTATGCTTTATTAAATTGTATTTATGTTGTTTTATTTTATGCTTTATTAAATTGTATTTATGTTGTTTTATCCTATGCTTTATTAAATTTTATTTATGTTGTTTTATCCTATGCTTTATTAAATTGTATTTATGTTGTTTTAACCGATGATTTACTAAATTGTATTTATGTTGTTTTATCCTATGCTTTATTAAATTGTATTTATGTTGTTTTATCCTATGCTTTATTAAATTGTATTTGTGTTGTTTTATCCTATGCTTTATTAAATTGTATTTATGTTGTTTTAACCTATGCTTTATTACATCGTGTTTATGTTGTTTTATCCTATGCTTTATTAAATTGTATTTATGTTGTTTTAACCTATGCTTTATTAAATTGTATTTATGTTGTTTTATCCTATGTTATATTAAATTGTATTTACGTGGTTTCATCCTATGCTTTATTAAATTGTATTTATGTTGTTTTAACCTATGCTTTATTAAATTGTATTTATGTTGTTTTAACCTATGCTTTATTACATCGTGTTTATGTTGTTTTTTCCTATGCTTTATTAAATTGTATTTATGTTGTTTTAACCTATGCTTTATTAAATTGTATTTATGTTGTTTTATCCTATGCTTTATTAAATTGTATTCATGTTGTTTTATCCAATGCTTTATTAAATTGTATTTATGTTGTTTTATCCTACGTTTCATTAAATTGTATTTATGTTGTTTTAACCAATGCTTTATTAAATTGTATTTATGCTGTTTTAACCCATGCTTTATTAAATTGTATTTATGTTGTTTTATCCTATGCTTTATTAAATTGTATTTATGTTGTTTTATCCTATGCTTTATTAAATTGTATTTATGTTGTTTTATCCTATGTTTCATTAAATTGTATTTATGTTGTTTTAACCTATGATTTATAAAATTGTATTTATGTTGTTTTATCCTATGCTTTATTAAATTGTATTCATGTTGTTTAATCCAATGCTTTATTAAATTGTATTTATGTTGTTTTATCCTATGTTTCATTAAATTGCATTTATGTTGTTTTAACCTATGCTTTATTAAATTTTATTTATGCTGTTTTAACCCATGCTTTATTAAATTGTATTTATGTTGTTTTAACCCATGCTTTATTAAATTGTATTTATGTTGTTTTATCCTATGCTTTATTAAACTGTTTTTATGTTGTTTTATCCTATGCTTTATTAAATTGTATTTATGTTGTTTTAACCTATGATTTATAAAATTGTATTTATTTTGTTTTATCCTATGCTTTATTAAATTGTATTTGTGTTGTTTTATCCTATGCTTTATTAAATTGTATTTATGTTGTTTTAACCTATGCTTTATTACATCGTGTTTATGTTGTTTTATCCTATGCTTTATTAAATTGTATTTATGTTGTTTTAACCTATGCTTTATTAAATTGTATTTATGTTGTTTTATCCTATGTTATATTAAATTGTATTTACGTGGTTTCATCCTATGCTTTATTAAATTGTATTTATGCTGTTTTAACCCATGCTTTATTAAATTGTATTTATGTTGTTTTAACCCATGCTTTATTAAATTGTATTTATGTTGTTTTATCCTATGCTTTATTAAACTGTATTTATGTTGTTTTATCCTATGCTTTATTAAATTGTATTTATGTTGTTTTAACCTATGATTTATAAAATTGTATTTATGTTGTTTTATCCTATGCTTTATTAAATTGTATTTATGTTGTTTTATCCTATGTTATATTAAATTGTATTTACGTGGTTTCATCCTATGCTTTATTAAATTGTATTTATTTTGTTTTAACGTATGCTTTATTAAATTGTATTTATGTTGTTTTATCCTATGCTTTATTAAATTGTATTTATGTTGTTTTATCCTATGCTTTATTAAATTGTATTTACGTGGTTTTATCCTATGCTTTATTAAATTGTATTTATGTTGTTTTAACCTATGCTTTATTAAATTGTATTTATGTTGTTTTATCCTATGCTTTATTAAATTGTATTCATGTTGTTTTATCCAATGCTTTATTAAATTGTATTTATGTTGTTTTATCCTATGTTTCATTAAATTGTATTTATGTTGTTTTAACCTATGCTTTATTAAATTGTATTTATGCTGTTTTAACCCATGCTTTATTAAATTGTATTTATGTTGTTTTATCCTATGATATATTAAATTGTATTTATGTTGTTTTATCCTATGCTTTATTAAATTGTATTTATGTTGTTTTATCCTATGCTTTATTAAATTGTATTTATTTTGTTTTATTCTATGCTTTATTAAATTGTATTTATGTTGTTTTAATCTATGCTTTTTTAAATTTTATTTATGTTGTTTTATCCTATGCTTTATTAAATTATATTTATGTTGTTTTAACCTATGATTTATTAAATTGTATTTATGTTGTTTTATCCTATGCTTTATTAAATTGTATTTATGTTGTTTTATCCTATGCTTTATTAAATTGTATTTATGTTGTTTTATCCTATGCTTTATTAAATTGTATTTATGTTGTTTTATCCTATGCTTTATTAAATTGTATTTATGTTGTTTTATTTTATGCTTTATTAAATTGTATTTATGTTGTTTTATCCTATGCTTTATTAAATTGTATTTATATTGTTTTATTCTATGCTTTATTAAATTGTATTTATGTTGTTTTAATCTATGCTTTATTAAATTTTATTTATGTTGTTTTATCCTATGCTTTATTAAATTGTATTTATGTTGTTTTATCCTATGCTTTATTAAATTGTATTTATGTTGTTTTAACCTATGCTTTATTACATCCTGTTTATGTTGTTTTATTCTATGCTTTATTAAATTGTATTTATGTTGTTTTAATCTATGCTTTTTCAAATTTTATTTATGTTGTTTTATCCTATGCTTTATTAAATTGTATTTATGTTGTTTTAATCTATGCTTTTTTAAATTTTATTTATGTTGTTTTATCCTATGCTTTATTAAATTATATTTATGTTGTTTTAACCTATGATTTGTTAAATTGCATTTATGTTGTTTTATCCTATGCTTTATTAAATTGTATTTATGTTGTTTTATCCTATGCTTTATTAAATTGTATTTATGTTGTTTTATCCTATGCTTTATTAAATTGTATTTATGTTGTTTTATCCTATGCTTTATTAAATTGTATTTATGTTGTTTTATTTTATGCTTTATTAAATTGTATTTATGTTGTTTTATCCTATGCTTTATTAAATTGTATTTATATTGTTTTATTCTATGCTTTATTAAATTGTATTTATGTTGTTTTAATCTATGCTTTATTAAATTTTATTTATGTTGTTTTATCCTATGCTTTATTAAATTGTATTTATGTTGTTTTATCCTATGCTTTATTAAATTGTATTTATGTTGTTTTAACCTATGCTTTATTACATCCTGTTTATGTTGTTTTATCCTATGCTTTATTAAATTGTATTTATGTTGTTTTAACCTATGCTTTATTAAATTCTATTTATGTTGTTTTATCCTTTGTTATATTAAATTGTATTTACGTGGTTTCATCCTATGCTTTATTAAATTGTATTTATTTTGTTTTAACCTATGCTTTATTAAATTATTTTTATGTTGTTTTATCCTATGCTTTATTAAATTGTATTTATGTTGTTTTAAACTATGCTTTATTAAATTGTATTTATGTTGTTTTATCCTATGCTTATTAAATTGCATTCATGTTGTTTTATCCAATGCTTTATTAAATTGTATTTGTGTTGTTTTATCCTATGCTTTATTAAATTATATTTATGTTGTTTTAACCTATGATTTATTAAATTGTATTTATGTTGTTTTATCCTATGCTTTATTAAATTGTATTTATGTTGTTTTATCCTATGCTTTATTAAATTGTATTTGTGTTGTTTTATCCTATGCTTTATTAAATTGTATTTATGTGTTTTTAACCTATGCTTTATTACATCGTGTTTATGTTGTTTTATCCTATGCTTTATTAAATTGTATTTATGTTGTTTTAACCTATGCTTTATTAAATTGTATTTATGTTGTTTTATCCTATGTTGTATTAAATTGTATTTACGTGGTTTCATCCTATGCTTTATTAAATTGTATTTATTTTGTTTTAACGTATGCTTTATTAAATTGTATTTATGTTGTTTTATCCTATGCTTTATTAAATTGTATTTATGTTGTTTTATCCTATGCTTTATTAAATTGTATTTACGTGGTTTCATCCTATGCTTTATTAAATTGTATTTATGTTGTTTTAACCTATGCTTTATTAAATTGTATTTATGTTGTTTTATCCTATGCTTTATTAAATTGTATTCATGTTGTTTTATCCAATGCTTTATTAAATTGTATTTATGTTGTTTTATCCTATGTTTCATTAAATTGTATTTATGTTGTTTTAACCTATGCTTTATTAAATTGTATTTATGCTGTTTTAACCTATGCTTTATTAAATTGTATTTATGTTGTTTTATCCTATGCTTTATTAAATTGTATTTATGTTGTTTTATCCTATGCTATATTAAATTGTATTTATGTTGTTTTATCCTATGCTTTATTAAATTGTATTTATGTTGTTTTATCCTATGCTTTATTAAATTGTATTTATATTGTTTTATTCTATGCTTTATTAAATTGTATTTATGTTGTTTTAATCTATGCTTTTTTAAATTTTATTTATGTTGTTTTATCCTATGCTTTATTAAATTATATTTATGTTGTTTTAACCTATGATTTATTAAATTGTATTTATGTTGTTTTATCCTATGCTTTATTAAATTGTATTTATGTTGTTTTATCCTATGCTTTATTAAATTGTATTTATGTTGTTTTATCCTATGCTTTATTAAATTGTATTTATGTTGTTTTATCCTATGCTTTATTAAATTGTATTTATGTTGTTTTATTTTATGCTTTATTAAATTGTATTTATGTTGTTTTATCCTATGCTTTATTAAATTGTATTTATATTGTTTTATTCTATGCTTTATTAAATTGTATTTATGTTGTTTTAATCTATGCTTTATTAAATTTTATTTATGTTGTTTTATCCTATGCTTTATTAAATTGTATTTATGTTGTTTTATCCTATGCTTTATTAAATTGTATTTATGTTGTTTTAACCTATGCTTTATTACATCCTGTTTATGTTGTTTTATTCTATGCTTTATTAAATTGTATTTATGTTGTTTTAATCTATGCTTTTTTAAATTCTATTTATGTTGTTTTATCCTATGTTATATTAAATTGTATTTACGTGGTTTCATCCTATGCTTTATTAAATTGTATTTATTTTGTTTTAACCTATGCTTTATTAAATTGTTTTTATGTTGTTTTATCCTATGCTTTATTAAATTGTATTTATGTTGTTTTAACCTATGCTTTATTAAATTGTATTTATGTTGTTTTATCCTATGCTTTATTAAATTGCATTCATGTTGTTTTATCCAATGCTTTATTAAATTGTATTTATGTTGTTTTATTCTATGTTTCATTAAATTGTATTTATGTTGTTTTAACCTATGCTTTATTAAATTGTATTTATGTTGTTTTATCCTATGCTTTATTAAATTGTATTTATGTTGTTTTATCCTATGCTTTATTAAACTGTATTTATGTTGTTTTATCCTATGCTTTATTAAATTGTATTTATGTTGTTTTATTTTATGCTTTATTAAATTGTATTTATGTTGTTTTATCCTATATTTTATTAAATTGTATTTATGTTGTTTTAACCTATGCTTTATTAAATTGTATTTATGTTGTTTTATCCTATGCTTTATTAAATTGTATTTATGTTGTTTTATTTTATGCTTTGTTAAATTGTATTTATGTTGTTTTATCCTATGCTTTATTAAATTTTATTTATGTTGTTTTATCCTATGCTTTATTAAATTGTATTTATGTTGTTTTAACCGATGATTTACTAAATTGTATTTATGTTGTTTTATCATATGCTTTATTAAATTGTATTTATGTTGTTTTATCCTATGCTTTATTAAATTGTATTTGTGTTGTTTTATCCTATGCTTTATTAAATTGTATTTATGTTGTTTTAACCTATGCTTTATTACATCGTGTTTATGTTGTTTTATCCTATGCTTTATTAAATTGTATTTATGTTGTTTTAACCTATGCTTTATTAAATTGTATTTATGTTGTTTTATCCTATGTTATATTAAATTGTATTTACGTGGTTTCATCCTATGCTTTATTAAATTGTGTTTGTGTTGTTTTATCCTATGCTTTATTAAATTGTATTTATGTTGTTTTAACCTATGCTTTATTACATCATGTTTATGTTGTTTTATCCTCTGCTTTATTAAATTGTATTTATGTTGTTTTAACCTATGCTTTATTAAATTGTATTTATGTTGTTTTATCCTATGTTATATTAAATTGTATTTACGTGGTTTCATCCTATGCTTTATTAAATTGTATTTATTTTGTTTTAACGTATGCTTTATTAAATTGTATTTATGTTGTTTTATCCTATGCTTTATTAAATTGTATTCATGTTGTTTTATCCAATGCTTTATTAAATTGTATTTATGTTGTTTTATCCTATGCTTCATTAAATTGTATTTATGTTGTTTTATCCTATGCTTTATTAAATTGTTTTTATGTGGTTTTATCCTTTGCTTTATTAAATTGTATTTATGTTGTATTATCCTTTGCTTTATTAAATTGCATCTATCTTGTTTTATCCTATGCTTTATTAAATTGTATTTATGTTGTTTTAACCCATGCTTTATTAAATTGTATTTATGTTGTTTTATCCTATGCTTTATTAAATTGAATTTATGTTGTTTTGTCCTATGCTTTATTAAATTGTATTTATGTTGTTTTATCGTATGCTTTATTAAATTGTATTTATGTTGTTTTATCCTATGCTTTATTAAATTGTGTTTATGTTGTATTATCCTATGCTTTATTAAATTGTATTTATGTTGTTTTGTCCTATGCTTTATTAAATTGTATTTATGTTGTTTTATCGTATGCTTTATTAAATTGTATTTATGTTGTTTTATCCTATGCTTTATTAAATTGTGTTTATGTTGTATTATCCTATGCTTTATTAAATTGTATTTATGTTGTTTTATCCTATGTTTTATTAAATTGTATTTATGTTGTTTTATCGTATGCTTTCTTAAACTGCATTTATGTTGTTTTACCTATGCTTTATTAAATTGTATTTTTGTTGTTTTATCCTATGCTTTATTAAATTGTATTTATGTTGTTTTATCCTATGCTTCATTAAATTGTATTTATGTTGTTTTATCCTATGCTTTATTAAATTGTATTTATGTTGTTTTAACCCATGCTTCATTAAATTGTATTTATGTTGTTTTATCCTATGCTTCATTAAATTGTATTTATGTTCTTTTATCCTATGCTTTATTAAATTGTATTTATTTTGTTTTATCCTATGCTTTGTTAAATTGTATTTATGTTGTTTTAACCTATGCTTTATTAAATTGTATTTATGTTGTTTTATCCTATGCTTTATTAAATGGTATTTATGTTGTTTTTTCCTATGCTTTATTAAATTGTATTTATATTGTTTTAACCTATGCTTTATTAAACTGTATTTATGTTGTTTTATCCTATGCTTTATTAAATTGTATTTATGTTGTTTTATCCTATGCTTTATTAAATTGTATTTATGTGATTTTATCCTATGCTTTATTAAATTGTATTTATGTTGTTTTATCCTATGCTTTATTAAATTGTATTTATGTTGTTTTATCCTATGCTTCATTAAATTGTATTTATGTTGTTTTATCCTATGCTTTATTAAATTGTATTTATGTTGTTTTAACCCATGCTTCATTAAATTGTATTTATGTTGTTTTATCCTATGCTTCATTAAATTGTATTTATGTTCTTTTATCCTATGCTTTATTAAATTGTATTTATTTTGTTTTATCCTATGCTTTGTTAAATTGTATTTATGTTGTTTTAACCTATGCTTTATTAAATTGTATTTATGTTGTTTTATCCTATGCTTTATTAAATTGTATTTATGTTGTTTTAACCTATGCTTTATTAAATTGTATTTATGTTGTTTTATCCTATGCTTCATTAAATTGTATTTATGTTGTTTTATCCTATGCTTTATTAAATTGTATTTATGTTGTTTTAACCCATGCTTCATTAAATTGTATTTATGTTGTTTTAACCTATGCTTTATTACATCGTGTTTATGTTGTTTTATCCTCTGCTTTATTAAATTGTATTTATGTTGTTTTAACCTATGCTTTATTAAATTGTATTTATGTTGTTTTATCCTATGTTATATTAAATTGTATTTACGTGGTTTCATCCTATGCTTTATTAAATTGTATTTATTTTGTTTTAACGTATGCTTTATTAAATTGTATTTATGTTGTTTTATCCTATGCTTTATTAAATTATATTTATGTTGTTTTAATCTATGCTTTATTAAATTGTATTTATGTTGTTTTATCCTATGCTTTATTAAATTGTATTTACGTGGTTTCATCCTATGCTTTATTAAATTGTATTTATGTTGTTTTAACCTATGCTTTATTAAATTGTATTTATGTTGTTTTATCCTATGCTTTATTAAATTGTATTCATGTTGTTTTATCCAATGCTTTATTAAATTGTATTTATGTTGTTTTATCCTATGCTTCATTAAATTGTATTTATGTTGTTTTATCCTATGCTTTATTAAATTGTTTTTATGTGGTTTTATCCTTTGCTTTATTAAATTGTATTTATGTTGTATTATCCTTTGCTTTATTAAATTGCATCTATCTTGTTTTATCCTATGCTTTATTAAATTGTATTTATGTTGTTTTAACCCATGCTTTATTAAATTGTATTTATGTTGTTTTATCCTATGCTTTATTAAATTGAATTTATGTTGTTTTGTCCTATGCTTTATTAAATTGTATTTATGTTGTTTTATCGTATGCTTTATTAAATTGTATTTATGTTGTTTTATCCTATGCTTTATTAAATTGTGTTTATGTTGTATTATCCTATGCTTTATTAAATTGTATTTATGTTGTTTTGTCCTATGCTTTATTAAATTGTATTTATGTTGTTTTATCGTATGCTTTATTAAATTGTATTTATGTTGTTTTATCCTATGCTTTATTAAATTGTGTTTATGTTGTATTATCCTATGCTTTATTAAATTGTATTTATGTTGTTTTATCCTATGTTTTATTAAATTGTATTTATGTTGTTTTATCGTATGCTTTCTTAAACTGCATTTATGTTGTTTTACCTATGCTTTATTAAATTGTATTTTTGTTGTTTTATCCTATGCTTTATTAAATTGTATTTATGTTGTTTTATCCTATGCTTCATTAAATTGTATTTATGTTGTTTTATCCTATGCTTTATTAAATTGTATTTATGTTGTTTTAACCCATGCTTCATTAAATTGTATTTATGTTGTTTTATCCTATGCTTCATTAAATTGTATTTATGTTCTTTTATCCTATGCTTTATTAAATTGTATTTATTTTGTTTTATCCTATGCTTTGTTAAATTGTATTTATGTTGTTTTAACCTATGCTTTATTAAATTGTATTTATGTTGTTTTATCCTATGCTTTATTAAATGGTATTTATGTTGTTTTTTCCTATGCTTTATTAAATTGTATTTATATTGTTTTAACCTATGCTTTATTAAA
Source organism: Phyllobates terribilis (assembly GCF_046119375.1). Lineage (NCBI taxonomy): Eukaryota > Metazoa > Chordata > Amphibia > Anura > Dendrobatidae > Phyllobates > Phyllobates terribilis. Next base: position 14,819 of record NW_027363206.1, on the reverse strand, counting down.
CTGTATTTATGTTGTTTTATCCTATGCTTTATTAAATTGTATTTATGTTGTTTTATCCTATGCTTTATTAAATTGTATTTATGTGATTTTATCCTATGCTTTATTAAATTGTATTTATGTTGTTTTATCCTATGCTTTATTAAATTGTATTTATGTTGTTTTATCCTATGCTTCATTAAATTGTATTTATGTTGTTTTATCCTATGCTTTATTAAATTGTATTTATGTTGTTTTAACCCATGCTTCATTAAATTGTATTTATGTTGTTTTATCCTATGCTTCATTAAATTGTATTTATGTTCTTTTATCCTATGCTTTATTAAATTGTATTTATTTTGTTTTATCCTATGCTTTGTTAAATTGTATTTATGTTGTTTTAACCTATGCTTTATTAAATTGTATTTATGTTGTTTTATCCTATGCTTTATTAAATTGTATTTATGTTGTTTTAACCTATGCTTTATTAAATTGTATTTATGTTGTTTTATCCTATGCTTCATTAAATTGTATTTATGTTGTTTTATCCTATGCTTTATTAAATTGTATTTATGTTGTTTTAACCCATGCTTCATTAAATTGTATTTATGTTGTTTTATCCTATGCTTCATTAAATTGTATTTATGTTCTTTTATCCTATGCTTTATTAAATTGTATTTATTTTGTTTTATCCTATGCTTTGTTAAATTGTATTTATGTTGTTTTAACCTATGCTTTATTAAATTGTATTTATGTTGTTTTATCCTATGCTTTATTAAATGGTATTTATGTTGTTTTTTCCTATGCTTTATTAAATTGTATTTATATTGTTTTAACCTATGCTTTATTAAACTGTATTTATGTTGTTTTATCCTGTGCTTTATTAAATTGTATTTATGTTGTTTTATCCTATGCTTTATTAAATTGTATTTATGTTGTTTTATCCTATGCTTTATTAAATTGTATTTATGTTGTTTTAATCTATGCTTTATTAAATTGTATTTATGTTGTTTTATCCTATGCTTTATTAAATTGTATTTACGTGGTTTCATCCTATGCTTTATTAAATTGTATTTATGTTGTTTTAACCTATCCTTTATTAAATTGTATTTATTTTGTTTTAACCTATGCTTTATTAAATTGTTTTTATGTTGTTTTATCCTATGCTTTATTAAATTGTATTTATGTTGTTTTAACCTATGCTTTATTAAATTGTATTTATGTTGTTTTATCCTATGCTTTATTAAATTGTATTCATGTTGTTTTATCCAATGCTTTATTAAATTGTATTTATGTTGTTTTATCCTATGTTTCATTAAATTGTATTTATGTTGTTTTAACCTATGCTTTATTAAATTGTATTTATGCTGTTTTAACCCATGCTTTATTAAATTGTATTTATGTTGTTTTATCCTATGCTTTATTAAATTGTATTTATGTTGTTTTATCCTATGCTTTATTAAATTGTGTTTGTGTTGTTTTATCCTATGCTTTATTAAATTGTATTTATGTTGTTTTAACCTATGCTTTATTACCTCGTGTTTATGTTGTTTTATCCTCTGCTTTATTAAATTGTATTTATGTTGTTTTAACCTATGCTTTATTAAATTGTATTTATGTTGTTTTATCCTATGTTATATTAAATTGTATTTACGTGGTTTCATCCTATGCTTTATTAAATTGTATTTATTTTGTTTTAACGTATGCTTTATTAAATTGTAATTATGTTGTTTTATCCTATGCTTTATTAAATTGTATTTATGTTGTTTTAATCTATGCTTTATTAAATTGTATTTATGTTGTTTTATCCTATGCTTTATTAAATTGTATTTACGTGGTTTCATCCTATGCTTTATTAAATTGTATTTATGTTGTTTTAACCTATGCTTTATTAAATTGTATTTATGTTGTTTTATCCTATGCTTTATTAAATTGTATTCATGTTGTTTTATCCAATGCTTTATTAAATTGTATTTATGTTGTTTTATCCTATGCTTCATTAAATTGTATTTATGTTGTTTTATCCTATGCTTTATTAAATTGTTTTTATGTGGTTTTATCCTATGCTTTATTAAATTGTATTTATGTTGTATTATCCTTTGCTTTATTAAATTGCATCTATCTTGTTTTATCCTATGCTTTATTAAATTGTATTTATGTTGTTTTAACCCATGCTTTATTAAATTGTATTTATGTTGTTTTATCCTATGCTTTATTAAATTGAATTTATGTTGTTTTGTCCTATGCTTTATTAAATTGTATTTATGTTGTTTTATCGTATGCTTTATTAAATTGTATTTATGTTGTTTTATCCTATGCTTTATTAAATTGTGTTTATGTTGTATTATCCTATGCTTTATTAAATTGTATTTATGTTGTTTTGTCCTCTGCTTTATTAAATTGTATTTATGTTGTTTTATCGTATGCTTTATTAAATTGTATTTATGTTGTTTTATCCTATGCTTTATTAAATTGTGTTTATGTTGTATTATCCTATGCTTTATTAAATTGTATTTATGTTGTTTTATCCTATGTTTTAATAAATTGTATTTATGTTGTTTTATCGTATGCTTTCTTAAACTGCATTTATGTTGTTTTACCTATGCTTTATTAAATTGTATTTTTGTTGTTTTATCCTATGCTTTATTAAATTGTATTTATGTTGTTTTATCCTATGCTTCATTAAATTGTATTTATGTTGTTTTATCCTATGCTTTATCAAATTGTATTTATGTTGTTTTAACCCATGCTTCATTAAATTGTATTTATGTTGTTTTATCCTATGCTTCATTAAATTGTATTTATGTTCTTTTATCCTATGCTTTATTAAATTGTATTTATTTTGTTTTATCCTATGCTTTGTTAAATTGTATTTATGTTGTTTTAACCTATGCTTTATTAAATTGTATTTATGTTGTTTTATCCTATGCTTTATTAAATGGTATTTATGTTGTTTTTTCCTATGCTTTATTAAATTGTATTTATATTGTTTTAACCTATGCTTTATTAAACTGTATTTATGTTGTTTTATCCTATGCTTTATTAAATTGTATTTATGTTGTTTTATCCTATGCTTTATTAAATTGTATTTATATTGTTTTATTCTATGCTTTATTAAATTGTATTTATGTTGTTTTAATCTATGCTTTATTAAATTTTATTTATGTTGTTTTATCCTATGCTTTATTAAATTGTATTTATGTTGTTTTATCCTATGCTTTATTAAATTGTATTTATGTTGTTTTAACCTATGCTTTATTACATCCTGTTTATGTTGTTTTATCCTATGCTTTATTAAATTGTATTTATGTTGTTTTAACCTATGCTTTATTAAATTCTATTTATGTTGTTTTATCCTATGTTATATTAAATTGTATTTACGTGGTTTCATCCTATGCTTTATTAAATTGTATTTATTTTGTTTTAACCTATGCTTTATTAAATTGTTTTTATGTTGTTTTATCCTATGCTTTATTAAATTGTATTTATGTTGTTTTAACCTATGCTTTATTAAATTGTATTTATGTTGTTTTATCCTATGCTTTATTAAATTGTATTCATGTTGTTTTATCCAATGCTTTATTAAATTGTATTTATGTTGTTTTATCCTATGTTTCATTAAATTGTATTTATGTTGTTTTAACCTATGCTTTATTAAATTGTATTTATGCTGTTTTAACCCATGCTTTATTAAATTGTATTTATGTTGTTTTATCCTATGCTTTATTAAATTGTATTTATGTTGTTTTATCCTATGCTTTATTAAACTGTATTTATGTTGTTTTATCCTATGCTTTATTAAATTGTATTTATGTTGTTTTATTTTATGCTTTATTAAATTGTATTTATGTTGTTTTATCCTATGCTTTATTAAATTGTATTTATGTTGTTTTATCCTATGCTTTATTAAATTGTATTTATGTTGTTTTAACCGATGATTTACTAAATTGTATTTATGTTGTTTTATCCTATGCTTTATTAAATTGTATTTATGTTGTTTTATCCTATGCTTTATTAAATTGTATTTGTGTTGTTTTATCCTATGCTTTATTAAATTGTATTTATGTTGTTTTAAACTATGCTTTATTACATCGTGTTTATGTTGTTTTATCCTATGCTTTATTAAATTGTATTTATGTTGTTTTATCCTATGCTTCATTAAATTGTATTTATGTTGTTTTATCCTATGCTTTATTAAATTGTATTTATGTTGTTTTAACCCATGCTTCATTAAATTGTATTTATGTTGTTTTATCCTATGCTTCATTAAATTGTATTTATGTTCTTTTATCCTATGCTTTATTAAATTGTATTTATTTTGTTTTATCCTATGCTTTGTTAAATTGTATTTATGTTGTTTTAACCTATGCTTTATTAAATTGTATTTATGTTGTTTTATCCTATGCTTTATTAAATTGTATTTATGTTGTTTTAACCTATGCTTTATTAAATTGTATTTATGTTGTTTTATCCTATGCTTCATTAAATTGTATTTATGTTGTTTTATCCTATGCTTTATTAAATTGTATTTATGTTGTTTTAACCCATGCTTCATTAAATTGTATTTATGTTGTTTTATCCTATGCTTCATTAAATTGTATTTATGTTCTTTTATCCTATGCTTTATTAAATTGTATTTATTTTGTTTTATCCTATGCTTTGTTAAATTGTATTTATGTTGTTTTAACCTATGCTTTATTAAATTGTATTTATGTTGTTTTATCCTATGCTTTATTAAATGGTATTTATGTTGTTTTTTCCTATGCTTTATTAAATTGTATTTATATTGTTTTAACCTATGCTTTATTAAACTGTATTTATGTTGTTTTATCCTGTGCTTTATTAAATTGCATTTATGTTGTTTTATCCTATGCTTTATTAAATTGTATTTATGTTGTTTTTTCCTATGCTTTATTAAATTGTATTTATGTTGTTTTAATCTATGCTTTATTAAATTGTATTTATGTTGTTTTATCCTATGCTTTATTAAATTGTATTTACGTGGTTTCATCCTATGCTTTATTAAATTGTATTTATGTTGTTTTAACCTATCCTTTATTAAATTGTATTTATTTTGTTTTAACCTATGCTTTATTAAATTGTTTTTATGTTGTTTTATCCTATGCTTTATTAAATTGTATTTATGTTGTTTTAACCTATGCTTTATTAAATTGTATTTATGTTGTTTTATCCTATGCTTTATTAAATTGTATTCATGTTGTTTTATCCAATGCTTTATTAAATTGTATTTATGTTGTTTTATCCTATGTTTCATTAAATTGTATTTATGTTGTTTTAACCTATGCTTTATTAAATTGTATTTATGCTGTTTTAACCCATGCTTTATTAAATTGTATTTATGTTGTTTTATCCTATGCTTTATTAAATTGTATTTATGTTGTTTTATCCTATGCTTTATTAAACTGTATTTATGTTGTTTTATCCTATGCTTTATTAAATTGTATTTATGTTGTTTTATTTTATGCTTTTTTAAATTGTATTTATGTTGTTTTATCCTATGCTTTATTAAATTTTATTTATGTTGTTTTATCCTATGCTTTATTAAATTGTATTTATGTTGTTTTAACCGATGATTTACTAAATTGTATTTATGTTGTTTTATCCTATGCTTTATTAAATTGTATTTATGTTGTTTTATCCTATGCTTTATTAAATTGTATTTGTGTTGTTTTATCCTATGCTTTATTAAATTGTATTTATGTTGTTTTAACCTATGCTTTATTACATCGTGTTTATGTTGTTTTATCCTATGCTTTATTAAATTGTATTTATGTTGTTTTAACCTATGCTTTATTAAATTGTATTTATGTTGTTTTATCCTATGTTATATTAAATTGTATTTACGTGGTTTCATCCTATGCTTTATTAAATTGTGTTTGTGTTGTTTTATCCTATACTTTATTAAATTGTATTTATGTTGTTTTAACCTATGCTTTATTACATCGTGTTTATGTTGTTTTATCCTCTGCTTTATTAAATTGTATTTATGTTGTTTTAACCTATGCTTTATTAAATTGTATTTATGTTGTTTTATCCTATGTTATATTAAATTGTATTTACGTGGTTTCATCCTATGCTTTATTAAATTGTATTTATTTTGTTTTAACGTATGCTTTATTAAATTGTATTTATGTTGTTTTATCCTATGCTTTATTAAATTGTATTTATGTTGTTTTAATCTATGCTTTATTAAATTGTATTTATGTTGTTTTATCCTATGCTTTATTAAATTGTATTTACGTGGTTTCATCCTATGCTTTATTAAATTGTATTTATGTTGTTTTAACCTATGCTTTATTAAATTGTATTTATGTTGTTTTATCCTATGCTTTATTAAATTGTATTCATGTTGTTTTATCCAATGCTTTATTAAATTGTATTTATGTTGTTTTATCCTATGCTTCATTAAATTGTATTTATGTTTTTTTATCCTATGCTTTATTAAATTGTTTTTATGTGGTTTTATCCTATGCTTTATTAAATTGTATTTATGTTGTATTATCCTTTGCTTTATTAAATTGCATCTATCTTGTTTTATCCTATGCTTTATTAAATTGTATTTATGTTGTTTTAACCCATGCTTTATTAAATTGTATTTATGTTGTTTTATCCTATGCTTTATTAAATTGAATTTATGTTGTTTTGTCCTATGCTTTATTAAATTGTATTTATGTTGTTTTATCGTATGCTTTATTAAATTGTATTTATGTTGTTTTATCCTATGCTTTATTAAATTGTGTTTATGTTGTATTATCCTATGCTTTATTAAATTGTATTTATGTTGTTTTGTCCTCTGCTTTATTAAATTGTATTTATGTTGTTTTATCGTATGCTTTATTAAATTGTATTTATGTTGTTTTATCCTATGCTTTATTAAATTGTGTTTATGTTGTATTATCCTATGCTTTATTAAATTGTATTTATGTTGTTTTATCCTATGTTTTATTAAATTGTATTTATGTTGTTTTATCGTATGCTTTCTTAAACTGCATTTATGTTGTTTTACCTATGCTTTATTAAATTGTATTTTTGTTGTTTTATCCTATGCTTTATTAAATTGTATTTATGTTGTTTTATCCTATGCTTCATTAAATTGTATTTATGTTGTTTTATCCTATGCTTTATCAAATTGCATTTATGTTGTTTTAACCCATGCTTCATTAAATTGTATTTATGTTGTTTTATCCTATGCTTCATTAAATTGTATTTATGTTCTTTTATCCTATGCTTTATTAAATTGTATTTATTTTGTTTTATCCTATGCTTTGTTAAATTGTATTTATGTTGTTTTAACCTATGCTTTATTAAATTGTATTTATATTGTTTTATTCTATGCTTTATTAAATTGTATTTATGTTGTTTTAATCTATGCTTTATTAAATTTTATTTATGTTGTTTTATCCTATGCTTTATTAAATTGTATTTATGTTGTTTTATCCTATGCTTTATTAAATTGTATTTATGTTGTTTTAACCTATGCTTTATTACATCCTGTTTATGTTGTTTTATCCTATGCTTTATTAAATTGTATTTATGTTGTTTTAACCTATGCTTTATTAAATTCTATTTATGTTGTTTTATCCTATGTTATATTAAATTGTATTTACGTGGTTTCATCCTATGCTTTATTAAATTGTATTTATTTTGTTTTAACCTATGCTTTATTAAATTGTTTTTATGTTGTTTTATCCTATGCTTTATTAAATTGTATTTATGTTGTTTTAACCTATGCTTTATTAAATTGTATTTATGTTGTTTTATCCTATGCTTTATTAAATTGTATTCATGTTGTTTTATCCAATGCTTTATTAAATTGTATTTATGTTGTTTTATCCTATGTTTCATTAAATTGTATTTATGTTGTTTTAACCTATGCTTTATTAAATTGTATTTATGCTGTTTTAACCCATGCTTTATTAAATTGTATTTATGTTGTTTTATCCTATGCTTTATTAAATTGTATTTATGTTGTTTTATCCTATGCTTTATTAAACTGTATTTATGTTGTTTTATCCTATGCTTTATTAAATTGTATTTATGTTGTTTTATTTTATGCTTTATTAAATTGTATTTATGTTGTTTTATCCTATGCTTTATTAAATTTTATTTATGTTGTTTTATCCTATGCTTTATTAAATTGTATTTATGTTGTTTTAACCGATGATTTACTAAATTGTATTTATGTTGTTTTATCCTATGCTTTATTAAATTGTATTTATGTTGTTTTATCCTATGCTTTATTAAATTGTATTTGTGTTGTTTTATCCTATGCTTTATTAAACTGTATTTATGTTGTTTTAAACTATGCTTTATTACATCGTGTTTATGTTGTTTTATCCTATGCTTTATTAAATTGTATTTATGTTGTTTTAACCTATGCTTTATTAAATTGTATTTATGTTGTTTTATCCTATGTTATATTAAATTGTATTTACGTGGTTTCATCCTATGCTTTATTAAATTGTGTTTGTGTTGTTTTATCCTATGCTTTATTAAATTGTATTTATGTTGTTTTAACCTATGCTTTATTACATCGTGTTTATGTTGTTTTATCCTATGCTTTATTAAATTGTATTTATGTTGTTTTAACCTATGCTTTATTAAATTGTATTTATGTTGTTTTATCCTATGTTATATTAAATTGTATTTACGTGGTTTCATCCTATGCTTTATTAAATTGTATTTATTTTGTTTTAACGTATGCTTTATTAAATTGTATTTATGTTGTTTTATCCTATGCTTTATTAAATTGTATTTATGTTGTTTTAATCTATGCTTTATTAAATTGTATTTATGTTGTTTTATCCTATGCTTTATTAAATTGTATTTACGTGGTTTCATTCTATGCTTTATTAAATTGTATTTATGTTGTTTTAACCTATGCTTTATTAAATTGTATTTATGTTGTTTTATCCTATGCTGTATTAAATTGTATTCATGTTGTTTTATCCAATGCTTTATTAAATTGTATTTATGTTGTTTTATCCTATGCTTCATTAAATTGTATTTAAGTTGTTTTAACCTATGCTTTATTAAATTGTATTTATGTTGTTTTATCCTATGCTTTATTAAATTGTATATATGTTGTTTTATTCTTTGCTTTATCACATTGTATTTATGTTGTTTTATCCTATGCTTTATTAAATTGTATTTATGTGATTTTATCCTATGCTTTATTAAATTGTATTTATGTTGTTTTATCCTATGCTTTATTAAATTGTATTTATGTTGTTTTATCCTATGCTTCATTAAATTGTATTTATGTTGTTTTATCCTATGCTTTATTAAATTGTATTTATGTTGTTTTAACCCATGCTTCATTAAATTGTATTTATGTTGTTTTATCCTATGCTTCATTAAATTGTATTTATGTTCTTTTATCCTATGCTTTATTAAATTGTATTTATTTTGTTTTATCCTATGCTTTGTTAAATTGTATTTATGTTGTTTTAACCTATGCTTTATTAAATTGTATTTATGTTGTTTTATCCTATGCTTTATTAAATGGTATTTATGTTGTTTTTTCCTATGCTTTATTAAATTGTATTTATATTGTTTTAACCTATGCTTTTTTAAACTGTATTTATGTTGTTTTATCCTATGCTTTATTAAATTGTATTTATGTTGTTTTAACCTATCCTTTATTAAATTGTATTTATGTTGTTTTAACCTATGCTTTATTAAATTGTATTTATGTTGTTTTAACCTATGCTTTATTAAATTGTATTTATGTTGTTTTATCCTATGCTTTATTAAATTGTATTTATGTTGTTTTAACCTATGCTTTATTAAATTGTATTTATGTTGTTTTATCCTATACTTTATTAAATTGTATTTATGTTGTTTTAACCTATGCTTTATTAAATTGTATTTATGTTGTTTTATCCTATGCTTTATTAAATTGTATTTATGTTGTTTTATCCTATGCTTTATTAAATTGTGTTTATGTTGTTTTATCCTATGCTTTATTAAATTGTATTTATGTTGTTTTATCCTATGCTTTATTAAATTGTATTTATGTTGTTTTAACCTATGCTTTATTAAATTGTATTTATGTTGTTTTATCCTATGCTTTATTAAATTGTATTTATGTTGTTTTAACCTATGCTTTATTAAATTGTATTTATGTTGTTTTATCCTATGCTTTATTAAATTGTATTTATGTTATTTTAACCTATGCTTTATTAAATTGTATTTATGTTGTTTTATCCTATGCTTTATTAAATTGTATTTATGTTGTTTTAACCTATGCTTTATTACATCCTGTTTATGTTGTTTTATCCTATGCTTTATTAAATTGTATTTATGTTTTTTTAACCTATGCTTTATTAAATTCTATTTATGTTGTTTTATCCTATGTTATATTAAATTGTATTTACGTGGTTTCATCCTATGCTTTATTAAATTGTATTTATTTTGTTTTAACCTATGCTTTATTAAATTGTTTTTATGTTGTTTTATCCTATGCTTTATTAAATTGTATTTATGTTGTTTTAACCTATGCTTTATTAAATTTTATTTATGTTGTTTTATCCTATGCTTTATTAAATTGTATTCATGTTGTTTTATCCAATGCTTTATTAAATTGTATTTATGTTGTTTTATCCTATGTTTCATTAAATTGTATTTATGTTGTTTTAAGCTATGCTTTATTAAATTGTATTTATGCTGTTTTAACCCATGCTTTATTAAATTGTATTTATGTTGTTTTATCCTATGCTTTATTAAATTGTATTTATGTTGTTTTATCCTATGCTTTATCAAACTGTATTTATGGTGTTTTATCCTATGCTTTATTAAATTGTATTTATGTTGTTTTATTTTATGCTTTATTAAATTGTATTTATGTTGTTTTATCCTATGCTTTATTAAATTTTATTTATGTTGTTTTATCCTATGCTTTATTAAATTGTATTTATGTTGTTTTAACCGGTGATTTACTAAATTGTATTTATGTTGTTTTATCCTATGCTTTATTAAATTGTATTTATGTTGTTTTATCCTATGCTTTATTAAATTGTATTTGTGTTGTTTTATCCTATGCTTTATTAAATTGTATTTATGTTGTTTTAACCTATGCTTTATTACATCGTGTTTATGTTGTTTTATCCTATGCTTTATTACATTGTATTTATGTTGTTTTAACCTATGCTTTATTAAATTGTATTTATGTTGTTTTATCCTATGTTATATTAAATTGTATTTACGTGGTTTCATCCTATGCTTTATTAAATTGCATTTATTTTGTTTTAACGTATGCTTTATTAAATTGTATTTATGTTGTTTTATCCTATGCTTTATTAAATTGTATTTATGTTGTTTTAATCTATGCTTTATTAAATTGTATTTATGTTGTTTTATCCTATGCTTTATTAAATTGTATTTACGTGGTTTCATCCTATGCTTTATTAAATTGTATTTATGTTGTTTTAACCTATGCTTTATTAAATTGTATTTATGTTGTTTTTTCCTATGCTTTATTAAATTGTATTCATGTTGTTTTATCCAATGCTTTATTAAATTGTATTTATGTTGTTTTATCCTATGCTTCATTAAATTGTATTTATGTTGTTTTAACCTATGCTTTATTAAATTGTATTTATGTTGTTTTATCCTATGCTTTATTAAATTGTATATATGTTGTTTTATTCTTTGCTTTATTAAATTGTATTTATGTTGTTTTATCCTATGATTTATTAAATTGTATTTATGTGATTTTATCCTATGCTTTATTAAATTGTATTTATGTTGTTTTATCCTATGCTTTATTAAATTGTATTTATGTGGTTTTATCCTATGCTTCATTAAATTGTATTTATGTTGTTTTATCCTATGCTTTATTAAATTGTTTTTATGTGGTTTTATCCTATGCTTTATTAAACTGTATTTATGTTGTATTATCCTTTGCTTTATTAAATTGCATCTATCTTGTTTTATCCTATGCTTTATTAAGTTGTATTTATGTTGTTTTAACCCATGCTTTATTAAATTGTATTTATGTTGTTTTATCCTATGCTTTATTAAATTGTATTTATTTTGTTTTATCCTATGCTTTGTTAAATTGTATTTATGTTGTTTTAACCTATGCTTTATTAAATTGTATTTATGTTGTTTTATCCTATGCTTTATTAAATGGTATTTATGTTGTTTTTTCCTATGCTTTATTAAATTGTATTTATATTGTTTTAACCTATGCTTTATTAAACTGTATTTATGTTGTTTTATCCTATGCTTTATTAAATTGTATTTATGTTGTTTTATCCTATGCTTTATTAAATTGTATTTATGTTGTTTTAACCTATCCTTTATTAAATTGTATTTATGTTGTTTTAACCTATGCTTTATTAAATTGTATTTATGTTGTTTTAACCTATGCTTTATTAAATTGTATTTATGTTGTTTTATCCTATGCTTTATTAAATTGTATTTATGTTGTTTTATCCTATGCTTTATTAAATTGTATTTATGTTGTTTTAACCTATGCTTTATTAAATTGTATTTATGTTGTTTTATCCTATGATTTATTAAATTGTATTTATGTTGTTTTAACCTATGCTTTATTAAATTGTATTTATGTTGTTTTATCCTATGCTTTATTAAATTGTATTTATGTTGTTTTAACCCATGCTTTATTAAATTGTATTTATGTTGTTTTATCCTATGCTTTATTAAATTGTATTTATGTTGTTTTGTCCTATGCTTTATTAAATTGTATTTATGTTGTTTTATCGTATGCTTTATTAAATTGTATTTATGTTGTTTTATCCTATGCTTTATTAAATTGTGTTTATGTTGTATTATCCTATGCTTTATTAAATTGTATTTATGTTGTTTTATCCTATGTTTTATTAAATTGTATTTATGTTGTTTTATCGTATGCTTTATTAAACTGCATTTATGTTGTTTTACCTATGCTTTATTAAATTGTATCTTTGTTGTTTTATTCTATGCTTTATTAAATTGTATTTATGTTGTTTTATCCTATGCTTCATTAAATTGTATTTATGTTGTTTTATCCTATGCTTTATTAAATTGTATTTATGTTGTTTTAACCCATGCTTCATTAAATTGTATTTATGTTGTTTTATCCTATGCTTCATTAAATTGTATTTATGTTCTTTTATCCTATGCTTTATTAAATTGTATTTATTTTGTTTTATCCTATGCTTTGTTAAATTGTATTTATGTTGTTTTAACCTATGCTTTATTAAATTGTATTTATGTTGTTTTATCCTATGCTTTATTAAATGGTATTTATGTTGTTTTTTCCTATGCTTTATTAAATTGTATTTATATTGCTTTAACCTATGCTTTATTAAACTGTATTTATGTTGTTTTATCCTATGCTTTATTAAATTGTATTTATGTTGTTTTATCCTATGCTTTATTAAATTGTATTTATGTTGTTTTAACCTATCCTTTATTAAATTGTATTTATGTTGTTTTAACCTATGCTTTATTAAATTGTATTTATGTTGTTTTAACCTATGCTTTATTAAATTGTATTTATGTTGTTTTATCCTATGCTTTATTAAATTGTATTTATGTTGTTTTAACCTATGCTTTATTAAATTGTATTTATGTTGTTTTTATCCTATACTTTATTAAATTGTATTTATGTTGTTTTAACCTATGCTTTATTAAATTGTATTTATGTTGTTTTATCCTATGCTTTATTAAATTGTATTTATGTTGTTTTATCCTATGCTTTATTAAATTGTGTTTATGTCGTTTTATCCTATGCTTTATTAAATTGTATTTATGTTGTTTTATCCTATGCTTTATTAAATTGTATTTATGTTGTTTTAACCTATGCTTTATTAAATTGTATTTATGTTGTTTTATCCTATGATTTATTAAATTGTATTTATGTTGTTTTAACCTATGCTTTATTAAATTGTATTTATGTTGTTTTATCCTATGCTTTATTAAATTGTATTTATGTTGTTTTAACCCATGCTTTATTAAATTGTATTTATGTTGTTTTATCCTATGCTTTATTAAATTGTATTTATGTTGTTTTGTCCTATGCTTTATTAAATTGTATTTATGTTGTTTTATCGTATGCTTTATAAAATTGTATTTATGTTGTTTTATCCTATGCTTTATTAAATTGTGTTTATGTTGTATTATCCTATGCTTTATTAAATTGTATTTATGTTGTTTTATCCTATGTTTTATTAAATTGTATTTATGTTGTTTTATCGTATGCTTTATTAAACTGCATTTATGTTGTTTTACCTATGCTTTATTAAATTGTATTTTTGTTGTTTTATCCTATGCTTTATTAAATTGTATTTATGTTGTTTTATCCTATGCTTCATTAAATTGTATTTATGTTGTTTTATCCTATGCTTTATTAAATTGTATTTATGTTGTTTTAACCCATGCTTCATTAAATTGTATTTATGTTGTTTTATCCTATGCTTCATTACATTGTATTTATGTTCTTTTATCCTATGCTTTATTAAATTGTATTTATTTTGTTTTATCCTATGCTTTGTTAAATTGTATTTATGTTGTTTTAACCTATGCTTTATTAAATTGTATTTATGTTGTTTTCTCCTATGCTTTATTAAATGGTATTTATGTTGTTTTTTCCTATGCTTTATTAAATTGTATTTATATTGTTTTAACCTATGCTTTATTAAATTGTATTTATGTTGTTTTAACCTATGCTTTATTAAATTGTATTTATGTTGTTTTATCCTATGCTTTATTAAATTGTATTTATGTTGTTTTAACCTATGCTTTATTAAATTGTATTTATGTTGTTTTATCCTATACTTTATTAAATTGTATTTATTTTGTTTTAACCTATG